>NW_026095977.1:1300085-2600171 GCF_023614345.1 Adelges cooleyi
AAATACTAATAAAAACTAATAGAAAATTAGTATCTGCCCGCAAGGGTACTCTATTTTAGAGGAACGGGCCTAACGAACCCGCGGACCCTAGTTATTTTGGGCCCTCCATTAATGGGGGTTGTCGTGGGGTTGATCACCTCACACATAAAAACATCAATGATTTCGGAACAACAACAAACAATGCCTCGGACAATAGAGCTTACGGATATACTAATTGGAACCTGGAATGTGCGCTCGATGTATAGGTCTGGAATTATGACGACAATTGTATCGTGTCTTGAACGATACAAATTGGATATCACCGCTGTTCAAGAAGTAAGGTGGGATGGAGCAGGTAGTTTAAAGACACAGGAGATGACAATCTTCTATAGCGGAGGAGAAAAACACGAGAGAGGAGTGGGTTTTGCAATTAAGAACAGTATCCTGCCCAATATTGTGAGATTTGAGCCGATAAATGATAGAATATGCTATGTTGAGCTTAAAGGTAAATGGTTTAACATACTGATAATTAACTGCTACGCCCCCACAGATGACAAAAGTGAGGAAATAAAAAATGCCTTTTACGAAGAACTGGATAGGATTTGCGATGGATTACCAACAGGAAAACCAAAAGTCATCTTAGGTGATTTCAACGCAAAAATAGGGAAGGAAGCAGTTTATAGACCGACAATAGGAAAGGATTGCTTACATAACGATACAAATGATAATGGAAATAAACTAATAACTTTTGCAACTGCTAGCAACATGAGAATAAGTAGTACAATGTTCCCGCATAAAAATATCCACAAGCAGACGTGGATATCGCCATGTGGGAAGGTGAGGAATCAAATAGATCACGTAATGGTAGACTACCGAATTAGATTAAGTATAAACGATGTAAGAAGCATGAGGGGCAGCAGTGCGGTCTCGGATCACTTCCTAATAAGAACGAAGGTCAAATTTAGAATATCAGCAGAAAAATCCAAAAGAATGAAGTGTACAAAGAAAATTAACAAAGAATTACTGAAAATAAATCAGGCCAAAGATTACAAAGAAAAAATCAAGGATTACTTAGATGGTTTAGACCATGATATGGATATAAATTACTGTTGGGAAAAAATGAAAACGGCAATCAAAAGATCGGCAGAAGAAGTTTTGGGCCATGAACCAAGGATAAAAAGAAAACCATGGCTTAATGAACAATGTAAGGAAGCTGTTGCAGATAGAGATAAAGCACGTTTAAGAGTGGTACAATACCCAACAGAGGAGAACAAAAGGATGTTAGCTTATAGACAGAGAGAGGCAAAAAGAATAATTAGGACGAATAAAAGATTATGGGAAAAAGAAAAAGTGAAGGATATAGAGAAAAACCGGAAAAATAACACAAGGATATTCTTCGAAAAGGCGAACGAGGTGAGAAGAAGTTTTAAACCTAGACATACAATTATAAGAATGGAGGATGGCACTCTGTTAACAGAAAATGGAAAAATAGCGAAGGCATTCAAGAACATGTTTCAGACACTATTAAATCAACCTACAAGAGATGTTGTATCAGAAGAATGTGACACGGTTGAACAAAATATTGAACGGCCATCAATGCAGGAAGTGGAGACTGGGCTAGATATGCTAAAGAGTGGGAAAGCCCCTGGAGCAGATTGAGAATGTATTAAGAATGGAGGAGAGCAATTGATAAAGCAGCTGCATAAGCTAATTAATAAAATCTGGGATCAAGAGGAAATACCATTAGCATGGCGCACCTCTGTACTATGCCCGGTGTTCAAAAAGGGTGACACCATGAACTGTACAAATTATAGAGGGATTTCTCTACTTAATACCTCGTACAAAGTATTATCGAATGTTCTACTCAATAGATTGAAACCGTACATAAAGGAAATTATTGGAGATTACCAAGCAGGTTTCATGGCTGGTAAATCGACACTGGACCAAATTCATGTTGTCAAACAGATAGTAGAAAAAAGTCATGAGTTTGACAAAGATGTGCATTTACTGTTTGTGGACTTCAAAGCTGCATACGACTCAGTGAATAGAGAAAGACTATGGAAAATAATGGACCAATTGGGGATACCAAGAAAGATCATAAGAATGATTAGAGCATGTGTGCATGGGTCGAAATGCAAAGTAAAGTACGGAGGGGAGGAATCAGAAGAATTTGAGGTAAGGACAGGCTTAAGACAGGGAGATGCCTTGTCACCAGCCCTTTTTAATATAGCGCTGGAATCAGCTATGAGAGAAACCTTAACTGGAGCAACAGGAATCAAAATGGGAAATGGCCAACAACTGGTAGTAGCAGGGTACGCAGATGATGTTATAATAATGGCGGAGAGTGAGGAAGACCTTAAGAGAACTACTAGTAAACTGTTAGAAGAGAGTGGAAAAATTGGATTAATGGTGAATGAGGGGAAAACAAAGTACATGATAGTCACGAGACACAATCATGAAATAAGACACTTGGAAGTGAATAATTATAACTTTGAAAGGGTGGCAAACTTCAAATACTTAGGGGTAAACGTCTTTGGACTAGTACCCCTACTCAAGTCAAAGATGTTATCATGGAAAACGAAAATAACGCTGTAAAAAGTTCTGATAAGACCGGTAGCACTATACGCCTGTGGCGCATGGGCAACAACAAAGACGGATGAGAATAGACTAGCTACGTTTGAACGAAAAGTCCTTAGAAGGATATTTGGGCCAAAAAGAAACGCCCTAGGGGACTTTGAATTAAGAACAAACCGAGAAGTAGAAGAACTGTACGGCGAAACAAATATAATTGGAGTGCTTAAGAGTAGTAGACTGGGATGGGCTGGACATGTGTGGAGGTCCGAAGGCCCTATAGGATTGGCAACGAGTTGGATGCCAGACACAAGAAGGCCGAGAGGACGGCCCAGACAGCGGTGGAAAGACAGGATTACAAAAGATGCATCGAGGTTGGGAGTAAACGACGCAAAAGAACTAGCTCAAGATAGAGATGGCTGGAGGCAAGTGGTTGGTGCGGCAATGGACCTAAATGGCCCGTAAAGCCAAGAGAAAAAAAAAAAAAATTAGTATCTTATATTATCTATATTTTAAACTAAGACAGTATTACAGTGTGAAATTTAAATAAAATTGAAAACTTATCTTATAACTTAGAACGATATTTCAATATTTTCATTTTTAATTATCCATATTAAACGGACCTGAATCATACTCAAAACCAAATTGGCCGTATTGTTTAATGAATTTTCTAATAACTTCACTGAGGGCACTATATATACTTTCCAGTCTGTTTATAAGATTGGGATGACCTGATATCCGCGTAATGATTTTGATAGCTGATGAAACGCCATTAGTCCTTTCTTCGAGTGGAGTAGGCCAGCAAATTTTTGTACAAATAATAAAATATATGGTTACTGGTCACTCAATTATTCCGGGATACCTGGTGTATTATGTAGACACTAGATTATCATCTGTGATAACTGTTATCATATATAATAGATACTAAACCCCAGCTAAAATTTAAATTCAAAGTTTAAACGCTAACATATTTTTTTATTTTTTGTCTACAAATGTATACAATTCAAAATGTATGTTTGCATTTGAAAAAACCAACCTTTTCACTTATAAGGATTGGTGACAAAAATGTTCGAAATATCGAAAAATATAGTACAAAGTGTATCTAAAAATAACAGAAAAAATATTGTTCAAAATATTAATACATTTCGAGAAAATTATTGTCTTATTCTTAATGAATTACCCTGTATATACAGTTTTATAATTTTCAGGTTTAAGAAGTTTATTATTACTAGGAAAATAAATGTGAATAAATGTATAATTATCAAGATATGTAATCAAATGTATGTTTATTGTTTTACAAAATAATTACAATTTTAGAAAACGAAAAATGAGAACAAATGATAAAGTAAATTGAATTCAATAAATAAAACATCAATCTTTGCCAGTTTACTTTAAAATTAGTCTAGAATATATTGATATTTAGGCACAACATTATGTACAAGTTGAGGCACGTTATTCCGTTTTTTTAAATCTGTGATTTAAAAACACATTCAAGAATACGCGAATCTGTGGACACTGAACTCTACTTTGGTAATTTCTTACTGTGCTTGATTTAGACATGCTGGATTTGTTTTCATAAATAATGTATACTGTTTGGTTTTATTATTTGAACTTATTGAAACAGTTCAAATTATCAAAACAATATAACATTATGAAATATGATCAATAATATACATTAGATGCACTGAATACATATATGTCCAGATCTAAAAACAATACATTTTTTATTTCAAGTCCCTATAGCATGTTTTATCAAAAGAGTTGTCTTTAGATATTTTATTTAACTGTTCCGCAGTACCGGAAACTCGAATAATCAAAAATCAAATGTTACCGATCACGCTATCGACCCATAGAGCACGTAGCGTGGTATGAGGTTGATCGACTCAGGACATAAGTATACCTAAGTACACATAATACCTAACTAAAATATCAAATGCTTGATACGATATTTTAGCCGCCTGTCATTCTAGACATTTCTTTCTGTTATAAATTGTTGCTTACTTACCCACGAAGTAAGCAAGACCGGACACTTGATATTTAACCATCTAACTTTAGACATATTTTCTTTTAATTAAAAAAAAAAAATTACTCTAATTGTAAAGCAAGCAGTTCCGGAAACTCGTTTTTTTAATAAGTAGATCGCTTCTGATCTGATAGATAGCTAACCTAATACGGATATCCACACTCCCCTCGGAGTCTGTAACCTACCCGGCCGTCTGACACCTATTAGTAGTTAGCGGTAAATAACAAGTAGTTTAATTGAAGAATGCGTGATCAAATGAATGGGTTTCAAAATCATTTCTATTTCTACAAATTTCGAAATTTGTTAATAATTAAAAATTCTCAAACATGTCGAAGGCCATTATTATTTTATGGGTTGTTAGGATTAGGTATTTTTTAACAGTGACAATGACCTAATAGTTTTTAGAAAACGATTTTGTTTTCACTATCAAAGCGTAGTTTTTAATGTAAAACCTTTTCATTTGGAGTTAAAACGAAATTGTTTTTGTGTTTTCTGCTGTTGCTGTCGTCGTTCTTATTTGTACAAACGCTTCAAATGAGAAAATATAATAAAAAAAAATAAGTCGATATACTACTACTTGCCTTTATAACATTACGCATATTGTTATACTACATATTGTACGCATACTTCAATTTTGTATTATTCTTTAATATAAAAATTGTATTATATAAAAAATACATTTACAATACTGTTTAAAAGTGGAAATTTCTCTTGTGTAAAACAAAAACTAGCAGTTTTAAGATATCTAATAAATATTGTCTACTGTAAAATACGATTGATTTTCTGAAAATTTGTATACCCCAATACACTACTAAATACAGTTTTATAATTTCTAGAGTTAAAATATGATTGATTTTAGTAAGCCAATAGTGAACATATCGCACACCTAGATCAAAACTGTGCTATTCAAAAAACACCTTTTTTCAGGAAATCGAAAAAACTTATTTTCAAGTTTAATTTCATAACCTTGTTAGTTAAACTTTAACTGTTTATTTTAATAAAACAGTTTAGTACAGCCAACGTACATGCATTCCGCTTGATATCTGGGCAGAAACTAAAATTTTAAAAAGTTTGGGTAGTTAGGATTATGAGAGTTGTCATTTTTACAAAAGGTACCTACAGTGCCATTTTTTAATCAAGATAAGTTTAAATTTGTTTTGTTGCTTCATGCAACTTCGTTTGTAGAATCTGAGAATAAAAATAACTAAAAACATTCACTTTTTCAGTCGTTACAGTTTTGATCTAGATGTGCGATATGTAAGATTATCAAGAAAAGTAATTGAATATATGTTTTTTTGTTTCACAAAAAAAGTCTATTTTAAAAACCGATAGTTGCAAACAAAAAATAATAGTAAAAGGAATACAACAAATAAAACATTAATATTGGAATTTTACTTTAATTTGAAGCTAAATTATTTACAAACCATTAATACATATATAAAAAAAAATTCTTTTAAATTGTTTGTATTTTACAAATGATTTGAGTACTTTTTTTATATAGTTTTTAAATTTGATTATTAAAATGACAAATAGTTGTGATATTTAAAGTTGGTAAAATTAGTTGCTAATATTGTCTATAATTAAGATAGTATTACAGTGTGAAATTAAAAAAATAATTTATCTTTTAATTGAATTATTATATTGAAATATTTTCATTTTTAATCAGAGTCATCAGACGATTTTGAACTATATTTAAATCCAATGTCCTTGTAACGATTTTGGAATTCACTGGTAACTTGATAGATATTATCTACTATATATTGTATTGTGTTTAAAGGATTGGGCCGATAATTGCGAGGAGGACTTGCTAATGGTTGCGTATGAAATTGAACGAACCTGACTGCATTAGAAATGCCATAAGTTCTTTCTTCGTACGTAACAGGCCAGCAAAACTCCCTATCGAATATTCGTAAATATCTTTCGATAAAAGACAGGATATTTATGCTGTTTTGCAATTCGTCGCGGACCATTACAATAGTGGCACTTGAGAAATCGTGTCTGAGAGATGTATTGTTTAGTTTTACATGATCAAAGTAACATAACAAGTAATCAATGACAACTGAAATATTTGTGTTGAATATTATATCCTGTGACAATTGATCGAAATATAATAAAGCAAATTCCATAGGTTTTAATAAATCTTTACCAAATATGATAGAATTTATAAATAATTTCTGCCAATTCATGAAATCATTATCGTTTACCATTTTTCCACACATCAAACTAAGACCATACGCATAGTCAACATGATCTTTTAGACTTCGGGCATACTTGCAGCTTAAAGACAGATACGCTTGTCGAATTATCGTGTCATAATTTATATTACTTACTAATTTCTGATCAGGACACCTATAAAATAAGGCTTTAAATGAGTATTCACATCCGTATTCAACAATACCACAATCACCATCCGAAGGATAGTAAGGCTTAGTCCACTCGGGATATGATAATATCTCATTAAGTTTAACGATGTTTTTATTGACCATTTCATCATGTGATTCTTCGTTTATTTTTAAACTACTTGAACCATCAACATACGTATTGTTAGATATCGCATCAAATTTAAATCCAAAATCTTCGTAATGTAATTTCCCAAAGAGTTTAATACATTTATCAATTGTTTTATTTATTATAGTGATGGATTCTACTGATGCAGGGCTAAAGTAGACATCAATTAATTTGTCATAATTCGACTTTAATAAGCAGTTACTTTTTAGGAACATCTGCGAAAAACTCACGACATTAGTCAGAATATCCTCAATATCGTGAATAATGGCAAGAACTTTAAATTGTTTTATATTTCCATCATTATCGTAGAATTCAGATTTATTAATTTCTTTGTTGTCATAATAATTTTTCAAATAATATAAGATCTTCGGTACTTGCCTATTGAACCCGGTTTTTTGTGATGACTTGACAAAATATGAGAGCGCCCCAATCATACGCACTATCCACGGATCGCTGTCTTTGAGTTTCTGATGATAATTATCCAGACAATTCAATAATCCGTTAGGATTTTCTATTTTTTTACACTCTTGTCCTAGAGTTTTGACGTAATCACAATATTCTGTTAGCAAAACAGCGTAGTCGCAGCTCAAAAATATATGTACATGCCTTAGTTTCTCATCAATGTTCGTATCTGTTATCTCAACGGAATTTGGTGTGAATAAATTGTGCACATCATGATAATTTCCATTTTCTCGAATCTGTAATATATGTTTTTGCACGGACCATCCCTCTTTTTTGACTAGGGCTTTTAACTGTTGGATTCGCTGTTCATCATCACACATTACGATCATGTACAGCATGCACAGCATGTATAGCTTTAAGAAATAATTAAAAACCATCATGTTTTTATAACTATTAGAATAAGTTTGAAACAATATTGTCAGCTAAAACGTTCTCGCTATGATACTAAATGATTTTAAAGCTTATACTTGCTGTATTCAATATATTAACGCAGAACATTAGTGGTTTGTCTGTGTAAACAGCATGCTAGAAAACGCAAAAGAGCACTATGTAGACACTGGCAAAATAAATATTTATAGTAGCGGTGAAAGCGGTTTTACAAACTTTGTAAGTAAAACATCACATTTGATCAACTTTGATTACTAAAAAGTTCATACATTTTTTTTTATTCTGTCCTTCTAATACTTAAGTCACAGATTCACAAACAATATACTCAGTACTTAAGTAGACAGTAAATTATAAAACCGTAACAGGCAACGGCAGTCGGAAAATGGATAATGTAAATAATTGATAACATAAATATTGATAATTCGCCTCAGTTGGCCGCCATTCCGGGAACCTCGCCTCACATGAGATTATCTATGGCATGTCCTATCCATTCATTTATTATCTATGATGACCACGGTCCACGATAGATAAGACTGATAAGAGAATACTAACCACTAACGGTGATCATTGATGTAAAATAAACTAGATTGCTATAAAAATTGCTAGCGATAAGAATTGAAGCCGACGGTCCGCCATTTCGGTGGGGTTTATGTGTGTTATTAATGCATATTATATATATCTGTATATATTATTATATCAATATTATATATATCTGTGATTGTTATAAACATGTATTATTCTCACGTGATAAGGTTCTAATTTCCACCAAGATGGCGGAAAGTGGCTGCTTCAATTTGCTCTATTGGTGGCATGTACAGTTAGCAATCTAATTTATTATACATATCTGTGTTGATGTTTGATTTAAGATGTTATCTGGTTATCGTAATACAGGTCTTAACAGATAATGCTTGTGATGGTTGTATAATGCATGTTGACATAATATTGAAAATAAATTGTAAAAAAAATATTTGTTTATTTTTTCCCTTCTTCAACAATTTTTTTTTTTAGAAAATTGCTCCTGTAAATTATATTATTTATAAGCACGAACGCACAAAACTACATCGGTTAGTGAAGTCATGGGGGGGGGGGGTCAAACCCAACGAACCCCTGCCTTGAGTACGCCCCTGAGAACAACTAATTAATCATTTTCACATTACTCCATATTAATAAATGCATTATCATAAAAAATGTTCGTAATATAAATTATAATATAAAGTTGTTACATTTATTTATTATAAGTATTTGTAAATAATTTCTTTGAATAGAGTACTTTGATAGAAAAAGTTGTATGTATTATGAATCAATCGTTTCCTACTTTCTATCGTTTTCCAAATTAACAAAATGCAGATTCTATATCACTTTCCATTTTGGTATCGATTTCATCATCCGTATTTATTAAGTCATACCGTCGTGAAGATTCGATGTACTCATTTCCATTTTCTTGTTCCTTTGATAATTTACTGAGTGTTACTTGATTTGTTTGTATCAATATTTTTAAAGCGAGTATATATCTAAATGGATTTTACCAGACAAGTTTTATGTTGTGATATTTTTTTTAAATTCTTTATATTACCGGATCCCGTTCAAACAGTTAAAAGCTTGCCCAGAATTATGGTACATAGAATTGACTTGTTCCTTTAACCATCACCTACCATTCACTCGAGTACCGTGCTTGCCATCGTTACAAACCAAGTGTTTGTTTTGGATTAGCAACGAAAAATATTTTGTATTTAAAGTACAAAGTTCGTGTTTGAGGTCACCCTTAGGGGTGGAATTTTCAAAAAGTACTATGCTAGTTAGGTTCACGGGAGTGTACTCAACAACTTCCCAAAGTTTCACTGCGATCGGATGAATGGTGTACTAATGCATATAGGACAGACAAACAAACAAACAGAAATTCATTTTTATATGCAGAGTGATTTTTTTATCATGAGCCAGTCAATATTTCACTGAGTTTATATAAATATATAATTATTTATTTTCATAGTGTTTTTATACAATGTGATCCCAATTTTCCACAAATTATTACGTTTCTACTCCCCTCCCAAACTAGTTTTTTTGATAGCAACTTTTAAAACCTAAACGGTAACGTATATATTTTTTAAACTTTTTAAATTAAGAATATTTTACTAAAAATTTTGATTGGTTGATAACCAGTTTTGGATAACTATTTTTGAAGTTATTGAAGTTTCAAGTTTAGGACAGGAGGAAAGGTGCAGTGTAGTATTATTTTTATCTACGCGCATTTCCCAACCGCACTTCCCCTCCCGTGCTAACTTTTAAACTCTTATAACTTTAAAAATAATTATCAAAAACTGGTTATCGACCAGTCAACATTTGTTGTGAAATATTCTCAATTTAAAAAGTTTAAAAAATATATACGTTACCATTTAAGTTTCGAAAGTTGCTATCAAAAAAACTGGTTCCGGAGGGGGTTAGGAACATAATAATTTGGATAAAATTGAGATCACATTATATAACAACCGTATGAAAACAAATAATTAAATAATTATATAAACTCAGTGAGATTTTGACTGGCTCATGATAAAAAAATCACCCTGTATATAGATTTGGATGCATTAAAACAACAAGTTATGGAAATAATATGTTTTGACCAATAATATAACATATTTGGTGCACTAAATATATATATATATATATATATATATATATATGTCCAGGTTTAAAAACAATACGGTCCGATCACATCCAGTCCCGTGCAATACTCATACGATCGGATTGGACGACTTGTATACTACGTTAAAGAAAAAAATTTTCACACAATACCTAGGTATTATACAAAATGCCTGATTTGATATTTTAGCGGCCTGTTCTTTAAAATATTTCTTTCAGTTTAAAATTGTTGTTTATGAACCCACAAAGTAAGCAAGACCGGACGCTTGATTTTTACCCATCAACTTTTTTCTTTAAAATTAAAAAAAAATGTACTCTAATTTTTAAGCAATCAGCAAGGGACACTCGCTTTTTTAATAAATAGGTTCTTATCCGACAAATAGTTAACCTAAAACTGATCTATACACCCCCTCAGAATCTAAAATAAAGGAAAAAAATGTTTGTTTCTACGATGGAGAAATTTGGAAAGTATTGTAAATAATTATAAAGTATAAATTCTTAACACGTGGATGTTCATTATTATTTAATGGGTTATAATGGTTACTTTTTAGGAATTCCTTTTTTTCTTCTATATAGGACTAATGAGAAAAATGCATTAAACATTCTTTTATTTGTTAAATTACATATTTTGTTTGTAACATTTTGATTTCTTTTTTACAATGGACCGTATTGCCTAAAATTTTTAGATTTTGTTCTATTCTAAAAACCGAACATTATAGCCGGTAATTTTTGCACATTTTTTCTCAATTTGCAATATGAAGCAAAAGTATAACACATAGTTTATCGACGCGTAGGTCTGAATTGAAAATTTATACACAGGCCGTTAGAACGAATTTTTTTTGTGTTTTCTGCAGTTGTTGTTGTCGTTCTTATTTGTACAAATGTTTTAAATGGGAAAATGTAAAAAAAAAAAATGTTCTTTTTGTTCGAAAAAGGTCGATATTTTATTACTAGTCTTTATAGCATTATGCATATTTGTTGTTTTGAAGTTTCCACAGTATTTTTTGTCCCTGGAAATAATTTTTTGCTAGAATAAATGTAGAACCAATTTTACATGCGATAAACTTACACTGTACAATATAATTTAGTTACATATACTAATTTAAAAAATCTGAGAGCATGATAGGCCATGTTACAGCAATACCAGTGTATACACGAACTAATTTACCCGGGTTTTTTAACCCTTATATTTATTTATGTTTCCTCCTGAGATAGACTTATAAAATTTAAAATATAGATTAAGATTAGGTAGCGTAAGGCACTTTCAAAATAATCAAATTATTGAAAAATGCTTAAAACATTATTTCGAATTTTATGACGCCAAAGTCACTATTTTTGTAGAACTTAAAATAAACAACGATTTTTAATTTTTCTTTTAATGTCAGCTATATCTATAAGAAAATAACAAAAAATAACTATAAATTAGTTTGTAATTAAAAAATGGCCAAATTTGAGTAACTATCTGATCTAGTATTGTTTATTATACATAATTATGTAAAAAAAAAATTATGGTAACCCCCAGAGCCCCCCAGAAACTTTTCCTACTCAATTATATGTAAATAAAGGTAGAATTTCTGTAATTACATGATATATATGCCTATTTTTATATTTAAAAAAATAATATTAATACAATTTAAAGCACTTACTTGGTACCACTTTAGTTTTACAGGGTGATCCACTTATCGTGTACCACTCAATATCTCTTTGGGTTCAATTAATAGTTAACTATTTTTTTTTTTAAACTTCCTTATTCTAAGTGATCTCAATTTTCCACTATTTTTTTATACTGTTGCCCCTCCCAGATCGATAATATGGATATCAACATTCGATTTTCAAATGAAATGATATGTTTTTTTTTTTTAATTATGATTCACAACTAAAATTCAAAACACATAGTCCAAAAGTCGGTGTTAAGGCTTCTTATTGTACGTAATATAGTATAACCATACAGTTATCACAAAGGTGTCTGATATTATCATGTAGTATCTCCTACTTGATCTACAGTTATACGGATTGACGTTGGAAATAATCAGTTACCAGTAAAATTATTAGCCTACAATCTACATTCTACTACCTATATTATTTTCACTGTACAGAACTATGATACGGAATTCAAGTATTAGTAAACTATTTACCGTCAACCTAAAAATGAGTAATAATATCTGCTTGGTGTACCTACTCAGTATTAACTTTTAACAATTATTTACAACGTGATTTCATTTGCAAGTCGATTTAATTAGAATCTGATCAAGGTGGAGGCTTAAGAACAACCTGCTGTAGAATGGGAGAGCGACCAAGTCCACATAAACGTTCAAGACGCTTGTAAAAGAGTTTACAAAGAGCAAAATATGTGCATGTGGCACGATCTAGTGGTCAAGCTTAAGATTACGTACATTTTTAGAATTTTCTGTGACCATAATACAAAAACATTTAACTTGAATTTTCAGAGTAATTTTCGTCCCGACTGTTGGGGGTCGGCGGCCACCCTATTAATTTTAATAATACAATTTTTATGTTAAATACCCGTGCATTAACTTTTTTTTAAAGAGATGTTATAAATCACACTTAGACATGACACTGCATATTATGTGTTTACTATAACAAATCAAAACGCTACATTTTAAATACTATTAAAACACTGAAAAAGAATTTATTAAAATATAACACGGTTACCAGTTGAGTTTATTATTTTCAAATTATGTAAAAATTTATTTTACTGGGTGATTCTTTTATCATGGACTACTCAATATCTCATATGGTTTGATAAGAAATTTATTTTGTATTTCATACAGTATTTATACAATAAGATCTCAATTTTTCAAAATATTAATTTGTTTTTACCCCTTCCCAACTTATATTATATTTATATTTAAACCCAATCCACAAAAATGATACACTTAACGCATATATGTATTTCAACAACTATGTTCATCTTCAGTTCCGGTCGTCGACTGAGAGTTTATTAAACTTGTGCATATTTCTAGAAACTTTTGTCATATATTAAATTGCGTAGAACTATATGAGGTATATTATTCCGATCTTTTAAACCTGTGATTTATAAGTAAATCAAATTCGAGAGAATGCTTCGATGCGAATCTGTGTACTTAACTTTTGGTATGGACTGTGCTTGGTTGGGACTTTGCCGGTTTTGAATGTTTTTGGTTTATACTGTGCTGGATTCTTACTATTTCCAAAATCGCATCGAAGCATTCGATTGTGATAAGACCACATTAAGATTTGAAAATATATGTTTTTAATATACACACATTCACATCAAAACGTTTTATTGGATTAAAATACTTTCAGGTTTAATAATTTTCATACTCTTCTTACCTTACTTCACATTGTACTTAGAAATTAATGTATGCCTATTTGTCCTTTGTGAATTTTCATATACATAGATAATAGTATAAAATGAGATACTTAAGTTTATTTGTTACACAGTAAAATTTTAGTTTAATAAACCGATAGTTGCAAACAAATAATTAAGTAAAAGTAATATTCTTTGCAATTTACTTAAATTTTAAGCTACAATAATGACAAACCATGAGCAAATTTATAGGAAAACAATTAAGAAACTTTATTTTTTGTTTTTTACAGGCATAAATTAAAAAGGCAATGAGTATTGTGCATATGAAATAATTGTGATATTTTAAATTTGTAAAATTATTATCTTATAAGTATTTAAGACTAAGATAGTATTGCAGTGTGCAATAATAATGTAACAATTAATCTTTTAACTGAGAATTTAATTTCATATTTGCATTTTTAATCAAAGTCACTAGAAGAACTTAAATTATAATCATAATCAAAACCCATATGTCCATACAGTTCTATAAAGTCCCCGGTAACTCTATGGATTTCAGACAATATTATATTATATAATGGGGCTAAAGTGGCGCATATTCAACATAATCTTTTAGATTTTGGGCACACTTACAGCTCAAAGACTGATAAACTTGTCGAATTATCGTGTCATAGTGTAATTACACTGTATACTGGTGTCCAGATTCAACAATACCAGAATGATGATCTAGATATGAGTAAGGCTCACGCCACTCGCGATTTGATAATACCTTATTAAACTTAACGATGTGTTCGGTGATCTTTTCTTCAAGTGATCATTCGTCCATTTTTTCGATGCTACTTGAAGCATCAACATTCGTTGGGTTAATATCGCATCAAATTGAAACCCAACATTTTTGTAATGTAATTTTATAAATAGATTAATACATTTATCAATTGTTTCGGTTGTTTTAGTGACAGATTCTACTGGTGAAGGGCTATATCAATTATTTTGCCAGTTGCTTTTTAAAAAAACATTTGCGAAAAACTTACTACACTAGGCAGAGTATCAGAGGTAATTTATTGTAAATATTGTGTATTGTGAAGCAATCGTCTATTACTTTTATTCAAAACTCTATGATTTGATACTGGATGACACTGGAATTTCATACAGAATTCATGAAAACATTATATGTTGAATAATTAAACGATTGAACATGTTTGACACTAGACAATCAGTTTTTCACTGTTAACTAAATTATAGATTTTGTTTTTGAATGTGCAATACCCGGTTTTCTTTTTTTCCTATTATTAATCTTAAATTACTTGTAATATTTTTTATGTGAAACAGAAACTAGTATTTTCAAGAAACGTAGTTTAAATTGTAGATAACGTTAAATTTGCTGTTAAATGCGATGAATATACTGAAAATGTTTCCATCCTTAACAAAAAAATATTATTTAAGCCTAATATAACGTTTACAATGGTTTATTTTTTATTTTGACCATATACAAATATGCAACGAAGAGCCTTTTCAAAAGTTATTTTATCACTTTCAGATATAATAATATCTGTAGACCTTTGACCTTTTTGTACTCAATATGTATCGAATCCTAGCATATAGCCTATTTTTATTTATTTACAGGGTATCCCACAAAGATAAGACTAATGAAATAACTTTTGTTCTAGTGAATATCAGATTTTTTTGTAAAAATTAATTTATACTCATTTGCGCTATAAGCACCACGTTTTTTATTGCACTTAACTATTTTACTTTTTTTAATTATTTTTTTGTAACATTTATTTAAAAAAATTCAAAATATCTATGTTATCAAAAATGATTTGCTGGAAATTTTGCTTGGTCGACATCTAGTTTTTTAAGTTTAAAGTATTGGATGGGAGGTGGAGTACGGTATTTTATCCACAATAAAATATCTATCTTTTAAAAGTTTCTTAAGTAATTACTTGAGTAAGTTTCTTATTTACTTTTATAAGTATTCTTATAAACGTAATATGTTTACATATTACACTGTAAAATTTTAGTTTAAAAAACCGATAATTTCATAAAATTAGTAATGTAAAAGAAATAAAATAGTTAAAATATTAATCATTGCATTTTAATTAAATTTTAAGTAACAATAAAGACAAAACACAAACAAATTAATAAGAATAGAATTATAAAACAGTATTTTTGTTTCTTACAAACATGGGGTGAAAAGGCAATAGGTATAATGTATTTGAAATAATTGTAATGTTTTGAATTATTATTCTATATTTTAGAATCAGATAGTATTACAGTGTGGAATATAAATACATTTATTAACTTGAATTATATTCAAACCCAAAATCCTCGTACCGTTTTCTAAATTCGTTTTTAACACTTATGATTTCAGATAGCAAATTATTTAATTTGACTTCGAGATCGGGATACTCTGATGGTTGCGTGCAGTTTTCAATCTGATTGATAGCAAGAGAAGTGCCTATAGTTCTTTCTTCAAACGGGATAGGCCAGCAAAATTCTCCAAAGAACAACCGTAAATATCTTTCGACAAAAGGCAGAAATATCTTGCTGTACTGTAATTCGTTATTAACAATTTCAATAGTGGCACTTGAGTAAAAGAACGACGGAGAGTTGAATTTTACTTGCTCAAAGTAACACAACATGTAATCAACGACAATTGAAATATTTGTATTGAATGTTATACCCTGAGACAACTGATCGAAATACGAAAATGCGTATTTCATAGGCATAATTAATTGTTTACCGTATCTGATGGTGGCCATTCCAAATGTTTGTTGCCATTGCTTTAAATCATAACGATCTACTGTTTTTCCACACTGAAAACTAAGACCATAGGCATATTCAACATATTCTTTTAGACTCTGGGCAAACTTACAACTCAGAGACTGATGCGCTTGACGAATTATCGTGTCATAATTTCTATAATTTACCAATTTCTGATTAGTATACGTTGCAAATAATAATTTTAATTTGTAATTGAATCCAGATTCAACAACACCACATTCGTCGAAGTGATGTAAGTAAGGTTTACACCAGCCGGAATTAGATAATAGCCTATTTAACTTAACGATGTGTTCGGTGACCTTTTCTTTATCTGATCCCTCATCCATTTCTTCGGTGCTGCTTGACATCAACATACGTCGTGTTAGATATCGCATCAAATTTAAACCCAAAATCTTCGTAATGTAATTTTATAAAGAGTCCAATACATTTATCAATTGTTTCGTTAATTTTAGGAATAGATTCTACTGGTGAAGGGCTTAAAAAACTATCAATTACTTTGTCATAATTTGACTTCAATGAGCAGTTACTTTTTAGAAACATCTGCGAAAAACTTACGACATTAGTCAGACTATCCTCAATATCTTGAATACGGACAAGAACTTTTAAATGTTTAATATTTCCAACATTGTCGTAGAATTCAGATTTATTACTTCCTTTGGTGTCATAATAATTTTTCAAATAATATAAGATCTCTGGTACTTGCCTATTGAACCCGGTTTCTGTTGATAACTTGACAACATATGAGAACGCCCCAATCATGCGCACTATCCACGGATCGCTGTCTTTGAGTTTCTTATGATAATTATCCAGACAATTCAATAATCCGTTAGGATGTTCTATTTTTTTGCATTCTTGTCCTAGAATTTTGACATAGTCGCAATATTCGGTTAACAAAACAGCGTAGTCGCAGCTCAAAAATATATGCACATGCCGTAGTTTCTCATCAATGTTCCTATGTGTTATCTCAACGGAATTTGGTGTGAATAAATTGTGCACATTGTGAAAATTTCCATTTTCACGAATCTGTAATATATGTTTTTGCATGGACCATCCCTTTTTTTCGACTATGGCTTTTAACTGTTGGACTCGCTGTTCATCATCACACATAACGCGCATACACAGCATATATAGCATGCAAAAATAATTAAAATGCATCATGTTTTTATGACTGCTAGAATACGTTTAAGACAATATCGTCAACTAAATCGTTTTCGCCAAGATACTAAATGAATATAAAGCTTATACATGCTATATTTAATATACTACTACACAGCATTGGTAGTTTGTCTGTTTAAGCGTCATGCTAGAAAATTGTTAACACGACACATTGGTGGCACAGTGTTTACATTGATACACTATGTAAACACTGACAAAATACATTTTTTCTGAAGTGATGGTTGTTAGCATCGACTTAGCAAATGCAATAATATACTCTTATACAAAAAATGTAAATTAAACAACACAGTATTGTAGGCAGATATAAAATCGAGAAAAATTAGAAGGAATTTCTTCGTCTACTGGGAAAGTGCAAAATATTACGGACGCTCAAAAGTTGTTAAACATGCCGTAGTTTCTCATCAATGTTAATAGGCGTTATCTCAATGGAATTTGACGTGATTAAATTGTGCACATAATGATAATTTCCATTTTCTCGAATCTGGAAAATTTGATTTTGCTATGTCCATCCGTTCTTTTCGACTAGGGCTTGTAAAGGGTCTACCGGCTAGCAGCTGGCTAGACTAGGCAAAGTGGCCGTCGATAAGGCTAAAATAGACGGATCCCCACGGGAAAACGATTGGCTTGGCCGCTCTCTATGTCTAAATGACCTTAAAGTCTCCCTTATTAGTTTAATATAACGCCCGAGGAGCTAGAATGGTCGGCGACACTGTTAAATAATCTAACTCTCAATTGCAAGCTACAAAATGTTTATTCTAAATTAAGGT
The DNA here is from genome assembly GCF_023614345.1 of Adelges cooleyi. Taxonomy (NCBI): domain Eukaryota; kingdom Metazoa; phylum Arthropoda; class Insecta; order Hemiptera; family Adelgidae; genus Adelges; species Adelges cooleyi. The sequence continues at coordinate 1,318,684 of NW_026095977.1, forward strand.
CGCCAAATAAAATACAAAATTATACAATATATATATATATATGCACTCTGACCTGGGTGGGACGATGAAATGGTTGGTCAAAGCGGTGTTGAAACGGACGCACACAAAAGATAGTCGGATGGGCGACTTAAATAGTAAAACGGCAAAAAGGGCGCAAGTTCGAAGGTATTGGCGGTCCGCGATGGTAAAGTCAACTGGTTAATTAGGCGCTACGTGGCGTGCATTGTCCTGTATGTGCGACCGTTCCCCTACCTATAGTCGGGGGTGCCGTGTCAGTAGGTTTGGGACGCGAAGTAACGGTCAGGTGGAATATGATCGTTACAGGCTTTTAACTGTTGGATTCGCTGTTGATCATCATTTTATTCTTTTAAATATTTACTTATTATTTATTTTTTATCTATTTATTTTTTTATTATTGTCTAATTGCCTATCATAATTAAATATGTTTTCTTTTGCTTGACTTTAAAGCATACATTTTTTATTGTTTTATTACTATTATGTACTTATTTTTTTTCTTGTCTTAAAAACGTATGACATTTGATTGATTATTATGCTGTGTTGTACTGGCAACCCAAATTATTGGGCAGCTCACTTTATATTATTTTATTAATAAAGTTGTTTATATGTATGTAGAGTTAAGAGGTACTGGACACAACTTTACTCGACAGGAACTTAGTTAGGTACTATAGTTAATTATAATCAAAGTTGAGCCAGTGGCTATATCCGGTTGTAGAGCTAAGGATATAAGGGACTATGTTGAACAATAAAGACTCATAGTAGATACATTAGTAGTGTAAACCGTAAAAAAAGACAAAATAGGATTTAAAAAGTAAAAAATAAGAGGGTAGTAGGATATGGTGAAGTTTGATTAGGAGGCCTGGATACCAAAACCGATCAAAAGCATTGAAAGTTTTTTAGCTAAAATAGTTATTTTACTAAAAAAAATGTCCGTAGAATATTATAAAATTCCGATTTTTTCTTGTCTGATCCATTTTGAAATATGGTGTTAGGCATCCTTATCTGGCTAAGGATCAGTTGTGGCTTGAGCGTGTCCAGCATAAATTTTTGTCTTATGCTGCATACAAACTTAAATTACCTCAATTGCAGTATGATTACTCCCATATTAGCCTAATATCCCATCTTTATCATCCCGTTGTAATAATGCTGACTCTCAATTTATAAACGCTCTCCTCAATAATTCCTTTGATGCTCCTGATCTTCTCTCCCGTGTTTTATTTAAAGTTCCTTCATACACTACTCGAAATCCAACTCCTTTTTATACTCCTTTTCATTCCACTTCTTATAGCCACAATCATCCAATGCACAGAATGCTCAGATCAGCGAATCTAGTGTGACTTTTGTCGATTGTCAGTTATTAAATTTGTACTATTATTATCTTTATGTTATGTCTATTTATATTTGTTATCCTTTGTTTAAATGTACTTTCAGTTATTCTGTCCACTTTGTAACTTAAAACAGCCGATTGGCGTATATACTTAAAATAAATTAATAAATAAATAGATACCTGAATTTGTGTATGTGAGTTAATAAAATCCAATAAATCTGTTTAAATAATTTTTGAAAATATGAGTAATTATAGTATGCATTATTCGTATAACTACATACAAGTAATCAGTAATCACTTCTTGAAAATACCAATATTGTTTTTAGTTGAACTTATTATTTTTATTTGATTTAATTTATCCAGGGTATTTTAAATGTTTGCTTTCAGTTTAGTTATTTCTTATAATGATCTTACCCAAATTTTGTCTGTTTAACATACATTATAGACATTTTATCATAAAGTTTTATTTATAATTGAACACAGGTATTAGATATCATAGATATATTTTATATCAAATTTATTAATATACAATTATTTTCTCTTTAAAATGCTATGATGCTATTAATATGTATTTATTAAATTCAGTAAGTCAAGTAAATAGTTTTTTTTTGAACTGTTAAATAAAAAAATAATGAAAATCAGTATTGTAGAGGTGGAAACATTTTTAATTTATTTTATTTATTATTGTTTTTGTTTCATATTTTTAATTTAATATTTTTAAATTAGTAACATTTGTAATTTTGTAATTTATTCTTAAATAATAGTTAATTTATTAATATTTATTTAGTTAAATACTTCTATCGTCAGTCAAATTATAACTTTTACTATGGTTTTATTATCGAATCTTTATTCGAAAATTATTTCATCACTTTCAGTTATTATCATTCCTGTAGACCAATGGCCATTGGAATAATTATGTTTCCAAACCACTAAGCATCGGCTTATGCATATGTTGTTTAAAATAGTTAACATATTATGATTTAAGAGTAAAATATTTTAACTCAAATACTAAGAATTCGTCGTAACACAAACCAAAATCAACTAACACTGGTACATTACTACGTACAGTTTTATCATTTCCAGGGTTAAAAAGATTATTTTTACTAGGTAGATAGTAATAAACGATTGTAAGAGTATTAAGAAATATAATTAAATGTGTTTTTATTTGTTTCACAAAGAAATTCTATTTTAGATAACGATAATAATTGTGAACATATAAAAAAGTATAATGAAAATAATAAACGAAACATTAATCTTTGCATTTTACATAAAATTGAATCTAGAATAATTACAAACCATTAACCAATTTTTAAGAATATAATTTTAAGAAAATAGTATTTTTTGCATATTACAAATATGGTTTAAAAAATCAATGCGTATTAGGCATTGAAAATAATTAGGATATTTAGAATTGGTCAAATTAGTACTTAATTATATTATTTATATTTTAAACTAAGGTGGTATTAAAGTGTTGACTTAAAAAATAAGTTATAATTTATCTTTTAACTGAAATATATTTCAGTATTTGCAATTTTAATCAGATTCGTCAGACGAACTTGTGCTACGAGTATCACGTTCAAATCCAAACTGCTCAAAACGTTTTATAAAATCAGTGGTAACTTCTTTCGCTAAACTTGCTATTTGAAATAATTTGAGTAAAGGATTGGATCGATAGTTGGCAGGAGGACACGCAAATGGTTGCGTACGACATTGAACGACACTGACTGCATAAGAAATTCCATTAGTTTTTTCATCGCTCGTAGTCGACCAGCAAAATTCATTATAGAATACACGTAATAGTCTTTCGACGAAAGGTAGGACAATTTTGCTGAACTGTAACTCGTTACTGACTATTTCATTAGTAGCACTTGAGTAATCATACCTGAATGTAGAATAGTTGAATTTTACTTGATCAAAGTAACTAAACAGATACTCAATGACAACTGAAATATGTGTATTAAACAATATATCCTGGGAAAACTGATGGAAATATAAAAATGCGAATTCCATAGGTTTTAATAATAATTTACAGTATTTGATAGCATCCTTAAACACTTGCTGCCAATTCTTTAAATCATCATCGTTTAACATTTTTCCACACATCAAACTAAGACCATACGTATAGTCCACATAATCTTTTAGACTCTGCGCAAACTTGCAGCTCAAAGACTGATACGCTTGTCGAAGTACACGGGTAAAATTACTTTCATTTAACGATTGGTTATCACGATAGGCTCCAAATAAATCTTTTAAAGAGTACTTGTTCCCGAATTCAATAATACCACAATTACTAACGTTACGGGGGTAAAGCTCATACCACCCAGGATTCGATATTAGCTTATTGAACTTAACGATGTGTTTGGTGAACATTTTTCCATGTGATCCTTCATCCACTTTTTTGAAACTACTTGAACCATCAACATACGTATTGTTAGATATCGCATCAAATTTAAACCCGAAATCTTCGTAATGTAATTTCCCAAAGAGTTTAATACATTTATCAATTGTTTTATTTATTTTAGTGATAGATTCTACTGATGCAGGGCTAAAGTAAATATCAATTAATTTATCATAATTCGACTTTAAGGAGCAGTTACTTTTTAGGAACATCTGCGAAAAACTCACGACATTAGTCAGAACATCCCCAATATCATGAACAATGGCAAGAACTTTAAATTGTTTTATATTTCCACCATTATCGTAGAATTCAGATTTATTAATTTCTTTGGTGTCATAATAATTTTTCAAATAATATAAGATCTTCGGTACTTGCCTATTGAACCCGGTTTTTTGTGATGACTTGACAAAATATGAGAGCGCCCCAATCATACGCACTATCCACGGATCGCTGTCTTTGAGTTTCTGATGAAAATTATCCAGACAGTTTAATAATCCGTTAGGGTTTTCTATTTTTTTGCACTCTTGTCCTAGAGTTTTGACGTAATCGCAATATTCAGTTAACAAAACAGCATAGTCGCAGCTCAAAAATATATGTACATGCCTTAGTTTCTCATCAATGTTCGTAGGTGTTATCTCAACGGAATTTGGTGTGAATAAATTGTGCACATCATGATAATTTCCATTTTCTCGAATCTGTAATATATGTTTTTGCACGGACCATCCCTCTTTTTCGACCAGGGCTTTTAACTGTCGGATTCGCTGTTCATCATCACACAATATGATCATGTACAGCATGCACAGCGTGTATAGCTTTAAGAAATAATTAAAAACCATCATGTTTTTATAACTATTAGAATAAGTTTAAAACAATATTGTCGGCTAAAACGTTCTTGCCAAGATACTAAATGATTATAAAGCTTATACTTGCTATATTCAATATATTAACGCAAAACATTGGTGGTTTTTCTGTGTAAACGGCATGCTAGAAAAGTGGGAAATTGCTACAGTGTATAGTATAAACACTGACAAACTAAATACTTACAGAAACGGTGAAAGCGTTTTTACATATATTATAAGTTAAGCAACACAGTTTTGTAAGCCGATATATCAAGAAAAACCTGTAGGAATTGCTTTGTCTACTTGTGAAATTTATTTTATAGAAAAATACTTACGTTTATTCTATGACAAATTTTGCTGACCGGTAAATTATGACAATCATATTTATAGACATTTCTTGGACTACTTATGTAAATCAAAATATTACGGATATGTCCTTCTCAAAAAGATGCCTTACAGAGAAAGCCATCACTTAATATATCTGATATATATATATATATATATATATATATATAATATATATATACATATATATATAACACTGATTCTACAGTGTTTTATAAAACTAAATCATTAGGAGCGATCTTTACAAAGTATACATTTTAATAAAATTAATTTTGAACATTAAAATAACAACATCATGAGTATAAAACAACTAATTAGTCATTTTCACAATTAATGTTGTTTGTTTGGTTTCTCGGTCATTGAGACCATAACGCCAAACAAATTCTGTCTCCATCCATCCCTCTCTTCTGCTGCTACCCTCCATGGTATATCTGGTCGAGTCCTTCCCACAGTCCGCCTTTACACAGTCTTACCACGAAGTTGTGGTCTTCCCAGTGGCCTCTTACCGATAGGATTCTACTCGATAGTTGTTCTAACTAGTTCAACCTTTTTTTCGCCACGGATTATTCAGCCCACGTCCAGGCTTACTCTTTTTAATCTCTTTTGCAATATCCGGTCTTTGAAACAGTTCCTCAGAGCTCACAGTTATGACGCTTACGGCCACTCTCCCATGTGCGTGTTCGATGCAGGGGCCATAGATTCTCCTAAGAATTCTCCTTTCAAAAACTGTTTAATCTTGTTTCCTCCATTTTCCTGAGTCGCCACGTCACTGAGGCATATAATATTGTAGGTCGTATTAGAGTCATAATTAGATTGTATTTTCAGGTTAACTGTTATAGCCTTGAGCTCATTTTCACATTACTCTAAACTAATAAATGCATTATAATAAAAAATGTTCTAAATATAAATTATAATATAAAGTGGTTACATTCAACCTATGTTTTATTTTCTACAGTTCATTTAATATTTTAATTTATTTATAATGAGTATGTTTAAATATTTTCTTTAAATAGAGTTCTTAGATAGATAAAGTTTTATGCATTCTGGAGCAATCGTCTCCTACTTTCTATCGTTTTCCAAATTAACTAGCTAGGCGTTTATAGTTAGATATCGTAAAATATTACAACCCATACAAACCAACACATAATCTTCTAATGAAATTAGAATCGATCCTTTCGCGCACACTATTTATTTCTGAATTTACAATTCACGTAAAAAACGGGGCACAATTGCCAAAATTTAAAAGCCAAAAATCGGGAGCTCGCGTAAATAAGTGTACTCTCGACCGCTGTAGAAATGGTTCTGAGTTGGTAATTAATAGTATACAAATGAAAAATAAACTTTATTTAAAACATATGTAAAAAATATTTGTATACATATTATGATAACGATAACCAAGAACAGTGCAGTACTTAGGCTAATACTATATAATACAAATTAAAAAGGATACGTGTGGCAAGAGCAATAATAAATATTTATTTTTAACCATTGGCCATTCAATATTTCATAGGGTTTAATAAGAAATTTAAATGTTTTTTTTTATATTGTTTTTACTCCACTCCTAACTTAGTTTTTTTGACAGCAACTTTTGAATTTTGAATGGTACCGTATAAATTTTAGTGACTTTTTAAATTGAGAATAATGTACTAAAAATGTTGAGAGGTTGATAACCAGTTTCGGATAACTATTTTTGCAGGTATTAAAGTTTCAATAATTGTCCAAAACTGGTTATCAACCAGTCAAAGTTCTTAATACATGATTCTCAATTTAAAAAGTTAATGAAATATATGAGTTACCATTCAAGTTTAAAAAATTGCTATAAAAAAACTTAGTTGGGAGGGGGGTAAAAACAAAAATAATTGTGAAAAATTGAGATCACATTGTATAAAAACCATATGAAAAAAATACATTTTAATTTCTTAATAATCCTTATGAGATGTGGCCCATGATAAAAAAATCACTCTGTATAAATGTCTGCAACATATATTTATATGATGAAAGTACAAAAAACTTTGTATACTGTAAATATTTATTTTGTCAGTGTTTACATGATATATTGTGGTGTGTACAAACACTTCCACTAGCATGTCATTTTACAGACAAATGAAAAAAAAGTCATTGAATTATTTTGAGTATAGTTAGTGCGAAATTGATACACATTTTGTATCACCACAAGAAAGATTCAGTATAAAATATTGTTTTAAAATTATTATAGCAGTCATTAAAACATGAAGCCTTTTAACTTTTTTTTTATACTATACTTACAGTACATGCTTTATATGAGTATGATGTGTGATGATGAGGAGCGTATCCAACAGTTAAAAGCCCTAGTAAAAAATAAGGGATGGACTATGCAAAAACATATCTTACAGGTTCGAGAAAATATTACAATGTGCACAATTTATTCGCATCAAATTCCATTCCGATAACATCTTTAAACATTGATGAAAAACTACGGCATGTACAAACATTTTTGAGCTGCGACTACGCTGTTTTGCTAGCAGAATATTGCGATTATGTCAAAACCCTAGGACAAGCGTGCAAAAAAATAGAAAATTCTAACGGATTACTGAATTGTCTGGATAGTTATCATAAGAAACTCAAAGACAGCGATCCGTGGATAGTGCACATGGTTGGGGCATTCAAATATTTTGTCAAGTTATCGCCAGAAACCGGGTTCAATAGGCAAGTACCGGAGATCTTATATTATTTGAAATATTATTATGATACCAAAGAAATTGACAAATCGGAATTCTACGACAATAATGGACATATAAAACCACTTAAAGTTCTCGTCCGTATACAAGATATTGTGGATATTCTGACCAATGTCGTAAGTTTTTCACATATTTTTCTAAAAAGTAACTGTTTATTGAAGTCGAATAATGGTAAAATTATTTATAGTTTCTTTAGATCTTCATCGGTAGAATCTATCACTAAAATAATCGAAACAATTTATAAATGTATTGGTCTCTTTATAAAATTACATTACGAAGATTTTGGGTTTCGTTTTGATGCGATATCTAACCCTACGAATGTTGATGACTCAACCAGCATCGAGCAAATGGATGAGGGATCAGATGAAGAAAAGGTCACCGAACAGATCACAAAGTTTAATACGCTCTTATCAAATCGCGGGTGGTGTGAGCCTGCCTCACATCAAGACCATAATTGTGGTATTGTTGAATCTGGATTTAATTACACATTGCAGTTATTATTTCAAACGTATTCTAATCAGAAATTGCTAAATTATAGAAATTATGACACGAAAATTCGGCAAGCGCATCAGTCATTTAGCTGCAAATGTGCTCAGAGTCTAAAAGATTATGTTGAATATAAGCTTGGTCTCAGTAATCAGTGTGGGGAAATTGAAAATCTTAAAGATTTAAACAATTGGCAGGTCATGTTTGTGTCTTCCATCAAAGACGGTAAACAAATGTTAAAGCCTATGAAATTCGCATTTTGGTATTTCGATCATTTTTCCCAGGATATAGTGTTTAATATTAACATTTCAGTTGTCGTTGATTACATGTTATGGTACTTCAATCAAATTAAATTCAACAATTCATCATTTATGTTTAAACACTCAAGTGCCGTTATTGAAATGGTCCGTGAAGAACTGCACTACAGCAGCATTATCCTGCATTTTGTCGAAATATATTTACGGTTGTTCTTAAGGGAATTTTGCTGGCCGACTCCTGTTGCAGAAAGAACTGAACGCATTTCTTCGGCTGCCAAGAAAGTTGAAATGTTTCAGCAACCATTTGCACATCCCGATCCTTTAACCCCACTATATAATATATTGGGTGAAGTCCATAGAGTATCTGGGGACTTTATAGAAAGTTACAGGAATTTGGGATTTGGTTATGATTATGTTTCAAGTTCGTCTAGTGAATCTGATTAAAAATCCAAATATGGCAATTTAATTCTCAGTTAAATGATAAATTATTAGATTATTATTGCACACTGCAATACTATCTAAGTCTTAAATACTTGTAAGATAATAATTTTACTAATTTAAAATTTCACAATTATTTCATATGCCTCTAAATCAATGTTTGTAAAAAATAAAAAATACAATTTTTTTTTAATTGTATTCGTATACATTTGCTTATGGTTTGTCATGTTGTAGCTTTAAATTTAAGTAAATTGAAAAGAATACATTTGTTAGCAATTGTCGGTTTTTTAAACTAAAACTTTACATTGTAACAAATAAAAATATTATGTTTAAATACATTTCTTGATTACTCTTACAAATGTTCACTACTGTCTACCTGGTATAAATTATCTGAAAATAATAAAACTATATGTAGTAATGTAACAGAGCTAGGTGATTCTGGTTTGTGTTACGATAAACTGCAAGTTTACTCTTAGTGTTTGAGTTTAAATGTTTTAGTTTCACATTTTATAATGTTAATTATGTCAGATAACAAGCATGGACATTCCCTTAGTAGATTTGGAACACATTGAGTCAAAGGAAATCAAAGGTCTATAGGATGTATAATAACTGAAAGTGATAAAATAACTTTCAAATAAAGCTTCGACGAGTATCTATAAATGAAAAAAATACGAATATTGATAAAACTATTGAAAATGCTATAATGTGCTTATGTTACATTTTTATTTTAGGGTAAACACATTTTCATACATTATTCGCATTTTAAAGCAAGCTAAAAAATAACTTTGATATTTAGTAGGTATTATTAAAATGCTAGTTTCTGTTAAAAAAAAAAAATTGTTTTAAAGCGTTTAAAGGCCATGAGACCCTTAGCTGCCTCTACATAATTCCTCCACATCTCCCAGTTAACTGTATCCTTAACTTTTGCCTTTTCACCTACCTGATTTAAATTTTTCTTTACCTGATTTAGCCATCGCTGATATCGTCTTCCTTTTGAGACAAGACATTTTTGGATAATTAGTCCATTAATGATTCTCTTAATATCTGCATCATACATTTTGTTAAGAACCATTCTTTCAAAGGTTAGTAACTTTGTCTGGTCTCCTTTAGCTGTCAACCACGTTTCACAACAATACATTAAGAATGGCCGTATATAGGAGATTTATGTTTAGCATTCTTTAAGTTTCTCTGGAGAGAAGCTTAGAATTACCTAAACATTTTGTTCATTGCATAATATCTACGATTTGCCGCATTTAAACTCAATTATTATTTTTTGATTTATACAAAATTAATAATATAATATTCTATAGACATCTTTTTGCTAAAATAATTATTTTAGCCAAAATACTTTCAAATGATTTTCTTTCATATGATGTTATAATACTTTATAATACTATTTTTTTTTTCAAAATACTAATTTTTAAGCGCAAAATAATTAAGTTTAATAATATATCATCATTAATAATCAATGTAACTAATGTTTTTGTAACAAATATCTGTTTAGTCGTTACGATATATATTGCGTTTAGTCGGTCGGTAACAACAATAGTTTTGAAAAGTTTTGTATTCAAAGTACTTTAACATTACGTTGAAAATATGATACGTGGTCGTTTTATGTGTCTGTTAACTTTGTGGACAAGTTATCTGGTCTTGGTCGTAAACGCTAACGTACTAACGCAGCAGATAAAGGACATGCTAACAAATAAGAGTTGGTCTCTGCAAGAAAAAATAGCGATTCGAGATAACAAAGAATATCTCGATGTGCATATGTTATTCAAGAAACCTAACGAAATTACTCCCGGTAATATCCAGAAAAATATTCGTCATTTACATCAGTTTTTAAATTGTGAGTACGCTTTTTTACTAACACAATTTTGTGGTTACAAAATTAAAATAGGATATAAGTGCAAAAAGATAGAAAATCCATCGCAACTGTTAAATTGTCTAGAATATTATTTGCAAAATGTCAAGCAGAGTGACCCGTTGATAGTGCGAATGATCGGAGTGCTTTCATATTTCGTCAAAAATCACCGAACACCGCATTCGACAGGCAAGTCATGGAGATCTTAGAGTATTTCAAAGGTTCTTATGAAAATAATACATTTGACAATTTGGGATTGGTCAATCATGATGGAAATGTAAATTCATTAAAAGTTCTTGTTTGCGTTCAGCGCATAGTGGATCAAATTGCTACCGTTGTAAGATTACTTCGCGTGTTTTTCATGGGTAATTGCAGGTTCACAAAAGACTACGGAACACAGATCGAGACGTTCTTTTCCAAGTTACATATTGATAACAATCCCGATGTACAGTTGACCATCCATGAAGAATCTATCAACGAAATATACCAAGCACTTGATCTGATGTTAAAAAAAATAGTTAATTTCAACTACGATAATCTTGGATTTATCTTAGATCCGATTTCGAATACTACGAGTCATCGATGTTCGAGCATCGTTGGAGCAACTAGCAATAATGCATTCATTTTAAATGATAACTTTAAGCACTAAATTAAATAGACAACTTAGTATTAAGTATAGAAGAGTATAAATAACTAATGAATCATTTTCGCCTTACTCTAAATTATTAAATGAATAAAAATTATATTAATATGAAGTGTTATATTCAACAAATGTGTGCAAATTCCATGTTTTTTTTTATTTCGTTATCGATTTCTGTATCCATATTTAAATAATATCTATTTATTGAAATTATATATAAATTAATTTTGGAAGACAAGTATAATATTGTGATTAGAATTCTTCCATGTAATCATTATTAATTTTAACTGACTCGTACACGATATTATCACTAGTTGACAACATTTTTTTAGAAATATGTCTTGTAATTAAAAATGTTTAACCAATATATAATTTTATCGTATCCAAATGTCTATAAAATAATACTGTTTTCGGTCAAGGAAATTGTCCACTGTAATTTTCAAGTGTGTCGAAAAACCAATTAGTGTTTGTAAAGACTTCTATTATGATAATACATTATAAATACAAATAACACACTCAAAAATCATTTTTTTTTTAATATCCATTCTTAATTTCTAAGAAATAAAAATATAAACTATTATAGGTTTCATATTTTTTATGGTAATAGTTTTTTTTCTAGTAATTTTTATTTTTTTAGCATTTATAGGTAACAGAGAAAGTATTGTATTTACAATGATGAGTATTATTTTTATTTGTGTGTCTAGGCCTATGATTTCTTTAATAAGCAGATCTATAAATTATAATTAAAAGGCACTTTATTTGGCCAAAATTAAAAAAAAACAATTCCCCTTTCAAAAAATAAAAAAAAACACTGCAAAATGTACATATTTTTAATTTAAAAATTTAATAAAATTTTAAAAATTGATTACCAGAGACTAAACAATATCTGGTTGTCATGTGTTAAATACGGGTTTCTTCATCATGGCGTATGTTAAGACAATTATAAATTACATAAATAATACGTACCATGAATGAAAGTAATCTGAGTATATAAACAGTTTATTACATAACTTTAAACATTTGTGTATAATTATCATAATTAAATCAATAGCTTTTAGTAGGTAATCAGCTAAATTCACGATTGCTTATTAAAACCATTTCTATATACGCTAGAATCTAAATTGACTAACAAAGATCAGTGGGTTAGGACTATCATTTTGGAAACAGACCATTCACTATGCAATAGATCCGAAAATGCAGCACAATACAAACACATATATGGACGTGAAATTACGTTAAACGGTTATGGAGGCCGAAGAAATGCCTTTATATTTCTCATAATGATGAACTGGCCAGCAAAATTCACTTAAGAATTCACAAAAAAAAAACATAGAAGTAATCTATCATAACAGAAATATAAGTATTCAAAATGGTGTTTCAGGAAATCTAATAAAAATACAAAGTTGAAAATATTGTTGTATTTTCATTGAATTTCTCTCATTCCACCTTTTAACATAGCACTACCGATAAACATTGACAAACCAAAAACATACTGTAAACCCTTTTCTCTACTAGGGATGGATATTTATATCTCTATTTACCCTTTTTAGGCAAAGTTTTAGGTATTTAAGTCTGAAAACTAGACCAAAGGTAGATCTAGTATGGAACTATAACATTTACAGTTTTCTCAAAATCTATAATTTAACTTTTTTTCAATAAGGAAAACCATCCTCCCAAAAAATGGGAAAATTACATTTTTACCGTAGTAAATTTCCAGGTTGCTATGAGTGAGTGAATCAACAGTCAACAGGTATTGAAAATATTTTCAGTATATTGTCATTAGACAGACGATCAATCTCAGTCGTCATCATCATCATGCTAGCTGAACAGTCCATAAAGGCCCATCTCTGCCATCATGAGATGGTTCCAAGAACCCTAAACGTATACCCACCCTAATACTAAACGTTCCAGTAGAATGTTGAAAACATTAGAATAATATAATAATCAACATTAAATTACGGAAACTACTTCATTATATATTTTTTTCGAACATTTTGTTGACCACTCAAAACAATAGTTTCCACTATTATTATTTTATATCATATACATAACAATTCACACAAATATAAACTTAAAAAATACTTTACCTTCATCATGTTTAGTGGTATGATCGTCAGTAAAATGCTTAAATAAAATACTGATCACATTAAGTATATTTGTTTATGTGTTTTATGAGCACCATACCATTATTTATAGTGCATCGTAGGAAATAACCGTACATAATAATATGATGATGTCAGTAAATAAATACAATGTACTTTGTTTCCATTTCATTATTGGCGTCCAGGTGTGCCATAAAAATGAGAAAAAATTATTTCGTTTTTTAATTTAATAATATATTGTGTAACTTTACCCTTTTAATTTTGTTTTTCCTTAATTAGAAACAGTTTCACTAAAGATTTTTAAGAAAATTTTATACGAAGTTTTAGCCCCATTCTAGGAAAAAACTTTGGAATACTGAAGAAAAACATTTTTTATCCAAAAGAAATCGGATAATATTTTCCTTTTACCAAACACTTTTTTTCACCAACATCATCAGTTGTCTTATGGAGGCAAAAAAAAAAGAACATTTGAACTAGTCTAATGATATATTCATATGTGTCTTTTTATGTCAAGAATTGTAAAGACAATAATGAACTTAAAATTATCCTATAATTATTGCACACGATTAGTACGAATCATGTCACACCCCTTTGGTTTTTGAGGAAATTCAATTTGAAGATTGAACCTGATCTCAAATGGTTAGTTTTAATTTTTAAAGCTTCGACTTTAATACTTTGAAATTGTTTTATTGCCCGATGCTTGTGATTTTAATTTAAAGCTACTTAGCTAAATCTCAGCCAGACACCAGAATTAAAGGTTATGGCTAATTAGCAATAGATTTTTAAAAATCCAAACTACCACGTTTGGTTTTTGTAGCCATTTTAAATCAAACAGTTTTTATACGCCATAATGAGAAATGTGGTAATTTTTTTTTTGTTTAATAAGTTATTGCTACAACACAAAATGTGGCAGTTTATTATTTTTTAACGGGTGTCATCCGGTTAAGAACTATTAGTATGCTAAAAGTTGAAACGCCTCAAGTCAAAAATCAGGCAGTCTTTATTAATATTATGCTTAACTGTAAAAAAATCATCCAGTTACATAAATATTTTCTGGAGACGATTAAATTATATTTGAAAAGTTTAGCGAAATGAAACCGATAATGGCTATTTTGTAAACAGTTTATGGTGTTTTCCCATAGTTTTTGGAACATTTTACTTATTCGATTTCCCGTTTTTTCAATCTATTAAATTACAAAAAAGAGAATTCCCCAATGATTTACCGTTACGACTTTTATTAAGCTATATAGAAAAAAAATGTAGGCACTACATTTCACGATTTGCCCATAATATACAATTCTGTAGCGTCGAGCTATCCATCACAGCTGTATTGGAAAAAAAAAAAAGAAAGACTGTCATCAAAAGTATAGTTTAACAACAGCTGTCATCTGATGCCACCGATTGTTCGACTGCTTAAAAAAATGTCACTATTTTCCACAATTATTATTCTCTAGGTGATTTATATAAAGAAAGAACCAAAACAGCAATTGCTCTAAATTTTCGACAAAATATTCTTTATTTCAAACGTATAAGTTACCAATAATTCAGTTTACAAATTCGAATTTCAAAGGGACTTTTTAGACCCCTAAGAATAGTTTATGCGTTTTCAGTCGTTATTTGGGCATATTCGTTTCGTTTGACTACTTTTTGCGCATCGACTAAAAAAACAAAATGATAAATCGTTGTATAACGCAAGGTATTGATACACGTGTACCTTTAAATTTTGCAAGAAAACCTGTTATTATAATATTTTCGATAAATCAAAACATAATAAATAAACTGATTGATTCTTTAAGGATAAGACAATGATTTTTTCCTAAAAATTTATCGCATTTCTGTAGTTTTTACAATTCGACACACTTCAGTTTGTGTTATTTTAACGTTAGAATTATATTATGGTATGCTAAAGAATCAAAAATTAAGAACAACTAAAACTTTTGTTGTCAATCAGGTCAAGGTAGCTTTTTCTTTTAAACTACGCACATGGAAAATGGGTGTTCACGAAGAAACAAGTTCAAAACAAAATCGATGTCGGGTAAAAAGGTATTCGACAAATATATAAGCATATTATAGAATACTATTTTTCACACTATAATGTACACAATTTAATATTTACCGTTGCGTTCAACGATACCTGTACGAGGAACGTAGATGGCTATCTGCTAAGGGGCCAAGGATAGGCAATATTTGACAAAAATTTATTAAATGCCAATCTATACAAAACTAAAAAAAAAAATACCCACATAAGGCCCCTTCGTAGTTTGGCGACGATACGAGATAGTCACAGTTATATTATTTTGCTTAGACCAGCTGTTTAAAGAAACCAAACTTTGAAAATGCGTACTACAAACTTATTGCAAAAATCGACAACAACACTACAAATTTCATATAAAATTTAGACTCAATGTTCAATGTCCGAGAAATCGTTTCACCAAAAACAGACTCGCCTAACCACGAAACCCTGCATAAAAGTAAAAAATATCTTATTACTTTTGCGGTTAAACAAAATATTAGTATTAGTAGACAATATGTTAGTCATCATACTTGAGCATATGGTGAAATGTCCCACATAAGTTTTATAGGCTTTTTGTGTTATAATGAAATGTAAATTCTACACTACAATAAAGACAATACATTTATATGAATATAATTTAAGAAAAAATTGTATTTTTCGTATTTTACAAACAATATGGGTTATATAGACAATGAGTATTATGCTGATCAAAGAATTGTGCTACATATTATTTACTTATCAAGATAGTATTTTAATAATTATACATATTATCTACAAAATAGACTAATACAGTATTCTTATTGGATCGTTTAACTATGAATTATATTTCAATCTCTGCATTTTTAATCAAATTCATTAGACGTCCTTGAATCATATTTAAATTCCAATTTATCGTCAAGTTTTAAACATCACCAGTAACTCTTCGAATTCATCTGTTATGCTACTTACTTGTTTATTTTATAGGATCGGACCATTGCCAAATATTTGCGTGGATCCTAATAGCCAAAGAAACGCTTACATGTGTTCCTCTGTAGGAAACCGCACAGCAAAATTCCCTTGTAGATTTGTCAGGAGTTAGAACTCATATGTATCAAAAGCATAATACAACAAGAAAAAAATCTGGACTACACTTTTTTTTTATTTGCCGGTAAACAGTGTTTTTTGAAAATGTTATATTATACTTTAAAACAAAACGTTAAATCTTAGGGAAAAAATTATTCAAATCATGTCAATATTTTTATGGACATCTATTTAGAGTGATCCTTTATAAGCTTTGAAACGTATTTATGTTCCTAAACAATAAACCCCACACCCATGCGTTCCATTAAAATCCGGCATGTGACAAGGTCGACTACAGTTCACCACATCGAGCACTGGGTGCAAACGGTTTTGCCTATCTGATTTATTCACGGCGTACCTTAGCCATCCTTTTCCACGTTTTAAATTGAAGTATCAGTATCTTACTGTGACCTACTATTATCCCGTACAGAGTCATGACCACGAAATCTACTTCGACTAAATCCTACGGGTCTGATAATAATAAATGGTGTTCTCTCACAGACATTCTGAACGTCCTCAAGGCACTACGTAATGATGTCAAATTAATAAATTCTAAATTAATAACTCAAGAGAACACATCGTAGCTATTTAGACAAGAATGGATAACATTTCAGCTGAAATAGTTTCCCTTAAAGAGGAGAACGTTAAGTTAAACAAACCATATAGAATCTCTTAAAAACCAGGCTAGACATTACACCATTGAAAAAACAATAAAAAATTTTAAGAAAAAATAAATATGAATTGATTATAAATTATATCCGGAAATTAATTAAATGTTATAAATACAAAAAATGTAGTCTTTTCCGCAATATATTTTCCATAAAAGAGAAAACTAAAAAAAAATCGGTATTAGATAAACTAAACCTTAACTTTGAAAATCCCTAATCCCACACGCAAGAAGAGACCTCTTTTTCTTGTAGTTAATTTTTAGTGTATATTAACTCAAATTAGATAGAAAATACAGTTTACAATCGATTTTTGTTTGGTCACAATTAAATCATATTTAGGTATACAATTTTAAAATAGGAAAACACAATAGAATCATTTTTTATATGCGTCACCTTTCAAAAGTTGCTATCAAAAACACTAAGTTAAGAGGGGAGTAAATACAAAAAAAAAATTTAAATCGCAATGTATAAAAACCACAAGAAAAATTGAATTTCCTATTTAACCCTATATGATATTGTGTGGCTCATGATAAAATAATCACCCTGTGTTATATAAACAACACGCTTATGGCATGCCGTTTACACAGAAAAACTACAAATGTTTTTTGTTAGAGAATACATGAATCAGTAAATATACATTTTATTTTTTGCCGCAGTTCAGTTAAATCATTAGACGTGAAACCAGAAGTTCTTATGTACGTTTGTATGGTATACATTAAAAATATATCGAATATTGCCAGGTTTAGTTCAATATTCACTTAGCATCTCTGCAAGAACGATTCAGTGGACAATATTGTTTTAAACTTCATCTAGCAATCAATAAACATGACTTCTTTTAATTATTATTTCATGCTATACGTTCTGTACATGCTGTCCGTGCGCATGATGTGTGATGATGAACAGCGAATCCAACAGTTAAGATCCATAGTTGCAAATAATGGATGGACCATGCAAAAAATCGATTTAAAGGTTCGAAAAAATACAAACTTTCAAAATGTCTACAATTTGTTCCCGATGACTTCCGTCAACATAACACCTGCGAACTTGGATGAACAAATTTGTCATGTACATCAATTTTTGAGCTGCGACTACGCTGATCTGTTATCGCAATATTACGATTACTTCAAAACATTAGGGCAAGAGTGCAAAAAAATAGAAGATCCTTCCTTTCTGTTTAATTGTCTGGAACATTATCATCAGAAACTCAAGGATAGTAATTCGTTGGTAGTGCGCATGACTGGAGCGCTCTCATATTTTGTCATGTTAGCACCAAACGCCACGTTCAATAGGCAAGTACCGGAGGTATTAGAGTATATAAAAATGTATTATGACACCAAAGTAATTAGTAAATCTGAGTTTGTCAAAAATCAAAAAATAAAACCATTAAAAGTTCTTGTGCGTATTCAGGATATCGAGAATTTTCTGACTAGTGTCGTAAGACTTCTGGAAATGTTTCTAAAAAGTTACTGCATATTTAAACCGGACCATGCCAACATAATTGACGGGTTAAATATTTTAAATTGTTCTAATACTCAAATTTTTCCACCTCCGGATCCTTTCACTAGAATTAACAAAACAATTGATTCGTTTTTTAACGTATTTGAGAAATTGCATTACGAAGATTTCGGGTTTAAACTTAGTACGGCATCTAACACTACGAATGTTCAACATCTATACATTTTCGATGAAATGGACGAAGGATCACATGAAGAAAAATCCCCCAAAAGCATCGATAAGCTTAATGAGCTATTATTAAATCCAGGGTGGTATGAGCCAGACTTTTATTACTCCGATAAACATGGTATCGTGGATTACGGAGTCAATTTAACATCGAAACAATTATTTGAATCATATCCTGGTCACAAAATGATAAAGTATAATAATTTTGATAGGTATCATCGACAAGCGCACCAGGCTTTGAGCTGCAACTTTGCCCCATTTTTAACAGATCTTGTTGAAGTTGCGTATGGTCTTAATTCACTGAGTAGAAAATTGGAAGATTATCGTGTTAATGGTTGGCCTTCACCAGTGGATGTATCGGATTGCATTGCCTCATTTACAAGAACGGTCGGGTCCATTCAACAATTATTGTTACCAATGAAATATGCGTTTTCGTATTTTTACCAGTTGTCCCAAGAGACATTATTCAAAACAAATATTGCAGTAGTTATAGATTACATGTTATGTTACAATGATCAGGTAAAATCTAATATACCGTCATCATCCAACGATTTTAGAAGTGTCACTGCTGAAATGATTAGTTACATGCTACAATACAGCAAAACTATTATGTCTTTTGTTGAAAGACATTTACGCTTATTCACTAAGGAATTTTGTTGGCCGTTTGAGAAAGGTATTTCTTCGACTGCCAGGGCTGTCGATAGAATTTTGGTACAGTCCAGACCTGTAACATATAAAGTAGACAAATTAAGGATGGTAATCCGAGATGTTATTAGTGAATTTTTAAAACGATACAAGAAATTTGGATTTAAGCCGTTTGAAGATGATGATTTAAAATTCAAAAATTGAAAGTTATTTATCATGCTTATAGATAAATTACCTAGTCTAGTACAAAAATAAAATACCAGTTTTAACAATAACGTGTATCAAAACTTTTTGTTACACATAGTATTCATTGCCCTTTTAAACTATTATTTGTAAAATGCAAAGAGTTATGTTTTATTTGTTGTATTCCTTTTACAATATTATTTGTATGCAGCTATCGCTGTTTAAAGTTATACAATTTTTGTGAAACAAAAAAACCTGTATTAAATTACATTTTTTGATCTTGAAAATGTTGATTAATATTTTGTGTACACATTCAAAAATATATTTGAAACCTATCCTAATCACCAAGTAATAAAATATAGGAATTTTGCCAAGAAACTACAGTAAGCGCTACAGGCTTTAAGCTGTGAGTTTGCTTAGAGCTTAATTATCATGTTGATTTTTGAACAGTCTCATCCTTTGTTCTAAAATAATATTGTGGGTCATTATGTCAGGAATTTTTATAAAACAGATTGAGAACGGTAAAAATGTGTTAACCCAGTTCGAGCTACATCAATATCTTATTAGTGTAAATTAAAAAAAAAATCATAGCCACCTCAATGAAAATGTACGTTACAATGATTATGAATCTCAATTTCAAGATGTCGTACAGAAAAAATGATTAAAATAAATACATTTGTTTGTTTCTATCGAACACCTATGTAGGATTAATCGACGAAGACTTTTTATATCCAGGAACATTATTTAAGTACATTTCTTTATGGAAGGTGTCGCATAATGTACACATGAGCATAATATAATATTCTCGACCTTTGATTACTGAGTTAAAGTTCTTTATGCAAATAGTAGTGAGTTGATTCTTTTGTTGTAGATTTATGCTATAAGTTTTCTAGTACGCATTTTCAAAATTCGGTTACTTTAAACAGCTGGTCTAAGCAAAATACGTTTGTGACTATCTCGTATTCTAGCCAAACTATGAAGGGGCCCCAAGTGGGTTTTTTTTTTAAATTTAAAACTGCTGAACCGATTTCTCCGTGCAGCAACTCCATAGGTTAGAAATCGTACCTGGAGGGTACTTTATTGGGCTTACTTCTATTCAATTACTACTACTCAATTGTATTTATATTTTACAAATACTACCTTTATCGTTAACCGTTACGTGTAGTTACACTAACAACAAGAAAAAAACACCTTTTTTAAAAACAACTTGTACTCGATAATAACGTCGTATAATAATTTATGTGTACCTACGAGTCGTAGTAGCTTTAATCAATTAAAACTAATACTTCTTCAGCTCTGAAAATATGACTGTTATTATGACGTTGAAACTTGAAAGTTTATGTTTCCAAAAAGATGTATTCTTCATTTCTTTCATAGCAAGAGTCATATTATAAGCTATTATATCGTTGCCTACATACTGCATTCATACTGATTTTATTAAATTTCATCAAAATAATTACAAGTTTTATTTGTTTTCATATCATTAGGCCAAACCTATTTTAATTCTGAACTAACTGGTGATTTTAATGTCCAAATTGAATTCTTAATTCTTATATTGTTGTAACAGTATGTGCTTTAAGAAAAAGTTTTCACGCCTGCTGTCTATAGAATATTCCATATTTACTGGACTGGTGGCTGTTTAATGGTGGTTTCAAGTACAATAAATAACATAATAATTAAATTTTTTGTAAATTTCGAAATTGGATGACCATTTATAATAAATGTACGATCACCTTTCTTAAATATCGCAGAAATATAAACTGTTTAAAAAAAAATAGGAAAAGTTTTAGAAATTAAGTAACGGAAATTCACTACAAATTTAGGAGACAAGTTGTATAAACCTGGGCATAATTTAATGATTTAGTTCATTCTATACATTAGATGTCAATTAGAGAAACGTCAATAATGTAAATATAGGAAATCGAAATAAGAGAATTAAGTATAAAAATATTAAGATTTAATCAAGGTCATGTATAAACATATTAGAAACATATTTTTCAAATACATTAACCATTCTCAGCATCTTCGTTATTTGAAACTCATTAAGGTTATTTGTAGGGTTTTTATCATTCTTAAAAGTTCCAAAAGTATGTAGGATTTGATTTAAGAGAAATAGCCGAAAAAATGTCTACATGTATTTCTTCGTAGAAAACAGCCCAAAAAAATGTTCTTAACAATAAAAGTAAATATCTTTCAACAAAAAACATAATGGTTTTGCTGTATTGTAATTATTCGTTACTTACTCGATCGCTTTTAAAAATTATCTAACTTCAAAACATCATGACTTTCGATTTTTTTTAGAATAAATGCTGAAACCATTGAAAACATCAACAAGATTTTTTAAGGTACAAGCCAACTCACAGCTCAAAGCCTGATGCGTTTGATGATGTTTGTTGGCGACATTTCTATACATCAATACTTGGTGATCAGGATAGATTTCAAATAAGTCTTAAAATATATACTTTTATACAAATTATTATTTAACATTGGAAAGAATATCAAGAAATTAAATTTAATGCATACATTTTTTGAATCACATTAAAATTACAATTTTATACAACGATAACTACAAATAAATAGTACAGTTAAAGAAATACAATAAATAAAACATTGCCCTGTGCATTTTACAATTAATAGGTTAAAAGGGTAATATGCAAAAAAAATTACACACAGCAACTCTACACTTAAAAATTGTTAAAGTGTCGAAATTTAAAACATTTTATCAAAATTTTATTTTAGCATTTTTAATCAACATCATCCAATGACCTAGAATTATATTTAAACCCACAATTCTCGTATCGTTTTAAAAATTCACTGGTAACTTCTCGAATTTCTTCCCAAAAGCTATCTAGCTTATAATGTATGGGTTGGGACTTTTTCAAAATTCGATCAACGGCCTCCGCAGACGAAGAAATATCTTGATCAATGTTATAATACGGAAACGGCCAACAAAATTCTCTAAAGAATAAGCTTAAATGTCTTTGAACAAAAGACAGAATAGTTTTGCTGTATAGTAAAAGGTTACTAATCATTTCAGTAATAACTATTGTAATTTCATAGGAAAATGTCGGTATATTGGATTTTACCTGATCATAATAGCAAATCATGTAATCTATGACAACTGAAATATTTGTTTTGAATAATGTGTCTTGGGATAACTGGTAAAAATACGAAAACGCATATTTCATGGGTAACAACAATTGTCCACCGGACCTGATCGAGTTTTGAATGGCATCAATCCAATTCTCCAAATCTTCAAAATCGTCCAATTGAACACACAGTGAATTAAGACCATACGCAAATTCAACATGATCTGTTAAGGCTAGGGCAAAGTTGCAGCTCAAAGCCTGGTGCGCTTGTCGATGATACCTAGCAAAACTATTATACTTTACCATTTTGTGACCAGGATAGGATTCAAATAATTCTTTCAATGTAAAATTGAACCCGTAATCCACGATACCATCATAATCGCAGTTTGATGGGGTTAGCTCATACCATCCTGGATTTGATAATAGCTCATTAAGCTTATCGATGCTTTCAGTGAATTTTTCTTCATGTGATCCTTCGTCTATTTCATCGAAAATGCTTGGATGTTTAACAATCGTAGTGTTAGATATCGTTTCAAATTTAAACCCAAAGTCTTCGTAATGAAATGTCTCAAATACGTTAAAAAATGAATCAATTGTTTTGTTAATTCTAGTGAAAGGATCTGGAGGTGGAAAAATTTGAGTATTAGAACAATTCAAATTATTTAACCCGTCAATAACTTTGACATGGTCCGGTTTAAATATGCAGTAACTTTTTAGAAACATTTCCAGAAGTCTTACGACACTAGTCAGAAAATTCTCGATATCCTGAATACGCACAAGAACTTTTAATGGTTTTATTTTTTGATTTTTGACAAACTCAGATTTACTAATTACTTTGGTGTCATAATACATTTTTATATACTCTAATACCTCCGGTACTTGCCTATTGAACGTGGCGTTTGGTGCTAACATGACAAAATATGAGAGCGCTCCAGTCATACGCACTACCAACGAATTACTATCCTTGAGTTTCTGATGATAATGTTCCAGACAATTAAACAGAAAGGAAGGATCTTCTATTTTTTTGCACTCTTGCCCTAATGTTTTGAAGTAATCGTAATATTGCGATAACAGATCAGCGTAGTCGCAGCTCAAAAATTGATGTACATGGCAAATTTGTTCATCCAAGTTCGCAGGTGTTATGTTGACGGAAGTCATCGGGAACAAATTGTAGACATTTTGAAAGTTTGTATTTTTTCGAACCTTTAAATCGATTTTTTGCATGGTCCATCCATTATTTGCGACTATGGCTATTAACTGTTGGATTCGCTGTTCATCGTCACACATCATGTGCACGTACAGCATATTATACAACATGTATAGCACAAACAAATAATTAAAAGGAGTCATGTTTTAATGACTGCTAGATTAAGTTTAAAACAATATTTTTTCCTTAATCGTTTTTCACAAGATACTAAAAGTTTATAAAGTTCATACATACATTTTTCAATTTACTAACAAAACACATTTGTAGATTGTTTGTGTAACCGACATACCAGAAGCGTGTTGTTAGTCTATTAAAATATATTAAGGTTTAAAATATGTAGTTTTCATTTGGAATACCTAATTAATAGGTACATTTTGATGAGTTTTATATTTTATTATCAAAAGTATTATTATTTAAACATCGTACCAATGTATCTACTAACTTTTAGTTTTTTACTAAACTAAATTGTAAGCATCAAACAAAGTGGTTTTATTTAGGAAAAGAACAATGAAGTATCAACTATATTCATCATATATTATTTCCATAATAAGCAACACAGTGTTAAAAACTACACATATCTGTAGGTAAAATATACTTTTATGTATTTAAAGATTTAACTTTTTTGAAGATACCTGTATTGCTTTACTGTATTATTTGCGATTTATGTTTCCATGGTGCGTACACGCAAAATTTACAATCAATATCTTATGAAAAAGCATGGTATGTTGTTTGTGTTTCAAATGTTTGAACTATTTTCTGGCATTGCCGAAGAACCCACATGTTACAAATATTATAGCGAATAACTATTTTGTACATCAAGATACAATTTTATTCTAGTAAATCGTCCTAATGTAAAAAAGTATAAGTATTACTTAATATTACATTTCATTAAATTACATAGCAAATTTGTAACAATAATATTTTCTTCTGAAGACGAATTACATCAATTTATTAAGATGTCGAAAAATATGAACACAATAATAAAATATTGTACCAACTAAAAGAAATAATATTTATTATTAAGTATAACTATAGATTTTTATAAAAAAAACCGTATTCGCTAGATTATTTGTGACAATATGACCTACAATCATGTAACCAAATTCAAACGTTTAAAAAACAAGTTAGGGCCAAAAAACAACTTGTATTTTATAAAATAAAAAAAAATATAAAACCGTTTTCTAAACGTAAAAACTTTAAAAATCTGTGATGCTAACCGATATTTGTTCTTTGTCTTAATACATTATCATACGATACAAACGTATCGCTGGAATTTGTATATTACAGGAATTTTTAATAGAATTCAAATGTAAGTTGAATACGTGTAAAAATTGATTAAACTATTAGGGTTATTATATAATATGTATGGATGGAGAATAACTCTCAAATATATACTTCCATGTGTATCTGTAAATTTATATATAAATATAAAATCATTGGCAATAATGTACTTAAAATTATATTTTTAGTATTAGGGTGGAAGTAATTATTATATAAATATTATAAAAATATTTTTGTAAAATAGGCAACACTTATATATAATGCACAATAAAGAGTTGTGCTACATATTAATGGAAAATTTGTTATATTATTCTTTATATTATAATTTACTATTAAGTTAATATTGTTCCTAAATTAAAATTATCAAATATCTTAGAATCATATTTAAATCCAAATTTTTCGTATTGTTTTAAAAAATCATTGGTAACTCTTTCAATGTCATCCCATAAACTACTTAGTTTATATTCTTTAAAATCAGACTTTTGCAAAATATCTTCAATGGATTTGGCAGCTTTAGAAATACCTTCTTTTTCGGGATGTGGAATCGGCCAGCAAAAATCCCTAATGAATAAGCGTAAATGTCTTTCAACAAAAGGTATAATAGATTTATTGTATTGTAATGCGTAACTAATCATTTCAGCAGTGACTCTTTTATATTTATAAGAATATGACTTTAAAGTGGGTTTTTCTTGATTGTAGTAACATAACATGTAATCTATGACCACTGAAATATTAGTTTTGAATAATGTATCCGGTGACAACTGGTGTATAAACGAAAACGCATATTTCATAGGTAACAACAATTGTTCACCTGTCCTGATCAAAACCGTAGTCGAATCCAGCCAATTCTTAAAATCACTATTATTTTCCAATTTTCCACACAATAATTTATTATTACCATACGCTAATTCAACATGATCTTTTAAAGCCTGGGCAAAGTTGCAGCCCAAAGTCTGGTACGCTTGTCGAAGATACTTGGCAAAATGTCTAGGTTTTACCATTTTGTGAGTAGGATAACTTTCAAATAATTCTTTCAATGTTAAGTTATATCCGTAATCCACGATACCATGTTTATCGGAGTAATAAAAGTCTGGCTCATACCAACCAGGATTTGGTAATAGCTCATTAAACTGTGCGATGCTTTCGGTGATTTTTTTTTCATTCGAACCTTCGTTCTTTTTTTTGAAAATTGCTGGATGCTCAACATTTGTAGTGTTAGATATCGTATCAAATTTAAACCCAAAATCTTCGTAATGCAATTTCTCAAATACGTTAAGAAATGAATCTATTGTTTTGTTAATTCTAGAGAAAGGATCTGGAGGTGGAGAAATTTGACTATTAGAACCATTTAAATTGTTTAACTCGTCAAATACTTTGGCATGGTCCGGATGATATAAGCAATAACATTTTAGAAACATTTTCAATAGTCTTACGACACTAGTCAGAACGTCCTCAATATCTTGTATACGCACAAGAATTTTAAATGGCTTTATTTTTTTATTTTCGACGAATTTAGAATTACACATTACTTTGGTATCGTAATAACTTTTTAAGTATTCTAAGATCTCCGGTACTTGCCTATTAAACGTGGTATTTGGTGATAACTTGACAAAATATGAGAGCGCTCCAATCATGCGCATTATCAGCGGATTGCTATCCTTAAGTTTCTGTTGATAATGTTCCAGACAATTGAATAGTTCGAAGGAATCCTCTTTTTTTGTGCACTCATTTCCTAGAGTTGTAAAGTAATCGCAATATTGTGATAACAAAATAGCGTAGTGGCAGCTCAAATATTTATGAACATGCCGAATTTGTTTATCCACGGTCGCGGGTGTTATTCTTAAGCTGGTAGGATTATTTATAAAATGGTGAATATTGTAATATTTTCCATTTTCTCGAATCAATGAAATATGTTTTTGCATGGACCACCCCCTATTTGTGACTAGGGCTTTTAACTGAACAGCAATCTGTTTTATTCGATGGCTCTCATAAATCATTATGCACATGTATAACACATAAAAGACCAGAAAAACTCCTTTTTTCATTTTTAAATAACTTATCGAAACTGCGGCGAAAAGTTACAAATAGTAGGTATAAACTGAATCGTTTTTGACAAGACACTAAATATGAATAAAGTTCATACAACTATTGTTCAATTTATTAACAAAAAAACATATTTTGTAGTTTGCCTGTGTAAACGACATGCCAGAAGCGTATTGTTAGTCTATGCTTCGATGCGTATCTGTAGGTATACATTATATATAGGGTGATCGATTTATCGTGGACCACTTAATATCTCATAGGGTTTAATAAGAAATACAATTTTTTTTTCATAATGTTTTTATACAATATGATCTTAATTCTCACAATTTTGTTTCTTTTTACCCCCCCTCACACTTTTGATACCTAAATGGTAACGTATTTATTTCATTAACTTTTAAAATTAAGACTAATTAACTAAACATTTAGACTGGTTGATAACCAGTTTTGAACAACGGTTTTTAAAGTTTTAAGAGTTTAAAAGTTAGGATGGGAAGGGAGGTGCAGTCGAGCAATGCGCTCAGATAAAAATATCTTAACTCTCCACCCTTATTATTTTGATAATTTACTAAGCGTGACTTTAAACCCACACATAGAAAAGTGACCAAAACAAAAGCAGTTATATTAATGACTGCGACAAATCCAACTAGACTTTACTCACTTTACTCTGGAATATTACTATATACTAACGCTTTTATAATTTTCATGGCAAAAAATTAAAACTCTACAGTTGATAGAATATGAAGAATTATAATATTTAATGTACATCATATAGTTTCACAGTACAATTTCCATCTTGAACAGCGATAACTGCAAACAAATAATAAAGTAAAATGTTAGGTTAAATAGGCAATATCTATTACGCGAAAAGAAAAGTTGTGATACATGTTAGTGGTAAAATTTGTTTATTATCTTTACTTTTGACTTATAAGGGTTTACAGTGTGGAAATTTAAACTATATTTACTTTTAAGTTAATATTGTTTCTAAATTAAAATTATCAAATATCTTAGAATCATATTTAAATCCAAATTTTTCGTATTGTTTTAAAAAATCATTGGTAACTCTCTCAATGTCTCCCCATAAACAACTTAGTTTATATTCTTTAGAATCAGACTTTTGCAAAATATCTTCAACGGATTTGGCAGCTTTAGAAATACCTTCTTTTTCGGGATGTGGAATCGGCCAGCAAAAATCCCTAATGAATAAGCGTAAATGTCTTTCAACAAAAGGTATAATAGTTTTATTGTATTGTAATGCGTAACTAATCATTTCAGCAGTGACTCTTTTATATTTATAAGAAAATGACTTTAAAGTGGGTTTTTCTTGATTGTAGTAACATAACATGTAATCTATGACCACTGAAATATTAGTTTTGAATAATGTATCCGGTGACAACTGGTGTATAAACGAAAACGCATATTTCATAGGTAACAACAATTGTTCACCTGTCCTGATCAAAACCGTAGTCGAATCCAGCCAATTCTTAAAATCACTATTATTTTCCAATTTTCCACACAATAATTTATTATTACCATATGCCAATTCAACATGATCTTTTAATGCCTGGGCGAAGTTGCAGCTCAAAGCCTGGTACGCTTGTCGAAGATACTTGGCAAAATGTCTAGGTTTTACCATTTTGTGAGTAGGATAACTTTCAAATAATTCTTTCAATTTTAAGTTAAATCCGTAATCCACGATACCATGTTTATCGGAGTAATAAAAGTTTGGCTCATACCAACCAGGATTTGATAATAGCTGATTAAACTGAGCGATCTGTTTGGTGAAATTTTCTTCATGTGATCCTTCGTCCATTCCATCGAAAATGCATGGATGTTTAACATTCGTAGTGTTAGATATCGTATCAAATTTAAACCCAAAATCTTCGTAATGCAATTTCTCAAATACGTTAAGAAATGAATCTATTGTTTTGTTAATTCTAGAGAAAGGATCTGGAGGTGGAGAAATTTGACTATTAGAATCATTTAAATTATTTAACTCGTCAAATACTTTGGCATGGTCCGGATGATATAAGCAATAACATTTTAGAAACATTTTCAATAGTCTTACGACACTAGTCAGAACGTCCTCAATATCTTGTATACGCACAAGAATTTTAAATGGCTTTATTTTTTTATTTTCGACGAATTTAGAATTACACATTACTTTGGTATCGTAATAACTTTTTAAGTATTCTAATATCTCCGGTACTTGCCTATTAAACGTGGTATTTGGTGATAACTTGACAAAATATGAGAGCGCTCCAATCATGCGCATTATCAGCGGATTGCTATCCTTGAGTTTCTGTTGATAATGTTCCAGACAATTGAATAGTTCGAAAGGATCCTCTTTTTTTGTGCACTCATTTCCTAGAGTTTTAAAGTAATCGCAATATTGTGATAACAAAATAGCGTAGTGGCAGCTCAAATATTTATGAACATGCCGAATTTGTTTATCCACGGTCGCGGGTGTTATTCTTAAGCTGGTAGGATTATTTATAAAATGGTGAATATTGTAAAATTTTCCATTGTCTCGAACCCAAATAATGTCTTTTTGCATGGACCACCCCTTATTTGCGACTAGGGATTTTAACTGATCAGCTGTCTGTTGGATTTGATGGCCATCATAAATCATAATACACATGTATAACACATAAAAAACCAGAAAAACTCCTTTATTCATTTTTAAATAATTTATCGAAACTATGGCGAAAAATTACAAATATTATGTATCTACTGAGTCGTTTTTGGCAAGACACTAAGTGTGTATAAAGTTAATGCAATCATTATTCAATTTATTAACAAAAAACATATTTTGTAGTTTGCCTGTGCAAATGACATGCCAAAAGCGTGTTGTTTATATATTATAATATACTACGTTTTATAATGTCAACATTTACAAAGTAAATTTTACAATCTGCTATTGTAATAACTAATTTACAAGGACCTGTAAGAATTAAGTTACAATAGAGATGCATGGAGAGCTGCAACAAACTATCCCAAGGTTTAACATATAAAAAAAAAAAAAGAACATACCTAGCTAATAATTCAATACTTGTAATTGAGGGAAAAGTATCTTAGTAAAATATATATGAAATTTATAATTTAATGCACTTTATTATTCTATACCTATATATATATATATATATATATGTATATATTTTTTTTTTTTTTTTTGTTAGAGTGCTGTTTGGGGATCAAGGACATGACACGATTAAGAACATGGATGTATAATATATTAATCATAAACATAACAGGGCGATTGCTTAACAAGAAATAACTCGTTCAAAGTTAAACTTATTTTATTAAATCATTTTTTTACGTATGTATAGTTTATAATTACCGTAATAATGGAAGGAAGGGTGGAATTGAAGTATTCATTTTCTCTACGCACTTTACTCAACCTTACCTAGCCCACCTCTAGTTCTAATTTGGAAACTCTAATAACTTTAAAAGTAACTACCAATCTAAAACTGGTTATCGACCAGTCAAATATTTCAACGAATTATTTAATCTAAAAAGTTGGTTAAATAAATACGTTAACATTTAAGTTTTAAAAGTCGACAGAGCTCTGGAAAATACTAGAATAGGTAAATAGGTATTTTGTAAAAAAATATAAATTTAAATGTGAAATGTTTCCATAAAGAAGAACTATAAAAATGTTATTACACGAGTCTCGCGTTAAATTGACCACACTGTAACTATATTATATTTATTAATTTGAAATGTAATTTATTTTAATTTTGCCAATAGTAATTGTAGTAATATTAATATGTACAAAAATAAAATTTGACTATAGTTGTCAGTCGTAGAGGAGGTATAATTATTGTTCTTTAGTTCATTCGCTGATTGATATCGAGTGCCGAATAGTCACTACTTGCATAGTCCACGGGCGTATGCAATACGGTAACCGTTATGGTAACGAAATGGACGCAACCAACACACGGTTTTAATGGTGGTTTGTCAGCTATCTGTAAAATTCGGGTTGCCCAAAAAGTGTACGGCGCGGTTTACCAGCACGATATCGGATGGAGGTAGATCTATGGTCCCGCGGCGACCGCTGTCGTCCGCGGTAACCACTCTGGTAACGTTGGTAACCTAGCCGTTATCGTTATCAGCAATTGATACCTCAAACAACGACGCGCTGCGGCCGCCGTTGCTGTATTGATAAATTGAATGTAAACAATAAACACAAGACACACACCGCGCCGGGTAAATCGCACGCACTGCGACCGTCGAGAAGTGTTGTAAACAAAGCGAATTTGGCCGTGTAGCATATTTTTATTAAGAAAAGACGCATCATCGTACGCCCATAGGCTTTTAGCGATTTTCACGCGTTGCCGGCGTTTTTGTATTGAGTGCCATAAAAAAAAAAACGAAAATGGCCGGTGGCGTCATTCTGGAGAATTTGAGCAACCGAAAACTTTTCGTTCTCGTGTCGGCGCTGATGCTATGTCAGCTCGCTTGTTTTCTCATCGGCGGTCTCATAGGTAAGACGACACGACGATATTTTACTGTGACGACCAACACATCTTTGGCCACTTTGACCACAAACCATTGTCAAGCACCCCTAAAAATCCACATATCCTTCGGCCTGTGGTAAACAACTTAAAATATATTAGAAGAATATTCATTCGTGGAAATCTCAATACGCACGGTTTACGAGCGATCAACGTTTCAAGTAGTGTCGTCAAGTTCTGTACGTAAAACGCACAGCGTTGTCACTTGCCATTTTCCAAGGTGTCTGTCTAAATAATGTTTAGTGATTTTTTGTGTTTTGTTATAAAGTTAACATCTCTATAAAATTACTTTTACTAAATTCTTTTATTATCAGACATCGCCATAACTCGGAGAAAAATATCTTAAAAGTGGTTTTAACTAGAAATATCTTGTAGTCACTTGCTTTTGAATTAGTCGGCATTCTCAAAATGACTTCTAGTCTGATTAGATCAATTAAATATTGCACCTTAATACAAAATTGTCTTTTTGTACCATTTTTTCACCTTGGACACTTTTAACTGTACTACAATTTTTGTTTTATTTGTTTTATAGCTCCCTCTCCGTCCGCTACCGATATGGTATTGGCGTCTAAATGTGTAAAAACTTTCAACGACAGTCAACAGTGGTTTTACATCAGAGGCCAGGGTAAATGTGATACGTACGATCTAGAAAACTACTCGGATGGGCCAAACACGAATTCAATCGCCAACCACATCGTTTTTACATTTCAAGTACGCACCATCAATATGACTATTTTTCTCAATAACACAATATTATATACATCATTTTTTTAAATTATTTTATTCATTGTGTACAGATACCCACTCCTAGAGACGGTGTCACTTTGGATTTTTCGCGTTGGCAACAAAATCTTATCGGAGTCCTCTATTTTGACATTGTTTACCATCCAGGAACGGAAATGGGTAATAAATTAAGTTTTATTCTATATTCATGTTAATTGACTTTTAATCTGTGTAATCCACACAGATTTACACAATTTTTTTAATTAAAAAATGGTTTTAATGTAGTCTATAATTGTTTTTGTAGAACGTAATATTGAATTGACATTGGAAACCCGACTAGGCTATGCAAACTATGGTGATAGAGACGGCGACTGGAAAGAGTATGCGTCGTCAGTAGAAAAACGCAATTTAGATTGTGTTTCCGAAGAGGTTAGTAGACAATTTGTAATTCTTGTAATATCGTAAATTATTGTCTAATCAATTTTTTCGTTAAGGGGTGTAAGAAATAATACCTACATTTTTTTTGGATCTTAGTATTTGTTTTTTTTTTTTAATTTTCGTTTCTTTAGTTAAAATTCTTTATATCAAATATGTATATTAATTGAATTTGTTTTCCAGAAATTGGACGGCCACAACTATCAATGTTCGATCGTTCCGCTGTTTGAACTTGGGTCGTTGCATCACGATTATTATTTGATCAATATAAGGATACCGGTCGACGAACGAAACCGAATTAACTTCGGCTTGGGCCATTTGAAAGATGTCTGGCTGGTGGTAAGTGTGACGTGTTTTCTAGAAATTTTCCAGTGGACGAAATGGGAAAAAATGCGTACTAAACAAACTGTTGGTTGTCAGGTGCTCTTGTAGTTATATTGTTGTTGAGTTGATTTTCTTTTCTTAATTCATGAATTTATTATCATTTTAAATTATTGTTCTTATGAAAGTACTTATAGGCATAATAATTTATTTAATATAATTTTCTTCAATGCAAAGCTGTAATTGGTAAGAATACAGATATTGATAAAATCACTGTATATTGACATAATGAGTTTAAAGTTGTATTTTTAGAGTTATAGTGGATATTATAAGAGTTGACTGTCTGTCTATAATAATTTGTTGCGGTTGTTTCCCATATATCGTAATTAACAACACAATACAATTAAGTTATCTATTAACTCTCACATACTTAGCAACCCAGAAATTTTGAAAGTGTAATTTTCCTCTTTTTTTTGGACAGTACTAACTATTTTGGATGATAATTTGATAATTCATTTTAAACAAAATCACTTGTTATGACAATATTTTCTAATCGTAATAACATTTATGATATTACGTATGAAAATTATCAATTGGAGTTTATAAATCGAAAAATCTTATTTTGAGAGAACATTTATTATCATAAGACTCGAAAAAAAAGTGTTATTTCTTTAGTAAAAATGTAATAATTAAAACACCCATGAAAATATTTTATTGGTAATGTGATGATGAAAAAGTGAATAGACGAGAAATTATAAATTTTTAAATAAATTTAAATATTAAATGAGTTTTAAATATTCCAATTATATTATATTGTCATTCGTTGTTGTATTTTAATTATTCAAACATTTTTTTTTGGTCATTTCCAGGTAATCAATCAAAACGGTGGTTTTACTAGAATCTGGTTGTTTATGAAAACTTTATTTTTCCCATTTATCGTGGCGATAATGATATGGTTCTGGAACAGAGTGCACATGCTTGCCCGCAAACCGGTGTTGCTTGAACGGATGTTGATGACGATAGGATTCGCCCTCACGTTACTAAATCGTAAGCCCAATAACGCGACGTTTTACCTGTTATAGCGAAATCGTTTTTAACATTTTTTTTTTTTTTCCATACCAAAATATGATTTTTAGTTCCAATTGAATTCTTGACGCTATACTTCGATATGCCTTACATGTTATTACTTCAAGACGTTAGACAAGGTATTTTCTATGCTGCTTTGCTTTCGTTTTGGCTAATTTTCGCCGGTGAACATCTTATGGTGAGTTAACGGACAATCTGCATTTTACATTTATTTGCACATAATTT
Organism: Adelges cooleyi; assembly: GCF_023614345.1. NCBI lineage: Eukaryota > Metazoa > Arthropoda > Insecta > Hemiptera > Adelgidae > Adelges > Adelges cooleyi. Next base: position 1,353,285 of record NW_026095977.1, read on the forward strand.
TGGTTTATTTCAAAAACAAATAGTAAGAATGTGTCACACCGATAACACAAACATTAACACATTTTTTTTTTCCATGTCTCTTCAATATTCACATTGATCTCGCTAACAGATTCAGGTAAATCAAATTTCTTATTTTTTTTTTACTATGGTTTATTCGTTTTAATTTTTCTTTTTCTAGTAATAATTATTGTTCATCAATATATTGAAAACTATCTTTTTAACTATGCTTTTGTTTTGATATTATACAGGAATCGCAGCAGAAACGTTTACGATCGTATTGGAAATATTTGAGCGGTGTTGCTGTCGGATGTATTTCATTGTTTGGTTTTGATATGTGCGAAAGAGGAGCGCAATTGAAAAATCCGTTTTTCTCCATTTGGGTAACACAAACGGGCACGCACTTGGCAGTATCCTTTTTATTTATTCAAAGAACTAAAAATTATAAATTATGGTAAACATCTTTGTTTACAATATTATAATTATAAGAAATCATCACATTCGAAACATTTGATTCAAGTAAAATATAGATATGGATTTAAAATAATAATTAATATACTTGATTCAGAACTTCAGCCTGAGCATATTAAGTACAAATACAGGTACATTTTTAAAGTATTTATATATTAAAAAAAAAAAACTTAAATTAATATAAAAAGGACAATTGGGGGAAAAAAATTTAGCTTGTAATAGTAATGATCAACAAATTTACCGACCAGAGGTCGTATTTTGGCTGAAACAATGTTTGTTCATTTTTACTTTTGATGAATAGAATAAGTTTATGAATATATTAAAAGAGTTTTTTTTTAAGTATTTTAATGTTAAATACAAATACGTTTTAAAGTAGTTATTTTGTGAGTATTTAAAATACATATTTGATTACTTCTAAAAATGTATTGGAATACATTTACTCAAATTGAGTCAAATGTACATTACAACACTGTAAAGTAGTTTATTTTTTATTACATGATTTTCAAATAAATACCAATACTTTCTTAGAGTTCAGAAACTTATGTTATTGTGAAAATTGTTGGACGGCTTGACACCAACGTGGATATATTAAATGTGAGATACGAAAACATTTTTATAATAATATATTACAGTTTATACTCGACATAGGTTTGTAGTCAAATCAATAATTTAAGACACAAGTTTGTACTTTTTGGTTATTTCTTTTAAAATTTTTCAATAAAAAAAATAATAATAACATTTGTGGTTTTTAATCAAAATAATATTACTGTTTAAATAAAAAAATCTGTTTTTTCCCTAACAAACAATAATTGATAAGATTTTGTGTTACACTTTATATATCATATTATTGGAAGGTTTTTGACGTATTAGAATACATTATCACATACGTTTTAACAACATTGATTTAAAAACGTTTTATAAAAAATGTCCGAAACTATGAGAAACGTACAATTGTCTTTAACGCACTCCTCTAGTTAACCTTCATCATATTGGCCGCCTTGTCTGGAGGTTTCTATTTCATTTTCTTGTCGTATATGATATGGAAGGTGTTTTGCAATATCAGCGCACGAAGATCGGCGTTGCCGAGCATGTCTAACGCTCGGCGATTGCACTACGAAGGATCAATATACAGATTTAAATTCTTGATGATCGCTACTCTGTTGTGTGCTGCTTTGACCGTGATAGGGTTCTTGATGGGACAAGTAAGTCTATCCGTAACATTAATCTTAATATTGCAAAAAATAGTTTTTTTTTCCTACTTTGGAGGCAATTTAATAAATAACTTAAAAAAAGGGATAAATTTTACCGTCTAATAATCTCATTATTGTACATTTTTTTATACTGTCTGATTTCAAAGTAGTTTTGCGATAATACTTTATATTTGTCTTTTTTTTATTTTGTCCATATTTCCTAAGATATTGGAAAAAATGTAAAAGTTGTACTAACAAGAGCTTTATATAAAGAAAAAATTGCACCGTTTAAATTTATTGGGACTTTTAATATTTCAAAGTACATACCCCGACGTAGCGTTTAGAAAAACAATTTTTTAGTTAGAAATTTACATCTACTACTTTTTTTGCTAAGCTTCTGTCTCTATTGACTGGTCTATTATATAAGTGATATAACAGATTCCATGTAAGCCTAATAAGTATCGTTCACTTTAGGCGTCCGAAGGACGATGGAAGTGGAACGAAAGTACGGAGCTGGAGTACACGTCGGCATTTTACACCGGTGTGTACGGTATGTGGAACATTTACATATTTGCTCTGATCGTGCTGTATTCTCCATCTCACAAACACTGGCCGTCGGAAGTCGGTAAGTATTCGGTTCAGAGCCGCCGCTTACCTCTAATCGACTAAAGTTCTAAATTACCGTCTACGGCGTGTTACAGATATCAACAACAGTTCGAGCGATACAATCGAATTCAGTCGTCTGCCAACCGAACCCACGGAAATGTCGTCTCTTGCTTCTTTCTCTAGGAAATCTGCTTTCGACTGAATGGCGCCCTCGACATTAACTTAACATACGCTAGACTTTATCGAGACTTAATCACTATCATGACATTTATTGATATTCGATTGTTCGTCTAAAACGGACAATATTATTATAGCATTTTTTTTATTAGCCGTAGGTAATTTTAAACGACTGTTGTAATTTTTTTTAGTTTGATGAATTATTTCAAACTAGACGTTTATATGATTTTAACTTTTAAACTATGGCAGATATAATTTAAGGTTTAGCAAAAAGTTAAGCTCTGATTTTAACGGTAAAGCATTTTGAGTACATTAACAACAGACATTTCTAAACTTATATTTTGTACCTACTTTAATATTCGGCTAATGTATTAAATGTAGTAATTATTGCATTTTTTTTATTCCTTTTTAACCTTTAATTATTATCGCTTAATAGAAAAAATGCAAAATAAAAATTAATTAAATTTCATTTAACAAAAGTAATTACTATTCAAATATTTCACGTATTTTCCCCTTTAAAAATCGACGCAAAACTAGTGTTGATGATAATTTACATTTCTGATTTAATACATTTTTAATAATTTATTATAGATATGTATACTTTTTTTTTTTAATTGGGATTGTTAAACTCGCTAAATTATTGTCATTTTAAGGATCTCATTTTGATTATTATTGGTTCAACGTCACAATATTTTTATATAGTATTGTATTTTTAAGACTAATATAGACATACATATTTATGTAATGTAATAATATTAGTAATATATTTTCAAATTCTTTTGTCATTCGGTTTAAATTGAAATGTCTGATAACACTTGTGTTACGATTACATTTTTACATTATAATTGATAATTAACTATTGTATTTACGTGTCTAGCTTAAGAACCTTTTTTATTTTTTAATTTTGTACATATAAAAAACATCTTCTGTGATGATAACAGTATTATTATTTCAATAGGCGTAAACTAACATTGTAGTCTGTATTGTTCTTCGTGTAAAGTTTACTTAAAAAAACATTATAATTGAATATCTAAATTGTATACATTTTATAAATTAAACATCTATTTATGGTAAAATATCATACTAGACATTTATTACTATTATTAACATATTTTACACATTTTTATTTTATCGGTCATATAACAACATTTTATTTGTGTTTTTTTTTAACATATTCGGCCGCTGTCTACATCAAAGAAGCCTTAAAACTTACCAACTAAACGATCAGGTGAATTACAACAAATTCACTACAAAATATGATAATAAAATATATTAACAAGCTTTTTCGGCTTCACCACCAATGTTATCACTCCACTCGGATTTCGCCGGCCATTAGTAGAAGTGATTTCCACATTATACCTGACATTTAGAACATCCAAGCAGGAAAGCAAACATCAGTACACTACTTCAAAGAACTCTGCCAGTTTATCACTGTTGATCCAACTAAAACGCGTCAGTGAGGGCTTCAGACCGTCCGTTTCGGTGGTTGGAAACTAACTGACTATAAATATCAATAAAACTGTTATTTGTTCAATATTTGTGGCCAGTTAAATTGTGTGGATTCTATTCGGAAAACTTACACAATCGGCTGGTAAAATAACCGGGGCTTTTTGAAAAACGCAAAAATGTTTTTTTTTTTAAATCGATTTTCTTAAGGTGAATATTAATATTATGGTTTCTCGACACAACCAAAAAAAAAATGTCATCATGTGAATTTTTTTTTTAAAAACTAATTGTGCCGTAAGCAATATGATCATCAATCAAAGATATCTTGTCGATGCGCTACTAAAAAAATTAAAACGGCTGTTAATTTTACAAAAAAAAAATAAACTTTCAAAACAAGTGTATTGTTTACAGGTACAATTAGTATTGAACAAAGTAAAGCCAGTTTGTGATGTTGTCGACGACCAATATTTACCAGCTTCGATGCAAGTTGGATTTACAAATGGTGCCGAAGACCACACGAGTTACGAAAACGATTTGTTTGATCGTATTTTCCTCGATTAGGTAATATTAAAAAAATTTACCTAGGTATTTCCAATATTATGAACAAAGTTATGTGTTTGTGGGAAAATATAGTGTAACGTGTCTGCTTGGCTAGTCTAATACAAATGAATATTGTCTTAGGAAATAGTGTCACGTGTAAAAATGGTACCCAATTGTTCGAGTACACATAATACAGTTTATTACAAAATACATTTAGAAACATATTTTCCTGAAATTCAAAAAACATTCACATTTTCCAATCACCAGTTTTTCCAATAGGACAAATAGTTATTGGAAATAGTGGAAACTGATAACAGTGGTAGCACACCTACTAAATATGTTATAAAGTGTTATCACTGAACAGTCCATTCTGTGGTGTTATCACTATGTTATGAATTGTACCGCCGACCGCGTTCGTCTGAACGTTTGGTATACAAACAAAACATTACAAAAGAAACTTTGTTCGACAATTTAAACGGAAAGAAATTGCATTCGCGAACAGTTTTCTTTGTTAAATTTCAATTTTTCCATTTTACTAGTGATCCAGTGATCCGAATAGAGTAGCTGTTGTTGCCGTGCACCTTCGAAACCGCCGTCTTTTGCTTCTGTCTGGTAAGTTTTCTCAATAATATTAATGTTTGTTATAACTTAAGAAAACTATATGTTGAAAAAACCAATGCCCAGTCAGTCAATCGGACGTGCAACGTAGATCGTATTATACTGACTCAATAACGGTCGTCCACTTGAGAAAAACAACCCCTATTGTGTTTGTTAATATTTCACATCGTCATCAATTAAACTAGGTACTAAATTTGACTTGATTGATATCAATCTTGTGGCCAAGTTTATTTGGATGACATTCGCACAAGTTTGCTTGTTGTGAAACTCTCTTAGTCGTAGTCAACCAAAAACGGTCGAGTTCCACCAATAACCTTCCAAATTGCCAAATAATTTTGTATTTTCTGTTGTAATTATCAGCAACCAAACTGGGTCAAGTATTACACTGACATTCATCATTAAAACTACCCGGTTTTTGTTACTCTATCGTTTTAATCATTTGTACAGGATCGGATATTTGTCATACATTGTTCGAGGTCAGCAAACTCAGCCGTACGTAAAAAATATATAGGATTTCTTAGATCTATACTCGTTGTTGTACAAAACGTAATGTAAATCAATAAATGGCATTTGCGTTTGACAGTTATTATTTAAATAATAATACCTGCATATGACAATTTAGTTCTGATCATAAAAAGCTTATTTTTTACTCTTCAATGTATTATTATTGGCGGACAATATTTCATCTACGAGTAAAAAGATTATTAATTTTTTGTCATTGGTCATCAACTAAAGTAGTGGTTACTTAATCAGCATCCAACTGGTGGCTAGTGCTAAGTCTGACTCGGTTTATTGTTACAACTTAACATTATAATATGTCTAAAAAAGATATTTAACGAGAATTCATTTTTTTTTTTTTTTGGCTAGTATAAATGTAGTCGAGTCCCAATTAGTTGTCATTTGGCACTGTTCCTATAAGTAGATCAATGTTGTATGTACTTATTTTTATGTGTTGATTAAGAGAAGAGTAGCTATTTTCTCAAATCATATGTTAAGTTCAACAAAATTTGTATGGTTATTAGATTATGTTATTACCAATGTTAATATATTTAACAATTTTGTACAAAAATGTGCCCTTGACAATCAAAGTTGTGTATTATTGTAATATATTTAAATTTTAAATGGATTCAAAATTAAAATAGCCAATGAGATTTTCAAAGGCACGACTACTTGCAAGTTAAATTCAAGAAAACAAAATACAATTCCATTATTAATTTATTAATTTTGTCACGGTTAAATTAATTACTTACGGAGAATCTGAGAAGTTTTACCCAAAGTTTTACATCTAAATCTGGACATTTGCATTTTACAATTTTTCAATGACTTTTAACTTGTCCAACGTTTTTTTTTGTTGATAAAAATCGAAACTTATTAAGAGACTTAAGTTATCACTTATTAAGAAAAATAATAATATTGTAGTCTTAAAAATAAAAATCAAATTATAGCAACTAAAAAAAACATTTACGGTTAATTAGATTGATGTTCAGTAAAATTTTAAAAACTACTTTTTATGGGGGAACTTAGTAAACATAACTAAATAAAAGTTAACTTAAGAGTCTTTTTTTAAATTGAAGTATTAAGTCGTATTTTTGACATTTTCAAACAATTTTTAAGTACAGATTACAAAAAAACATTTGTTTTTTTTTTGTCAAAGATATTTTAGCATTGTATTATATCATCAAATTGGCGGTTATTGGAAGAGGGTAGAATTAAATCTTTAACAGGATATTATTTTATAATTTGATTCGTTACACTCACATTTGTTGGAATAAAATCATTACATTTTTTAAACAATTTAAATTTAATGTGCAAAAATAAATGTCAAAATCGTAAATGTGCCTTAATTTAAACATTTAAAAAAATATATACATATTTTTTATGGAAGAGCTATATCATAACACTTTTAATATAGCCAAAATTGTAATGTAGCAAAATACCCCTCAAATTGATGAAGTAATAATAAAATGTTTTTATAAAATAATAACATTGTTGAAAGACTAAATTTTCTCTCTCAAATTTGTGCGCAACTTTAAACTAGAGCTAATTTAAAATAAAGGTAAGCAAAAAGAAAGATTTTCATTTAAAAGTTTTCTCGAAATTAATATATTTTCTAGATTTTGAAACCCGCGGTGTGACCGTATATAACAAATTAATAACGAATTTATGATGTTAAAGAGTAACTTAAGTTGTACAATATATTGTACAGCTATACATAAAATCTAAAACAAATTGTTTGAACATCCAAAGTTTTTGAGGACTCCATATTTTGGTATAAATCGTTGTGAAAGAAACCTTTTTAAATTTTAATCTCTGTCCTTTAACATTTAATGATAGCGCAGACAATGATATTTAAACTTTTTATTGATTTTCGACGAATGATATAATTTGGCGATGACATCGAAAAAAATGTGTAGGTGCTATTTGTGTGTGTCCTTATGACCACTAGGAGTGTTCTTTTACAATAGTGTTGTTTAGTATCAATTATTTTTCTTGGCAACAGGATGATAATAATTCTATTTTCTTTTTTTTTCGTCAATGATTAACGCCTAATGATTATGCATTATCGAATGTGTACAAAAACCCATGACGGTGCGAGTTAATGCCAAAATGGAAAAACACAATATAATATAACATAGTGATCATCGGGATTGGACATTTTCATTATATTTTTGTTTTTGTCAGGTAGGTTTTATTCTTTTGGTCTATCTAATCCGGTTTAGACTATGTTAGAATTTTAGTCGAGTGGCGAGTGGTTTACTAACTACTAAACTCTTTTGTAGCTTCAAAGCGAGACTTAAATTTTTGAAAAAAAATATAGTATTAACCTTTTTTTGTTGTTGTATTTAACGATTTTACATTTGGGTTTTAAACATTGTAGTTATAAATATATGGTTGTACGACTCTGTTCATGCTCTAATAACAACCGAAATATACACGCATTTATGCTCTACAAAGTACATAAGTATGAAATTAATAACAATTTTCATATCCTTTCTAAAAACTTATTTCCATAAAGAAAAACATTTTATTTCAATACACAACACATAAAAAAGTGTACACTTTTTAATAAATAAATAATTGTTAGATTTTCTTTTTCTCGGTTTTTTTTCATTTTTTATCGTCATGATTTTATTGGCACTATCACACACAAAAATACGTGAAAAACAAAAAACCTAAAATATAAAAATTAAAATTATCATTCATCAGAGTATAATTCAAATTTATAGCCCATCGTTTTTTAAAATTATTAATCCAACATTAACAATTTATATTGTTATTCTGAAATTTCACTTTATGAAGTGCTTGTACTTAAGGTAAAATTTAAGTTTTCAAAAAAAAAAGACGAGAAACCCTAGTTAAAGTTCTCCTCTTTTTAGCGGTATCAAAATTTGTTATCTATGAGTATTTCGCTTCGACCTACACACAAGAGAATGACGTCATCTTAAGTCCTACTTGAACGTTCAAATTCAGCTATAGTTTTCAGCCATAGCTATTGTTTTACCAAACTATACTTATATGTTAAGTCCTACTAGTGGGAATGGACGTAAGTGATCACAAAGTCGACTGTAAAAAACCGTTCAGAATGATTATTAAAAAAAAAAAACGTATTCTTTATTTGTTTATATGTTTATTTTTAGAATTGGTCTGCTCTCACACGACGGGTTACTAAAATAATTGCCATACAATTCAAATACTAGTTTAGTCTAAACTAGCCTTAACTGCATTGGGACAACCAGAAAGGGGGAGGGGGTCCAAAGAAGTTAACAACCTTTAAATTCTTTAAATGATCAAAAATTCCATGCAATGTCTGAGTTTCGAGTAGTTAATGTTGAACTTGGCGTCGCTTGATATCACTTTTTATGACGTGCACTGCTAATTACCTCAATATAGCATTATAATTGTGTTATTAAGACGGTATTTATTGTATATCGTGTTCTTCTGAGCGTCTCGGTTGAGAGGCGAATTCTAAGATTACAAATTACGCTTCCTCTTAATTGCCGAATTCAGGGCGTCGCTTGTTGTACGGCTTGCACAAATTATAAACGTTTAAAATCCATTTTTAAAATAACTGCGAAATTATTATTTCATTTTCAAAATAAATTTGTTCTGTAATAGTCTCACATTTTACATCCTACTGTTCTTTATGTGACTGATAGATATATATGTGTAAAACGACTATTTTAGTTTTTATATAATTCTTATAAAAAAAAAAATCTTTAGGTAAATATTAACATTTTAATCATAAAAGACTTGCTGTTTTTTTTAACTCTGTTTTATAATTATTATTGAAGCCGTTTGTTTTTTCCTTCAATTTGAATACGAATCAATGTACTTGATGTGATTTGAGAATTTTATTTTGTTTGGAATATCCCAACGCAATGTTGTATAACTTATGATATAGTTTTTTTCTTTAAAGATATTTTATATTTGGTAAGGTAATTTACTATATTTAACGAGATCCGAGTGTTTTGTCTTTAAGCATTCTACTTCATGTTTATTATTTGGAGCAAAAGTAAATAAAATATATTTGAACGTTTTGAACAGTTTGTTTGTGTTGAATATAATATTTTAAAAGTATCGCCGTGTGTACTTGTTTACTTGTCTCCCATTTTCATTATTTAATAAGAATCATGCTGAGATTTTCTTAAGGGTATTTCGCTGTAAAAAGAAATACTGTAATGATTTTTATTATTTATTTTCTAAAATGCTATTCAGATAATTCCAACTAAGAGATATTAAAAGATGTTAAGCGTTTCGAATTGAAACTTCTAGATACCTAATAAATTAAAATATTTATGATAAAATATTATTAGGCATATGTAATAAAGTAGTATTACTTTATTACCTACCTAGGATTGAACGTCATATTTAATGATACTTAAACATAGATTTTTTTAAGAAAGTGAAAGGACACTTTCAAGGTTGCGCTGAATAATTGTTCATGTCTTATTTATACATTTTAGAATTAAAAAATATGTGTTTGATGTTGAGTTTTGGTAATGCCAATTAATTCTGACTAGTCCGATCTAACCTAATCGAATCTATAATTCTATCAATCTGTTAAACTAAAATTATTCTGTTAAATTTTTTCAACATACTCGACCGGTTATATCAAACATGAGTAAATATAGACAAAAAAATGAAATATGCATATTATAATTGTAAAAGCATGTACCAACGAATTCAAGTATCAATGATTTAAATCAAAGTAATGATTCAATACAATATAAAAAAAAAAAAATCAATGCTGTCTTCTGTCGTATATAAATATAGTTCTTATAATTGATAAATTAAGTTAAACATAATAACGACTAAGAAAAAATAATACATAATTATGATATTATGTTATATAGTCATTATCTCTGTACAATTAAGTGCAGAGATAATGACTCTAGTTTGCATGCATTGTGGAATTAAATTAGTCATTCTACAATGAACGTACCATGTTATATTTACTAATATTATAGTACTGCAAAGAGTAGTGATTTCAAAAGAAATTAATTTCTTCTATAAAATTACTATTACAATTTGTATTTTAGTGTACTTACTGCATTCGCCCGTATACAATTAATTAACAGTTTAAGCACTCAAGTCTCAGCACTTTTTCAACTTGCAATTTCGGAAACATGTTTTAGCGTATACGGTAGTTAAATGTTTGTGTGTAAATATTTATATATTGTGTGTATTTTGATGATTAACAATGGTTTGGGATTTTTTAGACGGGCCGTTGTGGTTATTGATTCGGTTAACATTACTAAAAGCGCTGCCGCCGTGCGAAACAAATATACCTAATGTATTAAACTTATTATTCAACACACAACAAATACGGTGTGTTAATTAACTTCTGTAAAGGAAATACATTTAACATAATATTAGCCACAACACCATTTCAGTTCATAAATAATTTAACCTGTTTGGAAAGCAAAATTAAATTATGCAGTAAATTAGTTTTTAGAAAACAAGCATCCTATTACCGTCTTAGTAGTTAAATTTAGTAAGACATTAAATTTGGATCACAATTTTACTAATACTAAGACTCTTCTACTAAATACAATGACTGACTAGATAACCAGTTTTGAGTTATTATTTTATAAGTTAAAAGCATTTTATAGTCAACTTTAGCGAATTTTGATGTTAAGGCTTTAAGGTAAATTTGCACATATGAATGTGGTTGATTCGTGTATTAGAGTACATCAGATAGAAGCCGAGCATCCAATACAAATTGTTGTGTATAAACGTTTGCTGCTGAACTCAATTTTATCTGGAAAGTTGTATAAGTAAAGATTAAAACTGTTATTGAAAAGTTATTAATTAACTGCGAGAATGTAACAAAAAAAAAAATCTCTTCCGAGCCCTGATTTGTTGACAAGTTATTGTCAGTTACTGTTGGTTACTTCATGACATAGTTGACATATTATTTTTTTTTTTGTTTCTAAATCAATAAATCTAATTAAACCAAAACTTTCCGGTAAATATCAAACATTTTCTGGGCGTAAACAAGAAAAACCTGTTGTGTTTGTGTTTTATTTTTGGCATCTGCTTCATCACAGAAAATCTAGAAAAATTTAAAGCGTTTCAAGCGTCATATTTTAATCAACAGGCTCGGTATCGATTTAATGTTGGTAATCATGCTAATTGTACTTTTATAATAATAATAATAATTATTATTACTTGCGTTTGATAGTATGTACCTATATTTTCTCATAGAATACAAGCAATAAACCCCTCTCAGGTGATTTTATATATATTATATTTGTTTTTTGTTTTTTTACAATAATATTACCGGTTGTGTGTGCATGGTCCCCTTCCCCTATTTTCGTTTATGGTCAGGACGCGTGGTGTGGTGGACCAGCACAGACGGTCGCGTCGCTCGTTCGACTTGCCAGTGAACAGAGACCGGCTTGTCCAGGATCTCGGTAGTTATAGTACTTTTCATGGCTTGTGCAGGTCGTATCGTATGGCCTACATCGTCAAACTACTTATTATAATTAATATTCGTTGCGAAATGTGCGTTGACCTTTGATGGTTTTCTTTATCGATTAAAATTGCCCGTTGATCGGAATCCGTACAATAGTAATAAAACAATAATACTATTAAATTCTTTTAAATTAGTGCCGTTTTCCAGGCGCTTCGGATTGGATACATTGGATATTTAGTTTTTTTTTTGTTTTTGAAAAAATAAAAATGCCCAATTAACCGTCGAGTGTTTTTTACCGAACGTCGCGCCCAGCACTAATCGTTAACTATGGTTATTATGAAAACTTCCGCAGATTTCGATAAACAGGTGAGATTATTTTGCTTTGATTTTTTACTGACCCACAATATAGCTTTTAGACATACCTACCAACCTAATCCAACCGTTCGGACAATTTGTACCTATATAAGAGCCGTGCAATGTTTTTATGTTGGAAATATTTCAAAAGTTGCGGCTAGGTGTACTTAACGACCGGGAAAGAGTCGGATTGAGACGTTCGATGGGTGTCCTATGGGACCTGGGTATCATGGGTTTCAGCAAAATTAATTACTTTCTATTTATTTTTGACAGAAAAAAATGTATTTTACTAAAAAAGTATTGTCACAATTTAAAAAATTGGCAATAACCAGGTTTTTTTAAAAAGCCTGCTATTCGACCTTGGTAAGCGTTTTTGGGTATGCATAGGTACCCCCTATAAAACACATATTTTTGGATAAATATCATACATTTGCAAAGCTTGAACATAATGCACAAAGAACAAAAATCTAATATGATATCGGATTTGAATATTCCAAATTACCATAGTCGGCATCCAATCCCGAGTAAAAAATTAAAACTGTAGAAGAAAAAACATTTTTCAAATAGTTTTTTTCCAAGTATAAAGTTGTACTTGTTCTAAACTTCCAAGTAAAAAGTTGGATACAAATGGATGATCCATGGTTTGACCCTTTTGTGCCCCGACTTTACTTTGTTGGGTTTTATTCTTTATAAAATAGGCAGAAATGTTTTTTTTTTACACAGAAATTGTTGGTTGTTATGTTAATACAAATACAAATTTACATTTACACTTAATGTTATGTAAGGTAGTTTTAATTTGAACAGTAATGGGGAAAAGTTATTCTGGTTTTTTTTTTAATTAAAATACCAAACATTTTGTTTTTTGTTTAGTTGTATCATATAGCGACATGGTTTTTCTTTTATAATTAAAAAGTGTGTTATTTTAGTTGAAAAAAACGCGTTTAAAATGATTCTATTTGATTCCAAATAACTAAAAACAACCGAAATATGCATACACTTATGTATACCACTCTAATATACATTAATTTTTTTTTTAAATACAATTTTAAATAAAATACAAAAGTTGGAATTTGAATTCATTAATTGTAGTGTAATTGTAATTTGGAGTTTAATCGATTAGCTTAGCATAGCACTCGGTAGATAACAACATGTATATACATACATTTTGCTTTTGTTGTTATTTTTCATTATATTAATTATTAAACTAAACTGACGTGATAAATATTGTTTGTGATAATGATGATGATGATGAATCACGGAGAATAACAGCTTTTAAGTATATTTTTTATAAACATATGTGTGTCATTGGGATACCGGATCACTGTACCTGTACCTGTACAGCACTTGTTTGTCCGTAAACCAAATGTTTTTTTCACGATAAACTGTCTCGGCCGCCAAAAGTTAATAAATCGTCTTGTAGAGCACACAATAAATAAATTATTACTATTACTTTTTTTGGAATATTTTGTCCGGTTTTTTTTTTCAATCAATAAACGTATGTCTGTATTAAAGTTTCCTGTCGATTTCTCGCGTTTTGGCACAGTTCCATATATTATATATATTTTTTTATAAATGTGTAATCATAACCGTCAACCTACGTGTCGCAGTGTGAGACAGAGTTTGTACCTAAGACAATCATTTTTTTTTATGGGTTGCTTTGAAAGTTAAAAAAACTAGTAATTTGACTTTAAACTTGGAAATAAAATTTCAAATATCAATATGGACAATACGAATGTATTGTTATACTATTCTTCACTGATTTGTTTTCACTAATGTTTTTATTTTTAATATTCCACTGTATTACTCCCAAAAAACTTATTAAACACTTTTTTTTAAATGAATTTTTATTCGTAAAATATATTCTGCTGTTTTCAGTAAAAAACACAACATGCTGTTAAGGTGTACTAAAATAAGACAAATGTATAGAGTTTATATTTCTTATTTGAACACTTGAAAAACGTTTTACAAAATGGTTATTGATCATCGATAGGTAAAGATTTACGAATGTAAACACTACATACGACGCACAATACGAACATGAAATAGTTATAAAACTATTGGCGATAGTCGACTATTGTTCGTCATTAATCAATTTCATTTTGCCTTTAGTAAATCGGACAAAAAATGAATTTAATAGGTTTGTTAATTTTTTTATTTATTGCTACATTATCATGGGAAAAGGTAAGTAATTCTTTTGTGTTTCAAGTTCAATCTATAGTCTGAGTATGATATAAAAAAATATATAGATATATGTATGGTTTTTAAACATAAAACAATCAATGAATTACATTAATAAGAGTTATCATTACTAGTTTACATTTAAGCCATATGTTAATAAAATTAATTTAATAAAATAAACAAATTAAATACCTTTGCTGCTCTACATTTTTAACATACATACATAAAATTTAATTAACATTTTTTTTTCACTTTTGACAGTTGCATTCTTGGTATATAAAAAAAATTATTTTAATTTCTATAAATTTCACACAGTCGTTCAAATTACTAAAGACACCCACAAGGACATGGGAGTTACCAAATATAATGACATATATCAGTTTAAAAGACAAATTAATTTTAATAATTAGAGAAATATGAATTACTTAACACATGTTTAATACAATAGGTTATAACAACAGTTATAACCTGTTTTAAACTACACGATTTAACTATACGTAAGGCATTTTTCATAGTAATTTTATTCAGCTATTATTACTTTAAAGGGGAAAAAATTGTTTTGTCTGTTGCTCTATGCAGGAAGAAGAAAACCGCGTAAACATTTTTATATTAAATATTTTACCAAAATGTATACACAAGTAGTGTACAAAATATATTTGCCGATAGCATTAACATTATTGTTATCACACTATTATCAAAGGCAATTTATTAACGATTTTGTAAATCTTAAATTGAACTTTCCATTTTCAAAAGCCATCCTAATAACAGTTGGACGGAAAAGCCGTTTAGAAAACACTATAATTATAATATACAAATATTACACATTTTTTTAACAGTGAAACATCAATATTCTGATTAAACCCAAAAAAGGTTATGTACAATGAATATTTAGGAGAAAAAAAATCTATTTTGATTGAATTTTCATTGTCAGAGCTGCATAAATTATTTCATCCCAGAGAACATTCCAGAAAATTGATCGCATTATCCATTAAAACGGCGTATATTCCTCTTGAGTGCACAGCACCCTATATCTAACTCGGTTATTCCGTGTTTAACAGGAGCGAGACTGGTCATATTTTTCAACAATTTTAAAAGCAATTGCCTTGCCTAAGCGAATTTGTGTTTACCTAATAATATGTTAAGTCCTCTGTCGGTATACATATTATATATTATAAATATCGAAATTAGTTGTACGATATAATATTATTAGGTTGTTTTAAAGATGTGCTTCTTTACTTCTCTCGCCGTGCTCGAGAAGGACACACACATAATATTATATTTTATTATGTGGCCTTCTTATGGTTGCACTTTCGCCGCCACGTTAACGTCACAACCGTGTAACTAAATTTGTGTACATTTTTAATATTAATAACACGATACTGTGTATTTGATTTCGAAAGCCCTCGCGATTTTTCAACCTCCAAATTGTCGGACGTCCCACCACGGTGTTGTGTATTACCGTAATTTATTATTAAATTACAATATGGATTTCCATGGGCTATCGAGATTTCTGCATGGAATTATATAGGTTCGTGTTGTCAGTACAAACGGATTTTTTTCTCTATATCCAAATCAATGGTTAACAAAGTATGGTTATTGATCGAGGGAATGCCATTGTTAAGACATCAGACTTAATATGAGACAACATCAGACTCATGCACAATAATATAAATTGTGCACGATTGCGATAAAAAGCCGAGGCGTTTATTTTTTATTACTCCACGACGGAAATTATAGTATAACAAATTACATTTTGTTTTTACACTATAATGACTGTACATAAATATTCAGTAATTATTAATGCTATGTAATAACTTGATGATGACAACAATTTTCGATAGACAATTCGCCCCGTGTTTAAAAAAAAATGTTCTAAAACCATCAACTCTCCGAGGGAGAAGAAATGACACCAAAAAAAGACCCTTAAGGAACAAGCTGAAAATAATAAAATCAGCAAAATGATTGGATAAGATACAACTATACGCTCTAAGGCGCGTTTAGTTGATTATTTTATGTAATCATCACGAAAAAAAAAATGTATGTATAATATGTGTGTATATATAAAAGAGGTTATCTACTTTAACCAACTCCCCTAAAGGGCCATAAGTCATAACAAAAGTGGCTAATATACTAACCACCTTGCCTCTAAGAGTTAAAAATGACTGAAAACAATGTATAATGCCTAAGAATGAATTAAAAATATACACTCTTATGATAATAAGTATATATTTTGTTTGCTAACATTACCACTTATTAAATTAAAATAAATTTGGTCACATTTGAATTATGTTTGTAACTATAATGAGTACCTACTTAAAACGTTTAAAAATATTGCAAATTAATTTTTTTTCCTGCTTTACCAAAATTATAATATATTATATGGAAATAATAAACCTGAATATGGGGACAATAATACTGGTAAAACTATTACATCATAGATTTATCATGTTAATGACCTGAAACGGCGTCCTTGTTTATGCGAGCAAAATCGAATAGAATATATTAATTGCAGTGTTTTTATTTTTTTTACCAATTGAATGTATTCTTCGACATGGTTTTTTCCGTCTAGGTTAAATGTATGTAATTAATTTCTAATTTTGTTACTTTGTATCGTTTAATAATTACTATAGCCGTGTTCCTAAACGAAAACTATATAACAACTGTATAACTATGTGGTTAAGCTAATTGACTATTAATCGTCGAATTACTGTGTTTGATTCCGTGAATGTTGTTTTTCCTTTTTGTTTTGGTTGCATGTTAAATTTTGTTTGTGCAGTATGCAAAATTATGATAATGACACGATAGTAGCAGTAGAAGTACAAAATGTAAATTAAAAATAAATTAGTTTCCCTGTATTTTGTTATTATTTACAAGTTACTATAATTTACTTAAGCAGTTCAATAAATTTAAAAAATGCAAAATTTTCTAAGGGGAAGAAAATATAAACTTATATTTATAATATGTTGGCAACGAAACAAATAAATAATTTAAAAAAACTGATTAGTTTTATCAATCCTCGCGTAAACTTTGTAAACATGGAACTTGTTTTTGATTTTTCAAATTAAGATATTTCGGTCAAAATCTTGCGTATTATTTTTTTTATTATTCTCTTTACGCATTTGACTGTGTTGAGAGGTTTATTTGTTAAAGTTGTATCCAGTTTTATCACTATTTTATCAGTCTGTACTCCCTTATCAGTTACCATTGTTATCATTATTTTAACTCATAATTCGCATAAACGCGATTTGCCTGACAACAATTGCAACTTCATTGTGATTATGTTCTACAACGGTGGCCGTAACACCTTTTAAACGTCACCAACTATTCATATAAACACACAGACCAGTCAAACGTCACTACTTCGTCAGTAGTCAATATATCAATCATTAGCTCTGGGATGATGTACCAGCCGTTTTTTTTTGTTCTCAATTTTTTTTGCCTATTCGTTTCATTGGTTCCGGTTATTAAAACATGTTTACGTCATTTTATGCACGTGATTAACCTCAGCTGGAAAACTTGTTTTCATTGGCCGAATTCGTCTGGCTTTATTATACTTTTTATGATATTGAAGACACCGCCCCGGTGGTTACGTTGACGACACAGGAATGTAGTTTTTATTTCAAATGTTTTACTAATTTATTGAATCTTGACTAATATAACGTTTAAGCAAATTAAGTTTCAGATTTACCTGCTTAACAGCTACCTGAGTTGGCAAAAAAACCCAGTGTAGTATGACGTTTTTATGGGTTATGTTGGCTTAAGAGGACGTCATACCCCTTATTTATTAAGGAGTTAGGTGTAGACAATTTTGTGCATAATCTTAATTTAAATGTTAATCTGTGATGTGTAGTTATTCGTTCAGTAATTAGGACTGTTTTTTGGTAGTTAATTTATTTTTCGGACTTTCGCAGCATCCTCGATAATTTTGTTTTGTCCAAACATAGTTACTCATATTCTCTGACATTTTTTTTAACCAAATGCTTGTATTTAAGGTAAAATTGAATTTTTTTTTTAAAAACACTAACGAGAGGACTTCATTTTTCACTTTTTAACGGTGTCAAACATTTTTTTCTATGACCATTTCATTTTGACCTACTTGTTTTGCCATAAACACATTTTTACGATTACTTTTAAAGGGTAGGACATCCTCTTAAAGCTTACACAAAAAACCTTAACTCTGTTAGGCTCATAAATAACCCGGTTTTTTGTTAACTCCGGCAACCCACCCACCCCCCTTACTCCTAGGATAGGCATCTGGAATTCTCATAACAATTACCTTTAAAATAATTATCGTCCAACACTGATTACATTGAAGTAAGAGCTGGAAAAAAGGCTTAGAACAAAAAGAATCCAAGATGAACCGATGATTAAGTTTTAAAAATGTTTAATAGCTCGAAGCATATAAAAATTATATGCAAATGAAAAGTGAGTTAGAGGATAATCTGTTTATCCTCTTTTCTACGTTTACAACGGTTGGTAATGTGTTACCTTTTGCGTTTTATCAGTCGCCTTAAATTATACAACGTTAGCCATAACGATTATGGTAATTTATCTGTTAACTAATGTGGTGATTAAGAAATGTGTTCTAACCCTGAAAAAAGAAACTAATAGTGTTGATGATTTTTAAAAAAATTTTAATGAGAAAAAATAAGAAAATAAAATCCTTTCGCTTAGGGTACATTTAAAATGTATACAGAAATCTTTAATTTTCGCTACCGTAATTTAAGTGAGGACGATACAAATATAATTGAGTAGACATTATTAGTGTTATCAATTCTTAAAAATTCGGTAAATTGTAATTGTTTGAGATTTGTCTAAGTTTGTGTTTTTTTTGTGACTATTAAAGACTGTTATTGTCTATTGTGTTTGCTATGGAGGAACAGATGCAGTATAATATTATTGTTGTAATAGGTTGTAATCCTCCGGTTTTCGAGGTCGGCCATTTCGGATTCACTTGTACGCTTATACTTAATACTTACATCAGAATTCATATATTTTCTAATCGTACTTGAACGTACCACGTCAAACTAGCTTTATTAAATAAATGGGCTTTAAGAGGTCTCGTGACTAGTAATCGGAAAAATAATACCTACTAATGTAAGAAACAAAAAAATGCGAAAACGATGCTATACACTACATTATAACGTTTATTCTACTTTGAAGTAAATAATATTATTATTGTCTTTAATCACCGTATTTATGTCCGTGTATTTATATGTGCAATACATACTTACAAAATATAATAATATATACATCCTCAACAGGCTTGCACGCGATCTAGTCGATATATATATTTGCTTCGGTATTGTTTTTATAATGATATGTTTTTAAAATTTTTTTTTTTTGTGTCTGTACCCACGATATTATCTAAGCCACTCAACCGATTTCTTCGCGTAGCAACTGAAATCGTATCTTTAAAGTACATTATTGGATCAAAAATTAAAAATCCATTTCCCTTCAAAATGGAGAAAAAAATGTTCATATATTACAACTTAAAATTACATGGAGCACCATAACTTTTTCAAATATAGTCCAATTAGTTCCAAATTTGTAAAGAATAATCTTAAGATATAAATTCATAAACCTTTCCCCTAGAAGGGGTTTTTAAGCAATGTCTTAGGGATTTAGATCTGAAAATTAGATCGAAGGTAGATCTAGAATGAAACTATCATAACATATAAAATTTTCTCAAAAATCTGTTGTCAAACTTTTTTTTTATTTTGGCAAATCCCACCAAAAAAAAGGGGCAATTACCCATTGACCGTAGTAAATTTACAAGTTACAATGCGTGAGTAAACTAATATTTAACAGTTAATGAAAATATTTTCATTTTATTGTTAATTACGATATAATGGTAGCTATGACAATACATTTTTATAGACAGACGATCAACCCTAATCGTATCCACCCTTGTACTAAAAATGTGTTGTTTTGGTGGTAGTTGTGTTCACATTTTGTTCACATGCTTACAATAGGATGATTGAGTGCAGGTGTGTAGCATATTACAGTTTTATATACATTAGCTTGCAATTGGAAAAATATTGTGTGTGCATATGTATTATGTAGATGCGGGATATCGCATAATACAAGTTATCGACCTGGGCGCGATACGAGCATCATTATTATTATTTAATGTTTGTGGTGTATAGAGAAAGTTTGGTACATTATTTTTCACTCGTGTACAGAATATAACGGTAACGCACAGCAGGTGGACTTACATAACAGTACATCAATATGTAGGTATGACATATACGAGTGAATATCTCGAAGAGAACGAACAAGATGAGCTGTACAAAATACGAATCGATTGTTTTTTTTTTTTAACTGCATTCATTATTTTTTTATTAGTTTTATATTGTATATTCTCGAGTCTCGACGCGAATATATTTGGTCATCCAATATCTTATGGCATTGTATATGTGTGTGTTTTTTAATATGTAGTTTAATTGCAACAACCTAACGTAAGTTACAATATTATTGTTGTTGTTGACAACCAGAGACTTTAACCAGAAAGACCATTTTTCTGTACTCTAAAACCGAAACTAGAGAAAAATGTAAACATTTAAAATCCAAAAACCGTTTGTCTATTCGAAACCCAAAGCTCCGACAATGTTAGACCCCTTTTAGGTAAACGTTTGAAAAATTCTAAAACACACTGCTTCTAATAAAAAAAATGCCCATTACAAAATTTAGACAAATAGTTAGATAAATACCAAAGATTTTCTGTGCTTACCCAAAAATACCCAACCGTTTTTTTTTGTTTTGCCAATTTTAAATAAAATACGATTATACTGTCTTTTAAAAACATTTATTCACTACTAAAAATAATAAGACTGGTTTTAAGCTGATATTTTTCGAGATACTTGTTTTGGCAATCAAAGTAGTGTTGATGTAGTCAACAGATATGAGTAGTTTACACAATTAAAGAATAATATCGCAGTAAATCTCTTCTGTTGTACTTATACATTTTTCAATATATTATGATATAAATTCGTCAAAAACATGTAATTGGTCAAAACTTGCTTGCGACCAGATCTCAACTATCTGCAGTTGACCATGTATACATATTTTAAATTATAAATAGCATCTCTGCTCCGCATCGAAACTAAAAATAATTTAAAAAAAAATATAATTGTGTTCATTTATATATAATATATGTATATATTTATATATATATATATATACCTGTAAATTATACTAAGTAGAAATTTGTACAAAAAAATATGTGCATAATAATGTTTATATTTATATGGAAAATATTACAGAGAGAATATCGTAAATAAAATATCATTTATACATAGTTTTTAGCGAAAAAACAACATCTAGACAAACAGTCGTCGAATTAATTTGAATATATCATACGTTATAATTTTTTATGAAAAAAAATTTAATAAACCAAAAATCTGAAAATGTATAAAAAAAAATACTTGTACCTATGATACTAATATAATATGCCGATCGCGTGCGATGGCGGAAAACGTGGGTTAATGCTCTTTAAGGTTTAAAATGGAAAGTATATTACTTTAAAGTCTTGTTAGATTTCGTCTGTACATGTTTATATATTTAACACAAGTGTGTGAAATTAACATAATTGCCTCGGTGAATTAGAGCAACTATGTATATTATAGTATATGTTTGAGCTAATTTAGCGATTGATGTAGAATTAAACGTTTTAAAAACAAAGTGAAATCGTTGAAGGTTAAATTTGATGAACGATTAGTAGTTTGAACGGTTACTCTTGAACTTATGTTTATATGCATAATAAAGTATGTTAAGTATTTGATATTATCTGATAGATACTGCTGTTCCAGTCACAAGCGTTTTACATAATATATATCAAGGACTACCCGATGGTTACACATCACACTTCAATTTATAAATACAAATTATATTCTATTTTTATATAAAATACTAATATTCGTTAGGAGGGAAGGTTTTTTTCGCATATTTCAGAATCGTGTTGCTTTGTAAAACAACTACCTTTTTAGTCTCATTTCGAGCCAAGTCAATTGCCTATTGTGTTCGTCGTTTTGTCTGATATTTTCGAAAAGTTTAAAGGGAACCTATGTTTTATTTTGGCATTTCGAGAAGTACGCCTATGAAATGTACAAACAATAATAATATAAATGCATTGGGGAGGTCTTTTATGCTTATCTTAAATATAATAAAGATGATCTTTATCTGCCCCATTTCCCTTCCCGTTCAAGCCTTGTACTCGGCCTTCCGCTAAAGAGCGAACCTCAAGCATTCCGATAATATTTATATTCACAAAATTCCTATCGATATTAAATATTTTTGTGGCTAAGCGAATCGTTTACGTCGTTATTATTATGCAGTCGTTTAGGTAAGTTAAGGCCGTCGTAGTGTTTAATCGTGGAGCGGATTTTAGCAAAAGATCACTTTGGCATAAATGATTTAAAAGGCGCTTTAAAACAGAACCTAGGGAACCTTTTTTCGACCAGTACTAAAGTATTAACGGGAATCCGTTAGTTTGACGTCGACTAATAGAACGAAAAAAAAATCGCAAGTTCAATGAGGATAACTAATATTGTGTATATGTTTGGAGAACATTTATTCTTGGGTTCCAACAGTTGTATGATGTCGCACTCGTCTGAAGGTGGCAGCTTCTGCTAAATACCAGCCGACCCTAAACAGTTTGCTAAATTATAGATGCCATCTTGGTTAGTTAGTACAATAAATTCGAAGAGTCATCGGTTTGTTTTGCTGACTTTCATTCGTGTCTGATTGGAGTTGTTTGTAAGTCTGTCCGACGCGTCGGGATCTCGTGCATTTGCTGGTAATTAATTCACAAAATGTTACTCGATTCCACGGTGTGCGTCTTACCTACTCATTACCCGTCATATATTACGTGTAGAGTAGGCCAGTAATTGTGTTCGATGATCGTTGGCTACATTAACTGGCAATGTCCTCCTGGTCGGTTGTATGCAGAGCCGTTGGGGAAGGTCAACAATGACGAAGGCAGCAATTAATTATATTGTATTGTAGCTGTTGTTGTATATCGCGCTAATAACGATTTCGGACGGCTCCTTAGGATTTTCTGATGTGTCACGGCAACATTGATCGTAAAGGAACCAACCGACACGCAAGTGTAGGAAACGAACGCTATTATTGCAATCAATGTTCATCTACAGTTGTGATCACGTGCCTATAATTGGTTGAAAACGCCAACTAAGCGTTGAGAGAGTGCAGAATTGATTTTTATCTTTTTTCGACGTGAATATGTCTTATTGCTGGGTGGCTCGAAAATATGCGTGACGTTTTTGTGACACAAAGTGGAGGGTAACAGGGGAAGAAAAGAAAGGGTGTGGGGATGGATAGTGTTGAGTGTGGAGGAGGTGGGATCATGGATATGGGATCATGTACGACCAAAGGCACCATAAGACACATTCATAAACCAATTGCTTTCCTTCAAGGGAAAGATGGCAGTTCGTTTGGAAATGATGACACGCCGGCGGTTTTCTGCCAACTCTGACGCACATCTTGACAAATCCACCGGTACGAATGTCAACTTATGCTGGATCTATTGACGTTCCAAGTAACAGTCTTCTAGGTCTCAATAGGTCGTAGTATTTGTAAATCTGAATTATGCTATGTGCTAATTTATTTTGCCCGTTAATTTGACGATTTTCGTTTTTAAGCCGAGAGAACAATTTAGAAGCGATGGAAGTGAGGATAGGTCTGTTTGTCGAATCTTCAACTCGCAGCACTAAGTTTTATTATTTTCCAAAAGACCGCACTTCACAATTGTGTGTTTTTTAATTATCGAAATGTGTTAATATTTTTCGCGGACCGTAAACTACGAAAGCGACACACCGAATTTGATTTCACGGGACCTTGACTTTGGCTTTATCTTTGGTCAGATTTATTTTTTAATATGCGGTGCCATCGTTCGGCGTGGAATTTATTGCTGGAAGGTGCGAATGTTGAAAAGCATCCGTGCGAATAGGTATGAACATAATGAACATCAGCTCATTGTTGGCGTTTTACTTTTACTCGGATAACTCGGTGGGAGAATTTCTGCGAAACGGATTGCGCCTTCTCTTCTCTCGTTGAAAGTGTTCGCACAAGACAGAATCAATACACTGTGAAGTGTTGTTGCCAAGGAGTTTTGCTTTATCCGCAAAACACACAACAGGCGATTGCAACTAGCAGTGCAACAAAGCCCAAGTATGGAAAGTACACACCAAACGACATAAAACATATTCAGCGGTCTTAAATGCAGCAGAAAATTAATTAATATACGAATACATAAAGCATATTGACCGAAAAGCGACGGTACGCTTTTGTTTTTAACAATATATGCACTATTGTTATTGTTTCTATTATTTAATTATAAATTGTTTTTTGGAATATTGCATCAAATCTACAACCCAAAAGTGTTCTATTAAAAGAACTCACCGATAGAGTTAATTATCATTTAAGTTTATAGTTAATTGATAGCGAAAAAAGGTCAACTACCCATTTTGCATTTGCCCTTGCCTATAGCGTAGGTGGATTTAATTTTTATATCCGTTTCCCATGGATGTACCTACTTGTATCACGTTCAGAGATAGACATTGATATATATATTTTTTCCAGACAGTTATAATCAAGACATTTTCATGGTCGATACCAATTTAAATTGAAATTTTATTAGGAATTTTATATGATCTGTAAAATGTATATATAATAAAAGGTCTTCTAAATCTCATGTTACAGCAATTTTGTTTTACTCAATAAGCATGCTAAAAAGTTTAACATAAAATCTTTATTACATATATTAAATGAAAATTTATTTTTATTATTCGAGTTGATATATATTTGTTTTAATGGTAAATTTAGAGGGTTACTTTTAAAGGTCAAAAAGCAACATATATGAAGTTTGCCTAATAAAAGCAAAATGATAATAACGACTAGCCGATAACAAGTTTTCAATTAATATTTATTGAGTTTTTATCGTTTTGAGGTTAGGCAGCGGAGAGGTTAACTTTCGGGTACACAAAAAGACGGACTTAAACAACAATATATATTTTACCCATTTGGAGTACTAAATACAATTTTTTCTATACATCCAAGTAATAAATAATAGTAATAAATATTCGGCCTACATTTTATACTAAAAAGTACCTTTTCAGACTCGTAGCTAACAAAACTAAAATAAAACAGAAAAGAAAAATTATTTTTACATTTCAACTGTACATCCATTTAGCTATGTTTAAAAAAAATATGTTTTCCCCACAATGTTTCCATTTAGGCTTTTATCCAATAGTATTAATCATTTCCAAGTGTATGAAATGGTAATAACCATTCCCAACTAATAGACTGGATTTGCCTTAATCATTATGATGATCATATTAAAATATTGTTATTATTATTGAGAATATAAATTTAATATAGTATTAGATTTTAAATTTATTAATTTTTTTATAGTATACGCATTGGTTTTTTAACCGTGAAACGCTTTCTTAAAAAATGAACACCGCGAGTGATTAAAACTTTCCCTTTGCCCCATTTTGCCGTTCTCAAAATGTTAAACACACAAAATCACAAAATGTTTAACACACATGACTACCGACGTATATTATTATTATTATTGTAAAAAGAAAAGATCTTGATAAATATTATCAATACAGCTGCTCAACGGATGAAACAAAAAATTGATGTGTCAATGATATATTATTTTAATTCTCTTGTCATTGGGAGACTATTTAATGATACTGCATATATTTTTAAATTATTAAAAGGATTTCTTGTTTGTCCTGAGTTACTTATGATGATGTGACTCGTGAACTTATGATAAGTACCTAGTTATGATAGTAGGATACCTACGTAGACCCTTCTATATCCCATTCCACTGTCATAACTACAGCTGAAAAAACCCTATAGATAGAATGCTAAGTTCTTGTGATACATTTTATAGTTTAGAATTTTTTTAATTGTTCTATATCGGATTTGTGCATACATGTGTTAAAAATTACTCAAGTTAAGTCTGTTAAATTGATTTTTTTGTATTAACTTAAACCGTGTCTGTACTTTTGCCGCAATAGGCGTCATTATAATAATAAATAAACAGATAACGTATTTTATTTTTAAACTAAGAATATTTAAAATGTTGACTGGTTGATAACCAGTTTTGAACAACTATTTTTAAAGTTATAAGAGTTTAAAAGTTCTGATGGGAGGAGACGTGCGGCTGGGAACTGCGCGCAGATAAAAATAATTCTACACGCCACTTGTCCTCCCTTCATAAATTTAGGGTAATGAGCGGTTCACGTTAAAATGATTACTCTGTATTTATTTATATATATAATATTGTATATCCGATATTACGAAAAAAACCTTCATGCTAAATCATATAAATTGTATGGTAATTAACGTTTTGTTAAACATGAAGTTTTTTTTTAAATATTATTCTAGCAGATACTCGAAGTACTTGAATAGTGATTTTTTAATTTTTAATTAAAATGGTAATGAATTCAAAATAAATTACAATACGCTTATAAATTTCATTAAGTATGTAATGCAATTAAACAAAGAAAACGGTAGTAAAAAATTTGAAAGAAAGAAAATTTATTATTCTTGTTATTTATTCTTGAACATGCTAGTTTATGAGCTCGTTAGCTATCAAACTAGACTTTTTTTCATTTACGTTGTGTAGTGTATCTGTTAATTTTTAAATTTAACGAAAAAAACTTAGGCGTGATAAAACATTTTTCGAAGTTATATGAGACGCATATTTATCTTTATAATACAAAATATACTAATATTGTTGTTGACAATGAAATGTGCATACACTTTGATATTTTTAACGGTAGATTTTTTAAATACTTCGTCCTACAAAACTAGTCTAATTAATACATTAATATACTTACTCTATACCATTATATAATGGTATTATTCTAAGGCTGGTAGATCCTTGAATGATACAGTCATTATTTTTCTTTATTCCGTTTATGATTATGCCACATTTACCGTGTGCAGTTGTTTGTAAGCTTGGCTATCTTTCTTCTTCCGTGATTTATAGTTGCACTACACTATTTGTTATTGATTTCATTATCGAGCAACCCTAAACCAGAAATCAGAAGTCGGTAAGAACACAAGGGCTTTAATGTGAAACAACAAATTAAGTTTAGCCATGATATTTGATTCGTATTTCTCTTGATTGTTTTGGGTTTTTTTTTCGTGGATTATGATTAAAAATAATTAGATATGTTAGTGAATCAGATTTATAAATACTTCACACGGAAGTTAATATCTATACAGTTTTTTGTATTATGTATGTGTAAGTGATGGGAAATTATAGTTATAATTAAAAGTAAACATTTAATGTAGTATTTAATATAGTTGCTTTAAACGGAAGGCATCTTCAATGTCAAGTGTTTAAAATGTTGGTATAATATATGGATTAATCCATTATATTGGCAAAGTTAATACCGGTCGTTTAATAGATAAAACATTTATTTTTTATCAGTTACCCGCAAAGAGGGTTTATGCTTAGAATCGAAAATATTTTCTAAATCCTTTATCCAAGTTAGAAATCAGTATAAAAAATAATTCTCACTTCTATTTCGAATTTATCCAATACTTTAGATATATATTGCAAACGCCAAAAATAAAAATTTGGTCGTTAGTACATTTTTGTGTGTATTGCACAATGTACATACAATTTAATATTCGCGGCGGAATTAACACTAAAATTAGTTCCACGTTTTAAGTTACAACTCGGCAACGCTTTGATCAGAGCTGGCAATAAACTAACCCTGTAAAACTCATATTTTTTTGGGTAAGTACATAACATTTGCCGCATTTTAGATTTTTCTAGAGAGGTTGGGGTGGGGGCGATGGGTTTTGTGGCCTACTCTGCATATTATTCTACTAGGCTTGCACAATGATACGTGCAATCTTTGTACAGCCGAAAACAACACCGGTGTTGTTCAATTATTTATAATGAGTTTTGGCTTTCTCGCATGCAAATCGTTGTACAAATCATCATTGTACGTGCCACATTGGTGTTTCTCTGCAATAGTAATTTACGGTTAAAAAAAGCACAGCTAGCTTGTCTTCACTGTTATTTTATTATTATTATAATACCCTAACCGAAACCATTATTCGACGAGGATTCCGGGTTTTTCAAATTCCTGCTTCATGTGATCGTTTTTGATGTGGTATATTCGACCGTAGACTGGCCAAAACCTATCCAATCAAATTTCAAGGTTAATGTATAATGCATGATTGGAAAAAAATATGAACTTGCAAAAATATCGCAGTACTGGTTTTTATTTTCACTACTCGTTTAAAAAAAAAATCGTCAGCAATAACTGACAAATGTCTTGAACAAAAAATTATAATAGATAAACAGAACGATTGGATTTGAGTATTTACAAACATCTATGCGATAAAAGAAGTGCGGATAAAAGCGGTACAGTTGTGTGATGGAAAAGTAACATTTAAAGGGCAAAAGAAATTGTATAAAGCTAGTGAGGTCAGCACTGTCTTATAAAAGTGACAGTCGGGCGTTCACATAAGAGAGACGAAAAGAACATGGAAGTGAAATGAGAACGTTGTGATGGATGTGGCGCTATCGCCAGTATGAATGATGTTCGCGGTTTGCCTAAACTGATCGCCTTAAAAATGCATCTCTTCAAATTCATTTTACTTAATACCGTTTGTTCATTTCAGTCCATTGTCAACATTGGAATTTCGTAACATGTAAAAACCGAAAATCATGAATTTTAATTAGATCCTCGGGCATAATGATTTCTTACATCGTAGTAGAATTGATAAAATCACAAGGGCCGCCGCTAGCAGTTTACACGTAAGCGTGTCATCTGATAAACAGGATTGGCAATAATTGGGTTTTTCTTTTGGGTATGCACAAACATTATAAAATCTATATTTTAGGGTATATACCGAGAATTTGTTAGACTTAAAAACATCGTCTGTATATTTTTCCATAGAATAGAAAATGTTCATGCCTTTACGAGACTCGGCTTGCGCTTAGAATAAATGCTTGCAATCGACACTGTACAAATAGAACGTACGCCTGTTCATAATAATACAACCTAACCGGTTTTACCGATGGTAAATAATTGAAACTGAAATAATTTACAATTCGCCCATTGTGTAGTCAAAAAGGATGTCGTCTGTGTATGTAATATTGCCTATACTCGACCCCTTCAAACTACTGTTTTAACTTAGTATATTTGTTATTTGATTTATTTTCTACAATCGTATTTAATATTATTACCTTCGCCGGATTCATTTTCAGTGTAAATAAAATCCATAGCGCCTCGTTTAGTATTCCATGGCGGTTCATGGGTGTCCTTTTATCGAAATTTTTGGTACTTTATTATATACTTGCTGATGTCATAATCAATTCCAGCAGTTATTATGAAACATGTGGACAAAACGTGATGGCTGAAGTTCGTTTTATGTACTCGTTTTGCATATTACCTAGAAGTTGTAAATATTTTCGAACGGTCGTCCTAGGTCACATCGTCCTTAGTGTGCTAGGCAAAATACCGTGTAAATAATACAATATTTATTATGCTGAATTTTTTTTGTTTGATAGTTTGGTCCCCTGCCAAAAACAGGCGCCACAGTGGTCCGAAAGTGAATTCTAGTCTAAAAAATTGTGAACGAAATATTATTTTCTGAAATCAAAATAACTGCCAAACTACAATAACTGAACATTCAATAGCAAACAGAAACGCCCAGGTACACATATGACCTCGACATTTTATATTATGCCTAACAAACATATTAAAATTAATAATTCATAGTTATTTTGGTATTTTTTGCATATTTAAAAATTCATTTTCGGACCACTGTGGGGCCTATCAGGCCTATAATTATAAACGTGTGGTGTAAATTGGGACGTAGACAAGAAGCATCAATCATACAAATCGTGGTATGGTATCTAACATTCACACAGTAAAAGGCTGGAGAACAATTCTGGATCTTACTTTCGATATACCCACAGCAGGCTAAGGAACAAGTTTCTAGCCAAACCGACTAGTTTTCAATTGCAGAGTTGGCGAAAAAACAGATTGGGCTCAAGCCCGGAAATTGTTTGGTAATTATGTTTGTTTAATGTCTGGTGTTTAATATAACAAACATTTAATGAGTTGTTAAATTGAAGGTATATTCCCCTGGTTTTGTTTTTTGCTTAAATAAGAAATTACTAATAATTCCGGTCAATGATTTCTTATCGAAAGGAAATTAATTGCATTTTCTGTTGAGTTAACAGTTGGGAGTTGTACAAGTAAAACAGGGTAAAATAAAATAATTAATAATTTTTAGTTACAATTGAAAGATTTGAACTAAGTTAAAGTATTATAAAACAAAATAAAATTGAAAATGTTTAGTTTGACAAAGTAAATGCAAATGACAATATAACGAAAAAAGCTTGTGGAATGCCTCAGCCGAGAGTTAAATCCCTTAACGGTATTATCGGTATAAACGGCAATACTACAAAAACGCATTTAGCAAGTCTAATATACCAATAGAGTGGTTTCGTGCACTATGCTTACATTCAGGCAAGGGATTTTATTTTTTCGTTTTCAGTATTTTACATTAGCAGTTGGTACTCAATGTAAATGGATTTAAAAAATCCGGATTTCCACAAAAACTCCATTCAGGCCATTTAAAAGTCCTATGTTAAGTCTCAATATGTTAAATATATTTGTTGAACGTCTGCTAGGCACTGAACTGGTGAAAAGACAAGATTTAAAATATATTATTCAGTATCTTTTTAAACGTATCGTTTTCAAATAATTTCTATGATATAGACTTGTATTTGTATTCATATTTAGACATCTTCAGTAAGTAGTAAAAATATGGGATTTTTAGTACTCATAATTAGCATTTAAGTATCCTTACTAGTTAGTGTCAACTAAAAAACAACCCTTAATAATTTAACGACCGCTTTTTTACACTGACAAATATTATTTTAAATAACTTTCGTCAACTCTGAAAATTTTTTTTTTCATACAAACCATTAACGTAGAACAAAAATAAAAACATTTAAGTTGTTGTATCTTTTGATTGTGAACAAAAATAATTTATTTTATCGAATAGAATGTTACTTTAATGTAGTTTAGTTTATTTTATACCGTTTCGCCCTGCTACACCCTGTACAAGTGTTATTGGATGAATACTAATGGCCTTCTAAACTAAAGTTAAACAAGTAGTCGATTCGTTTGCATTTCGTCGGATGCAAATATTAAAATCTGTGTTAAATGTGTGTCGACACTTTCAGTTTGAACATAAGAATATATTATGTCGTATCGTATATTAGAGTATTTTTTATTACCCAACACGCACAAAAATTTACTTTTGCAAAGTAAATAAGATAATATTATACTTGAATGCTAGTATTCCTATTCGATATTGCAATACGTACATCGTGTGCAATTAAAAGTTAACGGGAGGATAAGGAATAATAGCTTTTAACACAAAATGTTAGTTGTCTGCATTTCTTATACTTTTATTATTTTTATCCTCAGCACATATTGAATAAAAATACAAATTAAGCACCTACTCTTTGATGAATGCTTTTTATGAACAATAACAACACAGTACAACAAAATTTGACCTTAAAATGAGAACCAAAATACGTCATTTTTTTCCGTCGAATATGAATTAAATTTACACTACTTTACATTGTTTAGCTTCATTAGCATGTATAAATAGTTGAAATAAATTATTTTATTTTGACTGTTTAATTCTTTATATATGTATATGTTTTTGCTGAACTCAGAACTAGTCTTGGAATTAATGAATTTAAAAGTTTTTAAACGTTTTTTTTTTCAAACAAAAGAAAATTATGTTTGCTTCGCTGACAAAATATCATGATTAATCATTGGCTTAAGTTTTTAAGCATTATAACGTACTTATAGCTTGAAATTCGAAAATGTAAATTGTTTTTTGCCCGTTGAATTCGTTTATAGTTGACTGAGTTAATATTTTTCATAGGTCAATTGTAATCCCGTCAACGTGGATTAGGTTGGATTAGATTTGGTCCAACACTGAATGGAAATATTTGATTATTGTTTTAAGTACTATACCTTCCCTGATAGCATATAACTAAAAATAGTTTAAAAATTAATTCTTCAATCTTTCCCCCGAAGAACATTGAACATGGCTTATGATCAGCTGATTTTCTGTCAATCGTCTCTTATCAGTTGTCCAGGAATTATCTTTGTCCCATCTCATCCTTCACCTCCCCTTTCTTTCACCTCATTTATCTGCTTTGTGTCACAAAAGCATCACGCTAATTTTCGACAACCACCTGCCATAAGATATATTTATGTCAAAAGTTATAAATTATTATCAAGGGGGAAAATCGCATTGGCCAGTCGAGTTTTCGTGTAACAATCTATTCAGCGATCAAGGACTAGTCTTCAATAAATAATCTACAGCAAATAATTGTTTTATTTTTGTGTTTTCTTGGAACAACGACTTGGCAGAAGGATTAATTATCACCTCTAAACCAGTTTTAGTCTTCATTAACCTCACCCGAAATGACGGCTAGATATCAACTTGTTTTTTTTATTACATATTCATTGGCCATGGCGAATGTCTGGTACGTTCAGTGTTGTTTCATTGTCAATAAGCTGGTGCCAAACATTTTGTGCCTAAATAAAAAACCGTGTGGGTTTGATTTGTTTTATGAACTTTCAAAACATTTGCAGAGAATTTTCGAAATAATATTTTTACATTCGACCGTCTGTAAGTTGTTTTGTTTTGAAAAATGTGTTTGTTGTTTTGTACATTTAAAATAATTTAGTTTTTGTTTTTTATCTGATTACATGTTTAAACATTTTATTGTCCTATCTTGGAGGTATTTTTGGTTTTCTTAAGTGTGATGAAGAACAAACTGTCTAAAGAATTGGGCTTTGTCAGTAATAATTTCTTGGTTTTTGTAGAATTATTTTTAAACTATAGTTTAACGAATTTTTTAACAATCTCATTATTTCCTCAGAATTATTACTACATTTTTAATCTTTACTTACATTCTTTTTCTGTCAATTGTGTAAAACGCTACAGCTATTATATAGCTCCAGAAAGTAATGATTTACAATAAAAGGGGTTTAAATTTGTGTCCTGGCCCACTATAAAATATATTAACGACCGGACCGAAAAGTTTATGTCATTCAAAAATCAAAACCTATCAGTTATTTTTAACTTAATTATATATTATGCTTTCGT
Organism: Adelges cooleyi; assembly: GCF_023614345.1. Lineage (NCBI taxonomy): Eukaryota > Metazoa > Arthropoda > Insecta > Hemiptera > Adelgidae > Adelges > Adelges cooleyi. Next base: position 1,386,993 of record NW_026095977.1, read on the forward strand.
TAGGGAAGGGGTTTGCCGAATTTTTAGCCTTAAGGTAACACAAACCCAAACCATTTACCATTTGTGGTCTACTGATGTGCTACTCAAGTAGGTAAATCAGTGCCAGCATAAAGTTAAAACTTTTTTGTACCAACGTTCTCGTTTAAACGATTTTTTTTTTGTTTTATCAAGATGGTGACAAATTATTTGAGTATATTATGATTAACTTTTTATTTACAACTATAACGTCACAGACAGACGACGATTTCACTCAAAGCAGAAAAAGGTACCCTTCAAAGTGATTTTAAAGATAAAACACACATCTATAATAAATTAGATACTAACTATAATGCTTAGGTCGTTAATGAATGCAAACATTTATTTTCTTAACTTAACAACTTTTTTCCGATTGATAATTTGATTGAACACAAGCGAGGTTCACTCGGAAATCTTGTCCTCTACATTATTTTTTAATCTTGTGTTTTATCTCTGAAATCACTTTGAAAGGTAGGTAGTTTTGTTACCATTGAAACATTTATCGTAATTGAAACGACACTTTATATCGGGGAGGGGCGGAACAAATTAGCGCTTTTCAAAATACCTACATTAATTTTTTGGTTAGAGGTTTGTTGAAATAAGTACAAACCTAGCTATTATGATCAGCTGATTTTCTGTCAATTATATTATCTGATCAATTGTCCAGGAGTTGTCGTCTTCCCATCCATTCTCATCCATTCCCTAGTATACTCTCACCTTCCTATCACCTTATCCTCTGCTTTGCGTCACTAAAGCATCACGCTAATTTTCAAAAGCCACCTGCCGTAAGACATATTTTTAAGTCAAAAGTTATATATTACTATCATTGCCATGTATATGTTTTATCTCTTATCTCTAACTGAATGTGAAAGTGTAACGCGAAAATGGCGACATTACATTTCTTGTAACCAGCCCGATGACATTTCCGTATGTTGAAAGTAGCACGAATTTTAAGATTTAAGGTTTTTTAAGGTTATGAGAATCCCAAGCCCCCCCCCCTCCCCTCCAAAAAAAACAAGATGATTAACATTTTTTTGGTGTTTTTTTTTCCGGTTCATCAGCAACATCTCACCGACGACGATTGCCGTTTGACCAGTGTCGTATGCGGCACCGATAGCGGTTCTTCACGCGCGGACGGTGGACAAGAGCCGGCGGCGGCGGCGGCGCGGGGACAGGCACTGCAGTCGCGGCGGCTGCGGCGCCCAGGGCAGCCGCGGAGGCCGAAGAGGGAGGAAAAGCGGCCGAAGGTGGTGGACAGCCGCGGCGGAGTCGGACGCGGTCGGGCCTGACGACGATACGCACAGTGTTGTGGAAAGTGTTCAAAACGACCGTCGCCCTCGGTGTGTTTGCAGTAGTGTGCGCGTTCGTTTGGTACACGATGGGTCTGCCGTTCCTGTTGCAAGTTATTGTGGTCGCGCTCATCGCGTACGTGGCCAGTGGCGGTTACAAATTCCTCTACCTGTTGTACCGCACCGCTCCCAGGGATATCAAGTGAGTGAACCCCTCGTATGGCGCCCACCCCTACTGTTACACTAGGGTTGTGTGCGAATAAAGACGAATCGAATAATTGGATAGTCGATTGAAATCGATTGTCTTTTTTTTCGATCGTTGTTTATTATTTATCTATTTAACTATTGAAATGGCTTGGCCTGTGCTCACTTGAAAAGGTATAATTTTAATTTATTTTTTGTATTGAAATTCACTAATTAGGTCATAAACTTATTAATTTCACCCTAAATAAGGCAGCAAATATGTTTAGACTCTCTTAGAGGAGGTTTGATTTTGTTTTTTTTTTTATATACACCTAAGCATGAGGACGTGCAAACCCTTATTAAGGAACTGGGTATAGGACATTTTTTGCAAAATCCTAATTTAAACCTTAAACTGTAATTATTAGTTAAGTAATTAGAACTATTTTTTTTTGGTACTTAGTTCATTTATTTTTCGGACTATCACAGCATCATCTTTGTCAACGATTATAAATACTTTTAACGCTTTTTTTTCGATTTCAGTGTAATTATACACTTTAATAATGTTATAAAAAGTGCAAAATATGATATAATTATTCGCTGATATGTAGAGATGTCAAAATAAATAAATTTGATTTGATGTCTAAACATGGTATGTCCTCCGCCTTCTCTCAACATATAGATACATATTAGGTAGGTACATTAACCAAAAAACAGCTTTTTTTTCATTATCTCATTTATATAAGAAACAATTTTAGAAGTTTATTGGAAAAAGTAACACACAAACTTGTGCCATCCTACAGATTTCTCCTGGTAAAAAAAAAAGTGCTGTCGAGCCAGTTCAAAAAGTAAATAAGTCATTGGCCAAATAGTGTAAACCAAGTGAGGTAGCCGAAAACCTTAATTCCTACTGGATTATCTCATATAATATTTTTAGAGATAAACATAATTATAGTTATAATCTATATTATCATACATAATAAAGAAATAGATAAGTCATTCGTGATTTTCGGTGTTCCAACTGATACAAATTTATGGCCGTATTCGTTCTAAACTTAAGAGGTCACCGTCCCTTTATCTTGCTCTCCTATATCTTTATTGTCTATGGCGATGTTACAACATTTCCAAAAATTATCTGTATGTCGTTTTTAGTGATAATATAATTTTGAAATAATTTATAATGGACCCAATTTTTTTGTCATTAGTTAGTAATCTATATTACTACTATCTATCACCTAATCTAACTTAATCTAGGCTTCTAATTTTACACAGTTATGTCATGTCGCGTTAGCAACGATCAGCGATCATTTTTTAATGTTTCCCTACATAGCTACTACAGCTGGTCTGTTTTATTATTATCAATGGCCGCATACACACGGTTAACCTACGCGTTTTCCGCTTATGGAATCTACGGTTCAAGTACATACCGATGAGCATGTTGTGTAGGATTTCAAAAGTGTAGACGGTTTTCTGTTTTCTGTGCACTTGAAACTATAAAACCTAGGTTTTTTTTTAAACATAAATCTCTAGTAAACCCATCTTGTTCCGTTTAATGATAACTACGTTCTTTTCGTAAATTATAACTAACTAGATTATCACAGATTAGATTATTTCTTTTTATCTAAACTGTGATATTTGTATGAAATTCTATGCTCGAATCTGCGGTCACACAGATTTCATCTCGAGCCATGGCCTTCGTTTACATGCCCAGTGAGCTATCTGTTTTCGTATAGTCTGTGCTTAAGCCCTTTTAATTAGCTCGCATTAAATTGTGGTTTAGAATTATTACAAACAAAAGCGTAAAATATAAATAAAAAAACATCCTAGGCACGCTTTTGTTTTTTATACTCTAAACCACCGGATTTAATTTTCTTCACGCTTGCTTAACCTTATATAGCCGGCTTATGTTATACTTTATTAAAAAACAATTTTAATGGATTTATGAAATTCAATCTTCGATTGGTAAACATTACATTTTTAATATAGTCTTTTTTTTTGTGTTATATTTGCTCTGATTATTTGATTCACTCCATTAAGTCACACAAAATGTAATCGTCATTTTAACAGCATGGAAATAATCAAATCATTATCTACCTTAAAAGATTATCAAATACCCGCTGTGTAAAATTTTACCCACTCCTGATAATATTTTATTGTTCTTTTCAACGTTCTCAAGATGGATGAAATGCAGTCGAAACAATGTTGGTTCGTCAAACAGATTTTAATTAATACCATTACTGTAATTGGGTATTGTAGTATGGGTTTTTTTTTAAAAAAATTGTATAGTCTGATATTAAAAAGTTTTTCAGCCGAGTCTGCAACCACGAAAGAGCATTTTCATGTCCCGTTAAAGTACCGAAAAAATATAGATTAGTTGTGGAATTATAATTAAAAAAAAAAAAATTACATGGAGCTTCCAGTTACAGCATAAGCCAAGGAGATTAAAAAATTATGTACAATCATGTTTCTGGCTAAAATTGTAGTGTTTATTATCTGGCCAAAAGTAACTTTACATAGTTTAATATATAGAGAATTAAACTGTTTTGAATTTATTATTTAGTTCTAATTTGAACGTTGAACGTACATCATATCTCTTATCTCCTATATCTTACCCCTATCACTCACCCCTATCTCCTGTCCTCGACCTCAACCCTATCCCACCCCCACCCCTTATATCCTACCCCTATTTCCACCTCCAACCCATCTTCGTGTGGTAACACTCTTTTGGTAACTTTTTTTTTCGGTTATTTGCCATAGCTAATTCCACCCCGTTCCCATACCCACCTTTTTTCGTTACGATCTTTTGGCAACGCTTTTATGGTAACGCTTTTTTCGGTTATGTGCCAGAGCTAAGACATGAAAATGTCAAAAAAAAATTATATACGACTGCGGTAACTTAATTAGTCAAGACAATGAGTTTGTTTCATAATAAATATTTTTCAAAAAAACTCTTTTCAAAATGTCCCATTCGATTATTATGTATATATTTACATTTTCCATTGCCTGACCCGACTGCCCCGCCTAATTTTGAAGTCATATCAGATTCGGCTATTGAATGTAAATACATTTCCGATGTGTTTAAAGAGAAAGTATGTTTATAATTTCTCGAGATTTTCAGCCGTCGAGTGCGACCTTGTATAAAAATCTTAATACAAAATATTCTATGGAAACCAGCACGCTTTGTTATGGATCACCTTAAAAAAAAACTTTTGTTTCATGTATTTAAAACTAATCGATTGACTGCAAATTAATTACACAATAATAAGCTCACAAAACAGCTTAAAAATATCTTATATCTTAAAAAAACTCGTTTTAACTTTTCTTAGTTTTATTTTATTCCAATATAAGTAAATATATTTTGCAATAATTATCGTGAAGTAGTGTTTTTTCATAGTAATTTGTAATTATGATTAATGTATTCATAAGTAACTAGTTTTTCTATAAAGTCATGGTATTAACAAATTTATTTTAAAATAATTTTTTTTTAAAACACTATTTACCTTTTTTCCAACCGTATAAAGATGTATTATAACCAGAAGACCGCCAATTGGATTACAGTTGTGGTTAAAATTTCTATTGACAGTTAAAAGCAACTCTATAAACCAATTATTTGGACGTTTTAATTTTTTAAATAATATTACAAAGAAGTGCTCTAAACGAATAATAGTAGCAAAAAGGTTTTCTGATTTTTTTTTTTATTCCCAACAGAACAGTATAGTGTTTGTGCGTGCCATTTTATCTCTAAACAGTATTAATATATTTTAAAAACGTTTTATCGAAACTGTCGAAATGTGTTGCGACATAAATCTAATATTATTATCATCATCGTTTTCAAAATATGTTATTAGTATCATAAATTCAATAACTTGTCTTAAAGGATTTTTTTCATTTTCAAAAATTTCGAAAAACATTGACGTCATCATAATTTTGGGACGACAAATGTTAAGTGTTAAAAAAATAAAAACCTAACTATTTAAAATAAACATCAAACTTTACTCATATAAGGTTACAAGTGATTTTTTTGTTAAATTGTGAATTGGGGCTTAAAAAAAATTAAAATTAAATTTGTGTTATAAATTTATATGCATAATATTATAATACACACACAAATATACTTTAAGAGCCAAAGTTGATTAATCATTTTTTTGAAAATATTTACCCATGTTTGTAAATTGCTTTGTGATCAATTGACTACAAAAATAATGAAAATTTTGGGAAAATATTTTATCTACTCAACGTTGAATATTTTCAGTGTGATGTCCAAACCGGTATGACCTTTTTAACTAACTTTGTCCGCGTTTGGAACAGGTATGTCTATTGCCACCGGTTATGGCCATAATATAATAAAGTACTATTATCATACTGGAATTATACTTGCGCTGGCCCGAGCAAGATACACGTGTGTTAACAGTAATGATAAACTAGAAACGGCGAAGGTGATCTGGACAAGTCAACTTCAGATATATGTAGTAGTAAAAAAAAAATGCTATACATTATATTTTATTGTAGTTAAGAAACGACTCGTTGTGCGCAGACAGGCTACTCTGGTTATTAAAAGTGTGATCGCGTTTAACAAAATTTATCACACCGGTTAAGTTAGGTAGTTGTTGTAGCATAAAAAAAAAATGTAATACTCAATACCGATAACCACCACCCCGAGCATAATGTTTTTTTAATAAAGACATTATCATAGATTAAATTAAATCAGATAGTGATAAGTGTAACCAAAAGTTGAAGAAAAATATAATATTTCTGTTATACAGTGTGATCAATGACATTTTATCGGCCATCGTCAATCAACTACTTGTCATCGGTATTTCTTATCAGGTTACGATATTATTGTAAATAGTGTATAATATAGTTTTAACCAATCAGTAATCGTTACCTATTTGAAAATCTATTGTTTTACTATGATGTAAATCCGGTAGTAGATATTTCTGGTTTTATATTTTAATTTGTGATATCATTGTATATTATTGTCATACTATGCTGTTAAATGTACATTATCGTTGTGGTTATTTTTGACATGCAAATAGTTTCCAAACGAGCTCATAATTATATTGTAATTATGCCAAAATTCTTGCTCAAACCGCGATACGATAAGATTCAAATCCATTTTTTTCCATAGTATCATCCTGAACGTATAAGGTAATCGTGGGGTATATTCATGTTGTTAATTAGAAATTTTTATACATATTTTATCGGTAATATACAATATAATTATTATACAACGTGTACAGTTTTGTAATAAACAATAGTTAACAAAACAATGAGAACACTATACTCGAATCGGTTAATGTTAAATATGTTTGTGCAACAACTGTGAGTGTGCACATTGACTTCTAACGGCTGTTTAACAAACAACGAGAAAACTGAAAATAATATTTTACAGTCATATGTTGTACTAAATTAAATATAAATGAAAACTTTCAAAGCGGTAAATAGTAATAATAACATAATATTCGACTGTGGGAAAAAAGCGACGCCTACAACATAATATATTGTGTAATTATTATCGTTTTACCGGTCGAGTTGGGATGTATCAATTATTGTTTTACTGTATATATTTTTTTTTTCATTCGATTTGGCACGACGTCGACGATGACGATGGCGGCTCGCATGTAGGTCAAATTTCAAAAGTATTTAAAAAAAAAAAAATTGTCTCGTGTGTGATTAGTTTATATTTTACTGTCTGCGCGCGTGTGTGTGTCAATGTTTACTATATTTATAGCCTAAAAAATAACATTTCTCGGTTTTGAGTTTTCTTTTAGCTGCGAAGGAATTGTTTTTTTTTTTATTTCAATTGTTTATACGGCGGCAAACCTCCTTGACCTTAGGCTTTCGGTAAACTTCTAAACCTTTCCGGTCCACTGTCATCTAAGTGTTTACAATAACAAAACAAATTAAAATACAATTTTTTCGCGTGTCAAAGAACTCTGTTCAAGTTGACTAAACTGCAGATAACCGCTGCCATCTTCCCGTGGAACATCATCATCATCATATTATTATACACACTGTCGACCTTGGACAATATAATGATTCCATTTTTGAAATTCGATCCTAGTTACAGAGATCCGTTCGCTTTTACTATAATACATATAATAGCTCCAAACCGGTTAGCCTGGTCTTTTCCACACAGCACAGCGCACATTGCCCAAGTCGGTCAAACCGTCGTCGTCACGGTTACTCGTTTTGAAAACGTCCACTACAAGTTACCAATGTGTGCACAGCTTGAAGGTTTTTCAATGACATGAAATTTTGTTTGGAAAAAAAATAAAAATAAAAGTCAGCACTGTGGGGTCGGGGCCGAATGAGTTCGTTGTAGTCACAGGACTATTAGGTAGGATCTATTATTATAACCGAGAATGATGAAATGTGCGCTTCCACGCTAATCTATACGACGGTAATGATATTAAACATCGGTAAAAATGTTCATTATAAAGACAATAATAGTGTTGCTGCTCGAAATCGTATTATTATTAGGATAGATAAGATTATCAATATTGATATAAAACAAAATGTAAAAAATGCTTTGTTATAACGAATAGTGTAAATTTTTGCTAGAAAACGTTTTCGATCCCTGACAATCATCATTTTCTATTGTGTTCAATAAACACACTGCACAGCCCGTTTTCAAGTGTCCTTAGAAGGGCAGTTATTCATCATTTACCCAATTCAGATTGTACTTTAGTTTAAGCCAAACACCCTACGACAAATGGTATTTTCCTGTATTGTAAATCTCTCAAAGTCTTAAGACTCGGCTGGCCTAAATCCGTCTCATCAAGTTCTTTGGGACATTTCAAGATAGAACATTTATTATTCTCTGTTATCATAGTCATTTATAATTAATATCCCTGCCTGGTTAGTTATTCACGAAAGCAATGTTTTTTAATCATGTTTTCTATTGTAAACAATACTATAGTAGTTTGAATTTGAACATGTGTAGTGTGGCAAAAATAATAAAACAGTTTTAGGTTGGTTTTTTTTTACTTTGTTACCTATGTATTTATTTTTAATCACTTTTTACCTTAGTTATTTATATATATTTGAGTTTAAATTTAGTTTAACCTGTCGATTGGGTTTTCCATCGGTACAAAAATCGAACTCTTACTCTTTGTAGTGTAACAAAACCGCACCCAAAATTGTGAGCACTCAAAATATGTATAAATACAAATTGCAGTTGGTTACATTGTGTCTAACTGTTAAAACTCTATTAAATATTCCAGGCACTAGCACAGAGACGGAAAAATCGTGCTTGGCAAGTAGCTATCGTTAAAGTCATAGTTATCGAGTCGAATCATGATTTCATAGATTCAAAATATAATAATTAAAGAGGTCATAGGTCTAGTTAACATAAAAAAACAAACAGGATCTTTGTATTTTTTTAACCCAAAAATGTACTTATACATAATTATTATTCATAATATATTTATAAATGTTATATAAAAAAAAAGTAGTTTTATATATAGGTATTTTTATTATTTAATCGATTGTCTGTTTTCTGATGCGAAAAATCAATTTTTACCAAAAATTATTTGGCTTAAGAAAAATTAAAAATTAACTTGGCAACTTTTATTTAAATAACAAAATAATGAACAAATAATGGGTTTTATGGAATACATTTTTTTAGCTAGCGCAACAAATTGTTTTTTTTATTAATAAGAAACAATTGATTAGATAGACATTTTCATTTGAGAAGTATATTTTTTAAAAAGTGTTATTTCAATTTAAAAAAATATTTTAGTAAACAATTTTAAAGTTATTGGAAATTATTACCTAATTGGATCTTTGAATGGAACACAAATTAAACATGTATTTATTATTTGTATTTGTATTGAATACATTTTTATTTTAAATCGTTTTTCCATTTAATAATGGCCAGGTTTAACGCCAATGTAATATTTTATTTACCTGTTTTGGATTACAATTTTAACGGACAACTATTACACGTTTATTTACAAGATCATAGATATTTTTTTTAATGATTCCTGTTTAACTCATTCGATTATTTCACCGTTCGCTAATTAACAGATTTCAGAGAGTGTGTTTAACGTTTATGATTGCATAAAACGAATTAACAGTCATTAATCGGTTCAATAAAAGTTATGCAATTGAAAAATTAACTAAACGCTTCTTATTATGGAAACCGAAAACAATACCTAGTTAACGCTTAACCTTAATGAATATTTGTTTTTTCCGTTTGAAGAAAAAATAAGTACACATCTCTTAAAATAAATAACTATTAATTATCTATTTACACGTATAATAATAGATATAAATAATATATAAAAATAGATACAATAATATAGAAATATAATGATATAATTATAAATAAAGTATATTATAAGCTTCTCACGGAAAATTAAATTTCGTTTTATTACATTAAACACCATAGAATAACATAATATTTCAAAACCAAACTGATTAAACACTAAAAAAAAAATTGATCCATCAAATGACAGAACTTAATAATTGGGAATTAGCATTTAAACAATTATAATTGGCTTTTTCTTGTAGTAATGGATTTGCAGGTTTGGCTGTTATATATATATAATGAACGTTGGGTGTATACCTTAAAAACTACCAACACAATCCGAACACTTCAAAGAATGTACTTGGCTTTCAATAATAATATGATGAAGGTGAACTCCACTTTATGACGTCGCATTGACTGCTATAACTCGTATTGCGTGTCGAGATTATTATTTCTATACAACCGGTATGGTTATTAATTATTATTATGTTACAGTCTTTTAAATATTCATTAAAACAATTTACCATGACTTAAATAAAACTGATATTATAATATGCCCCGGTTTGCTTTTGAGTGTCGCACTAAAGCTGAATTTCTTATGTAAGACCAAAATTAATTTTTAATTAATATTTTGTGAACAGTAAAAAATACAACACCCTAAGAATTGCAAATAATAATATTGGGAATAAAATAAAATTTAAAAATAGGTTTTTATGTCTTGTCCACTGTAGACAGTGTTTTCTCATCGAAGAGATTTGTTGTTTTACAATAATGCTATTTATTTTTTTGTAACCTAACCTGCGACAATGAAGGAGTGGTGTTTTACTAGCGTTAAAATGCCAACTGAATTTTGTAATTAAACGGTCGAAATTGTGATTTTCCAATTAGGGCAGCATGTGATCAATCGGCTGTTGTAATTGTGTCCCCGTTTGCAGTGTACCTACCGATTAGAGCACGGCTATGATGTAACAAATTTAAAAAAAATGCACTGTCGTGTTCTATTCAACCGTACTAAATGATAACATCCTCATTGTCTAGCCTATTATCTGTAATAAAATACAGTAGGTCAGATTTCGTTTTGCACCGCAGCAACACGCTTGCTATTGTAAATTGTTCTATTAGTTAAAAGTAACAATTTATGTCTTCGATCGTGTTCTGCCGTATTTGTTTAATCGTTGAGCAATTATTGGTAAAGAGTTCTTGGAGAAAATTCGTACCGATTTAAAATGTTGGTTATAGGCGCCAAATCGATTTTACTGTATATATACCATTTACCGTACGGTTACTAAAAGGTTACCATCGAGGTAACCACAGATTATAATCGTTGTCATCACAAGTATCAGCTGTGTTCATATCTAATCAATCCACCTTGAGTCCATATGTATTTATATAATAAACCAGATTGCTAACTAGTGATAAGAATTGAAGTGGATGTCCGCCATTTTTATGAGATTTATGTGGTATAAAATAATATATACATATTTTCATGTGACAAGGTTCTAATTCCCACAAAGACGTCGGAAAATGGTAACTTCAATTATCTCTAATGGAGGGATGTACGCTTGGTAATCTATTTTATTAAATATATCAAATATAGGTCCGACATTATTATGAATTATGAGAATGGCGCGCATACAATTTTTTTTTTTTTAATTTACTTTTTGATCAAAGACTTTTGAATTTTGTTTTGCCCGACAAAATGTTTACCTGATTTAAACGTTATGAACACACGATCAGCTGATTGTGCATTTTTGGGATCTGAAAAATATATTTGTGACCATCAATGCCGGAAGATAAAATATACAAATTACGTTTCTGTTGTGTTGCAGGGCGCTGTGCCGTTATTTCTATTTCCTGTACACCGCGAAAAAGTTGGAAAAATCCAACTGGACCGTCGCCGACTTGTTCAAGAACACCGTTGTCAAGAATACACCGAATAAAGTGATATTCTTTTTCGAAAATAAAGAATGGACCGCGTTGCAAGTGAGTGTTTAAAAAGTTACCCGTTAAAGGTTCTAAAAAAAAAACCCCTTTAAGTTAACCAATTCACGCAAGACACATTATTTAATTATTGGCTTTTTTCCTCTAACATTTTTCAAGATCAGACAATAATTTTGTCGATTTTTTCTCCATTAATTGTTAGTTTTGTAAAATTGTGGTTTTTTTTCTTAGAAAGAAAAAATATAATACTTTGACTCATATGAACCGTTATTAATGACATATTGAACCGCACCGTAGTAAAAAAACATTATCATGATTTTTAAGGTAAAATATAATGGTTTTGTAATGGTACTCCTGTGGGGATGGAAGTGGGGGTACTTCAAAGGGAAAGTTTTTATTTTGCCTCTAAGACTATTTTGTTTTAAGTTAAAACAAAATGACATTATTTAATAGATCTTTCAAAAAAATTAATTTTCGTTCAAAACTAAGTGTTTTATTGATTTTTGAAAATGTACTTTGCTGATATGTCAGAATAAATAGTTTAATTAGATGTCTCATATTATACGATATGTGCTTCTTCCCTCCTTCCAACACATTCAATCAATGGTATCATAAGGAATATTATAATATTTAAAGTAATGACAAAAAACGATTATAGACGTTTAGTTGGCATCAATTTAATAACTTCAAAATGGTTTTTTTTTTTTTGAAAGTTGGATAAAGTGACACATTAGCTTGTGCTATCCTATACCACAGATATATGTTAGATAAAAAAAATCTAAGAGCTGTCAAACCAGTTTAAAAAGTAGATAATACATTAAAAAAAAAACAGTTTTGCGCCTGAATAAAACATATTTTTCCTTTTCGGTTGATTTAAAGGTATTCTCTTCCAATTAAGCTGACATAAATAATGAGCTGGAATGTTAATTCTGCCATACGTTGGCCGGCATACCAATTGAACCAGGTGAAAACTGTCATTTGTACGGCATTTCCAATGTTAATCAGAGATATTAAAGACACTGTTTTCGACATTGCAGCTGATAAAAATGTTGACACCCTATTTCATGTAATTTTTTATCCAACTTTCGCCACAACTCGGAGATAAATAACTTTAAACATTTTTAAACTAAAAAATTTTGAATATTTTTTCATCTCGAAATTAGTCAGCATATTTTTAAAAGGGCTATTTGATAACTTTTTCAAAATTTGCCTATCCTTTGCCCCTTAATAAATAGCCAATTTTTCAGCCAATTGATTTTAGTTTAAAAAGTTAAAACAATTTTATACGTTACCATCGTTTGCTGTTAAACTAACCAATCTAGACCGTTGTCTATATTATCTCTAACCTGACTCAACCCAACCCAAACTGTGTTTTCAAATTGATTAACCCCCTCTTATAGCTAAGTAATTACTTATAATATTCTGACCTCGTGTTTGCCTGTCCAGGTGGAAGAGTACAGCAACAAAGTGGCCAACGCCATGTTGGAGAGCGGTTTCAAGAAGGGAGACGTTGTCGGTCTCATGATGGAAAACCGTCCAGAGTTCGTGGCCACCTGGTTGGGCATGTCCAAAGTGGGCATCGTATCGGCTCTCATCAACTACAACCTCAGACAAATATCGCTGGCCCATTCGGTCAACGTGGCCAACTGTAAATGCCTGATATACGGCTCCGAGCTGATTGAGGGTACGTTAAAAAGACAAAAAAACAAATACATTTATAAATTAACGTTTGCTGCATTTGCACTATTTCAGACATTGAAGAAATCAAAGACAAACTGCCCAACAACATCAAACTGTTGGTGTGGTCTAGCGGTTCGGTACCGGCCAACGACGACACCTACTTAAACAACCTGGTGGACAAGTCGCCGGCGACCGTACCTAACCCGCCGGAGAAGCCGGGCATCCGCGACCGTCTGCTGTACATTTACACATCGGGCACGACCGGTTTGCCCAAAGCTGCGGTCATCACCAACATTAGGTGCGGGTCAATAATAATCGTTTGCGGTAGAACGTTATGGAACACTAAGAAGTACCGATTGTTCGGTTACGATAGGCCCCTCTTGTGTTTCTCTAAAAACATAAATTAAGGACGGCACCTTTTTCGGCCAAACTGCTAACAACCGATTGCCTTTTCGGTTATTTCAATTTCAACTTGTGTTATACAGGTCTAACACCCCTAGTTATTTTTTCTGGATGGCCAATCTGATATTTTGATAATGTATTAAATATTAAAAAAAATTACCCGTGTAAATTTTTTTTTGATTGATCGATAACAAGTTTTGAGTTACTACTTTTATAGTTATTAAAGTTTAAAATTAAGAATGGGCGATGGAGTGCATTTGAGTAGTGCACACAGTTAAAAAATAATACTAAATTCCACCCTTCCTCCGGTCCTAAATTATAAACTCTATTAAGCGTTGAAAGTAATGACTGAAACCATATAGAGGCAGCACAAACAAAATCTCAAGAATATCCCATGCAAGTTGGGAATTATATTAGATTGTTTTCAATAAAGTTATATAGTGTGCCGTAATTTTAAGATGAAAAGTGTGAAATTCTTAAAAAATTGTTTAAACAACTTTAAATTTTTGGCTCTATAATGTACATTTTGTGGAATTTCTGATCTGTAGGCTTGGTATGAAAAATTATTATTTCCAAATATACCGTAGCTCCGTTTTACTTATAAATTTTATTTAATTATAATTGACGCGTTAATTATATTTTATGTAGTTCTACGACATCTTATTGTTATTAACCAACTAATTTTTTCCAGATACATGTTCATCGCCGGAGCCACATCGTATCAATTGGGTTTCAATTGCACTGATCGGTTTTACACACCTATGCCGCTGTACCATACGGCTGCAGGCGTTCTGTGCATCGGTCAAGCCCTTATGTACGGTTGCAGTGTGGTGATTAGGAAAAAGTTTTCCGCTTCCGGTTACTTCCAGGACATTGCCAAGTACAACTGTACCGTAAGTATTCCATCCGTCCGGTGGCACAGATGTCTGAACAGTTCCCTAAATATTAATATTCCTTCTAACTGTTTGGTCATTGTGTCTCAAATACCCTCCCACTTATCTCACGTGACTCAAGTTTCATGTTAATGTGTTACTTTCAGGCCGCTCAGTACATCGGTGAAATGTGCCGATACATATTGTCCACTGATCCCAAACCCGAAGACACCAACCACAAGCTTAGACTGATCTTCGGCAACGGACTCCGACCTCAGATTTGGAAAGATTTTGTTAGCCGGTTCAACATACCGAGAGTGGCCGAGTTTTATGGATCCACCGAAGGAAACGCCAACATCGGTAACGATTGTATTCTGTTGACTTGAATATGTCCTATGTGGCTTGTGACACAAAGGGAGGCCTGGAAGGCCAGGGGTGGGATGGTGAGAAGTGTGGAGGAGGTGGTGATGGGATCAGCTGACGTGAGATGAACGATAAAGGAATCGGCACATGTCTTTAAAACTAATTTTAAATGTCTTGGGCATTTTTGTAGTCTTATTTTCTTCTCAAATATATATATATGTGTTCATAATTTTTGACAGCAAACATTGACAACACTTTTGGATCGATTGGCTTCGTGTCCAGAATATGCCCGAGCATCTATCCAATTACGATCATCCGTGTCGACCCGCTTACCTGTGAACCGATCCGAGACGCCAACGGCCTCTGCATGAGATGTGAACCAGGTAAAATATTTATTTTTTTTTTTTTTTGAACTAGTCATGTCAAATTTCTAACCGATATAAATTTCGATTTTTCCCTCCAGGTGAACCCGGAGTGATTGTCGGTAAAATCAACGACACCAACCCGTCCAGACAGTTCCTGGGCTACGTAAACGATAAGGAATCCGAGAAAAAAGTCGTCAGAAACGTGTTCGAGAAAGGAGATTCAGCTTTTTTGTCGGGTTAGCGTCGGCGTCGAATTATCCGATTATTAAGTTGTATTTGAATTATTTGTTTTGTTTTTTTCTAGGCGATTTGCTTGTATGCGACGATCTTGGTTACTTGTACTTCAAAGACAGAACCGGCGACACTTTCAGGTATATTAAAAAAACTGATCACATATATATATACTTTTTTCCGGTTAAAATATTGTATTCATTTTTTTAAATTTATTTACTTTAAGAGCCTTTCCACACGCCTACTACTTTATTTTAATGTGGTTTTTTAATTGCCATCAGTTTGGTTTTATCACTCGTTAATGCGTCTGAATATTGTATATAATAATTCCACATATCGTCTAACGCGGTTTTTATAAAGTTGAATTTTTAATAAAACGTTTATCATTTTGGCAGTTACACTTATATTTTATTTTAAATCAAATTTTTCTTGATAAAATAGACAGATAAAAATAATTTGACCGATGAATAAATTTGATCTTTTTCGTGTAAAATCTATTGTTTTAATCATTTCTTTTTTTATCAACTGTGTTGACATTTTTCGTTGATAATTGACTTTGGTGTTGTCCCGTTTCAGATGGAAAGGTGAAAACGTATCTACGGCAGAGGTTGAAGGTGTCGTCAGTAACATTGCCGGTTACCGCGACAGTGTTGTCTATGGCGTCGAAGTAAGCATATACATTTTTATATTAAACTTAAAACAGTACCGTCTTTTGACGTGTCTTGTAAATAGATACTATTGAATACTCTCAATAAGTATTTCCATTGGTTTTAATGAGTCAACTACTAACAACACTGCCGTTTGATTGTCTTCAGGTACCTAACTCCGAGGGACGCGCGGGCATGGCGGCGATAGTGGACAAGAACAATACGCTGGATATGGCAAGCTTGGCCGAAGGACTGAAAAAAATGTTGCCCGGCTACGCTCGACCATTGTTCATCCGGAAACTCATCGAAGTCGAATTGACCGGTGAGTCTTGTCGGCTCAGACTTTGTAACCCGTCAATGTGCCGTCCAGGATTTTTTAGTGGGACTGGGGCAGGAGGGTGCTATCAAAGGGTTTAAAAAAAAAACCTTATAGAAACTTGACTGATTAGAGAAATTGCAAAAAGCATTATTATCCGTGCTTCAACTGGGGTTTTTATTAAATTTGTAAAATGTATTTTAAACAAATTTGAAATAAACTAAGGTAAAATTGTTTAAAATATTTCATTCAAATTTGTATTTTTTGCAGGCACTTACAAACTGAAGAAGGTGGACTTGCAAAACGAAGGATTCGATATGGACAAGATTAAAGATCCGTTATACTTTATGAACGATAAAGGAAACTACGAGTTGATGACTGCAGAGACGTATGAAAAAATCAAGGACAACCAAATCCGGTTTTGAAAAAGCCGAAAACCACGTTAGTCGTCGACTGTGTTGTCGTGTGTGAATGTGTACGTAGGCTCTCTACGTTTCTTTTTCTTTCGTAACTAAACATTTTTTTCTTCGATATCGTACTTCTTTTCTTAATCGTAATCAAAAATTGTAGAATCAACAAACTTTGAAAAGAATAAAAAAAAAATACATATAAGATAAAACGGAAAAGACTCCACGATTATTTTAATATATTACAAATAAAAAAACCAAAAAACTTTTTTTTTTTGTAGCGTGATTAATTTTTTTTTTTGTAATCTGTCGCTTAACATTATTGTTTAAGTATAATTTTTTTGTTTGTAATATTTTTGTTTTTGACAACTTTATTTTGTACAGGTGCATTGTATATAATTTTACTACCCTATATTATTATATTATGATTGATCTTATGAATATATTATTATTTTTATTGCAACGACATCTGACATGAATTGAACATCGATTGATTATTACCGAAACAAGAGGAGGAATGTTTTTATTTTCTTCTAAATAATATTATTAAAAGCAAAACGACTGTTTAACTTGCAATATTGTATTCAACAACTCTTTAATTGTAAGCAATAGTGAAATTATTATCGTTGTAAGACAAACCTTAAATGTATTATTATTATTATTATTGTTTGTAGTAGTATTGTTTCAACGAGTAAAACTTTGTGTGTATAATTAATATTATTATTATTATTTGTATTTGTTTATGTTATTTTGTATGATAGTACAGTGTTACCCGGAAGTTATGCGTTTTTATTATTATTATAACAAACTGTAAAGTAGTTTAATTATAAAAATATTATGTTTTTGGTCATTACTGCTGTAACAACCGTTTGTGTTGTTTGCTTTGTGCCACTTTAACATGACAATGACAACAGTAGTCAAAAAAAAATTTTCATTTTCATGTTTACATACCGTTCTTAAGAAAATCTCAAGTCACTTAACAAAAAAATTATAATAAAAATGATGTAAGAATAATTATAATTATCTACCAATTTATTTATTTAATTTCAAATCGATTGTAAATCCAATACTAAAATAAATTTGTCTTTTGAAGGAGAGACATTGAGTCTTAAGACGTATAATATGTCTAATGATCAGCTGAATCTCATTGTTTTAAGATTTCTTCCCCTCCCTTCCCTTTCATCTTTAAATATATGCATGTATATTTGACCCCCAGCTAATGAGATATACCGTATCTATATAGATATGTATATCTTATATAGATTTATATAAGATATATATAACTTACATTTATATCAATATAACGCAGAAAAGTTTATGTTAACAAAATTCTAGGTGACTTGCAATAATTATATGTAGTAAGTTTTTCTATTACAAGAGTCTGTTAAGTACCTAAAAACAATGTAGGTATTAATAGCTGTTGTCGGTTGCTATTACAAAATGCAATTAAAATGTTTTGTTTAAGATACTATTGATGTACAAAGATAGTGTACAAAAACTTAATCACCTTTTAGCCTTGTCCTTGAGTGTACTTTATACTTTTTAATTAAATTAACAGAACAAATTATGGTTTACTTAAACGTTCTGTGCACAATTTAAACACAAATGTATATTTTTGCAGTAATAAAAATGTCGGAAAACATTTCAACATTAATTCTTAACATGGTAATAAATATAAAGTGTGTTCTAAAGTAAGTACTTTTTAATATTATAATTAATAATAATGTAGAGTGTGCATACTTGGAAAAACTGTTCATTGCCATTGAGTTTGTATAATGTCATATTGAATTCACACCATTACCAATTTCCACAATACATATTTTATTTGTTGGTCCATTTTTTTAAACACAGATGAGATGTAGACAGAATATAGGAGTATTGTTCGTTTTTCATTTTCATTTAATGATTCTGATACAATAAATTATGTTGTATTTTTTAATAAAACATAATTTGATATTGATAATAATTATAAAACGATGGCAAAAACAAACTCTTGGGAATAGAAAAAAACGCGTAAAGAAGTAATATGTAGATTATTAAATCATCTTATATTTACACAGGAAAACGTTATTTCAACAGGAAAAAACGTTACCCCTCCCCACTCAAATTTGAGAAAAACTCCACTAAAAAGTGTAAACATTTATCAGTGGAAAATTGATGACAGAAATCTTTTATCAAACTTGATTGGGTAATTCACATGATATAGTAGGTACTTAAACGAATAAAGTGAAAAACCAAGAAATTATCGTTTCCCAGAAGGAGTGGACATTTTCTTTTAGCCTTAATCTTAGGACTCAATGTCTATACATTAGGTAAATTTAGTGTGACCTCATAATGCAATAATATGCAATTTATTCAGGAATCAGATGGGACTTTGGAGTTAGAAATAAAAAAATTATTACTTAACTAATTACTTAATTCGATGTAGTAATTTTGGTTTTTTTTACAATATTCCAAATCGAATTGTCGAAAATGTTAAAACTGTAAAAATGTAACAAAATCAAACAATACGTATAAATACCATGGCTATAAAACTGGTTACATTCAAATTGAACAGATCTACAATTTTCCATCGAAGCGTTTATCTGAAAGTGATTGTATCATTTTGATAAACATGGCGAGCGACAGTGTGACCACTTTTTATGGGAAAAAAAATACTGCACAGTGTAATCGTTATTAACTGGAGAAATTTAATTTCGTCATTCCGGTCACACTGCAGCTCGCCTTTTCGTTCGCTTTGTAATATGTTTTACTTATTGCCACCCCTTTGGAGTGTACGGTTATTGATCCCTCCGACTCGTTGGCCACAACTACAAGAGGGGTCGGTGGGAAGCTGAATAAATCAAGACCCTTTACAAACTACAAAATCTACTTGAACCTTTTGGCAGAACTCAACTATAACCTCACCGTTAGGTTACACAGCAGTGTCGGCGACGATTCACATCATCATGGCCATGACCGTCTTGAGTTTGCACGTTTCTGTCGCGACTCTTTTGTAGATCTTCGACGGGGCTTTGCAACGCAATTGTTCCAGTAATTCTCCGTTGTGGTCGATTACACTGAAAGCGTTTGCAAAATGTCCAACAGCGCCATCGTGGTCCCTGTTGGCCATACATTGTTCGGCTTTTTCCACCTGAAACACGGGTACTTGATATAATCTACTCGTGTATCAACTGTACGGTGTACAATAACAACAACAACAGCTCAGCACCTGTTGGAAAACGAATTTTCTCACCGCCTTTCTATTGCGAACCGATGGAAACGTCAGCAAATTATGTTCCATTTGCTCTCTGTCCATAAGACCATAAGCTTCGGACTCCTTTGGTGTTTTATGTATTGTGTGTGTGTAATATAGTATTCTATTTTGGGCAATGAAGTCTGTTTAAAAAATTATACTAGACAAAACACATTTTTTTAGATATAATAAACAACTGCCGACAATGTTTCACCTGGTAACGGTCTTAGGTACATACTTTTAAACTGCCGAAATGAGCAATAATAAATTTACAGCGGCTACTTTTTTTTTATTATTATTAAAATTTAACATTATTAACAGTTAACCAATTAGTTTTGTCTAAACCATACGGTAGAAAGTAAAAATCAGTTAAATATAATATTTATCAACGTCCAGCAGTGATAAATTATTAAATATTTTTATTTGTACCTCATTGACCCGTTGGTCAATTCAATTATTGTAAAGGGGAACCTCGGTAAATAAGTGTTGTACATGTTATTAGTTAAGCTATTTGAATGATTGAATGACAAAAGCAGCTCTTGAGTTCCATCTGTGGTCTAATTCATCAAAATGCAACCTTACACCACGCCATACTGCTATGAATTTCTTATTCTTATTTTGTAATTATTCTAATGCTTTGAAAATCCAAATAAAAATGGTATCGATTTTACAATAAAGAGAGTTATTATTTTTATTTTTTTGTACGGTTTTATTTGTTCAATAACATTTTGTTCATCATGTCATTACTATAAATTATCTAATATAAATTAGTACATGATAATTGGTTAACTATGTGACCCAGATAACATATTAGAAGACTTTTACCATTTTAAAAACAATTTTTATAGTTGCTGGTTTTATGCCCAACAAAAATTGTTTTAAAAATTATATTTTACTATTCGTGATAGAAGAAAAAGTTTTCAAATGATTTTATTAATATTATATAAATGCTAGCAACATGAACTAGGTACCTATACTTTTTAAAGTATCAAATTCTATAATACTGCAACGGTGTTTACACAGTTTGTACATATACCAACAATTGAACATTACGGCTTGGTTGAGGTTTTTGTAGATTTTTTAGTTGTAAAAAAATTATGGGGGATTTTTAACGTTACTATTATTATTTCTATATCAAATAAAGTATGAAGTAAAATTGTAAGAGAATATCAGTAAAGTCAAATTCTGATTAAACTATATAAGTAGCTTCTACAAACGCTTGTAATAGTAGCGAGAATTAAATTAATGCTTCATAGGTAGTTGCATCACTTTCGGGCCCTTTTAGTTACATACCTTAAAATGGTATGATTTTCCAATCAAAGAGACAATTTTTTTCTTATGTATGCTTGAAACAAAAAAACGAATTGTCAATATAAACGTCTTCCAAATATGGAACATTAAAGAGGTTTTCTTGCTTATAATATGTTAACGATTAAAGTTCATATTTATTTTGATTCTTTTTCGAATGGAATTGTGTCGAAGCAGAATCGGTAGGACAAACAATTCTACATCATAAATGCTTCGATGCAAATCAGTAGTAGGTATTTTCAAGACAGTGCAGTCCAAACTAAGTACAGTGTAAGCTAACAAAATTAGAAAGTATTAAATTGAGGTGCTGTGTTTCAATTTTAGTTGCTATAAATTCGTGAAAAATTGTCTGATCGAGTGGACATTTTTATCTAACATTTAATAGGCATGCTTATTCTCAAATTATTTTCAATCCAAAATATCAATTCACTTCTTCCCTGGTTTTAGACTGTGTTTAATAATAACCAATAAGGAATCCCGATTGTCATATTGATAAGCTTACACTTAAGTTTAATTTCTAAATAATTAAGATTTTGCAAAAAAAAAAAATGCTCATGTTTACTCAACACTTTATGTTTACTTGCACTGTGATTCAGTGTTAACATACACTGATATATATTTAGTCTATGACACCTATCTTCAGACTAAAGCACGGGGATATTCGACCAATACTGTTATAACTAAATATCAATTTATTTTTTCAAATTTAAACATATTCAAGTATACATTTATTGATTATTTGTATTGCTATTGTTTTTATTTTAACTCCCAGGCAAATGTTATCTTTAATTCGATTTTTTATGTAAAGGACAAAACAAAATTCTGAAAAATAATGTTAAAATAACATTTTTTATGTGTGTTTAGATCTGATCCATAGATCAGAAATAAGACCTGTATATGTTTCATATGCATTGCCTCACTTTTGGAATTAATATATTATATTTTTAATGTTCCGCCAAACAATGAATTGACCGTACCACAATAACTTATGGAAATCGTCTTGTTTATTACATATTTTGTTTACACAAAAAATACAAAAAACTATATTTTAGACATGTGTTTTTACCTTGCAAGAAAAACAGTGACAAACATAATACATAAACGTGTACAAAGTTTCAATAACCAACTGAGCTTTGAATAATTTTCAATGTTTAAGTATCTTCCCTTACAAAAAGTGCTGCGGTAATTCAGAAACCATTTAAAAACTATAACAGTCGTTAAATAAAGCATCATAGGTACAAATATCAAATAGTTTCAAACTTAAAATCTAATAATTAAATATTCTAAATCCGAGTTTATCATCTGAAAAAAAATAACATGTATTTGAAAAACATTATACTGTTATTCTGCGTGTCGTTATACTTTTTGCAATGTCAGAGCGATCATCGACCAACTCGTGGGGAGCGTGTAAGTATATTAAGCACTTATTAATTAGGTACGATTTATAGAAATTTCTGTGATAACCACACTTATAAATAAAAATACATAAAACAATAAGAAAAATCACTATGAAATGAATGTTATCACGCTGCAAAAATCCGAAAAGCATATAATACGTCTGGCAGTTTGGGGTTTTAATTTTTGTTTTTAAACTGTAATATTTATTCTAATGTCTAATTTTTATTCGGAAAACAATAGTGGATAATTAGTGACATAGTCAATAAGTATGCAAATTCCAAAGGCATAGGCAACAAAGAAAATGGCGATCTGAACCTAATAGGCGTAAAAGAAGTCATTGAAAAAGTAGAAAAACAATTCCGAAAGACAAAGGACAGAAGACAAGGAAAAAAACCAAGGACTTCGCAGTGTTGAGGAATTGCAAACGACATTATCAAGTAATAAAGAGAAGAAAATATCCAATAAATGTATTGAGTTAAATGTCATTTGTATAAATATAATCTCTTCTATAATACAGAGTGATACTTTTATCATGAACCACTCAATATCTCTTAGGGTTCAATAAAAAATTAAAATAATTTTTTTTTCATATTGTTGTTATACAATGTGATCTCAATTTTTCACAATTATTTTTGTTTTTACCAACCTCCCGACTTGGTTTTTTTTGATAGCAACTTTTGAAACTTAAATGGTAACGTACATATTTTAATAATTTTTTAATTGAGAATA
Organism: Adelges cooleyi; assembly: GCF_023614345.1. Classification (NCBI taxonomy): domain Eukaryota; kingdom Metazoa; phylum Arthropoda; class Insecta; order Hemiptera; family Adelgidae; genus Adelges; species Adelges cooleyi. The sequence continues at coordinate 1,410,625 of NW_026095977.1, forward strand.
ATGTACTAAAAATGTTGACTGGTTAACCAGTTTCGGATAACTTTTTTCAATATTCTTTCGAGGTAAAATAGACCTAATTCGATTATTTAAAAAATGTAAAACTTGTTTTCAATTTCAGACTATGTTTTCACATTACTCGATGTCATAACATACGTTGACGAATACGCAGGATTAGATACGGAACGGAAAAGCATTTGGTAAATACAAATTGCTGATTTTGTCCCCAAAGAAACGGAGTAAATACAAAAAAGATTATTGTTTTTTCCTCATATGAAAAATGCTTTAAACGCTATGAAATTTATATGATTATGCGAAAAAAAATCTCTTGGTTAGGTATTCGTATGTCGATATAGAAAAATCGGTTATTGCTCTAATTGTTTTAACACCCTACACAAGTTTATTCTTAAACTAATAATTAAAATTTGACATTTTGTTGATACTCTTTTTGAAAACATTCTAATGTCTAGTTTTTATTCTATAACCAATAGCAAATACTAGCAAGGCTATTCTATGAGTATGGTGGGCCTAATACACAAATAAAATTTCAACATTTAAAACGCCTACTAGACCGAGTTGATTGGGGAAAAAAGTTGTATCATGTCATATTTCCATATCATATGTTCCCGAAAACCTCGATACCGTACAAATTGGAAAAATCAGGTAATAATCAATATAACCAATAAATGTATTGAGTAAAATGATTAAAACCATTGAAAAAACATTGTAGGAATGAAGTATGTGTCATATTTATTGCTGAAAATTATAATTATTTTTTTAACTAAAAAATCATAATTCTCGGACAAGACAAACTACAAAATAATTTTAAAAATTAATTTTTTAAACTGTACTAATAATGTAAAATTTAAATTTATATTATTATACTTCACCTACAACTTTTTGAAAAAAAAAAAAAGTTGAAAGTGTAAAGCATTTTTATTCACGATTTATATGCTTTTAAATTGACCTCATTCCGTTTATTAAAAAATGTCTAATATTTTGTACTTTCAGAAAACAAGTTTACCAGGGACGAAGTTGAGTTCATCGTCACTGATTACTTTTTTCCTGAACAGATTGATTCAGATGAAGACTTCTTTAATAGGATTTAGTTAGTTAAATAAATAATTAAGTAATTATTTATATAAGTATATTGATATTTATCTGGTTCGTCACATACAAGCATTGTAGTTTTTGATTAAATTATAACTAATTTTATTCTTTTATTTTGTTAGAATTTATTTGATTACTTTAAGTATAAAATCATTAATATTTTTGAAAAATAATGTTTACTTTAGCTTTGCATTGAAATTATAATTACTGCCTATCTAAGGAATAGACAAAAGTATAAATGTACCCAAAATGATTGAATAAAAGACAAATAATATTTTATAAGAGATAAACAATTCATTTGTTTAAAAATTGTTCGATGTGTATAAGAAATATATTTGTACGTATACGTTTCAACTATTTGTTTATTTATTTCTGGTATACAACATACATTTAAGGATCTGTAGCGAATGAACTGTATCAGACAAAGTTCTTAAACTCTTTACTGCACTTCTACATGCCAAGATGGTTCTAACAAAATCATAACCCGTCGTATATTAACTTATGTATTAAGCTAAGGCCTAAGAAACGTATCAATTTCTCATTTTTAGTGTATGGCATTTTGTTTTTTTTTTTTACTAAAAAGTGGTTCTGTTTCTATTAAGTGCCTACAAAAAGTACGGTTATACGTGTTGTAATTGTTTTTCAATCAGTAAAGTTGAAATAATATTATTTTTTTTATTTTTTTTTTTTCTAAATATTTCAAATATTTTCTGGTAAAGAACATTGCATATACTTATGTAGGTATTCTAATAAATTTCAATAAATTTGAATTAAATTATACACGAGGGCATCCTTTATCATAATTTGAGAATATGCATGCCTATTAAAAGTTAGATTAAAATTTCCAATCGATCAGACCATTTTTCACGACTTTATAGCTACTAAAATTGAAAGATGAAAAATTTGCAATCATTAGGGATTTAAAAGTAAAACAAGGTTTTATTTCGCGACAATTAACTCAATTTAGCCCTTCCTTCGTTTATGATATATGGTGATTTTCAGGAAACAAATATTAGATAAATCCTCAAATTTTTTATTTGGCATTTTGACCCATTTTTATTTTTCTACACCGGAACGTATTGAAATCACGGTGTACTTTATTTGTCTCATGTTTTTAAAAAAAAATGATCGAAGTAAGGAAAATAAACACGTCTTGATAATATGATGTTTTGTATTGACTTATTCAAACAGATGCCTGTTGGTCGTACACAAATGCGTGCAATAAACAAAAAATATATCCAAGGAACAAAAGCCCGATAAAAAATGTTATGAGTACATCTACTGTGACCTCATTATAATAATAAGGTCTTCAGAAACCAATATTTTGTGTAGCCATAGCTCATTTATCATAGAAAAAAAACAGTTTAATATTTTACTTAAAAACGTAAAAGCGAATAAGAAAAAAACAAAATGTGTTTTTATGATTCACACCTAGAATAACAAAAAGCCGGTACAGTGGGGTCGGGGCATAGGTGGGACGGAGAAGACGCAGGTCTTGCAATAAGTAAAAAAATCAATAAAAGCTTTACAAATTAGATGGTATTCAATTCGGTGTTATTTTTTAACAAAATTTGACTACCAAAAAATTTGCAATCGTTAATTTTTTTGAGGGGGTGGAGAAATTCATATTTTAAAAAATTCTAATGTAATGAGCTTAGAATCAACTTTTTAACTCTTAGAGTTTGAGAGAAAATGGAAAATCAGGCATTTAACATTTTGATGAGATCAAGTAGGTACCGATCTACCGGTATGTTATTTAATCCATGATAACAATGTGTATTATGCTAAGACAAATATCTAGATTTTCATTTTTAGTGTATGTAGCAGTTTGTTTTTTATTGCTTTTCACGAAAATCTCTTAGAGTCACAGCCTCGAATTTTTTTTTAATTTTAATTACCATATGTACTCGATTTTTAATATTCAAGAAAGTATAAAATAATAAATAAACTATAATATTAAATTATATTGCCTATTAAGCTCGCACGGCGATAGTTATTTCATATTAATAGTCTATACTCTGGTATTTAGTCTATGAGACCTATCTTCAGACTAAGGCAACTAAATATTGATTTATTTTTTCAAATTTAAACATACTCATGTATACATTTATTGATAATTATTATAGCTATTATTTTTGTTTTAACTCCCAAAAGTGCAAACGTTATCTTTATTTCGATTTTTTATGTAAAGTACAGAACAAAAGTCTGAAAAAAATATGTTGAAAGAACATCTTCTGTGACCTCATTACAATAATAAAAAAATAGCTTTGTCGGGCAATTCATAAAGTAATATTAATTTATTATTAGGTTTGATTACAAATTTGTTAAGCTATTAACATAATATAAGGGGGTAAGGTGAAGAAAAAGGACAAATTAGTATGCATCCAAGTATAATGGAAAATTTTCAAAATAAACAAACAAATATTTTATTTCTTGTACTATATTTATTAAATCGTCAGCAGTTATACAAATTAATTAAATTACCTATTGATTGTTGACAACTGGTTATTCCTGTATGTAAGTAATATTCTTGTGCATAATGCGTATTTCATACAATTATATATTGTAATACCTGAACAAATATATATTTTTTAAATATGTTTTTGTCTTGCAATAAGTAAAAAAGCAATGAAAACTTGCACCTAACCGTGCCAGATACTACATACGGAAATCGTCTTGTTTTTTACTTATTTTGTTTACAAAAAGAATACAATATACTTTTCTTTAGGCGTGTGTTTTTTACCTTGCCAAGAAAACAATGCCAGCAATAATACATAAACGTGTAGAAAGTTCCAATAACCTACTAAGCTGTGAGCTGTTTTCAATCTTTAAGTATCTTTCCTTACAATAAGTACCTACTGCGGTAAATCAGAAACCATTTTAAAACTATAACTATAGCCACTTTGTCTTTATTTTTTTAACAATATATTAATGACAGTCGTTAAATAAAGCATCAGTACAAATATCAAATAGTTTCAAATTTAAAACCTAATAATTAAATATTCTAAATCCGAGTTTATCATCTGAAAAAAAATAACATGTATTTGAAAAACATTATACTGTTGTTCTGCGTGTCGGTATACTTTTTGCAATGTCAGGGTGATCATCGACCAACTCGTGGGGAGCGTGTAAGTATATTAAGCACTTATTAATTAGGTACGATTTATAGAAATTTCTGTGATAACTACACTTGTAAATAAAAATACATAAAACAATAAGAAAAATCACTATGAAATGAATGTTATCACGCTGCAAAAATCCGAAAAGCATATAATATGTCTGGTAGTTTGGGGTTTTAATTTTGTTTTTAAACTGTTATATATTCTAATGTCTAATTTTTATTCGGAAAACAAAAGAGAATAATTAGCGACATAGTCGATAAGTATGCAAATTCCAAAGGCATAGGCAACAAAGAAAATGGCGATCTGAACCTAATAGGCGTAAAAGAAGTCATTGAAAAAGTAGAAAAACAATTCCGAAAGACAAAGGACAAAGAAGAAATTAAAAACAAAGGACTTTGCAGTGTTGAGGAATTGCAAACGACATTATCAAGTAATAAACAGTAGAAAAATATCCAATAAATGTGTAGAGTTAAATGTCATTTGTGTAGATGTAAATTCTTCTATAAATTTTAACAAAAAATCTTAACTATTAAAAATATGTTAACTATCTTAAAAGTTAGTAAAATGTGAGTTACAAGATCACTTTTTTTTTTTTTAGTTACAAATTTTGATAAAACTGTATAATTTAAATCACAATATTTTATATCAAAATGTTACATATCATTATTTTCAATACTCCTTCGAGGTATAATAGACCTAATTCGGTTATTTAAAAAATGTACAAACTTGTTTTCAATTTCAGGCTATGTTTTCACATTACTAGATGTCATAACATACGTTGATGAATACGCAGGATTAGATACGGATACGGAAAAGCATTTGGTAAATACAAATTGCTGATTTTGTCCCCAATGAAACGGAGTAAATACAAAAAAGATTATTGGTTTTTCCTCATATGAAAAATGCTTTAAACGCTATGAAATTTATATGATTATGCCAAAAAAAATCTTTTCGTTGGGTATTCGTATGTCGCTATAGAAAAATTGGTTATTGCTTTAATTTTTTTAACACCCTACACAAGTTTATTCTTAAGCCAATTGACATTTTGTTGCTACTCTTTTGGAAAACATTCTAATGTCTAGTTTTTATTCTAAAACGTTTAGCTAGAACTAGCAACGCTATTCAAACAGTATGGTGGGCCTAATACACAAATAAAATTTCAACATTTAAAACGCCTACTGGACCAAGTATATTGGTGTAAAAAGTTGTGCTATTTCGTATTTCCATATCGTAAGTTCCCGAAAACCTCGATACCGTACAAATTGGAAAAATCAGGTAATAATCAATATAACCAATAAATGTATTGAGTAAAATGATTAAAACCATTGAAAAAACATTGTAGGATTGAAGTATGTGTCATATTTATTGCTGTAAATTATAATTATGTTTTAAACTAAAAAATCATAATTCTCGGACAAGACAAACTACAAAATAATTTAAAAAATTAATTTTTTTAACTGTACTAATAATGCAAAATTGAAATTTATATTATTATACTTCTCCTACAACTATTTGAAATTAAAAAAAAGTTGAAAGTGTCACGCATTTTTATTCACGATTTATATGCTTTTAAATTGACCTCATTCCGTTTATTAAAAAATGTCTAATATTTTGTACTTTCAGAAAACAAGTTTACCAGGGACGAAGTTGAGTTCATCGTCACTGATTACTTTTTTCCTAAACAAATTGAATCAGATAATAATGACTGGTTTTTAAGTCAATTAAATAAATAATTAAGTAATTATTTATATAAGTATATTGATATTTATCTGGTTCGTCACATACAATTATTGTAGATTTGATTAAATTATAAATCATTTTGCTCTTTTGTTTTGTTAGAATTTATTTGATTACTTTAAGTATAAAATCATTAATATTTTTGAAAAATAATGTTTGCTTTAGCTTTGCATTGAAATTATAATTACAGCCTATCTAAGGAATAGACAAAAGTATAAATGTACCCAAAATTATTGAATAAAAGATAAATAATACTTTTAAGATTTAAATAATTCATTCGCTTAAAAGTTGTTCGATGTGTATAAAAAATATATTTGTACGTACTCGTTTTAACTTTTTGTTTATTTATTTCTGGTATACCACATACAACTTTAAGGATCTGTAGTGAATGAACTATATCAGACAAAGTTCTTAAACTCTTTACCGCACTTCTACATGCCAAAATGATTTTAACAAAATTTTTAATTGCAATATCCGTTAATCGTTTTCAGAGATCTGCGGCGTAACCAAGAAAAATTTAGCTAAGATGTTTAAGTTTCTTAATTCATATTTTATATCTCACGCAAAGCCCTCTGCGATGAGCTTATAAACAACTTTTTATCTCTTATAGTTTAGGATAAACCTGAAAATTAGGCGTTTATAATATTTAAGGACAAATGTTTTCTTTATTTTGCTTTTTCATTTGTAATACAGGACTAAAATCTACAAAAAAAAAGTATTAAAAGAACATCTGCGGTGACCTTATTACAAAACAAGGTATTCAGAAAACTTAGACAATTATTTTAACATCAATGGTCTAATTAACAAAAAAAAAAATTTTTTGCCCATATCTTGTTTTATTATTTGTGTTTCAGGTTGTTTAAATTTGCATGCATGATAGTACCATATTGTTACAAATATTATAGCGCATACACATTTTATATAATAAACAATAACAATACTTAAAAATATGTTTTTTCTACTACGTGTATCTGGTTTTCTAGTTACTATATTTTTAATATTTTGTGCATATTGTTAAAACAAATGTATCGTTAGCTTACTAAAGCTAACTTTTAAAGAACACTTTACTTTTTGTTTGTTTTACACATATTATAGGTATATGTTAGACCTATCATCAGACTAATTTCCATCTCTTATTTACTAAATTGCAGCTAAAAAATAATATCGCAATAAGCTCTTCACAGTTAAAAAATAATATCAAATAATTCAAAATCATAAACATAATTTAAATATGAGGTTTGATTAGACTGTATTTCTCGAAATTATAGCCAGTAAAAGTTTTAACTTAAAAATTTGTATGGTTTGTTTTTGTTTTTTTCAATATTTTTTACTTTGAAGATGTAAACTTTTTCAACTTTTACTCCCCAACAAGTACCAAGTAGACGAAATTTGTAATTTATAGAGTTGCTACTCGAAGGAATTGGTCCAGAATTAAAAAAGTTACAGTGTATACATACACATAAAAAGACCACATCATAGTAAAACCAATAGCACTTCTGCTCTGCATCGAAGCTAAAAGTCGGAGGGCCTTAGGTCTTTAGAAAATATGATAAAATTACTCTAAAAAAAAAATTCTTTGATGATAATCTATGCAAACAATCAAAACATAGCCAAACTATACACGTTATTTAATAGTACCAAAATGTGTCCGCAAGACGATTCGGTATAATTGCTGGTTAAAAGGCTGGAGCTTTGTTTTATTAAATGTATATACATATATAGCAGGCATCCAACCTTAGGAGACTTATAGTGTGTTACTAAGGACCCTTCACTCAAGGTATATACCAAAATTGAGCTTTCCAACCTTTGTTTTCTAATTCGCCTAGACTATTACCAGCATTATGCTAAAAGAATTACTTCTCCTTTTTTGGTCTAGCCCTACTTCGATTGAAAACTATGCGTTTTGTAAATTTAATTATTCAGAATAAACAATAATGTCTTACGCTGAGCTCAAAATATAGCAAACATAGTTGAAATGATCTTTGATTAGAAGTTATGAAAACGCTAATAGAACATAATATTAAAAAGTTTAATACCAGACGCATGTAGATTAACAGTCAAAGTGAATAGAATTTTTTACATAAAACGTCGACGCTAATAATTACCAGTACTATAAATTCTGTAATTACCATTGTGCTCTATAAAATGCCTAGTTTTTTCTAATAAATACACATTTAACGACACAATTAACGCAACGCGTGACGATTTCCAACGTTCATATCGAAATAATACTTTTTATTGATTGAAAAAATATGTTATCTACATTTTTAACGTAATTTGTAATTTAAAAAATGTAAATTTTAATTAGTAAAACAGCGTTGTTATTTAAAAGTTAGTTTTAACAAGCGGTATAAATATCCGTGGAACAAAGTCCATTATCATCAGTAAATGTTTCTGTGTCGTAACAATAAATAAACTACATACTTTAAAAAATGCATTTTTTCAATACAATCAAAGTTTGCACTGTCCTGGCGGCGGTTTTGGTGTGTATAATAATACTACTCGATAAATAATATTATAATAATATTACCCTAAATAAAAAAAAAAATTATTAATTTAGTTTATTGTAATATTTTTGTGTCAGGGCTATTTTAATAACAGGACTTCTTGGTAAAAATAACATTGATTTAAAAAAAAAAAAGCTAGTATGCGGTATAGTCTATACAATGTAAAAAATGTAATTGAAAAAAATCCAAACCCCAACAGCTGCTATTGTCTTAGTCATTATTCCAAACACACGACTTATGGAACCGACCGGGGTTTTTTGCATCCCAAAATGAGCAGTTCAAATTAATTTTTTAAAACATGTTTTGTGTTCTTAGGGCATTGCGTATGGCCGCCAGATGATAAGAGATGCAACCGATCATGAGTCAATGGATGTTGACCCCGGGTGGGGTCACATAGGTCCAATGTGGGGTTAGAATAGACATTGGATTGCCAACGACAGTGCGGCCAAAAACCATCAATAATTGAATGTCTTTTTAATTTTATTTTTTTTTGCCATAACGATATTATAATACACACATAATGTCGAATAAAATCATACCGTTTGTTTAACATGTACGAAAAATATTACAATATAGATGGTGTGATAATCTTACCAACGTGTTATTCCAATCGATATAGCCATTACATACCCCCACCTACTTTAAATGTTATTTAAAAGCTGACTTATAAGTTTGATTAAAATAGCGGTAAACGCCGTTCCAAAGGTATGTCAAAAGACAGAAAAGTCAAGAGAGATAATATTTGGGCAATGGGGAAGAAGTGAGAAAATATAAACGGGTAAGCAGAATAAAGCGATGCGTTTTATATGATCAGAAAGTCCATACAAGATCTGAGTGGCTTTATAGATTCTGATCGGTATGTTTATCTAGAAGTGATTTTTTACTACTTTCAGTAAATATAATCTAAAAAACCACAAGGGTTTTCTCTTGGACAAGTTCTTGCTATTTGTACGGACATAATTGTTTTTGTAAAATAGTCGAATTGGTTCCAAACTGTGTGGTATACTCTTTAAGCGAGTATAGTACCGTTGATAAACAATAAAAACAAACCGAGCAAATACTATTGGCCTGTTTTCCTAAAAGGTGTAGAATCTTTTTCTTTATTTGTTATTTTAACCGTAGTTTTTTGAAATTCTAATAAGACTTAAAGTAGAGCGCATCTCGTTTACATCTAAATATGTTTTTTTTTTTTATTTAATTTATCATGAAAAGATTTTTACACACAAAAATACTGTCGACAAACTCGAAAACAATATCATACACATTACAATATAAAACCAAAAAGCTGCAACAAAGCGAACAAATACCGAACTGTGTTTAAATAATATATTTCAGTAGTCGATGCCGTTTGTAAAAATAAAAACAACGACAACAACAACAGCGCAAAACGTAAAAACAATAAAATCGAATAAAAGTTAGAAACGATTGTATGATAATTAGGTAAATTTGTATATTGTACAGATAAGTAAAAGGGAAACCAGTTAAAGGTTGGTGTGGCGATCGGAAAAAAGAGAGCAAATTTAATAAATAAAAAAAATGGATAAGCAAATTAGTGTAATGGGTTTTGTACGTGCAGCAAAAGCCCATAAAAAAAGCCAGTGTACTAAATAATAAATAAAATTGAAAAATTAAAAGTGTAAAAATCTTCTAAAAATAAACTTTTTGAATTCACTAGCTGACTAGTCTTGAAAATGTTATTGTATCAACAAAGAAACTTAATAGTTTAGACAGATTTACAAAAAAAAAAAAAAATTGCCATAATTTGGTGTCTGGTGTTTACTGTTTTTTCTATATTTTTTAATAAATATTATTTGGCTCTTTACGTCTGATGATTTTTTATCATCAACACAATGACTATATTATTTAGACTCCTCGTGTCCACCATTTCAAAACAACAATGGCTTATTAAAATCCTCTCTCGCCTAGACGTGTTCTCTACCTTTCCATGTCATCATTACTTCAATAAAATTACTTTCAAACTTGTATGGGATATTCTCTATGTACAGCACTATTATTATACACAGACTAAGCCAGTACAGTCCAAAACAAGTACAGTACTGAATAAGCATAGTACTCTCAGGTTCACATCGAAGGGTTTTCTTAATCTAAATAGGGTGGAACACTATACTGTATAAACATTGAACATGGATATTTTTCGTTAGGACTTGTAAATTAAAAAAAAAAAAAATATGTTCACTCGTTACCACAACAGTACGTTTGATATGAAAACATTTAAAGTCATGAAAACCAAGTTGTATTTTTTTTAAAAACCACATGTCTTAGCAATAATATTGTACGACGTTAAACGTTACAACTAGAATAGATATTTATTTCAAAGTGTGAATATTACAGCAACCATGAAATTGCTGAATGATTGGAGAAATATAGATTATATTTGGTTAATTACTATAAGTGTAAATTATATTTAAGATGGCGCTTAACCGTTGCAATAAATTCGATTTTAAAATCATCCACGACAGTTTTCTTCCATTACACATGTTGTATAGAAACAATTAAATTTCAAATAATTAAGTTTTCTTTCCAGACAATTGTTTCTTCTTATAGCGTTAGAAATGGATTGACATGCTATCCCTCTAATCACAAAACACTCTCCCCCCATCTGATCATAACCCCCTTGCCCTAGATCATTGATCTATTGTATTATTACTATAAACACTTTTCAAATATGCAACTACTAAGTATATTCCCTCTAATAATAATTGCCACCCAACACCTTTTTTATATGTCGACATTTTATTTTTTATTTAAATTTATTTTTAGGTAAATATCATAGAAAACAAAATTTATTGAATTTTTAATGCCGTATTAGATTGAGTTGTTTATTCAAATAATCAACAATTTTCTAAAAATATTTTATGAAGATAATCAAATAATATAATATACACGACCAATAATATTCGGAGCTCTTAAGAACAATGAACAACTATTTACTTTTGTTAAGTCCTTAAAAGGAAATAACTTGATAAAAGAGCCGAAATATAGTGTATTATATTTTATGTGGAAACGCCAGAATGATAATATATCTATGGTAAAAATAAAACCACTACTAAAGTGGTGTATATTAAAATTGGGACTGAAATGCAAATTTCAGTAGTTTTTGGGTACACCCGGGTATATTTGCTTAGGCCAATTTAAAGAATTAAACAACTATAAGAAAACGTGTACTTATAGGTATCGCCTATTAAGTTATATTGATACATTTTTCAATGTGTTATTAGAAACTAGTCCAGCAATGACAAAATAAAATTTTTGAAATTCTAGCCTGTTATTTTTCTATAATACTTCATAAGTACCTATCTAAGCTGGTAAAATAAATGTCTCTATTTATTTTTTTAGCAGTCGTTTGTGGATTTGAAATGAAACATAAAGTAGAGCGCAGGTTGTTTACGTGTAAATGTGTTTTTTTTTTGTATCAATTCTATCAAAAAAATATTTTCGCACACAAAAATAACAAATTCTAGTACATACCTATAAAGCAAACAAAAAAAAAACTGTATTTCAATGTTATACTACCCGGGTATACTTGTTTAACCCAATTTAAAGAATTAATCAACTGTACGAAAACATGTACTTAAACCGCCTACTTTTATAACGTGTATGAAAAACCACAGTGGCGTTGTTTAGGATAAAAAATAAATTTATATCTGAAAATCAATTTGACCTAATATAAAACTTTAATAAATCCGGACAAATTATTAATTTTAAATCTGTAAATTGTGTATTTTGATATTTAACTGTAAGAAAGGTTGATCTAATACATTTTAGTTTCTTCTTAAGTTGTCGGTCCTCTTATTTGTATCAAATTAAATTAAATTTTAATTTTATTGTAAATTTTGGAAAATCCTACAATTTACAGTCCCAAAGTCATTTGAATTTGCTGACAAAGATAATACCTTACCCGCTAGTTCGCATTTAAACGTTTCACGCCCAACAAAAGTAATCATGCCAAGTAAAACCGAAATCGTATAATGTTAATTTGATTAAGACAGTTATGGTTGACCTTCCACACATAATATAACAACTTAAGTATTCATTTCAAATATAGTTAAGAAAATACTGTGAATAAAACACATTTAGAAATATAAGGAAAATAGTTAATTAAGGAAAGAGGAGCACGCAATAATTACAATTTATTTATGAATAACCAATTAGAAGTGTTAAAAAAAAATATATTTTTTACCAAATCGTTTTCAAAAAAGTCCTGTAAATTAACATTATAAATATTTAGTCATTATTTTGCAGCATACATTTCTACAATTGATAAAGATTGACAAAGATTAAAATGTTAAACTGCTGTAAACACTGTAAAATTTATTGAACATCTAAATCATCTGAATTGTACCTACAACGTCTTGAAAAAAAATATATATACCCCGATTAAAGTACCGTACATATTATTATTTTCTAGTTTCAAGATGTTGTATTGTCTGTATAACATACCTAGTTAGAATTATTTCAACAGAATGTTATTGTGCAGGTTCAAAAACAAATAATGAAAATCTTGTTATTTGTTTTCGATTGCAATACATATTATTATTTTAGTGTAGGATTTCATCGTATGAATATTACACAGAATACAGAACATTTTTATTCGTTTACCAGCCGCACTTACTTGGCTCGTAAAATAATTTTGTGCAAAGATGGCTTTCAAAGTATACATCAGAATGCCAATAGTGGCATTTTTCATTTAGACAACAAATACAGCTAATATATACTGTGGTGTTTTGTAAATTTACTATTTTTTGTTATAATTTCAACGGTTTGTACTACAAAATCACTTAAGTATTGTTTGGGGAAATGCACAATAAGAAATGGAACCGTTGACGGAACACCCGGTGAGTGTTATTAATAAATTTAGTTATAACCTAAACAAGATAGCAATGAAGTTGCCTACGTTTTTGTAGAGGGCACTTTATTGATAAAAATTAACCTCAAATTATAATAATAATTTGTAAATATTAAAATAACATTGATATAACATTTAAACGTATTTTAACCGAAGAACACTTTTTTGTCATCCCAATAAACTGTGTACGAATTTCGGAAAATATTATTATTACATTTTTGAAATTGTGGAAAATTCTAGTCTCTTAAAAAACAAAGCTAATGCCTATTAACAACTACGAGTAATAAAGTTAAGTAATTAAGTTCCTTTTTTAGTTGAATGATAATCATTTTAAAGCTAAGCGTTTACAACAATTTCTTACTTTATCTTCTTAGAACATTGTTTTAAAATACCTTTAACGATTATATAGTAATTTTTTTTTATGTTGAGTTAAATTAGATATTTTATTCTTATTTATGATTGTTGACCGCTGTTTATTAGGCACACTGGGTACATTTTACACAATTATATTAAAATACAAAAAAAATAAAATTATGTATGTTTTTTGGTTTTACATCTAATTTTTTTTTTGTAATTTATTAATTTAACTTATTTCTTTCGTAGAAGCTGAATCGAACACTGAGGAATTGTACTACTTGTAATTGTAGCCAAAATAAAAAATAACACTATTGGCATTGTGGTGCATACTCTGAAAGTCATCTTTTTGAAAAATTATCTTATGAGCCGAGTAGGTAAGTACGATCAAGACATTTTTATAAAAGTGAAATAATTATTATACTTAACGGCCGTAACGTAATTTTTTTTTTTTTTTTTAGCAGAACAACATAAATATTTCCGTAGCCTTTTTGAATTAGTCTTAATTTCCCCAAAATATATCTGACTTAGTAAATCTATTTAAAATACTATACCTATCGGTTTAAACTAGGTAGAACGTAGGAAGTGGATAGCGGGCAATCGACAGAACGGCTCTATCTGACAAAATTGAAAATATCAACAACAAAAAAAGGTGTTCACAAATGGAAAAGTAACATTCACAGCAAAAGAAGAAACGAGACAGTTAACACCAGATTTACTTAGATTAAGACACATCCACCTCACCTGTTCATACCTTATTAGGAAGAGACTTAGACCAATATGTGATAGATATGCATAAATGGCACTCAAAATTCTGACTTCGCTATAGAAAAGACACTCAACGAAGGCAACTCAAAACTTACCTGCCAATTCCTTAGCAAAACTAACCTACCAAACAAACTGTAAAATTCTACAACTTTTATGTACATAGGTCAATAGGTGAATAATCTGTTTTGTTTTTACATTAATGTGTTTTTTTAAGTAGCTTTATTCTAATAATCTTTGTAATTGAAGCCGTATTACTACAACAAAAAAAAAAAAAATGCTGGAAATGTGGTATACTAAAAGTTTTTTTTTTTTAAATTATTCATTATACTTTTATTAAATAAAAATGATTTAAAGTCTCATTATAATTAATACTTTTGGCTTTCCGGTGTAAACTGTTGAAAATTATTTATAAACAATATATAATGGCATATTTATGTTAAATTTTCTAAAATATATTTTACCTGATCTTTGTCATTGAAGTTATCTAGGAACATATAAATTATAGATAAAAATATTTTTGGGTGCACGTTCGTAAAAATAAAGCGTAGATAGAGTAGCTAAAAGCGTCAATACCATAATGGTGCGATATTTTTTTTTAGTTAAAGAGTTTTAATTGAGATTTGTCAGTATTAAGTATAGTTCAAACGACATTATTATTTTTTCTCTATATGATCAATTTAAATTGAATTAACTGAAGAGAACACATGCCCCAAAATTCTTATTAGACAACAATATTAGATATCAACAAATTTTTTTTTTTAAGTGTTTAATAGAAAATTAAAAAAAAAAACCATCATATAATAGGTATAATAAATGAATATAAACCGTTTTCCATGTCCATGTTAAAACATACTATTTTAAAAGATAGTTTTAAAGAGTAAAACGGGGAAAAATGGTAAAAATCAATTGGAAGCACAAATACTATTGGTTTTGCTTGATAAAATATCAGAATAATTTAATAAAAATAATGACTGATCAATAGGTAATCAGTTTCTTATAAATATTTTGCGGGGTTATTGAGTTAATAATATAGGCTGGATGTGTGGTAGACTGTTGTGGTAATAACGCCAGTGGCATATAAAACGTTTTCTTAAAGACAAGGAAGTGAATAAAACAAATTTGAGAAATTAAAATAAAATTAAAACAAAATTTTAATTGAAACATCAAAAATCGATTGCTACAATTACCTAGAAAATATAAACTCAATTATTTTTATAGAATTTAAATCGGACCATCCAAAGTAGGTGTACCTAATTTTGTCAGATTTTAAGTCTAAAAAACAGACTGCTTTCAATCGCCTTTGTGTTAGGTTTCTGTACCTAACACAAAGTAATATCGTAGAAAAAAAAATACTGTAAGTACGGCCTTTTGGGAATTGTAAGCGTTATCTGCTTTTGAATTATTTCAGATAACCTCGTTCGACCGGCTTAATATAATGTGCTCCGTTAAGCTCTTGACATGTCCAACGGTGAATGTTATAAAAGAAAAATGTATATATTTTTTCATCCTTTGAGTAGGTAAGCGAAAACGACCCTGCTCTGCGAATACAACCGTCCCCGTGGCAGCTGCACGTTATTAAATATTTCGAAGGGATGTCCTATTGTGTAGAGGGTGCCTATTGTATGCTAACGACAGCCGTTATTATTCACAATAGGAACCTCCAGGCAAAAACCCCTGCTACGCGAGAACCGCCACCATCTGTTACCCGTTGAAGCAGCTGAGATACCGTGCATGCACAGTGTACGGATATTAACATGTACACCTAGACCATAGGTACCTGATGTTGTGTACGGGGACAGGAAATCCTTTGTTGTCGTTCGAGGGACGTACAAAGACCAACACTGAGTGAACAGCTGTGTGGCTTATTCGACGCGTCAGATTCGTATTTCATAGGAACAATGCATTTTTTTTTCCGCACAACCCGGCTGAAGGTTTCCACCCTTAAGGTGGCCTCATATTCAGTGTACGTTGAAAATAGTTCAAAATACCGAACAATAGGAAATATACATTATAACAATCGAAATTTAAAATAAAAATTTATAAGATCACTGCCCGGACAAAAAAAAAATTAAAATATTTTCAAATTGTTGTCAAACAATTTTTCTCAGGTATAGCTCGTGTAATTTTTCAATAAATATTATCATGCAGGTGGAGAGATGCCCATAGTATTATATTAATACGTTTATTGTTAAAATATGACATGTTTTTGAAGAAAAAATAGAACACTGTTTCTCGTAGCCTTTAAAACGTTACAGTAATATTTCAGAAATGTATTATAAATTATAATAAACGCAAAAAAAAATAAAATAAAATAGAGTAGGTTATATTAATATCAGAAAATGTGATGTACTAGTGATACTAGTTGATTTGTATTACTCACTGAAAGGTTTACTCAAAATATTGCTAAAAAGTGTAACGAAGTAGTTAGGTATATTAAACGATTTTTTATACCTAGGCTATCAAGTCAAATTTATTATTGAAAATGTGTAGATATATTCAATACTTTAAACAATGATATCTATAAAATGTGAAAAATTAAAAATTATAAGCACTAAGGAGCTTCCGTAAATTACATACAGAAAATAAATGAAAATTTCCACACATAAGATACACCTAAGATACACGTAATATACCCACGGATAAGATGGACAATATTAAATTTGGTTTATATTGAAATTTGTCAGATAATTTTCATAAAAAATATACGTACTCGCATATTTTACTTTGTGTATTTATACATTTTATTTGTTCTTTCCCTATTGTGTATGACGTCATCAATTAATGAAACGTATCCTACATCATGATAAGAAAGTAATTTTTTTTCTGTCGTTGAATCGACAATGATATTATACTTGGTAAGCACTTTCAACCCTCTTTTTTGAAGAGACTTCCCGTTGTCAAGGGAACGTCCGAAGGGGGAGAATTCGAGGGTTGAAACCCCAGAGAGGGTTGTGCAGATGGTCCGACAAAAGGGGGATAAATCGAGGGTTCATTCACCGCGAGGGTTATGAGTCACAGCTTATGACTCATTCTTGCAGAAACACACATTCGCATTATGTTTTGGCAAAATGCAATTTGTTATACAGCATAGTTTAAACCACGTTTTATAATTGTCGAAATGTAAGCTTAGACGGTATAAGACGCTTAGACGCTATACTAAAATGGCTTGACCAAAAGAAAGTACAAAAAGTTACTATAAAGCAATCATAATTTGTATATAAAAAAAATTTCGTCAAGTGATATATTTTCTAACTCTGATTATTTCGATTTACAAGCAATTTCTTTATGAATTTTAAAATGGCATAGTCTAGCTACACCACTGGGTCTTTTTCACATTAAACTGCATAATGTGGTGTTATACCGAATAAAGATATGTATTATGTAAAACCTTCAAATCTGGACACTGTTTCGTTGCTAATATTATAAGAGTGGTATGAGAAATAAATATTATCGCTCAACATATTTAAGTTTAATTAAAATTTTGGTAGTGTCTACTGACCGCGAATATTTGTATTCATCTACTATTATCAGAAAAATAAAATTAGACAGAGAACTAACCATTTCACGAAAGGTTTTCAATCATTTAATGTGACTGGGGTCTAGAAAGGGATGTATAATATTATGTCATTGATGGCCAGATGGCATTACCCTGTTACCGTATTGTTGTTATTATTATTATTAGCGACAGAGAACATTTGGTGTTTTGTCTATCTATAGCTGTTATATCATTTTATATACAATCATCGTACATAAGGGTCTTTTGGGATTTTAATAATATGGTGGAATAATGTTATTACATCATAACTAGACGACAAAAAAACAGTGGTTCACAATTTATTCTCACACAATTGTAAAAATCGATTGTAAGCTAATGCCCGGTTGCACCAAACTTGTCGTTTTTTATTGGTAAATTATTTACCACCGTAATAAACTAGCTTTTGTAAAACATTGTCTTTTGTTAAATTAACAAGTGTTGCTCAATCGTTGTTTAAATTCAAGTTATTACATTTTTACACAGCGATTAACGACCTTTAATTAAACTCGGGATAAAGTACATTTTTAACAACAGATCAAATTTAAAACGTGGTTTATGCAACAGAATTTATATTTACACCAGTTAAACGAGTTTATCTCTGTGTAAATATTTGGTGCAACCCGGCATAAATCATCTAAGCTAAAAGGCTATAAAAATATTTGTTTTAATTATCTAGATAAGATAAGAGATAAATAATTCACGACAGGCATGATTGCTAGGTAACGAAATTTCCTTATCTTTGCGCATTTGTCTCAGTCGTGAAAGATTTTATAATTTATAATGGGAAATGAACACGGCACAATACTTATTTGCCAAGTCCGAGGCTATTATCTAGCAACGCTGCTTGTTTATTTAGTCATAAAGTAATTATTCGTCTAGATAATGCTCGACGCCGTTCTTTATGGTATAATAAATCGTCATAAGGTTGGAAATATTTCTATGGCTTTTTTTATATTTTTCAAGCGTTATATTTCACGGCAAACCATTGAAAACAAAGGAGTTTGATTTAACATTTAGAAAATATTAAATTTTTTATCATTGTACGGCAAACGTATTCTTACATTTTCACCAGGGTGGAAACAGAGGTTCTAAACGGGGGGGGGGGGCAATAAATATAAATGAATAAAATAAATTAATAGGAATAGGTAGGCATAGGAATTGTCTTATTATTAGTCGACATGAAAATTAGTTGTGTACAGAAATCAGTCATACTGGTGAATGTGAAAGACACCTACTTTTAATTATGAATGAAAAACTTAGGGGTTAGGGGTAGTCAAGATTGTCAAAAATTCGATTTTTTTATTTGTATTTTCTTGAAGTATGATGTCTCGAAAATATTATCTGTAAATTTCAAGTTAATCAAAGGAATAGATGTCTCGATGTAAGTAATTAAATAATTTATTTTTCTATACATAAATCGAGTATAAAACTTTTAAAATGAGTTTTTATCGAAACTATTTTTTCAAAGTCAGTGACTACTGCAACTTAAAAACCCTTTTCACAGATTTGAATGAAATTTATACAGCTCATTGCGTATAAGGAGTAAAGTATAGGCAATTTTTTACAAAATCTTAATTTAAAGGTTAAACTGTGATGTGTAATTATTAGTTCAATAACTAGGACTCTATTTTGGTAGTTAATTCATTTTTTGGACTATCACAGCATCCTTGAAAGCGATTTAAAAATGTTTTTTGATCTCAACTTGTTTAAGCAAACTGAAAATAACTCGCTTGATTTTGAATTTAGAGTAAAAGCACCCATTATAAAATTAAAAGAAAACAATAGTTCGGAGGTCAAGACGGTGCGTTTTTTTCATTATTCTAAGTATAACGCTCAGTACATAGTTTAGAAATAACGACTATTTTAACATTTTTAAATGACTGTAACTTTCCAAAAATTAATTTTTTTTAAAAAACGTACCGTCTTTCCCTTCGGAATATTGTTTTCTTTTAATTTTATAATGAGTGCTTTTACTCTAAAACCAAAATTAAGCAAGTTATTTTCAGTCTGCTTAAACATGTTTTTACCACTGAAAATCACCTGTGCGACGCCCTCTTAAAAGCATAAAAAACTAGTGCCTAATCGAAGGTTTTTTTTTTATTAAAAATCATATTTTTTATAAACAATAAACTAGTGCTTTTTTCCTTGAAAATCCGCGAGTAAATGATCAGAGGTCACCATTTTGTTTATTTCAAAAAAAAAAAAAGCTTCGATCAGGCACTAGATTAACTATTAAACCAATGATTTTTTTAGGTTTGATTGATTTTAGATGATTTAGTAAAATTTTATGTTGGTCACCGCAAAACACGACTTGCGAGACGGGGTCCAACAAATATACCGATTACTTGGTCTACAATATATTTTTTTTTTTTTAATTCTTGTCAAATAAAATTTAACTATAATATAATAACTTTATATTATTCGTTTTATAAAATACATTAAACTGCTGTCAAAACAAAACTAACGGCAAGCAGCGAGGAGCGGTAAAACCATTGTGGTATGGCATATTAATTTAAAAATAGATCGACTGGTGTTATCGCAAAATCGTAGAATATAGCAGGTAATGTCATAATATATTTTTGTATGTGTACTGTGTCGGAACCCAAGTAATAACCGGCTGTAGATAAAATGTGCCGTGATCACTATTTCAATAAAATAAAAATGGACAATTTTTAATGAAAAAATAATTAAATGTTCGTGGTAAATACAATAACGAGCCTCTCTCGATAACTTGCATGAACAAAATTTTAGTCACAATTAATAAAAAACAAATGGAATATTTGATACTTTTTTTTTTGTGAACGGGGGAAATTTCCCCTATTGTCCGCCCTTGCATTTTCAACATAGTAGCGATTTGGACAAACGGGTTTTTACCATTTTTTTTCTTTGCTACTTGCGATTGAAAGCGTTTCGTCGGGACAAAGGGTGGTTTTTTTTTGTCGTCAGACTTTGTGTATAATATTATATTGTAGGAAATATATTCCGATGTGGGGTTTGGACCCTGTGGAAACGAAAAATCAATAACGTACAACGACCAATCAGAAACGGCGGACTCTTTGGGGTGCAATATACATAATATATTATAATATGACGTGTAGTGTAGGCATAGAAAATTTGCCATGGGGTGTGGCAGCAGCTGCGCACCCTCGAGACGCTTCTCTCCCCGGGCCGACCGCAAAAAGATTATTACACCGAACGACGCCGGCGTGGCGGCCATTTTACAGGTAACCGCGTCGACGGTGCTCGCCCTATCAGCGGCTACCTAGTCTACACGGTCCTTGCAAACGCGGTTAGCTTGTAACGTCCTTGCCGACCGATAACCCAGCCGGCGCCGATCTCGAGCTGCTACATCGGCCGGGTCGTCTCGTTCAGTCACTCAGACGCCTCAGCACCATCAACACCTTTGCACTCTCTCACCTCTCCGGTTGTTTGTCAACATGAACTCTGCCGCCGCCGCCGCTGCCAACAACAACATGGACTGTTGTCGAACTTGCCTTACTGTTAGGTCGCTTCGGTTGAGCGCCGAAGCAATATGGCACATAGATGACTCCATGTTGCAGGACATTAAGCGTTATTACAAAATTCAGGTGAGTGATTTGCCAATATACATATATATATATATATCGATTATAATATCATGTAGATTCGAGCGATACCGGGCTTAGCATATTATTACCTTCTGTTATTGTTTCATTAATAGTCTTAAATAATATTAGACTCGAGGAGTGCACCGCCCCTATGTCGGTGAAAAAATATTTTGTATAATTTTTTGGCGCCATTTCTGCTCTAATGTTTACCCGTTGACGGTTGCCTAACAACCAGTGGCGGCCCTTCGAGTGAGACTGGGGTTCCCCTTAAAATCGTCAGCAACTGACAAATAATAATATAATAAAAATAATTTTAATAGTCATTACGAGGAAACCGAGTGTTATAGATTGTATCGAAACTGGGTTTGTTGAACAGTATGCCGTTAGCCGGGCGACGATAAAGGTTTTTCTTGTTTGGGGTTTTTAAGTGTGTGTTATAAGGACGTGATACCCTCGCCCTCCAATTTATAAAGCAGTTGGATGTAGGCGATTTTTTGCAAAATTTGTATTTATAAGTTAAACCACTATGTGTAATTAATAGTTCAGTAACTGGGCCTTATTAATTTGTAATTGATTTATATTTATGGTTATCACAACATCATTTAACAATTTTTTTTTCCATCGCATAATGCGCTAATAACAGCCGATTTGGTTTGTTCGCAGAGTACAGTGTTATTATTGTTTTATATGAAAATGTTGTTGGGATATTCGTTTTTTTCATCCCAACGTTTCTATAAAATAATATTTAACTCAATATTAAACACTTATACCCGAATAGTTCATTCCAGTCTTAATAAAAATTAAATGCAATAATTTATTGTTTTTTTTTAATTTCTGTAATATTCGGTTATCTGTTTAGACTTATCGGCACCTAATAATTGAGCCCTTCAAAAGCTAAGCGTTGTATGGTACTTTGTTTTAAATATAATGATTTATGATGCTAATTTAAAACGATATGATATAAGTATAACAATAATATGGTTAAATCACAAATTTAAAAACATGCGCAAC
The DNA here is from genome assembly GCF_023614345.1 of Adelges cooleyi. Classification (NCBI taxonomy): domain Eukaryota; kingdom Metazoa; phylum Arthropoda; class Insecta; order Hemiptera; family Adelgidae; genus Adelges; species Adelges cooleyi. The sequence continues at coordinate 1,433,220 of NW_026095977.1, forward strand.
TTTGATTTTGAAGGGCTCCGTTTATAACTATTTGACAACGAAACAAAGTTGATTTTTTTTTAAATTAAGTATTTGATGAAAAAAATAATCATTGAACCGTTTTTATTCATTATTGTTATGGTTACTTCATTTTAAATTCAGTTCAGTTAATTCACCGAGTTATATGAGTGTATTCTTATCGTTCGGATGTATGCGAGAATGTCATAGTTTTTAATTTATTACATTTGATTGTTCCTGCATTGTTATACATTTAAATAGAAAACATTGATTTTTTTTTTTTTAGATATTTAGTTTATAGGAAATTATAGACGGTAAAAATAATTTTGGTTATTCTTGTTCGCAACATAACAAAATATTTTTATAACAAAAAATATTCTTGGGGAGCGAAAACAAATATATGGATGACACATTTTTTAACACAAAATATACGAAACTAAAAAATTGATACTACAGGCGCTATAACACCACGTTTTTTTTAATTGCACTTAATCGTTATAATTTTAGCATGGATTAATGCCTTGGCCCCCAGCTAGTAGCGCGATCTTGCGGTTGTTTTTTAACATAATATGTATATAAGTAGCGTGATCTAGCGGTTGCTTTATCATATAATATGTACATAATGTAATGTAAAGTTCTACCGAGAAAATGAGACGTTTTGAATGCTGTATGGGTACAAGAAGTTAAAATCATTTTTTTTAATTTTCAAACTATTTAAAGTAGAACTCGTATCTTATTAAAAAAAAATTGCAGCATTGAACAAATCTTGTTAAATTGATGTGTAACATGATTTTGGTATCTGGACACACATGTGTCCACAGGGTGGCCACTGAGTGGCCGGCATGCGACCAAAACCAACATATGGCATACGACACATCATTTTGGGTTAAAATTTTATTCTCAATTCAGTGGTATCCTTAGAATTATTTTATATTCAATATTTAAATTTGTAAAAATCTAATTATTGTGAAATAAGTTTGTTTCCAATTCTTCACTAGTGAAGCATGTACTTACATAGGTTCTCATTAAAAATGTTTTAAGGCGGTATCATTTTAATTAGTTTTAAATTTCAAATTTGAGATGTCTTAAATATTTAAAAAAATAATTCTTGATAGTAGACTAGAGACACTAGAGAATAACTAGAAAATAAATTGATCAAAAAAATGATGCTAATTTATATAATATTGATTATAAAAAATTCTAAGGACACCACTGAATTGAGAATAAAATTCAAACACGAAATGATGTTTCGTATGCCGTATGTTGGTTTTGGTCACATGCTGGCCACTCCGTGGACGCATGTGAAATAAAATTGTTTACAATAATGAGCACAATTAATTGAATGGTTAATTTATGAAAAATAACTGATCAGGTTAATGTTGCCAAAAAACCGATAAAGGCAAAATATTAAAAATCTATTAAAAAACATTTGGTCACAATATAAAATAAACACTATATTATCATCAAATAACGCAAGGTGATTACAGATCGGAAATAATCACTATTCAAGGTCCAGCGACTAAAGCATGTTTCATGTTTTATCATTTTAGCCGGTAGGCTTAAGTAGACGGTAACTATATTAAATTAATTTAGCAGTTTTTTTAAGAATAATTTGATTAATTTGCTGGGATATTTGGCTGGCCGACAACTGGTTCTGTAAAATTACTTTTACTAGTAAGCGCACATATATTTTTATAATGTGCAAATAATTAAACATTACAATAAATTATAAAATATTAAGACTTTATTTTAATTATTTATTTTTAATTGTCATAGTTGGGAAAAATTTAAGGGGATGAATGCGGTCTGTTTTTTGATGTTTTAGACCAAAAACTCAGACAAAATTTCGACTACTTAAGATTGTTAGATTTAAATTTTTTAAACATATACGAATTCTTTGGCAACTTTACTAGGTTTTATAGGAAACATTTTATTTTAATGTTTAAAAAAATATAAACTAAATGTATTTAATTAACAAGGAACTGAAATGTATAAATGAAATTGGCTTCCTATATAACATAGTAAGTTAGCCAAAGAACTTGAATCTCTTTAAAGAATTGAAATTGGACAATCCTATGTATTCGAAATTTTATGCAAAATAAACCAAAATAGCTTTTATTCATTGAAAGTATTATTTAAATTAAAAGTTATACCTTGAAGATTATACAAATTAACCCGTAAATTAATTGACATGGCCAAAATTTATTTAAACCACTTTTTTCTTTCTTAATTATTGCCTACACCAAACTTCTTTAAAACCGATAGCGTGCAATCTCCTTTATTTTTTTTTAAATACAACCCCACCCCTATTATGTTAAAACCATAAGACCTAAGTTGTTTGTATCGGCGACTTGCATATTTTATTAACCTTTTAAATTAGGAATAGGTAATTTGCTGAACGTGTTTTGATTGGTCGATAACCAGTTTTGAATAATTATTTTCAAGCCGTTTAATTTTAAAATTTAGGATGGGAGGAAGGGTGGAGAGTGGAAATATGGGCACATTACTCAACCGCATTTCCCTTCTCGTCCTAACTTCTTAATTCATAGTTAACCAAGTACCCGGGATATTGTAGTGTTTAATTATTAGCACATTACACAAATACTTGAAATAGATGATAATACATGCGTAACTAGTTAAAAAAAAAATTAAATAACGCGCTAACTGCCAAATAAAGTAATTTTCCACAAAATATTACTATATCAAATTAATTTTAGCATGAAAATTCGCCAAAATTAACGAATTTTTCCTATATGTAATCAAAATTTTAATTTTTAAGAACTAAAGCGTTAAGGCTTAAACTGAATTAATATAGTATATGAATCATTTGTGCAAATTGTGCTGATATGTGTAGTATACCTTTTTTAGTACATATTCATTAAAATAATCAAAACATACACATTTAAATATTCCATTTGTTATTTCAAGACTACAATTTTTATTAAAACGTTTTTATGAACTCACAATCTTGTTTGTCTCAAATTTCGAGCACTTCCCGATTAGCTATCCGGCTGAAACTTTCAGGGTAGCTCACAATTCGATGACAATGCATTATTAATCCACAAGAGGTTGAAAATTCCACCCCTAAGGGGGTGAAAATGGGGTCGATTTCTTGTCTGTCGTTCCGGGTGGAATCTTGCAATTCAAAAAGACTTATTTCTCACCCGCCAGCAAAAATTATGCGTGGTGCGTTTGGGCGTGAACGGTGCTCAGATATGAGCGGTACCAGGTTCAAACCCGTTCCCATCATTACACTTTTTTTCATTTTCTTACAACTTTTATTCAACTTTTATGATAACTTATATAGTAATTACAACTTATTTTCAACTTTTATGATAATTTATACAGTAATAAATCTAAAATTATAAGCTTTTAAATTGATTACTAATTCTTATGATAATCCTTCTGACCATGCAGCCTTTTCTATAACATATTATAAACTTTTTATAACATTGTACATTTAAATATATAGATACGTACTTACAAAAACAAAAAAGAACAAAATAATTAAAGTAGATTAAAAAATGAATCTAAAAATATCGTTTTTATGCGTCTTAAAAAGTATAAAAATTGATATAATATTAATTATAAATAATAAACTATTATAATACTATACAAAAATCAGTGTTGTATAGAATAATTTTTATAACATGTTATAAATATGTTTAATATAGTTGAACTGAGAATCCTTAGTGAAAAAATGAGCATTTAAGATAATAAGTTGTAATATCATGTACCAAAAATATTACCCAAATTTCTAATTACTAAATTGGCTTTTTGACAAAAACAATTGTTTTGGAATATAAAAGTGTTATTTTAGAAAACTACATACAGTTTTTATTCTAGCATACTTCTTGATCATTTTACTATAGATTATATTTTTTAAACTATTTCAATATATTACATTTAAAATTTATATTAATTTATATATTTTTTTAATTAACTTTGATATCCAGAGAAGGATTTAAATACTTGTATTTAATATATTACAACTTTGAATTAACCAAATCAATTAACATTTTGTTAACAAACTAAATTACATATCACACTTACCTAAATAACTTTTGTTGTTGGCACTCCAAATATCCGCAGTGGTACAAATTAATTTTAATTTCTCAAATGTCAACTTCAACATGGTTACATAAGAGATATAATTAGTATTCAACAGATTTGATAATTGTTTTCTATTTGGAATTATTGATTCATCGTTTGTACGAGTAAGTCCCAAAATTAATTTGCGAAAACTATGTTTTTCACAAGTTAGGAGTGGTCGCATTTCACAGACTATGTATTGAAAAACCAAATCATACACCTGTAAGGAATAAATATTACATTTTATAGCTATTATATATAATAGACATGACACTTAAATATGTTACTGTTTTTATTATTAAAAACTTCAAAATATTGTATTTAAAAATATGGTTTTTATTATTAACATGATGTTAGTAGAAATAAAAACTATGTTTATTAGGTTGGGAAAACAAATTGAATTTGATAAAACAGCATAGTAAATACTAAATAATTGTTATTACAATATAGTGGATCAAATTCATTTATAATTACCATTTACGTGAGTTATTATTTACAAACATAGAAACATTTGCCTATTAGAAAAAAAAATGAAAACTATTAAACACTAATTCACAAACTCTAATAAGACTTGGCGTTATTGTAACCACAAGCTTACTATAACTTATTTTTATTGTAACTATTTACAAAATAAGTAACTAATGTGTATGCATAATATTTTTATAAAACTAATATAGTATTTAGATTTTAGATTATTAAGAATTATTTATGTCTTATTTTAAATTTCTAGCTATTTTCTAAGTTAGTAAAATGGTTATTAATTTAGGTTTTAATGTAAATACTAATTAAAATGAATACCTCTTGCTTTGAATATGTTTGTTTAAGTTCTGAATTAAACGTAGAATAACACAATTTTGCTTGCTTTGATTTTGGTGCAATTGAATTAGAATTATCATACCGTTTTTTTTCTTTATAGTTCTTTAATTCATTCATCATACAAGAATGTACAAGCTAAAAAAATATAATATGTTTATTATAATATATCTTGGTAAATTTAGTTTTACGTATTGAAAATTAAAGTAACCTAAGTTAAAAATATTTTTACTTGAGTGCTATTTTGTTTAACAAAGAGTACTAGGTAATTGAAATAATATTAAAAAAATAACTATTGCAGTATTAGTTTTTGTATAAAATCTCCAATACTCATAATTTATTATACAAAATAATAGTATATCTATCTAACACATTATAAAAAATATCCAAACAGTTTTATGTTTTTATAAAAAAAAAACTGTAAATTTATGTTAGTTTAACTACTTAAGGGCTATTTAGTTAAATATCACCAGTAAAAAATTAATTTTACTTACTTTGTAGTGACTCAATAGGTTACCAGTTGAATTCGAATAAGCCATTATTTTCTTTGCGCAAATTTGACAATTAACAGTAATTTTTGATCCGTCAACCGACAGTATTTTGTAATATTTGCCATCCAATAGATAATTTTGATTTTTATCGATAGCATTTGTAGGCTCTGCTGGTTGTGACCCAGCAAGACTGTTAATTTGGTATTGATCACCCTCGTGACTTCGTTTAGAACAAATAGAATTTTCCAAATATTTATCCATTTTATAATTAAAAACAATAAATAATAATTATTCGAATAAAAAAAAACAACACTGCCATAAAGTTATAAGTTATAACAGACACAAGAAAAACACTCGCGAAAACGTGAACTGACAACTGTGAACACGTCTGTGTTCTTTACAAAGCTGAAAGACATAAGGGTTTGCTCCGATAACGAATTATCGTTGAAAAATATAAACAATAATATTGCACCGAATCAGTGTAACACTGACAGTGTTCCCCGAATACGTGGACCCATTATAGCTTTTTATAGAATTATTACTGTATTACTCTATAGGCTAACAAAGTATTTTCACAGAATAATTTAATAACCAATAAGACGTAGGTACTAAGACATGGACAGTTACGTCAAAGAGCAAATTTTCCTTATATTAGATTTCGCGATTTATGGCTACTCTGTTCATTTGTCATTTATTATTTTCATGTACTCTGTTTATGTCATCTTTTATGTAGGCAACAGTAATAGTGTAAATAGGTATAAAAAGTAAATACGAGTTTATCAAACTCGATAATCGATGACGGGACATTTCGTTATCGGTTGAAACTATTTATAAACATATTGTTCTTTTTTGAGGCTTAACTATCGTTTTGGCCACATACGGTCTACGGACTACGGAGAGCCCACATTATGTTTAAAATGTTTATTACATGGTTTTGTTATTTTATTTTGATTGAAAATACAAATAACTTTTCGGAAACGGCTCATTGTTAGAATATATTGGACTTGTATTACTATTTACTATTTTACTTTTATAGTCTTTACTCTTTACCCTATATGTAGTTACTGATACAGGACTCGCCTGACATGTATATATATTTGTAAAATATAATTTATAACCATTCTGCTCAAATAAACACTTGCACTTTCGACCATTTTTTTTGTTGGGATTTTGGTCAATGTTAATCTTGAAATTATTATCGTAAAAATTCTTATAAACACGTTTTATATAGCACTAGTAATTATTTCGAGAGTACTGGGAAAAAAAATTATCAACATTAAATAAAAACTGAGCACTGTAGTCGAGAACTACGAATATAAATAATAAATTATACGATAATACATCTATAACTCTTATCTACTTCTACCTATTAAAAATAGGTAAAAGACGTTTTGTATAATCGACTAAAACACATTGGATTACAATGGAATATTGGACTTGTCTAACAAGCCAACCCCAATGTATTAATAATATATTCTTATATCACTATTCATTAGGACCTAGGTATATTAATATTTTTAGGCTAGGACTACATTATGCGTTTCGTCGGATCCCGAAACCTATTTTTGTTAAACCCATGAATAAATAACTTAAAAAATAGTTACAATTTCTATCTAGATAAATAGCCTCTAGTAACCGATTTGTTTATCTAAATAAGATAATAAGATGATTTAATTTTTTTTACCTAGATAAGATAATTACAATTTTTTATCTAGATAATTCCCAACACTGTTAGTGAGGTGGCTATTTTGATTATTTTTAATTGAAATATCTGACGTTTTTTGATATTTTTTTGTTAGTACTACTTTGTGCTATTCACGGATCATCGTTATTTTATCACTTGTATCTCACTGTTAGGAATAATATATCTAATAAAAACGAAGTGCCCGCATAACAATTAATTTCATTTTTGTCATATGGGTTTAATATTGAACATTTTATCAATATTTATCTATACCAATTTTTTTCCAGATAAACGAGCGTGACAAAAAAACAACCTGGATGTGCGAAAAGTGCATCCAAAATGTCATATTGTGGCGTGAGAGATTAAAAATGGCATTGAAGAATCAGTTAGTGATAGATTGGCTGGCCGAAAAGGTAATAATTACAATTTCTAACTAATTAAGCTTTAAATTATATAGTTTGAGTAATTTGTTTACCTTTGTTTTTTTTATGTAGGCTGCCAGTCAGTGTAAGAACAAACCGCAACCATAGGAAGCTTCTTATGTTTTACGGTGTATACATGGTGATTTTTCTAACTCGATTATTTGTAGGGTTTAGTCAGTTATTGAATTTTTTTTTTCGTCTATGTGATCTCAACTTTTCCTTACATAGTGTTGAGTCGAAAAATCACAATGTATATAAGTTGCACGAATTGTTCTTTTGTTTTTCTTTTATTTTACATTTTTTTTTTTTTGCTTGTAAATATTTGTGTTCTGAGACTTAAGACTGTATTTTTAGCCATTAGTGCCATTTGCTTGTGTTGTTTGTATTTTTTCTAGATGTATTGTTTTTTAATTAACTTTTTTTTGTAAAATATGTAAATACAACACAATACAGTTTACATTACATATTTTATCTTTTTTATTGTATTTTGTTTTTTAAATTGCCTGCCTATTTAACGCAACTTGATTTATTATTAGACATAAAATGTGAGATTGTTATGAATATTTTTATTTTAAGTTTTAATTTGAACAAAATCATAAGTCGTAATTCTCTGTAAAATACTTGATGTTTATTTGGAAATAAACATTGGTTTTTTTTTTATGAAATGTGGAATTATTATTATTTTTTAGGCTTTAAAGCTAGCTTTTATATTATTTAACATTTAATTTAAACGACCATGCATGGTTAGGCATGAAAATACCAATTTAGTGGGTCAGTTGCCGTTTCTTATTAATTATTTAGTGAAAGTACAGTTTTTAAAATCCTTTGATAAGTCATAAAATAATTAAATTGTCGAAATGAACACTATAAAAATAACTAAACCGACAAACTGGCTTTACATTTATTAGTTGCTATTTACAAGATATCTACAATATTATTTTTTTGACTATGCCTGTTAGTATTTTATTTCTTCAATTATTTTGTTTTCGTTCTGTGCTAAGTAAAAATCTTATGAAATGATTTGGTTGGATTATTTTTGGCCACAAAAATGATTAGAAAACTATTTTTTGCTGGACCATTACATATTTTTATTACTTTAATTGGTGTGTTTCATTAGTGATTCTATTTTGAAGCAAATTGCATGTGGTCCTCTTTCTTTGACGTTTTTAACAAAATAACGATTGGACCAACTTACCTAGTCGACATTTTGTCTGAAATAAACTAAAATGGCTTTTACTCATAGAAAGAATTATTTAAATTAAAAATAATACCACAAAGCTTAAACAAATTAACCGGTAAATTAATTGACATGGTCGAAATTTATTAAAACCTCATTTTTCTTAAATATTGCCTATACAAAACTCCTTAAAAGCAGACCGCGTGCAATCTTCTTAACTAGATTTTTTTTAAAGTATTTTTTCCTTAAAATATTTAAGTAAAAAAAATAATAAATAAAAGTTAAATAATGAAGTATATTAAATATACTTATGTTATTCAGATCATTTTTTAAAAATATTATTAGGACCTTGTTAAGCCATAATAAATAGATTATTTAACTTATAGGTATCTATTACTAAAAAATCTAGCTGTATTCGAACAACATTAAAATATATAATCTTTTTTTTAAGTTTATTGAGAAGTATCTTAAATAATGCTAGGTACTTTTTATGTATTTGTTTTGAACACGCCAGATAAATACTTTTAATAATCAATTTTCGGTCAGAAATTTAACGTCTCACAAACATTGGTTACAAAATGTAATATATATTATTAACATTGTGCATTTTTTTAAAAATATGTAACTTTATTTAAACAATATAAAGCAAGCAATTTACATAAAACATTATGTTTTAGACCGAAAATTAGTTAAAAATAATTTTGTAGTAGTGAAAATAACTTTGGAAGTATTTAAATTTGTTTTCCAACTGATAATTACTGTTTTGAGTATACTTTAAACCGGATGAATCAATTAATTTACGAATCCGCCAAGAAACATTTTAGGTAATTATAAAATTTGTATTTTATTTTAAAGAGGCTGGTCTAAGCTTTGTGAAGCCTTTTTTCAGTTATTTCTAGTTGCAGACATCGCTTCACGACCGATGTGTCAAACTATTAAGGACTTGACCGTCTTCCAAGAAACTTATACAATTCTTGTATGATGGCCTAGTACTTGATTGTCTGATAACATAATCTATTTCGACTTGCCTACCTGTCTACTATCCACCCACTTGATTTAGTATAATATTTGTTTGTTTTTATTGTCAATAATTAACTATGAAGTTCACTATTACTTTATTTTGTTTTTTACAAGTTGATTAGCTTAAAATTTTCATAATTTTTTTAATTTTTTTGCGATTTCAAAAATTTAATGCAGACGTTCATGTAACAGTTATTTTTCTCCATGAAATTACAATTGTATGTAATTTAAAAACGTTTCTTTTATTTGTATTCAATGTTATATATTGATATTTATTAATGATAGTAAATAGTAGTATTGGTATTTTAAAAGTATTTATATTTTTTGGTGTTAGATCGTTATTGCATTGATGGACTTAAATGGTATAATGAAAATCAGTTTTGAATAAATACTTAAACAATGATAGCAGTGTGCATACCTTAACCCTAGTCTGCACCTTTTAATTCTTAAAGCTGAAGTAATATGGATGTATCCAAAATTGGTTATCGACCAATTTTCATTACATCATTTGACTTATTGTTATTTAACTGACTCTTCAAAGTTATATTTTTGGCTTGAATATTAAGTGTAATTTTCGATCATTAAATAAAAAAACGAATTTATTAGAATAGTTTTTGGCTAAGACTGTTATTTCATGGAAAAAAAAGTAATGTACTTAGCATTTTGAATATCTCTGTATGGTTATTCTCACCGTTAACGGTGTGTACAGAAAATGTTTGTCTATCGTATAAGGCTCGACGATTACAGCTGCTATTTCTCATACTTGAGCAAGTATAGAAGTATGTGTTCCAGAGGCATGTATGTGGTCGATAAACTTAGTCCACGGGGAGACGGTCAATTATGCCAATGGTCAAATGATAACTCCATTCGAACAAGGTGAATATTATTGTACTTATTAATTTTTTTTTTTACAATTGCATGAAAGATGACTAAATTATTTTTCAATGTACAATTTGTTCAGGTATTTCGACAGCGGTCGATGAAATGTAACTTGCATACTTAATGGGGCAAATATTTAACTGCAATGGTTCAATCGTTGGCGTTTTGACAGTTACACTGCAATTGGCTCGATTCGGAACGGGTAAGTATATTTTTGAAAAATCTATTTATTAGAAAAAAAAAACGCTGTTTACAAAGATAATTTATAATTGAAATGACTTGAAATCATTTTTACATGATTCATGTGACAGGATGATGAACTTGTTGTCAAACGGTAGAGAGCAAGGATGTTGTCCAGGAAATCATTTTTAAAATCATGAACGACGTCCGGGCTTATTATTGTTTGATATAAAACGTCGTAGCTAGTGTTTTAATATTTACACTAAACCCTTTTGAAAGTAAATTAAATTTAAATACCAAGATAATTATTCGAATTATACAAAACTCTAAAACTCTTACAATTATCAACCGTTGCCTGCTATTAAATTGTTCACTCTTAACAGGCATTGTTTTTATTTTAATTTAAATACCATTTTGTGCACAATGAATTTCTACATTGAACGTACTGTTCCTTAGAACACATCGATTTAAGTTTTGAATAAACGTTTTAACTAATTTGATTAGGGAGTTTACTAATAATATTATTTAGCAACAAATATGCAGATGTGTGTTGTGTATTATTGAAAGCTGTAATGGCCGTAGCTACCGCGAACTAGTTGAACCCGTCCCCCGGCAGTTATGGGCATTACAAATTTCAATAATACCTTATCGGTGTTGTGGAAGACTTGCCCAGGGCGTCAGCAGGAGCTGTAGGGTGGATGGCTAGCTTGGACATTAAATGTATAATTATAACCGTAACTATGTTTTTTTTACTGTCTTTGTATTCTTATCTGTCTCATTGCCAGGACTTCTATTTTGTACGGACTGTTTCTAAGAATACATTGGTTTAATGTTTGAACAAGTATTTGAATTCTTTATAACATTTCCAAGGCATTGATATTGGCATAATTTTATCATATTTTCCTGTTAATTAATTATTTCAGTTTATAAACCTTAATCGGAGCATATTTAGGAAAATTCTGTCCGAAGTAGAAACAAAGTATGGTTTTGTACAAAAAAGATCCCATACGCGTTAAAAAAGTTTAAAAAAAATAATCGAATATCAAAATAGATCCGCCTTTCCTATGGTAATATGTACACATTAGCTTAATGTCAAGTTTTAGTGAAAAATTGCCTATACAATGCGCCTTAATTGATGCTAGTGAGAGGCTATTTAAAGAACAATGTGTACCATTATGTAATGTAAAAGTAGCTACCGTATAAAAATGCTCTGTTATTATAATCTTAGTTGGGAAAAAAATTACAGCATAAATTAAATATCTACTTTTATAGACTCATTCCAGTTGGAAAAAAAATTGTGACATTATTATATAAATATTTTTGGCTACCTAAAATTGTCAACTTTTTTTCACAATATATTACAGTATATTAAATTGCTGGTCAAATAAATGTAAAAAATATTTTTAAAATTGCCAGTAGCCAAAGAAAGGTCTAATGTTTTTAAAATATTATAAATATATATATTCGACCACTCTTTTTCTGCTGGGAATTTAATAAATAAGACATAGGTAACTTATAGTTAACTGATAATTAGGTTAATTTTTAAAATGCAAAAACAGGTTAGCTAGATCGCTTTACCATTGTATAATATTAAATTGCTGGTCAATAAATAATTGTATAAAGTATTAAAAACATTTTTTTAAATTGACAGTAGTCAAAGAAAGGACTTGTATTTTCAAAATATTATACATACATACGTCCTTTCTTTTACTGTTAGGAATGTTAAAAACAAGATATCGGGAACTCTTATTTAATTGTTAATTAGGTTAATTGTATTAAAAGTTAATCTAATTTTCAATTGTATTCAAGACGTAAGTTTTTTACTTTGCTGTTATTTTTTCTATTAATTATGTTTATTGAACTTGTGTTAAATTAACCGACATAAGCATGTAAACTAGGTGTTTACTTTTCTCCTTCTTCTGCCCAAACGGATTCTATATTACCTCCACCCGCCATTATTAAGATCGCACATTTAAAATTTAAAAAAATCCAATTCTAATTCTGACTAAGCCGCCTTTTTTTTATCTACGATAACAATTAAAACAAACGTCACGAATATGCTACAGTAATTGTATAACTAAAACAATATTGCCGTTAGTTAATAGTCCATCGAGGCACCCACTTTAGTCCATTGTTGCTTATAAAAAGATGTATAACTTCAAAATGTAATAATAGTTAGGTGTTGCCGTCTAATGAATACAAAGTAAAGGTTACAAGCTAGACCGCTTTATCATTGAGTTGTGTAATAATAAATTGCCGGTTAAATAATAATTGTATAAAATATTAAAATCATTGTTTAAAATTAACAGCAGTAAAAGAAAGGACTTAAATTTTAAAAATTTTATAAAAATATAATTCTTTTTTTTTATTACTGGTAATTTTAAAATCAGGACATCGGTAACTTATGGTTAAATGATGATTAAGTTAATTGTATTAAAAACTTATTTAATTTCAAGACGTTAATTAGTATTTTGTTATTATCTTTTTTTTTTATTAATTATGTTTATTGAATTGCTGTTTTATTAACAGACTTTCACAAGTAATATGTTGCTAGGTATCCAATTTGTTAACAATTATATATAATAGCATTTTTTTTTTCTTCAAAATTGCTACCTGCCGTGCAACGCTCAAGTATTATACATTAAAAATATACTGGAACGCTGTATGATGGGTGGCTATTTTAAAAATAGTACATCGGTAACTTATAGTTAATTGATAATTAGGTTAATTGTGTTAAAAGATTATTTAAGTTCAATTGTTTTCAAGATTTAATTTAAATTTTACTTTGTCTATTTCCATTTGGTATTAATAAATGGTAATATTGAGTCTATACAAAATAAAGCAATTTTAAAATCACCATACAACAATTCGAATAGGCCAATCGACGAGAACGGAGATGAGGTTGCACCAACCTCAACTCGATTATTTTTAATAGTTATTTGTAATTTTTTTTTGTTAAGGTAATATTTCAGTTAGAATGTTTAATTATATAACTTTTTTTTGTAATAAGACAAAAATCATGATTGAGACAATTTAAAATGTTCAGATAACATTGTAATAATAAGAAAACGTAATTTTAAAATAATATGTAACAGTCGTTTATAAGTACTGAAAAAAAATGTAAACTTTCATGATTAAACAAGTTTAATCCTTTTTATTTTAATAATATATTTTATTTGTAATATTTATTGTATTCTATAACTATTAGATTTGTATAGAATTGTTGACAATATTCTTTATATTTTTTTTAAATCTGTTCTCAATTTAAGGCAAACTAATTTGATTAAAGAGTTTTCTAAAAATGTTTTTCAGCAACAAATATTGAGATGTGTGTTATGTGTTATTAAAAGCTTTACAGTGCCCGAAAGCGCCGTGAACTGGTTAAACAAAGTTGAGCTGAACCGATGCTCAAAACGTCGCCCGGTGCCTTCGGGCACTGTAAGGGTATAATAATACCTTATCTACGAATTGGACCTTCTCTGAACACATACATCGTCAGAAAAAGTCTAAAAGAAAGTACACCGGTGATGTGAAAGACTTGCCCAGGACATCAGCAGAAGCTATGTATTATTGAAAGTTGCCATGTCCGCAACTGCGGTCGACGGGTTCAGTACGGGAGATTTTGAACCGGTACTGGAACCTGCCGCCGGCAGGTGCGGACATCTTATCTACGAGTGGGACCTTCTCCGAACACCTCAAAGGAAGTCTAAAAAGAAAGTACACCAATGATGTGGAAGAGTTTGCCCAGGACATCAGCAGTAGGATGGATGGTTAGCCTGGACATTAAAGTATAATTATAACGGTAACTATGTTTTTATTCTATGTATTCTTATTTATATCTTATTGTCAGGACTTCTACTTCGAACGGACTGTTCCATAGAAAATACATCAGTTTAAGTTTTGAACAAATATTTGAATTTTTCATAACATTTCCACGGCATCGATACTATCGTAACTATAATATTATTTTTTGTTCATTAACTATTTCAGAAAAACAAAAATTAATTCGAGCATTTTTAGGAAAATTTTCTGTCCGAAGTAGAAACATATTATAGTATTGTATTAGAGTTTTCATCCGTTCTAAATTGTAGGTAAACTAATATGATTAAGGAGTTTTCTAAAAATATTAATCAACAACAAGTATGCAGATGCGTGTACTGTATTATTAAAAGTTATAATGTCGTGTATCCGCTGAGGACTGGTTAAACATAGTTGAGCTCAACCGATGCTCGAAACGTCGTCCGGCGGTTGCGGACATTATACATTTCAATAATACCTTATCATCGAATTGAGCCTTCTCTGAACACTTACATCGTCAGAGAAAAACTAAGAGAAAGTACACCGGTGATGTGGAAGACTTGGCCAGGACATCAGCAGAAGCTGTAGGATGGATGGCTAGCCGGAACATTAAAATATAATTATAACTGTAACTATGTTTTTATTCTATGTATTTATATCTAAGTCACAGTGGGCTTATATTTTCAAAAGGCAAAAAATCAAGGTAAAAGTTTTGATTTGCTATTGACTCCATATTGCCATTTGGTATTAATATATGGAAATATTGAGTCTATACAAAATAAAGCAATTTTAAATCACCATACAACTATTCGAATAGGCCAATCGACGAGAACGGAGATGAGGTTGGACCAACCTCAACTCGATTATTTTTAATAGTTGTATGTAATTTGTTTTTTGTTAAGGTAATATTCCAGTTAGAATGTTTAATTATATAACTTTTTTTTGTAATAAGACAAAAATCATGATTGAGACAATTTAAAATGTTCAGACAACATTGTAATAATAAGAAAACGTAATTTTAAAATAGAATGTAACAGTCGTTTATAGGAACTGAAAAAAAATAATGTTAACTTTCATGATTAAACAAGTTCAATCCTTTTTATTTTAATAATATATTTTATTTGTAATATTTATTGTATCCTATTACTATTAGATTTGTACAGAATTGTTGACAACATTCTTTATATTTTTTTAAATCTATTTTTAATATTTATGGCAAACTAATTTGTTTAAGGAGTTTTCTAAAAATGTTATTCAACAACAAATATGGAGATATGTGTTGTGTTATTAAAAGCCTTACAGTGCCGAAGGCACCGTGAACTGGTTAAACAAAGTTGAGCTGAACCGATGCTCAAAACGTCGCCCGGTGTCTTCGGGCACTGTAAGCTTATAATAATACCTTATCTACGAATTGGACCTTCTCTGAACACATACATCGTCAGAAAAAGTCTAAAAGAAAATACACCGTTCATGTGGACTACTTTGCTCAGGGCGTCAGCAGAAGCTGTAGGATGGATAGCTAGCCGGGACATTAAAATATAATTATAACCGTAACTATGTTTTTATTCTATGTATTTATATCTAAGTCACAGTGGGCTTATATTTTCAAAAGGCAAACAATCAAGGTAAAAGTTTTGATTTGCTATTGACTCCATATTGCCATTTGGTATTAATATATGGAAATATTGAGTCTATACAAAATAAAGCAATTTTAAATCACCATACAACTATTCGAATAGGCCAATCGACGAGAACGGAGATGAGGTTGGACCAACCTCAACTCGATTATTTTTAATAGTTGTATGTAATTTGTTTTTTGTTAAGGTAATATTCCAGTTAGAATGTTTAATTATATAACTTTTTTTTGTAATAAGACAAAAATCATGATTGAGACAATTTAAAATGTTCAGACAACATTGTAATAATAAGAAAACGTAATTTTAAAATAGAATGTAACAGTCGTTTATAGGAACTGAAAAAAAATAATGTTAACTTTCATGATTAAACAAGTTCAATCCTTTTTATTTTAATAATATATTTTATTTGTAATATTTATTGTATCCTATTACTATTAGATTTGTACAGAATTGTTGACAATATTCTTTATATTTTTTTAAATCTATTTTTAATATTTATGGCAAACTAATTTGTTTAAGGAGTTTTCTAAAAATGTTATTCAACAACAAATATGGAGATATGTGTTGTGTTATTAAAAGCCTTACAGTGCCGAAGGCACCGTGAACTGGTTAAACAAAGTTGAGCTGAACCGATGCTCAAAACGTCGCCCGGTGTCTTCGGGCACTGTAAGCTTATAATAATACCTTATCTACGAATTGGACCTTCTCTGAACACATACATCGTCAGAAAAAGTCTAAAAGAAAATACACCGTTCATGTGGAATACTTTGCTCAGGGCGTCAGCAGAAGCTGTAGGATGGATAGCTAGCCGGGACATTAAAATATAATTATAACCGTAACTATGTTTTTATTCTATGTATTTATATCTAAGTCACAGTGGGCTTATATTTTCAAAAGGCAAACAATCAAGGTAAAAGTTTTGATTTGCTATTGACTCCATATTGCCATTTGGTATTAATATATGGAAATATTGAGTCTATACAAAATAAAGCAATTTTAAAATCACCATACAACAATTCGAATAGGCCAATCGACGAGAACGGAGATGAGGTTGGACCAACCTCAACTCGATTATTTTTAATAGTTATATGTAGTTTGTTTTTTGTTAAGGTAATATTCCAGTTAGAATGTTTAATTATATAACTTTTTTTTGTAATAAGACAAAAATCATGATTGAGACAATTTAAAATGTTCAGACAACATTGTAATAATAAGAAAACGTAATTTTAAAATAGAATGTAACAGTCGTTTATAGGAACTGAAAAAAAAATGTTAACTTTCATGATTAAACAAGTTCAATCCTTTTTATTTTAATAATATATTTTATTTGTAATATTTATTGTATTCTATTACTATTAGATTTGTACAGAATTGTTGACAATATTCTTTATATTTTTTTAAATCTATTCTTAATATTTATGGCAAACTAATTTGTTTAAGGAGTTTTCTAAAAATGTTATTCAACAACAAATATGGAGATATGTGTTATGTGTTATTAAAACCTTTGCAGTGCCCAAAGGCGCCGTGAACTGGTTAAACAAAGTTGAGCTGAACCGATGCTCAAAACGTCGCCCGGTGCCTTCGGGCACTGCAAGGGTATAATAATACCTTATCTACGAATTGGACCTTCTCTGAACACATACATCGTCAGAAAAAGTCTAAAAGAAAGTACACCGTTCATGTGGAATACTTTGCTCAGGGCGTCAGCAGAAGCTGTAGGATGGATAGCTAGCCGGGTCATTAAAATATAATTATAACCGTAACTATGTTTTTATTCTATGTATTTATATCTAAATCACAGTGTGCTTATGTTTTTAAATGGCAAAAATTCAAGACAAACGTTTTGGTTTGCTATTGATAGATCCAATGTTTCTGTTTGATATTAATAAATGGAAATGTTGAATCTAAAACAAAATTAACCAATTTCAAAATCTCCAACAACAATTTGACTTAGCCAATCAATTAAACCTGAGGTGAGGTTGGGTCGACCTCATCTCGATTTTATTTTTTCTGATTTTGTTAGGCATTTTTTTTTATAATTATTTGTAAATTTTATTGTTTTAGGTATTATTCTAGTTAGAATGTTTAACTGTATAATTTGTTTTATATTAAGAGTAATAAAACGGTTGAGACTTCTTTAAAAGTTCAGACAACAGATTAGTAATAAGAAAATGTTATTTTAAAATAGAATGTAACAGTCGTTTATAGGTACTGAAAAAAAATGTAAACTTTCATGATTAAACAAGTTTAATCCTTTTTATTTTAATAATATATTTTGTTTGTAATATTTATTGTATTTCGTTACTATTATATTTGTATAGAATGATTGACAATATTCTTTGATTTTTTTTAAATCTGTTCTTAATTTAAGGCAAACGAATTTGTTTAATGAGTTTTTTAAAAATGTTCTTCAACAACAAATATGGCGATGTATGTTATGTATTATAAAGAGTTTGTAGTGTCCGTAGCCATTGTGGACTGGTTAAACATAAGTGAGCTGGGCCGATGCTCGAAACGTCGGCCAGTGGTTACGGACATTATAAATTTCAATAATACCTTATTTGCGAATTGGGCCTTCACTGAACACCTACATTGTCAGAAAAAGTCTAAAAGAAAGTACGCCGTTCATGTGGAATACTTTGCTCAGGGCGTCAGCAGAAGCTGTAGGATGGATGGCTTGGACAATATTGTATAAACATAACCGTAACTATGTAGTTTTTCTACAATGTAGAATTGTTTCTTTTTTAAATCTGTTCTAAATTTCAGGTAACCAAATTTGAATAAGAAATTTTCTAAAAATGTTACTGAAAAACAAATATGTAGATGTGTGCTGTGTATTATTGAAAGTTGCCATGCCCGCAACTGCGGTCGACGGGTTCAGTACGGGAGATTTTGAACCGGTACTCGATCCTGCCGCCTGGAGGTGCGGGCATCTTATCTACGAATGGGACCTTCTCTGAACACCTCAAAGAGAGTCTAAAAAGACAGTACACCAATGATGTGGAAGACTTTGCCCAGCACGTCAGCAGAGGCTGTAGGATGGATGGTTAGCCTGGACATTAAAATATAATTATAACGGTATTTATGATTTCATTCTATGTATTTTTGTGAGGACTTCTAATTTAAACGTACTGTTCCTAAGAAAAAATCAATTGAAGTTTTTAACAAATATTTTATTTCCTAATAACATTTTCAACGCCTCGATTGTGGCATAATTTTATTATTATTAACTTTTATTTAAACGAACACTATGAAGATTTACAAATTGGTTCCTATTTTACTCTTTTCTCAGCTAACCGTTTGGAGCAAATAACTTTGTTATATGTTTTTTGTGTTTTATGGTATTTGTTCTGGATCTAATAACACACATTCGTCACCAAGTTTTCTTTGTTTGGTTTGTCATAGTCATGTTTGTAATAGTACACCATTGTAATTTTTATAATAGCGGAGTTTTCATTTTCTTATTGTATTCCAAAATATTTTTGTCATCAATAAGTAACCGCAGTAATATATTTTAACAAAACACAATTATTATAAGTTACGTTTTTTTTATAAGTTATTGGACAAAGAAGGCAATAGTAAAACTAAAATCTTATGATTATAATAAGAAAAATACTACATTGTAATGTTTTGATTTTTTTCTTTTGTTTTTTGTCTAAAGAATACTTCTTAAAAGTTAATATTTTAATTTAAGTTCTAGTCACAATTTTTAAGGTTATTGAAAGATACATTTCCCCATAAATAATTTATAGTTAAAATGTCAAATTGTTACAATTATTATAACTTTTTTTTAAGTCTTTATTTAAAATATGTCTGTTCATCTTTTTACAATTTTGTTTTGTAAATGAAAAAAAACTTTTGAGACTCCAGTGTGAAGCTACGTCAAGTTTTTGGCAAAAAATATTATTTAAAGAACGTATGTTTAGTTATAACTTATTATTATTGCTGTAAATATACGTAAAATAATGTTAAGTAGAGTTAAATATAATAGCTGTAACATATTATTATGATTTATAATATTATGTATGACAATGATTTAGTGAACAGAACTTGGAAATAAACCGATTTCGAAATTAATGGCTTTCTTAATTATTCTAAATTGTAAAATTACTTGTCTAAAACCTCAAACAACAATTCAAATGGGCCAACCTCGTCTCGATTTTAATTTCTCTTATGTTATTAGGCATTTTTTTTAAATACATTTTTGTGAGTTTTTTTAATAGACATTATATTCGAGTTAGAATGTTTAATTATATAACTTTTATTGTAATAAGACAAAGTTCATGACTGAGACAACTAAAAATGTTCAGTCAACAGATTAGTAATAAGTAAACGTAATTTTAAAATATTATGTAACAGTCGTTTATAGGAACTGAAAAAAAAATGTTAACATTCATGATTAAACAAGTTCAATCCTTTTTATTTTAATAATATATTTTATTTGTAATATTTATTGTATTCTATTACTATTAGATTTGTACAGAATTGTTGACAATATTCTTTATATTTTTTTAAATCTATTCTTAATATTTATGGCAAACTAATTTGTTTAAGGAGTTTTCTAAAAATGTTATTCAACAACAAATATGGAGATATGTGTTGTGTTATTAAAACCTTTGCAGTGGCCAAAAGCGCCGTGAACTGGTTAAACAAAGTTGAGCTGAACCTATGCTCAAAACGTCGCCCGGTGCCTTTGGGCACTGCAAGGGTATAATAATACCTTATCTACGAATTGGACCTTCTCTGAACACATACATCGTCAGAAAAAGTCTAAAAGAAAGTACACCGGTGATGTGGAAGACTTGACCAGGACATCAGCAGAAGCTGTAGGATGGATAGCTAGCCGGGACATTAAAATATAATTATAACCGTAACTATGTTTTTATTCTATGTATTTATATCTAAGTCACAGTGGGCTTAAATTGTCAAAAGGCAAAAAATCAAGGTAAAAGTTTTGATTTGCTATTGACTCCATATTGCCATTTGGTATTAATATATGGAAATATTGAGTCTATACAAAATAAAGCAATTTTAAAATCACCATACAACAATTCGAATAGGCCAATCGACGAGAACGGAGATGAGGTTGGACCAACCTCAACTCGATTATTTTTAATAGTTATATGTAGTTTGTTTTTTGTTAAGGTAATATTCCAGTTAGAATGTTTAATTATATAACTTTTTTTTGTAATAAGACAAAAATCATGATTGAGACAATTTAAAATGTTCAGACAACATTGTAATAATAAGAAAACGTAATTTTAAAATAGTATGTAACAGTCGTTTATAGGAACTGAAAAAAAATAATGTTAACTTTCATGATTAAACAAGTTCAATCCTTTTTATTTTAATAATATATTTTATTTGTAATATTTATTGTATCCTATTACTATTAGATTTGTACAGAATTGTTGACAATATTCTTTATATTTTTTTAAATCTATTCTTAATATTTATGGCAAACTAATTTGTTTAAGGAGTTTTCTAAAAATGTTATTCAACAACAAATATGGAGATATGTGTTGTGTTATTAAAAGCCTTGCAATGTCCGAAGGCACCGTGAACTGGTTAAACAAAGTTGAGCTGAACCGATGCTCAAAACGTCGCCCGGTGTCTTCGGGCACTGTAAGCTTATAATAATACCTTATCTACGAATTGGACCTTCTCTGAACACATACATCGTCAGAAAAAGTCTAAAAGAAAATACACCGTTCATGTGGAATACTTTGCTCAGGGCGTCAGCAGAAGCTGTAGGATGGATAGCTAGCCGGGTCATTAAAATATAATTATAACCGTAACTATGTTTTTATTCTATGTATTTATATCTAAATCACAGTGTGCTTATGTTTTTAAATGGCAAAAATTCAAGACAAACGTTTTGGTTTGCTATTGATAGATCCAATGTTTCTGTTTGGTATTCATAAATGGAAATGTTGAATCTAAAACAAAATTAACCAATTTCAAAATCTCCAACAACAATTTGACTTGGCCAATCGATAAAACCTGAGATGAGGTTGTGTCAACCTCGTCTCGATTTAATTTTTTCTGATTTTGTTAGGCTTTTTTTTTTATAGTTATTTGTAAATTTTATTGTTTTAGGTATTATTCTATTTAGAATGTTTAATTATTTAATTTTTATATAATTAGACAAATATAACGGGTAAGCCTACTTAAAAAGTACAGACAATAGAATATTAATGAGAAAATGTAATTTTAAAAAAGAATTTGACAACTGGATGTAATTTAATTTACCATTAAACCAATTTGTTTTTTTTTTTTAATGTCGATTTATAATGTTAATAGTTTTCTATTACTTTTTTAAAACAATATACTTTTTTGTTTTAAGTTTGGTGAATAGTTATCATTATATCATATTTTGATAATACTATACCTAAATATTGTTTTAAATAAATAGTTTTTATGAGATTTAAACCGAAATATGATTTTTTCTTTACGTGAAATCAATTATTGTAATGTTGCTTATTAATATTTTTTTTAATATAAAGCATTGCTAGACAATATTTGATAAGTTTATCCTACTAATATACTATTGTTTTTGTTCATATTTTTGGCTTTTCTTGTAAGACATTCATTTTTAGTCAAGTTTTTAGTTAAATATTATTTAGTGAATTTGTATTAGTAATTATTATTTTAGTAATTACAATAGTATTATTATTAAATTAGTATTTAGTTTAATGAAATTGAACTGTGTTCTTTAAAATATAAGTTAAATTTTTTTTTAATAATAGAAACAAATTTTTACTGTTAGTTATATTGTTATTTTTATTTACTATCGTTAAAATTTAATTAGGATTTAAATCGATATTCGTTCATGGACTGCATAACACCTTGCTACTATATTCAATACAACTATTTTTTTAACTCTACATTTGGACCGATAGAAAACTGATTATTTGAAAAAAAAAAAGAAAAATCAAAATATACAATCGCGATAACGAGTAGTACACTTTGAATGTAATTGAAAAAGTACATCGCATTATGCGCTCAATAGAAAAGATGCAAACACAAGTATACATAATAATATGTATCTGAAATAATAAATTTAAGAAACCGGTTGTATCCGGTGAATGTAAATTTCAAAAATTACATCACCATAAACGTTTTTTTTTTATAATCTCGGTGGATTTTCAATTCGACTCATTTTGAATAAACGTACAATGTTTGCACCGTTTGCAGAAGTTTCTATTCTTTTATTATTTTTAAATAAATATAAAAATTTAAATATTAAAAACCAAAATAAATCGTACGAAGCTACAATGAAGAACACAGTCAATATATCACAACGTGCAAATTAAATATACAGACTAAAATATAGCATCCCCAAAATTAATTACATTTAATTTCTCCAAGTAGTGTGTTAAAGACTCTCCTCATTTTGTTTTAAGTCTTTTTGGCTTGTATGGCGACATTTTTTTTATCACAACATATCAAATAAATGTACACATGATCTGTCTGACTTTTGATATAAACGTCACAGTTTATAATTAATTAACTTTTTTAATTATGAAAAATTTGCTGAAAATGTTGGCTGCTCAACAACAGCTAGTTGGGATAATTACTTTTAAAGTTATAAACATTTAAAACTTAAGACGGGAGGTGGAGTGCAGTTATATTTAGTAATATTATAATATTGTTAAAAATAACAGAGACAAAAATGTTTTCAAAAAAAAAAACTATGAGTGTGTTATTCTAAGTAAATCATTCAGTATAGGTAATAATAATAATAACAATTTTAAGGCTGTAAACTACATACATCTAAGGAAGCAAATTATAAAAAAAAAAATAAACACTTTTTCTGAGAGAGAAAGTGTTAAAACAGGTAAACATCGAATAAACTTTGTTTTTTTATACTCAAATTGTAAATAACACAATTTAAATTATTCATTAGTTGGTACCCAGAATAAACTCTTAGGTTGTTTTTATTATTTCAAAAAGGGGCAATGAAACCTTGTCTAAAATGTCACTCGTTTCATGTCCTTTTGTATTAGACTAAAACAAATCATTATTTTTTAAATTTATAACGGATACAATATTGCTCTTTTAGGTTTCAGCAAAATTAAAAATAAAATCTTTCCATTTAAATAACAAAAATTTGACAAACAATTTTATTTGACCGTTCATTGTTAACACTAAGCCGGCGCGGCGTTGACAAGCAAACAAATGGGGTATTATTTAAATTAAACATAATGGACGGTTTTAAGTTGTTCGCGTGTCACCGCTAGATTAAATCATAATGTACTTTAAAGTACAATTTCCGGTCGTATAAACGCAACGCATTGTAATTGTTGTGTGAACACGAAAATAAAAATAAATGCATACAAAGTAGATTCGACACGTGGACTTTATCACCGCTTGTGCTTACCTAAACGTGATTTAGACAATATAGTTTCTTATTTTGTCCAAGTTGTACACATACAATAGTTTAAATCACTGTCGACGACATTTAATAGCAAGAAACATATATTAAAGCTAAAAAAACTCTCAATACCTCAATCAAAATTAATATGTAAATTATAACAATTTTGTTTTTTTTAGAGCCAAAAGTTGTTTATTATTTCCTTATTTTAAAATTGCTATTTCAAGAAGATAAATTGATCAAAAAAAGATCAAGTGTCATATTTTATTCAAATTTAATAATATTATTTTACTTACTTTATAGGTATAAATTGTTTTAAAAATATTTATATTTACAACTCGGGCTTGCCTTTACCTACTACCTGAAAACGTGGGTTATGTCATTGTGAATATTTATGTAAGTGGTACCTACATGCTTCTATACAACAATCTGTTGATGCTTGGTTTCACATTATTTTCCTCGTTTCGATTTACTAGTCTGTCTTATAGCTATATAATATCCCAATGGTTGCGGTTCCAAATTCAATTATTTATTCAACAGCACATACCTATTGGATTCAAACAAAACCATAATGATGTATTATATACACATTAGGTACAATTGATGCATTGGTGTGTGTTGTTTGTAAAAACAAACTATACATATGTTCTTATTATTACCCTGTTGTACTTTAAAAAGTGTTTTTTAAAAGGGTAACCCATATCACAAAAAAAATTGGATCAAACTACAAAAGGTGGTCGGTAAAAGCCAATATATATTTATTAACATTTTCATAAAACAGGTAAAACTGTGAGCACACATATAAATGAAAATTCAAACTCCAAAAAAAATGTTAGTCCAATTTTAATATAATTTCCAAAATATAACCCCACCCCTTATCAACTTAAGATTTTAAAATGGTAAAATGTATAATATATTCTATTAAGTTATCAAGTAAAAATTACTTAGCTGAAAATATGGACAGTTCCATAACCAGTTTTTAGATAATAACTCTTAAAGTTATTAAACTTTTACATTTTGTGGAGTGTAGTATTGTTTTTTTTCTTAAATTTTATACTTAAATAACTTCAAAAATAACTAACCAAAACTGGTTATTCATAATTTTAAAAGCTAAGAAAATAATTCATATTAAAAAATCTTAAGTTCATAAGACACATACAATTATGTAACAGGAAAACATTGAGTTCAACTATTTTGTAGTAAAATTATTAAAAAAAAGTCTAATTTTTTTTTTTTTTTTTTTGAGATAGACATAGAATAGGTTATAGTTAACCCTTACCACCCTGTGTTATTATTATTACTGTACCGGGTACCCTATACCTACTATTGTGTAGATTAATCCGCTTTCAATGTGGATTGCTATAGTAATATAACATGCACCATATTATTATTGTCGTAGTCACTGTTATGTATTATGTACACTGTTGTACTGTTTGAAGTCGATTCCAAACGTTGTCGAGGAATGTGCATAATAAACGATAACCATATCGTTGAACCGGCAAACACATATTATAGTGTACTGCATTCATGTATAATACATTACACACACTCCACAAGCAAGCACACTCGACTATGCGATATTAACATATTTTCCTTTCAGTCGGAAACGCCAACGAGAAATCATTATAATATTATTTATTCATTCATACGTTTGACGTACCTGGGTCGTTGAGATTCACTCCGTTTTTCATATTATACATGCTGCAACCGTTGAGAATGATGACAATATTATGTAAA
The DNA here is from genome assembly GCF_023614345.1 of Adelges cooleyi. NCBI lineage: Eukaryota > Metazoa > Arthropoda > Insecta > Hemiptera > Adelgidae > Adelges > Adelges cooleyi. The sequence continues at coordinate 1,459,524 of NW_026095977.1, forward strand.
AACGCGAATCGTCCAAAAAGTGTTTTTAAAAGTAAAAAAAAAAAAAAGTTATAATAAAACGAGAAGGAAAATAAAATATCGCACCCTTTGAAATGTTAAGTGTGAACAAGACAAACGACTTGCTGCTCGACGGTGTAAATGACATTTTTTTCTTGTTTTTTTAAAATTCAGACCCTTCGAGTTTGTGGCTGACAAGTCATACGTTAACAACAAAAGTGTAATTTAATCAGTTTTTAGTATTACTCTTGCCAACAATTTTGTATTTAAAACAAAAAAACTGAACACAAAATAATTGAATACTTTGTATTCGCAATAAATTGTTTTTAACTTTTTTAAAGTGTAAATAATAAATACATTTTTAGATTTCTTGTTGTAGGCAGTATGGAAAAAAATAAGTGTAGTTATTCGTCTAAAAAAACCCTGAAAACTTAGATGTATGTAACTAAATTTGTATCATAGCAAAGGATTGTGTTCAACAGATATTTTTTAAATAGGTACTTACATAAAAAAAAAAAATTTTAAAGCAAAATATTATAATAAAAAATTGTTTTTATTTCACTCACCTCACAAGGGATATGATTGGTTATTAGATCTGTAAACAATATCCGACGTTAATTATTGATCCGTGTCAAAACAAACGGTATCAAAATCTCCTGTGGCAAAAGTATCCTGTTTATACAAGATATGGGCTCCATGGTGAAACTGATATTTATATATATATATTGTATGGAAACCTGTAAATTTATCTGGATGCTTCCTATACATGTATTGAATTAAAATAATATACCTTTAGGATACGTCATGACATACCTTGATATTATTTCAAGGCACAAAATAAAACGTGGGCTATTTTGAATGATGAAAGTCTCTGATTAAACTTATGATTAACCGTTGGTTAGAACCAAAAGTGCGGTGGAACTGCCGTTAAGAGAAACAATTTAGCACAAAAGTTTGTTTGTTTGTTTTTGCGTTTAACGGGATTTGCAATTTTTTGTGTTAGTATTTATTCAATTGTCTACATTAAAGAAAACGGCTCACAAGTAATTGGCTTTAAGTATTATTAGTTGTTAGTAAACGGTTTTGTCAATTAACCATAATGTAATAAATAGTATGCATGTGGAAATTTCAAAATTAACATTAACGTTGGATGTAACTATTTTAAGGCATTAGTATTAATAAAAAAAAAGTTGTCGAATAAGAAATAATGTACAAACATGTATTTTTTAAAAACAATAAACAAACAAAAAAATCAATATTATTCCAAAAATTCAAATTTTCTAGATTTTTTGCCCAATTTTGACTTTTTTTGTCATTTTTTCAGTAAATATTTTATACAAAAAAAACCTTAATAGTATTATTGAGACTTATATTATAATAATATATGGATTAAAAAACGGTTTTTGTGTTAATTATTGAATTACCGGTTTGTAGTACCGTCTCTAATGAGAAGGAAAATGGTCTGCGGTTAAAATCAAAGAGACAAAACCAAGTCGACCTACATGGACAGATCCCATTTGAATTGGACTCTACAGTTATATTTCAAATTATACTAAAACGCAGTAAGTTTTGTGATTTTCACCTTTGCACACTATTAAGACAGAGTGTATTAATATAAAAAATATGATACCATCAAAAGTATGGGAAATACAATCATACCCGTTGGAATATTATAGGTAATAATATTATGATATCACTGAAGATTTTGACACCAATTATTTTGAACAGGATCAAATTTCGTTGAACCCGTCAATAGTTGCAATTGGTGTATGTTCATTTTTTTATACACAGCAATCGTTTATTTGTGAATATTATTATTAGACGGTGAAATTTTCACCAAAACAGTCATCCCATTTGTTCGGCGGGACTTGTGCCAGTAAACTGTGAATCAGAGTAAAGACAAAATATAATTATTAGTTTTTTGTTCGATAAAATGATTGTGCTGATAAGTTGTGGAAAAATGGTCCATAAAATAATATCGCTTTGACGCGTTATAGTTATTTTTAAAAACTTTTTTTTATAATACAATTAAGCAAGAGTAGCGCATTCCATTGCCGGTTACTTGAAAAAAAAAAATACAAACGAATTTATCTCACATCAGTGGTGTTTAGTTGTGTTATGTAAAAAAAAAAAAAACAGGATTAAACTATAAAGCAAATATACTATAATATTTTAAGCCACGTTATATTTTAGTCTACAGCGGCCGTTCAATTGAACCCCAAGGACTGATGTCTCGAATTCTAACACAGGAAACGCTCATCGTCGGTAACGACAATAAAAAAAAAAAAAAAATATATACACCACTTGTTTAAATTGAAAATATCCCAATATGAAATATCCGAAGGCTTAATGCGGTAGACTCACCAAAAAAATTAAATTTTGTAGCGTTGCAGACTGCAGTTATTTATATTTAATGTTATGCCTCAAATCAACTTACATTTTTGGGCTTTACAAAGTCCAATCTACATGCCATTGAAAAATCGATAAAGGTTTATCTGAGAGGCCTTTTTAAATTGTCGCCATAAATTTTTAAATTTTGGATTTCAATTCCAATGCGACTAACGTATTTTATTAAATCTGTAATTCAATTGAACCTATTTACCAGATCTATTATGAAATTTTTAATATTCAAAAAAATAGCTATAACAATACTGTTTAACAAAAAATAAATGTGTCTTATCTAAACTGATCAGCCTGTATAAAAGGAAAAACAAAAAAAAATCACCAGTAAACAGGTGATTTTATTCAATTTGATGGGAATTATTTTACATTATTATGTAACTGTGGTTTTAGTTTTCTTTAGGGTTTTCCTTAAAAATTAACCTTACATGAAGAAATCATTGTAAGAAGAATGCCATCATTTTTTTTTTTTTACTTCAATCTATTACTTTGTTTTTTCTGCACTCAGTTTTAATTTTAACATATCTTATTAACTTGGTATTTTCCTTATTGTAATTATTGTTCATTGTTTAAATAATATTGTGTAATTGTCAAGCCATCATATTATCTAATAAAGGCTATTCATTTAAAAGAAAAACCTAAATAGTAATTATCTAAACTGGCTGTTGACCTATCAACGTTTTCAGCAAATTATTCTTGATATTAAATTGTTAATTAAATATAAACGGTGCCGTTCAAGTACTAAAAGCCGATAGAGGTCTGGGAAAAAAAAAAAATTAAAATATAAAGTACTTTACATTTTATTTGGATAAACTGTTGCACGATTATATGCACAACTGGAAGATTAAACAAAAAATGTAAATTTTCAGGTATATATTACACTTAGATCGGGAATTCCACGTGACATTAGCGAACAAGAGGCAGATGGTACTTTGCCATAAAGGAAAGAAACTCGCACTGCGAGACTGTCTTGCAGATTAATTAAACTATCTCTAGATAAGAACCCAAAGGTTGTTTTTGCAAAACAAACGTCCTCTCTCTCGGAGGCGGAAACTGTATTAAAAGTTTCTCGTTAGCATTTATAATGTTATGTATAGTTTTCTTTGGAATTCTCCTTGTCGTTTGTACCGACCATATCACCGTCTCTCGGGAGGGTTTCCCGGACCGTGTGCGGAAAATCCGGCGCTGTTAATTAACCATTCTCGAGCACTGTCTTTTGTCTACCTTGCATTGTGGTGTACTCCTTCGAGGACGGCCTTCTGTGACAGATACACCTTCCGTTTAATTACTTTCTTACCTCCGTCTCGACCGACCCCTGCTCGTGTGCATGCACAGCTACGGTCTTGTTATGTAATTTGTCGTTTTCCAACTGCTGTCCAGGAATTATCCATTTCCCTTATCATCCCGTCTCCCCTTCCCCTATCCTCCCATTTGTGTCACAAAAGAGTCGAGCGAATTTTCTGGCGAGCCAACGTTTTCAACACATACGTAAACCGTGCTAATTTCATTTTTTAACTCTAAAACCGCTAGAGTTTAAAGACACAACCCTACTCGATCACGTGTGTCAGCCATATCATCAATTTAGATTTTTATAATTTAAATTTTTGTTAGTATTTAGAGAAATTTATAACTAGAAATAACTACTATATAATTTACACTTATTAAGTTGTTAATATTAGACATTATCATTAGACAAATACTTTTGAAAACATTGCCCTATTATTTTATAACAATACCATGTGTTGTTTTTCTGAATTAACTCCTAACATGGCTACAACTTAGTAGCGCGACGAAAGAAGATTTAAAAATAATCTTATCTGTTAACCGTTAAAAAGTCTTTTTCTCGAAAGCCATTGTTTGTTTCCAACACTCTCTAACATAAAAACAACATTGCCCAATTTGAATGAACCTTCTTAGCTAAATTTATCTTGAGTTAACGTCTGGTCTATTACTACTGGTCTGTACTAATTCCACGTTAAACTAAAATACATATTAACTAGATCAAATTGAGGATAAGTAGGCAAGTAGTGAGTTGGCAATGAATGAAAAGGGATTTCAATTACCTGTACATAGATATTCTTAAATAGTGTACACTCGACTGTTAGATATATAATAACAAAGGTCATAGGGTATGTTTAATATATATATATATATATATATATATATATATAGCCCATAATAGTAATATGTAAAGAACCCTGTTAGTTCTACACAACAAGATTGTACTACCAAACTCGAGAGCACCGCTGTTTTAATTAGAGTGGCATCATCTTGTCTTCTCTACAGCGGGCCCTCGAGATTTCTGACGCCAAGTCTCACACTTTTAACCATTACCTTAATTAAATTTCTTGCCGTCAGTATTGCACGTTTCTCATAATTACCGCACAGTAGCTGTCAGTAGATATCAAGTCAGAAATTATAATTTGCACATACACACAGAATTGTGTAAGCCATTCCAAAACAGCTGTTAACGCTCACCGACCAAATGAGTGTTGTGCTTGTTCAATTTCAATTAATAAATACCGGAGTACATGAAATATATATATATATATATATATAAGAGACCTAGTTTGCTTTGTTTTTACAATGCTAAAGTCAAAAGTTTGGCCACCTTTTGTTAGAAGTTGTGAAATGTATAAGACATTAATTTTTGTAACACACTGTCGAACGTTAGTTAACAAAAACTGTAATGATAAAAAAAAAGGTTTATAATAATTTGTTTTATTATTATTTTTTTTTTTTTAACAAGACTTTTAATTGGATACTTACAATCTGTAAGGAATTTAATAAGCAATATTGTTTCGACATAGATAAATAATAACTAGACAGGGACATTTCTTGAGGGCGTACACCTACAGCTAGAATTTTCTTTGTTTTATTGTTTATGTCAACACTCAACTGGGATTGAAAGGTAGTCATTAAAACTTAAACTATAGGATGGACTAGAAAGAAAAGTATTACCTACTCTTATTTTTGACTTTTGTTTTCACATTTGATCAAGTGAAAACTACTCAGCTGACAACAACAACAAATCATGTACACGAATCATAATATAATATAGTATAGGCAATATCATAGGAAATTTTATAAAAGAGAAAAATAATTCTATTAGGCCCATGCTAGATCTAACTGTGGTCTAATGTTCAGACCTTTAACCCTAAAACTACACCTAAAAAAGAGAAATTAAGAAAAAGTACCACCCCTCCTAGGGCAAAGGGCTTATGATATTCTTTGATTTGGTCAACATTTGACTTAGTATTATGCCTAAAGAATATTCCATAACAATTTGAAACTGATTTGACAATTTTTAAAAAAAGTTGTAGCGCCGTTATTTTAAGTTGAAAAATATGTTAATTTTTTGGGTGTTTTTCTAGATTTTGAATGGAAAGAGGTGAACTTTTTAGCCCAATAAAGAACCTTTCAGATTAGATTTCTGAGCTACAGAGTTGCTTCGTGAAGAAATTTATGTAATGTGAAACCCTAGAAAATACCTACTATTGCCCCATCTCTCTGAACGGGTAAACATTTTTCTTTATTTGGTTTTTTTTTTCATATATAGTATTAGTACTTGAAGTCTGAAAATAAAACTGTATATCTGTGTAGCGGCGCAAAACTGGGACAACAATACATCACGTGTTTGTGTTTAAATCATGTGCGTTAGGTCCTTAATATATTATTTTGCTGTAGTAAAAAACACATTGTAGCATCCGGCTAACATAAAAATATATACTATCCCATTTAGGGGACATGAAAATACAAAACAAAAAAAAAATGCGAGCGTGCCCGCAGAAAAATAATATTAATGACATAAATGCCACCGCAACTATGCATTAATGGTATATTTATGATTTTTTTTTTTTTTCAAGAATATTTCAAATCCAAAATTATTACTCGAATATTCGGATAATGTTTAAAAATTATTATACGTTTTTTTCCGTGTATTCAACTTGTTTTTAGTTGTTAACCGCAAGCATAAATGTTTACTATGGAATAACAGTAAAAAAAGTGCTACAATATTTAAACTATATTCTCATATTATTGTTCTCCATACAATTCGAGGAACTTGACGTTTAAATATTCAATAATTACACTGAAAAATATCTTAAAATAGGTACAGGAAAAAAAAACCAGCACAACGGACGGGTCTTCCTTTTAATAACGAATAATAACTAGCACTGAAAGTAGTAAAATCCTTTTAAATAAACGTTTTAATGAGAATCTTTACATAATAAAATATACAAATATGTCAGGTTATTGCAATTAAAAACATTGCATAATTATAACAATCTGTGTTCAATTAGATGTTGATAAATAACTTGGTAGAAAAGTATAGGTATACAGTTTAGTGCTCTAGTAAATCATTTGTTTTGTCTTAATTATGTCTCTACATCTGTATCATACCAATACAAATAAAATTATACTAGGTATAAATGAAACAAATTGTACAAAGTAATTGTAGTATTTTTCAAATACATGTACACGCTCGCATATTTTAGTAAAACTAAAGAAAAGTTTTTGCATTTTCTTTATCTTAATAATATCTCACATGCTTGAAAATGTATTATTTTTAAGGATAATTGAAAACGGATGCGTTATAAAAGTTGGAAAACAAATTAATATCAAAATAGAAGTCTCTTTGCTATGTTAATATAGGAGTTTACCAATTGTAGCTTAATGTTAAATTTTATTTAAAAATTGCCAGCAGTCTAGAGGTCCCTTTACTATATTAACCTAACCGTAGGTGTTAAAACAATTGTTTAGCTATTTTTGACAGACATTGAGGACTATTATTTAAGACTGGAAAATTGTTGAAATCAACTAAAAGAGAAATCTTTTGGAGATTGAAAACGATGGTTGCTGTTTTCTATTTTCTATAAAATAGCTTGTAAAAGAACTTAAACAAGATGTAATGGCTAGTTTAATAAATAAAAATAATATAGTTCTGCGATAACAATATTTTGTACAGAATTAAATAAAACATCTTAATAAATTTATGTATACATAAAAAAATTATTAAAAAATCCGATTGTTCGTGGTTTACGGCGGTAGTCATGAGCAATTCTATCCTAACATGTCAGGTGGTCTTTCCACGGAGTCTGCTGCAATTGTCGACTGGGCACACTCGATGCCTGGTGAACACAAATATGCAATCCGAATAAATCATAAAGCAATTAAAAATTATACTTTATACACTAATTGTGGGTTGCCCAAAATGTTGAGAGTTTTGTGAAACCCAGCATACGTTTTTCATGTTAATGATTTTAGTAATTGTATCAATGGCCTTAGAGTTATTTAAAAAGTAAACTTATGCATACTATTATGTGGATATTTTACTTGTGATTACACAATACTTTATACTATTTGCACAGCGATCGACTGCCGTAGCTTTAGTTCTTTCAAAACCAGCTTGCATTTTACTTGCAATCACATAAAGTTAATGATACAAATACATTAACGGGAAACTAAGTAACAAAGTTTTGTATAATACACCATCAAATAGTTATACGTACCGGAACAGCCGTCAAGAGGCCAACAACTTTGATTACTTCCAAGAAAAGCATTATCATACAGTAGTTTACAACGTTACTATTTACTACACAAGAAATGCAATAATTATTACTGGTGAAAGTAGTCTTGGCACGTGTATGGCGGGTTTAAAGCTAATTTTGAAACAATAAAGTAGTTTTAATGATAGATTCGTGTTTAATTTGCATTTATCCATTAAAAGTTCAGTTTTTCCTAGTTTAATGCCATAAAGGTTTTTTAATTATAAAAACTCGATTACTTTTTCAATAGCAGCGTAGCAAAAGTGATATTTTAAACAAAAATAAATTATTGACCTTTTAGCCATTCTAGAGAAGATAGAAAACTTTACTAGAAAAAATAATAATTACAATATGATAAGCAAAATAAATTGTATAATATTGAACATTTTATTTTAACAAAAAAAAAACTGACAAGATATTTTCTTGCATATTTGTGTTGAAATTGTTAAACTTTCTACATAAAGCGTCGATGCTAATTACTAGTACTTTAAATTGTATAGCTACGATTGGGCTTTTTAAACCGGCCAGTTTTCCTAATAAATTAACTTCTGACTTAACACGTGACTATGTTCACGACAAAAAAAAAAATACTTTTAATACGTATAGCGATTGATTAAACATATTGTCTATCTTTATAATTAAAAAAATGTTTATGACACATAAATAGCCAACTGGTAATGAGGCAATTTTCAGTAGAAAAATGCGAATTTTAATTAGTAAAACCGCGTTGTCGTTTGAAAATCATTACTACAAACTGGTATAAATATGCGTCGATCGCAGTCCACAATCGCCAATAAACGTTTCTGTGTAGTAACATAGTAAACTACAATTTAAAAATGATTTTCTTCAATTTAATCAAAGTTCTCGTGGTCCTGGCGGCGGTTATGGTACGTTACACTATATAACAAATAGGTATTATAATATTATGCCAAAAAAAAAATGATGATTGTCATATAAAAAGTTACTATTGTGTGTAGATTTTTTTCCGTTGTTGAAGATCTCTGTAAACTGGACATCCTTTGTAGTTGGCTGTAGAATGTTGTCTTTTAGCGGGAATCTTTTGCCAGCCATCAGTTGTGTAATTCGACACAATTGGAGAGAGCTGAATATTTGTGTTATTACGGTTGATTTGATTACCGACCTAACCGTGAAAAAAGGGCCAAGTTGTATATCCAATAACTGTCAGCCTATCAAAGTAGTGGCAGCTACGTTGTGGCCAAGTCTGCTCCTTATTTAGTCCATAACCACACTTCACGAGCAACACTGTTTTTTTCTTCATCAAAATGATTGTTCCAAACACGATTTTCGCTACCGAGTTGTGTGCAAATCAAAATTTGCAATTTCCATAATAATTATTACCGACTTATAGTTTAATTTGATTGCATTTTTGTGTTCATAGGGCATGACGTGTGGCTTCCGCCGTCCAGGGGTACCACCTCCTCGCATTCGTGTAGGCACAGAATCATGGCAGGCCATAAAGAACTTGGTAGCTGAAGATCAATAAAATGGAGGTGAAATTATATAAGAATAGACTTTGGATGTACAACGGCGACCACCGAAAATTACACAATACAAAAATACTCGGATGGCGTTATTTTACTTTTTTGTTTTTTATTAAAATTCATTACGATATTATATTTGATTCCGAATAAAACATATTATAATTATCACAGAAACAATGTTTTTTTAGCTTTGATGTGTACTAAACCAATTCCTTTGAGTAACAAGTCTACAAATCAAACATTTTATCTAATAGGTATTTTGGTAAAAGTTTAAAAACTAGTTTTAAAGTTTCAAATTTTCCAGAAAAGTGGTAGTATTGAGTTGAAATTTACTAGGTATATATATTTTACTTGTAAGCGATTTTATCGTATTTTTTTTATAATAATTAAAATTCAATTTCAATCCCTCTATTAATAATGACGGTTTTTTTTAAACCTAAAACAACGTGTTGGAAAGAAACGAACTGGTAAAAAGCGTTATTTTGTTCTAAGACTGAAAAAGCGTTACAGGGATACAACCTGGACAATATTACCAAAAGCTACTCAGAGCTAGCAGTATTCTAAAACTAAAAGGATGTTTTCAGTGTTTCAGTTTATCCACCCTAAATCTGTCCAAATCGTTTATGGTTGTCTAGACTGCTTAAATAGTCAAACATCAAACTAGTCCTCATTAGTTTTGAGAAGTACAATTTTGGTTTACATTTTTTCTCTGCGTTTGTTTCATTTATATAGGTAGATTCTCCAGCAAAACTGTTTGATTTTCCGTGTTAACATCTAGTAGGATTTTTAAAATTTCTATCCTAGTTTTAATTTATTTGTTAGAACTTTTACCAGTACATCCGAAGGCCTTCTACCTAAAATAATAATAGTAAAATCAGTGTATATAACAATTGATTGCTGAAAGGTCTAAACACATAATATGTGGTGCATTAGGGAAACAAAATATAATGTTGTTTAAAACAAAAGAATGTTCAGAACTATCTACTTGGATTAGTTAGTATTAAATGAGTTAAGAATATATACCTTGATTTTTGCCGCCAAACCGTCGCCAGGACAGTGCAAACTTTGATTATGTTGAAGAAATGCATTTTTTATCTGCAGTTTATTTATTGCTACTACACAGAAACGATTACTGATGATAGTGGGCTTTGTTTCACTGATATTTATACTGGTTTTAAAAATTCATTTTTTAAATAATAACGTGGTTTTAATAATTGAATATTGCATTTTTACTAGTTGTCTATTTAAACATTTTGTAATTATAAAGGTTGATAACATTTTTAATCGATCCCTATTTGTATTAAAAAGTATTATTTCAATATGAACGTTGGAAATTGTCACATGTTAAATTAACTATGTCGCTAAATGTGTATTTATTAGAAAAATTAGGCAGTTTAAACGGCCCAATCGTAATTATAGAATTTATAGTACTAGTTATTAGTATAAATTAATTAAGATAATTTTATATTAAATTTTACCTCTTTATTTTGTTTTTCTAAACGTTTTTATGGGGAACCCGGTTTGGAATTTACACACAATATATACAATTTTCTCAGCTTTCCGGAAGGAATATTAGAAAAATCCTCGAATTTTGGGCAACACGAAAAGCTCAATCAAGTTAGAACTAGTTTGAAGTCAACATATATCATTTTGTTCGAAATCTCTTCGTATTGATCTACAGTAATTTTGTTTTACTGCTATTGATTGAACGTATTGACCAGCTTGTAAAATATATTGAAGAAGAAGTATTAGTAGGAAATTATTTTAAATGACTTTCACACATTGTAGACATTGTATTATTTCTTTATTTCCGCGTGACATCATTGCTGATTGTAATCATACTTGTATGGTATGGAAAATCTAAGTTTGTGTTGTTACAGTATTTTATTCAGAATCAAGTACAAAATCACAATAAATTAATAATAACGAAAACATTTAAAAATGACACCCGAGTGCAGGTGGTTTTTTTTTCGGTCGTAGTCGTTGGCAATTCCGACCTAGTAGTAGTTGCCCTTGTTGTTGTCGTCGTCATCGTAGTAGTCGCACTCCGAGCATACTCCATAATCGGGGTGTGGGTTCCTGTGCAACTTGTAACACTCAATGCCCTATGTTGAATGATTTAATTATTACTTAAATTACTAATTCTGACGCAAAACATACTTGACAATAAAAAAAAAAAGAGTGTTAGGAAACGGTTAAATTTGATCCAAATTGTATACCTAATACTAGTTCATATGTTTACAAACTAAAAAATATCATAAGCCCTTTGCCCTAGAAGGAGCGGAAGATGGAGTGGAGATTTCTTAGGTTTTAGACTACCCCAATATTACCAACGTTTATTTTTCGGTAATTAAAGTTACACTGTGGAAAATTACACAAGAAAAGTACTTATACAACAATATCAAAATGAACCAATTAAATAATATTTCACTTGTAGTAGTACAGCAGTTATACGTACCAAAACCACGGCCAGGACTATCATAACTTTGATTATATTGAAGAAGATCATTTTTGAATTGTAGTTCGCTATGTGCGTGTAAAGAAAACATGAAAATGGTTACTAATTTTCCCTCCCACCTATATTTATATCAGTTTTAAAATTAATTTCTAAATAATAGCGTAGTTAGTCATTTTTTAATTCGAATTTTCCTATTAAAAATTGCGTTTTTTTTAGTTTTATGAGTGTCATAACTTATTTTTAATTATAAAAGTCAATAACATTTTTTTTCACTGTGTAAGAAAAGTATTAATTTTAATGAATTTTAATTGGGGAACCAGTTATGTAAAAATGATCAAATAAATAAAAAGGTGTGTTTTTTAAATAACTATTTGATGCAGAAAAAATTGTTTTTTGTGCTTATGTCCGTTTGATTTGAGAAACTTTGGATGAAAAAAAAAAGATATTCATACAAGGAAGCACGAGTGAAGTTTTTATAATACTGTTACTTATAACTATTGAAAGCAGCCAAAATAATATTTTTGTTGTGACTTGTTAATTAATACCATTAACGTGGTTGCAATAGGAAATTATAATTTTAATTACAAAAGTTTGATTAACAAACAGTTAGGTAGTTTTTTTAAAAACACACACCATTTTCAAAACCAATCGACATCACAGCTCCACATCGACGGTAAAATATAAAAAATGTATAAAAACTAAAACCCATGACCATAATTAATTTAATATCTACGTTTTTGTAGATGTCGTAGTACTTTGAAAATTAGAAAAAGAAAACATACGGTATGAGTTATAAAAATTTTCAATTTGTAGTATTCAAATAATTGAACTATTTCCATTAAATTACAACGATATTAATTACCGGAATGGCTTTAATTGCGATAAGAGTATTTTATTGACTATCCCGGTTTCTTGCTTAAAACGTCGATGACATTAATTAAAAACGTGACGATTTCCAACGCCAACATAAAATAATAATACTATTTTTGCTACACGCCGATAAAAATTGTTATCGACTTAAGTAATTAAAAAAATGGTACAACACCAATTTGAAACTACTAAAAATGCAATTTTTAATCGAAAAATTCTAATAATATTTTCCAACCGATCAATAAAACTACATTATTATTTACAAAATACTAGTTTCAAAACTGGTATAAACACCCACCGAACGTAGACAATTTTCATCAGTCACCTTTAACGTTTTCTGTGTAGCAAAAAAATAAACTACCTACAGCTAAAAAATGCATTTCTTCAACATAATCAAAGTTGTCACTGTGCTGGCGGCAGTCTTGGCACGTAACACTATTTGATAATATAATATAACATAATAATATTGCACTAAACAAAATATTGCTATTCAGTAACTATGTTCTGTGCATCTCATTTTTAAAACATTTATCTTCTTAGGGCATTGCGTACGGCCAGATGATAAGAGATGTAATCCATAATGAGTCAGCAATTATTGATGTCCCAACCTTCATGCCCAGGTTAGGATAGACATTGGATTACCTTGGTATAATTAATGTTGATTTTCAAAAAAAATAAAGATTGGAATTCCTTGCGGTTGGCCAGGCGCTAAGAGATGCAGCCTAGAGAGTCAGCAGAACGGCTACCTTTCAGAGGATACCATTGGATTGCCAACGACAACGACAGGGAATCATTAATGATAATTGGATGTCATTTTTCCTTTTTTTTTTTTTGCTATTCTTAGTTCATTATACATAATGTTGAATAAAATAATATAACTATAAAAATATACTATTTGTTTATACTTTATCATATATTATAAATATTACAATATCGATCATGTGATAATCATACTAACATGTGCTTCCATACGATTTAGTCGTTGCAACTACTTTGATTGATTTTAAAAGTTGGCTAAGAAGTTTGATCAAAAAATAAATATAAAAATAATACAACTAAATAACTTACTCGTAGCAGTAGGTCAGAAATGAAAAATAGTAAAAAATGAAATATCAGTTAAACCCCCATTTACATCAAAACAAAGATCTCAGAACAAATTATGTATGTTGACTTTTGTGAATTATCTAATTTAATATGACGTTCAGACATTGGTAAAAATAAACTATTATTAAAAATAAAAAAACACTTGTTGGTAATATAATCAATATTTTTAATTACCTACATTTGTTTATCTAAAATACATTTTCTCTTAATAATATAAAAATAATGATCAAAATGTATTGGATTGTGTAAGATAAAATATAACAGCTATCAATCAATTTCCCTATAACAGCTGACCAGAAGTAAAATTTGATTGTAAATGGCTTTGCCGGAATGGAAATTGTTGTCTACTTACATCTATATAGTTCAAATAATATAATTCTAGCTAGAAAAATATGCAATAAAGTATACAACATTTAATAGCTAAAAGTGTTAATCATAAGCAAAATATTTTGGCAACCAATGCCAAAAAAATGTTTGTACTAATTATTTTATTTGTATACAGTATTGGATGAATGCTAGGTATATTTTAAATTAAAAAAATATATCCTATGATAATACCTAATAAATTCTAATTAAGATGCCATTGTGTATGTTACATAACGATAAATGGCAAGTGGGTGTATGTCCACAACAACCTTATATATAATAAAGTTAAGCCGTGGTATTTATATTATTTATTACATTCGTTTCAATGGTAATTGTTTTTTTTTTTCGGTTCTAGTTTTAGTTTCAATTGTATATTTTATCCGAAAGCAACATGACTGTTTACTGCCTTATACATAATAATATTATGTAATTGAAAGCAAAGTCACTGTCTAATAAGTGATTGCTGAAGTAAGTATTTTTAAAGTATTTTAATTTTGGATTACCATGAACACCATGTTTAAATGATATACTTATATATTGTTGTAAATCATTTTATCTATCTTGATTATGTAATAGCAAATAAGCCCCAATTTTCGTAGAAAGCTGAAAAAATATCTAGAATTTAGCGGTATACATTTTAAGCTAAATGTCCTTAGTAACATACTTACCTACAACTGGCTTTCCCCATAAAAATGCTTATAATAACAAAAAAAAAAGAGGTGAAATTTCAAAGAAAACGGACATACGACCACAGTAACCAAAAAAGTTGAATTAATTATGTGTAAAAATACGATAATTTTCCTTTTTTTCGAATTTATATAAACACAGTTTTAACTATTTGTTACAAAACTAGTTTTATAAAAAGTAAGCTGCCACATTTGGTTTAAAAAAAAAACATGCAACTATACAGTACCTATCTAAAAATGTGAGAGAATTATTTTTTTTAATTACAAAAATAAAAAAATTCAATACCGACACAAATGTATTGTACATGCGTTGGTTTATGGCGGTAGACCATTTTGTAGATCAAAATTATAGCAACAGACTTGTAGCCTTAACTAAAAAAAACCCAAAATTGTGAGTTGTGGCAGTCTTGCACCAAGGGTGCGAAAAGTCAACATACATCATTTCTTTTAAGATCCCTTTGTAATGATGTTAAACGGTGTTTCCAGCTATTCTGATCAAACTTATAAGCCAGCTTTAAAATCAATTAAAGTAGTTGGAACGACTATATTGATTGGAATAACATATTTGTGTGATTACCACACGATTGATATTTTAATATTTATAATAGGTATTTGTTAAATGAATGGTATGTTTTTGTGATTATATTATTTTGTTCAACATGATGTATAATAAATTAATAAAAGCAAAAAAAAAAAAATGACATCCTATTATTGATGGTTTCCGGCTGCAGCCGTTGGCAATCCAATGTCTATCCCCACCTGAAAATGAAGATGAGTAATCCTGTGCTGGCTTATTGTGGACTTAATTTATTTTTAAAAATTGGTATTATTTTTACCAAAGAGGCCTGTTTTGAAACAGCACTGACATAATAGGGTAATATTATACATACAAAAACCGCCGCCAGGACAGTGCAAACTTTGATTGTGTTGAAGAAATGCATTTTTAAACTGTAGTTTATTTATTGTAACTACTCAGACGCGATTAATGATAACAGTGGATATTGTTCCACGGATATTTATACCGGTTTTTAAAACTAATTTTTAAATAATTCGCGGTTTTAATAATTAAAATTTGCATTTTACTATTAAAAAATGCAATTTTACTAGTTGTCTATTTATGTTTCATAAACATTTTGTAATTATAACGATTTTAATCAAACGCAAGGTATATTAAAAAGTATTATTTTGATATGAACGTTGGAAATCATGTTAAATTAATTGAATGTAAGACCAGGTAGAAAAACTAGGCAGTTTAAAGAGCCCAATCGTAAGTATTAGAATTTGTAGGACTAGTAACAGTATTGACGTTTTATGTAAAAAGTTCAATTAACTCTGTCAGTTAATCTGCATGTGCCTGGTATTTAACTTTTTATGTTCTATTAGCGTTTTCATAACTTTTAATCAAAGATCATTAAAACGGTGTTTGCTATAATTTCGAGTTATAGCTTAGTGTAAGACATTATTGTTTATTCTAAGTTACTACATATTTTACAAAACGCATCGTTTACAATCAAAATATGGCTAGACTAAAAATGCTAGCAATTTTCAAGCATAACCTAGAAAGTATCTAAGAATGATCCCAGTATGTATACTTTTTTAGCCTTTTTCGAATATTCTGTACAAATGTTGACGAAATAAAAATTACGGTTATCACTGATTTGGTCTTAAAATAAACATTTTTTTTTCAGAGTGCCAGTATTGTAAAGGAACACATATTTTCAACTAAAATGTTACTTTTATTTTTGTATAAAATATATGTAAATAAAACAGTATTAATTAACAGTTTAAAGTTAATATTTCCTTTTCAAAAGTTTGATTCTTTTTACTACACTATACTGCTATAACCCATAAGGCAATTTAAAATAATTGTAAATCATTTTATTTCGATTTCTGTAAAAAAGGATGTATAGTAATACATTTGCCAAGGTGTTGTTAGAAAACTAGTTCAGCAATAACAACACTCAATTTTTAAAATTCTAGCCTGTTATTTTTCTATAAGACTTTAAAGATATAGTGTTACTACTATGGTGGTTAAAAATCGCTATAATACTACTCAGCTCCGCATAGGAAAAAAAGTTAAACTAAACACAGATGTTACCATTTAGGATTGAAAAGTTGAATTATAAACCATTTTAACACTCTTAATAATATATAAATTCCATCTATTAAGTATACTATTTGTATTTGTATAATTACATGACATGACTTAGATAGATGACTTAGTTTGATGGTGACATGAAAATCATGTAAATTTAGGTCAATATATTAATAAAAAATTTGGGACAATCGATTTCTTTATTTGTTTTTTTAGCAGTTGTTTATGGCTTTGAAATTAAACCGAACGTAGAGCGCAGCTGGTTTACGTTGTAAATGTGTTTTTGTATTTATTCTATCAAAAAAATATTTTCGAAGACAAAAATAAATAATTATAAGCACTTGGACGTACCTAAAGCGAACAATAACAAAATATAACTAATTTAATAAATAATTTGCTTTAAAATCAAAGGTACGAAAAAAGTCAATAGGGAAGTAGCACGTTTTTTAGTAGGAGATAACATTATCATATAACGACACTACAGAAAATAACACATTTTGAACCAACAACGGAAATAACACGTTATGAATTCTTAAAAATGGTCTTTGTATACTTCTAACATGGGAATTAATGAGTTTTGACGCGAATTGGAAATAGTACATTTTGAAAAAAAATTCAAAATTGACAATACCGCGTTTTGAATTAGCGCTGGCTTTTAAATCCTTTGTTTCTACGCTATAAAAATGGAATAGAATAATAAAAGTGCCACAAATGAGCTCCTCGTTTAGTTTACAATACGAATCAATGTCTAACTCAATTTATTCAAGTTTGGCAGTACAACGTTTTGGATTGTACCCTTGAAATATTATTTTTGGAAACACACATACGATTGACGGTTCTATATAGTCAACATGTTGACTATGTAAGTAAAGAAATATGATGTGACAACCATTTCAAACACACCAATTGCTTACAACCGCCTTTTGTTAAATGTTCTTTATGTATAGTAACTATTATTATATCTTAAAAAAACCAGTACAGTCCAAACCAAGTGAATCCACAGATTCACATCGAAGTGTTGTATATAATCTAATTAGGTGTAGATGGTTGGAAAAGGTTATATTGAAAATTTAAGGGAAATTTACATAGGTCAATGTTGGCTTTGTTTTGTTTTAATTAGTGAGCACAATTTTATGTTTGCTTGTAATATTGTCCTTGGAACAGTATATACTGTATACCCACAGTTTTTTTTTTTTTTTTAATTTGTAAATTTAAAAAAAATATGTTTACCCGTTATCACAACTGTTCGATCAATATACAAACATTTAAAATCATGAAAAACGAGTTGTTTTTTTTTTCTTAAAACCGCTTGTTTTAGCAAAAATATTATACGACGTTCAAGTTACAATAATTCGAATAGATATTTATTTTAAAGTGTGAATATTACAGCAACCGTGTAGTTGCTGAATTATTAAAGAAATATAGTATATATTTGGTTGTATACTATAAGTGACAATTATATTTATGAAGGTGTCTAGCCATTTCAATAAATTTAATTGAACATTTTCCACGACAGTTTCCTTTTACTATAAATGTATGGGAAAAATTAAGTTTTCACTCTAATTTTTACAATTTTTTCTTATCGTAACATTAGAAATGTATTGTCATGTCATCTATCCTTAACCACAAAACCCTCTCCCCCTCTATCTGATCATAAACCCCTCCTTAAAAGAGCATTAGTCTAGCATATTATAACTATAAGCACTTTTAAATTATGTAACTCAATAATATCTTCCCTCTAACGATAGCTTTAGCAAAAACTACGTAGGGCG
This sequence comes from Adelges cooleyi, assembly GCF_023614345.1. Lineage (NCBI taxonomy): Eukaryota > Metazoa > Arthropoda > Insecta > Hemiptera > Adelgidae > Adelges > Adelges cooleyi. Next base: position 1,478,320 of record NW_026095977.1, read on the forward strand.
TTAAAAGTTACAATTCGATTGATAATTATGCTTATGTGTGAATATTACAGCAGCCTTGAAATTGCTGAATTATTGAAAATATATAGTACATTTTGGGTTGTATACTGAAAGGTTATATTATTATTATTATTAATTGTTTACCTTGGACTTATTTACATAATTTTTTGTTCTTATAACTCAGGAAAATAATCGAAATTCAATTTATCTGATCATATCCCCCCCCCCCAGAAAGAATTAGTGTCATATTTATTCATATAATCTTTAATTTTCATAAACTATTTTACTATTTTATTTGTTAAGTCCTTAAAACGAAATAACTTGATCAAAAAGTCAACCTATAGTGTATTACATTTTGTGCGGAAACCCCAAAATAATAATATATCTATGGTAAAAAAACAAAACTACTAAAGTGGTTTATATTATGAATGGGACTGAAATCAAAATCTCTGTAGTAACCAACATCTTGGATACTTTAACCAGAAATTGACAAATAACTCGGATATATTATTAAGAATAAACAACTGTAAGAAAACATGTACATATCGCCTACTTTTACAACGTGTATGAAAAATTACAGTTTTGTTGTTTAGGATAATTCTATACTTAACTAATTCATTTTATGATTAGTTGGATATGGTAGTATTTTACATTTTTGGGATTGTTATAAATTTTTCATTGAGCATAGTTTTCAAGTTAATCAATAATACATTTAAACGACTTAACAGAGGGTTTCGTCATATTATATATATATATTTGTTTTATGTATAACATATTTACACGGAGTTTAAAAAATATGTTATTGTGATGTTTATCAAACTGCGAATATCTTCGAACAATATACAGTCAACATTCATCTTGTGTATTCTGTTTTGACCAAAAAAAAAACATATTTTTTTGGCTAAATGTTTGGTTTAAAAAAAAAAATAACGAAATCTTGTTGTTTGATTTTGAACATAATAAACATCATAAAGGAGGGTTTCGTCATATTATATATGTATGTATTTACATGGCGTTAAAAAAATATGTTATTGTGCTGTTTACCAAACTACAAATATCTGCGAATTATATACATTTAATGTAAATAGTTTGTAGCGACCAACTTTTTGACCCAGAAAAAAACGTTTGTTTTTGGCTAAAGTAAGAATATAAATTACACAGAATATGATATTTTTTATTCATTCTTTGAGCGGTTCAATTTTCAGTTTGTAATAATCGTTTATAAAGATGGATTCTAAAAAAATCATTACAATGACCATCGTGTCACTTATTATCTTAATAGCAATTACAGGTAACATATATTTTAGTATTTTGCCAATTTATTATATTATAGTACATATTAATATATTACAAAATAATGATATACAAATTGTTTAACCATTGTAATATGCTATGTAATAATTATTTAAATAGTTTGTATGATTAAATTGCGTTAATGTGTTTAATGTATTACAGCCGTTTATGGGAGACCCAGCCAAGAAGGTAATTCATACATTTAGTTTTAACCTATTCAAGATAGCAAAGAAGTTTCCTAAAATTTTGTAAAGACAGTGTACATTTTCATACAAATTTAATTTTGTGAGGCGGTAAACGAATTTCATTTTAACCTTTAATTTGTAATTATAAAAAATAATACTGTTCAATTTTTGAACGATTTTTGAGCAAATTACAAAACTGTGGAGACAATTGTGTCGTACTGCAAATGCATTGTCTATATGCTGTACATTGTATAAAGTTAATTATGGAAAATTATACTAATTGTACAATATATAAAACAGATAATGCAAATCTTAATGTTTGTTTTTGAACATATTGTAATATACTTCTTTTGATCAATTAGTATCAAATAATTATGTCAAAATGAACAATATGTCAATTCTGATATTTTAGTTAAATTATATGAAATACCTATTTTATTCATTTAATTCGAATTATTTTAAATATCAATAACACTTTTTGTATGCAGGAGAAAAGGTCATCACAGGTAAAAACATTTTTGGTTTAATTTATATAAAATAAAATATGTAAATAAAATACTAATAATTAACTGGTCAAAGTTAAACGAGGTTTTCCATTCCGATCCGTTAATGATTAAATAACATATGTATATATAATATGATTATTGTATAAACATATAAAAGTATTTTTGTTCATTATGAATATATTTTTAGCAGAAAGGAAATTATTATGATTTTATACTTAAAGTAGTTAATTATAGGGTAAGGTAGTTGACCCAAGTATTGCCTATTCAAAGAGCTTTTAATAAACATTTAAATAAGAATATTTAAAAAAAAAACTTTTTTCGTTTACAGTTAAAGTACTTTTATAATTGATTTATAAAATAAATTTATGATTTTTACTTACATAGTGATTGTATTTTTGTGTAACACCTTATAATACCAATAATAATAGTAATTTTTTAAACGATTTTTGAGAAAATAAACTGTGGAGACAATTGTGTTGTACTGAAAATGCACTGTCTAAATGATGTACATTGTATTAAGTTAATTATGGAAAATTCTACTAAATGCACGTTTAGTGTGATATGAAAAAAACATGTTTCGTTTTCGATTAAAGGTTTGGTTTATAACAGAAAATGCAAATCTTGTAGTTTGTTTTTAAACATATTGTAATCTACTTCTTTTGCTTTTATTGTGTATAAATACAATTTTTTTGTATGCAGAAGACGATAAAGAAAAACAACGTATTAGCCACGCTGTCAGTATGTATACTGTAACTATTATAGCTTACTTAATTATAGAAAACTCTTGTCTTGTCGAAACATTAAAAAAAATAAATCTCATCAATTTAAACAATTATAAGTAGTAAAGCACGAGTAATTTCATTTAGTTGGCTAACTATTTATTGTTAGTTTAATATAATAATTAATATCGTTTGTGTTTGATTGGCTACGTGAAAGATAAAATGAGCGTTTTCATCATCCACTCACAGATAAACTTGTATAATTTTTTTAACAATGCGTGAATAATGATAATTTAATTAAGGTTGATGAAGTATAATTATATTATATAATTATTTAATTAATATTATTATGTATAAAAACCATTTATTTTATGGAGCTGATAAAAAAAGAGCATTTCATTTGTTTAGTGCGGTATGTCTTTTAGGAACGGATTGTTAAAATATCTATTATTTTGTATTAATTTCACTTACTGTATGCAGGAGATAGTGATAATTTCAGTTATTCCAGCCTAGTAGGTCATGTATGGGATAAACAAGTAAAACGTAAATCTAAACCCGGCAAATCAGGTGAAAATTCCGGTATGTATGCTTTCGTAGTTTTTTTGTATCTTTTTTTTGTGAATATCTGTTTTGTTTTTTTATATTATTTCATAATTTGGATTTTTGGAGTTTTTGAAACTCTGCAATATAAATGTCCATAATTCATACAATCCGTTCGTTATCCCACGAGCCGCTATTAAATGATGATTCTTACATTATGATTTATTACTAGGATTAGTTTAAAACAAATCATTAGGTTATCGTAGATTTTGAATTTTTTTTATAAAGCAATAAACATAGATGCATAAAAAAAAAATATTTGATAAAAGTGTATATTTGATACGTTTGTTTTTTTTCTAAACATTATTGGTGTTAGATAATAACCTATGGAACATAACGTTTTAGCAGTTAGTAAAATATTTTATTGTAGGACAACATTAGAGACGGAAAAAATGTTTTTTCTCAGTCTGTTTCCAAACAGATCTTTTCAAAAATTCAAAGAATAAAATAATCTTAAAACAAAAACTTAGTAAATAGTTGTAAAATAGTAATTTATTTTACAACGAAAAGTAATATATTTAGTTAGAGCATATTTACGCATTTATAAAATATTAAAAACAAATATCTTTTGTGTTTTTTTAAATTTATTAATTTGACTTGTTTATGATATAGAAATACCGAATAAAATTGGTATGTACATATGTAAATTTATTAAATGTTACTGATTAGGTATTATATCTATTAGTTGTTATCTATATTTGGGTGGTAGCTATGAGTGGTAAATATGTTTTTAAATCAAATAACTATACAATGATTTTTTTTTTAAGTTTTTAACCTGTAAATGATGTAATAAAGATTTGCTGTTAGGCTTACAACTTTGTTTATATAATTAAATGTTAACCAAACATTTTATGTCTATAGCACGGGCAAAATCACCTAATAAAATATAGAACTTTCTATAAAATTACTATGGTTGGAAGATTATACCATTATCCGTATGACGAAATATAATGATTCAATTAAATTAAGGCCAAACCATCTTTATTTTAATAATTAATAGATAGAATAGAAAAAAATCTTTTATTTTACCTTTCAAAATATGTAAAATATTTAATTCCCATAATTTTTATTTTTTTGAGTTATTAAATAAACACATTTTTTCAGATTGCAAGCATTGTGGAGGTAATAACATTTTTTGAAATTAAAATGTTGCTTTTATTTTTAACAAAAGTATGTGAATAAAATATAACTTACTAACTATACACAGTTAAACGAGATATTTCATTGAACATGTCGAATAGTCGGAGATAAGATGTGTTGTGATAATATTTCCATTCCGATCGGTTAATTATTAAATAACATTTATATAATATAATTATTGTAAATATATATGTGTTTTTGTTCGTGATTCATTTACTGCATTGGTTACTTTTTTTTAATTATACTACTTTACTATAATAGTTGCCTTATATTTATATTTTTTTCATATTTTAGTTGTTAACTATCGGCACAACCTAAGTAAGAGCTAATATATTTCATTTATATACTCTACATTAATGTATTATCCATGTCGTACTTAATTATTTTACTTACAATTTGAAACGACCAGATACCATAAAAAAACATCCCAATAATAAATAGTGGTTTAGTTGTGTTAGTGATATTTTTAATCGATACTGACTTAACTGAACTTAGAATGGATTTCAATTAAGAACTCTATAATACTTTTTTCAATAAAATATTATTTTTGATAACAATAAAAATTGTTGAATGATAAATGTCCAAAAAATCAGTATTAAATAAAAAACAACGTACCTAAATCCAAAATCTTTAGAAGCAATCTTAATTTACCCAAAATGTATTTCAGTTAGTAAATCCATGTGCAATATTATACTTAAGTATACTAATTTGTTGTTTTATAACTCGGTTAGTAATTGAATAAACGTTTTTTGTTTCAGAGTGCACGAGTTGTGGTAAGTTTTTTTATAATATTGTATTACGTTTATATTAAATGCAAATTTGGCAAAGTCTCATTATAGTTAAAAGTTTTTATTCTGGTGACTGGTGTAAACTGTTCAAAATGATTAATCATTAATATAAAGATAGATTTATGGTACATTTCATACATATATTGTCCGAGCTTCGTCATTGGAGTTATCTGGAGACATGTAGATTATAATTCAAAAAACTTTTGGGTGTACGTTAAAAAAATAAAATGGTAAATAGAGTAGCTAAAACCCTTGTTAGTATGATAATGTGATGTTTTCTTTCCAGAGCAACCGATAAAGCTTGTATGACACATGTAAGTCCTAAGTATAGTTTTATTAATTTTTTTTTTGTTTGAATAAATGATTTTTTACTATACATTTCGTTTTTTTGTGTGTTATTATTTAATATTTTTTTAAATACAGAATGCTGGACCGTCATGCATCTTCACTCAGATAAAAAAATAAAGTTTTCATTCTACAGAAATATATTTTATAGTAATTTTAAGTATTGTATTTATATCTAACGCATTGATTTGTTGTAAAAACTTTTAATTATTATTCAGTTTACAAACATTAATAATAGTAATAAAATTTAATCGTTTATATTTTATTACTTTTAATTAATGTTTGAAAACTGAATAATAATAAACTTTTAATTGTTATTCAGTTTTCAAACATTATTTAAAAGTACTAAAATATAAACGATTAAATTTGAATTAATTTGTTGTTTTGTTCAAAGTTTTTAATAATTTCATTGATTGTAATATTTAATTAATTACATAATAAATACACATTGTAATATAATATTATTATACTTTTTAAAATTGATTGTGCTGTGGTTTATTAAATTCCTTTTAGTAGGTATCGTGGACATTTGCATAGTGTCACTGTGAATAATACTATATGATGTATTATTCTACATTATAACAGCATTAGGTTTTAGATTTCATATTTAAGGTAGAGCGCAGCTCGTTTACGTATAAATGGGTTTTTGTATTAATTACTAGAGCTTCGCGAGACCTTATACCTAAAAACCGTACTTTGGACCCCCCCCCCCCCAAGGACATTTCTGGTTGCGCTACTTGTCCGGTGTTCCTTACTTGGGTTGCTACCACCTTTAATAAATTGCATTTATTACCATTGTATAGTTTCTACATTGTGGCCAAGTCTGCTTATTTCTTACCTATTTCTTTAGTTCATAACCACACTTCACGCCTACTTTCATGAGCAACACTGCTCTTTTATTTGTATTGCTTAACACTTAGGTGGTATAAATCCATATATTGAGAGGTGACTAACCAAAAATTCATCCTCTAAATGATAATAATTAAAAATTTTAAAATAATTTTGTTTTTTATTTATCAATAGAGTAGTATCAATTTCAACAAATATAGCAAAATCTATAGTTCTAATTTTTTTGGGGTGGACCGAAGACTTATATTAAATATATAAGTACTTCGATAAATAATAAAATACATGTTGATGTTGAATTTCAATATAAATTTTAAAATTCATAGTTTGGATTTAAGCTATTTTTATTCAGTGCTTCAGATACAATAATTAAATAATTATTTAAATGAAAAATTAGTTTCAATAAAAATGATTTGAAGTTAATATTTTATATTTATGTTTTAATAATGCCTAATGTCTGAAATCACACCACAAAAAAAAAACAAAATAGTCAATATTAATAAATGTCTAATTTAGTTCAAGCTACATCAACAGCAAGTAAAAAAAAATTTATATATATATATATGTATACATATAAAATATTATAAAATATTTTATACATATTATAAAATAAACATTAAATAGTAAGTGAAAATAAATGATCAGACAATTATTTTGATTATAAAAACGTTTTTAGAACACAGAATGTTGAACACTAAAATAATATGTCTAAAGATAACTATATTAAGAATTTAAAAATATGATATAGGGACTTTTGCTGATGTTTTTCAAAAACATAACTAATTTTTTGAATATGAGACTGCATAAAAATGCAATTATGTGTTGGTAAAATGATTATTATAAGGCCAGGGAGTACAACTGGAATGTATAAGATGTGCAACGTGTAATGTGATTAAAATAAATTATAGTTATTTCTTATTAGGGTAGAATGAACACATACATATTTTATGTCAATAATGTTTATAAATTTTAAGCACACAAAAGTAGCCCCAGGTGTATAAAACTAAAAATTGATTGTTTTTAGATCTGAACAATAATTGTTATTCAGTGTATCAAGATACTATTATTATTATTTAAAAAGATTTTTTTCAACATAATATACTATTATTTTAACAACAATAAGCATTTTTTAATTAATCCATGTATTATTGTTATTTTTGGATAAGTAATTAATTTTAAACAATACTTCCTAAAAAAATTTACCTGAAAAGTGAAATCAGATACATAATTGAAAAAAGTAAAATATATATGTGTATCAATTTCAAAGAATATTGTAAAACAAACTACAGTTTCAACTTTAATGACAATTATTACCATTTTTTTTAGCGTAAATTGTTGATTTCCACATAGCTCACCTACAATGTCTGAATTTTCTAAAGTTGAAATATTAAAACCACAAACTAAGTAAAAAAATAATTTTAAAAACCCCATACAGATGGGTATTTGATAGTGATCATATATATTTATATAGGCAATAAGTAATAATAATCTTAGACAACTGGCGAAAAGAATATTAATAAATAGTTCATGTCTATATATAATGAAAAAGTTATCAAATGTTTATGTTCTATTTCAACTAAAGTAGATCTAATGATTATATTCACAGAAGTACTCGTAGTAGGTTGGAATGATTATCACACGATCTATATTGTAATAATAATAACATATTTAATGCTGTATTTTTTTGTGATTACGATATTTTATTTGGTATCAAGTATAACATCATAATGATTTTATAATAACGATAAATTTAAAATAGTGATATCCAATTATTGATAGTTTCCGGTCGTAGTAGTTGGCAATCCAATGTCTATCCTAACCTGGGTGAGAAAGGAGGGCTGTAGACCCAACCTGGTGGAAAAGGTTCAAGTGACTCATCGCGAACTGCATCTCTTGACACCGAGCCATACGCAATGCCCTATGAACAAAAATGTTTTAAAAATGATTTATATTACTGATTCTTGGATGCACAAAACAAAGTTGGTTCTAAGAATTGTGTGTTTGGAAAACGACGTTTCTCATTTGTTAATATAGAATCAACATAGGTTTTGTGCAATCCTGCATAAGTATTGCATACAACTTGTAACTTAACACATTTGTGTATTATCAGTCGAATTTCACGCATCATAATTTTATACCCTTTCTTATAAACATGTAATCTGACAGTAATTTGAGAACAGCCATACAAAGCCATTTGTACAATACATACTTGACGCAGCGATCAAAATATAATTATATTCTTCAATTAAGATACTATTGTAAGAATTATTATCTAAAAATCATTTTTAACCTAGTCTACAGTCGATGCATTGTACTGTTAGAATTAGAAACATATCATTGTATAAATATTCAAGCCTGTATTCTTTTTGAATGTTGAAAAATAAATATAACTAAAGAAAGCTACCTCTTTGTGGTTTTAATATGTGTAGCCTTATTTGAAGTCCTTCGAAATCATATCCACACAATGACCCTAATCTAATTTATCTTAACCTAACCGGTTAACATGTATAACTGAATAAATGTATAGATTTTTCGAAATAAAACAACGTTATGCAAAAAATATCGTCAATTGGTTATACTTACCAAAATGGCCGCCAAGACAGTAACAACTTTGGCAATGTTGAAGAATTGCATTTTTAAACTGCAGTTTACTTTGTTAGTACACAGAAAACGCAAATGGATACTGATGAAAATATCCTTGGTTCGACGGGTATTTATACTAGGTAGTTGTAATATTAATTATTTCATAATAACGTAGTATTAATTATAGATAAGGCATTTTTAATTTGAAAATCCAATTAAAACATAACATTTTTACAAGTTCAAATTGTTTTAACGATCAGTTCATTTTTAATTAAAAATATCAAAGATCTTTAAAACGATATTTCATACATCATCTTATTACACAGCAAGTCCGTACTGGCTGCTCTTACGGGCCGTTTGCTGCAGCCCATATGGCCGCCTAAAAATGTTTAATGTCATCCTAGTCAAATGCAGCGGCGAAGCGTCATAGGAGACAAATAGACAATGTCTACCCACTTATAATACGGACAAAAATTTGGTTTTATTTTATGTGTGTAAAAATGTTTTAACCAATTTTAAAGTAAAAGTATATTTTTTTTGTAATAGTATTGTTAGACTAGAGTAGTTGTGGACGCGGATCAGCTGGCGGTCGCGCTGCCGGCCCCCGGGTCTATCCAAATTTCGTATAAAAATAAATGAGACAATTTCAAAATTGTCCCTTTTGCCGGGCGCCGGTATACAGGGGGAAATGGAAAACGGCGGGGGTTTATCGTTGCGCTATGAGACATGTCTCACCGACCGCCGCACAGTGGGGCAAGAGGCCTCCAAAATTGGCAAAAAATATAATATAATAAAATGCGGAACTGTTTATAAACTAATAACATTTTTGTTTATTTCATTTTTCAATTATTATTTTATTCTTTATTTAAACCATTTATTAGGGTTATTATTTAGTAAATATAAATAGAAACATATGGCGAGATGTATGCGTAAGCTAAGAAACCCCTTAGTCAAGATTGTATTATGCTAGTTTGGACAAAATGTGGACATAACTAACAAAGTAGCAGAAAGTAGCAAAATGTGTAAAGTTTTTTTTACTCTTGTAACTCATACTTAATAGAAAAACAAACATTCGGCACACGATCAACTTCGGAACATAACTAAAAACTTTTAAATGTTTGTAGAATCTTTCTATAAAATATAAATTGTAAATCATTTCAAACAAAAAATTGGCTAATGAATCATTACATACGTTACGTCGAAGGTTTCATAGTTTAAAAATGTATTATTTAGATAATATCTCAAAATAGAAACAAAATGGAATAATATTAATAACATATAAAACATTTTTTTTTATCGAGGTGACTCGTCGATATTTGCCCTAGTGAAAGGAGCGGGAAAAAGTGCCATAATATCATATTTTGGTGGCGAGCAATAAATTAACCATGTTACTAAAATAGCGTGACCTATTTGACCGTGTTATCGTACAAACAAAAATAATATAATAATAGGTACATATTTCTAATTTTTTCGTGGTTTAAATTCAAATTTACTTTTTGCCAGTTTTGGAGGCCCTTTGCCCCAGTGTGCGCCGTTCATATTATTACTGTTTTGGTAGACGGTATCAGTTATCCGTTATCGATGTACGTCGTATCGATTGTCGATTGCCTATGCCACTTAGTTTATTAGTTTTTGAACATTTATTTTTTACAGTATAGATAAAATAAAATATACAGGGGGTCCAAGGGGGCGCAGTCCCCCTGTCAAGTCACGTAACACCATTTTTTTTCAATGCCTCCCCGATCTAAAGACCCATGCCTCGCCACTGAGTCTCAAATGTGTTATGATTCTATGTGTTATAAACTGTTTTATACTTAAAACGTTTTAATCAGTCGCAAGGCATATTGAAAAGTATTTTTTTGATATGAACGTTGGAAATAATTTAAAATTAATTCTATGTAAGACTAGGTAGACAAACTAGACAGTTTAAATAGCCTAATCACAATTATAGAATTTATACGACTAACTAGTAATTAATATCGACGTTTTATGTAAAAAGTTTAATTCACTTTGACAGTTTATCTGCATGTGCCTGGTATTAAACTTTTTATGTCCTATTAACGTTTTCATACATTTTTATCAAATATCGTTTAAACGTTGTTTGCTATAATTTCGAGTTATTGCTTAGTGTAAGACATTATTGTTTGTTCTAAGTAACTAAATAATTTACAAAATGCATCGATTAAAATCGAAATATGGCTAGAACAAAAAAGCTGAATCAAGTATAACACTGGTAATATAGTCCAGGCAATATAGGAAAAAATGCTGGAAAGAATCGGCAATGACTATATCAATTGAAATAGCTTTTTGGTATAATTTTCACACCATTCATATTGTAAAATGGTACCCTCTCAATGGCTGTGCTGTTTTCAAAAACTTAAGTAAAAAAACACAACAACAATCATATCTAGCCTCTCTTTTAGTAATAAGCATTTTTCTGACATAAATAAAATAATACCTAGCATCCATAAAGGCATTAAGTAACTTATTGTTCTTTTAATTTTAAATGAATTTTAAATTTTAAATATTAAATCAATTTTCTAATGAAAGTTATACCTAATTAAAACTACTTACCATATACTAATAGTTTTTTAGTTGTTTTACACTTAAATGCCCACAACTTCAAACAACTCTATTAATGATCTTCATTAAACTTATTTTATAAACGCATTGTTATTACAAAAACGGTTTAAAGAATTATAAAGAAGAATAAGGATTCTATGCTAAAAACGGAATACATATTTCTCCTTTCATTATTTCTTTTAGTTTTTTTATATTTAACCAAGACCGTACATTTGGTAAATTCTGAGCGATTTATATTTGGTTAGGTTAGGTTAGGTAAATTTTGCCAAAGCAAAAGCACAAATTTGTTTTTATATAGTATATCATTACAGCACATTCGTCAACCTTTTTTTAAATTTTATTTGAAAATGGATCAATACAAATTATATAAAAAATTATCGTTGCTTTAATTTGTTGCATTTGATTGCTAAAATTTTCTTGAGATGATGTTAGCTTGTACTATTTATACTTTTTACCCAATTTCGACGATAACTGCTGTAATAAAAATATAAAGTACTTAAGGCTATTGACTATAATATTGACTGAAATACTAGTAGTAGGTATGTTGGAATGGTTACCACACGATCTATAATGTAATAATAATGATATATGTATTTTTTTGTTATTATAACATTTTATTTGAAATCAAGTACAACATTATAATGAATTAATAATAACGAGAAGTGTAAAATAGTGATGTCCAATTATTGATAGTTTCCGGTCGCAGTCGTTGGCAATCCAATGTCTATCCTAACCTTGGCGAGAACGGTGGGTTGTAGGGTGGTGGTGGTGGTGGTCCATCCATTACTAAATCATCACCGTCTAAATCTCTTGACACCGAGCCATACGCAATGCCCTAAGAACAAAAACGATTTAAAAATTATTTAAATTAATGATTCTGGGATGTACAAAACATAGTTAATTCCTTAAATCGTTAGTATGGAATAAAGACGTTGCTCCTTTTGTTAATATTGAATCAACAGAGTTTTTGTGCTATCCAGCATAAGAATTCCATACAACTTGTAACTTGACAAATTTGTGTATTTTCAGTCGAATTTCACGCATTATAATTTTATACCCTTTCTTAAAAACGTGTAATCTGACAATAATTCGAGAACAGACATGCAAATATAAATATTTGTGCCTGTATTGTTTTTGAAAAATAAATTTAACTTTGCAAAGTATTGCAAAAAATAACATGTTTATCATTACCAAAATGGCTGCCAAGACTGTAACAACTTTGGCGATGTTCAAGAATTGCATTTTTAAACTGCAGTTTACTTTGTTACTACACAGAAAACGCAAATGGATACTGATGAGAATATGCTTGGTTCCACCGATATTTCTACTAGTCTTAATATTAATTATTACATGATAACGTAGTATTAATTATCGATAAGACATTCTTTATTTGCAAATCCCATTAAAAAATACATTTCTACGAGTTAAAATTGCTTTAATGATCTGTTCATTTTTAATTAAAAAATATTCAATTAAAAAATGAATTTTTACTAATTACACAATGTGTATCCAATTGTTTTTTAAAAAAAATTATTAAGGTTGATAATATTTTTTATCGTTGTGTAGCAAAAGTTTTATTTTAATTCCGACATTGGAAGTCGTCACGTATGAAATAAATATCGTATTGTGTACACTATTTAGTAAGAAAACCAAATAGTAAGAAAACTTTAATTTTAGTAATCATATTAATATATTGTCTCTTGTGTTACAAATAGATTATTGTTATTTAATATAAATGGTTAATAACAAACCTCTGAAATTCATTATAATTCGTTACATGGCCGATGCAGATTTGTTGACATAAAGTTTACCTTCAAATACAAAAACTACCGCTAAAAAACAAACAAAGAAGTTCATTTTTCCCATGTTTGTACCGTATTGACCGTTATATTTTACCGTTGAAATTTTAAGATGAAAAAAGTGTTAATTTTTTAGGCTGGTTTTTCTGCTCTTCTGGCAATACTTAAATTTACCTGATCTTCATATGATCATCAAACTCTATCCGTCTATGCCATTTTATGTGTTCGTAATAACATAATAATATATGTGGTTTAAATATTACTAGAGATTTAACTTTTTTATTACTATTGGTTTTTCGCTTTCTATGAAGATCAATGTACGAAAATCCAAAGTATATGAGTATGGGTCTCACGCTTTATAAAAAGTTATTCAAAGAGTAAAATTGTTTTTGTTGTATTTAACACAACCTCATTCCTATTTAAAAGAAACAATAAGTTTTATTTATTTATTTTACTGTGACTAGACTTATAGTATATACATGTGATGAAATAGGCATTAAATCAATGAGTTTTGTATACATTTGCGGATAATATGTTAAACAAATTGTAAAATTATTTAAATCGAATAATTTGTTTCACATTTTATTAGAGTATAATACTATACTATAATTTGTATAAACTTAATTTAATAGTTATACTAATACCTATTTGGGGACTGGCTACATCTTTTTGTGTTATTGCAAAACGATATAATTATTTGTCTAGTTTAATCATTTTTATCTTACTTGTTGTGCTATTCGTACATTATCTGTTTATTCTTTTTATAAAAATTATAATTAGCTGCAGGTACTTAAAGTATTATTTATAAAATAACCACAAGTCTCTTGAATACCTCGCCATTTATTTTGTTCCTCGGATGAAAAAACACACGTGTAACGCATTCAGATTTTAAAACGAATTGCGATTATAATTAGAATCTGTGTTAAGTTAAAGGGAAATAGGTGGTTTAAAATATAATTAAAATAAGTATATGGGTCAAAATGCCATACATAAACGAACGTTTGGAGCGACCCCCCCCCCATAACATCTTTTTGAAAATTACACTGCATGTCTGTTACGATTAAAAAAATATTCTGAATTTTTTTTTTTGATTATTTTTGCTATGGTCGTAAAAATATTTTGAGTTTTTTTCTTGACACTTCTTTTTTATCATTTTTTTATAGTATCTTCGGTCTCAAAAAAATGAATTAATAATCAGTTTCTTATGTAAAATAATCTCAGCTTTCTGACGCTAGCTGGTGAAATTTCAGAGACAACAGAAAAAAAAAACAAAAAAAGACAACAGTAATCAAAATATTTTAAATAATTATCTGTAAATATGTATAAGATAATTTCCCATTTTTTCGACTTCTCTATGAAATTTCAGCTTTTTTTTTTTTGTTATAATGAGCGTTCTTATGGAGAACCCAATTTGAAAACTACACATTTTGTTTAACATTATCTCAGCTTTTTGAAAATAATATTAGAAAAATTCTCAAATTTTGGGCAAAATGAAAAAAGTAACTTTTTAGATAATAAACTAAATTTTAATGGCTTTCTGTTACTAAAAAAAATGAATCAATATTTTTTTCAGAAAACTGAGATTATTTTAGAAACTGATTTTAATACATTTTTTTGATGGCCGAAGATGCTATAAAAAAATGATAAAAAAGAAATGTCAAGAAAAATACCCTCATATATAAAACAATTTTACTTATTTATAAGGTCCGTGATTTTAGGATTCAAATATGACCCTTATTGTGGTGATAATTAGTATGATTTTTCTAACACCGTCGGATAATATTATTCAATTATTGTAATAATTCGATGATAAAGATGTATTTCTATATTGATAAATAATAATTATAACTGTACTAAGCGCATAGTTATAAACATTTTAATTAAAAAATGTGTACTTACATAACACACACAACTTTTTACACCTTTGTATATACTTACTTAAGACTTTGTAAATTTTGTAGACTTCAGAATTTTCTTAACAAGCGTTTTAAATTTTACAAATTTTAAAATTTGAGTTAATTATATATTTTCAAAGCTTCTAATAAAATAAGCCACTTTTTTTATCTAAAAGTTCAAATTTGTTTGTCCGCCATCGGAATACACATTATAGTCTTTTAATACGTCAAATGTTATATAATATAGTATAGTATAAACAATTCGTAGAAAAAAAAAGATTATACATTATACATTAAAAATCGTAAAAACGAATTTTTAGAAAAATAATAAAGCTTTCGATAGTGAAAAAGAAAAACATAATATCAAGTTTAATATTATAGCATTCGTTTTACTGTTGCATAATACACTTTTTACGCCTGTAAGTATAAGTTAAAGCAATGCACGCGATATGTCAGGTTCTTCCCTGATCGGCCCCCCCCCCCCCGTAACGGCAACCACACAAACACCAACAGCGTGGACCCAAAGGCGATGCGCATGGTACTTGCTGATCTGTGTTCGTTCCTGTAAGTGTAACTCTGTCAGTATTATCCTCGGGGGGGGGGGGGGGGTAGGAAACGGTAGGGGCGCGTTAAAAAAATATGTAATACCCATAAATAGGTAATATGAAATTGAAGAGCCAATTGGTTTTCACGAGGTTCACGATATTTTAGGTATGCAATGACTAGAAGCGTTTAAAATGTTTGGCGTTTTGTTATTAACCATTTGTATTATTAAACAACGATAATCTATTGGTGGCACAGTATGATTATTAAAATTAAGGCGTTTTTACTAGTTTCTTTTCCCAATAAATGGGTACGCAAGACGATATTAATTTAAAACTTGACGATAACGATAATTAAAACTACGTTATCGTGGAATAATTAATATTAAAACTTGTATAAATATCCGCGGAACCAAGGAAATTGTCATCAGTATCCATTTGCGTTTTTCTGTTTAGTAACACATTTAACTGCAATTTAAAAATGCACTTCTTCAACATTGCCAAAGTTGTTACAGTCTTAGCGGCCGTTTTGGTAATGATAACTATTTATGTTATTTTATTTGCAAACCTTGTTTTATTTTGAAAAATGTATACATGTTTTCAGTTAGTTAGGATAAATTAGATTAGGGCATAGTTTGGGCACGTTTTCGATATAATTAAAATAAGGCTACAATTAAATAATTCTAAAACCACAAAGAGGTATCTTTCTTATGTTTAACTTATTCTTCAACATTTTTAAAAAGGATACAGGCTCAATTTATTATACAAAGATATGTTTCTAATTCTCAGAGTACAAGGCATCGACTGTGGACTAGTTTTAGTTATATTTTTAGTTAATAACTCTTATAATAGTATTTAAATTGAAGAATATAAATATATTTTGATCGCTGTGTAAAGTATGTTATGTAAAACCGTTGTATGTCTGTTCTCAAATTATTTTTAAAACATATTTGTTCTTAGGGCATTGCGTATGGCTCGGTGGTAAGAGATGCAGTCCGTCATGAAGCTGGTGATGTATCAACAAAAGAATCACTACCAACACTGTTGGTACCAGCTGCTATGGGACTTGCGTCGATGCTAGGATAGACATTGGATTGCCAACGACTACGACCGGAAAATATCAATAATAGGATATTACTTTTTAATTTATCGTTATTATTAATTTATGATGATGTTATACTTGATTCTAAATAAAGTATTATAATATTAAAAAAAATACTAGTTGTATATCATATTATTATTACTATAAAGATTGTAGTTAATATTTAGAGTATGCGAAGCACAATGTTATAATGGTTACCGTGGTTACCATAGTTACACACCACTAGTTTATTTGGGTAAATTACCGAAAATAATCATATTCGTATTCGTATTTAAAGTACAAAACTCGTGTTTGCGGCTAACTTTAGAGGTGGTATTTTCAAAAAGTACTACGCCGGAAACCTTCGCGTGAGTGTACACAACAGCTTCCCAAAGTTTCATGGCGATCGGATGAATGGTGTAGGACAAACAATTGCGTATAGGACAAACAGACGAACGGCGTCCCATAAGAAGCACAATTTCAATAAAAAAAAAGGATTAAATTATACACATCTACTTTAGGGAAATATTTTTAATATTTTGTTTCTGTATTGTCAGTCATATTGTTCAGTATTTAGTATCTGCAGTAAACCCAATGTTTAGTATAGGTTTTGTCCAAAATATAATTCTATACAATGCCAATATTAGCCGTAAGTATTTTATTTCAGCGGTTGTCGTCGAAATTCGGTAAAAAGTATAAACAGTACAAACCAACATCATCTCTAGATAATTTAGCAACCAACTGGAACACCTTAAAGCAACTATAATTTGATATAGATTGATATTAAAATAAAAGGATTAAAGGAATGAACATCTACTTTAAGGAACAACAATATCAGATTAGGAACAGGGTTAATGATAGGTTTTGACCACCGCAGAGCACAAAGTACCAGTTATCCGAAAGACGGTTTTAAAAATTCCATCCCTTGTAAGGGAAACTTCTTATGCCACGCTAAATGGAAGAGCGCTAAGGAAGTAAAATAACCGGATGTAGGTGTTATGGAAGTAAATGAATTTTAACACCTACTTTAGTAATGGAAATTCTTTTGATATTCGTTGAAAATGCAAAAAACTTGTCTACATTTGTATTACATATTAGGATCGTTGTATTTAATTTAATAAATTGGACTAAATTTAGAGCACTCAGTATTTACTACATGTAAAGCCTTGGTTAATTAAAAAAAACTAAACAATATTATGAAAGAAGAAATATGTACTCCGTACTTGGGTTAAAATCCTTATTCTTTTTTATAATTTTTAAAACCGTTTTTGTAATAACGATGCGTTTATAATGTAAGTTTAATGGAGTTCATTATTAGAGTAGTTTGAAGTCATAGGCATTAAATTGTAAAACAAATAAAGAACCATTAGTTTAAAGTATGTGGTAAGTAATTTGTATTATAGGCAAGCTGTCTGGACCCGGCAAGCCCGAGATTTAGTCTGAGATTTAGGCCTGAGTAAAATTATTCCCATTCCCACCCCCATCCATCCCCACCTTTGTCCCCTTCCTAACCCCATCCCTCATCCCTAATCTCTAATCTCTTATCAGATAACAGCGTGACAGCGTTTTTGTGACACTTTTTTCGGTTATTATGTCCTCCTCTTACTCAAGGGTCCCAGTCTCAGTCCCAGATCCCGTTTCAACAGTTAAAAGCTTGCCCAGCATCGTGGCACATAGAATCGGCCTGTTTCTTTAATTATTACCGACCATTTGCTCGAGTACCGTGGTTACCATGGTTACAAACCAAGTGTTTATTTTGGATTACCATAGTTACAAACATTTAATTTACTTATATTTCGTATTTGAAATAAAAAGTTCGTGTTTTAGGCGCCCACACTAAGGGATGGAATTTTTAAAACCGTCTTTCGGATAACTGGTACTTTGTGCTCTGCGGTGGTCAAAACCTATCATTGACCCTGTTCCTAATATGATATTGTTGTTCCCTAAAGTAAATGTTCATTCCTTTAATCCTTTTATTTTAATAGGAATCTATATCAAATTATAGTTGCTTTAAGGTGTTCCAGTTGGTTGCTAAATTTTCTAGAGATGATGTTAGTTTGTACTGTTTATACTTTTTACCGAATTTCGTCGACAACCGCTGAAATAAAATACTTACGGCTAATATTGGCATTGTATAGAATTATATTTTGGACAAAACCTATACTAAACACTGGGTTTACTGCAGATACTAAATACTGAACAATATGACTGACAATACAAAAACAAAATATTAAAAATATTTCCCTAAAGTAGATGTGTATACTTTAATCCTTTTTTTTTTATTGAAATTGTGCTTCTTATGGGACGCCGTTTGTCTGTTTGTCCTATACGCAATACTACACCATTCATCCGATCGCCATGAAACTTTGGGAAGCTGTTGAGTACACTCACGCGAAGGTTTCCGGCGTAGTACTTTTTGAAAATACCACCTCTAAGGTTAGCCTCAAACACGAGTTTTGTACTTTAAATACAAATACGAATATGATTATTTTCGGTAATTTACCCAAATAAACTAGTGGTGTGTAACTATGGTAACCACGGTAACTATTATAACATTGTGATTCGCATACTCTAAATATTAACTACAATCTTTATAGTAATAATAATAAGATATACAACTAGTATTTTTTTATTATTATAATACTTTATTTAGAATCAAGTATAACATCATCATAAATTAATAATAACGATAAATTAAAAAGTAATATTTTATTATTGATGTTTTCCGGTCGTAGTCGTTGGCAATACAATGTCTATCCTAGCACCGACGCAAGTCCCATAGCAGCTGGTATCAACAGTGGTGGTAGTGACTCTTTTGTTGATACATCACCAGCTTCATGACGGACTGCATCTCTTAACACTGAGCCATACGCAATGCTCTAAGAACAAAAATGTGTTAAAAATAATTTATATTACTGATTCGTGGATTCACAAAACAAAGTTGGTTCCAAAAATTGTGTGTTTGCAAAAACGATGTTTCTCATTTGGTTATATAGAATCAACATAGGTTTTGTGCAATCCGGCATAAATATTCCATGTATCTTGTAAATTACACATTTGTGTATTTTCAGTCAAATATCACTCATTCTAATTTTATAATCTTTCTTAGAAACGTGTAATCTGACAATAATTTGAGAACAGACGTACAACGATTTTACACTACATACTTGACGCACCCACCAAAATACATTTGAAATCTTCCATATTGATATAATTATGAAATATTAACTAAAAAAAATTTGTAAGATAGTCCACAGTCGATGTATTGTACTGTTAGAATTAGAAACATATCTTTGTATAAATATTTGAGCCTGTATCCTTTTTAAATGTTGAAAAATAAATTAAACATAAGAATGATACCTCTTTGTGGTTATAGTATTATTTAAGTGTAGCCTTATTTTGATTATATCGAAAACGTGCCCAAACCATGCCCCAATCCAATTTATCCTAAACCAACTGAAAACATGTATACACTTTTCGAAATAAAACAACGTTATGCAAAAAATATCGTCAATTGGTTATACTTACCAAAATGGCCGCCAAGACAGTAACAACTTTGGCAATGTTGAAGAATTGCATTTTTAAACTGCAGTTTACTTTGTTACTACACAGAAAACGCAAATGGATACTGATGAAAATATCTTTGAAACCACGGGTATTTATATTAGTTTGAATATTAATTATTACATGATAACGTAGTATTAATTATCGATAAGACATTCTTTAATTGAAAATCCCATTAAAATATTACATTTCTATGAGTTAAAATTCCTTTAATGATCGGTTCATTAAAAATATTCCATTAAAAAATGAGTTTTTACTGGTTACACAATATTAGTGTCCAGACATTTTTTTTAATAATTACTGAAGTCGGTAATATTTGTTATTGTTGTGTAGCAAAAGTATTATTTTAATGCCGACATAGAAAACCGTCACGTATTAAATAATACCGTTTTGTGTACACTATTTGGTAGGAAAACAAAAAGTAAAAACACCTTAATTTTAATAATCATTTTATAACTTTAGTATTGCTAAAAAAATGTCGTTATTTAATAGAAATGGTTATTTTTGAAACCTACAAATTTAGAAGATTATCAACTTATACGGTCTTTTTTATTTTTAATTATTATAACTTTAAAGAAGAAGGTATTAAATAAAGTAGATACGGTTATACGGCTTTACTGTTGCATGTACACATATTGAGCACTGGCTCGAATATAGTACCTTGTGCATGGCAATAACAGCCTTTACAACCGTTCGGAAATGTGTGATTGATTCTTAAAAAAAAGTATCTAATTTAGCTTAGCCGTTTTTAATTACTTGACATTGTTAATTTAATATTTACATACAGCAATTTGAATAACTACAAATTTTGCTATAGAAATACCTTTTTTACATGTCGAGCATGTGTGTGGTAATACTATTAAAATTGACACAACAAAAAAATTATCGGTAGTTTTAATACTCATTATTCAGATATGTTAATTTATACTTATTTATTGTTTATGTCTGCCGATTGACACCCTCGCAATGATGTGATGTCTTTAAAATCTTAAGTACAAATACACAACACCAATCACCTCTGGCCTCTCTTTTAGTAATGAACATTTTTCTGGCATAAATAAAATAGTATCTAGCATCCATAGAGACATTGAATAACTTATTATTCCTTTAATATTACTACTTACAAAAGTAATATCTAGTTTATTCTATATACAGGGTGATCCAACTAACGTAAGACACTAATTTTCTCGGAAAATATTAATATTTCGAGAATTTTTTTTTTCTAAACTTTTAGGTACATATTTTACTACATTTTACATTATTTAGAAGTTTTTTATCTTCACCCGTTATAAGTAAAACAAGTATTGCATTTGGTTTTTTAAATGGAAACGTATGTTTTTAGTTTCATAAATCTGTAGACAAAATTTTTAAAAAAGTTTTAGCGTTTGGAATTTTAATTTTCATCAATCGGTTTTCTGCTTATTACGTTGTAAAGATTTGAAATTTTGATCCATATTTATTTGGGATTTCAAAACAGGTAGCATATTAAATACTATTAAATAATATTATCGACCGCGTCGTCTGTCGATAAAACCGATTATCAGATAATAGTAATACTCATTACTTTTTTTTTTATTATATATGGAGATGCGGTTCTTTACCTACTGTCGGAAACCGCGACACCGTATACATGTCTGGTCAATTGTTCACATATCTTATCAGTAGACAACACTTACGACGAAATTTTTTTCTAATCTTTTACCTACCCATATTTCACGGTATGATTATGATATATTATCATGCCCAAAAAAAGTGCGTGCAACCGGCTGCCGGCAACGTGACTTGCATTTTATATTGCTCTACAATGCACGATGAAAACTAATCTATATAATAATCTATATAATAATCATCTATATAATAATCATCATCATCATCATCATCATAATAATAAAATGTCAATTCAAATAGCCGACGTCCCGCCAGTCGCCTAATCGTCTCTTCCATGGGATTCGTATAATACATCTGGCTCATAGACAAGCATAAAGAGGCGGCTTGGGCAGCGCGTGGCGTTGGCGCGCGTTTTTATCATGTCACAACGTTATCGTATCAAATAATAACGGTGACGGCGTGTGTTGTTTTTTTTGCCGAGTTTGTACTTTCCTTAAATTAAATTTAACGTAAAATTATTATTATTATTATTAATTACACTGTTGTTCATTGTCATACGTGGTTTTTTATTCAATAGTGTTTCCCGGTGTGTCAAACGTTATCATATATATAATAATGAAAATTAAAAACGGCGAACGGCGTGTTTTGTTTTTTTTGGTGAATTTTTGTCTTTGTAGTTTGTTATATTACATACATACAATTATATATTAAACGTATAATAGTTATTATTAATTACATATTTGTCCGTAATTCGCTCACGGTTTTCGTTCAAGAGAAATCGACGTGTTTCCCGGTGTGCAAACATTACCTATTAATATGCGTCGTTGGATGTCGGTACGTTTTTTAGATTTAGAATATATATAATAATATATAGTATAGTAGTATATTACATTTCGCTTAAACCAAATTATCAAATTAATTAGATGTACAAAATTCTTATCTTTTTCAAACCGCTGTGTGTGGTGATAACGATACATTTCATATTTTTTGTTGAAAAATTTGTTGACTACTATTTATTTTCAACTAAATAACTTACTGACTTATTTTATATATATGTAAATTATTTGTTTTAGGCCAATACTATAGTGAAATCATAACCGACGCGTGTCCGTTTAGAAGATTGATTGCTACTTCTATCTACTCTGTCTTTAATTAATACAATAAGTAGTTATTATTGTTACCATTGGTTACAGACTGTTATCCTATGCCGTCACCGATTAATTTGCCTGCGGCCAACAGAAAACTTACACCGTAGAAGTTCATTTTTTGTTATTTATGAAGTATTTTTTAATAATTAGTGCCTATCTAATCTCTATACTCAACCCTAATTTAAATTGACAGTTTTTTTTTCATTATACAGTGTCTTAACCGACTTCTCTTAACGCTTTAGTTTCTTAACGTGCACACACATACGATACTAATGTACAAATAATTAAGACATTAATTATTTCAAATTTTTTTGTTAAAGCTGTACAATTGTGATCACTACATAGAATAAAAATTATTTTAGTTTTTTTATATATTTTTTTTTAATGATATATTATTTCACGTTAAATTGGCATTATTTGAATATATTTTAATTATTTCATTTAGTAGGATGATTTACCTATATAAATATGTATGATCACTATCGAGTACTATCACTAACCGTTTGGGGTTTTTAAAATTGTTTTTTGACTTAATTTGTGGTTTTAATATTTTAACTTTGGAAAATTCATACATTGTAGGTAAGCTATGTGGAAATCAACAATTCAAGCTAAGAAAAATCTAATAATTGTCATTAAAGTTGAAAATATAGTTTGTATTCTTTGAAATTGACAAACATATAACTTTATTTTTTTAAATCATGTATCTGATTTCACTTTCCAGATAATTTTTTTTTTAGGAAGTATTATTGTAAATTATTTAGTAGAAAAACATTTATTTACCTATCTAAAAATAACATAATACATGGATTAATTAAAAAAAAGTTTATTGTTGTTAAAATAATAATATATATATATAATAATGAAAAATATTTTTTTAAATAATAATAATAGTATATTTGATGCACTGAATAAAAATTGTTCAGATCTAAAAACAATCGATTTTTAGTTTTATACACCTGGGGCTACTTTTGTGTGCTTAAAATTTATATACATTATTGACATAAAATATCTATGTGTTCATTCCGCTCTAATAAGAAATAACTGTACTACATGATCTAATTTATTTTAATCACATTATACATAGCAACATCTTATGCTATTGTAATCATTCCGGTTTTTACTCCCTGGCTTTATAATACTTATTTAACCAACGAATAAATGCATTTTTACACAGTCTTATTATAAAAAATTATAGGTATGTTTTTTAAAAGCATCAGCAAAAGTCCCTATATCATCTTAATAAATTCTTAAAACAGTTGTCTTTAGATTATTTTAGCGTTCAACATTTTGTGTTCTTAGACCGTTTTTGTGAGTAGTAATCAAAAATCAAAAAAATTGTCTGAACATTTATTTTTACTAACTATTTAATGTTAATTTTTTATATTATATGTATGTATATATATATATATTTTTTTTTTTGAGCTGCTATTGATATAGCTTGAACTAAATTAGATACTTATTAATATTGACTATTTTGTTTTTTTTTGTGGTGTGATTTCAGACATAGGGCGTAATTAAAACATAAAAATAAAATATTAATTTCAAATCATTTTATTGCATTTTAACATTTTGAAGCATGGTGGTATAAGTAATATACCACTTTTTCAAAAAATAGCCTACTCTCGCGCAGTGGTATATATTTATTACCACCTTCATAATCATGTTCAGAGAAAATCGGAGATAAAAATGCTGTGCTTCAAAGGGTTAAAATTTATATTGAAAATCTACATTTAATTTACTATTTTATTATTTATAGAAGTATAATATAAGTATTCGCTCCACCCTAAAAAAGTATAGTAAATCTATAGATTTTGCTATATTTTTTTAAATTGATACTACATAATAAAAAATAAAATTATTTTAAAATTTTTGATTATTATCATTTAGTAGGATGAATTGTTGGTTAGCCATCTAAAAATATATCAACATATGGATTTATACCTTTCATGGTTTACTTAAAAAAGTATTAATGTATATATCAATTTATCTATTATGTATAAAATATGTCTGGATAAGTATCAAATAATTTAGGTATTTTATGCACTGAATATTATTATTATTATCATTTTGTACTCTGACCGTTTTTATAATCACCGCCGGACACTCGAATAATCAAAAATATTTGCTACAAATTATTTCAGACATTTCATTCATGTTTTGTACTCTTGAGTTCCCAAGTAACCGTCACACAAACATATCATTCTTCCACACTTTTAAACTTCTAATAACCAACAAACGTCAGACCTTAAGTATCAAAGTACCTTTAGCATTAAAGGTCCAGATCCAAAAACTAAAAGATTTGCATCGAGACATTTCATTTAACCTCTCTTTGGACATTTTTATAAGCTCTGCCAAATAGTCGATCAATAATAATGTATTTATCACTCTTCACTTCTTTCCCTTTTAAGTTTTAATATAAACTAGACATTTCATTCATGTGATTTACTCTTGAATTCTTAAACACTTATGAACTTCTGTTAAACCACCAGACCTTTAATATACATATTTAATGCATTATGCTGTTGGTTACATTCTAAACGTACAGTACGTCATTACCGAATAATGGCATAGACGGTGATTTCTGAACAAATAAGGATTTTAATTCAACCAATATCTAGACATATAACGTATACGTTTGAAAAAGTTTTGTTGCACATAGGAACACCATATCAGACATATACAGACTGACCTCTAAACATTTTTTTCTATTTTGAACCATAGCTATTACCAAGCCCGTGAAGTAAACAACACCTCAAACAATTCAAATTAAAAAAAAAAAAAATTGTCCTTTAAGCAAGTAGCACACTCGCTTTAGTAGTAGGACGTTTCTGATCTGACAGATAGCTAGACTTGCACTACAGTTAACCGGTACTTAGCTTGCAAAACACTTTTCCGAAACTAAGTATGAACTATGATTACTGGATAAAGGTACGATGAATTATAACGGTATACTTTAAAACGTAGTGAGCTGACTCGACACCGTGGCCGGCGTAGCCGGGCACCCCCCTCGGAACCGCTGTTTACAGACATATAACATACTACGTTTAAACAAATTTTGTTTCACAAAGGCAAACCTTAACAGACATTTAGCTGACTGTCCTCTAGACATTTTTATCTGTTTTCAACTCATAAAGTTAAGCGGGATGACACCGGCCTATATTGATGACGTGGTCTATAATATAACAACTTTTACCAAAGACAATTTCCATTATACACTTTTTCCCAATGGCCAGCTTCTTATCAAGCCTCTTTAACTTTTTAAAATTTTAATTTAAACTTAATTTTAAACCTGTTACCTCCTCATAGACTGTAGCCTACAAACCTAGGATATTTTTAGTTGGCGGATCGAAGCGACGGCGCCGAGCGAGCGAATGCTAAAACACTCGGAGACCTGCCGTCCTTATCAGTTTTCAATACGAATTCCGCCCGCTGATAAGGAACTGGACATTGGTAGTTCATAAAAATTGGTAAAAGTGGTAACAACCCAAGTAAGCAACACCGGACACTTGATATTTATTAACCGTCTAACTTCTAGACTATTCTTTTCAATTTAAAATTTAAAAAAATTACAGATACATAGCTAGACTTACTCTACACTTAATCAGTACTTAGCTTGCAAAATATTTGTCCACAACTAGGTATGAATTCTGATTACTAGATACAGCCTATAGGTACCATGAATTATAACGGCATTCCATTAAGACGTATTGCGATGGCTCGACACCGTGGCCGGCGCAGCCGGGCACCCCCCTCGGAATCTGTGACCTCCCCGAAAATACTTTGCAGCGAGGGGACGTGAGCGTGCCCGGCGTAGCCGGGTACAGTACCGGGAATCTGTGACTTACCCGCCCGACTCGGGGGCCTGGGGGCGGAGCCCCCAGCTAGAGCGAAGCTCTAGTGCTTAGTAAGAAAGAAAAATGATTCATCTTTACTGGTTTCATAAAACGTAATTAATAATCCGGCATGAATATTCTTTATTCCTAAAAGATATGTACACTTACAAAACCAATTTAAAAACCAATACCCTTGCAGCTTCGTATCAAAACCAATAATAAAATAAAACACTTGTAAATAATGTATAAACAAAAAAATGTGTTCAAAATAATGCGTATTTAGATAAACAATTGAACTTCGGAATTATCTATTCGAATATGTACGTCCAAAAAACACCTACTTTGTACTTTCGGTTCTATAAGGTTACTCGTCTGTAGTTTTATTTTAAATCTATTAAATAGTAAACTATACAATTATATTTCAATTGTATATAATACTACCTAACGAAAATGGTTTTCACAAAATATTTTGTAATATGTTTAATTCTTATACTCAAACTGCAGTCAATGTATTACTGTGTATTGTTTACACTGACAAAACAAGAAATAAAACACTTGTGAATGTCGTATACAAAAACACGTTACCTATTTAGTTAAACAATAGAACTTCGATTAATATACCTACTCTGTCGGAATATGTACCATAGAAACACACATTTTGTAAGTCTGGTCTTATGAGTAACTCGTTTGAAATTGTATTTTGTACCTTTTAAATATAATAAAATCACATAAGTGTATTGTTTCATATAAGAGTACAACATAATGAAAATGGTTTTCCTTAAACATCAGATAATATGTTTAATTTTTATATTTAAACTGCAGACAATGTCGTGCGACGAACATGCAGAACTATTATCACAGTGGAATCAAGTAAGGTTACTTAATACTGGGTATGAGACGCAAAACGATGAGTTATCACCCGATTACGCTAATTTGTCTATTGAAGAACTAAAGCAAGCAATAATTTTCAAATTCGACCAACTTAAATGTGGAAATCTTTTCAGTGCACATTTACATTTTTTAATAGTCGACAAACATTTTCAAACACGAAGCTATTTTTCACTAAATCCCGATTTTATTTCGTTCTTAGAAGAATCCGTTAAAATGGTTAGCTCTTTTTTCGACGTAAATGGAATACAGATGAATGAAATATGGTTAGTTTACAATCACGCATTTACCATGAACAATTACTTCCAAATACCTTTGACAACACGGTGGAAACTAAGCGATCTTCAGAAAAATATAATGCAGCAAAATCGTTTTGTTATTAATGAACTCAACAATTATTTCGTGTCAAATTGTAAAGGTGAAAATCTATTCAAAATAAATCCTAAAAAGTTAGGTTCATATTATCGTTGTCAAGCGCGTAAGATAATACTTAATAATAAAAATTCGCTTAACAATTCACACGTGGGCAATCTAGGAAAAGGCCTTAAAAGCGTTATCAACCCAAAGATCACTACAACTTATTTGAAAACCGCAATCGACGAAAAATATATTAAGTTTCAAAGCCGTTTTAAATTATATACCCCTATATATATGGATGAAGATACATGGGTTATATTGAATCAAGCAATGGAGCCTCATTTAGAGATTTCCAAAAATCAAGGATTGAGAGGATTACTAATGTTCGGAAAAATTAATTTTCTGATTATTGACATAATTAGATTTATTTGTCTTCGAATCACTTGGAAATTCCTGGTAGGAATAAGTCTTAAAAAATATAATTATTATAACCGATTTTCTGAAGATGACAAGCCTCCATACATAGATAGAGGAGATTACACCTTTTTTTCTTCCGATCTCTTCTTTGACTTATCATATTTCCAGCCATTTTTATCAAAATTTATCGATAAATTAAATTTAAAGGATAGTGTCTTGAATGAAGTGTATTCAATTTTTGAAACTGAATTATTACGTTATGGTGAAAACCGCTGCTATCACTTTGAACCTAAATATTATATTGTTGGAATAGTAAAAAATGAACTAGATTCTTTATGTTTATCATTAAATATCCCACCTTTCAGTATAAGGCCACGAATCCGTATTGTTGAGGTCTTTAACGTGGCTAGATCGATAAGTAATGAGATTCCGAGAATATTTGAAGATTCGTTGCAGTTAAACTTACTTCAATCGTACTTGAAATTTATCAATGACTATAGTGAACGGATTTCGATGTTTTTGAGTCTAAAAACTAAAGAAAAACTTGATTAAATGTCGTTTTTTAACTGCAGAATTTAAACAATTTATATGGAATTATCTAATAATGATAGAATACATAATAATATATAAATTAATAACATGCCTAAGTAATGTAATTGATACGTTTGTTGAGACAGCTTCTTAAGTCTCTTAGACTAATTAATTTGTTGTTTTAAAATTTATCACCATGAATCATCTAAGGTTATTATAATTTATTTATAGTATATATGAATTATTTTGAATCATTTACAAATATTTTTGTGGACTTACAGTTGTCTTTCAAATCACAATATGTAATGTTATTTTTAAGGTTATTTCGTCGTCAATGTTGAATTTTCATAACAAATAGTTTTAACAAAATAAACTAACTGTACGAATAATACTTTTCATATAAAATATATTTGATTAGCCACATGTTATTATTATCAATAAAATATAATATTTTCTTTGAAATACAATTCTTTGTTTTTAGTTTTATTTTTTAATAAATACAAGGCTTACACTCAAAATAAGGTAATAATTTTACTTTTGGGATTTTGAAATGAAAAATTTTTATAATTTTGGCCAATTAATGTACTGTACAGGTACGATTTTCTGATCTCTGGAATTGCTTAACCAAGAAATCAGTTCAGCCGTTTAAAAGATATCGTGGGTCAAGAAACAAAATAGCTGGCTCAATGGTATAAGGGCAGTGGGTAAAATAAGAATTTCAATGTAAAAAACTGAAATTTTAATCTTTTATAAATTGAAACAACTAAAAAACTAAAAATAATTTTAACATGTATTACGCTACGATCCATGTCCTGAAAAATTAATAAAGAATACAGATATTTTTTCAAGCTCACATATGAGTATACTTAAGAAAAGTACATTTGAATTGAATGGGTTGTATTCGACCAAAAATACCCAGTTGTATAGACCCCTTAAAAGTACGATATACTTTTAAACAGTTTCAATAGATTTTTAAGGAAAATGGACAAATAATAGGAACTTTTGGTGATGTCTTTTTTAATGTTGGTTAGGCAGTTAAAGCATCTGTGTCCAAAAAAACAATAACGGTAAACATAACAACGTGAACCAATACCCTTTTAGCTATGTATCGGAACAAAAAACACTTGTAGTTAATGTATTAAGTAAAATATTTTCAAAAAAGTATATTATTCAAATCTGTACCCAACAATAAACATAATGATTTCATAAACAGAAACTTGTTTCTACTAGCAATAGTAAACATTTTGTAAATATATTTAGTTGTCAATCAGTGTTATTAAATGACATGGTTAAATGGCCGCCGCAATAAACGCGGAGTAATATATTCATCTCTTTCAAATACATATTATATAACTTTTCAAGGGATGAATAATAATACAATTGTGTTTCAACAATTCTTTTTTGAACATTATTCTGAATGAAGTGACTATCTTGAAAAAAAAACAATAATTAATTTAAAAAGGTACAATAAAAAAATGTGGTGCGTATAATGAAAATGAGTATACATTAATTTAAAACAAAAATCTTTAAAATATTCACTAAAACAAAATATATTTCATTTATCAGGTCTTTGTAGGACACCTGTATATATTAAAACATTCTATTTAAAATTATAATTATTACTAAAAGTATATTCTACAGCAAAATGAATATTGATAACAAAAATATATACATTAGTTTAATAATAATTAAAAGAGCACAAGTGAACAACAGTTGAATTTTCAAATCAATACAACTACTTTATTTTATTTATTGACTGACTTGATTAAATGACAAATGCAAAAGTTTGATTTATTGTTAACATGTTATAACCTATATGCATTTATTTGTTAATCATTAATATTTTGAAGAAAATATTTGGTATAAAATGTATGGATGATAGTCCAACACCAAGTTTAATTAATTTTATATTCCACAATCAAATATCCGTTATGCATTAGAAATGCAAAATATGGGTTAGATAACAAAATTTTAAATTAAATTAGATCTGACATTAGATCTACCATAAATAAAAATATTAACCAAATATGAATACATTTGCTTAATTGATAAAAAAAAATATTGCTACATTTTTTTTTAAAGATGATTTCATTCATATAAGAAACTAGAAAACAAAAGCTACCACATAACATAAAATCTAACTTTTTTCATTTGTTAAGCCACATTAAAAAAATGAAAAGTCAACTATAATTATAGAGTGACTTGACTAAAAGAAACTAATATTCTTAACATTAAATGATACTAAAAAAAATGCTTATACAAGTTATTATTCGAGACAAATAATTATGATGTTAAAATTTAACATCCTTATTGCAATCTCATACGTTACACATCTTGAAAATATAATTGTTTTGTTTTATTTTATATTAATATATATTTTTTTTTATAGCCTTTAAATATTTATAATATGAGTTCTTTTTGGGCCACATAAAAATAATCGGCGGGCTGTATGCAGCCCGGGGGCCGCTGGTTGAGTATGGTTGTGTTAAATGCTAATATTTTATTCTTCTAAGATTCCAAGAAGAAAGCAATATTTTCTTTATCTAAAAAATAATAATTTAATAATTATTAACTTATATCACCTAATTTCTATAAAATGCCTTATCTAAAACAATATTATTTTTATTTTGTACATTTTTCGGTTATATCTACAAAAGACGACTTCAAAATGAAGACGTTGACACAACTGAAAATATACAAAATAACAATTTACTAATAGTAATAGCGTAATATCTATTATTCACAATATACAGTTTTTCAATACTAAAATATTGCACATCTAGACTCTAGTGCATATTGATATTTGAAACATACCTAACTAGTAACTGAATAATCATAAATGACATATTGATATGTAGCTTGATAAACCAATACTGACTATTGTAATCAGTGACAAATTGTACATTAAAGTTTCAACACATCATTATCTTTCCAGTAATCTTCTTAAAAAATGTCCTGCTAAAAAATACAAATTAAAATTTTAATATATTGTACTTACAGCTTTCCTGCGGTTAGTCACCAACATTTGTTCCAGTTAAACTATAATTAACAACTGTTAATTGGCCATATAATAATATTATATTACGTATAGTATTAATTTAATACTATTAAATAAATCAGTAGGTATATTGTATAACTTGGTTGTTATGTTGAGTTTTCCAAGTCTTAAATACAAATTTCACTATTACTAATGAGAACTAAATTATATTTATGAAATCATTACATTCATTATAGTTTCAAAATAAATTGTAAAATGTATGTCACTCTAACCGCAATTAGACATTTTAAATCACAATACTAGTTTCTTCTTATATATAAAAAAAAACTGTTCACAAATCACGAGTACACGTTGTATCAGTGCCGCAACTACCATTATATAGGCCCCTATTTACTATAATGCTCACCCAAAGTTTTGTAGGGTCCCCAATTATAAAACTAAAGTTAAACCCTATTTAATACTTATTGAATCTTAATAAGAGCTGAACTATAATTGGCAGGTAGCTTCAACTTAAACGCTTGAATACTTTATTTTGTAATTACCTTTATACTTGTTACATACGTGTATAAATCAGTTTATTACAAAAACAAAAAAATCTTGAAACATAATATTATGATTTAAATATGTGTATAAGTTATAACATGTCAAAAAAAAAATGTATGTAACAATAATTATAATTCAATTTTGGTTTATTTAAGAAAATTTTGTTTTCTTGCTTTTTTAGTAGCAAATATTTGAATTATTTTGTTTATGTCCAATTCTTTTGTTCTTCCTCGTTCAATATTTAAAATACTTATGTTTGTCAGGCGGTCTTGAGACATTGAATTTCTTAAGTAGTTTTTTATGATTTTTAATTTTGAAAACGATCTTTCTGCATTGGCTACAGTAACTGGCAATGTTATAAATATGATACATGCACTAAAAATATCATTGTACATAGAGGCCATATCATTTTCTAAAATACATTGTAAAAGGTGTTTAATACAATGTAAATTTTTTAATGAATCCTTTAATATAGATTTAAGGGATAGAATTTGCCTTGTTATATCAGTACTTAAATCATGTTTGTAAAATATTTGAAAGTCATAAGATGCTTTTGTGATATCTTCTTCACTAAATGATAATATATTATGCGGTACCAGAAATTCAAATCTTTTAGTAACCTCAAATAATCCTTTGAATCTTTCTTGAAGTTGTAAAATTGCTGTATCTATAACTGGTAAAAAAACCATCACACGAAGATTGTCTTCAGAAATATCGAGTCTTCTATCACCGTCAACATCACCAAAAATCTTATTTGAATATACACGGCGACGAATAGTTTTTTGGATTGGTATATTCCACTTATTACATTGCTCACTTGCAGAAGCAACTAGCTCTTTATAATGATCCCTTAAACTTATAATAGAAGAAGAAGCCTCCTTTAAAAATGTACATGCATCATGAAGATTTGTATTTGGGCTCTGTAATTTTTTAGATACTAAATGGAAGTTTCTTAATATATTTTCCCAGATTGTTAGTAATAAAATAAACTCAAATGATTCAATTTTTTTTTTAGTCCAATAGATGTGCAGCGGCCGGGTGCGGCGCGCGTAGATAGTATCATAATACAATAAATCTATATATATATAGTTTTGGAAACTTATCACTCCTGTCATTAGATAATACATGGAAATAAATGGAATAGTTTTTTTTCTCAAATAAGGTGGTTATCTGTGTTTGGTCTCCATTTAATTTTTATATAAATATGTATAGCCTTTATTTATACGACACACGTTTGGCTATCGAGTGGTCATATAATCATAATATCGATAACTACAGTAAGCAAAATACAATTTATCAATTTTAAATCCAATGGCCAATGTAGATATTCAAGTGTCATCATTAAAAATACACAATCGAATACTAAAAATTGTTTAAACCTTGTTTTAAGAAATGAATGTTTAGACTTGAATTGTTATGTCTTCATAAATATGAGGCCCCTTAAACATAACCCGGAGGCTTGTCTGGCGGTAGTTGAGGCACTGCGTTGTATGTCGTTTGACAATTTAAGTTTTACTCATACCATACTATAATGATACTGTGATAATAATATTAACGCTATATTATAATCATACCGTAAATGTGGTTTAAGGCAAAATCGTCCACGTCGCAGTCTACTGATAATACATGTGAACGGATGACGGTTATATTGTAAGGTATATATGTTTCCAAACAGGTAGATTAAGAATCGATTGTCCATATAATAATAAAAAAAAATTAGAGCCAGAGTTATTTATGTCTCATTATCGGTGACAGTATTATCGACGGGGTCCAATATTATCATTATTTACTGGCAAATTGAAGTGCTACTGCTGAAAAACCGAACAAATATTGTTTTTAATTTCAATTCTTTAATAAGTCACAAAAACGAACAGATAGTTGAAAATTGAAAATTCAAACGCTAACATTTTTTTAAAAAAATTATCTACATACTTATGGAATTATAAACATATGTTTCCATTTGAAAAAACGAGTTTCATAGTTCTATAACGTATAAGGGTTGAAGATAAAAAAATTCTAAATATTGAAAAATGTAGTAAAATATGTACCTAAAAGTTTAGAAGAAAAAAAAAATTCTCAAAATATTCATTTTTCCGAGAAAATTAGTGTCTTACGTTAGTTGGATCGCCCTGTATTCGAGCCAGTGCTCAATATGTGTACATGCAACAGTAAAGCCTTATAACCGCATCTACTTTATTTAATACCTTGTTCTTTAAAGTTATAATAATTAAAAATTAGAAAAATAAAAAAGAACGTATAAATTGATAATCTTTTAAATTTGTAGGTATCAAAAATAACCATTTCTATTAAATAACGATATTTTATTAGCAACACTAAAGTTATAATATGATTATTAAAATTAAGGTGTTTTTACTATTTGTTTTCCTACTAAATAGTGTACACAAAACGGTATTAATTTAATGAGTGACGGTTTCCCATGTCGGCATTAAAATAATACTTTTGCTATAAAACAATAACAAATAATAACGACTTCAGTAATTATTAAAAAAAATATCGGGACACAAATATTGTGTAACCAGTAAAAACACATTTTTTAATGGAATATTTTTAATGAACCGATCATTAAAGGAATTTTAACTCGTAGAAATGTATTATTTTAATGGGATTTTCAATTAAAGAATGTCTTATCTATAATTAATACTACGTTATCATGTAATAATTAATATTAAAACTAATATAAATACCCGTGGTTTTAAAGATATTTTCATCAGTATCCATTTGCGTTTTCTGTGTAGTAACAAAGTAAACTGCAGTTTAAAAATGCAATTCTTCAACATTGCCAAAGTTGTTACTGTCTTGGCGGCCATTTTGGTAAGTATAACCAATTGACGATATTTTTTGCATAACGTTGTTTTATTTCGAAAAGTGTATACATGTTTTCAGTTGGTTTAGGATAAATTGGATTGGGGCATGGTTTGGACACGTTTTCGATATAATTAAAATAAGGCTACACTTAAATAATACTATAACCACGAAGAGGTATCTTTCTATGTTTAATTTATTTTTCAACATTTAAAAAGGATACAGGCTCAAATATTTATACAAAGATATGTTTCTAATTCTAACAGTACAATACATCGACTGTGGACTATCTTACAAATTTTTTTTAGTTAATATTTCATAATTATATCAATATGGAAGATTTCAAATGTATTTTGGTGGGTGCGTCAAGTATGTAGTGTAAAATCGTTGTACGTCTGTTCTCAAATTATTGTCAGATTACACCTTTCTAAGAGAGGTTATAAAATTAGAATGAGTGATATTTGACTGAAAATATACAAATGTGTAATTTACAAGATACATAACCAAGATATATAACCAAATGAGAAACATCGTTTTTGCAAACACACAATTTTTGGAACCAACTTTGTTTTGTGAATCCACGAATCAGTAATATAAATCATTTTTAAAACATTTTTGTTCTTAGAGCATTGCGTATGGCTCGGTGTTAAGAGATGCAGTCCGTCATGAAGCTGGTGATTTATCACCAAAAGAGTCACTACCACCACTGTTGATACCAGCTGCTATGGGACTTGCGTCGGTGCTAGGATAGACATTGGATTGCCAACGACTACGACCGGAAAACATCAATAATAGGATATTACTTTTTAATTTATCGTTATTATTAATTTATGATGATGTTATACTTGATTCTAAATAAAGTATAAAGTATTATAATAATAAAAAAATACTAGTTGTTTATCATATTATTATTACTATAAAGATTGTAGTGAATTATTAGAGTATGCGAAGCACAATGTTATAATGGTTACCGTGGTTACCATAGTTACACACCACTAGTTTATTTGGGTAAATTACCGAAAATAATCATATTCGTATTCGTATTTAAAGTACAAAACTCGTGTTCGAGGCTAACTTTAGAGGTGGTATTTTCAAAAAGTAGTACGCCGGAAACCTTCGTGTGAGTGTAATCAACAGCTTCCCAAAGTTTCATGGCGATCGGACGAATGGTGTAGTATTGCGTATAGGACAAATAGACGAACGGCGTCCCATAAGAAGCACAATTTCAATAAAAAAAAAAGGATTAAAGTATACACATCTACTTTAGGGAAATATTTTTAATATATTGTTTTTGTATTGTCAGTCATATTGTTCAGTATTTAGTATCTGCAGTAAACCCAATGTTTAGTATAGGTTTTGTCCAAAATATAATTCTATACAATGCCAATTTTAGCCGTAAGTATTTTATTTCAGCGGTTGTCGTCGAAATTCGGTAAAAAGTATAAACAGTACAAACCAACATCATCTCTAGACAATTTAGCAACCAACTGGAACACCTTAAAGCACTATAATTTGATATAGATTCCTATTAAAATAAAAGGATTAAAGGAATGAACATCTACTTTAGGGAACAACAATATCATATTAGGAACAGGGTCAATGATAGGTTTTGACCACCGCAGAGCACAAAGTACCAGTTATCCAAAAGACAGTTTTAAAAATTCCATCCCTTTTAAGTGAAACTTTTTATGCCACGCTAAATGTAAGAGCGCTAAGGAAGTAAAATAACCGGATGTCGGTGTTATGGAAGTAAATGAATTTAAACACCTACTTTAGTTATGGAAATTCTTTAGATATTCGTTGAAAATGCAAAAAACTTGTCTACATTTGTATTACATATTAGGATCGTTGTATTTAATTTAATAAATTTGACTAAATTTAGAGCACTCAGTATTTACTACATGTAAAGCTTTGGTTAATTAAAAAAAACTAAAAAATATTATGAAAGATGAAATATGTATTCCGTACTTGGGTTAAAATCCTTATTCTTTTTTATAATTTTTAAAACCGTTTTTGTAATAACGATGCGTTTATAATGTAAGTTTAATGTAGTTCATTAATAGAGTAGTTTGAAGTCGTGGGCATTAAATTGTAAAACAAATAAAGAACCATTAGTTTAAAGTATGTGGAAGTAATTTGTATTATAGACAAGCTGTCTGGACCCGGCATTGCCCGAGATTTAGTCTGCTAGGCCTGAGTAAAATAACTCCTATTCCCACCCCCATCCATCCCCACCTTCGTCCCCATCCTAACCCCATCCCTCATCCCTAATCTCTAATCTCTTATCAGATAACAGCGTGACAGCGTTTTTGTGACACTTTTTTCGGTTATTATATCCTCCTCTTACTCAAGGGCCCCAGTCTCAGTCTCAGATCCCGTTTCTACAGTTAAAAGCTTGCCCAGCATCGTGGTACATAAAATCGGCTTGTTTCTTTAATTATTACCGACCATTTGCTCGAGTACCGTGGTTACCATGGTTACAAACCAAGTGTTTATTTTGGGTTACCATAGTTACAAATATTTAATTTACTTATATTTCGTATTTGAAATACAAAGTTCGTGTTTGAGGCGGCCACACTTAGGGGTGGAATTTTTGAAAAGTACTATGCAAGTTAGGTTCGCGGGAGTGTACTCAACCACTTACCAAAATTTAATGGCGACCGGATGAATGGTGTACTAATGCATAAAGGACAGACAGGCATTAATTTTTATTTATATAAATTTAACTAGATATTACTTTTGTAAGTAGTAATATTAAAGGAATAATAAGTTATTCAATGTCTTTATGAATGCTAAATACTATTTTATTTATGCCAGAAAAATGTTCATTACTAAAAGAAAGGCCAGAGGTGATTGGTGTTGTGTATTTGTACTTAAGATTTTAAAGACATCACATCATTGCGAGGGTGTCAATCGGCAGACATAAACAATAAATAAGTATAAATTAACATATCTCAATAATGAGTATTAAAACTACCGATAATTTTTTTTTTGTGTCAATTTTAATAGTATTACCACACACATGCTCGACATGTAAAAAAGGTATTTCTATAGCAAAATTTGTAGTTATTCAAATTGCTGTATGTAAATATTAAATTAACAATGTCAAGTAATTAAAAACGGCTAAGCTAAATTAGATACTTTTTTTTAAGAATCAATCACACATTTCCGAACGGTTGTAAAGGCTGTTATTGCCATGCACAAGGTACTATATTCGAGCCAGTGCTCAATAAGTGTACATGCAACAGTAAAGCCGTATAACCGTATCTACTTTATTTAATACCTTCTTCTTTAAAGTTATAATAATTAAAAATAAAAATGACCGTATAAATTGATAATCTTTTAAATTTGTAGGTATCAAAAATAACCATTTCTATTAAATAACGACATTTTTTTAGCAATACTAAAGTTATAAAATGATTATTAAAATTAAGGTGTTTTTACTTTTTGTTTTCCTACTAAATAGTGTACACAAAACGGTATTAATTTAATACGTGACGGTTTTCTATGTCGGCATTAAAATAATACTTTTGCTACACAACAATAACAAATATTACCGACTTCAGTAATTATTAAAAAAAATGTCGGACACTAATATTGTGTAACCAGTAAAAACTCTTTTTTTAATGGAATATTTTTAATGAACCGATCGTTAAAGGAATTTTAACTCGTAGAAATGTAATATTTTAATGGGATTTTCAATTAAAGAATGTCTTATCGATAATTAATACTACGTTATAATGTAATAATTAATATTAAAACTAATATAAATACCCGTGGTTTCAAAGATATTTTCATCAGTATCCATTTGCGTTTTCTGTGTAGTAACAAAGTAAACTGCAGTTTAAAAATGCAATTCTTCAACATTGCCAAAGTTGTTACTGTCTTGGCGGCCATTTTGGTAAGTATAACCAATTGACGATATTTTTTGCATAACGTTGTTTTATTTCGAAAAGTGTATACATGTTTTCAGTTGGTTTAGGATAAATTGGATTGGGGCATGGTTTGGACACGTTTTCGATATAATTAAAATAAGGCTACACTTAAATAATACTATAACCACGAAGAGGTATCTTTCTATGTTTAATTTATTTTTCAACATTTAAAAAGGATACAGGCTCAAATATTTATACAAAGATATGTTTCTAATTCTAACAGTACAATACATCGACTGTGGACTATCTTACAAATTTTTTTTAGTTAATATTTCATAATTATATCAATATGGAAGATTTCAAATGTATTTTGATGGGTGCGTCAAGTATGTAGTGTAAAATCGTTGTACGTCTGTTCTCAAATTATTGTCAGATTACACGTTTCTAAGAAAGGTTATAAAATTAGAATGAGTGATATTTGACTAAAAATACACAAATGTGTAATTTACAAGTTACATGGAATATTTATGCCGGATTGCACAAAACCTATGTTGATTCTATATAACCAAATGAGAAACATTGTTTTTCCAAATACACAATTTTTGGAACCAACTTTGTTTTGTGCATCCACGAATCAGTAATATAAATTATTTTTTAAATATTTTTGTTCTTAGGGCATTGCGTATGGCTCGGTGGTAAGAGATGCAGTCCGTCATGAAGCTGGTGATGTATCAACAAAAGAGTCACTACCACCACTGTTGATACCAGCTGCTATGGGACTTGCGTCGGTGCTAGGATAGACATTGGATTGCCAACGACTACGACCGGAAAATATCAATAATAGGATATTACTTTTTAATTTATCGTTATTATTAATTTATGATGATGTTATACTTGATTCTAAATAAAGTATTATAATATTAAAAAAAATACTAGTTGTATATCATATTATTATTACTATAAAGATTGTAGTTAATATTTAGAGTATGCGAAGCACAATGTTATAATGGTTACCGTGGTTACCATAGTTACACACCACTAGTTTATTTGGGTAAATTACCGAAAATAATCATATTCGTATTCGTATTTAAAGTACAAAACTCGTGTTTGAGGCTAACCTTAGAGGTGGTATTTTCAAAAAGTACTACGCCAAAAACCTTCGTGTGAGTGTAATCAACAGCTTCCCAAAGTTTCATGGCGATCGGACGAATGGTGTAGTATTGCGTATAGGACAAACAGACTAACGGCGTCCCATAAGAAGCACAATTTCAATAAAAAAAAAGGATTAAAGTATACACATCTACTTTAGGGAAATATTTTTAATATTTTGTTTTTGTATTGTCAGTCATATTGTTCAGTATTTAGTATCTGCAGTAAACCCAATGTTTAGTATAGGTTTTGTCCAAAATATAATTCTATACAATGCCAATATTAGCCGTAAGTATTTTATTTCAGGGGTTGTCGTCGAAATTCGGTAAAAAGTATAAACAGTACAAACCAACATCATCTCTAGATAATTTAGCAACCAACTGGAACACCTTAAAGCAACTATAATTTGATATAGATTCCTATTAATATAAAAGGATTAAAGGAATGAACATCTACTTTAGGGAACAACAATATCATATTAGGAACAGGGTCAATGATAGGTTTTGACCACCGCAGAGCACAAAGTACCAGTTATCCAAAAGACGGTTTTAAAAATTCCATCCCTTTTAAGTGAAACTTCTTATGCCACGCTAAATGTAAGAGCGATAAGGAAGTAAAATAACCGGATGTAGGTGTTATGGAAGTAAATGAATTTAAACACCTACTTTAGTTATGGAAAATCTTTGGATATTCGTTGAAAATGCAAAAAACTTGTCTACATTTGTATTACATATTAGGATCGTTGTATTTAATTTAATAAATTTGACTAAATTTAGAGCACTCAGTATTTACTACATGTAAAGCTTTGGTTAATTAAAAAAAACTAAAAAATATTATGAAAGAAGAAATATGTATTCCGTACTTGGGTTAAAATACCCATTCTTTTTGGTTAAAAATTAACACTTTTTTCATCTTAAAATTTCAACGGTAAAATATAACGGTCAATACGGTACAAACATGGGAAAAATGAATGTCTTTGTTTATTTTTTAGCGGTAGTTTTTGTATTTGAAGGTAAACTTTATGTCAACAAATCTGCATCGGCCATATAACGAATTATAATGAATTTCAGAGGTTTGTTATTAACCATTTATATTAAATAACAATAATCTATTTGTAGCACAAGAGACAGTATATTAATATAATTACGAAGTGTTCTTACTATTTGGTTTTCTTACTAAATAGTGTACACAATACGATATTTATTTCATACGTGACGATTTCCAATGTCGGAATTAAAATAAAACTTTTGCTATACAACAATAAAAAATATTATCAACTTCTATAGTTATTTAAAAAAAAGCAATTGGACACACATTGTGTAACTAGTAAAAATTCATTTTTTAATTGAATATTTTTTAATTAAAAATGAACAGATCGTTAAAGCAATTTTAACTCGTAGAAATGTAGTTTTTAATGGGATTTGCAAATAAAGAATGTCTTATCGATAATTAATACTACGTTATCATGTAATAATTATTAATATTAAGACTAGTAGAAATATCGGTGGAACCAAGCATATTTTCATCAGTATCCATTTGCGTTTTCTGTGTAGTAACAAAGTAAACTGCAGTTTAAAAATGCAATTCTTCAACATTGCCAAAGTTGTTACTGTCTTGGCGGCCATTTTGGTAAGTATAACCAATTGACGATATTTTTTGCATAACGTTGTTTTATTTCGAAAAGTGTATACATGTTTTCAGTTGGTTTAGGATAAATTGGATTGGGGCATGGTTTGGGCACGTTTTCGATATAATTAAAATAAGGTCACACTTAAGTAATTTTAAAACCACAAAGAGGTAGCTTTCTTAAGTTTAATTTATTTTTCATCATTAAAAAAGGATACAGGCTCAAATATTTATACAAAGATATGTTTCTAATTCTAACTGTACAATGCATCGACTGTGAACTAGTTTAACCCTTTCGTTTCTGCAATTTTTTTTTCTCGAAAAAAAAACAGTTTTTTTACGTATCGGACTGATATTGATTGTTAATATAGCTGTGTCGATTTTTAAATCATCAATCTATACTAGAACTTGTGTTTAAAGACATTTTTGATAATGATAGTACGTTGTTAATATTTTATTCGATTTTTAAAGTTAAATCCTCGCACGAGGATATCAGTATCGAAAGGGTTAAAAATTAATTTTAGTTAAAAATTCTTACAATAGTAACTAAATTGAAGAATATAAATGTATTTTGATCGCTGCGTCAAGTATGTATTGTAAAATCGTTGCATGTCTGTTCTCAAATTATTGTCTCTAACACGATTCTAGGAAAGGGTATAAAATTAGAATGAGTTAAATTCGACTAAAAAATGCACAAATGTGTTACATGGAATATTTATGCTGGATTGCACAAAACCTATGTTGATTCTATATAACCAAATGAGAAACATCGTTTTTCCAAACACACAATTTTTGGAACCAACTTTGTTTTGTGCATCCACGAATCAGTAATATAAATCATTTTTAAAACATTTTTGTTCTTAGAGCGTTGCGTATGGCTCGGTGTCAAGAGATGCAGTCCGTGATGAAGCAGCAAGAGATTCACCACCAGTGTTCTTACCACCTGTGTCACCTGGGTGGCTAGGATAGACATTGGATTGCCAACGACTACGACCGGAAAATATCAATAATTGTATATCACTACCTATTTTAAATTTATCGTCATTATTAAATCATTATGATGTTATACTTGATACCAAATCAAATATTGTAATCACAAAAAAATACACCTTTATATACGTTGTTAGTATTACAATACAAATCGTGTGATAATCACTCCAACATACTACGAGGATTTCAGTCATTTTACTCATTATATGTACTTTAATTATTTTATTTAAACCTATACAAAATATATTACAACAGCAGTTATCACACTGTAGGTCAATACAAATGGATCTTGAAATATAGAGTGTAAATTGACTTATGTTAACTACTTACTTGATACACCTTTAATAATTATCGATAGGTTTTAGACCACCACAGAGCACCAAATACCGGAAATTTATCAGACGGTTTTAAAAATGTCATCCATTTTTCTTTAAATGAAACTTCTTATGCCACGCAGAGCGGAAAGAGCGCTAAGGAAGTAAAATAGTCGGATGTAGGTGTTATGGAAGTAAAGAAATTTTAACACATACTTTAGTTATGGAAATTCTTTTTACACTTTTAACAATTATGCAAAAAACTTGTCTATATTTTAAATACATAACTATATTACCATTGCCTTTAATTAAGCCAACTATTTTCTCAAGATCTAGTTTTAACATTTTATTTTTGTATTGTCATTAAGTCATACTGTTCACTATGTTATAATAGTATACAATTTAAAAACAAATTTGTGTGTTTGTAACATTAAGGTCATTCCATTTAGTTTGATTAATCTGACCAATTATAGAGGGCTTAGTATTTACCACATGTACGGTCTTGGCTAAATAGAAAAAACTAAAAGAAATTATGAAAGAAGAAATAGGTACTCCGTACTTAGCTTAGCTAGCATCCTTATTCTTGTTTATAATTCTTAAAACCGTTTTTGTAATAACAAAGCATTCATAATA
The DNA here is from genome assembly GCF_023614345.1 of Adelges cooleyi. NCBI lineage: Eukaryota > Metazoa > Arthropoda > Insecta > Hemiptera > Adelgidae > Adelges > Adelges cooleyi. The sequence continues at coordinate 1,522,519 of NW_026095977.1, forward strand.
CGAGTATAAGTTTAATAAAGATCATTAATAATAGAGTGGTTTGAAGTTGTTGGCATTAAATTGTAAAACAACAAAAAAACTATTAGTATGTTGTGGTAAGTAATTTTGATTATAAATTAAACTAGATATTACTTCTGTTAGTAGTAAAATTAAAGGAATAATAAGTTATTTAATGCCTTTATGGATGCTAGTTATTATTTTATTTATGTCAAAAACAATTTTTATTTCTAAAAGAGAGGTCAGAGGTGATTGGTGTTGTGTTTTTTTATTTAAGTTTTTTAAAACTACACAGACATTGAGAGGGTACCAGTTGGCAGACATAAAGGTTAAATTAACATACTTGAATAGTGACCATTAAAACTACAGATAGTTTTAAAGGCTCTTATGGCCATGCACAAGGTAATATGTTCGAGGCAATGCTCAATATGTGTACTTGCAACAGTAAAGCCGGCATAGGACATTTTCCTTCGAGATTCAGTATTCAGTATACTCCTTCGAGTATTTCTAAATATTCAATATTCATCTGTATACAAATAGCATATTTTTGTAATTAAGGATTGCGCTCAGCGGGGCATAAGAAGTTTCACTCAAAACTAATGAAATTTTTAATATCTTCTTATGGATAACTGGTACTTTGTGCTCTGCGGTAGTCAAAACCTACCCCCAATCCTGTTCTTTCTATGATATTATTGTTCCCTAAAGTAGATCTTTAACGGTTAACCCTTTTTTTTTATTTTATGTGAATATGGATCTATACAAATTATATATATATATAAAATGATCGTTGCTTTAAGATGTTCCAGTTGGTTGCTAAATTATCTTGAGATGATAATTTAAGATAATGATTTTACCGAATTGTGACGATAACCGCTGAAAATACTTAGCTAAGTACGGCGTACCTATTTCTTCTTTCATACATTTTTTTAGTTTTTTTCTATTTAACCAAGACCGTACATGTGAAAATTACCGAGTGCTCTATATTTGGTCAGATTAATTGATTTAAATGGAATGACCCTAATTTTACAAAAGCACAATTTTGTTAATTACAACTGCTGTTGTAATATATTTTGTATAATTTATAAAATAGGTTGAAAAAAAAAATTTAAGTAGATGTAATGTTTATATTGACTGCAATACTCGTAGTAGGTAGATCGAGTAGAATGATTATCACACGATCTATATTGTATTAATAACCAGATAAACAGATTTTTTTTTTGCATGTTTAGCATGTTGGAATGATTACGTATTGCATATTGTATCATATTGTAATAATAATAGCTTATATATTTTTGTATTTTTTTGCGATTATAATATTTTATTTGGAATCAAGTACAACATCATAACGAATTAATAATAACGTTAAATTAAAAATAGTGATGTCTAATTATTGATAGTTTCCATTCGTAGTCGTTGGCAATCCAATGTCTATCCTAACCTTGGCGAGAACGGTGGGTTGTAGGGTGGTGGTGGTGGTGGTCCATCTCTTGCTACATTATCACTGACTGCCTTATCACCGAATGCCTTACTATCCAGCTGGGTTGGATGGGAGTGGTGGTGGCCGTGGTGGCCTTGGTGATGACCGTGGTGGTGGTGGTGTTGTTGGTGGTGGTAGTCGTTTTCTTCATCTTCATATTCTTCTGTTATAATTGTGCTATACGCAATGCCCTAAGCACAAAAATGTTTTAAAAATTATTTTAATTACTGACTCTGGGATGTACAAAACATAGTTTGTTCATTAAATTGTGTGTGTGAAACAACGACATTGGAACATCAACATAGATTTTGTAAAATCCAGCATATAATGTCAGGGGACTACATCTGTGTACTTGAAACATCAGATGTTTTTCATAGAGTACTTTTTGTTGTTGAAAATAATCACAATTTTGTAGTATTTAGTTTTGAAAATATCATTGTGCCATAATATGTTAAATTAACTAAACTATTACCTTTTTTAGTATTTTTCAGGTCTCAGGAAACTTAAACGGTACCGTAGATATTTAATATATTAATAATTTGCCGAAAATTTGTACAAATCGATAACCAGTTTTGGATGAATCCTTTTAAAGTTATTAAAGAATAAAATAGTTTTAAACTTAATTACAATATACACTGGTGTTGCTATTTGAGTTTTTAAAAATTGATAACGCTGTGTAAGAAAATAAAAAAAATTTAACATCTGTCTAAATTGTAAAACCACACAAACTAGAGCGTCTTCAAAAAGAAAAACCACACGAAATTCCAATTATTTTAAGATAATCATATTCTTCTATTTACAGCGAGTAACGCATTCGTTTTTATTCTCTGACAATACAGTTACTTTTAAATTAGGGTTTTTTTCTATTCTAATGCTTTAAGCAATCGTATATTGACAACTGACTACATATTTATTTATTTTTTTGCAACTAAAATAACAACGCTTTGTGCAAAATACCATATAATTACACATGCACTTATGCACTAGGCCAATTATTGCACACAATACTATTAGCTTATCGAAAATAATGTTTTAATTGTGATACTGGTAGTTTGATTAATTATCAAGTAGTTATATACGTACTAAAACGAAAGCCAGGACCACGAAAATTTTGATTAAACTGGAGAATTTCATTTTTGAGTAAATTAATGTAGTTGACTATGTCAATAGTTAATGGTACGCAGAGAACGCCAATGGAGACTGATGGACATGGTCTTTGTCGGTATTTATACCAGTCTTAAACCGAATTTGTACACAAGAACGTTGTATTAATGACCGATAAGACAGTTTTAATTCGGAAACCCCATAAAAAAAAAAAAACACTATATTTCTACAAGTTTCATAAGTGTGTCGTAAAATGTTTCAATTAAGTAAGTCGATAACACGTTTTTATTCTTTCCTCGGCAAAAATGTGTATGTGGAAAAAATATTTTTTTAAGTCCAAGTTGGGAATCGTCACGTACCTATTCAATTATAATGTCATCAATGTAGACCGGCTAGTTGAAATAGTCTCTTCGTTATTAGTTTCCCAACTGTGTATTTATTACTCTAAAATATGGCATTTAAAAAATGTAAACATTTACCAATATTTGTTTGTATTACCTATACACTTTTTATGTTCAATTTGAGATATTGAGTTCTTATCAATAACCATTAAAAGTATTTTTGCTACATTACACAGTAATAGCCTAGTTAAAGTTATTTTTTTTTTTGAATATAAGGACTTACATTTTTCAAATGTATTAATTTTAATCGAAATACAGTCAATAACAATTAATATGCTCTATTTGCCACTCCGGGCGTAATATTTTAATTCCCTTGTGCATTAAACAATCAAACTAAAAAAAAAAAAAAAATAGTAAATTATTTCTTTTGGAATATAAAAATAATTTCCAATTATAAAGAACATTTTAAATGATTATTTTGGATGACGAATGTGTATAACATGTACAGTGATACTATATAAATTGTCACAATATTTATTAAAAGAAATTAAAAAAATTGAAACATAATGAAATTGTAATTTAAAATTTAATCGAATATACTTTATTACATTAGAAAAATGTTTGAACAGACATTTAAGCAATTAATCCATAATATTATATTTTAATAACATAAATCAAATTTATAACACTAAAAATAAACTTAAATCTCTTAACACACAAAATCATGTTAGATATGAATGATATAGTAATAATTATTGTAACTTATATTTCTATAAAATTAAAATTTTTTTTTTTATATGAGTAAAGAGTCATTGACGGTTCAGCATGCTTTATTTTAAAAAAAATTGTTTATATTGTATTACATGAAAATAATGTTTAAATTTAAATTTAAACAATAATCATGCCATAATATCTTTTATTAAAATAAATAAAATGTATGATGCTAAAAAGATAATTCAAACTCTTAACGAACAAAATTCATATTTTAGATTTGAATAAATTGGTTATAAAAACTATAAAAAAAAAAAATGATATTTGTTATTAAACTCAGTAAGATAATTAGTAGTTCACGATAAGTTGATCACCTTGTATATTTATACAATAATTGTATTACATGAATGTTATTTAATAATTAACCAATCGGTATGGAAATATTATCACAATACATATTATTTTCGACTATTCTCCATATGTTCAATGGAAAATCTCGTTTAACTTTGAATAGTTAGTTAGTTATACCTTATTCACATGCTTATATTAAAAATGAAAGTAACATTTTCATAAAAAATATTTGTTATTACCTCCACAATTCTTGCACTCTGAAAAAAGGTGTTTATTTAATAATTTAAGTTCAATGTTTATTTTATAACAACCAATATAAAAATTTTTAAAAACGTAGCTTATAAGCAAATTATTTTTATCTGAATTATAATGTAAATTTCGTTGAGTATAAAAATTATATCCTTTGGCACTAGCAGTTGGGTGTCAAAAGAAATACGAAGTGGGTTCCTTTGAGAGAAAGATTGTGTAAAAAAATGAACTAATAATTTATTCTCTGTTTAACTTTTAAACATTGGTGTATACATATATGGGTACTCAATAACTAAAATTAAAAATTATAGGAATTAAATATTTTACATGGTTACAATTGAAACGTAATGTTCCATAAGTTATCTAACAGTAATAATGTTTAGAAAAAAAACTGCCGTATTGAATATAAACATTTATCAAATATATATTTTTTTTTTGTTGGTACGTATCTATTTTTATTTATTTATAAAGATATTTCAAAATCTACGATAATTTAGATTCAAAAATCATAATGTAAGAATCATTAACTAATAGCGGTTCGTGGGATAACGATTGGATTGTATGAATTATGGACATTTATATTGCAGCGTTTTAATTAACTTTAAATACATAGATGAATTGAGAACATATCAACTAAGCAATACAAATTTAGTACGAATTATAATAAAAAAAAAAAATGATAGAAATTTAGAAGGATATCCCGAAGAGTATTAATGGTCGTACGATAATATCAACGTTACTGACTACTGAGGTTAATATTATTACATGAGACTAATGCTCTCTTGGGGGGGGGGGGGGGGCGTTATGATCAGATAAATTGAATTTGATAATTTTATAGAGTTATAAGAACAATACTTATGTTTAGTATATAATTAAATATTTACTATATTTTTTCAATAATTCAGCAATTCCGAGGCTGTTATGATATTTACACATTATGATAAAATATATCTATTCGAATTGTAACTGTTAACGCCCTACAATATCTTTGCTAAAACATGTGGTAAACATATTTTTTTTTTAAATTTACAAATTCAAGCGATAAAGAACCATGTTTGTATAGTATAGTGCTCCTAAAGCCGGTCCCACACGACTCGCGTACTTGGCGAATAGTCGTCAATCGCTGTGCTTTACGAGTCGCGCAGGAGATAATTAATCGTAAAATATGACCATTATTTTTACTCGGCCAGTCACTCGTCGTTTCCCGATAAATATTGCATGTGTCAAAAGCATAACGAATATTCGTATCCAAACTATAAAAATAGATTTTGTCATTCATGCATGTACAGCCACAGAACAATAATAAATGAAGATACTGTTTACATAAAAGCAAAATAATATTATGCTATCGTCCGTTGGTAAAATCGAGTAGTGCGATAGTACCGCGTTTTTATCTTTAATAACTATTTTATTTTTGTTATTGTATCCTGTTGCCTGCTGTATTATTATCCGTAGGCTGGGTGTACTCAGTGTTGTTTTGGATTTGTTTATTTTTATGACATTTTTGTAATCGACTTTTTATTTCTCCACGAACTCTTCACAAAAGCAAGTCCCGAGTCCCGACAGCCAACCGAATGGATAATTTGGTAAGTTTTTTCATTTAAATCTAAATTCCCGTGAAGTTATTATATAACTATAGACGCCAGTAGTACCTACCTATCTTTGTTTTTCGTTTTTGTTATTAAGTAAAATTAGGTTATTATTTAGTAAAAATTTACTCTCCTCATAGGTCCTAGCCCCCAGGGCAACAGTATAGACATACAAAATAATGTAGTACTGTTAAATAATTTAAGAGTTTAAATTATTATCATTTTACTTACAAACTTAGTATTGTAATGGTCAGATCTCCTTGAGATACAATATTGACCATGGCACGTGTAAAACATTGCTTACTGTTGTTTTGGGTAGCTTTTAATTAAGGTGTAATACTTAGTTAGCATTTAAGCATTTTATTATTGTACTCAATACTATGTAAATGACGTTGTCAATACTTGTTTACCACAAGTATTAGGATATGCTAGCTTGCATTCTTGTACTATAAAACCCCAATGAAACAGCAAGTATGTATTCAATTGCTCTTACTTGTTTTACCCGTGCAAGTACTGTTTATAAAAGTGATATATTAAATTGAATCAAATCTATCTTGGCAGTTTATTTGTTTTACTAAAGTCTAAATCATTTAATTACTACATTTCTTATACTGTTAAGATAGTGTTTGTATTGGACTCTACAGTTCATTACAGTATCCATAAACAATAATACGTTATTATTATAGAACGATAGGCAGTGACATTTTTGTCCAATATTATTTTAATGTAACGTTGGTTGATTTACACAAGATTTAAATAATTTATGTTAATCATTTTTTTTTAATCTTATATGCATTTTTGCGTTGAAGACAATGGTGTGTTTAAAAGCTAAAAAATTAGGTAAAATTTTGATTTTTGTCAACGTAATGTCGTAACGACTACCGCCGTGTGTCACCGACCGTTGCACAGTACCATGGTGACAAACCCACTAACTTCTATAAAATTATTATTATTTGTAATTTATGATTATGAATTATTCTCGATTTATACGCCAAATTAAATTTGTAAATAATATAGTAAAAAATAAAATACAAAATTTTTCAAATAATTCTATACTGCATTTTGTTAATGATAACATTTAAAAGTATGTGCCAGAAGAAAATGTTACAAATCCAATTAATACAAATAGAAACATTTACGTATTTATGTATGTACGTACAAGGTGTTTCTTTTATTATAGTCCGTTATATATCTCGCTGGGCTTAATTAATAAATCAATTTTTTTTTTCCATAGTTTTTTTGTATAATGTGATCTCAATTTTTCACAAATTTTCATGTTCCTACCCCCCTCCTAAAATAATTTTTTTTTTAATAGCAACTTTTGAAACATTAATGGTAACGTATATATTTTATTAACTTTTTTAATTAAGAATAACATACTGAACATTTTGTCCGTTTGATAACCAGTTTTGGATAACTATTTTTGATGTTATAACGTAGTTAGGACAGAAGGGGAAGTACAGTTGGGAAGTGCACGCAGATAAAAAAATTACTACACAAATGTTTGACTTTTTATAAACTTTTAAACGAGATGTTAACAAATCGATGTTTTACAGTCCTTATAGGAGCGTCCAGAAGCTCGACAAAACAATTAAATAATGGACTACCGCAGGGCTCAGTACTGGCGCCGACTCTTTTCAATCTGTACATCAGTGATTTACCGGCTACAACCTCTCGAAAATTTGCATACGCAGACGACATCACGATAACTACACAACATTAACAATTTGAAAATAATGAAGCCATACTCAATCAAGACCTAGAAAAACTCCACAAATACTTCCAACAGTGGCGCTTTAAGCCGAACATACAAAACACGGAGGCTACAACTTTCCATTTAAATAACAAACTAGCAAAATACCAACCAACAATTATATTATATCTTTACTATTTTATTTTTATGTTCTATTCTAATTAAGTTTTTTTGTTAACAATTTTATTGAGTTGTAATGCTTGTTAAATACCATATGGTAATAATAATCATAGGAAAACAACAGGCTAGAATTTCAAAAATAGTGTTTTGTTATTGCCTATTTTAGATTGAAGTATCCAAGATGTTGTATACTACGCAGATTTGGATTTCAGTCACATGTATAATAATATACACCAATTTAGTAGTGGTTTTATTTTTATCATACATATATTATTATTCTGGTTTTTTCATAAAGTTATATTCTTTTAAGGACTTAACAAAAGTAAATAGTTGTTCGTTGGTTTTAATAGTTCCAAATATGATTGGTCGTGTACTTCTTATTGTTTGATTCTCTTCATAAAATATTATAAAAAAATTTGACTAAACAAATTGTTGATTATTTAATTTTAAAAAAACTCAATCAAAAACGTGACTTCAAATAAAATATTTTACGTGTATGTGTAGTTTGAAAATACCGTTAGAGGGCTATCATTAAAGGGCAGATGTTATTTAGTTACAAGTTAATGCTTATAGCAATAATATGCTAGACTAATGCTCTTTTGGAGAGAGAGAGAGTGTTTTGTGATTAGAGAGATGGCATAACAAAACATTTCTAACCTTATGAGAAGAAACAATTGTATAAATTAGTCTAGAGTGAAAACTTAATTGGTCGAAATTTAATAGTTCCCATACATTTATAATAGAAGAAAACTGTCGTGGAAAATTTTAATGCAAGTGCTAGACACGCTCATAAATAAAATTGACACTTATAATAGGTATATAACAAAATATATACTATATTTCTTTAATAATTCAGCAATTGAATTGCTGATTTAATATTCACACTCTAAAATAAATATCTATTCGAATTGTAACTTTAATGTTGTACAATATTTTTACTAAAACAAGTGGTTTTAAGAAAAAAAACAACTCTTTTTTTATGATTTTAAATGTTTTTATATTTATTGTACAGTTGTGGTAACAGGTAAACATATTTTTTTTTAATTAACAAATTTTAACGAAAAGTAACTGTAGGTATACACTATATTATAGTGTTTCAAAGACAATATTACGGACAATCATAATATTGTGCTCACTAATTTAAAAAAAAGAAAATTAACATTGACCTACTTAAATTTCGTGAAAAATTTTCAGATCTAGTTGAAACTTATAAGGAATACATATTTGTTGTATCCTTTAAATCTACAATATAACCATTTACCACCCCCTTCCCCCCCAAGCTGTTCGGACACGGTGTTGTCCGGGATTTAGTTTGCCAGGGATGAGTAAAATAATTACTAATAAGATAAAAAAAACTCAGTACTCCAAGTTGTATATTGTAGAACTTTAGCACACCCCGTCTCTGTTTTTTTTTTGGATCTACATATTATGTACATTACAGTATATTGATTATGCCCCCCTCTTACTCAAGAGTACTAGTCCCAGTCCCAGATCCAGGTTCAATGTATAATAGAGTCCCAGAATCGGCATGTTCCTTCAATTATCACCTACTATTCGCTCGAGCACCGTGGTTACCATGGTTAAAAACCAAGTGTTTATTTTGGCTTAGCAACGAAAAAAATTTCGTATTTAAAGTACAAAGTTCGTGTTTTAGGCCATCCTTAGGGGTAGAAATTTAGTTAAGTACTATGCCAGTTACCTTCGCGGGAGTGTACTCAACAACTTCTCAAAGTTTCATGGTGATCGAATGAATGGTGTAATAATGCATAAAGGACAGACAAACAAGAATTCATTTTTATATATATAGATAGATAATGTGTATTTGTTATGTAAATAATTAAATAATACAATCAATGAAATTATTAAAAACGTTGAACGAAAATACAAATAAATTCAAATTTAATTGTTTATTTTTTATTAATGTTTATAATTGATAATAAATGTGAAAAATAATATAACAGTGAAAAGATAATTAATACTTTTTACCTTTTGGTTTAACCCATAATTTTTGACTGTCACCATCACTAGTTGCTGCATACAGTAAGCAAACAAATGGTTTTATACATAATAAAATGAAATAAATAACATAATTCTACCCCATAAAACTTAGTTCAATTATCAATATTAACGTATTGTTAATTTTAACGTAAAAAATGAATATAAGTTTATCTGTGAGTGGATGATGAAAACGCTCATCTTATTTTTTACGTGGCCAATCTAATGGTTTTATATTAAATTAACAATAAATCATTAGTCAACTAATTTAACTTAACTACTTGTAATTGTTTAAATTGATGAGATTAATTTTTTTGAAAGTTTCGACAAAACAAGAGTTTTCTATAATTAAGTAAGCTAAAATAATTACAGATACATACCGACAGCTTTATTTTTTTTTGTCAGTGCTTAACTTCTTAGTTGTATCAACGCCTGCATACAAACAATTAGTAAATTAGTACAATATTTGTATTATGTTCCAAAACCATCAACAAGATCTGCATTCAATCTTTCGTCGAAAACAAAACATGTTTTTTTTTGTATCAAAAAGTTTTTGTTTAAGTTGTTACACTAATATTAAGTGTAATATAGTTTATTACACTAATATATAAGCTGTTATTTGATCATTAACGGATGGGAATGAAAAACCTCGTTTTACTTTGGACAGTTAAAAGTATTCTATTTACATATTTTTTTTTTATAAATAAAAAAAAGATGTTCTTACCTTTGCTACTGAGGCCACTTTTACTACCACTTCCTTCTGCATACCATATGCGTTATTTATACATATAATAAAGTGAAATAAATAATTAAAATAGGTATCTCATAAAATTTAATTAAGATATCAGAATGAACATATTGTTAATTTTATCATAATGAATTGATACTAATTGATCGGCGGATGACAACGCTCATCTAATATTACATGCCACATAACGGAGACAAATATTAATATAGTCAACAAGTAAGTAGTAACTGCTAAAAGTTAATGTTCCATGCTTATTATCTAACAGTAATAATGGTGAAACAAATCCGAGTTAAAAATCTTAATGTAATAATCATTATTTAATAGCGGCTCGTGAGATAACGAACGGATTGTATGAATTATGGACATTTATATTGCAGCGTTTCAAAAACTCCAAAAATCCAAATTATGAAATTATATAAACAAAAAAAAATAGATAATCACACAAAAAAATTACAAAAAAACTACGAAAGCATACATACCGGAATTACCACTTTTTGGTGAATTCCATATTTTTTTTTGTAGGTTAGTGTCACTGTCACTGTCACCATCACTAGTTGCTGTATACAATAAGTGAAATTAATACAAAATATTAGATATTTTAACCATCCTAAAAGACATAATGCTCTGAACAAATGGTTTGCCCTTTTTATCAGCTCGATAAAACAAATGGTTTTTATACATGATAAAATGAAATAAATAATATAATTATACCTTATAAAACTTAGTTCAATTATCAGTATAAACGCATTGTTAATTTTGATGTAAAAAATTAACACAAGTTTATCTGTGAGTGGAGTGCTCATATTATCTTTTACGTGGCCAATCAAACACAAACAATTTTATATTAAATTAACAATAGATAATTAGTCAACTAAATTAACTTAACTTTACTACTTGCAATTGTTTAAATTTATGAGATTTATTTTTTTGAAAGCTTACAAGACAAAAGTTTTCTAAAATTAGGTAAACTAAAATAGATACCGATACATACCGACCGCTTTAATAATACGTGTTCTTGTGTCCTTATTGATTTCATTATATCCTGCATACAAATAATTATTTTTTTGTACAATAAATGCAAAATAAATAGATTACAATATTTGAATTATATTCAAAAACAAACAACACGAATTTTCCATAGTTTCGAATTTTCGACTGGACAAGAGTTTTCTATAATTAAGTAAGCTAAAAAAGTTAAAATAATGCATCTCCCGAATAACATTTTTACTATGTTCAAAAACAACACGATTTCCATTATAGGATTTTAAACTAAACCTTTAGTCAAAAATGAAAAACAATTATATTGTATCAAGAAGCTGTTTACTACGCAAGATTTACACAAAATGTACATTTTCCGAAAATATCCGTGGTCTGTTAAACAACACAATAAAACCATATTAAGAGTTCAGATTGCTGTAAAATGTTATACAAAAATACAACATCTTCAATAAAAAAATGTAGGCATACGTTACTTTAATGGGATAAAATACATTGTTCTTTTAAGCTAGGTACGTAAAATGCATAGATTTATTGTATAAATAATTTTATAGACTTAATATACTCAATAAAAAATTGATTAAAAGCCCTTTAAATTAGCAATACTTGTGTCAACTACGGTATTATATAATTAACTACTTAAGTATAAAATCATAACCTTTTCCTTTCTGCTAAAAACATATTCATCATAGACAAAAATACTTATTTATGTCTGTACAATAATCAAATCGTATATAAGTTATTTAACCATTAACGGATCATAATGGAAAACTTCGTTGAACTTTGAACATTTAACTATTAGTATTTTATTTACCTATATTTTTTTTTTTATAAATTAAACCAAAAATGTTTTTACCTTTGCCGTAACTGCCACCACTTCCTCCTGCAATAAGTGTTGTTTATATATATAATAAAGCGAATTAAATAAATAAAACAGGTATTTCATAAAATTTAATTCAAATATCAGAATGAAGATATTGTTAATTTTAACATAACGAATTATACTAATTCTAAATGATACTAATTAATCGGTGGATGAAAACGCTTATCTCATCTTATACGCCATGCACGAGAGACCAATATTAATATAGTTAATAATGTATCAAACTAACAATACATAACTAGTCGACTAAAAAAAAAAAACTTAATTTTACATTTACTGGTAGTTGTCTAAATTTATTTAATTTGTAATGCATTTGGAGTTCAACACAGTTGTATCCCCAGTTTTTTGATTTGCTCAAAAATTGTTAAAAAAATTACCATTACATTTTTTTATAACTATGACTTAAAGGTTAAAATAAAATTCGTTTGACGCCTCATAAAAGTAAATTTGTATAAAAAGATACACTGGCTTTACAAAAAATTGAGATACTTCATTGCTACGTTGAGTAGGTTAAAACTAAATGTATGAATTACCTGTACCACTGGGTCTTCCACTAACGGCTGTAATACATTAAATGCATTAACGCAATTTAATCATACGAACCATTAAAATAATTATTACATAACATATGAAAATAATTAAACAATATGTGTATCATTATTTTGTAACATAATAGTATGTACATAATTTACAATAATAACTATAATTGCAAAAAACTAAAATATATGTTACCTGTAATTGCTATTAAGATAAAAAGTGACACGATGGTCAGTGTAATGATTTTTGTTAAAGCCATCTTGTAAAACAATAAGAGACTGAATAAGAAATAAAATATTTTGTGTAATAATACATATATATATAATATGACGAAACCCTCCACTAAGATGTTTATTATGTTCAAAAACAAACAACAAGATTTGCATTATTTATTTTGTAACCAAACCAATAAAAAATGTTTGCCTACCCAAGATTTATGCTTTTTTTTTAAAATATGCGATTTATACAATTGTCAAATTGAATCAAACTGTACCCCAAGGTGTTTGGTAGTACTTGTTGAGGGAATTTGGTCATTATTTAGACTCAATACTCAATAAAGAACGGATTACAATCCCAAAATTTGTAATACTTGGGTCATCCACCTAATCATATTATTATCAACTACTTGAGTAATAATACGAAATACACTATTTGACTATTCAAATTATGTCATTTTAAGGACTTAACAAAAGTAATAGTGGTGCATTATTTTAATAGCTACGAATATTTTACTAATTAAAGAGACGGGAAGGTCACAGTTCTTCAGGAGATTTTATAACAGAGAGTGATGAAATCACTTAAGTAATAATTTTAATAGTTGACTCGTTCACTCTAATTTGTAAAAAAAAGCTATAAAATGTTTTAATTATCGAGGCCAGATCAAGTTGAAATTTAAAAGAAATATTTATACGGCGTGCCCCTCAAATCTAAATAATAACCATTTCCCATCAACTCTCCAATACACCTATTTAGATTAGGAAATTGGATGTGAATCTGTAAGCCTTTGTTACAAGGCATAGAACTTTATCTGTTAAATTATATAAATGCAAAAGAAGCAAATTTAAATTTTACACCAGCACAATTACTACAGAAATTTCGGGCCTCTAGGCTGTAACCTATTAAGCTTGCGTTTAAATACGGCCCTGGCAGGGTGGTCAAATATGTGTGTCATTTCATTAAAATTACATATTTTTAAAAATAATAGTATCTCTAGTATTTAAATACAATTTCAACAACCAAGTTAGTTATTCACAGTCAATAAGTACCTTAAATAAAGACCTAAATAAGGCACGCTTTCTAAAAAAGATGTTTAACATTATTTAAAACTGTAGGTAGTTCATTTGCAGTTGTTTTCAATGTAACTTTGGCGTTTCATAAAATATGACCTAAACAAATTCTAGATCATTCGGGGAATTTTATTGAAGCCAGAAAATATTTAATAAAAAAACGGCTAATCAGAATAAAGTAACGGGTTTTGTTTGTATGTATGGATTGCCCGTTCAAAATCTGTGTGACCTTATGGTGTGTAGATTTAAATCGAAATGCTTATCTGAAAGCGACTGTATCCCTTAAGGTAAAGCCAAACAGAAAACAATTTCAACCTTGCCTCAAAATCGACATAACCACCCTAAAAATCAGCAAATTTTTCATATTAAAATTATAGGGTTAAAAAAAATTTATTTACTCATTTTTTAGCAGTAGTTTTTGGATTTAAAATCAAACATAAAGTACATCGGGCTAGTTTAATTGTAAATGTGTTTTTTACATTTGTTCTATCAGAATAGATATTTTCGCAGACAAAACATACAACAGAACCTTGGAAAAAATATGCAAAATACAATATAAACAAACACTAGTACATACCTAGAGCGAACAAAATCAAAATTCAACTTCAACGATGTATTAATTCGGTAATCGAGGCGAATATAAAATAATAAAATGTATTCTTAAGGGGCCTTTTCACTCGCATTTATTAAAGCGCATTGTATAGACATTTTTTTCCCTTAAACTAAAAATTATGAAAAAATTTACATTAAAAATTAAATTAACCTAAAAAGATTTTCTTAGGATATAATAATAGTACTATACATAATGAATATTTAACATAAACCTGATTGTAAGCAATTGGTGTGTTGACACGTCATAGTCTTTATATAGTCAACAAGTAGACTGTAGTATATATACAGGGTGGGGCGAAGTCGACTAACGAGTTTTGAGGGGATGTAAATTACGAACAATAAAACTTAGACAAAAATGGTTTGCTTTATTAAAATCATTAACAAATCCCGTTTTGAAAATGATATCACCAAAATGACGGCCGTCTTTAGCAAAACGTTGTTGTAAGCGATTTCCGAAGGCGTCCTTCAGCACGTTTCGATGGGTATGACCACGATTTCTTCAGTGATTCTCTCCTCCAGGTCTGCTAAGGTATAGGGACGATGTTTAAAGACCTTATCCTTAAGGAAGCCCCAGAAGAAAAAATAGCACATGCTAAAATCAGGGAAGCGTGCCGGCCAGCCCACGTCACCCCTTGAGAGACCAACCGCCCAGGGAACAATTGTCGAATAAAAAACTAGCAAATTTCGAGCTGTGTGCGCTGTAGCCCCATTTAGTTGAAACCATACATCCCCCAAGTCATATTCTTCATCCATTTCTTCCAACCAGTGCTGCAGTTAAGTTTCCAACATATCGCGCCGAAGTAACAGTGACAGTCCTGTTGTCCTCCTCAAAAAAGTACCGTCCGATCACCCCAAATTGGGACACAGTATTTCCCAAATTGGGACATTGTCACTTTAGTGGAGTAGAATGGTCTTTCATGGAGTTTCCGTGGGTTATTTTCAGGCCAGTATCGAAAATTCTGTTTATTCACAGATCCAAAGATCGATAAGTAAACTCCAAATATCTTGGAGGCATATTTTAAAAAACATAACTTAAAAAACGGGATTTCACACTGATTTTAATAAAACAAACACATTTTTTCAAAGTTCTACTAATCGTTATTTGTAGCCCTTCAAAACTCGCCAGTCGGCTCCACCCCATCCTGTATGTTATTATGTACAGGGACACTATGTAAATGTTCACGATATCTATTAAAAGGAATTTAATAAATCAAAGCACAAGAATTTTTAAAGTCAAAATAATATTATATTACAATGTGTATTTGTTATGTAACAAATTAAATATTACAATCAATAAAATTATTAAAAACGTTGAACGAAACACCAAACTAATTCAAATTAAATCGTTTATATTTTATTACTTTTATTCAGTGGCGGTTCTGGCATTAAATTGTTGAGGAGGCAACAACTTTGTACCCTTATTGATAAAAAAAAGCGCAAAACCCCCCAGACCTAAAATTTCTTCATACTGGTATACTTCCCTTTTTTAACTGTGAGAGAAGACTTTTGCTTATTATCCTAGTTATTAGTTATAATCGCATTACCGGTCATCTATTAAAATAATTATCATTAAAATGTACGAACTTAAGATAAATGTATAATCATAAAAGCATATGTAAATACAATTTACAAAAGATGAAATTATAATCGCAAACGATTTCCTGTATGGATGCTGCTTAATAACCACTATACTGTCATATACAGGATTCATTTTGAAAAAAAAAAATAAAGCTTATAAGTATAATAATATATTAACTAATAACTTAAGAATACTAAATAAAACGCCAAATAGTAAACCGGTATCAGAATTAAGTAAAAAATATAGTGATATCAAAATTCAAATTGGGACTGCTGATAAATAATTTAGTGATAATGGGAAATGGCGTTTTGTTGTTGGCAGTGTCGGTGCTGATGTACATGCTGAATGTCCATGTCCCATTTCTTCCCCAAGATAAGAACGACCATCGGTCAGTTGCCCACAAAGGTAATATTTTTGTGTCGCCTCTCGCAGAGAATTGCGCATGCGCTATTCGTATTATTTTATGTATGTGTGTGTGTGTATGTTGTGAACACAACAACATAACGTGAGACATTAGCGGCAGCCGCCTCCACCGGCTGCCCTTATGCCACGTGACTAACAACAGGCAGCGGCCGGCGGACGGCGGCCGTTGCTTTCAGACGGTCACCGCTGATACGGAGAGACGTTATTTCAAATTCTTAAATTTTTTTTTTCGCTTTCAAAAATTATTGTTCATATACATTTTTTCCAATATTTTCGATTGAAAATATTTAATGTAAACCAAAATATCTCATCATAATAACAATATTAAGTACATAGTTTCCTCAATTTTCAAGGGAGGCACCGCCTCCCTTGCCTCCCCGGGAAAACCGGCACTGCTTTTATTAATGTTTAAGAACTGAATAACAATTCAAAGATAATTAAAAGTTTTTACAGTATTATTGGTCGAGCAAAAATATCAATGTTACTGAGGTCAATATTGATTGTAAGAGACTAATGCTCTCGTGGAGGGGAGGAGGTTATGATCAGATAAATTGAATTTCAATATATTTCTAGAGTTATAAGAACAAGCAGTATTTAACCCAAAATGTACTATATTTGTTCAATACTTCAGCAATCTAAAGGCTGCTGTAATATTTACACATTAGAATAAATATCTATTCGAATTGTAACTTATTACGCCCTACATCATTTTTGAAAAAACATGTGTTAAACATTTTTTTTTAAATTTACAAATTCAAACAAAAAAGAACGGTGTTTATACAGTACAGTGCGTTAAAGACAATATTACAGGCAAACAAAAAAGTTTACTCACTAGACTAAAAAAAAAAAGCCGACTTGGCCTACTTAAATTTAAACGAATTTGTCCGGATCGAGTTGACATTTACAAGGGATATGCATTTGGTGTATCTCTTCAATCTACAATATAACCAATTTCTACCTCCCCTTCCCTATATACACCCATCAAGATATGTAAATTGTATAATTTGTTGAGTATGTTGTCCGCATACACAAAGTTCACATGTCACTAACGCAAATCTTTTTTGCTAAAACATATAGTTTAAGAAAAAAAATCAACTTGTTTTGTTTCATTATTTTAAATGTTTGTATATTGATCGACAACTGTTCGGTAACGGGTAAACATGCTTTTTTTTAATTTACAAATTTTAACGAAAAATAACTGTGGTACTATACAGTATATAGGGTTATGAGGACAATATTACGGACAATCATAATATTGTGCTCACTAATTAAAAAAAATAAAGTTAACATTGACCTACTTAAATTTCGTGAATAATGTCCGGATTGAGTTGAAATTTATAAGGAATATAATATATATTTGTTGTATCCCTTAAATCTACAATATAACAATTTTCCACCTACTCAGGTTATATAAAACACTTCGATGCGGTATGTGGATACTATGCTGATTTAGACTGCTCTTGGTTTGGACTGTACTGGTTTTTTTAGGATATAATAATAATAGTATACACAATGAATATTCAACATAAGGCGATTGTAAGCGATTGGTGTGTTTGAAATGTTTGACACATAATAGTCATAATATAGTCAACATGTTGACTAAAAAGAACCGTCAATCGTATGGAGCCAAAATAATATTAATACAAACATATAAGAATACCAGTATTTATCATACTCCAATAATTCACGTTTAGGCCATACGTTTATATACGATTATTACGGCTATACAATTTTAGGTTTAAAATTTGAAAAAGTTTACTCATTCACCCTTACAATCGTAAAAAATACTAAGCTACACGATATTTCAGTTTTCAACTTTATCCTGCCGTAGTTTAAAGAAAATGGTCGGATCAACTTGAAATTTATTGATAATATAACACTTTTAAGTGGTTCCCAATAGTGATAAAAAAACAGGAAATAGAAAAAAAGATATTGGCCTATGATGTTTTGCCCTATGTTTCAATATGTCTGCTCACTCACTTTGACTACGGAAATATGTCATCATTGATATAAAATTGTTTTTATTTGCATTACATATGTATCTAAGTCCCAAGGTACATAATATGCCCAGTGCACTTTGTTATTGTTGTAAGATGCATATTGTTTTCATGTTTCCATGAAAATATTATTCTGATAGAATAATTTATATAAAAAATCACATTTACACGTAAACGAGCTGCACTCTACTTTAAGTATGAAATTCAAAACCAAACGCTAAAAAAATTAAAGGAATTGATTATGATAACCTAAAGTTATCTGTAATAACTCCTTAATCTCCTAAATTATATACGTTTCATTAAGAAAATTTCAAAATAAATTATTCTAAAACATCTATATAAAAAAAACCAGTACAGTGGGGTCGGTGCATAGTGGGGACGGAACATAGTTGGGTCGGGGCATATTGGGGACGGGGAGGTCACAGGTTTACAGGAATTTTTAAATCTGAAAGTGATAAAATCACTTTCGAAAAAACGCTTCGATGCAAATCGGTAGTTAGTATTTTCAAGCCAGTACAGTCCAAACCAAGCACAGTATAAACCAGCAAAGTTAGAAAGTTTTAAATGAAGGTTCTGTATTTACAAATGAGCATCAAAGCGTTAATTTGAAAGTGATTTTATCCAAGAGGACTAGTACAGTAGAGTATAGGCATAATGTAATCAAAGCAATGAGGAAACGGAGAGGTCACAGGTCTACACGAATTATTATAAATAAAAGTGATAAAATTGAATAAAATCGCTTTCAAATAAACGCTTTGATGCTCATTTGTAAATACAGAACCTTCATTTAAAACTTTCTAACTTTGCTGGTTTATACTGTGCTTGGTTTGGACTGTACTGGCTTGAAAATAATAACTACCGATTTGCATCGAAGCGTTTTTTCGAAAGTGATTTTATCACTTTCAGATTTAAAAATTCCTGTAAACCTGTGACCTCCCCGTCCCCAATATGCCCCGACCCAACTATGTTCCGTCCCCACTATGCACCGACCCCACTGTACTGGTTTTTTTTTTTTTTTGCAAAAACGTAGTGGACCAAATAACACATATGATGTTAAATGTTCACGAGATTTGATCTAGTCATAAAATAAAGTATTATCATTTATGACTTAATTATTATTAAAATTTATCTTAATAGTAATAGTACATAGTAATAAAATAATGAAATATTTTATACAAAATTAGAGCTATAAAAAGTTGATAAACTAAAAAATTAAAATTAGCACGAAGCAGATAATCTAATATGAGACAATTTAAACAATCAAGCGTGAATCTCCTTAAATGAATAACAGTATAACAATATACAAAACATTAGTTTTCCTTTAAAAAAATTGTGTAATAAAAAATACATTTTGAGGCGGTATACCTACTGCATAAAACCCAACACTTAATCTGAATCCAAAAAACAACAGTCATCTTCATAATTTGCATGGTAGTTGGACCTTATATACTCATAGTTGACCTTCGGTAAGGTTATATAACGAAGGCTATAAAATAACGAGATAACGACAGTGGTTTTGTCGTATCAGAATCATTAAGTGTCTTAATAAGTACACGGATAGGTTTTTTTCCCAATAAATCGAGTGTCTACTATAATCAGTTACACGATTTAGTCGTCTGTGATATCATGTAATAAACACAATATTATGATACCGATCATTGGGCCTTAACCTAATCTAACACGGATAGACGTTACCAACTGATAGTTTTTAGTGTCTGTTAGTTTCTTCCATCTGGTACACCGGGTTTTAAGTTTAAAAAAAAAAAAAAAAAATTGAATTTGTGTAAACTTTAAGTCAAAAGTGGTACTTGAGCACAAAACCTAATAGTATCATTCTGCATAGATATACGTAAAATTGTTTTAATGATTTGATCAATTTTTTTTAAAGATTTTAGGTGTTTTTGTTAAAATATACGAAATCTGCGAAAACACAGTTTCCCGGCAATTAAAAAAAAACTGTAGTGCCGAATTTTTCACCCGTTTAATATGTTATGGGTACATATGAGTTCCAACTACTGGCAAATTTTCAACCCAAAAGTTTCAAAATTACCGCTAAAAACCCCGAAAAACAAAAAAAATTGTACCCCCCCTAGGGGGGGGAAATGGGTATAGTTTAATTTGACACAACTGACGTGTGCGGGCATACCAAATAATTATTTCTTATACATTTCAACTCGATCCGACTCTTTTTCTCGAAATTATAGCCAGTAAAAGTTCTAACTTAAAAACTCGTACGGTTTTTTTTTTGTTTTTTCAACTTTCGTCTGTGAAGAATTAAACTTTTTCAACTTTTACCCCCTCCAAAGTACAAACTAGACAAAATTTGTGATTTATAGAGTTGCTATTCGAAGGAATTGGTCAAGTATTAAAAAAGTTACAGTGTATACAGATAAAAAAAAAACACACATCAGAGTAAAACCAATACCTTCTCGCTTTGCATTGAAGCTAAAATATATATAACAAAAAATGAATTTGTTTAAGATATCATCATATAACAATTATAAAGAACATTTGAAATAATTATTTTGAATGATGAATTGGTATATTATATAATATTATGTACAGTGACACTCAGTAAATGTTTACAATATTCATTAAAAGGAATTTTATAAATCAAAGCCCAAGAATTTTTAAGGTTATAAAAATATTATATTATAATGTGTATTTGATATGTAATAAATTAAATAATTCAATCAATGATATTATTAAAAACGTTGAACGAAAATACAAATAAATTCAAATTTAATCGTTTATAATTTATAACTATTATTAATGTTTGAACACTTAATAAATGTATAACACTAAATATATAATTAAAACACTTTACAACAAATCAATGCGTTAGATATAAATACAATAGATAAAATTACTATAACATAAATTTCTATAGAATGAAAATTTTATTTCTTTATCTGAATGAAGATGAATGACGGTCCAACATTCTGTATTTAAACAATGTTAAATAATTACACAAAAAAAAAACAAAATGTATAATAAATAAGTAGTCAAACCACAAAAAAAATTAATTTAACTATACTTAGGACTTACATATGTAATTTAAGGAATAGGCGGTTTCTCTGAAAAGAAAACATCACATTATCATACTATTAATGGTTTTAGCTAATCTATTTACCATTTAATTTTATTAACGTATACCAAAAATATTTTAAATTATAATTTTACATGTCTCCAGATAACTTCAATGACGATACTCGGACAATGTATTTAAAAAAATTACAATAAATCTGTCTTTATATTAACGGTTAATAATTTTGAACAGTTTCCACCAGTCACCAGAATAAAAACATTTAACTACATATGGGTTTATAGCCTAATGCCTGTGATTTTAAACGTGTAATTTAAATACACGTGTACACGAACCCCGTGTAATTAACATACACGTGTAATTATAAAACACGTGTATTAAAAAAAATTATTTTGTTAAAAATTTTAGTTTGAGTTAACGTGTTTACACAATTATACTTGTGTTTGAGTTCGTATAATTAAAATAGACGTGATATTAAACGTAAAACTAAAATGAATAACAAAAATAAATTTTTTTGAATACACGTGTATTTATAATTACACGTGTATGTTAATTACACGGGTTTCACGTGTAATCGAATACACGTGTAATAGGGACCTCTAGTTTATACGAATATTCTAAGAAGATACAGGAAAAACTTATTGTGAGCTTTTTGTTTTAAGATTATTTTATTCTTTGAGTTTTTCTAACTACAACTGTTGTGCAACGGACTGGAAAAAGTAATTTATCTTCTTCTCTTATGTCGGACTTCACTCAAATATTATACGAACTATTAAGACATAATGTTCCATAGATTATTACCTAACAGTAATAGTGTTTAGAAAAAAACTACCGTATTTAATGTACACTTGTATCAAATATCTTCTTATTTTTTTTATTATGTATCAATTTTTATTTGTTTACAAGAAAACTTCAAGATCTACGATAACCTAACAAATTTTTGAAACAAATCTGAGTTAAAAATCATAATTTAAGAACCATGGCTCGTGGGATAACGAACAGACTGTATGAATTATGGACATTTGTATTGCAAAGTTTCAAAAACTCCAAAAATCCAAATTATGAAATTATATAAAAAAACAAAATAGATAATCACACAAAAAAGTTACAAACAAACTACGAAAGCATACATACCGGAATTTTCGCCTGATTTACGCCATACTTTAGGTACTAGGCCGTCGTAAGTGTAACCTTCACAATTTTCTGCATACAGTGAGTGAAATTAATACAAAACAATAGATATTTTAACAATCAGTTCCTAAAAGACATAATGCACTGAACAAATGAATTTCCCTTGTTTTATCAGCTCCATAGAACAAATGGTTTTTATAAATGAAATAAATAATATAATTATACCTTATAAAACTTAGTTCAATTATCAGTATTATTATGTTGTTAATTTTAACTTAATAATTAATTCAAGTTTATCTGTGAGTGGATGATGAAAACTCTCATCTTATCTTTCACGTGGCCAATCAAACACAATCGATATTATATAAAATTAAGAATACATAATTAGTCTACTAAATTAACTTAACTTCACTACTTGTTATTGTTTTGATTTATGAGATTTATTTTATGAAAGTTTCGACAAGACAAGAGTTTTCTATAATTAAGTAAGCTAAAATAGTAACAGTATATAACATACTGATAGTTTCACCAATACGTTTCCTTTCTTCAGAATCTTTGTCCTCCAATCCTACATACAAAAAATTGTATTTATACAAAATAAAAGCAAAATAAGTAGATTACAATATTTTTATTACGTTCAAAAACAAACAACTATAGAATTTTCTATAGTTAACCTAAAAAAGTTACAGTATATCTACCGAAAAAGCGAGCATTGTCATCGACCACAACTCCTGTGTACAAAAAATGTTTTGATTTTATTTAATCATTAATGGATTGGAATGGAAAACCTCGTTTAACATCAAACAGTTAATTAATGGTATTTTATTTACATATTTTTTTTATAAATTAAACCAAAAATGTTTTTACCTTGGCCCCTATTGTCATTATAACCACTACTTCCTCCTGCATACAAAAAGTGTTATTTATATACATAATAAAGCGAAATAAATAAATAAATGTGGTATCTTATACAATTTAATTCAAGTATTAGAATTAACACATTGTTTATTTTAACATAATGAATTAATACAAATATATCCGAGAGGCAAAGATGAAAAAGCTCATATTGTCTCTCACGTCGCATATCGAAGACAAATATTATTATAGCAATATATTAATCTACTATGTAATGTATGTATTGTTTAAATTGAAAAGCTTTATTTTTTGAAAGTTTCGACTAGACAAGAATTGTCCACAATTAACTAAGCTAAACTAGTTAAAATTACCAAAGAACTGAGATGGACACACATGTATAGCGCAAATGGTGTCATTTATATTATTCAAATACAGTAAAGGAACATTATTGTACAAAATGTTGACAATATATTTGATGTACAAAAACGATTTTTACATTAGCTAAAATACGTTAAATATTTTACTGTATTATTTTAATGTTTATGAATTAAAGGTTAAAAAAGAAAGTAGTTTTTCGCCTCATAAAAGTATATTTTTATTAATAAACTGCCTTTTAAAAAAATATAGGAAACTTCAATGCTATCTTGAATAGGTTAAAACTAAATGTATGAATTACCTTCAACGCTGGTGATTTTATTATCGGCTGTAATACAATAATTACTTTAACGCAATTTAATCATACAAACAATTAAAATGAGAGTTTAAACCAAGTCTCTTTTAGTATTGTCTTTTACAGTATTATTTTAATATTTATATAATAAAGAGATTAATATGAAATTAGTCCGTCTTATAAAATAAAAATTGTACTAATAAACTGCTTTTTGCAAAAATATAGGAAACTTCATTGCTATCTTGTATATTTTAAAACTGAATGCGTTAATAACACTCACCGTTTGTGGGTTCATCTTCATCATTGGCTGTATAAAAAAAATTAATTCATAAAAAAAAAAACGAAAAAAAACTATAAAAGAATACATACTGGCCCTACGTCTTGGTGACCAACAGCTGGTTATTATGTTTTTGCCACCATCTCCTGCGTACAAAAAATGTTATTTATACATATTAAAGCAAAACAAATAAATAAAATAGGTACCTCATAAAATTGAATTCAAATTTCAGAATTAACTCATTGTTCATTTTAACATGATGAATTAATATAAATGTGTCGGAGGGTAGATGACAAAAATGCTCATATTAACCCTCACTCTGCACATCAGAGTCAATTATTAATATAGTTGGTAATGTATAAAACTAACAAAAATGAACTAATCAACTAAACAAAAGAAAAATCAACTGATTTCACACAAACTCGGAGTGGTTTAAATGTATTAGCTTTGTTTTTTAAAAGTTTTCAACTAGACTAGAATTTTCCATATTTAACGTAACATAATGTACAATATTTTGACAATATATTTGGAGTACTACAAAGGATTTTGTCGCAGTCTTTTAATTTGCCCAAAAATCGTTTAAATATTTACCAGAATTATTCTAAAATTTATGAGTTATAGGTTAAAAAGAAATTGGATTATATAAATTTCGATCATATACACCTCATAATTTTGAGTATTTCAAAAATCGAAAATTATAAAATTAAAAAACAATAATACATATTGTACAAAAAGAATCGAGAAAAAAGACTCTAAAAGTATACAAACCCGAGTTTCTGTCTATACTCAACGACTTACCGAGTTTGACGGCTTTCATAACTTTTCCTGCATACAGAAAATGTTATTAATTGTACAATTTCCTTAATGCAAAATAATAGATATTTTAACAATCAATTCCGAAAAAACTATATTAATGAACGAATAGTTCGACCTTATTTTTATCTTCTCCTGCATAGAAAAAATGATTTTTATACATAATAAAGTGAACTAAAATAATTATTATAGTTACCCCATAAAACTTAATTCATGTATCGCAATTAACACATAATTAATTTTGACTTAATGAATTATTACTAATTTATCCAAGAGTAAACGATGAAAATGCTCATCATTAATTAATATTAACTTATACATTAATTACAGGCTTTTAGTTATAGTTGTAGTTATTAAATGACCAATAAAATATAACTTATCACAAACAACAAACTACTGTAAGTACGACTGGTGAATTAAGAAGAAATAGCATATATATATACACACACACACATATATATATATATATATATTTACTAATTGTAGTTTTTTAAATTGGTAAGCTTTATTTCTTTGAAAATTTCGACTTGACAAGAGTTTTCTATAATTTAGTAAGCTAAAATAATGCACCTCCTGAGTACAAAATATTATGTAATTTTACATAATAAAAGCAAAATAAATAATTTACAATTTGTATTATTTTCAAAAACAAACAACACGATGTGCATTATCTGTTTTTAAACCAAACTTTTAGTCGAAAACGAAACATATTTTTTTTTTTTGTATCAAAAAGTTGTTGACTACGCAAGATTTACACTAAACATATGTTTTCCGAAGATATTCGCGGTCTGGTAAACCGCACAATAAAACAAATGTTGTACAAAAATACAACATCTTTAATAAAAAAAATTATAAAAATTAAATTTAATGTGATAAAATACACCTATTGTTCTTTTAAACTTTGTAGGTACAATTCATAGATTTTTTTTTATAAAAGTTCTTTGATTATTAACAAAAATCGTTTTTTAAATATACTTAATAAAAAGTTATTTAAAAGCCCCTTATTGGCAATACTTGGGTCACCTACCTAATCATATAATTAATTACTTAGGTATAAAATTATAACCATTTGTCTTATGCTAAAAATATATTCACCTCAAACAAAAATACCTATACATGATTATACAATAATCATTTTATACATATATGTTATCCGTAACATGTAATAAATTTACATATGTACATACCAACTATTAAAGGACCTATAATATAAACAAGTTAAATTAATAAATTTAAAAAAAAAACACGAGATATTTGTTTATTAATATTTTATAATTGCGTCAATAACTTTTGTTGTAAAATAAATTACTATGCTAACTTGATAGGGGTTTTATACCAACATTCTAAGAAGATAAAGTAAATATGTACTGTAAGCTTTTTGTTTTAAGATTATTTTATTCTCTGAATTAGTAGACAAGAACTATTGTGCAACGGAATTTTTGAAACAAATCCTAGTTAAAAATCACAATATAAGAATCGTCGTATAATAGCGGCTCGTGGGATATCGAACGGATTGTATGAATTATGGACAATTGATGTACCTATCAAAAACTTTGTTGTTTACTCAAGATTTACACTAACATATAAGCAATTTAATCATTAACGGATTGCAATGGAAAACCTCGTTTAACTTTGAACAGTCAATGAATAGTATTTTATATACATATTTTTTTTATAAATTAAAAAAAAAATGTTTTTACCTTTGCCCTTATTGCCTTCACCTGCATAAAAAAAGTGTTATTTATATACATAATAAAGTGAATTAAATTAATAAAATAGGTATCTCATACAATTGAATTAAAATATCAGAATGAAGATATTGTTGATTTTAACATAATGAATTGATCGGTGAATGAAAATGCTCATCTTATCTTACACGCCACATATCAGTGACAAAAATGCATATAGTTAATAATGTATTTAACTAACAATAATTAACTAGTCCAGTCGACTACTACAAAAAAAATGTTTACATCTGCTGGTAGTTGTCTAAATTAATTAGCTTTGTTTATTTTTTAAAAGGGTCGCCTAGACTAGAACTCTCCATAAATAACTTAACATAATGTACGACATGTTGACAATATATTTGGAGTACAAAATAGTTTTATCCACAGTTTTTTAAATTGGCTAAAATACGTTAAAATATTTTAGAGTTTTATTTTAATATTTATGAACAAGAGATTAATGTGAAATTAGTTTTCCGTCATAGAAAATTAAAATTGTACAAATAAACTGCCTTTTGCAAAAATAACGGAAACTTCATTGCTTTCTTGTATTGGTTAAAGCTAAATGTATGAATTACCTTGACCGCTGGGTCTTCCATTAACGGCTGTAATACATTAAATACATTAACGCAATTTAATCATACAAACAATTAATAAGTTTAAGTACAATATTAAATTTGCAAAACACCTAAGTATGTATTACCTGTAAATATTGTTAGTATAAGAACCGAAACGATAGTCATTCTGATGTACATTTTTAAATCCATTATTATGAAATATTATTTTAACAAGTCAATAAATCGGACTACAGAATGAAAAAGAAATAATATATTTTGTGTAATATTACATATTATATATAATATGACGAAACCCTCCTCTAAGATGTTTTTGTGTTCAAAAACAAACAACAAGATTCGCATTATTTGCATTATGCGCATTATGCTTTTTTAGTGTAATCTTGTGTATTCTGTTTTGCAAAACAGAATACACAAGATTTATGTTAATTGTACCGGGTGATTGGTTAACTATGGACCACTCAATATCTTAGAAGATATTACACTTTTTTAATTTTTTTTTTTTATACTTTTATAGTAATTAGTTGGGACAAATTTTATATATATTTCAAAACTTTAACACCATCCTTTATGCGTTAAAACCATATCAACTTTGGATTTTTAAATGGTAACCCCCAATTTTTTTTTGATGATCCTGTTTTTTGATGATCCATTTTTTTAAAAATTTAATTTTAGGCGTAAAAACTAGGTAAATCGATTGAGTAGTTAACGAGCTACACAGTTTTAAAATTAAAGGGAGTGTAAAAAATAAATTGAATAACTTGGAGACGCTAACATATTAAGGTGACACTTGACTGCTCTCTGTTATTATTTATTGACAATTAACTTTGACAATAGCTATAGTAGCGTTTAAAAATCATAACCGTACCAAACACTATTTACTTTAGGTAAATAATTCACCGATAGTAAATAATAATGATAACCGCTATATCGACTGACAAATATACAAATAATATGTTATTTAAAATAAATAGAGTAGGTAATTTGAATTATGCTTGATAATATTTTAATTAAAACTTTTATTTTTACAGTATTATGTCTTTGTTCTGAGAAACTTATAAATGTGTAGTTTTGTGTTTTAACATATTGGTATCTGAATTCAAAGAAAAAATATAAAAATTTTTATGAAAAAATTGAATCTTCAATCATTGTTTACTGAATCAATAATAGGTAAGATAATATATTTATTGATAATGTTGTAGGTATTGTATAAGTACATTTTTTTATTAGAAAAATATAATTAATCGTTTTTTATTATTCATGAACTTATAAAATGTTTTTACATAATAAGTTTTTTTGGATTACTTATGTTTATCATACTTAATATGTTTTATTAAAATGCGTTACTTAAAAATTAACGTTTAACTCAAAAATTATCATACTTGTATAATTATAAAAAATATATGTGTATACTGATATTTGTTGCTTAACCATATAATTACTTAAGTATCTAAGAAACTTATTTAATTTTTTTAATTATATGTTTCAGTATGTTCAATATTAATATGGACTATCTCAACTTAAATTGATATTTGTTATTGTCTACAACTACACTACTACCAACGTCAAATTTGGTGTATTATATTATTGTAGTCAATCAGCCTAAACCAATTCCATCAATACATTGTCGAATGTTGTGGTATTCAATTTTCAGTAAATTTATAGGTGTTTTATTTTAAGGTAAAATATATAAGATCATCAGTTTGCAATAATTTAGTTAATTTTTATGAATTCATCACTAACAATTTATTATTATTATTATTTTTTTTTTAATTACTGTGGCACACTATTGCAGATAACGGTTTTCCATTAAGTCAGTAAGAAGAATAAGATGGATTCACAAGTTCAAATCAAATATTAGACAACTATATATATTTAGTTATTCAGCTAAAAATGTAATTCAATAAAATAATTTTAAAGTACTTTATCATTTTAAAAGTGACGTAAAGTTTTTAAACTCTAAGTATTTAAACACACATATACTTAACATATCTATAATTATTATACATTATTTATTAATTATTAATGATGAATTCTTTATTTAATATTAATTTAATCTAAAATGCTGCTGAGAATGTTATTATTTCTAAAATATGTTATTGTCTTAATCCAAATCTTGAAATTATTTTCATGATGGCATAGTTTTGGCATTAGCTGTTACAGAATTTATTGACAATTTTCTAGTGGTTTACGATTAAGTTTTTATAAGTAATAAAGTAAATAAAATTATAACAGATTATAACACAAAATAGAAGCAAAAAAATGTTAACTATTGGATTAAGTGTAAAAAAGTAAATTGAATGAATATACTTATAAATATGTTTCAACTTAAATATGTAAATGGAGATGGATTTCTTCTAGTGGGAAATCATCAAACAAACTTTACCGCCCTAGGTAACTTCCTGTAAATACATCACTATATACAGCAATATGTTGTACCTCTATTATTTACAAGTTAATTATAGGTATGTTAATTT
The DNA here is from genome assembly GCF_023614345.1 of Adelges cooleyi. Lineage (NCBI taxonomy): Eukaryota > Metazoa > Arthropoda > Insecta > Hemiptera > Adelgidae > Adelges > Adelges cooleyi. The sequence continues at coordinate 1,552,835 of NW_026095977.1, forward strand.
TATTTAGTCTTAGTTTTTTAATATGATTTAGCAAATAAAAATGTTTATTCGTATCTTATAAGCGTATTATTTATCTTGTTACTTGTTTTTTTATTTTACTATTATCATAATAAACATAACATAATATAGTATTTAAATGTTTGTTAGTAATATTATTATTGAATTTTAAGCTTATGACTGTTAAAAAAGCCATACAGAAACAAAAAAAATTGTACTTTATCATTGTCACTCTAAATTTTTGCTTATACCTTGTACAACGAGAAAAACAACCATTTATTAAATAAAAAACATACTTTTACTGTTCATATGAACACATTAAAATAAGTAAGAATAGTCAATACTATGAAATATATACAGTATAAGCTTAAGGTGGTAATATAATAAAGAGCTAACAAATAAATACAGCTTTCAATAATTAAAAATACTGAGCTAGAAATAGTTAAAATTGACGCGTTTCAACTTTAAATTATAAAAATGAAAATGTATTTTAGTGCACAAGTATTGGATGGACGTATTTTTTATGGAATCCTTTGTTATCTAAACATTTTAATAAACACAATAAATGCCTTATAAAGATGTCGTTTGACATCTTATGTACCTATCATAAACCAGTTCGAACAAAATATGCTAAAATAGTTTCTGTACATATTAAGTTTAGTTTTTGTTTCTTTCTGTATATATTCTGTACATATTATCTATTAACTGTATGTAATACAATATTATACTAAAAAAACAAAAAATTGAACGTTATTTATTAAAGTTTTTTTAAAAATATTTTCACTAACAGAAGCTATTTTCAAAGTAATTGACGTTTTGAAAAATGTGGCCCTAAAAATTAACACATTTTTCATCTTAAACTTATACGGTAAAATATAACGGTCAGTACGGTACAAAAGCAGGTAGAATCAATTTCTTTATTTGTTTTATTTAGCAGTAGTTTTTTGGATTTGAAATCAAACCTAAACAGCTACGGCGCAGCTCGTTTACTTGTAAATGTGTTTTTATATTGGTTTTTCAGAATTAATATTTTCGCAGACAAAACATACAGTAGAAACTTAAAAGACATAATACGCACAATACAATATAAACAAACACTAGTACATATCTAAAGCGAACAATTTTCAATGATATATTTCGGTAGTCAAAACAAATATACAATAACAACATTTATTATTGAGAAAAATGACATCGATACAAAAAAGTCCAGGGCTCGATGTAGACATGTTGAAACATAAGGCAAAATGTCAGTGGATGTGTGCATATAAATTAATTAAATACCTTCCCAAACATTTTTCTCTATTTACTTTGTTACTATTACTACTAGGAACCACATATAAGTGTGATAATAGCAATTTTTTTTTTAAATGGTATCGCTGCACAAATATTGTTAATTTTTTACCCTCACGGCTGACCCATAACGATATTTATTACCTTTAAATTTGAATCCCAAATTTTTTGAAAATTACAAGGCCACTCAGACAGCATAAAAACCAAAATTATTCGTATCTATTAAAAACAATGCGCTACTATTTACTTTTGTTAAGTCCTTAAAATAACACAATTCGGCCAAAAAGTCAAATACTGTATTTCGTATTATTACTTAGGTATTTGATTGTAATACGATTAGGTGGATAACCCAAAAATTACACATTTTCGAGATTGTAATCAGTTCTTTAAACTATTATATTCCATTAAAGTAACGTATATACTATTTTTTATGTATTTATATTCTATATCACGTAGTGTGCTATAATGTGTATTTACAAAAGCAATTAATAAACATTTTTTTCAAAAAAAACATACTTATATCAAGATTTATTAAGTGTAAAATGTATCTACAAGAATTGTGTATTTGTAATAGTATGTTATTGTACTGTGTAACAAACCTACGAACATCTTCGAACAAAATACAATTAACATAAATCTTGTGTAGGCAAACATTTTTTTTTTTTGGTTTGATTACAAAATAAATAATGCAAATCTTGTTGTTTGTTTTTGAACATAATAAACAACTTAGAGGAGGGGTTTGTCATATTATATATTGTACAGGATGGTTTTTTTTATCATGAGCCAATCATTATCTGTCTGGGTTTACTACGTAAGCGTTGTGTAGGCTGGTAATAAAATTTAAACTGTATAATTGATGTACAACATATTTTGTTTCGACAATCTCCATTTCAAACCTCAATATGGAAACTTATGATAATGCCCAAAAGCAATATCCACAGTTATTATTATTAGGCTAAGAAGAAAATAAATACCAAAATTAAAAACCCCGCAGATATTTTATAATATTATGCTTTCTAAGTAGCTTTGTGCTATTAAAAAATAATAGAGATGGAAGTTTAAAGGTGTTGAGTACTGTTATGGGGAAAAACTTAACACTATTTGTGCTGCGCTACCTTTTTAAAAAAAATCGGTATTGTTATACTTTTCGGTATTTCCTAGTGGTAATAAATTAGTGAATAAAGAAAAACGTTTGGGCGGTATTTAATTAATTTACGAGCAGGCCTCCCCCCCAATGACACTTCGCCTTGTGTTTCAATATGTCTGTATTAAGCCGTGGACTTGTGTGCTATTGTTTTTGACATTATTATTCTTAAAACCCGTACATTCGATTCGACTACCGAAAGATATCATTGTAAATAAAATGTTGTTTTTGTCAGCTACTAGTGATTGTTTATATTGTATTGTGCACATTTTTTCCAAGTTTATATTGTATGTTTTGTCTGGGAAAACATTTTTCTGGTAGAACAAATATAAAAACACATTTACATATAAACGAGGTGCGCTATATTTTAAGTTTAATTACAAAACCACACAACTACTGCTAAATAAAACAAATATATAAATTGTTTCAACCCGTTTTTGTACCGTACTGTGCGTTATATTTTACCGTATAATTTTGAGATGAAAAATGTGCTTATTTTTAGGGTGGTTTTGTCGATTTTAAGGGAAGGTTGAAATTATTTTCTTTTTGACTTAACCTTGAGTGATATAGTCACTTTTAGATAAACATCAGACAATCCATACATACAAAACCCGTTAGTTTTTCTGCTTAGACATTTTTTTAACTAAATATTTTGTCGCTTCTTTAAAAGTATTGCCCAAATGATCTAGAATTTGTTAAGGCCATATTTTACAAAACGTCAATTACTTTAAAAAACGATTGAAAATGAATAACAATTTTAAATAATGTTAAACATCTTTAATTTTGTACAAAGGAGAACAGCATGGGCCGTATGCAAAAAGTCATTAAATGTTCACATTGCGTTAGAGATTAGATGGAAGGCCCACGCTGTTATTTTCAGTCAAAAATTAAAAATATTTAACATTGTTTAAATATATTATTTTCAAAGGAATTGACATTTTAAAAAATGTGGTGCAAATGATTGGTGAACTTTTTTTGTAAAGAAAATATTTTGTACATCAATTATTATACAGTTTACATTTCATTACCAGTCTACACAAAGCTTACATAGTATTTTTTTAAAAAAAAATTTAATTATTTTTTAAACCCAGTGAGATAATGACTGGCTCATGATAAAAAAATCATCCTGTATATATATTATATAATATGACGAAACCCTCCTCTAAGTTGTTTATTATGTTCAAAAACAAACAACAAGATTTGCATTATTTATACTCATAAAGCATAATATTATAAAATATCTGCGGGTTTTTATTTTGGTATGTACTATTGTTTGTTTATATTGTATTCGGTATTGTGCAATTTTTTTAAAGTTTCTATTGTATGTTTTGTCTGCAAAAATATTTAATTTAATAAAACTAATATAAAAACACATGCACAAGTAAACGACCTGCGCTGTACTTTGTGTTTGATTTTAAATCCAAAATCTACTGTTAAATAAAATAAATAAAGTAATTGATTCTACCTGTTTTTGTACCGTATTGACCGTTATATTTTGCCGTTTAATTTTAAGATGAAAAATGTATTACATTTTAGGGTGGTTTTGACGATCACTTGGTCAGATGGATATAAAAATGCAAAAATAGACTTAAGTTAGCTTGACAAAATAAAAAAATTACCCAACTCGATTTTATGTTTGAAAAAATAGTTTTAACCCGATTCCACTCAGTCCACGTCCATCCAGCCAGTTACATATTTTATTTTATTGAGCTAGATTGGACCGGGCTGAAAATATTTTTAAGTACGAACTTAACATTCTTCTAGATCGATTAAAGTAGGAATTACAATCTAATTTAAAATGTATATTATTTTACAACTATTCGAATATTTAAAAACGATGTAGTCTAATCCAAATTACAGCCCTGTGGATATCTTGTATTGTAATGAACACATTTTACAATTATTGTGTTCATACATTCAGATTTCCTTATTGTCTTATATGACAAACAAACAAAAAACTTATTTTTCCCAAATAACAGAATAAAATCTATTAAATGTTTTACTGTATAGTGTGTACAAAACGGTTCTTATAATGTTAAAACTTAAAAATGTATGCCAACAGTTATTAGTCAGTTGTTTACATTTCAACAGTCATTGTGAAAAATACTGTATTTAATGTAATTAAATTTATATGATTATTGATCATACACATAAGTGCCATATCTACATGTAGCTAAATCACTTAAGGGGTAAAATAACATATTTGTATAGCCATTTAAAAAAAATGTTAAATTCCAAACTAAGTTCTAGGTTTTATAATTGTAATTGCTTCGTAGTTCTCTATTAACTTTTAACATGTATAATAATACAGCTTTAGCCTGTAACAACTCTGAATAAGTGTGTAAGTCGATTCCAGTGATTTTACAAGGGAGCGATTTTAAACTTTGACCAGCTGCCATGAATCAGGATTTCATTTAAAACATTTGATTTTTATGATAAATACTTTAGAGGTACTCAAGCGGTTTCTTTTAGCTTAAAATCGCTTAAAAAAAACCCCTGTGAAATTAAAGCCACTTTTAAGGGATATTTTTTTAAGAGATAATCTATGCGCATAAAACCGAAGAGTTATTGCAACCATTTTTTTAGTGTCCAAATTTTTATTTTTATTCCAACTACTAAAATATTATAACTACAGCTGATATTAGTTGAATATTTTTTTTAGTTATACTATTAATAATTAATAATTAATATGTAATTAATAGTAATTATTAATTACAACTATAATATTAATTCGAAATCAGAACAAGTATTCGCTATAAATTCCCACGGGGACTAGCAGAACTCAACAAAGTTACCACTGACGCAATTAAATGGCTCGAAGACTTAGATATTATTATGTAGCCACCCTATTCAACAACCTATATTACCCATCTAGAGTATTATGATATTGTACTTCTAATATCTAAATGTTAAATTCTGTTTGAATTGGTTGAAACGTCATAGTGTTTATATAGTCGACATGTAGACTATAAAGAACCGTCAGTCGTATGGAGCCAAAATAATATTAATTTAAAAATATAAGAAAAACAGTAGATATATTTACTCCAATAATTCACATTTTGTCCATTTTATGGACAATAACGATTTTGGGTTTAAAATTTGAAAACGTTTACTCATCTACCCTTACAATCGTGAAAATTCAACACAAAACCACACGATATTTCAATTTTCAACTTTATCCTGCTGTAGTTTTAAGAAAATGGTCGGATCAACTAGAAATTTATTGGTAGTATAACACTTTTAAGTGGTTCCCAATAGTGATAAGAAAACAGGAAATAGAAAAAAAGATATTGGCCTATGATGTTTTGCCCTATGTTTCAATATGTCTGTTCACTCACTTCGACTACGGAAATATATCATCATTGATATAAAATTGTTTTTATTTGCATTACATATGTATCTAAGTCCCAAGGCACATAATATGCCCAGTGCACTTTGTTATTGTTGTAAGATGCATATTGATTTCATGTTTCCATGAAAATATTATTTTGAAAGAATAATTAATATAAAAAATCACATTTACACGTAAACGAGCTGCACTCTACTTTAAGTATGAAATTCAAAACAAAACGCTAAAAAAATTAAAGGAATTGATTATGATAACCTAAAGTTATCTGTAATAACTCCTTAATCTCCTAAATTATATACGTTTCATTAAGAAAATTTCAAAATAAATTATTCTAAAACATCCATATAAAAAAATATATATAACAAAAAATGAATTTGTTTAAGATATCATCATAATAACAATTATAAAGAACATTTGAAATAATTATTTTGAATGATGAATTGGTATATTATATAGCATTATGTACAGTGACACTATGTAAATGTTCACAATATTTACTAAAGAGAACTTCAAAATCAATGCACAATGAATTAAATAAACGTTACAATTACAATATACAAATATTAAAAACGTTGAACGAAAATACAAATTAGTTCAACTTAAATTGTTTACATTTTATTGCTTTTATTAATGTTTGAACAAAACAAATCAATGCCTTAGATGCGTTTAAATACAATAGTTAAAAATATTATAACGTATATTAAATTATAACAAAAAAAAAACAAAATGTATAATAAATAATCGTTCATTCAAACCACAAAAAAATTTAATAACTCTATATTTAGCACTTACATATGTCACTGATGAAGCCGTTCATCTGAAAATAAAATATCACATTATCATACTATCAATGGTTTTAGCTACTCTATTTACCATTTAATTTTATCAACGTACACCCAAAAATATTTTTTATAATTAAATTTATATTATTAAAACTTGAATGGGGTATTATATTTAAACTATTTATATGCCTTGAGGTTACTCCCATTTGGATATCTTGACTGGTTTGCCATCGTTTCGAAACACTTTCATGTTCCATCTTCAATCAATTCAAGATATCCAAATGGGAGTAACCGCAAGGCGTGTAAATAGTGAAAATATAATTTACATGTCTCCAGTAGATGACTTCAATGGCGAAGCTAGGACAATATATTTAAACATTTTAAGACAAATCTGTCTTTATAGGTATTAATGATTAACCATTTTGAACAGTTTATACCAGTCACCAGAATAATCACTTTTAACTATAATGAAGCTTTGTTAAATTTGCATTTAAAATAAGCATAATAAATATTATAAAAATAAATTTAACATTACGACAATTCGTGCAGTCTGAAACAAAAAATGTTTATTCAATTACTAACTGAGTTATAAAACATTAAATTAGTATACTTAAGTATAATATTGCACATGGATTTACTAACTGAAATATATTTTGGATAAATTAAGATTGCTTCTAAAAATTTCGGATTTATGTATGCTGTTTTTTTTTTTAACTGAATTTTTAAACATTTATCTTAAAATCATTTTTTATTTTTGTCAAACATAATATATTAAAAAAAGTATTTTAACAGTTCTTAGTTTATATCCATTCCAAGTTTAGTTAGGTCAGTATCGATTAAAAATAGATTATTGGGATGTTTTTTAAAAATAAAAGTATCTGGTCGTTCCAAATTGTAATTAAAATAAATAAATACGACATAGATAATACATTAATGTTAAGTTTATAAATTAAATATATTAGCTCTTACTTAGTCCACTTAGCAAGTTGTTAACTAAAATAAAAAAAAAATAGTAAAGGAATATAATTAAAAAAAAAATTAACAATAAAAACTAAGTCTTAACCAATGCAGTAAATGCATCACGAACACACATATATATATATATATATATATATATATGTATACAATAAAAATTGTATTATATAAATGTTATTTAATAATTAACCGATTGGAATGGAAATATTATCACAACACATCTTTTGTCCGACTATTCGACATGTTCAATGGAAAATTTATTTTAACTTTGATTAGTTAGTGAGTTATATTTTATTTACATATTAATATTAAAAATAAAAGTAACATTTTAATTAAAAATATTCGTATTACCTTTACAATACGGGCATTCTGAAAAAAAATGTGTTTATTTAATAACTCAAAAAAATAAAAATTATAGGAATTAAATATTTTACATTTGAAAGGAAAAATAATAGATTTTTTTCTATTCTATCTATTAATTAAAATAACAAAGGTTTGGCCTTAATTTAATTTAATTATTAAACTATGTTGCTTGGACAATGGTATAATCTTCCAACCATAGTAATTTTATAGAAAGTTCTATATTTTATTAGGTAATTTTTCCCGTGCTTTAGACATAAAATGTTTGGTTAATATTTAATTTTTTAAACAAAGTTGTATGCCTAACAACAAATCTTTATCACATAATTTACAGGTTAAGAACTACAAAAAAAATCGTCTACAAATGTATTTATAAATACACGTGTATTTAAAAAAAATTATTTTTGTTATTAATTTTAGTTTTAATTTTAATATCACGTCTGTTTAATTATACAAACTCAAACACAAGTATAATTGTGTAAATGCGTTAACTCAAACTAAAGTGTTTGACAAAATTAATTTTTTTAAATTACACGTTTAAAATCACAAGCTCTAGTTATAATGCCTAATCCATAACATATAACAAATTTACATATGTACATACCAATTGTTAAGGTTCCTATAATATAAACAAGTTAAATTGATAAATTAAAAAAAAAAACACAAAAGGTATTTGTTATTTAATATTTTATAGTTGGGTAAATATTTTAATTTTTGTTGTAAAATAAATTACTATGCTAACTTGATAGGGTTTTATACTAATATTCTAAGAAGATAAAGTAAAAATGTATTGTAAGCTTTTTGTTTTAATTCCTGAATTAGTTGACAAGAACTGTTGTGCAGCGGAACTTTTGAAACAAATCCTAGTTAAAAATCATATTGTAAGAATCGTCATTTAATAGCGGCTCGTGGGATATCGAACGGATTGTATGAATTATGGACAATTGATGTAGGTATCAAAAAGTGGTTGTTTACGCAAGATTTACCCTAACATTTAAGTAATTTAATCATTAATGGATCGGAATGGAAAATCACGTTTAACTTTGAACAGTCAATTAATAGTATTTTATATACATATTTTTTTTATAAATAAAAAAAAAAATGTTTTTACCTTTGCCCTTATTGCCTTCACCTGCATAAAAAAAGTGTTATTTATATACATAATAAAGTGAATTAAATTAATAAAATAGGTATCTCATACAATTGAATTAAAATATCAGAATGAAGATATTGTTGATTTTAACATAATGAATTGATCGGTGAATGAAAATGCTCATCTTATCTTACACGCCACATATCAGTGACAAAAATGCATATAGTTAATAATGTATTTAACTAACAATAATTAACTAGTCCAGTCGACTACAACAAAAAAAATGTTAATAATGTGTACAGTTAACTATGACAACACGATTTTTCCATAATTAAGTAAGCTAAAATAGTAAAGTAAGTTAAAATAACGCATCTTCTAAAAACAAAAAATTATATTTATACACATTAAAAATAAAGTAAATAATTAACAATTTGTATTATGTTCAAAAACAAACAACAAGATTTGCACTCAATCTTTCGTCGAAAACAAAACATGTTTTTTTGTATCAAAAAGTTTTTGTTCAAGTTGTTACACTAATATTAAGTGTAATATAGTTTATTACACTAATATATTATAAGCTGTTATTTGATCATTAACGGATGGGAATGGAAATCCTCGTTTTACTTTGAACAGTTAGTTAAAAGTATTTTATTGACATATTTTTTTTTAATAATTAAAAAAAAAAATGTTTTTACCTTTGATGCTATTGCCATTATTACTACCACATCCTCCTGCATACAAAAAGTGTTATTAATATACATGATAAAGTGATTTAAATAAATAAAATAGGTATCACATAAAATTTAGTACAAATATCAGAATAAACATATTGCTAATTTTACCATAATGAATTGATATTAATTGTTTGGATGATGAAAACGCTCATTATAATACATTACGTGCCACATTTCAGAGACAAATATTAATATAGTCAACAAGTAAGTAGTAACTGCTAAGCATATTGTTCCATGCTTATTATCGAACAGTTATAATGGTGAACCAAATGTGAGTTAAAAATAATAATGTAAGAATCATCATTTAATAGCGGCTCGTGGGATAACGAACGGATTGTATGAATTATGGACATTTATATTGCAGCGTTTCCAAAAATCAAAACTATGAAATTATATAAAAAACAAAATAGACATTCGAACAAAAAAAACTACAAAAGCATACATACCGGGGTTAGCACCTTTTGGTTTACCATATGTTTTTTCGTGTTGGTTAATGTAACTGTAACCATCAGTTACTGCAGTTGCTGCATACAGTAAGTGTTATTAATACAAGGTATTAGATATTTTAACAATCAGTTCATAAATGACATAATGCACTGAACAGATGATTTGCCCTGTTTTTTATCATCTCCATAAAACAAATGGTTTTTATACATAATTAAATGAAATAAATAATATAATTATACCACATAAAACCTAGTTCAATTATCAGTATTAACGCATTGTTAATCTTAACGTATAAAATTAATACAAGTTTTTCTGTGAGTGGATGATGAAAACGCTCATCTTATCTTTCATGTGGTCAATCAAACACAAACGATATTAATTATTATATTAAATTTACAATAAATAATAAGTTAACTAAACGAACTTAGTTTACTACTCGTAATTGTTTAAATTGATGAGATTTTATTTTTTTAAAGTTTTGACAAGACAATAATTTTCTATAATTAAGTAAGCTAAAATAGTTACAGATACATACATACAGCTTTCATAATACGTGCTCTGTCGTCCTTATCGACTGTATCAACTCCTGTATACAAAAAATTATATTTATACACAATAAATGCAAAATAAATAGATTACAATATTTGTATTATATTCAGAAACAAACCACGCGAATTTTCCATAGTTTAAAAATTAAATAAACAATAAATAATTAAACAACTAAATGAACTTAACTTAAATTTTAATTACTACTTGTAATTGTTTAAATTGATGAGATTTATTTTGTTGAAAGTTTAGACAAGACAAGAGTTTTCTATAATTAATAAGGTAAAATAGTGACAGTATACATACCGAAAGCTTCGCTAATACGTTCTTCTTTGCTTTTGGCTCCTGCATACAAAACAATTATATTTTTACACAATAAAAGCAAAATAATAAGCTTTTAAAATTTGTATTATATTCTAAAACAAACAACAACAACAATAATCCATATTTTGAAAATTTCGACTTTAGGTAAGCTAAAACAGTAAAGTAAGTGAAAATAATGCATCTCCCGATTACCAAAAAATGTGTATTTATACACAATTAAAGCATAATAAATAAGTAACAATTTGTATTATGTTCAAAAACAATCAACGAAATAAAACTATATTGTATTAAAAAGTTATATCCGTGGTCTGGTAATCAAAACAATAAAACATTATTAAGAGTTCACATTGTTGTAAAGGTGTTACACAAAAATACAAGTAGTTAGTAGAGTTTTCCATAATAACCTTAATACAATGTACAGCATGTAGACAATGTATTTGCAGTACAACACAGTTGTCTCCACAGTTTTTTAATTTGCTCAAAAATCGTTAAGTTCACATTGTTGTAAAGGTGTTACACAAAAATACAATAACTTACAAAAATAGTTTTTAAAAATGTAGGTTTACGTTACTTTAATGGGATAAAATATATTGTTCTATTAAACTTTGTAAGGTCAAATCATAGATTTATTTTATAAATCAATTATAAAAGTACTTTTACTGTAAACGAAAATGTTTTTTTTTAAATATACTTAATAAAATGCTTATTAAAAGCTTTTTGAATTGGCAATACTTGGGTCAACTACCTAATCATATAATTAACTACTTTAAGTATAAAATCATAATAATTTCGTTTCTGTTAAAAATATATTCATCGCGAACAAAAATACTTATATACGTTTATACAATAATCATATTATATATATGTGTTGTTTAATCATTAACGGATCGGAATGAAAAACCTCGTTTAACTTTGATCAGTTAATTATTAGTATTTTATTATATTTTTTTATTAACGTAAAATAATAGCATTTTTCTATTTTATTTATTAATTTTAATAACGATGGTTTGAACAAAATTTAATTGAACAGTTATACCTACACCGTTGCTTGGATAATGGTATAATTATCCAACCATAGTAATTTTATAGAAATTTCTATATTTTATTAGGTGATTTTGCCCCCATGCTCTAGATAAAAAATGTCTGGCAATTAATTGTATATATATAGTTTTAAGCCTAACAACAAAATCTTAATTACATCATTTGTAGGTTAAAAACTAGAGAAAAAATAGTAAGTTTTATTTTAAGATTATTCTATTCATTGAATTTTTAAACAAAAACTGTTGTGCAACGGACTGAGAAAAATATTTTTTCTCCGTCTCTTATGTCGGCCTACAGTCAAATATTATCTAACAGTAATAATAGTGAAATAAATCCGAGTTAAAAATAATAATGTAAGAATTATCATTAACGGATCGTATGAACTATGGTAATTTATATAATATTCAAAAAATCCAAATTATAATTCACACAAAAAAATTACAAAAAAACTACGAACGCAAACATACCGGAATTAGAACCTTTTGGTGTACTCCATACTTTAGATACTAGGCCATCGAAACTTTGACCTTCACTATTTTCTGCATAAAGCAAGTGTTATTAATACAAAATATTAGATATTTTAACAATCAGTTCATAAAATATGACATAATGCACTGAACAGATGATTTGCCCTGTTTTTTATCATCTCCATAAAACAAATGGTTTTTATACATAATAAAATGAAATAAATAATATAATTATACCTTATAAAACTTTGTTCAATTATCAATATTAACGTATTGTTAATTTTAACGTAAAAAATTAATACAAGTTTATCTGTGAGTGGATGATGAAAACGCTCATCATATCTTTCACATGGCCAATCAAAAACAATCGAAATTATATTAAATTAAGAATAAATAATTAGTCTACTAAATTAACTTAGCTTTACTACTTGTATCGGTTTTAATTGATGAGGTATATTTTTTTGAAAGTTTCGACAAGACAAGAGTTTTCTATAATTAAGTAAGCTAAAATAGTAACAGTATACATACTGATAGCTGCACTAATACGTTTCCTTTCTTCAGCATCTCTGTCCTCTAATCCTACATACAACAAATTGTATTTATACACAATAAAAGCAAAATAAGTAGATTACAGTATCTGTATTACGTTAAAAACTAAAAACAAGAATTTTTTATAGTTAACCTAAAAAAGTTACAGTATATCTACCGAAAAAGCGAACATTGTCATTGACCGCAACTCCTGTGTACAAAAAAATGTTTTGATTTTATTTAATCATTAGTAGATCAGAATGGAAAACCTCGTTTAACTTTGAACAGTTAATTAATAGTATCTTATTTACATATTTTTTTTTTATAAATTAAACCAAAAATGTTTTTACCTTTGCAGTTATAACTACCACTTCCTCCTGCATACAAAAAGTGTTATTAATAATCAAAATAATGCGAATTAAATAAATAAAATAGGTTTTTCATATAATTTAATTAAAATATCAGAATAAACATATTGTTCATTTTAACATAATTAGTTGATACTAATTGATGGGCAGATGAAAACGCTCGTCTCATCTTATTCGACACACATCAGAGATAAATATTAATATTGTTAATAATGTATAAGCCTAACAATAAGTAACTAGTCTAGTCGACTTGGAAAAGGAAAAATAAACTTAATTTTACGCCTACTGATAGTAGTCTAAATTTATTAGCTTTGTTTTTTAAAAAAAAAGTCTCAACTATACTAGAATTCTCCATAATTAAATTAACGTAATTTACCAGTATTATTTTTGAATTAAAGGTTAAAATGAAATATGTTTGCCGTCTCATAAAAGTAAATATGTATCAAGAGGTACACTAACTTTACAACAATTTAGGAAACTTCATTTAAAATAATTTACCTGTCCCACTGGGTCTTCCATTAACGGCTGTAATACATTAAATGCATTAACATAATTTAAACACACAAACATTTCAAATAATTTTTACACAGCACATTACAATAATTAAAAAATATGTATCTTATTATTTTGTAACATAATGATATGTACTATAATATAATAAGTTGGCAGAAAACTAAAATATATTATGTTACCTGTAATTGCTATTAAGACAAAAAGTGATACGATGGTCAGTGTAATGATTTTTTTAAAATACATCTTGTAAAACAATAAGAGACTGAATAAGAAATAAAATATTTTGTGTAATAATATATATATATAATATGACGAAACCCTCCACTAAGATGTTTATTATGTTCAAAAACAAACAACAAGATTTGCATTATTTATTTTGTAACCAAACCAATAAAAAATGTTTGCCTACCCAAGATTTATGCTTTTTTTTTTTAAATATGCGATTTATACAATTGTCAAATTGAATCAAACTGTACCCCAAGGTGTTTGGTAGTACTTGTTGAGGGAATTTGGTCATTATTTAGACTCAATACTCAATAAAGAACGGATTACAATCCCAAAATTTGTAATACTTGGGTCATCCGCCTAATCATATTATTATCAACTACTTGAGTAATAATACGAAATACACTATTTGACTATTCAAATTATGTCATTTTAAGGACTTAACAAAAGTAATAGTGGTGCATTATTTTAATAGCTACGAATATTTTACTAATTAAAGAGACGGGAAGGTCACAGTTCTTCAGGAGATTTTATAACAGAGAGTGATGAAATCACTTAAGTAATAATTTTAATAGTTGACTCGTTCACTCTAATTTGTAAAAAAAAGCTATAAAATGTTTTAATTATCGAGGCCAGATCAAGTTGAAATTTAAAAGAAATATTTATACGGCGTGCCCCTCAAATCTAAATAATAACCATTTCCCATCAACTCTCCAATACACCTATTTAGATTAGGAAATTGGATGTGAATCTGTAAGCCTTTGTTACAAGGCATAGAACTTTATCTGTTAAATTATATAAATGCAAAAGAAGCAAATTTAAATTTTACACCAGCACAATTACTACAGAAATTTCGGGCCTCTAGGCTGTAACCTATTAAGCTTGCGTTTAAATACGGCCCTGGCAGGGTGGTAATGATTTTTTTAAAATACATTTTTATAAACAATGTATAACTAACTGAAAATTGAACGACTCGAAGAATGACTAAGAAATATTCTGTGTAATTTGTATACTTTTTTTAGACGATAACAAACATGTTTTTTTGTGTCGAAAAGTTGTTGGCAACAAAATATTTACAATAAATATATATTTTACAAAGATATTCTTAGTTCGGTAAAGAGTATAATAACATATTTTTTAAAGTTCTTGTAAATATGTTTTACATAAAACACAATATCTTGAAATAAGAAAAAAAAAAAAATGCGTCACTTTAAACGGATTAATTATTTGTTGTTCTTAGCCATAATAGGTAAAATTCATAGATTTATTGTATACATCTAATTAACACATGTATTATTGATTGAATTGAAACGTTTATTTAAATATACTCAATCACAATAATTGCCGGCCTAAAATAATATATTCTACGTATATGTGCAGTAGGAAAATATCGCTACTATTAAGCTATCTCTTATTGAGCTATCTCTCACCAGAGAGAAGATATTATTAAATTTCATAATTGAATAGTAGTAATATAATATGCTAGACTAATGCTCTTTTGGGGTGTGCGGTTTGATGATCAGATCAGGGGGGTTAGGTGGGGTTAAGTGCGTTAAAATATATTTTTTTTTTACTTATTTCTTTATATTAGCTTACTTTTTAGGTTTATGATTTCGCTAAGGGTATCTGTTTAAGGTAAACAATTAGTAATAACAATATACCCTTTTAGTATATAACCCAATATGTACAATATTTTTTCAATAATTCAGCAATTTAAAGGCTGTTGTAATATTTACACATTAGAATAAATATCTATTCGAATTGTAACTTTGAATTATGTCCTACATAGTTTTTGCTAAAACATGTGTTAAACATATATTTTTTTTTAATTTACAAATTATAACGAAAAAAAAAAACGGTGTTTATTTAGTGCAGTCTCTCGAGGACAATTTTACAGGCCAACATACAATTATTGTACTGACTAATTAAAATAAAAAAAGCCAAACCCAGTGTGGTCAGTACATAATGGAGGCGACGAGGTTATAGTTCTTTAGAAGGTATTGTAACTGAAAGTAAAAGTTCACCCTTTCACTCATATTCTCGAAAAACAAAAAAAAAACTATAAGATTTTTCAATTTTTAACTTTTACCTACTTCAATTCCGAGCCAAATGTTCGGATCGAGTAGAAATGTATAAATAATATATATTTAGTGTATTCCATAAATCTACAATACAACCATTCCTACCCCCCTCCCCCCACCGATACCTATTTAGATTATGAAAAGTTTAGATACGAAACTATGGATTCTATGCTAATTTAGACTGCACTTGGTTTGAACTGCAATGGTGTAGTCTGTGCTGATTTGTACTGTAGCTGTTTTTTAGCTGTATAATTTGCAGATCATGTTGTCTTTATCAACAAAGTTTACATGCTAATAATGGATATTAATATCTTTTATTACAAATATAGCTTTGGGCGAATCCAACTACTAAAACTTTTAACCTTGTCCTAAATTCATTATCTAATTAAATATAAGTTAAACTTGGTTATATGCCACCGAGAGTCTTTAATAAATTGAGATGGAATTTTTAAGGTGTTAAGTACTGTTATGAATCAACCGTGAAGGTAAAAAAATTATCACTATTTGTGCAGTGCTACTTATTTTTTTAAAAAAACGGTATATTTACACTATTATATAGATGGTTCTTAGTAGTTATAGAAAAAAGTTATAAGACAAAAATGTTTGTGGTGGTATTTATTTAATTCATGAGCAGGCCTCTTCCCTCCCATTGATCACCTTTTGTTTCATTATGTCTATAACAAGCTCTGGACTTGTGTGCTGTTGTTTTCGACGTTATTGTTCTTAAAAACCATACATCTGCTTTGAATACCGAAATATATCATTGAAAATAAAATTTTGGTTTTGTCAGCTTCAGGTATGTACTAGTGATATTATTGTATTTTGCATATTTTTTTTCAAGTTACTATTGTATGCTTTGTCTGCTAAAAAATGTTTCTTATAGAACAAATATAAAAACACATTTCCATGTAGGTAAGCGAGATGCGCTATAATTTAGGTAAATATATATTTTTTTTAATTTACAAATTTTAAAGAAAAATAACTGTGGGTACACAGTACATAGTGTTCGAAGGGCAATATACGGGCAAACATAAAATTGTGCTCACTAATAAAGCCAACTTAGACCTACGTAAATTTCGTGAAAAAGTTTGGAATAAGTTGAAATTTATAAGGTACGCATAAATATTTGTTGTATCCCTTAAATTTACAATATAACCATTTCCAACCCCCTACACCAATTTAGATTATATACAACACTTCGATGTGAATCTGTGAGTACTATGCTGATTTAGACTTCACTTGGTTTGGACTATACTGGTGTAACGATCATATTTCACTTGACCGTTACTTCGCGTCCCAAACCAACTGACACAGCACCCCCGACTATAGGTAGGGGAACGGTCGCACACACAGGACAATGCACGTCGCGTATCATCTAATTAACCAGTTGACTTTACCATCACGGACCGCCAATATCCTCGACCTTGCGCTCTATATTTTTGCCGTTTTACTACAAGCCGCCCATCCGACTATCTTTTGTGTGCGTCCGTTTCAACTCCGCTTTGACCAACCATTTCATCGTCCAACCCAGGTCAGAGTGTATATATATATATATATACATTGTATAATTTTGTATTTTATTTAGAAACCCTAATTTAGAATAAAACATCTTGTAGCCTGCAGCTGAGAGTTAGATTATTTAACAGTGTGACCGCCCGCTCCTCGGGCGATATATTAAGTTAATAAGGGAGACTTTAAGGCCAATTAGACGTAGACAACGGCCTAGCCAACCGTTTTCCCGTGGGGATCCGTCTATTTTAGCTTTATCGACGGCCACTTTGCCTAGTCTAGCCAGCTAGACAAGTAGGTCCGTTACGACTTGGTGGAGGCGCCGATTGCCGTTAGTTTTATTTTTTACCCTGGGGGAGAACCCATTTTGCAAGGGAATAAGCTACGGCCACGACCCCATAAAACTGCACTGATTATTTAATTCACTCTCGGTTTGTGTTAAGGTGTTTTATTTTACGGTACAAATTGCTCTGGAATTTTAAAGTATATTTTATTCAACTTAAAATACGTTATTTTTTTTATTCAATTAAAAATTAATTATGAATATCACTCCGCAATGCTTTTCCGGTCAATTGACCGAAGATATTAAAGATTATCTAGAAACTTACGATAGGATATCGGCTGCGAACGACTGGAGTGAGGCGCAAAGGCTAATAAGGTTTCCGCTATATTTAAGAGAACAAGCGAAAAAGTTGTATAAAAGAATAGAATCTAAAAGCGCAGATTTAAAATGGGCAGATTTGAAAAAGGAATTTTTAGAGTATTATAATTCAGAGGAGCAACGTATACATTTGAGAGAAAATTTGAATAAGAGAGAAAAACAGGAGGAAGAAAGTTTACAGGAGTATATTCTGAATGTAGTTACCGAATGCAGTCGAGTGAACGATACAATGAGTGAAGAGGAGATTACGAAATTAGTATTGAAAGGATTACCAGAGGATGTTTATTGGAAAAAATATACATTAGATAATTCGTCAGTAGAGAAAATAACGAAAAATGTAAAGGCGTATGAAGTTGCTAAGGCGATTCGTAAGAACCCTGCAAAGGAGATCGAGTTTTTGAAAAGAGAGATTGGGGTACTTAAAGTTAGCAAAGATAACGATATTAGTGATGAGGTAAGACTATTGAGAGAAGAGCTTGAGGAACTTAAAGCTAACATGAATAATAGACCGTTTAAAAGTAATGGTAATTTGAGAAGAAATTTTAATAATTATAGAAATAATGGCAGTAAATTTAATGGTAACGGTGAAGGTAAACATTTTAACAAGCGCGATGATAATAATGATTATAGGAATAGAAGTTATCATAATGACGACGCCGCATCCGATAGCAGATATGGACGAAATAGACCTAGGAGTAATTCTGATTATGGTAGAAGTGAGGAAGACGATTTTGATAACCATAGTGAAAACGATTACAACGCGCGTTTTAGGAATAATGATAGACAAGAGAGTAAAAATTATAATACTCCACTCCGAGTAGAAAACATAGGTAGCTGTGTAATTAATAATGCAGATTATAAAGGGAATAATCCAGTAATCATAGGTGTTTTAGATAATGTATCACATCATTTTACTGTTGACTCAGGCGCGACCACTAGCGTTATTAACGAAAATATGCTTCCCAAAAATCATGTAATTAGTTCTTACGGGAAGACAAAATTATATACAGCCAATGGTTCAAAATTAGATTTAGTTGGCAGGTCAACTATTAAAGTATATTTTAATAATATTCCTGTAAAAATACAATGCGCGGTCGTACGAAATTTGAATTGTAATAGTCTTCTTGGAGTTGATTTTCTAATTAAATATAAGGGCGTAGTTAACTTTGTTAAGTCAAAAATACAACTTAACGTGAATAATAAGGAAATACACATCGATTTTTTTAAAAATGATAATAATGGAATTAATATAAATAGGGTTGAAGATAATAACAACAATTGTTATTATATGGCTAATAAGAATGTGAATAATAAAAATAGTAGGATTAGCCAGAATACTAGGATTAATAATGGTAAAAGGAATTTTAAGAATTGTGTGCATAGTAATCATAGCGCTAATAAGAATATTAAGTTGGGTAACTTTAATTATTATAAATATTATAGACACCCCCGTGGGTTAAATAATAATCATTCTAGGACTGTAATCAATGGGAAAAATAGGTCAACCCAAAATTATTATAATGGAACTAGAAATAGGAAGTTTAAATATAACTGTAATAAGTCTACTTTTAATGCTTTTAACGATCAATCTAGAAAGGGTATTAACAATAGACTGAGACCCAATTATACTAGCAGACCATTTATCTCTAACCAGCAATATAACATAGGGGACTTAGACTATAACCTAGGAACCCAAATTATGTCTAAACTTTAATTCCTCTGTTTTCCTCTGTCCCTTGATGGGAATTCCAAGAGGCAGTATAAGGAAAAGGAAAAATAAATTTCTATTTTTCTATTGTAAAAGTATAATTTTTTGTTTTTTTTGGGGGGAATCATACATATAATTATATTATGCGCGAATATATAAATTATTTACTTCTGTTAGGTAGCGTCTTTAAAAATATAAATATAAATTGTAATTCACATTTCTCACTGTGTGATTACTCGGAATACATCTAGCAAAAAAAAAAAAAAAACACATATTTCCTTGGAGCCAGACAACGGCCTAGCCAACCGTTTTCCCGTGGGGATCCGTCTATTTTAGCTTTATCGACGGCCACTTTGCCTAGTCTAGCCAGCTAGACAAGTAGGTCCGTTACACTGGTTTAGTCTGTACTGTTTTTTACTGTACTGGTTTTTTTAGGATATAATAATAGTACTATACATAAAGAATATTTAACATAAGGCGATTGTAAGCAATTGGTGTGTTTGAGATGGTTCTCACATCATAGTCTTTACCTATGTAGTCAACATGTTGACTATAAAGAACCGTCTATCGTATGATGCCAAAATAATATTTGTCAATAAATATAAGAAAAACTGTAAATATCAGACTCTAATAATTCACATTTTTTCGATACGATTATTACGGCTGTACGATTTTGGGTTTAAAATTTGAAAAAGTTTACTCATCCACCCTAACAATCATAAAAAATACAACACAAAACTACATGATATTTCAATTTTCAACTTAATTCTGCCGTAGTTTTAAGAAAATGGTCGGATCAACTTAAAATGTATTGATATTATAACACGTTTAAGTGGCTCCCAATAGTGATAATAAAACATTGAAAAGAAAAAAAGATTGGCCTATGTTTTACTATGTTTGTTCACTCACTTCGACTACGCAAATATATCATTATTGATATTAATTCGTTTTTATTCGCATTACTTGTGTATCTAAGTCCTACAGTACATAATATACTCAGTGCATTTTGTTATTGTTGTATCGTGCATACTGTTTTCATGTTTCTATAGGACTTTCTGCCTGACTTTCTGACAGAATAATTAATATAAAAGTACATTTACACGTAAACGAGCTGCGCTCTACTTTAAGAATAAAATCTAAAACCTAATGCTGATTTAATGGTATATCATAAAGTATTATGTACAGAGACACTATGTAAATGTTCATGATATCTACTAAAAGGAATTTAATAAATCAAAGCACAATACATTTTTAAAGTTATAAAAATATTTGATTATAATGTGTAAATAATGAAATTATTAAGAACGTTGAACGAAAATACAAATGAATTCAACTTAAATCGTTTACATTTTATTACTTTTATTAATGTTTGAACAAAACAAATCAATGCGTTAGATATGAATACAATAGTTAAAAATACTATAACGTACATTAACACACAAAAACCAAATGTATAATAATTAATAATTTAATCTCTTTTCTATGGGTCCGGCATTCTGTATTTAAAAAATATTAAATAATAACACATAAAAAACAAATGTATAATAAATAATTGTTTATTCAAACCACAAAAAAAAATTAATAAAAGTATACTTAGTACTTACATATTATGAAGCGATTTCTCTGTAAATAAAATATCACATTATCATACTGTCAATGGTTTTAGCAACTCTATTTACCATTTAATTTTATTAACGTACACCCAAAATATTTTTAATTATAATTTACATTATCAAAACTTGAATGGGGTATTTTATTTACACTATTTATACGCCTTGCGGTTACTCCCATTTAGATAGCTTGGCTGGTTTGCCAACGTTTCGAAACACTTGCATGTTCCATCTTCAATCAACTTTAGAAATCCAAATGGGAGTAACCGCAAGGCGTGCAAATAGTGTAAATATAATTTACATGTCTCCAAATAACTTCGGTGACGAAGCTCGGACAATATATTTAAGATAAATCTGTCTTTATATTAATGATTAATCATTTTAAATAGTTAACACCAGCCACCAGAATAAAAACTTAACTATAATGAGACTTTGCCAAATTTGCATTTAATATAAGCGTAGTACAATATTATAAAAAAGCTTACTACAATTCTTGCATTCTGAAACAAAAAATGTTTATTCAATTACTAACTGAGTTATAAAACATCAAAAAATTAGTATACTTAAGTATAATATTGCACATGGATTTAATAACTGAAATATATTTTGGGTAAATTAGGATTGCTTCTAAAGATTTCGGATTTATGTACGTTGTCTTTTTTTAAATACGATTTTTTGGAAATTTATCATTAAAACATTTTTTTTTTATCAAAAATAGTATTACGAGTATATTAGTCAATATCGATTAAAAATATCATAAACACAACTATAGATTACTGAGATGTTTTTTTAATTTAAGTATATGGTCGTTTCAAATTTTAAGTAAAATAATTCAGTACGACGTATATAATATATTAATGTAGAGTATATAAATGAAATATATTAGTTCTTACTTTGGTGGTTTTTATAGTTTTCAGCTAAAATATGAAAAACTATAATATATAAATATTAGGTAAAGTACAAAACATAAATATTAGGTAACTATTATTGTAAAGAAGTATAACTAAAAAAAAAATTAAACCAATGCAGTAAATGCATCACGAACATAAATATATATATATATATATTTATACAAAAATTATATTATATGAATTGTATTTAATAATTAACCGATCGGAATGGAAATATTATCACAACACATCTCCGACTATTCTACATGTTCAATGGAAAATCTCGTTTAACTTTGTATAGTTAGTAAGTTATATTTTATTCACATACTTTTATTAAAAATAAAAGCAACATTTTAATTTCAAAAAATGTTTGATTACCTTTACAATGCTTGCAATCTGAAAAAAATGTGTTTATTTAATAACTCAAAAAAATTAAAATTAAAGGAATTAATTAGTTTACATTTGAAAGGTAAAATTATAGATTTTTTTCTATTCTATCTATTAATTAAAATAACGATGGTTTGGCCTTAATTTAATTGAATTATTTAACTGAATCCATTGTTGCTTGGATAATGGTATAATCTTCTAACCATAGTACTTTTATAGAAAGTTTTATATGTATGAAATTAGGTGATTTTGCCTTTGCTATAGACATAAAATGTTTGGTTAACATTTAATTATACAGGGTAGCCCACAAAGATTTGACAAATGAAGTAACTTTTGTTCTAATGAATATTTTTGAGATTTTTTTTTAAAAAATAATTTTTACTCACTTGCGCTATAAGCACCGTAGTTTTTATTGCACTTACCTGTTTTACTTTTTTTTTTTTTAAACATATTTTTTTTTTTAATAGCCATATATTTTAAAATAATATTTAAAAAAAAATGTGTATTTTTATTCATCCGTTCAAAAGTTATATTCATTTGAAAGTGAGGATGACTGGTGCCGGGAGGCGGAGTGCGGTAGGTAACGCGCGCTGATAAAAATAAATCTACGCGGTTTACTCTACCGCTCTCCACCTCACGTCAGTCATACTCACTTTCAAATGAATATAACTTTTGAACGGATGAATAAAATACACATTTTGTTCACCAATTCTTTTTTAAAAATTATTTTGAACAAAATGGCTATCTTGAAAAAAATAAAAATATGTAATAAGAAAAATAAAAAAACTATTAAAAAAAGTAAAACATTTAAGTGCAATAAAAACTACGGTGCTCATAGCGCAAATGAGTATAAATTATTTTTAAAAAAAAGTCTCAAAAATATTCACTAGAACAAAAGTTATTTCATTCGTCAAATCTTTGTGGGCTATCCTGTACAAACAAAGTTGTAAGCCTAACAATAAATCCTTATTACATCATTTACAGGTTAAGAAATACAAAAAAAAAAATCATTGTATAGTTATTAGATTTTAAAACATATTTACCACTCATAGGTACCCCCCAATTTTAGATAACAACTAATACTTATAATACCTAATCCGTAACATTTACTAAATATACATATATACATACGCATTATTGGCGGTAAAACACCTATAATATAAACAAGTTAAATTGATAAATTAAAAAAACACACAAAAGATATTTGTTTTTTAATATTTTATAATTGCGTATTTGTTGTAAAATAAATTACTATGCACAAAAAATAAACATTTTTGTAAGCTTTTTGCTTTAAGATTATTTTATTCTTTGAATTCTTGACAAGATCTGTTGTGCAATAGACTGCGAAAAAATATTTTTTTCCGTCTCTAATGTTGTCCCACAATAAAATATTTTACTTACTGCTAAAACGTAATGTTTCATAGATTATTATCTAACAGCAATAATGTTTAGAAAAAAAACTAACGTATCAAATATACATTATATATTTTTTTTTATTATGTATGTTCATGCTTTACAAAACTCAATACACAACCTAACATAAACCAATCATAGTTAAAAATCATAATGTAAGAATCATCATTTAATAGCGGCTCTAGGACAACAAACGGATTATATTAATTATGGACATTTATATTTCAGAGTTTCAAACACTCCAAAAATCCAAATTATGCAATTATATAAAAAATAAATAGATATTCGCACAAAAAAACTTCAAAAGCATAAATACCTTGAGGTTGACGATTTTCCATACCCCATACTTTTCCAAAGAGTTCCTTGTATTTGTAACCAGTACTATCTCCTAAATTTAGTAAGTGTTATTAATAAAAAAATAATACACGTTTCAGTCAGTTTCATAAAATAAATGGTTTTCGTACATAATAAAATGAAATAAATAAATTAATAATATAATCATACCTCATCAGCCTTAATTAAATTATCACCATTAACGCATTGTTAAAAAAATAATACAAGTTTATCTGTGAGTTGATGATGAAAACGCTCATTTTAACATTCAAGTAGCCAATCAAACACAAATGATATTAATTATTTAATAAAAATTAACAATAAGTAATTAGCCAACTAAATGAAATTACTGGTACTTTACTACTTATAATTGTTTAAATTGATGAGATTTATTTTTTTTAATGTTTCGACAAGACAAGAGTTTTCTATAATTAAGTAAGCTATAATAGTTACAGTATACATACTGACAGCGTCGCTAATACGTTTTTGTTCTTCTTTTTCGAGTTCTGCATACAAAAAAATTGTATTTATACACAATAAAAGCAAAAGAAGTAGATTACAATATGTTTAAAAACAAACTACAAGATTTGCATTTTCTGGTATAAACCAAACCTTTAATCGAAAACGAAACATGTTTTTTTCATATCACACTAAACGGTACATTTAGTAGAATTTTCCATAGTTAACTTAATACAATGTACAGCATTTAGACAGTGCATTTTCAGTACAACACAGTTGTCTCCACAGTTTATTAATTTTCTCAAAAATCGTTTAAAAAATTACTATTATTATTTTTTAAAATTATGAATAAAAGGTTAAAATGAAATTCGTTTGACGCTTCATAAAAGTGGATTGTTCCAAAGATGTACACTGGCCTTACAAAAATTTAGGAAGCTTCATTGTTATCTTGAATAGGTTAAAACTAAATGTATGAATTACCCTCTTGGTTGGAACTTCCTGGAACGGCTGTAATAAATTTAATATATTGACGCATTTTATCAAAGATTTACACTAAACGGACATTTAGTAGAATTTTCCATAATTAACTTAATACAGTGTACAACATGTAGACAGTGCATTTTCAGTACAACACAGTTGTCTCCACAGTTTATTAATTTTCTCAAAAATCGTTTAAAAAATTACTATTATTATTTTTTAAAATTATGAATAAAAGGTTAAAATGAAATTCGTTTGACGCCTCATAAAAGTAGTTTTGTTTCGAAGATATACACTGGCTTTAAAAAAATTTAGGAAACTTCATTGTTATCTTGAATAGGTTAAAACTAAATGTATGAATTACCCTCTTGGTTGGAACTTCCATTAACGGCTGTAATACATTTAATACATTGACGCATTTTAATCATACAAATTATTTAAATAATTATTACATAGCATATTACAATGATTAAACAATTTGTATATCATTATTTTGTAACATTATAATATAATAAATTGGCAAAACACTAAAATATATGTTACCTGTAATTGCTATTAAGATAATAAGTGAGACGATGGTCATTGTAATGATTTTTTTGGAATCCATCTTTATAAGCGATTATTACAAACTGAAAATTGAACGGCTCAAAGAATGAATAAAAAATATCATATTCTGTGTAATTTATATTCTTACTTTAGCCAAAAACAAACATTTTTTTCTGGGTCAAAAAGTTGGTCGCTTCAAACTATTTACATTAAATGTACATATTTCGCAGATATCCGTAGTTTGGTTAATAGCACAATAACATATTTTGTAAGTCTGTGTAAATATGTTATACTTAAAATACAATATCTAGAAATACGAAAAAACATGTTTTTCTGGGTCAAAAAGTTGTTGGCTACAATATATTTACATTTGTATATTTTTTGCAGATATTTGTAGTTCGGTAAACAGCACAATACTATATTTTAAGTTCATGTAAGTATGTTATACATTAGAAACAATATCTTGAAATAAGAACAAAATAAAATTTGCGTCACTTTAATTTGACCAATTATTTTTTTGTTTTTAGCCGTTGTAGGTAAAATTCTTAGATTTATTTTCTAAATCAATTAAATAAATTTTATTTAAGATTAATAAACACATTTTTTTTTTTAAAATAACTCAATAAAAATTGTCTATAATCCTAAAAATTTGTAACACTTTCATATCCGCCTTATCAACATGTTATCTGTGCGCACTAATTTCTGTTTACTAAAAATAATGGGATCGTAGCATTTAACTAACCCATCAATAGTTTTTTTGTGCCAGTAAAATTTTAAAAGATAACAAAAGATGAAATTAAATTTTCAATCGTATTTATTTACTTTATTGACAGGGATGTCCGGATTTATCAAACATGATATTAGGTCAAATTGATTTTTTATCCTAAATAACAAAACTGTAATTTTTCATACACGTTGTTTAAGAAGGAGATATGTACATGTTTTCTTACAGTTGTTTATTCTTAATAATATATCCAAATTATTTGTCAATTTCAGGTTGAAGTATCCAAGAGGTTGGTAACTACAGACATTGGATTTCAGTCCCATCCATAATATACACCACTTTAGTACTTTTGTAATTTGTACCATAGATATATTATTATTTGGGGGTTTCCGCACAAAATGTAATAAACTATAGGTTGACTTTTTGATCAAGTTATTTATTTTTAAGGACTTAACAAATGCCGTGATCGTGACTCGTGTGCATATTATTTGATTCTCTTCGTAAAATAGTTTAAGAAAATTGATGATTTTATGAATAAATAACTCATTTTAATGTTGGGCTTACAATTCAATAATTTATTTTTCATTTTATATACCTATAAAATAAATAAAAAAACGTAAAATGAAATGTCGACATATTAAAAAGATTTTAGGAGGCAAAACATAGAGTAATAATGTGATAGTGAAATTAATTATGACACTAGTAGAGTGTAAATAAAAAATGTAATTATTGTAAATAGACATCCGAAGGAATAAGGTATAGTGTATAACCTATACTGTGTAGTTATAAACAAAAATAATAAACTTTAATTTTATAGAAGAATTGAGAACATATCAACTAAGCATTAAAAATTATGTACAAATTGATATTAAAAAAATGATAGAATATTAGAATGATATCCCGAAGAGTATTATTGGTCGTACGAAAATATCAATGTTGCTGAGGTTAATATTGATTACATGAGACTAATGCTCTCTTGGATAGGGATAGGTTATGATCAGATAAATAGAATTTCGATCATTTTCCAGAGTAATAAGAGCAAACAATTATATAAATAAGTCTAGGATAAGTAATTAGTTGTTCCCATACGTGTATATTAGAAGAAAACTGTCGTGGAGAATAAATAATTGTAATTTATGGCAATGGATAAGCGCCCTAATAATTATAAAATTATATCCTTTCAGTATATAACCCAGAATGTACTATATATTTTCAACAATTCAGCATTTTCAAGGCTGCTGTAATATTCACAAATAAGAATAATTATCTATTCGAATTGTAACTTATAACGCCCTACATGCTTTTTGCTAAAGCCGGCGTGGAACAATTTTTTTTTAATATTTACAAATTCAAACGAAAAAGAACAATGTTTATACAGTAATTGACCTATAAAAATGTAATAAAACATTAAATCAGAAATTTGGTTTTTGTTCGCTTTAGGTACGTCCAAATGCTTACAATTATTTATTTTTGTCTTCGGAAATATTTTTTTGATAGAATAAATACAAAAACACATTTACAACGTAAACCAGCTGCCGTCTACTTTAAGTTTAGTTTCAAAACCATAAGCTACTGCTAAAAAACAAATAAAGAAATCGATTGTCCCAGCTTTTTTATCAATATATTGACCTAAATTTACATGATTTTCATGTCACCATC
The DNA here is from genome assembly GCF_023614345.1 of Adelges cooleyi. Lineage (NCBI taxonomy): Eukaryota > Metazoa > Arthropoda > Insecta > Hemiptera > Adelgidae > Adelges > Adelges cooleyi. Next base: position 1,581,475 of record NW_026095977.1, read on the forward strand.
AAACTCTATCCATCTAAGTAATTTCTTGTATTTATACATATTTATACTTAATGGATTGAATTTTATCTAATAACATCTGTATTTAGTTGAGTTGTATTTAATATGCGGAGCTGACTAGTATTATAGTGATTTTTAACTATCATAGAAATAGTACAGTAATATCTTTAAAGTCTTATAGAAAAATAATAGGCTAGAATTTAAAAATTGAGTTTTGTTATTGCTGAACTAGTTTTTTAATAACACATTGGCAAATTTTATTACTATACATCCTTCTTTACCGATAGCGAAATAAAATGATTTACAAATATTTTTAATTTCTTTATGGGTTATAGCAGTATAGTATAAAGAATCAAACTTTTCAAGTCGACTAAATAAAATGTATTTAAATCGTTTAAGGTCACCCAATAGTAAACTTATTTCTTACAGTTAAAACAAATATAATTTATAGATAATATACAATTTAATATAACTTTAAAGAGAATACATTGCTATTAAAATTATTATTGAAAAATATGACAAAAAGGTATTTTTTAGTACAACACTTTTGTGTTTTACTTAAAGTGATTTATATGATAAAACACATGACTTGTTGCGTCGTTTTAGTACAATATTTGTGTAGTCAATTTTGAGATTGAAGAATCCGGATGTTGCAGACTACGGAAATTGGGATTTTAAACCCATTTATAATATACACCACTTTAGTAGTGTTTTTATTTTTGTCGTAGATATATTATTATTGTGGCGTTTCCACACAAAATATAATACACTATATTTTGGCATTTTTATCAAGTTATTACCTTTTAAGGGCTTAACAAAAGTAAATAGTTGTTTATTGCTCCGAATATTATTGGTCGTGTACTATATTTTATTTGATTCTTTTCATAATAGAAAACTATTGATTATTTGAATAAACAACTCAATCTAATGCCGGTTAAAAATACAATCATTTTTTTTAGAATGATAGGTATTTTCATAAAAACAAATTAAAAAAAATATATACAGGGTGATTCTAAGTCGAAATTTGTAATACATTATTCTCTATTTAAAAATGTAATACAATATACACGTTAGGTACCCTTTAAGTCTCAAAAGTTGCTATCAAAAAATCTTAGTTGGGGGGGGGGTAAACACAAAAAATTTTTTTAAAAATTTAGAACACATTGTATAAAAACAAAATGAAAAAAAAATTAAATTATTATTTAAACCTATATCGACTGGTTCGTGATAAAAAAATCACTCTGTATGTATGGACATTAAAATAGGTGTAGGGAGGCAAAACCTGATACAAGTGGGCTTACTATAAAATATTTTACGTGCAAGTGCAGTTGGAAAATATCGTTACGATAAATCCATCATGAAGCTATTCTTAGAGGGTAGATACTATTGAGTTGCATATCTAATATTAAAAAGTGCTTATGGTAATAGTATACTAGACTAAAGCTCGTTTAGGGAGAAGAGAGGTCTATGATCACATAGAGGGAGGAGTGTTTTGTGATAAGAGAGATGGCATGACAATACATTCCTAATGTTATGAGAAGAAGCAATTGTATAAATTAGTCTAGAGTAAAAACGTAATTGTTTGAAATTTAATTGTTTCCATACATTTATAGTAGAAGAAAACTGTCGTGGAAAATGTTTAAAATTTGATTTATTGCAATGGCCAGACACCTTCATAAATATAATTTATACGTATAGTATATTACCAAATATATACTATATTTCTTTAATAATTCTAAATTTGATGGCTGCTGCAATATTTATAAAAAAAAAACAACTTGGTTATTATGATTTTAAATGATTATATATTGATCGTAAAGTTGTGGTAACGGCAAACATATTTTTTTTTAATTTACAAATTTTAACGAAAAATAACTGTGGGTATACGAGGACGGCAATCATAAAATTGTGCTCACAAGTTAAAAAAATTAATAAAGCCAACTTTGGCCTACTTAAATTTCGGGATAAATATCCGGATCGAGTTGAAATTTATAAGGAATATATATGTGTTGTATCCCTTAAGTCTACAATACAGCCATTTCCTATTCACCACACCTATTTAGATTATAGACAACGCTTCGATTCGAATCTGTGGATACTATGCTGATTTAAACTGCACTTGATTTAGTCTGTGCTGGTCTTTACTGTACTAGTTTTTTAGGACATAATAATAGTACTATACATATAGCGATTGTTGTAAGAAATTAGTGCGTTTGAAATGGTTGACATGTCATTGTCTTTATATAGTCAATGTGTTGACTAGTCCTATGAGTGATAATAAAATAGTAAATAGAAAAAAATATTGGTCTATGGTTTTTTGGCCAATGTTTTATTAAGTCAGGTCACTCGCTTCGGCTACGGAAATATAATACCATCATTGCTATAAAATTGTTTTTATGCAAATTACATATGTGTCCAAGTCCTAATGTATGTATGTATACCCAGTGTTCTTTGTTATATTTGTAATGTGCACATGGTCTTCATGTTTCTATAGCTTTTTTTGTCTGCGAGAATATCATTCTGATAGAATAAAAATAAAAACAGATTAACACGTAAACGAGCTGTGCTCTACTTTAAGTATAAAATCCAAAAGCTAATGCTAATAATAAATACATGAATTGATTATGATAACCTAAAGTTATCTCTGATATCCTAAATTTTACTCGTTTCATTTAGAAAGTTTCACAATACATTATTCCAATAACCTCCATAATAATAAAAAATATATATTAAATATAAATTAATTATGTTGAAGATAATATCATATAAGCAATAAATTTAAAGAACATTTAAAAAAATTGTTTTGTATGAAGAATTGTTATAATATATTGAATTATTTACAGTGACATAATACGCTATGTAAATGTTCACGATATTTACTAAAGGGAATTTAATATATCAAAGCAAAATACATTTTTATAGTTATAATAATATTTATATTATTATGTGTATTTATTATGTAACTAATTAAATATTACAAATCAATGAAGTTATTAAAAACGTTGATCGGAAATACAAACTAATTAAAATTTAATCGTTTATATTTTATTACTATTATTAATTTTTGAAAACTGAATAATTGTGTAACACTAAAAAGATAATTACAGCTCTTTACAACAACAGTGCCTTAGATATGAATACAGTAGTTAAAAAACTTAAAATAACTATAACATATAATTCTATAGTATGAAAATATTATTTTTCTATCGGAATGAAGATGAATGACGGTTCAGCATTCTGTATTTAAAAAATGTTAAATTATAACACAAAAAAAAACAAATGTATAACAAATAGTTGTTTATTCAAACCACACAAAAAAAAATTAATAAAACTATACTTAGTACTTACATAAATGTCATTTAAGCTCTCTGCCTGAAAATAAAATATCACATTATCATACTATCGATGTTTTAGTTACATTATTTAACATTTAATTTTATTAACGTACACCCGAAAATATTTTTAATTATAATAATTTTATGTCCATAGACTTCAATGATAAAGCTCAGATAATATTTAGGAAATTTAACATAAAACTGCCATTACAATAACTATCAATCATTTTCAACTATTCTCACTAGAAAACCAAAATGCTTAACTGTAATGCGACTTCGTATAATTTGTATTTGATAATGACATATTAAAAATGTTAAAAAAATCTTTCAACTTACTACATTTATCGCAAACTGAAACAAAAAATGTTTTTTTAATTTTATGATTTGGACATTAACTATAATACAATTTTTAACTTTTAGCAAAAATAATTATTTAGTTAAAAAAAGGTATTGGAAGAGAATTTTTTATGTAGCCTTGTGCAAGTAAATAATATACTTGGTTAATAACATAAATTAGAGAAATGAATTCTACTATGTTCAGTTAAGTTAGTATTGATTAAAAATATAATTTAGATAACTAAAATATTATAGATCATTGGATGTTACTTCACAAATAATAAGTTCCACATAAATATTATATTAATTTAAAGCTTACCAATTAAACTAAAAAATTAGCTCTTACTTTTCTGTCCTTCCTTGTTAGGTGCTAAAAAATGAAAAAAATATACTAGGCTAAACTTATAGTAAAGTAGTCTCATCAATTTTAGGAAATTCAAAATTAAATACTAAGATATCTTAAACCAATACAGTAAATCCATTACGAACATAAAAATATATAGTACTTATCCATTGATGTACAATATTTTTATTATATTAACAATGCTATTTAGTCATTAACGGATTTGAATGGAACAAAATATATCACATCGCATATCTCATATATGTTAAATGGAAAACCTCATTTTAACTTTTAACTGTTAATTAATATTATTTCATTTACATATATTTTATATAAAGAATTAAAGTACCATTTAAATTTAACATATTCGTTCCTTTACAATTAATTACCTTTACAATACTGGCACTCTGAAAAAAATACGCTTATTTTAAGACCAAATCTGGGATAACCTTATTGTTTATTTCGTCAAAATAATTGACCAACTAAAGAAACACAAAGTTGTTTCCTTACTTTTTAATCAAGTTTTTTGTTATTTTTGTTGATTTATTTTTTATTTATAAATTATTTTCTTACTAAATCATTATATTTTATACATTTTACGATACTTAATAATCGTTAACATTCAAATGATTTAGTTTAAATTCGTATAGGATTATAAGCTATTTTAAATCATTTATTTTCATAGTTAGAATTTGTCAACTAACGTTGGTAAAATAAACAATAATTCATAAAGGAATTGTTGTGCACAGTGAAAAATAGTTTTTCTCTACACATAGAATATGTGTAGAGAAAAACGGGCATACATTTTCCATTTAAATAACTGATGAAAAATGAACATCCATAGCTTGTTTTGAAACAGTAAAAAATTCAAAAAAATACTACAATAATCCATACGAAATGATAAAATTAAACCAAATAATATATATTTGTACAAAATATTCGAAAAAGACTATAAAAATATACATACTGGAATCCTTCTTAGGTACTTTCCAATATTTTTTGAGTGGCTGTTCTGTAAAAAGGAAAGGTTGTTACTACAAAATAAAAGATAGTTTAATAAAAAAAATTCTTAAAATACCATTTAAGTATACTTACAGAACCACTGTAAGGCCAAGTAAGGTGTATATAATATATTATAATATGATGTTTTATAGTGACCTTGTATAACATTATTAATGGAATATTATCATCATAGTATCAATGTTTTTAGCTACTCTATTTTCTATTTAATTTATTTTTAACGTACACCCTAAAATATCTTGAATCATAATTTATATGTCTCCAGAAAACATCAATGACAATATTTAAGAAATTTAACATGAATCTATTACGAAAATAGTTATCAATAATTTTCAACAATTCTCAATATAGAAAACCAAATTTTTTAACTATAACATGGATTTTTATACTTTTTATTTCAAAAAGACATATAAAATTAAAAAAGCTTTTAACTTACTACAATTGGTACAAACTGAAACAAAAAAATATTTTTTAAATTAATTTTCTTGGACATTAACTGTAATAAAGGTTTTAATTATTAGATAAATAATTATTTAGTAAAAAAATGGTATTGGAAGAGTGTTTTTTTCTGCAGACCCGTGCAAGTACATATTATATTCAGCTAATAATATAAATTAGAAAAATGATTTCTACTATGTTTAGTTAAGTTAGTATTGATTAAAAATATAATTTAGATAACTAAATCATTATAGATCGTTGTATGTATTTTTTTATAAATAAAAGGATGTGGACGATTAAATATTGCAATTAAAAAAAATAATTATTACATAAATATTGTATTAGTGCAAAGTTTATCGATTAAAATAAATAGCCCTTACGTCTCTCTTCTATCGTGTTAGGTGCTAAAATACGGAAAAAATATATATATTAGGCAAAAGTTACTGTAATGTAATATCATCAAATTAAGAGAAATTAACAACAAAAACAATAAGATGCCTTAAAATAATGCAGTAAATCTATTATGTTCAACGGAAAACCTTATTTAACTATTAATAATTAAAATAAATAACAGTATTTTTTTTTTACATATTTATGTTACAAATAAAAGTAAAATGATTAAAAAACATTATTTAAAAACATTTGCTATTACCTCCGCAAATCTTGCACTCTGGAAAAAGTGATTATTTTATAACTCAAGGGTAATGATCAACTTTGTAAGAAAAAAATTAGAAATGTAGAAAAAAATAGAATAATTTATAAGAAGATAATTATTGATGTACCTATCGGTCGCTCCACAACTGCAAGAAAACCTAAATCAAACAATTATATATTGTATAAAGTTGCAAGAAAAGGTATAATAATGAAACGTTTTTTTATTTTATCTATTGATCAAAACTATGACAAACTTAATAATAATTTCTACAAAAATTGTTGTGCAAAGTGAAAAATAGTTTTTCTTTATCCCTCAAATTTACTTTTTTCTATCAAAACTTAATTAAAATGTATTTAATTGTTTTAGCATGCATCTATTTGTACTGATATAAAATAGACATTTTAAAATCTACGTAGATCTAACAATTTATTGAAACAAAAAACTAATTAAAAGTCATATTGTAAGAATCATCAATTAATATAGGGTCGTGGATACCCTACAGACTGTTTAAATTTCGGACATTTACATTGTAGCATTTTGAGTACTCCAAATTTCATATAAAATGATTTATTTAACAAAAAATAATATATATCGTACGAAAATATCGAAATAGATTACAAAAGTATACATACTGGTATCCGATTTAGTTGTTGCGACTGTCTTTCCTGAATACAGTTAGTGATATTAGTACAAAATAAAAGACATTTAAAACATTTCCGTAAAATACCATATGAGCATAATATAGATGTTTGTAGCAAATTGCTATGCTAACGTGAAATGGACTTCTAAACCATATTCTAAGCAGATAAAGTAGTAATTTATTGTAAACTTTTCGTACTGAAACTATTTCATTTATTTTTTAGACAGGACAGAATTTATTTTTTCTCTATCTCACTTTATGATCAGCAAAAAACTCTGCTGAATTAAACATACATTGTTTTAAAACATTTTAATTTTTTAGCATGTATCTATTTTTATTTATTCATAAAAGGAATTTTAAAAAACATTTATATTACAGCATTTTGAATACTCCAAAATTCCATATAAAATGGTAAAATTTAACAAATAAATAAATATTTATATAAAAAACCGAAAAAGACTACAAAAGCATACACACCGGTATCCGAATCAGATACAATCCGATTTTCAAATGATGGAATCACTGTATATAATAAGTTTTATTAGTACAAAATAAAATACATTTTAAAAATAAATCGTAAAATACCATACAAGTAAACTTACAGGCGTTATCAGTTGATTCAGGCTTAATTCCATCATCTTCTGTAAGACAAAAAAATGTTATTTATGCATAATAATGCGAAATAAATAAAGAATACAAATACCTTATAAAACAGTTTAAATATTAATATAGTTAATAACGTATTAAACTAACAATAAACTACTAGTCGACTAAGAAAGGAAAAATCGACTTAATTTTATACCTACTCTTTGTTGTTTAAATTTATTAGCTTTGTTTTTCTTAAAAAAATCTCGTCTAGACTAGAATTCTCCATAGTTAACATACTACCAAATATTTTATATTTGTACAAAAAATCGAAAAAGGCTCTAAAAGTATACATACCGAACTCCCGATTAGGATTCCAAACATTAATGGATTCCACTCCTGCGTGCAGTAAGTGTTATTAGTACAAAATAAAAGATATTTAAAAAAAAAAACCGTAAAATACCATATAAGTATACTCACTAGTTAGATTAGGTGATTGGCCCTCGTTACTATGATATCCTGCGTACAGAAAATGGTATTTATACATTTAACATAATAAATAACAAAATAAATAAATAAAACAGGCACCTTAGATAATATAATTCAAATATAACACTTAAGGCGTTATTAATTTTAACTTGATGAATTCACATATACTAATCGAGAGTAGATAATTAAAACGCCAGCTTATCATTCACGCTTCAAATCAAAGACAAATATTGATTTAATTAATAACGTGTTAAACTAATAATAAATAATTAGTCAACTGAAAAAAGGAAAAAACAACTTAATTTTTCACTGGCACTTAGTTGTTTAAATTTATAATAGCTTTGTTTTTTGTTTTTAATTCTCCACTAGACTAGAATTCCCCATAAATCATATCATAGTTAACATATTAAAAAAAAGTAATAGAAATTTGTACGAAAATCGAAAAAAGCTAAAAAAGTATACATACTGTGGCTCGGGTCTCTTGTATTCCAAACATTGATGGGTTTCATTCCTGCGTGCGGTAAGTATTATTAGTACAAAATGAAAAATTGTTTTTAAAAAAATTCGTAAAATACCATATAATCAGTATACTTACTGGTTATACAAGAGTCCTCAGATCCTGTATGTAAACATTTTTTATTTATGCATAATAAAGTGAAATAAATAAATAAATAACAAAGGTGTCTTTTATAACTTAATTCAAATATCACAGTTAACGTGTTATCAATTTTAACTTAATGAACTAATACAAATTTATCGGATTGTTGAAGATGAAGATGCTCATTTTATTTCTTACGTCGCATATCAGAATAAACTATTAATATAGTCGATCATGTATTAAACTAACAATAAATCTAGTCAACCGAAAAAAAAGGAAGAATCAACTAAATTTACCACAACACTTAGTTGTTTAAATTTATTAGCTTTGTTTCTTAAAAAGTCCCGATTAGACTAGAATTCTCCATAAATAACTTAACAAATTGTAAGTCATGTTGACAATATGTTTGGAGTACAACGAAGTTTTCTACACAGTTTTTTTAATTTGGCTAAAATACATTTTAATATAATATACCAGTGTAATTTTTATATTTTTAATAGTTATAAGGGAAAACTAACCTAGTTTTCCGTGTCATAACAGTACATTTATTTAATAAACCGACTTTTCTAAACAAATATAAGAAACTACACTGCTATATCGTATATTATTTATACACTACATATTGTGTAACACTCACCGTCCATGGGTTTTCCAACAAAGGCTGCAACAGAAAACATTAACGTATTTTAATCACAAAAAAAGACAATATATCAATACAAATTTTGTAACCCATAAAATGCCGATTATGGAGATCAAAGGAGAGCTGCCAACTATTAAAAACCCATTAAAATTCCAATGTTATCATAGGTGCACAAGCGAATGTATTGACGTGTGTCAGTAATCTACACTTATAAAGTTTGCTACAACGGTATATTTTTATAGATTAAGAGTACCGACAAAAAGTAATTAAAAAAAAATATTTCATTGTTATCACAAAGTGATGACCACAGGGTGACGTCAAATCATTGTTCCGCAGTATATAATTATCATTACCCCCCCCCCCTCACAACCACCCATAACGCAAAAAAATTTACATTGAAAATTTGCAATAACTGTACAATAATACAGTACAGTATATGAAATAGATGATACCGATGGTATACATATAAAAGTTTTTCTGCCGAACATTTTCACGTCTCGTTGAAGTACCAAATAAACTTAGAGTAGTGGTGGAATTATAGATAATGAAATAGTATATTAACAAGCTAGTATCTAAAGTGGCTAGTAAACATATCAAGTTTCTGGCTTATATTTTAGTGTTTTCATAATGGTCTTAAACAATTCATAGGAAACATGACCTGTTAAACTACATTAAATTTATTGTTCAGTTATAATTTGATCGTTGTGAATACAACATATATCCTATTTCTAATGATCTATTATCAGATAACAGCGTAACACTTTTTTCGGTTATGTGCCAGAGCTAATTTTGAAATTAAGAATATTTTATTAAACATTTTGACTGGTCGATAACCGGTTTTGGATTAGTATATTTGTCACTTTCCCTCCAATCTTAACTTTTAAACTACTAAAAATTGTTGTCCAAAATCGGTTATTAACCAGTCAACATTTTTAGAGAAATATTCTTAATTAAAATATAAACGTTACCATTTAAGTTTCAAAAGTTGCCATAAAAAAAACTAGTTTGAGAGGAGGATAGAAACATAATAGTTTGTGGAAAATTGAGATCACATTATGTAAAAAAACGATGAAAAAAAAATCAATTATTAATAAAATCCAGTGAGATATTAAGTGGCCCATGATAAAAAAATCACCCGGTATTAGTTAGACAGAGGTATTTAAAGTATATGTAATTAAAAACCTATTTAGAACAAATTTTCACACTTTCAGTAAATCCTACTGATAAGTTATAATTTTTGACTAACCACCTTTTTTGACCGCACATCAAAAATATGAATTACATATATTAATATGGTATGTTTCTCAAATAGTGTGTTAATAAAATAAAAAAAAGAAAACAAATCTACTGCCTCTATGATGTTTGACCGAGCGTTAGTGACACACATCGGTCGATCCCCAAACATGCATGATTTACAAAAAATTAACTATAATCTGTTTCTTATGTAAGTGTCAAGATCTCTCGTACATATTAATAACAATCTAACAGGCTTGTGTGCCTACATAATATTTGTTGGTAAACAAACAAATAGACATCGGCAGTTGATCACTAAAGAAAAAAGAACATGAATAACCCTGCAATGGAAATTTAGATATTACTCTCTTGTGTTATTCTGTATATATCGGCATCAAACGAGTTTAGTGTTACTCTGGCCTTAAAATACTGTTTTGTATAAACATTTTTATTTTTAGTTGTAATTTGTAAATTAAATAAAAAATTCATTTTTTCTCATTTCCACAATAATGTTGAACAGTGTGAACAATATAAAAACATTTGAATAATGAAATCAAGGTGTCTACCACATATTATGTTAGGCAAATCATGTCACTTTTTATCACTATAGCCTACGTCTATAATATATTGTTATAATGTTGATTTCGGATATTCAAATAGAAAATGAAGGATTGGAAAAAAACCAAACACTAATAATTACCCAACGACATTTCCATGATGATTGCAGCCATAAAAAAAATAGTGATGTTTTTCATCTTGTTATAATGAACGAATGAATGCTTCTAATTCTGAAAAACACCGTTGGGTTGTACAATGGGCAACTTGATGACTTATACAGAAAACTTCATATGACCGTCGTATGCATTATTTAGCAACTTCGTAGAAAGTAGAAACGGTTTGACGCAAATGGCGGTATTGTTTTTGGAAATCGTGTTTTCTTCGAAAATAAAAAAATGACACATGACAGTCAAACACTGACAAAGTAAACAGCTCGTCGGCAATAGGTAACAAAATTCGGTTAACGTTGAGACGGATACTTGCCATTCCGGCAAAGTGATAGGGGCCCCAAAAGGTAAAAAAACACAAATAAAGCAAATATTCTCAGTATTAGAACGGATACGACTAAAGCGCCATTTATTGACGACACAGTGACACCACGACTTAAGTCCAAATATCCCCCCGTTAGAATAAGTAATAATATATTTCAGTAACGCTAATTTTGACATGGTTGGCCAGGTGAAGGCGTGGACGAAAATAAGGGAAGAGAACCAACCCCATCACGAGTATGGTAACCCCTGACCACGCAACCACAGGTCATCGTCTACCACAAAAGGCATGCGAGATATCTTTATGTTTTTCCAAACACAATCATATGATAAGTTTTGTTATTCACTATTCTCAGTATCTTAATATCACTCGATGATATGTATTCTCTGTATGATAATATATAAGTATATTATATTGGAACACTAACAATAATTATAATGGTACGTTTACAATTCAATAAGTTTTGAGGCATCCTAAAAATAGAGATTGATTTGTTGATAATGCATACTTATAATTATTGTAAATGATTAGAATAAAAAAGGTTTCACTCATGAATAATTATTTTTTTTTTATACATCTGTCAATTTTGTTCTTTTTTGCATTTACTTAAATTATATAGCTCTATAATTATCAGTAAAAGGATTCGTTTACCATTTGACAGTTCCTTTTTTAAATAGATCACAATAATGAGGCAATTGTTACTATTATTAAGATTCAACTTTAAACATCTCTGTTGCTCTAATAGGTGAAAATTGAATATTTTGTTCTGATTCAGAATTCTTTTAAAATTATTATTATTGTCTCTTTTTTATGCATTTATTTTATACACATTGATAAAGTACACTGTTAGAATTATACTCATGTTATGTTGGTTGTTCAAATTATGATATAAACATTCAATTGATATGAAAAAAAAACGTTAAGAGACTTATGGATATATATTTTATAATATATAGTAAAGAGATGAATATTTAAACCTTTTAAAGTTACTTATATGTATATATAAGTATATATGATCACTATCAAGTCCTCGTGTGTTTGGGGGTTTTTTAAATTATTTTATTACTTAATTTGTGGTTTTAATATTTTAACTTTAGAAAATCTAGATGTTGTAGGCAATCTATATGGAAATCAATAATTCACGCTAAAAAAAAATCTAATAATTGTCATTAAAGTTGAAACTATAGTTGGTTTTATAATATTCTTTGAAATTGATATACATATATATTTTCTATCATTATTTTTAACTATTTAGTTGAAAAATATTTATTTACCTATCTAAAAATAACATTAATACATGGAATAATTAATAAATGTTTATTGCTGTTAAAATAGTAATAGACAATGATTTATATGATAAACACATGACCTGTTGCGTCGTTTTAGTACAATATTTGTGTAGTCAATTTTAAGATTGAAGAATCCGGATGTTGCAGACTACGGAAATTGGGATTTTAATCCCATTTATAATATACACCACTTTAGTAGTGGTTTTATTTTTGCCGTAGATATATTACCATACTGGCTTTTCCACACAAAATATAATACACAATATTTTGGCATTTTTATCAAGTTATTACCTTTTAAGGACTTAAAAAAGTAAATAGTTGTTTATTGCTCCGAATATTATTGGTCGTGTACTATATTTTATTTGATTCTTTTCATAATAGAAAACTATTGATTATTTGAATAAACAACTCAATCTAATTCCGGACTAAAAATACAATAATTTTAGCTTCGATACAATGCGAGAAGGTATTGATTTTACTCTGATGTGGGCTTTTTTTTTCGCTGTATACACTGTAACTTTTTTAATATTGGACCAATTCCTTCGAATAGGAACTCTATAAATCACAAATTTCATCTAGTTGGTACTTGGGGGGGGGGGGGGGTAATAGTTTAAAAAGTTTACTTCTTCACAGTCGAAATTTAAAAAAAAAAAAAAAAAACCGTACGAGTTTTTAAGTTAAAACTTTTACTGGCTATAATTTCGAGAAAAAAAGTTGGATTAAGTTAAATTTTTAAGGAATATTTATTTGGTATTTCCGCTCACGTCAGTTGTGTCAAATTTAAATTAAACCCAACTACAAACATGGTGTACCAGATGTGAGAAACCAACAGACGCTAAAAACTGTCGGTTGGTAACGTGGATCCGTGTTAGATTAGGAGTTAGGACCCAATGGTCGGTATCATATTATTGTGTTTATTACATGATATCACAGACGACTAAACCGTGTATGTGATTAGAGTAGATACACAATTTATTAGGAAAAAAACCGATCCGTCTCCTTATTATTCTGATACAGCAAAACCACCGTCGTTATTTTATCGCCCGCTGCAGACCGTACCGAAGGTCAACTATAAGTACATTATGTCCAACTACCTGCAAATTATAAAGAGGACTGTTGTTTATTGGATCCAGATTAAGTGTTGGTTTTTATGCAGTCTACCGCCCCAAAATGTATTTTATATTACACAATTTTTTTTAAAGGAACACTAATGTTTTGCATATTGTCGTACTGTTATTCATAGAGATTCACGCTTTAAATTATCCAATAGTAGATAATCTGCTTCGTGCTAATTTTTATTTTTTAGTTTATCAACTTGTAGCTCTAATTTTGTATAAAATATTTCATTATTTTATTACTATGTTCAAAATAAGATATATTTTAATAATAATTAAAAGTCATAAATGATAATACTTTATTTTATGACTAGATCAAATCTCGTCAACATTTAACATTGTGATACTGCTCTTATACTATTATTAATAAAACACAATTTTTTAAATCTCTATAAAAGGTTATTGTTAAATAATAGGCAACAGCCGACAGCTAGTGGCTATAAACATTAGTAATATTTAACTAATAAGTGATATATGTAAGTCAAATTTATTGTTTTTACCATCAAAATACCAGTATAAGATTTAATTTTAATTTAAATGTTAGAAACTCGATTTTTCTTTAGAAAACCACAAGAAATTAATATACAGGGTGGGACAGGAAAACGGGCGATTTTCCAATGTATTTAAATGGGAAACCCCGTTTCACTAGGTACCTCACCCTTTACAACTTAAGGATCTATGAAAAGGTATTTTTAATTGCATTTTGTTTTGTACATTGTCAATCTAGTAAACAAGAAGTATAATAGAGCTTTGAAATAATATAATCTATATAATATAAATAGTTAGTGTGAGATTGCTCTAATGAAGTATATAATACATAAATATTAATTTTATTGAGAATAAGCGATAATAATTTGGAGTTCAAACGATTGAAACATGAATCGTCGACCATTCCAACTACATAAATCTCCATACTTCATAAATTAATGCATTAATCCAATAACATCCATAATAAAAAAAAAAAATATTAAATATAAATTAAATTAATTTGTTAAAGATAATATCATATTAGCAATACATTTAAAGAACGTTTAAAAAAATTGTTTTGAATGAAGAATTGTTATAATATATTGAATGATTTACAGTGGCATAATACGCTATGTAAATGTTCACGATATTTACTAAAGGGAATTTAATAAATCAAAGCAAAATACATTTTTATAGTTATAATAATATTATATTATTTTGTGTATTTGTTATGTAACTAATTAAATATTACAAATCAATGAAGTTATTAAAAACGATGATAGGAAATACAAACTAATTATAATTTAATCGTTTATATTTTATAACAATTATTAATATTTGGAAACTGAATAATTGTGTAACACTAAAAAGATAATGAAAACTCTTTACAACAAATCAATGCGTTAGATATGAATACAATAGTTAAAATAATTATAACATATATTACTATAGAATGAAATTATTATTTTTCTATCGGAATGAAGATGAATGACGGTTCAGCATTCTGTATTTAAAAAATGTTAAATTATAACACAAAAAAACAAAATGTATAATAAATAATTCATAATTTAAACCACACAAAAAAAATGAGTAAAACTATACTTAGTACTTACATATTATGTCATTTAAGCGGTTTATCTGAAAATAAAATATCACGAAATTATACTACCAATGGTTTTAGCTATTTGATTTACCATTTTATTTAGTAACATACACCCAAAAATAGTTTTAATTATAATAATATTTATGTCCCTAGACTTCAATGATAAAGCTCAGATAATATTTAGGGAATTTAAAATAAAACTGCCATGACAATAACTATCAATAATTTTCAACTATTCTCACTAGAAAACACAAATATTTAACTATAATAATACTTTGAATAACTTTTATTTATTAAACGTTTAATAAAAAAATGTTAAAAAACCCTTCAATATTACCACAACTTGACAATTACATGACTTGTACAATTTGCATTTAATAAGAGAATTATAAAAAATGTTAAAAAAAGCTTTCAACTTACTACAACCACCGCAATCTGAAACAAAAAAATTTTTTTTGAATTAATATTTTTGGATATTTTTAATAATAATGATTTTAATTTTTAGCGAAAATATTTATTTAGTTAAAAAAAGGTATTGGAAGAGTATTTTTTTAGTGGCCCTGTGCAAGTAAATATTATACTTAGCTTATAATTTAAATTATAAAAATGAATTCTACTATGTTAACTTAAGTTAGTATCGATAAAAAATATCATTTGTACAACTAAATCATTATAGATCGTTGGATGTTAATTCATAAATAAATAAATTCAACATAAATATTATCTTTATGCAAAGTTTATAAATTACACTAATTATCTCTTACATTTTTGGTTGCTCTTGTTAACTGCTAAAATATGGAAAAAATATATATATTAGGCTAAACTTATAGTAAGATATTACCATCAATATAATACAAATTCTCAATTAAAAACTAAGATGTCGTTAACCAATTCAGTAAATCTTTTAGAAACTTCAATACTTGCACATGGTTATACAATATTTATATTATAAATTGTTATTTTATTATTAACGAATCAGAATTAAAAAAATATCAACCCGCATATGTTAGCCGATTATTTAATTGGAAACCCTCGTTTAACTTTAAATAGGTAGTTAATTAATACAATTTTATTTACATATTTATATTATAAATAAAAGTAACATAACAATTAAAAATACTTGTTATTACCTTGGCAATCACTATGTTTGCACACTGGAAAAAAAGTGTTCATTTTATAATTTAAGTCAACTTATCAAAACCAATAAAAAAAAAAAAAATAATTGAAACAACTTAATTTAAACTTCAATTTACAGAAAAATGAATCGCTCGAGAATTGAATCAGGCAAGATCAAATCTAGGATAAACTTATTGTCTATTTCGTCAAAATTGGTTTACATATTTTATCAGAAAATCGACAAACAAAAGACACTCAAAGTGGTTTCCTTACTTATTAATCGATTTTTTTGTTAGTTTTGATATTTTTTTTATTTTAAAAATAATTGCTATAAATATATTAGTATGAATATATTCTTCAGTAGTTGGATGCCAAAAGAAACTCAAAGTGGTTTCCTTACACAATAGTTTTTGTAAGAAGAAACTAATAATTTGTATTTTTTAAGAATATAATAATTTATGTACCTTTCCGTCTGTCATCTGCAAAAAAAAAAAATGAATAATCAAACAATTAAATATTTTACATGGTTACAGTTGAACGGTATAATAATATAACTTTATATATTCTATCTATTAGTTAAAATGTTGGTGGTTTGACCACAATTTAATTGAATAATTAGTATACGCTTTTATTGTGAGACTTAAATAATGTTATAATCTTTCAACCAATACGATCAATAATAATTAAATATTTTATATAGTTACAGTTGAAAAGTATAATAACAACTTTTTTTATTCTTTCAATTGTTATCATTCAGATGATTTAGTTTAAATTTTCATTCGCATTATTTGGTATTTTAAATATTTTTTTTTTATAGTTACAATTCGTCAACTAATGTTGGTTAGACATTTATTTAAAAAAGCAATTTTAAGATCTATAATAGTGTAACGAATAAACAAAAACCGAGTTCCATGAGATACCGTTAAGATTGTTTAAAATTTGAACATTTACATCGCAGCGTTTTGAATACTCCGAAATTAATATAAAATGTTAAAATTTAACAAAATAATATATATTCGTACAAAAAAATCGAAAAGGATTACAAAAGTATACGTACCTTTCAGAAACTCATTGCTGACTAGCTTACCTGCACGCAGTATGTGATATATTAGTAAGAGAAAAAAACATATTAAAAAAAAATTAACGTAAAAAGTAAAATACAATACATCGATGATTTTAGCTACCTTATTTAACCAATTAGTTTTAATAACATCAATAATAAAGCTCAGACAATATTTAAGAAATTTAACATAAATCTGTCATTACAATAATTATCAATCATTTTCAACAATTTACACTAGAAAACCAATTTGTTTAACTATAAATGACTTCGTATAATTTTTATTTAATAAAGACATATTAAAAATGATAAAAAAAGATTTTAACTTACGACATGTACTGCAAACTGAAACAAAATTTTTTTTAAATTTAATGTTTTGGACATTAACTGTAATACATTTTTTAACTTTTAGCAAAAATAATTTTTTAGTTAAAGAAAGGCATTGGAAATTTTTTATATAGCCTTGTGCAAGTAAATATTATACTCGATTAATAACATAAATTAGAAAAATGAATTCTACTATGTTCAGTTAAGTTAGTATTGATTAAAAATATAATTTAGATAACTAAATCATTATAGTTTATTGGATGTTACTTCACAAATAATAAGTTCCACATAAATATCATATTAGTTTGAAGTTTATTTAATTAAACTAAAAAAAACAGCTCTTACATTTCTGGTCTCTCTTGTTAGGTGCTAAAAAATGAAAAAAAAATATACTAGGCTTAACTTATAGTAATGTTATATCGTCAGTTTTAAGAAAATTAAAAATTAAATACTAAGATATCTTAAACCAATACAGTAAATCCACACTTATCCATGGATGTACAATATTTTTATTATAATAACAATGCTATTTAGTCATTAACGGATTTGAGTGGAACAAATATCACATCGCTTATCTCCGATTAGTCTATATGTTAAATGGAAAACCTCATTTTAACTTTAAACTGTTAATTAATATTATTTCATTTACATAATATATTTTATATAAAAAAGTTAATGTGACATTTAAATTAAACATATTTGTTCTTTTACAATTACCTTCACAAAACTGGCACTCTGAAAAAAAAATGTTTATTTTAAGACCAAATCTGGGATAACCTTATTGTTTATTTCGTCAAAATCTGTTCACACATTTTATCAAAAACATTGACTAACTCAAGAAACACAAAGTTGTTTTCTTACTTCTTAATCGAATTTTTTGTTATTTTCGTTGATTTATTTTTTATTTTCAAATTATTTGCTAACTAAATCATTATATTTTATACATTTTGCGATACCTAAGAAATCATCCAGATAATTTCGTTTAAATGTGTATAGGATTATTTGTTGTTTTATATCGTTAATTTTTATAGTTACAATTTGTCAACTAACATTGGTTATACATTTCAGAATATCTAATAAGCATTAATAATAAACGATTAATAATGCAAAATAAACAATAATTCATAAAAGAATTGTTGTGCTCATTGAAAAATAGTTAGTCTGAATTCTCTATAATTATTCTGCTAGCATACACTTTTACATTTAAATAACTGGTAAAATATAATAATCCATAGCTTGTAATGAAACAGTTAAATATTTCAAAAATCCATACGAAATGATAAAATTCAACCAAATAATATATATTTGTACACAATATTCGAAAAAGACTAAAAAAGTATACATACCAGGATCATTCTTAGATACTTTCCAATATATTTTGATTGGGTCCTCTGTATAAAGCAAATGTTATTAGTACAAAATAAAAGATAATTTAAAAAAAATCAGTTAGATTAAGTTAGGTAAGGCCAAGTAAGGTCTCTGTAATATATTATACTATGATATTTTACGGTGACCTTGTATAATATTATTACTGGAATATTATCATCATAGTATAAATGTTTTTAGCTATTCATTTTTCTATTTAATTGTATTATTAACGCACACCCAAAAATATTTTGAATCATAAATTATATGTCTCCAGAAAACTTCAATGACATTATTTAAGAAATTTAACATAAATCTGTTATTACAATTATTATCAATAATTTTCAACAATTCTTAATATAGAAAACCAATTTTTTAAACTATAATATGGATTTTAATACTTTTTATTTCAAAAAGAAATAGTAAAAAATGTTTAAAAAGATTTTAACTTACGACAATTGCCGCAAACTGAAACAAAAAAATATTTTTTAAATTAATTTTCTTAGACTGTAATAAAGGTTTTAATTATTACTTAAATAATTATTTAGTAGAAAAATGGTATTGGAAGAGTATTTTTTTTTCGTAGACCTGTGCAAGTAATATTAAATTCAGCTAATAATATCGTGGTATGTATTTTTTATAAATAAAAAGATCTGAACGATTAAATTGCCATTAAATATTGTATTAGTGCAAAGTTTATCGATTAAATTAATTAGCTCTTACATCTTTGGTCTCTCTTGTTAAAAACTAAAATATGGAAAATATGTATATATTAGACAAGACTTACAGTAATATAATATCATCAAATTAACAATAAAAACAATAAGACGCCTTAAACCAATGCAGTAAATCGATTAGGGACATATTATATACTTATACATAGTTATACAATAATTATATTATTCTACATACCCAAGGAAAAACCTCGTTTGACTTTTAAAAGATAAAATAACTAATAGTACTTATTTACATATTTATGTAACAAATAAAAGTAAAATTATTATTAAAAAAATTTGCTATTACATCCGCAAGTCGTGCACTCTGAAAAAAAATGTATATTTTATAGCTCAAGTGTAATGTTAAGCTATTTAAGAAAAAAATCTAATAATTTATATTTTTGTAAGAATATAATCATTGATGTACCTAACGGTCGCTCCACAACTGCAAGAAAAAAAAAGTATTTTAATCAATCAATTATATATTGTACAAAGTTACAAGAAAAGGCATAATAATGAAACATTTTTTATTTTATCTATTTATTAAAACTATGACAAACTAAATAAAAATTTCTACTGAAATTATTGTGCAAAGTGAAAAATAGTTTTTCTTTGTCCCTCAAATTTACTTTTTTGTATCGAAACTTAATTAAACTTATTTAATTGTTTTAGCATTTATCTATTTGTATTTATATATAAAAGAAATTTTTAAATCTACATATATCTAAAATTTATTGAAACAATACCCTAATTATAAGTCATATTGTAAGAATCATAAATTAATATAGGGTCGTGGATACTCTACAGACTGTTTAAATTTCGGACAATTACATTGTAGCATTTTGAATACTCCAAATTTCATATAAAATGATAAATATTTTAACAAAAAACAATATATATTCGTATGAAAATATCGAAATAGACTACAAAAGTGTACATACCGGTCTCAGATTCAGTTGTTGCGATTGTCTTTCCTGAATACAGTTAGTGATATTAGTACAAAGTAAAAGACATTTAAAAAATTTTCGTAAAATACCATATAAGCATAATATAGATGTTTGTAGCTACTCTATTTAAGAGTACTTTCTATGTTTTTAATGAGTATTATTATTAAATAGTTAAAAAATCATTAAATCATCATAAATAATAATAAATTTAAATCATTATAAATAAAAATAACTAAGCTAACATCAAAGGGGCTTTTAAACAATATTCTAAGCAGATAAAGTAGTAATTTATTGTAAACTTTTCGTACTGAAACTATTTGATTCTTTAATTTTTTAGACAGGACAGAATTTATTTTTTCTCTATCTCACTTTTGCTTGCATACACTTTTAAGTTTGAATAACTGGTGAAATATAATATTTTATAGCCTATTATGAAACAGTAAAAATGATCAGAAAAAACTCTGCTGAATTAATTATACATTGTTTTTAAATATTTTAATTCTTTTAGCATGTATCTATTTTTATTTATTTATAAAAGAAATTTTAAAAAAACATTTACATTGCAGCATTTTGAATACTGCAAAATTCTCCAAAATAGCTTTGTTTTTCTTAAAAAAATCTCGACTACACTAGAATTCTCCATAGTTAACATTCTACGAAATAATAGATATTTGTACAAAAAAATCGAAAAAGGCTCTAAAATTTCATACCGGTCTCTCGATTAGGAATCCAAGCTTTAATGGATTCCACTCCTGCGTGCAGCAAGTGTTATTAGTACAAAATAAAAGACATTAAAAAAAAAACCGTAAAATACCATATAAGTACACTTACTAGTTAAACTAGACGATTGGCCTTCATTACTATCATGTCCTGCATACAGAAAATGGTATTTATACTTTTAACATAATAAATAACAAAATAAATAAATAAAACAGGCACCTTAGATAACATAATTCAAATATAACAATTAAGGCGTTATTAATTTTAACTTGATGTATTTACACAAATTAATCGAGGATAGATAATTAAAACGCCAGCTTATCATTCACGACTCAAATCAAAATAAAATATTGATTTAATTAATAACGTGTTAAACTAACAATAAAAAAACTAGTCAACCAAAAAAAAAGGAAGAATCAACTTAATTTACCACAACACTTAGTTGTTTAAATTTATTAGCATTGTTTTTTAATAAGTCCCGACCAGACTAGAATTCGCCATAAATAACTTAACAAATTGTAAGACATGTTGACTATATGTTTGGAGTACAATGAAGTTTTCTACACAATTTTTTAATTTGGCTAAAATACATTTTAATATAGTATACCAGTGTAATTTGTATATTTTTAATAGTTTTAGGGGAAAACTAAACTAGTTTCCCATGTCATAACAATACATTTATATAATAAACCGACTTTTATAAATAAATATAAGAAACTACACTGCTATATCATATATCATGTATAAATTACATATTGTTTAACACTCACCCTCCATGGGTTTTCCAACAATGACTGTAATAGAAATCATTAACGCATTTTAATCATACAAAGCATTAATATAGTTACAAGACAATATATCAATACAAATTTTGTAACCAATAAAATGCCGATTATGGAGATCAATAGGAAGCCGCCAACTAATAAAAACCCATTAAAATTCCAATGTTATCATAGGTGCACAAGCGAATGTATTGACGTGTGTCAGTAATCTACACTTATAAAGTTTGCTACAACGGTATATTTTTATAGATTAAGAGTACCGACAAAAAGTAATTAAAAAATAAATATTTCATTGTTATCACAAAGTGATGACCACACGGTGACATTAAATCATTATTCCACAGTTTATAATTATCATACACCAACCATAACGCAAACAAATTTACATTGAAAATTTGCAATAACTGTATAATATAGTACAGTATATTAAATAGATGATACCGATGGTATACATATAAAAGTTTTTCTGCCGAACATTTTCACGTCTCGTTGAAGTACCAAATAAACTTAGAGTAGTGGTGGAATTATAGATAATGAAATAGTAAATTAACAAGCTAGTATCTAAGATGGCTAGTAAACATATCAAGTTTCTGGCTTATATCTTAGTGTTTTCATAATATCTGGCCTTAAAAAAATTATAGGAAATATGACCTGTTAAATTACATTAAATTTATTGTTCAGTTATAATTTGATCGTTGTGAACACAACATATATCTTATTTCTAATCTCTTATCAGATAACATCGTAACGCTTTTTATGTAATGCTTTTTTCGATTATATGCCAGATCTAATTCCCAACCCCATTACCACCCCCATCTCCATTCCCAACCCCACTACCAAACCCATCCCACCCCAACCCCATTACCACCCCTACCCTAGCACCATTCCACCCTCCTCCACTCCCATTTCTCATTTCTAATCTCTTATCAGGTACGCTTTTGTAACTAACAATTTTTTCGGTTATGTAAAAAAATGTCAATAAATATATAGACAGGGTGATTCTTTTATCATGGGTAACTCAATATTCACTACGTTTAATTAATAGCTTAATTTATTTTTTCATAAAACGTCTCAATTTTTCATAAATTATTTTCTTCCTTCCCTCAAACTAGTTTTTTTGATAGCAACTTTTAAAACTTAAATGGTAACATACATATTTTAAAAAAAATTTTAAATTTTGAATATTGACATTTTTTTATTAAAAATATTGACTGGTCGATTACCGGTTTTGGATAATTATATTTTCACATCCCCTCCAATCTTAACTTTATTAACCAGTCAAAATTTTTATAAAATATTCGTAATTAAAAAAGTTAAAAAATATATATGTTTCAAAATTTGCTATCGAAAAAACTAGTTTGAGAGGAGGATAGATACATAGTAATTTGTGGAAAATTGAGATCACATTATGTAAAAAAACGATGGAAAAAAAATCAATTATTAATAAAATCCAATGAGATATTAAGTGGCCCATGATAAAAAAATCACCCTGTATTAGTTAGACAGAGGTATTTAAAGTATATGTAATTAAAAACCTATTTAGAACAAATTTTCACACTTTCAGTAAATCCTACTGATAAGTTATAATTTTTGACTAACCACATTTTGACCGCACATCAAAAATATGTATAACATATATTAATATGGTATGTTTCTCAAATAGTGTGTTAATATAATAAATAAAAGAAAACAAATCTACTGCCTCTATGATGTTTGACCGAGCGTTAGTGACACACATCGGTCGATCCCCAAACATGCATGATTTACAAAAAATTAACTATAATCTGTTTCTTATGTAAGTGTCAAGATCTCTCGTACATATTGATAACAATCTAACAGGCTTGTGTGCCTATATAATATTTGTTGGTAAACAAACAAACAGACATCGGCAGTTGATCACTAAAGAAAAAAAGAACATGAATAACCCTGAAATGGAAATTTAGATATTACTCTCTTGTGTTATTCTGTATATATCGGCATTAAACGAATTTAGTGTTAGGTTTCACATGTTATGTAAGGTAATCATGTCAATTTTTATCACCTTAGCCGCAACAGTAATATATTATTATAATGTTGATTTTAAATATTTAAATAGAGAATGAAGGATTAAAAAAAAAACCAAACACTAATAATTACCCAACGACATTTCCATGATGATGGCAGCCATAAAAAAAATAGTGATGTTTTGCATCTTGTAATAATGAACGAATGAATGCTTCTAATTCTGAATAACACCGTTGGGTTGTACAATGGGCAACTTGATGACTTATACAGAAAACTTCATATGACCGTCGTATGCATTATTTAGCAACTTCGTAGAAAGTAGAAACGGTTTTACTGAAGTATGACGCAAATGGCGGTAATGTTTTTGAAATTACGTTTTCTTTGCAAATAAAAAAATGACACATCACAGTAAACACTGACAAAGTAAACAGCTCGTCGGCAATAGGTAACACATTTCGGTTAACGTTGAGACTGATACTTGCCATTCCGGCAAAGTGATAGGGGCCCCAAATCATAACAAAGCAAACATTCTTAGTATTAGAACGGATAAGACTAGAGCGCCATGTATCGATGACACAGTGACACCACGTCTTAAGTCTAAATATCCCCCCATTAGAATAAGTAACAATATATTTCAGTAACGCTAATTTTGACATGGTTGGCCAGGTGAAGGCGTGGACGAAAATAAGGAAAGAGAACCAACCTCATCACGAGTATGGTAACCCCTGACCACGCAACCACAGGTCTTCGTCTACCACAAAAGGCATGCGAGATATCTTTATGTTTTTTCCAAACACAATCATATGATAAGTTTTGTTGTTCACTATTCTCAGTATCTTAATATCACTCGATGATATGTATTCTCTATATGATAATATATAAGTATATTATATTGGAACACTAACAATAAATAATTATTATAATGGTACGTTTACAATTCAATAAGTGTAAGGTAGCCTAAAAACAGAGATTGATTTTTTGTATTGCATACTTATAATTATTATAAATAATCAGAATTAAAAAGGTTTCACTAATGAATAATGATTATTTTTTTATACATCTGTCAATTTTGTTCACCTGTTCAGTTGCATAAAAATCTTTAATCTAATAAAACATGAGTGTTTAAAGGACCCTAGCATTTAATAGACTCGTTTTAAACTTATAATAACGGTATTTCTTTTTGATTTCTTAAAAGTCTTATCAATGTTGGTGTATTTTATACTAAGTAAGATTTTTGCTTTTCAATTGATATGAAAAAAAACGTTAAGAGACTTATATAATATATAATATAGTTCTATATTATATAATATATAGTAAATAAATACATATTTAAACCTTTTAAAGTTACTTATATATATATATATTATATATATATATATATATATATATAAGTGTATATGATCACTTTCAAGTACCCATCTGTTTGGGGTCATTAAAGTTGAAACTATAGTTTTTTTTATAACATTCTTTGAAATTGACACTTATATATACCTATTTTATATTTTTTCAATAATGTATCTGATTTCACTTTTAAGATACATTTATTTATGGAAATAAAATTTTAAATTATTTAGTTGAAAAATATTTATTTGCCTATCTAAAAATAATATCAATACATGGATTTATTAAAAAATGTTTATTGCAGTTAAAAAAATAATTGACAATGATGTTCAGATAAAAAAACAATACATTTTTAGTTTTATACACCTGGGGCTACTTATAGTATGCTTAAATTATTATATACATTATTACATAAAATACGTATGTGTTCATTCTACCCTAATAAGAAATAAGTATATTATATTATCTAATTTAATTTTGTGACATGACACACATTTTGTCACATTGCCCATCTTATACTAGTGTAATCATTCCAGTTTGTACTCCCTGGCCTTATAATATTTATTTAACCAACGCATAAATGCATTTTTACACAGTCATAAACAAAAGTTTCTTTATCATATTTTTTAATTACTTAAAATTGTTTCCTTTAGACATATTTTTTTAGCGTTCAACATTCTGTGTTGTTAGACCGTTTTTATAAGTAGTAATAAAAAAGCATTTATTTTTACTTACTGTTTAATGTTTATTTCATTATATACATATGTTTTTTTTAACTGCTGTTGATGCAGCTTTAACTAAATAAGACACAAAATAATATTGACTATTTTTTTTATATGGTGTGATTTTAGACATTGGGCATTATTAAAACATAAAAGTTAAATATTAATTTCAAATCATTTTTATTGAAACTAATTTTTCATTTTATAATTGATAAATATTATAACATCTCAAGCACTGAATAAAAATAGCCAAAATCAGAACAATGCATATTCAAATGTATATTGAAGTTCAAAATCAACATTTATTTAATTTACTATTTTATTATTTATAGAAGTATTCGCTCCACCCTAAAAAAGTTAAAACTATAGATTTTGCTATTTTTTTTTTAATTAATACTACTCTATTGAATAATGAAAAATAAAATTATTAATACATCATCCTTAAGTAGGATAAAATGTTGGTTAGTCATCTAAAAAAAATATCAATATATGGATTTATACCTTTTACACATGGTTTACTTAAAAAAATGTGAATTTATATAAATGTATCTATTATATATAAAATATGTATGTGGATAAGTATAAAATAATATAGGTATTTGATGTAACATACTAGGTTTGATAAAGTTTTGTTATAGGTATCTACACTACACCAGACAATCGATATTGTAGCAAACTGACCTCTAGACATTACGTTCCCTTTTAAAACATTACTTACTAAACCCTTAAGTAAGCTACACTGGATACTTGATTTTTATCCGTCTGATTTTATACATTCCTTTTAATCTAATTAATCTATGGTGCAAAAGGAACACCAGCTACTCTAATTTGTACAGGTGCATAGATCGTTTCTAATCTGACAGATAGCTAGACACACTACAGTTAATCAGTGAGCTTGGAAAATATTTTCTTAAACCTAGGTATGAATTCTGATTGCTAGATATGGGTAATTATAGCGACATAACTTTAAGACCGTGACGTAAGCAACACCAGATACTCGATGTTCAACGTATCATTCAAATTAAAAAAAAAAAAAAATTGTATATTAAGCAAGTAGCACACTCGCTTTATTTGTAGGACGTTTCTTATCTGGCAGATTGCTAGACTTACACTACAGTTAATCAGTACTTAGCTTGCAAAACGCTTTTTCGAAACTACATATGAATTCTGATTACTAGATAACTGTACCATGAATTATAACGGCATTACTTTAAAACGTAGTGCCCTGGCTCGACACCGTGGCAGCGTAGCCGGGCACCCCCCCTCGAGACCTGTGACCTCACCGAAGCTCTAGTATATACTTTATTTCTTTAATAACTCAGCAATTACACGGCTACTGTAATTCACACTTTAAAATCAATATCTATTCGAATTGTTACTAACGACGTACAGTTTTTTTGCTAAAACGTGCGGGTTTAAGATCAAAAACAACTTGTTTTTCATGATTTTAAATGCTTTTATATTGATCGAACAGTTGTGGTAACAGGTAAACATAAATTTTTTTTAATTTAAAGAAAAATAACTTAGGGTATACAGTATATAGTGTTCCAAGGACGATATTACGGACAATCATAAAATTGTGCTCACTAATTAAAAAAAAAATAAAGCCAACTTTCACCTACTTAAATTTTTGGAAAATGTCCGGATCGAGTGGAAATTTATAAGGAATATATATTTGTTATATTTGTTGTATCCCTAAAGTCTACAATATACCCATTTCCCACCCCACGCCTATTTAGATTATAAACAATGCTTCGATGCGAATTTCTGGATACTATTCTGATTTAGACTGCACTTGGTTTGGACTGTACTGGTTTAGCCTGTGCTGGTTTTTACTGTACTTGGCTATTTAGGGTATAATAATAGTACTATACATAAAGCGATTGTTGTAAGCAATCAGTGTGTTTGAAATGTTTAATACGTCACTGTTTTTATATAGTCAACATGTTGACTAGTTCCTAGTAGTAGTGATAATAAAACAGTAAATAGAAAAAAAAATTTATCACAAATACTTTGGCCTATATTTTAATATGTATGTTCACTCGCTTCGACTACGAAATGATTTTAATGTCATTTAATGATTTTAATGATATAAAATTGTTTTTATTCGAAATACATATGTATCCAACTCCTACCGCACATAACACACCCAGTGTACTTTGCTATTGTTGTTTTGTGTATATGGTTTTCAATTTTCTATTTTCTGCAAAAATATTATTCTGGTAGAATAAATATAAAAACACAATTACATGTAAATGAGCTGCGCTCTATTTGATGTATGAAATCCAAAAACTGATGCTAATGTCCTACATTATACTCGTTTCATTTAGAAAGTTTCACAATACATTATTCCAATAACATCCATATCAAAAAAAAAATATATAAAAAGTTAATTTTTGTATAGATTACATCATATTATCAATAAATATAAAGAAAATTTGACATAATTAACATTTGAATTTTTATATTATATAGTATTATGTACAGTGACACTATCTAAATGTTCGCGATATTTACTAAAAGGAATTCAATAAATCAAAGCACTATACATTTTTAAAGTTATTAATTGTGAATTCGTTATGTAATTAACTAAACATTACAATCAAATAAATTTGTTAACACGTTGAACGGAAATACAAATTATTTCAAATTAAATCGTTTATATTTCAATACTATTATTAATGTATGAACACTAAATAATTGTATAACACTAAAAATATAATTAAAATTCTTAAGAACAAATCAATGCGTTAGATATGAATACAATAGTTAACATTACTATACTTAACATATATTTCTATAGAATGAAAATAATACAGTGATACTATATAAATTGTCATAATATTTATTATACAGAATTAAAATAATTGAAGCAAAATGAAATTGTGATTCAAATTAATCGAATATACTGTAATAAACATAAGAAAAACGTTTGGATATAAATTTAAACAATTAATCCATAATATATTTTAATAACATAAATTAAATGTATAACACTAAAAAGACACTTAAATCTCTTATCAAAAAAAATCATATTAGATATAAATAAAATAGCTATAATTTTTGTAACTTATATTTCTATAGAATTAAATTTTTTTTTTTTAATCTGAGTAAAGATCAATGACGGTTCAGCATGCTGTATAAAAAAAAATAATAAAATATAACACAAAAAACTAAATGTATAATACACAATTTCTTATTCAATTAAAAAAAATGAATTAAATACATACAACTAATCTTAGTGCTTTCATAATAAGTTTATGTCAATCATTACTTTCTCTCTGAAAACAATAATCCTTATATAATAATCACTGGTTTTCAGCTACCCTATTGACCTTTTTTTTTATTAACGTAAAATAATAGCATTTTTCTATTTTATTTATTAATTTTAATAACGATGGTTTGACCAAAATTTAATTGAACAGTTATACCTACATCGTTGCTTGGATAATGGTATAATTATCCAACCATAGTAATTTTATAGAAATTTCTATATTTTATTAGGTGATTTTGCCCCCATGCTATAGTTATAAAATGTCTGGCAATTAATTGTATAAATAAAGTTTTAAGCCTAACAACAAATCATAATTGCATCATTTGTAGGTTAAGAACTAGAAAAAAATATCAACGTAAAGTTATTAGATTGAAAAACATCTTAAATTATGTTTACTAACCCCAATTTTAGGTAAACATGCTCTAACTTCTTGTTGTAAAATGAATTGATAGGGTTTTTTTACCAATATTTCAAGATCATAAAGTAAAAAATTATTGTAAGCTTTTTGTTTTAAGATTATTCTATTCATTGAATTTTTTAACAACAACTGTTGTGCAACGGACTGAGAAAAATATTTTTTCTCCGTCTCTTATGTCGGCCTACAATCAAATATTATACTAACAGTAATAATAGTGAAATAAATCCGAGTTAAAAATAAAAATGTAAGAATTATCATTAACGGATCGTATGAACTATGGTAATTTATATAATATTCAAAAAATCCAAATTATAATTCACACAAAAAAATTACAAAAAAACTACGAACGCAAACATACCGGAATTAGAACCTTTTGGTGTACTCCATACTTTAGATACTAGGCCTTCGAAACTGTGACCTTCACTATTTTCTGCATAAATAAGTGTTATTAATACAAAATATTAGATATTTTAACAATCAGTTCATAAAATATGACATAATGCACTGAACAGATGATTTGCCCTGTTTTTTATCATCTCCATAAAACAAATGGTTTTTATACAAAATAAAATGAAATAAATAATATAATTATACCTTATAAAACTTTGTTCAATTATCAATATTAACGTATTGTTAATTTTAACGTAAAAAATTAATACAAGTATATCTGTGAGTGGATGATGAAAACGCTCATCTTATCTTTCACATGGCCAATCAAACACAATCGAAATTATATTGAATTAAGAATAAATAATTAGTCTACTAAATTAACTTAGCTTTACTACTTGTATCGGTTTTAATTGATGAGGTTTATTTTTTTGAAAGTTTCGACAAGACAAGAGTTTTCTATAATTAAGTAAGCTAAAATAGTAACAGTATACATACTGATAGCTGCACTAATACGTTTCCTTTCTTCAGCATCTCTGTCCTCTAATCCTACATACAACAAATTGTATTTATACACAATAAAAGCAAAATAAGTAGATTACAATATCTGTATTACGTTAAAAACTAAAAACAAGAATTTTTCATAGTTAACCTAAAACAGTTACAGTATATCTACCGAAATAGCGAACATGGTCAGCGCTCGCAACTCCTGTGTACAAAAAAATTTTTTGATTTTATTTAATCATTAGCGGATCAGAATGGAAAACCTCGTTTAACTTTGTACAGTTAATTAATAGTATCTTATTTACATATTTTTTTTTTATAAATTAAACCAAAAATGTTTTTACCTTTGCCCGTATTGTACTTATTACTACTACTTCCTCCTGCATACAAAAAGTGTTATTTATATACATAATAAAGCGAAAAAAATAAATAAAGGTGGTATCTCATAAAATTTAATTCAAGTATCAGAATTAACACATTGTTTATTTTAACATAATGAAATAATACAAATTTATCGGAAAGAAGATGAAAAAGCTCATATTATCTCTCACGTCACATATCAAAGACAAATATTAATATTGCAGTATATCAATCTACTATGTAATATATGTATTGTTTAAATTGAAAAGCTTTATTTTTTCGAAAGTTTCGACTAGACAAGAATTATCCACAATTAACCAAGCAATAAACTGGGGCTTTCTTTATCGGCTGTAATACATTAAATACATTAACGCAATTAAATTATGCAAACAATTAAAACCAGAGTTTAAACCAAGTCTCTTTTAGTATTATCTATTACAGTATTATTTTAATATTTTTGAACAAGAGATTAATATGAAATTAGTTTTCCGTCTTATAAAATTAAAATTGTACAAATAAACTGCCTTTTGCAAAAATATACGAAACTTCATTGCTATCTTGTATAGTTTAAAACTAAAAACTTCAAAAACACTCACCGTGCATGGGTTTATTATCATTTTTGGCTGTATAAAAAAAAATTATTCATACAAAATAAAAAATGAAAAATAAAAAAATACATACTTTTTGGTAAAAGACAATCGGTTAATATTTTTACGGGTGAGTGACTCACACTTGGATCTGCATACACAAAATGTTATTTATTATACAATTTTCTTAATGCAAAATAATAGATATTTTAACAAGCAATTCCGAAAAAACTTTATTAATGAACAGATAATCCTCTCTTATTTTTATCGTGAAAACGCTTACCATTAATTATTAGCTTATACATTAAATACATGGATTTTAGTTAATATTGTAGTTATTAAATTAACAATAAA
The DNA here is from genome assembly GCF_023614345.1 of Adelges cooleyi. Classification (NCBI taxonomy): domain Eukaryota; kingdom Metazoa; phylum Arthropoda; class Insecta; order Hemiptera; family Adelgidae; genus Adelges; species Adelges cooleyi. The sequence goes on from NW_026095977.1 coordinate 1,613,789, forward strand.
GTATAACTAATCAACAAAAAACAACAGTCTGTCGTACTGTAAGTACGACTGGTTAATGGAGAAGAAATATCTGATATATATATATATATATATATATGTAATATACAGGGTGTAATGTAAAGTTCTACCGAGCTTTAAACGAGACATTCAGGATGCTCTATGGGTACAATAAATGGTATTAATTTTTTTTTCAATTTTAAAATGATTTAAAATAGAAGTCGTATTTCATTTAACAATTTTCTTACAAAAAAAATAATTTCATATTTGAAATCGGGAGAAAAAATCTTGTTGAATTGATATGTAACACGATTTTTTGGTATCTGGCCAGACACACGTCTACAGGGTGGCCACTGAGCGACACATAATTTAATATAAAATTATTCTAAGACCTCGGAATTGATAATGATGTAAATATAATACCACATTCAAGTTTTAATAATTTTTTACTTATATATGTTTATACAATAATCATATTATATATATATATATATGTGTTATTTAATCATTTACGGATCGGAATTGAAAACCTCGTTTAACCCTAAACAGTTAATTGATAGTATTTTATTAATTACATATTTAGTTAGTAAATGAAATAAAAAATGTTTTTACCTTTGCCGTTGTCGGTTTTACCACCACTTCCTCCTGCATACAAAAATTGTTATTTATATACATAATTAAGCGAATTAAATAAATAAAATTGGTATCTCATAAAACTTAATTAAAATATCAGATTGAACATATTGTTAGTTTTAACATAAAGAATTGATACTAATTAATCGGTGGATGAAAACGATCATGTTATCTTACACGCCACATATCAGAGACAAGTACTAATATAGTTATTGATGTAGTTAACTAACAATAAATAAAAAGTCGACTAAATAAAGGTATAATAAACCTCATTTTTTACGTACTGGTAGGTGTCTAAATTTATTAACTTTGTTTTTTTAAAAAAGTCTCGACTAGACAAGAATTCTCCATAATAATTATCTTAACGTAATGTACGGCATGTTGACAATATATTTAGAGTACAAAAGAGTTTCGTCCACAGGTTTTTTATTCGACTAATAGATATAAGTTTAAATATCTTACAATATTATTTAAATGTTTATGAATTAATGATTAATATTAAATTACTTTCCTCTCTCATAAAGGTAAATTTTTATAAATAAACGGCCTTAATAAGTAGACGGATCGGGTTTTCCCCGATAAATTGTGTACCTACTGTAATCAAATACACGATTTAGTCGTTTAGTTAAGTTCTAACTTAAAAACTCGGTTTTTTTGTCAATTATTCAAATTTTGACTGCGGAGAAGTAAATTTTTTCAACTTTTACCCTCCTCAAAGTACCATCTAGATGAAATTTGCTATTTATAGAGTTGCTACTCGAAGGGATTGGTCCAGTATTAAAAAAGTTACAGTGTATACAGATAAAAAAAAAATTTGTATAATCTAAAAGTCAAATGTTGTACTTGAGCACAAAACTTAATAGTATCATTCTGCATAGATATACATAAAAATGTTTCAATGATTTGATACATTTTTTTGAAGATTTTAGAGTTTTTTTGTTGAAATGTACGCAATCTGCTAAAACACAGTTTTCCGTAAATTAAAGAAAGTTCTAACTACTGGCAAATTTTCTACTTAAAAATCTTAAAATTACGGCTGAAACCCCCAAAAAACAAAAAAGTAAATGTTGAGATTTTAATTTCAAATCGACGATCCGACTCAATACCAAGTAGATACATTTTGTGATTTATAGAGTTGCCAATCAAAAGAATCGGTCCAGTATTAAAAAAGTTACAATGTATACAGACACAAAAATAGGTCACATCATTGCAAAAACCAATAGCATCGCTGCTCCACATCGGAATTATAAAATAGATTTATCAATTTTAAAAACGTTCATTGCTTTGAATTGTACTCAATATTAAAATATTTATTATTGCGGTGACACCAAAAGTTCGTGGTAAATTTTCAACAAATCCGTGGTTTCATTTTAGGCCATTGCGATTTATAAATTATTTCAATTTATTGTTAGAAAAGTTTTTGTATATTTTCGCAAATCGGCGCACTTGATTTAAAAGTGACACCGAGTTCAAAAGTAAACGAATATTTAAAAATATGATTTGAAGTGTTGATTATCGAATTCTCGCCTAAGCGTTTACGCGAAAACACAATTTTTTTTAGCACAATTTTCATACCTGTTTGATATACAAATAATATTAAATGAGAAAAAAAACGTTATAAACATTACTACTACGTACTAGATGGTATGATAACAAAAACGAGTAAACGTTTTCAAAATTTTACCCAAAAACGTATAGCTGTAATTACAATTGTATGACCAAAGTGTGAGTCTGAGTTTAATGTTTTTCTTATATTTTTCGATAAATATTATTTTGACACCACACGACTGACAATATTCTTTATTGTCAACACGATGACTATGATTGCACTACTCTTACTTAAGATGGATATGTGATTTAATAAAATATAAAACCAAAATTTTGTATCATTCGTTGTCCTGCTTTGATCTACAAAAAAAAAAAAACTTTAAATCGAATTACAGAATTAAAAAACAAAAAAGTAAACGTCCTATTCATAAACCTATTCATGAATACACTACGCTGGTGGTTTATGTTGTTTGTTAGACCTATCTTCAGACTAATTATCAATTCTTAAATCTTAAATATGCGCCAAAAATATTTCAACCTTCCTCGCATGGGGTTGGGGGGTTGTCAAAATTTCGGGTTTTCCATGTGCAATTTTGTTGATAGCACATTTTATATTGAAAATGCTAAGGTTATAAAAAATCGAAAATATTTTCAAAAAAACATATAATTTCGGCACTTGTGCACACACATGAAAATGTCTGAGTACATTTATTTTTCCTTCGATAAATATTCATACATTTTAGGCAGAAAAAAACGTCGATCTAACGACAAAAACAATGTATAAAATAGTCAATGTTTGAATTTCAAATTTTTTTTTTCTTTTGCACATCTTACTTTTTACACGTTGAAAATCCATAAGTCATCAAGAAACATAAGTCTTAAAATTACGGCTAAAACACAAAAAACTTTGCACCCCTAAAAAAGTAGCAGTCTATACAGACAAAAAAAAAACTACACCATAATGCAAATATATTTCAGATACCAGCTGTTGACTGTTGATTCACCCTTACTCATTGCAACCTACAAACCTACTACCGTAACATCGTAATTCCCCCCTTTAGTTTGGGTTTTCCCTAAAAAACAAAGCTTCACTACAGATTTATAAGTAAATTTTATATGTCCCAATCTAGAAAAAAACTTATGGTATACTACGTAAACACAACTTTTTTTTTTTATTAAGTAAAAACTTTACTATAGCTATAATCGATCTCGATTAAGTCTTTTCATATTCTTCTAAACGCCAGTAGTTAGAACCGCGTGTCTTAAAAATGTACTGAGTTATACTAATTAAAAAAAAAACAGTACATGTTGGAAAATCAATTTATAAAAACTATCACTGTGTCTTGGATCAGGATGTGTGATGAAGTTTTTTGCGGTTTGACAATCAAACGAAGCAAACACTGTTAGTTTTAAAATGTCGATAGTGTTTTAAAAAAGTATTTGAACACCGAAAATGGTAATAAAATTAAATAGGATTAAAGGAAAGATAAACGGAAGAAGTTAAGACGAAAACAATTGCTGGTTGATAAAATAATTTTCATAAAAAAAGGCGTAAAATTGTTAATGTGACATTGCCGCCGATAGCATATTTTATTTAGTAGATATATGAAATAGGTATTGATAAAAGCACTGTGAAGGCAACAATGTACTTAAAATTAGCCTACAATTATTGCATACAATTAGTACGAATCATGTTTATGAGGAAATTCAATTTAAAGATTAAACCCGCTCCCAAATGATTAATTTTAATACTTTGCAATTATTTTCGCCACCAGATGCTTGTTGTTTTAATTATAAGCTACTTAGTTAAATCTCAGCCAGACACCAGAATTTTAGGTGATAGCTATTTATGCCCACTCCGCCTTTACCCAAATGACGGTACTAGTTATCATAAAATTTCAATTATAACTTAATATTATATTAATGTAGCGAGTGAGCATGTTATAGAAAATTGGCAAATCAAATTTAACCAGTATGACGATAATAAGGATAGTAAGGGTTTTTCAGAAACCGTTATTCGAAGTCAATAGGTATCCATATTAGATATTATATTTAATTCTTGTTAAAGCGACACAATAATGTTCTGCGTTCATATCGTTGTACATTCAGTTGACATAAATATTTTCTGGAGATGATCAAATTATATTTAAAAAATTTAATAAATTGTAACCGCTAATTACAATTTTTAATTTTTTTGCATTTTTCCATAATTTTGAATTTTTTTACTTATTTTCTTTACCTTTTTTTTATGTATTAAATTACAATAAAGAGAGCTTTTTAATGATTTACTGTTACAACTTTTAGTAAGTTACATAAAAAAAAAAATGTAGGTACTACATTTCACAAATTGCCTATAATATATATTTTGTTCCAAGACGCATAAATTTGTATTTGTGTATCGTCAGCCGTAGCAGCTGAATCCAAAAAAAAAAGAACTCACATCATAAGTATATTTTAACAACTGACAACTAAGGCCACCGTTTTTTCGACTGTTTATGACAAATTTCAATATTTTACATAATTATCGTTACTTTTAGTAGTTAGCATAAAAAAATAATCACATTATCAATTTCAAAAGATTGCTCTGTATTTTCGGCAAAATATTCTTTATTTAAAAATAAAATCAAGCGTATAAGTTTAAAAAGTCCACCTTTTTTAGACCCACAGAAAAAGTACTAAACGTTTTCAGCCGTTATTTGGCTACATTCGTTTACTTTGACTACTTTTTGCTCATCGATAATGAAAACAAAATAATATATCGTTGTAAAACATACACCTTACAATGATGTACAAGTACCTTAAAATTTGCTACTAAAACCTGTAATTCTTGTAGTTTTGGTAATTGGAGACACTTCAGTTTGTGTAAATAAACGTTTTCAAAAAACATTTAGCGTGTTATCATTAATGTATCACCCTGTATATAAATATATACAACAGGCTTTTGCGAGATTCCGTTGATCAGTGGACTTATTGGTTCGTCTTGACCTAAAATGAGGTCCCTAATTTTTATAACATGGATATGTCATTGGGCTGGGGGTCAATTGGAAAATGTGTGCGAACGCTGAACGTTACCGACTATATATATATATATATAGATTATTTATATATAGATATCGCATTTTCAATTGTAATTTTGTATTTATTGAGTTTGGCTAACGTGTGGGAACAACTGACGGTGGATTTCTTATTCAAATAATTGGTGATCAATAGCATTCTTTAAATTTAATTAGATTAAATTGTTCAAACAAGGGGTATTATCATCATATTTTTAATGAACTCCGTGGTGTAAAGAATGAATTAACAAAAAATACATAAGACATTTTTACCAGATTACCCAATCAAAAAAAAATTTAGTAATTTTTGGAAACTCTTATTGGAGTTCATTATATATGATTAGAAATTACAGTCTGGCCAATAATATGATATCGCTAGTTTAATGTATCAGTTGAATGAATCTGAAAGAAGTTTCACTTCATCCGTGCGTACTGGTTTTTTTTATTAAATTATTGTTTACTGAAATCTTGCCAAAGCGTTTACTCGAAAACAAAATTCTTTTATTTTAGAAAAAGACTAGTGTGATTCGATGTGCGTTTAAATTTTGCACTGTTTGCATAAATGAAATACAGTGCTCGTTTGTGTAAAAAATATTATACAAAGCCAAAAGGCTGTGTCTATTTTTTAGATACCTACCCATGTTAAACTTGCATTATAATAACGGTGTACGACAAATACTCATGGCCTTTAGAATTTCAAGGCCAACATGACTTGTTGACGATTTTTTTAAAGTTATGATAAAACCACCTAAGTGAATAATTTTTTATTTTTTACCATACAATGTCATATTTCAAGGTCATTGTGATTTTTCCGCCCTTGGGTAACAGGATTTAAGGAGGGGTGATTTTGGAATCTCTTATAGCAACCTGTATATTAATTTAGTTATGCTTGTTAAGCTATTTTTTTGGTAAAAGATAATTTGACTGGACTTTGAAGTTTATAACGTCAATCAAAAGATCCGTAGCCTTTTGAAATATTTTTTTAAAAAATGAGATCTCTACAATAACCGTAAAGCATTTGAAAGACTTTAAATCAGTTAGTTAGATAACCTCTTCATGCATGTAGGTATCATATGATACCATAACATAATACATGTATGATAAACTACATAATATGTTTTTTTGGTCCGTAGATGCATAAAAGTATCACTTGTGTACATTTGATAAGAATCATATCACTTTATTTGTTACTAGGTTTATATATAAGAAATAAAACAAATCCAAATGTGATAAACTCCGATAGTGATAAAGTACACATTTTACCGGTGGAACTAATGATTTTTCATTATTATACATTAAAATTACAATTTAGAAAAATTATGTACAACACATAATATGTTATAGGGAAGTGTTTTTTATTAAGTTTTGGTTCTTTAGTAGTTTAGGAGTTGTATAATTTACGTAAATATACAAGGTATCAAACGATACCACCGTGCAAAAAAGGTACCTATTACTGTGTTACAACTTTTTTTCTAAAAATTTATTTTTTAAAATTTTGTTTTAGTATATAATTATGAATAATTTACAAGATGAAGAAATTGAATGTTTCTTGGATTTTGATATACCCTCCGGCTCAGAAGTTAGTTTTTGTGATAGTGATGACAATGACAGTGATATTGATGTTGAAAATGAAAAAAACAAAAATAGTTATGACCAATTTAGTATCGAAAAATTGAATCTAGCTTATCATGACATTAGTGACTTTTTAGGCAATATAAATGATGATATAAGGTTTGTGAATGATGATAGTATAAGTGATGGTATTGATGGTATTATTATAACTGTTGATAAACAAAATAATTGCAATATATCTGACATTGAAACGATGGCAAAACAACCTGTAGTAACTAAGGTCCATCTACATCAGCAGGACCATCTGGGTTTAAGTAGTTTCAAACAATATGTTAATACCTCTGTTATTAATAATATATTTTATTATTAATTATTTAAATTTAAAATAAAATTTTCTTGTAGACTATATAAAACGCGAGTAGCATGTTTATTATTTATTTTATAACTGTGTTCATAATATGAACATTCTTAATGTTTTTATGTGAAATAAGAGCAAATCTTGAAAAGTTAAAATAAATTATATTTGTTGCAGACTTGCATAGGAGTATCATTTGATGCCGGGGTCGTTACCCTCGGTAACAAAGTAAGGGTTGACCGTGGAATTTTTTTATTATTTTTTTCAGTCTTTTCAGCCGAATATCCGTATAAATTAATTTTTTCTTTTAAATTTAAAAATTCTGTGCATGAAGAGGATAAATTGGGTTATTGTAATTTTTATATAAATATCCACTGTTGAATTAATAGGTTTCGGTTGACTGTCGGTTTGTCGTTAGCTTCGTTTTTAATAATTGTTTATGACTAATTTTTTTTCTCCTTTTAATTTACTAAAATATAAAATTATTTAAATAAAATATTAAAAAAAAAAATGTACATCGTATAATATATTTTTTTAAATTCCATTAAAATCTTAAAACCGTACAACCGCTGAAGGAAAAAATAGGACAGTTGTTTAGTAATAGTTTTATTTATTCCGACCAACGGCTGCGTCTAATGAAGTCATATGATAATTATTATATTGTTTTTCATTTTTATGGCGACTAAATAATTTATGTTTTTTTTTCAAATAAATTGACAACTTTGGCAATGATTTCTTCATGACCTTTTCAACACAACCGCGGTTCTAAAAGATCATCAATGCTTATGGGTTTTTCGGAAACGTTTGAAATATATTCGGCAATACGAGAAAAACCACCAATATAACATTTTTCTAAATTTTTCAATATTTAGTGTTACGTATCAGCAGTTTATATAAATATATATGGTGAAGATTGTGCACCATACGAGGATTTAACTTTAAAAATCGAATAAAATATTAACAACGTAGGTACTATCATTATCAATGCTATCAAAAGTGTCTTTAAACACAAGTTCTAGTATAAGATTGATGATAACAAAATCGACAAAACTATATTGAACAAAATTGTTGATTTTTTTTATCGAAAAAATAATTCCAGGAACGAAACGGCTAACATAATAAGAATTGTCAATTTTTACAAAAAAATGTGATTAGTAGTATTGTAGTTTTTTTTAATTGGAGGTAAATTGTTATCTGCCTCGTTTGAGGCAGTGTAAACAAATGAAAAAACCAACCTTTTTTTTTTGTAACAAATTTATTTTTGATGCTTGTGTTTGAATGCATTGTAGGACATTATTGTAATAATAACTGTGGTGAGTATCTATTTTTTTTTTTTAATTTACATACAGTTTATGTATTGCGTTTTCCTAAATCGGAAATGCTTTAATATTGTATTGTTGTTTTTTTTTATCAAAACCAAGCTGTTTTTCACAGCAACTGTTGTAATGTAAACAAATGATAAGTCCTATGGGTACCACAAACTTTGAATATTATAAGAATCTTCGTATTTTACAAAAACAATTTGTATGGTTTTTTTTTTTTTTATCGAAAACGCGGTGTTTTTCTTACAAATTCTGTTTTGCAGTTGTAATTGTATTTATAAGTTTGTATTTGTATGTTTTTACGTATTACACTTAAAAGGCATTATTAGATAAAATGTTTTTTTTTTTGCGCTAGCAATCCTTTTTTTAAGACTTAATACAATATTTTCCTATTATATTTTCTTATTATATATAAGAATCGTATACTTATAACTTTTAACTACTTAAGAACATGGTTTACATAGTTTTGACTCTAAAAAAGCAAAAAAAGATCATACACTTGATATGATGAACAACCACAGCGAATATAATATTGGCGTTATGATATTTTAGCATTTTTTTTTGGGGGGTTTTTGACTACAACATAAAATATAATATTTAATAATTTATCTAATGCAGCGCATTAGAGTAGGAGCATATTGGGTTAGGGGTACCGGGTGGTTACAGCCGATACAGCAGATTTTCAAGCAATATGATTGTTTAAGTGATAAAATCAATTTCAAAATAACGCTTGTCTAACGGACACAGCTATTCTCTTGTGCCGCCTGACAGCTGAAGTATCCTCTGCACTACGTAATGCCTTTAATTATTTTTATTATTTCAATATTTCTAAAAAAAAAAGTAGGTATTAGTTGGGTAAAACCAATACTGACTCTTTTTTTCTCTCTTTAAAATTAGCTTAGTTTCCGTTGAGCATTCATTTTTTGATACTTTTATCATTTTCTATTTATTATTATTATGCATACATTCTAATGTTTACTGTAATTAACTAATGTACATATTTCATATTTCACTGGGCCTTGGCCTGTATTGTATTATTCAAATAAAATAAAATATAATATCATGAGTTATGATAAACAAACAATCCACCGGGGGTCGGACATCGTTTTAAGAATTTTTTCTTCGTTTAATGTGTTATGGATACATATGAGTTCTAACTACTGACAAATATTCAATTTAAAGTTCCTATAATTACAGCTTAAAAATCCGAAAAATAAAAAGGGGGGGGGGGAAATGGGTATAATTTAAATTTGAGACTTCTGACGTGTGAGGGCATAGCAAATAAATAGGTTTTATAAATTTCAATCCGGTTTGACTCTTTTTCATGAAATTATAGCCAGTAAAAGTTCGAACTTTAAAACTAGTATGGTATTTTTTTTTTCAAATTTAACAGCGTAGAAGTAAACTTTTACAATTTTGCAACTCTGCTTTGCATTAAAAGCTAAAATAAATAAAATTGTAATGAGGCTAAACCTGACACAAGCGGGCTCAAAATACAATATTTTACTTATATTTTGAGAGGAGGTTATAACAGGATAGATGGGGGGGAGTGTTTTGTGATTAAAGAGATTGCATGACAATAAATGTCTAACGTGCTGAGAATAAACAATTGAATGAATTAGTCTAGAGTGAAAACTTAACTGTTCGAAATTGAATTGTTCCCGTACATTTTATAGTAGAAGAAAACTGTCGTGGAAAATTGTAATATATATATATATATTATTTATTGCAATGCTCACAAATATAATTGAGACTAGTATAAAACCAAATAAATACTATATTTCTTTAATAGTTCAGAAATTTCACGGCTGCTGTAATGCACACTTTAAAATAAATATCTTTTCGAATTGTAACTTTAACGTCGTACAATATGTTTGCTTAAACGTGCGGTTTTTAGATAAAAAACAACTTCTTTTTCATGATTTTAAATGTTTTTATATTAATCGAACAGTTGTGGTAACGGGTAAACATATTATTTTTTAATTTACAAATTTTAACAAAAAATAACTTATGGCATACAGTATATAGTGTTCCAAGAACGACATTACGGACAATCATAAAATGTTGCTCACTAATTAAAAAAAATAAAGCCAACTTTAACCTACTAAAATTTTTAGAAAATGTCCTGATTGAGTGGAAATTTATAAAGAATATATATTTGTACACCCACTTCCCACCCCCACGCCTATTTAGATTATAAACAACGCTTCGATGCGAATCTGTGGATACTATGCTGTTTTAGACTGCATTTGGTTTGGACTGTACTGGTTTAGCATGTGCTGGTCTTTGCTGTACTTGGCTTTTTAGGATAGAATAATAGTACTATAAATAATATTATTTTTGAAAATATTATTCTGATAGAATAAATATAAATACACAATTACACGTAAACGAGCTGCGCTCTACTCTATGTATGAAATCCAAAAGCTGACGCTAATGTCCTACATTATACTCGTTTCATTTAGAAAGTTTCACAATACATTATTCCAATAACATCCATATAAAAAAATATGTATATATTAAATATAAATTAAATTAATTTGTTAAAGATAATATCATATTAGCAATAAATATAAAGAACATTTTAAATAATTGTTTTGAATGAAGAATTGGTATAATATATTGTATAATTTACAGTGACATAATTTAATAAATCAAGCACAATGCATTTCTATATTTATAATAATATTATATTATAATGTGTATTTGTTATGTAATTAATGAAATATAACAATCAATGAAGTTATAATTTTTGACCACACACCAAAAATATATATAATATATAATATTATGGTATGTTTCTAAAGGATTATATACACAAAATACGGTAACCTTAAAATAGTATGTTAACATATAAAAAGAAAAAAAATCTACTGCCTTTATGATATCTGACCGAGCGCAAGTGACCTACATCAGTCGATCCCCAAACATGCATATTACAAAAAATAAACTTTAATCTATTATTAATGTAAATGTCAAGATCTCTCATACATATGGATAACAATCTAACAGGCTTGTGTCCCTATATAATATTTGTTGGTAAACAAACAAACAGACATCGGCAGTTGATCACTAAAGAAAAAAGAACATGAATAACCCTGCAATGGAAATTTAGATATTACTCTCTTGTGTTATCCTTTATATGTCGGCATCAAACGAGTTTAAGTGTTATTCTGGCCTTAAAATACTGTTTGTATAAACATTGTTATTATTAGTTATAATTTGTAAATTTAATAAAAAATTAATTTTTTCCCATTTCCACAATAATATTGAACAGTATGAACAATATAAAAACATTTGAAATATGAAATCAAGGTGTTTTCTTTAAACCACATGTTATGTTAGGTAATCATGTCAATTTTTATCACCTTAGCCGCAACAGTAATATATTATTATAATGTTGATTTTAAATATTTAAATAGAGAATGAAGGATTAAAAAAAAAACCAAACACTAATAATTACCCAACGACATTTCCATGATGATGGCAGCCATAAAAAAAATAGTGATGTTTTTCATCTTGTTATAATGAACGAATAAATGCTTCTTATTCTGAAAAACACGGTTGGGTTGTACAATGGGCAACTTGATGACTTATACAGAAAACTTCATATGACCGTCGTATGCATTATTTAGCAACTTCGTAGAAAGTAGAAACGGTTTGACGCAAATGGCGGTATTGTTTTTGGAAATCGTGTTTTCTTCGAAAATAAAAAAATGACACATGACAGTCAAACACTGACAAAGTAAACAGCTCGTCGGCAATAGGTAACAAATTTCGGTTAACGTTGAGACTGATACTTGCCATTCCGGCAAAGTGATAGGGGCCCCAAATCATAACAAAGCAAACATTCTTAGTATTAGAACGGATAAGACTAGAGCGCCATTTATCGATGACACAGTGACACCACGTCTTAAGTCTAAATATCCCCCCATTAGAATAAGTAACAATATATTTCAGTAACGCTAATTTTGTCATGGTTGGCCAGGTGGAGGCAGCCGTGGACGGAAATAAGGAAAGAGAACTAACCTCATCACGAGTATGGTAACCCCTGATCAGGCACCCACAGGTCTTCGTCTACCACAAAAGGCAGGAGAGATATCTTTATATTTTTCCAAACACAATCATATGATTAGTTTTGTTGTTCACTATTCTCAGTATTTTAATATCACTCGATGATATTTATTATTGTCTCTTTTTTATGCATTTATTTTATACACATTGATAAAGTACACTGTTAGAATTTTACTCATGTTATGTTGGTTGTTCAAATTCTGATATAAACATTTATTGATATAAAAAAAAAACGTTAAGAGACTTATAGTTATATATTATAGAAATTAATATTTAAACCTTTTAAAGTTACTTAAAAACAAATTATAACGTTATAAGAAACTCTATGATGCTGTTACTACCGTCTGATGGATCCAAAATTATGTTTAAGTATGATTTATCAACAAAGGACGATATTACGGATAATCAAAAATTGTATTCCCTAATAAAAACACATGTCTCTAGTCAGCCATCATTTGGTCGTAGTTGTGTCTTTGTTAATTCGTGTTCACATGTATGGCAGTGTAGCAGTGTTCTTTGTTCTTGTTACATTTGTCACGTGGTTTATTATAAAGTGTAACTGTACACCTAAACGTTTAGGTTTCGTTTTACGTTTATAATACTAAGCTAGATTTATGGTGGCTACTTGTATAAATTCTAGCTTCACTAATTTATTAATTAAATTACACTATATTATTTATGACTAATTTAATTACTATCGTGGTTTCAACCAATCAAAGTAGTGGTATCTACATTGCGGCCAAGTCTGTTTTATGCCTCATTCAGAAAGGCCATAATTCATTCAGAAACTGGCCAAGTATTAAGCAATACAAATAAAAGAGCAGTGTTGCTCATGAAAGTAGGAGTGAAGTGTGGTTACGATCTAAAGAAATAGCAGACTTAGATATCACTATTTTGATAAGCTGACATTTTTGGGAGGGGGTCTGGAACTTGACCTTTTTTCACTGTTATGTTTTTGTTGGGGTAGTACTATACATGAAGCGATTGTTGTAAGCAATTGGTGTGTTTACAATGGTTAACACGTCATTGTTTTTATATAGTTAACATGTTGACTAGTTCTTAGTAGTAGTGATAATAAAACAGTAAATAGAAAACAAAATTATAATATTTTGGCCTATATTTTGATATGTATGTTATATGTTTCACTCTCTTCGACTACGAAATTATTATAATATCATCATCTATATAAAATTGTTTTTATTCGAATTACATTTGTATCCAAGTCCTAATTTACTCAGTGTACTTTGCTATGGTTGTTTTGTGCATATGATTTTCATGCTTCTATACTTTTTTGTCTGCAAAAATATTATTCTGGTAGAATAAATATAAAAACACAATTACACGTAAACGAGCTGCGCTCTACTTTATGTATGAAATCCAAAAACTATGGCTAATATCCTACATTATACTCGTTTCATTTAGAAAGTTTCACAATACATTATTCCAATAACATCCACATCAAAAAATATATAAATATATATATTAAGTTAATTTTTTTTTACATTACATCATATTACCAATAATTCTACAGAACATTTGAAATAATTATTTAGAATGAAGAATGGGTATATTATATTATAGTATTATGTACAGTGACACTATCTAAATGTTCGCGATATTTACTAAAAGGAATTCAATAAATCAAAGCACTATACATTTTTAAAGTTATTAATTGTGAATTCGTTATGTAATTAACTAAACATTACAATCAAATACATTTTTTTAAAACGTTGTACGAAAATACAAATTAATTCAAATTTAATCGTTTATATTTCAATACTATTATTAGTGTATGAATACTAAATAATTGTATAACACTAAAAATATAATTAAAATTTTTAACAACAAATCAATGCGTTAGATATGAATACAATAGTTAACATTACTATACTTAACATATATTTCTATAGAATGAAAATAATACAGTGATACTATATAAATTGTCATAATATTTATTATACAGAATTAAATTAATTGAAGCAAAATGAAATTGTGATTCAAATTTAATCGAATAATATATTTTAATAACATAAATTAAATGTATAACACTAAAAAGACACTTTAATCTCTTATCAAACAAAATCATATTAGATATAAATAAAATAGCTATAAGTTTTTTAACTTATATTTCTATAGAATTAAAATTTTTTTTTTTAATCTGAGTAAAGATCAATGACGGTTCAGCATGCTGAAAAAAAAAAATATAACACAAAAAACTAAATGTATAATACACAATTTCTTATTCAATTAAAAAAAATGAATTAAATACATACAACTAATCTTGGTGCTTTCATAATAAGTTTTGTCAATCATTACTTTCTCTCTGAAAACAAAAATCCTTATATAATATCACTGGTTTTAGCTACCCTATTGACCTTTTTTTTATTAACGCAAAATAATAGCATTTTTCTATTTTATTTATTAATTTTAATAACGATGGTTTGACCAAAATTTAATTGAACAGTTATACCTACACCGTTGCTTGGATAATGGTATAATTATCCAACCATAGTAATTTTATAGAAATTTCTATATTTTATTAGGTGATTTTGTCCCCATGCTATAGATAAAAAATGTCTGGCAATTAATTGTATATATATAGTTTTAAGCCTAACAACAAATCTTAATTACATCATTTGTAGGTTAAAAACTAGAAAAAAATATCAACGTAACGTTATTAGATTTAAAAACATCTTTAAATATGTTTACTACCCCCAATTTTAGGTAAATATGCTCTAACTTCTTGTTGTAAAATGAATTGATAGGGGTTTTTTCCAATATTCCACGATCATGATGTAAAAAATTATTGTAATTTTTTTATTTTAAGATTATTCTATTCATTGAATTTTTAAACAACAACTGTTGTGCAACGGACTGAGAAAAATATTTTTTCTCCGTCTCTTATGTCGGCCTACAATCAAATATTATCTAACAGTAATAATAGTGAAATAAATCCGAGTTAAAAATAATAATGTAAGAATTATCATTAACGGATCGTATGAACTATGGTTATTTATATAATATTCAAAAAATCCAAATTCTAATTCACACAAAAAAATTACAAAAAAACTACGAACGCAAACATACCGGAATTAGAACCTTTTGGTGTACTCCATACTTTAGATACTAGGCCATCGAAACTTTGACCTTCACTATTTTCTGCATAAAGTAAGTTTTATTAATACAAAATATTAGATATTTTAACAATCAGTTCATAAAATATGACATAATGCACTGAACAGATGATTTGCCCTGTTTTTTATCATCTCCATAAAACAAATGGTTTTTATACATAATAAAATGAAATAAATAATATAATTATACCTTATAAAACTTAGTTCAATTATCAGTATTATTATGTTGTTAATTTTAACTTAATAATTAATTCAAGTTTATCTGTGAGTGGATGATGAAAACGCTCATCTTATTTTCACGTGGCCAATCAAACACAATCGAAATTATATTAAATTAAGAATAAATAATTAGTCTACTAAATTAACTTAACTTCACTACTTGTTATTGTTGTGATTTATGAGATTTATTTTATGAAAGTTTCGACAAGACAAGAGTTTTCTATAATTAAGTAAGCTAAAATAGTAACAGTATATAACATACTGATAGTTTCACCAATACGTTTCCTTTCTTCAGCATCTTTGTCCTCTAATCCTACATACAAAAAATTGTATTTATACAAAATAAAAGCAAAATAAGTAGATTACAATATTTTTATTACGTTAAAAAACAAACAACTATAGAATCTTCTATAGTTAACCTAAAAAAGTTACAGTATATCTACCGAAAAAGCGAGCATTGTCATCGACCGCAACTCCTGTGTACAAAAAATGTTTCTATTTTATTTAATCATTAACGGATCGGAATTGAAAACCTCGTTTAGCATCAAACAGTTAATTAATTGTATTTTATTTACATATTTTTTTTATAAATTAAACGAAAAAGGTTCTTACCTTGGCCCCTATTGTCATTATAACCACTACTTCCTCCTGCATACAAAAAGTGTTATTTATATACATAATAAAGCGAAATAAATAAATAAATGTGGTATCTCATACAATTTAATTCAAGTATTAGAATTAACACATTGTTTATTTTAACATAATGAATTAATACAAATATATCCGAGAGGAAAAGATGAAAAAGCTCATATTGTCTCTCACGTCGCATATCGAAGACAAATATTATTATAGCAATATATTAATCTACTATGTAATGTATGTATTGTTTAAATTGAAAAGCTTAATTTTTTTGAAAATTTCGACTAGACAATAATTGTCCCCAATTAACTAAGCTAAACTAGTTAAAATTACCAAAGAACTGAGATGGACACACATGTATAGCGCAAATGTATTTATTGTACAAAATGTTGACAATATATTTGATGTACAAAAACGATTTTTACATTAGCTAAAATACGTTAAATATTTTACTGTATTATTTTAATGTTTATGAATTAAAGGTTAAAAATGAAAGTCGTTTTTCGCCTATTAAAAGTACATTTTTATTAATAAACTGCCTTTTACAAAAATATAGGAAACTTCAATGCTATCTTGAATAGGTTAAAACTAAATGTATGAATTACCTTCAACGTTGGTGCTTTCATTATCGGCTGTAATACATTAAATACATTAACGCAATTAAATCATGCAAACAATTATTAAAATCAGAGTTTAAACCAAGTTTCTTTTAGTATTATCGATTACAGAATTTTTTTAATATTTTTGGACAAGAGATTAATATGAAATTAGTTTTCCGTCTTATAAAATTAAAATTGTACAAATAAACACCCTTTTGCAAAAATATAAGAAACTTCATTGCTATCTTGTATAGTTTAAAACTAAAAACTTCAAAAACACTCATCGTGCATGGATTTATTTTCATCTTTGGCTGTATAAAAAAAAATAATTCATACAAAATAAAAAAAAAATAAAAAAATACTTACTTTTTGGTGAAAGACAACCTGTTAAAATTTTTATGGGCGAGAGACCCCCACTTAGATCTGCATACACAAAATGTTATTAATTATACAATTTTCTTAGTACAAAATCATAGATATTTTAACAATCAATTCCGAAAAAACTTTATTAATGCACAGATAATCCTCTCTTATTTTTATCGTGAAAACGCTTACCATTAATTATTAGCTTATACATTAAATACATGGATTTTAGTTAATATTGTAGTTATTAAATTAACAATAAAGTATAACTAATCAACAAAAAACAACAGCCCACTGTAAGTACGACTGGTGAATGAAGAAGAAATATCATATATATAGGGTGTAATGTAAAGTTCTACCGAGTTTCAAATGATACATTCAGGATGCTCTATGGGTACAATAAATTATTTTCATTTTTTTTCAATTTATAAATGATTGAAATAAAAAGTCGTATCTCATTAAAAAAAAAATAATTTCAGATTTGAAATCAGGAGAAAAAATATTGTTGAATTAATATGTAACATGATTTTTTGGTATCTGGCCACACGTACGTCCACAGGGTGGCTACTGAGCGACACATACTTTAAAATAAAATAATTCTAAGGACACCTCGGAATTTATAATGATGTAAATATAATATCCCATTCAAATTTTAATTATTTTTTACTTATATGTGTTTATACAATTATCGTATTATACATATTATGTTATTTATTCATTAACGGATCGAGATGGAAAACCTTGTTTAACTTTGAACAGTTAATTGATAGTATTTTATTTACATATTTTGTTTATCAAAAAAAAATATATTTTTACTTTTGCCTTTGTCGTCATTTTTACGACTACTTCCTCCTGCATAAAAAAAGTGTTATTTATATACATAATTAAGCGAATTATATAAATAAAATAGGTATCTCATAAAACTTAATTAAAATATCAGATTGAACATATTGTTAATTTTAACATAATGAATTAATACTAATTGAACGGCGGATGAAAACGATCATGTTATCTTACACGCCACATATCAGAGACAAGTACTAATATAGTTATTGATGTAATTAACTAACAATAAATAAAAAGTCGACTAAATAAAGGTATAATAAACCTCATTTTTTACGTACTGGTAGTTGTCTAAATTTATTAGAATTTTTTAACTGAATTTTTTAAAAAAGTCTCGACTAGACAAGAATTGTCCATAATAATTATCTAAACGTAATGTACGACATATTGACAATATATTTAGAGTACAAAAAAGTTTCCTCCGCAGGTTTTTTATTCGACCAATAGGTGTACGTTTAAATATTTTACAATATAATTTCAATGTTAACGAATTAATGATTAATATTAAATTATTTTTTTCTCTTATATAGGTAAGTTTTTTATAAATAAACAGCCTTTTACAAAAATATAAGAAACTTCATTGCTATTTTGTATAGGTTAAAAGTAATTGTATAAATAACACTGACCTTTCATCGGTCTTGCGGCAACGTCTGTAATACATAATAAAACATTAACGTAATGATACAAACCATTAAAATAAAGTCTCCCTTGTTCGCGACAATGAAGTAGATGGTGGAAAAGTAGGTAAGGTGTTGGCGCAAGAGGTCTATAACACGGGTATACAAAAGCTGGTACCCCGGCTACAAAAATGCATTAAACTTGAAGGCGATTAAGTTTTATTATATTACTTGTGAAATATCCTGTGGATTTCATTAAAATATATGCATTTTTCACTTTTTTTATAAATGATGATGTAACCTTACTTTCTGAATGATCCTCGTAATAACATGTACATCGTTTACAATAATAAATTTGCAAAGCACCAAAGTATGTATTACCTGTAATTATTGTTAGTATAAGAACCGAGACGATAGTCTTTCTGATGTACATTTTCAAAACCATCATTATGAAATATTATTTTAACAATTCAAGTATATCCGACTAGAGAACTAGACAAAGAATAAGAAATAACATATTTTGTGTAATATTACAAATATAAAATATGTTCAAACCCTCCTTTATTATATTTATGGTGTTCAAAAACAGACAACAAGATTTGCATTATTTTTTTTTTAACCAAACATTTAGCCTAAAAATATATGTTTTTTAGGTCAAAACAGAATACATAAGATTTTTATTAAATGTATGTTGTTCGAAGATGTTTGTAGGTTTAATACACAGCACAATAACATACTATTACAAAAACAAAACTCTTGTAAATACATTTTACACTTGATAAATCTTGAAATAAGAAAAAAATAATGTATACGTTACTTAAATGGTATATAATGTAATTTTTACTACTTAGCCATTGTAAAATACATGGATTTATTTTATGGATAAATTAAAAAATATTTTTAAAGATTACCGAGAATCATTTTTTAAAATAAATATTCAAAAAAGTACTGATTACAATCCCGAAAATGTGTAATACTTGGGTCATCCCCCTAATCATATTATAATCAACTACTTAAGTAACAACACGAAATACACTATTTGACTTTTTTACCAAAATTATGTAATTTTAAAGACTTGGAATATTTTTGGTTATTTATATATTATTTGGTTAATTGTTAATTATTTAAATAATCAACTTTATCTAATGTCAGACAAACCACTTCATTATTTTATTTAATGGGTTTTAGATAAGAAATACATTTAAAACAAGCCAGTACAGTGGAATCAGGGCATAGTTGGGAAAAACATGGAGTAGGGGCATAGTGGAGACGGGGAGGTTAAAGATTTACACGAATTATTACATCTGAAAATGATAAATTCTCAGTGTAAACCAGCAAAGTTAGAATGTATTAAATTTAGGTGCTGTATTTACAAATAAGCGTCAAAGCGTTAATTTGAAAGTGATTTTATCCGAGAGGACTAGTACAGTAGAGTATAGGCATAATGGAATCAATGCATAGAGGGGACGGAGAGGTCACGCGTCTACAGGAATCATTATAAATAAACGTGATAAAATAACTTTCATAAAAACGTTTAGATGCTTATTTGTAAATACAGCACCTCAATTTAATACTTTCTAACTTTGCTGGTGTACACTGTGCTTGGTTTGAACTGAACTGGTTTGAAAATACTAACTACTGATTTACATCGAAGCGTTTATTCAAAATTGATTTTATCACTTTCGGATTTAACAATTCCTGTAAACCTGTAACCTCCCCGTCCACGCTATGCCCCAACCCCCCTGTACTGGCTCTTCAATTAATAATTATTGATATTCGAACAATTCGCATCACTTATATTGTTATATCCAATAAGGGAGAAAATATAAATTATAATTGATTTTAAAACACATCTGGGAGTTGTTACATTTTAGATTTGTTGCTTTGGATTTAATTGACTACATTACTGCGATTAGTGACTACAGCACAAAAATCAAAATATAATAAACGGGTCTTACCAATTTTAAATCACTTTTTGAGGAAATACATATTTCCCAAATCAGTAAAGATTTAAATTGTAATTTTTTGTTTGATATTTCAAGATGTTTAAGAAAAAGAGGTATCATTATGTTCGCTATTTATAATAAGTATTAAATGCAAATTTAAAAATATATTTAAAATTATTGTAACATAATGTGAGAAAATAAATGGCATAAACATTAAGGTACAAAAATGATTAAAACATTTTTACTTTAATAAAATAATATACTTAGTTTTTATTGTAAATTTTAAATTTCTATTAAAACGTCTATTACATTCACCGTGCAAAGTCTAAAGATACATTTATTAGAGCGTATGTTAACTTGATTTGTAATGTAATCTTTTATGTTTTAACATAATAAGAATTGTCAATTTTTACAATAAAATGTGATAGGGTTTATTGTAGTTTTTTTTAATTGAAGGTAAATTGTTATCTGCCTGGATTGAGGCAATGTAAACAAATGTAAAAATCGAGCTTTTTTTGTAGCAATTTTTTTTTAATGCTTGTGTTTGATTGTATTATAGAACGTTCTTGTAATAATAACTGTGGAGAGTACCTATTTTTTTTTTTATTTACATACAACTTATGTATTGCGTTTTCCTAAATCGGAAATGCTTTATAATTATAACTTATTACAAGAAGTTTTTATAAAATCATTCATCGTGTAAACTGTAATCCTATATTGTATTGTTGTTTTTTTTTTACCAAAACTGAGTTGTTTTTCACAGCGACTGTTGCGTTGTAATGTAAACAAATGGTAAGTTCATATGGGTATCGCAAACTTTGAATATTATAAGAATCTTCGTAGTTTACAAAAACAATTTATATGGTTTTATTTTTTTTATCGAAAACGAGGTGTTTTTCTTTACATATTTGGTTTTGCAGTTGTTATTGTACTTATATGTTTGACCTATTTTATTTCTTGCGCGGTAGAATCTCGATGTTTCAATAATTATAGCAAATGCCCTAATATGTCTAATTATTTTTATTTTACGTATTACACTTAAAAGGCATTTTTAGATAAATGTTTTTTTTTTTAAAACGCTAACAATCCTTTTTCTTGGATTTTTTTTTTTTAACATTTATTATTAAAATATACACGATCTGTAATTATTATTTTTTTTTTTACAATAAGCGTATGTGATGGAAGAGACGTGGCTTGAGGCAGGAGAGAAGAAGCCACCCATTGGAGGCACTTAAGGGCAGGAGTTTATTTTAATGTGCTATTGTGAGAAAATGAGATTGAGTTAGTTTAGTATGTAATTAATTTAGTAGGTCACGACACCAGGTACGTTTAAGTCGCCTTCTGGGGTCACCAGGAATTGCGTTGGTGGATAGTTCGGAAATCACGGGATTACGATGGCTGCGGAATTTGGAGTGTGTGCGTTTGTAGAAAGTTTTTGCAACGTTTTGGACTGTTGAAATGGCTAGATCTCTATGTAGAGTGTCGTTAGAAACATAGTAAGGAGCTTTGGTTATTTGGCGTAGACATTTTGATTGGAAGACTTGTATTTTATTTAAGTTGGACGGTTTGGCTGCATCCCACGGTTGGATACCGTATGTCCAGATCGGTTTGAGTAGGAGTTTATATAGTAGGAGCTTGTTTTTTTAGGTTGAGATGTTGTGACGTGAGGAGATACCGTAATTGGCGAGAGCGGTTATTTAAGGTAAGTCTTTTGCTATGGGTATGGGTTGCCCAAGTAAGTTAATCCCCCAGTCTTTGTACCATGTTGAAAGGAGATTGAGATGATTTTGTACGAGGTTTGAAGCTATTTCAGGGTCGGAATGGATGGCTAGAAGCGCCTTGTCATCGGCAAAGTCACCAGTCGTAGTGTTAGGGGTGGTACGTTGATCTGAGGTGAATAAATTGAAAAGTAGAGACGCAGATACCGATCCTTGAGGTACTCCCGCGTGGATTGGTGATACTTCGGATAAGGAGAAGCCAGATCGAACAGCGAAATGTCTGTTTTCTAGATAAGATTTAAATAAAAGAAAATTGTATGGTGGAAGAATAGATTTGAGTTTGAAGAGTAGGCCATTATGCCATACTCTGTCAAATGCCTGAGACACGTCAAGGAAGGCAGCTGTGCAAATGAGCTTTTTTTCAAGAGTATAGGATATTTTATCCACTAGGCGATGGACTTGGTGTATTGTGGAGTGGTTATGACGAAATCCAAATTGGGTATTAGGTATGCTCTCTTCTACGGTAGGAAGGATACGTTTTAGGATAATTCTTTCAAACATTTTTGAAAATAGCGGAAGAAGACTAATGGGCCTATATGATTCGGGAGAGTCGGGAGGTTTGCCAGGCTTGGGGATCATAATGATGATTGAGAATTTCCATAAAGCAGGGAAGTATGCCAGTCTAAGTTCTAAGACTTAATATAATATTTTCCTAAAATTTCAATGGTTTTAAATTGCACGGTTATTTTCTAACGTGAAAATATGTTGTTAGCAAAGTTAACGTGTCGTTCCTACAACGACTGTTGCGATGTAAATAAATCACATCACCTCCAAGAATCGTATAATTATAATTTTTAACTACTTAAGAACATGGTTTACATAGTTTTGACTCTAAAAAAGCAAAAAAAGATCATATACTTGATATGAACAACCACAGCGAATATAATATTGGCGTTATGATATTTTTAGCATTGTTTTTTTTTTGGATTTTTGACTACAACATAAAATATTATATTTAATAATTTATCTAATGCAGCGCATTAGAGTATGAGCATATGGGGTTAGGGGTACCGGGTGGTTACAACCGAATGCCAATCAGCCGATACAGCAGATCTTCAAGCAATATCATTGTTTAAGTGATAAAATCAATTTCAAAATAATGCTTGTCTAACGGACACAGATATTCTCTTGTGCCGCTTGACAGCTGAAGTATCCTCTGCACTACGCAATGCCCTTAATTATTCTTATTATTTTAATATTTCTAAAAAATAAAGTAGGTATTAGTTGGGTAAAACCAATACTGACTGTTCTTTCTCTCATTAAAATAAGCTTAGTTTCCGTTGAGCATTCATTTTTTGATACTTTTATCATTTTCTATTTATTATTATTATGCATACATTCTAATATTTACTGTGATTAACTTATGTACATATTTCATATGTCACTGGGCCTTGGCCTGTATTCCATTATTAAAATAAAATATAATATAATATCATGAGTTTTGATAAACAAACGGTCCACCGGGGGTCGGAAATCGTTATAAGAATTTTTTTCTTCGTTTAATATGTTATGGATACATATGAGTTCTAACTACTGACAAATTTTCAGTTTAATATAAATAAAATAAATATTTTACTTATCATTTTGAGAGGAGGTTATGACCGGATAGATGGGGGGGGGGGTGCTTTGTGATTAGAGAGATTGCATGACAATATATTTCTAACGTTATGAGAAGAAACAATTGAATAAATTAGTCTAGAGTGAAAACATAATTGTTCCTCTACATCTTATAGTAGAAGAAAACTGCCGTGGACAATTTTAATATATATATATATATATATATTTATTGCAATACTCACAAATATAACTGAGACTTATAGTATATAACCAAGTATACACTATATTTCTTTAATAATGCAGCAATTATATTGATCGAAGAGTTGTGGTAACGGGTAAACATATTATTTTTAATTTTAAAATTTTAACGAAAAATAACTTAGGGTATACAGTATATAGTGTTCAAAGAACAATATTACGGACATTCATAAAATTGTGCTCATTAATTAAAATAAAAAATAAAGTCAACTTTAACCTACTAAAATTTTAGGAAAATGTCTGGATTGAGTGGAAATTCATAAGGAATATATCTGTGGCTAGGAGCAAGAAGGGCCAATGTCTCCTTTTGCAACTTTCTGAATATGAGCTTTGAAGTTTATATTTTCCATTAGGCTCTATGTTAATTTTTTTATCAAACTCTTTTTTACAGTGACATAATACGCTATGTAAATGTTCACCATATTTACTAAAGAAATTTAATAAGTCAAAGCAAAATACATTTGTATAGTTATAATAATATCATATTATTATGTTTATTTGTTATGTAACTAATTAAATATTTTAAATCAATGAAGTTATTAAAAACGATGATAGGAAATACAAACTAATTACAATTTAATCGTTTATATTTTATAACTATTATTAATATTTGGAAACTGAATAATTGTGTAACACTAAAAAGATAATTAAGACTCTTTACAACAAATCAATGCGTTAGATATGAATACAATAGTTAAAATAACTATAACATATATTACTATAGAATGAAATTATTATTTTTCTATCGGAGTGAAAGTGAATGACGGTCCAGCATTCTGAATATAAAACATTAAATTATAACACAAAAAAACAAAATGTATAATAAATAATTCATAATTTAAACCACGCAATAAAAAATGAGTAAAACTATACTTAGTACTTACATATTATGTCATTTAAGCTGTTTATCTGAAAATAAAATATCACGAAATTATACTACCAATGGTTTTAGCCATTTTATTTACCATTTAATTTAGTAACATACACCCATAAATAGTTTTAATTATAATAATATTTATGTCCCTAGACTTCAATGATAAAGCTCAGACAATATTTAGAAAATTTAACATAAAACTGCCATTACAATAACTATCAATCATTTTCAACTATTCTCACTAGAAAACCAAAATGCTTAACTACTATAATATGACTTTGAATAACTTTTATTTATTAAAGGCATATTAAAAATTTGTTAAAAAACTTTTAATATTACTACAACCTAACAATTACAAGACTTGTACAATTTGCATTTAATAGAGCAATTATAAAAAATGTTTAAACAACTTTTAACTTACTACAATTAACGCAAACTGAAACATAAAAATATTTTTTTAATAAATATTTTTGGATATTTATTATAATAATGTTTTTAATTTTTAGCGAAAATAATTATTTAGTTAAAAAAAGGCATTGAAAGAGTAATTTTTAAGTGGTCCTGTGCCAGTAAATATTATACTTAGCTTACAATATAAATTATAAAAATGAATTCTACCATGTTAACTTAAGCTAGTATGGATTAAAAATATCATTTAGACAACTAAACCATTATAGATCATTGGATGTTATTTCATAAATAAATAAATTCAACATAAATATTATCTTTATGCAAAGTTTATAAATTACACTAATTATCTCTTACATTTTTGGTTGCTCTTGTTAACTGCTAAAATATGGAAAAAATATATTTATTAGGCTAAACTTATAGTAAGATATTACCATCAATATAATACAAATTCTCAATTAAAAACTAAGATGTCGTTAACCAATTCAGTAAACCCTTTAGAAACTTCAATACTTGCACATGGTTATACAATATTTATATTATAAATTGTTATTAAATCATTAACGAATCAGAATTACAAAAATATCAACCCGCATATGTTATCCGATTTAAAGTTAACAGGGTTCCAATTAAATAATTGAAACTTTTAATTTACATATAGTTTTATAATTTTATTTACATATTTTATTAAAGTAAATCATAACATTAATTAAAAATACTTGTTATTACCTTGGCAATCACTATGTTTGCACACTGGAAAAAAAAGTGTTCATTTTATAATTTAAGTCAACTTATCAAAACCAATAAAAAAAAAAATAATAATTGAAACAACTTAATTTAAACTTCAATTTACAGAAAAATGAATCGCTCGAGAATTGAATTAGGCAAGATCAAATCTAGGATAAACTTATTGTCTAAATTGGTTTACATATTTTATCAGAAAATCGACAAACAAAAGACACTCAAAGTGGTTTCCTTACTTATTAATCGATTTTTTTGTTAGTTTTGATAATTTTTGTATTTTAAAAATAATTGCTATAAATATATTAGTATGAATATAGTCTTCAGCAATTGGATGCCAAAAGAAACTCAAAGTGGTTTCCTTACACAATAGTTTTTGTAAGAAGAAACCAATAATTTGTATTATTTAAGAATATAATAATTTATGTACCTTTCTGTCTGTCATCTGCAAAAATAAAAATTTATATAATCAAACAATTAAATATTTTACATGGTTACAGTTGAACGGTATAATAATACAATTTAATATATTCTATCTATTAATTAAAATTTGATGGTTTGACCACAATTTAATTTAACAATTTAAAAGTATACGCTTTTATTGTGATGCTTAAATAATGTTATATTCTTTCAACCAATATGAGCAATAATTAAATATTATATATATGGTTACAGTATTCTTTCAATTGTTCTCATTCAGATGATTTAGTTTAAATTTGTATTCACATTATTTACTGTTTTAAATCTTTTTTTTTTTCATAATTACAATTCGTCAATTAACGTTGGTTTTACATTTATTTATAAAGCAATTTTAAAATCTACGATAGTGTAACAAATAAACCAAAACTGAGTTCCATGAGATACCGTCAAGATTGTTTAAAATTTGAACTTTTAAATTGCAGCGTTTTGAATACTCCAAAATTAATATAAAATGTTAAAATTTAACAAAATAATAATCGAAAAAGATTACAAAAGTATACATACCGTTCAGGAACTCATTGCTGACTAGCTTGTCTGCACGCAGTGAATGATATATTAGTAAGAGAAAAAAACATATTAAAAAAAAGTTACATAAAAAGTAAAATACCATATATCGCTGTTTTTAGCTACCCTATTTACTAATTAATTTTAATAACTTCAATAACAACGTTCAGACAATATTTAGGGAATTTAACATAAATCTGTCATTAGAATAATTATCGATCATTTTCAACAATTTACAATAGAAAATCAAATTTTTATATGACTTCGTATAATTTGTATTTAATAAAGACATATTAAAAATGTTAAAAAAAGCTTTTAACTTACTACATTTAACGCAATCTGAAACGAAACATTTTTTTTTTTAATTTTATGTCTTGGACTTTAACTGTAATAAAATTATTAGATAAATAATTATTTAGTGGAAAAATGTTATTGGAAGAGTATTTTTTTCTGTAGACCTGTGCAAGTAAATATTATACTCGGTTAATAACATAAATTAGAAAAGTAGATTCCACTATGTTCAGTTAAGTAAGTATTGATTTAAAATATAATTTAGGTAACTAAATCGATATAGATCATTAGACGTTATTTCACAACTAATAAACTCCACATAAATATTATATTAATTTAAAGTTTATCAATTTAACTAAAAAATTAGCTCTTACATTTCTGGTCTCTCCTGTTAGGTGCTAAAAAATGAAAAAAATATATTAGGCTAAACTTAACGTAAAGTAATATTTTCAATTTTTTAATCAAATATTAAATACTAAGATGTCTTTAACCAATACGTTACGAACATAAAAATGTATACATAACCTTGGATGTACAATATTTTTTTATTATATTATCAATGCTATTTAGTCATTAACGGATTTGAGTGGAAGAAAATATATCACATCGCATATCTCCGATTACTTTATATGTTAAATTGAAACCCTCATTTTAACTTTAAACTGTTAATTAATATTATTTCATATACAATTACCTTTACAATACTGGCACTCTGAAAAAAAATGTTTATTTTAAGACCAAATCTGGGATAACCTTATTGTTTTTTTCGTCAAAATCTGTTCACACATTTTATCAAAAAAATTGACCAACTCAAGAAACACCAAGTTGTTTTTTACTTCTTAATCGAGTTTTTTGTTATTTTCGTTGATTTATTTTTTATTTTCAAATTATTTGCTAACTAAATCATTATATTTTATACATTTTGCAATACCTAAGAAATCATTCAGATAATTTTGTTTAAATGTGTATAAGATTATTTGCTATGTTAAATAACTTATTTTTATAGTTACAATTTGTCAACTAACAATGGTTATACATTTCAAAATATCTAATAAGCATTTTAAATAAATGATTAATAATGCAAAATAAACAATAATTCATAAAATAATTGTTGTGCTCATTGAAAAATAGTTAGTCTGAATTCTCTACACTTATTCTGCTAGCATACACTTTTCTATTTAAATAACTGGTGAAAAAAAATAATCCATAGCTTGTAACAAAACAGTTAAAAAATCCAAAAATCCATACAAAATGATAACATTTAACCAAATAATTATACTTGTACACAATATTCGAAAGACTAAAAAACTATACATACTGGGTTCAATCTCAGGTACTTTCCAATATACTTTGATTGGCTGCTCTGTATTAGTACAAAATAAAAGATAATTTAAAAAAAAATTCAATTAGGTTAGGTTAGGTAAGGCCAAGTAAGGTCCTCTGTAATATATTATACTATGATATTTTACAGTGACCTTGTATAACATTGTTATTGGAATTTATCATCATAGTATCAATGTTTTTAGCTACTCTATTTTCTATTTAATTTTATTATTAACGAACAATGAAAAATATTTTGAATCATAAGTTATATGTCTCCAGAAGACTTCAATAACAATATTTAGGAAATATAACATAAATCTGTTATTACAATAATTATCAATAATATTCAACAATTCTCACTATAGAAAACCAAATTGCTTAACTATATTACGGCTTTGTATACTTTTGACATTTTTATCAAAATAAAATGTCAAAAGTATACATCATAACGATGTATAACGAAAAATAACAGCTGATTTATCTGATAAGAGTGATAAGAGATAAGGAAAGGAGATAGGGGTAGAGATAGGGGGGTGAGAGATAGGATGGGGGCATTAATGTTGTATACAAAACGTTCAAAATGGAAATGAATAATAAATTCAATAATTTAAGGGGCCAGATTCTCCATGAATTGTTTTGGGCCAGATATTTTGAAAACACTAAAATATTAGCCAGAAACTTGATATGTTTATTAGCCACCTTAGTAATAAAAATGTATCCCGTGGTGTGATGGACTCGTACGCAAGCTGTTAAAATATAATATGTTATACCTATGTGAAAACCTTTAATAAAGCCGTTTCTTGATTAGTTGAAAGTCCCATTCGCTTACTCGCATTCTTTCAATTTAAGTAATACTGTCCGGGTGTTTTATATTTCAAAAAGACATAGTAAAAAAATTTTAAAAAAACTTTTAACTTACTACAATAGGTGCAAACTGAAACAAAACAATATTTTTTTAAAATTAATTTTCTTGGACATTAACTGTAATAAAGGTTTTCATTATTAGATAAATAATTATAAAGTAGAAAAATGGTGTTGGAAGAGTATTTTTGTCTGTAGACTTGTGCAAGTAAATATTATATTCAGCTAATAGTATAAATTAGAAAAATGAATTCTACTATGTTTGGTTAAGTTTGAATCGATTAAAAATATCATTTAGATAACTTAATCATTATAGATCGTTGGTTGTATTTTTTATAAAATAAAGGATCTGGACGATTAAATATTGTGATTAAAAAAAAATATATTACATAAATATTGTATAAGTGCAAAGTTTATCGATTAAAATACTTAGCCCTTACATCTCTGATCTATCTTGTTGTGTTCTAAAATATGAAAAAAAAATATATATTAGGAAAAAGTTACTGTAATGTAATATCATAAAATTAAGAGATATTAACAATAAAAACAATAAGATGCCTTAAAATAATGCAGTATATCTATTATG
This sequence comes from Adelges cooleyi, assembly GCF_023614345.1. Taxonomy (NCBI): domain Eukaryota; kingdom Metazoa; phylum Arthropoda; class Insecta; order Hemiptera; family Adelgidae; genus Adelges; species Adelges cooleyi. The sequence continues at coordinate 1,644,364 of NW_026095977.1, forward strand.
TCCAATGGAAAACCTTGTTTGACTTTTAATAGTTAAAATAACTAATAGTATTTTTTTTACATTTTTATGTTACAAATAAAAGTAAAATAATTATTTAAAAACATTTGCTATTACCTCCGCAAGTCTTGCACACTAAAAAAAAGTGTTTATTTTATAACTCAAGTGTAACGTACAACTTTGTAAGAAAAAAATTAGAACTATAGGAAAATAATAGAATAATTTATAAGAACATAATTATTGATGTACCTATCGGTCGCTCCACAACTGCAAGAAAAACAGAATCAAAAAATTATATATTGTATAAAGTTACAAGAAAGGGTATAATAATGAAACGTTTATTATTTTATGTATATACTAAAACTATGACAAACTTAATAATAATTTCTACTGGAATTGTTGTGCAAAGTGAAAACAAATTTTTTCTTCATCCCTCAAATTTACTATTTCGTATCAAAACTTAATTAAAGTGTATTTAATTGTTTTAGCATGTATCTATTTGTACTTATATATAATAGACATTTTTAAATCTACGTAATTAATATAGGGTCGTGGATACCCTACATACTGTAAATTTCGGACATTTACATTGTAGCATTTTGAATACTCTAAATTCCATATAAAATGATAAATTTAACAAAAAATAACATATATTTATAAAAAAAATCTAAATAGATTACAAAAGTATACATACCTTCCTCCGATTCGGTTGTTGCTATTGCCTTTCCTGAATATAACATTCTCATAAAATAACTATGCTAACGTATTATACTAACAATAAATTACTAGTCGACTAAGAAAAGGAAAAATCAACTTAATTTTATACATACTCTTAGTTGTTTAAATTTATTAGCTTTGTTTTTCTTAAAAAAAACTCGACTAGACTAGAATTCTCCATAGTTAACATACTACCAAATAATAGATATTTGTACAAAAAAATAAAAAAAGACTCTAAAAGTATACATACCGGTCTCCTGATTAGGATTCCAAACATTAATGGATTCCACTCCTGCGTGCGGTAAGTCTTATTAGCACAAAATGAAAAAATGTTTTTAATAAAATTCGTAAAATACCATATAATCAGTATACTTACTGCCTATATTAGAGCCCTCAGATCCTGTATCTAAACATTTTTTATTTATGCATAATAAAGTGAAATAAATAAATGAGAAAGGTATCTTTTATAAATTAATTCAAATATCACAGTTAACATAATGAACTAATACAAATTTATCGGATTGTGGAAGATGAAAATGCTCATTTTATTTCTTACGCCGCATATCAGAGTAAATTATCAATATAGTCAATAATGTATTAAACTAACAATAAAAAAACTAGGCAACCGAAAAAAAGGGAAAATCAACTTAATTTTACACCAACACTTAGTTATTTAAATTTAATAGTTTTGTTTTTTAAAAAATTCCCGACTAGATTTGAATTCTCCATTAATAACTTAACATATTGTAAGACATGTTAACTATATGTTTGGAGTACAACGAAGTTTTCTACACAGTTTTTTAATTTGGCTAAAACACATTTTAATATAATATACCAGTGAAATTTTTATATTTTTATTAATAGTATAGAACTATTAAATTATAGAATATTATAAACTAAACTAGTTTCCCGTGTCATAACAGTACATTTTTATGATAAACTACCTTTTCTAAACAAATATAAGAAACTTCACTGCTATATTATATACTATGTATGAAATACATATTGTATAACACTCAGCCTCCATGGGTTTTCCAACATTGGCCGTAATAGAAAACATTAACGCATTTTAATCATAAAAAACATTTAAACAATTACCAGGCAATATATCAATACAAATTTTGTAACCAATAAAATTCCGATTATGGAGATCAATGTAAAGCCGCCAACTATTAAAAACCCATTAAAATTTCAATGCTATCATAGGTGCACAAGCGATTGTATTGACGTGTGTCAGTAATCTACACTTATTAAGTTTCCTACATCGGTATATTTTTATAGATTTAAAGTACCGCCGAAAAGTAATTAAAAAATAAATATTTCATTGTTTTCACAAAGTGATGACCACATGGTGACATTAAATCATTATTCCACAGTTTATAATTATCATACACCAACCATAACGCAAACAAATTTACATTGAAAATTTGCAATAACTGTATAATATAGTACAGTATATTAAATAGATGATACCGATGGTGCATATATATATAAAAGTTTTTCTGCCGAGTCTGCAACCACGAAAGAGCATTTTCATGTCTCGTTGAAGTACCGAATAAATTTAGAGTAGTGGTGGAATTATAGATAATGAAATAGTACATAAACATGTATCTCATTTCTAATCTCTTATCAGATAACAACGTAACGCTTTTTTCGAATATGTGCCAGAGCTAATTTCCAGCCACATTACCACCCCCAACCCCATTCCCAACCTCACCACCAACCCCATCCCACCCCGACCCAGCACCCTCCTTCATCTCTTATATTTTATCAGATACGCTTTTGTAACTAACGCTTCTGTAACTAACAATTTTTTGGTTATGTGCCATAGCTAAGATATGAAAATGTCAATAAATATATAGACATGGTGATTCTTTTATCATGGGTAACTCAATATTTTTATGTTTTTTTTTCTCCATGTAACGTGATCTCAATTTTCCACAAATGATTGTATTTGATGACACAGTGACACCATTACTTAAGTCCAAAAATCCCCCCATTAGAATAAGTAATAAATTTCAGTAACGCTAATTTTGACATGGTTGGCCAGGTGGAGGCAGCCGTGGATGGAAATAAGGGAAGAGAACCAACCCCATCACGGGTATGGTAACTTTTAATCGGGCACCCCATAGGTCTTCGTCTATCACAAAACCTTTTGAGACATAAGAGATATCTTTATGTTTTTCCCAAAAAATTATATTGGATCACTAACAATAATTATAATGGTACGTTTACAATTCAATATGTGTTGAGGTAGCCTAAAAACAGAGATTAATTTGTTGATAATACATACTTATAATTATTATAAATGATTAGAATTAAAAAGGTTATTAATCTTAACAAAAAAAAATTAATACAAATTTAATCATTAACGGATTAGAATGGAAAACCTCGTTTAACTTTGAACAGATAATTAATAGTATTTTATTTACGTATTTTTTTTAAAATAAAAAAAAAAATGTTTTTACCTTTGCCTTTGTTGTCATTTTTACTACCACTTCCTCCTGCATAAAAAACATGTTATTTATATACATAATAAAGCATATAAAATAAATAAAATAGGTATCTCATAAAATTTAATTTAAATATCAGAACTAACACATTGTTTATTTTAACGCTCATCTTATCTTACACGCCACATAACAGAGACAAATATTGATACAGCTAATGATGTATTAAACTAACAATAAATAACTAGTCGACTAAAAAAAGGTAAAATAATCCACATTTTTACCTACTGGTAATTGTCTAAATTTGTTTTTTTTTTAATTCTCGACTAGACAAGAATTGTCCATAATAATTATTTAAACGTAATGTACGACATATTGACAATATATTTAGAGTACAAAAAGTTTCCTCCGCAGGTTTTTTATTCGACCAATAAGTATACGTTTAAATATTTTACAATAATATTTCAATGTTTACGAATTAATGATTAATATTAAATTATTTTTTTCTCTCATATAGGTAAGTTTTTATAAATAAACGGCCTTTTACAAAAATATAAGAAACTTCATTGCTATTTTGTATAGGTTAAAACTAAATGTATGAATAACACTGACCATACATCGGTCTTCCGGCAACGTCTGTAATACATAATAAAACATTAACGTAATGATACAAACCATTAAAATAAAGTCTCCCTTGTTCGCGACAATGAAGTAGATGGTGGAAAAGTAGCTAAGGGGTTGGCGCAAGAGCTCTATAACACGGGCATACAAAAGTTGGTCCCCCAGCTACAAAAATGCATTAAACTTGAAGGCGTTTAAGTTTTATTATATTACTTGTGACATATCCTATGGATTTCATTAAAATATATGCATTTTTCGTTTTTTGTATAAATGATGATGTAACCTTACTTTCTGAATGATCCTCGTAATAACGTGTATATCATTTACAATATTAAATTTGCAAAGCACCAAAGTATGTATTACCTGTAATTATTGTTAGTATAAGAACCGAGACGATAGTCTTTCTGATGTACATTTTCAAAACCATCAATATGAAATATTATTTTAACAATTCAAGTATATCCGACTAGAGAACTAGACAAAGAATAAGATATAACATATTTTGTGTGATATTACAAATATAAAATATGTTCAAACCCTCCTTTAATATATTTATGATGTTAAAAAACAAACAACAAGATTTGCATTATTTTTTTTTAACCAAACATTTAGCCAAAAAAATATGCTTTTTTAGGTCAAAACAAAAAACACTTGATTTTTATTAAATGTATGTTGTTCGAAGATGTTTGTAGATTTATTACACAGCACAGTAACATACAATTACAAAAACAAAACACTTGTAAATACATTTTACACTTGATAAATCTTGAAATAAGAAAAAATAATATGTACGTTATTTAAATGGGATATAATGTAATTTTTACTACTTACCCATTGTAGGTAAAATACATGGATTTATTTAATGGATAAATTAAAAAATATTTTTAAAGATTAACGAGAAACATTTTTTAAAATAAATATTCAAAAAAGTACTGATTACAATCCCGAAAATGTGTAATACTTGGGTCATCCGCCTAATCATATTATAATCAACAACTTAAGTAACAATACGAAGTACACTATTTGACTTTTTTACCAAAATTATGTAATTTTAAGGACTTAACAAAACGAAATAATACCGCATTTTTTTTATATCTTAGAATATTTTTGGTTATTTGAATATTATTTGGTTAATTATTGATTATTTAAATAATCAATTTTATCTAATGGCAGACTGACAACTTCATAATTTTATTTAATGTGTTTTACCTAAGAAATATATTTAAAACATGCCAGTACATTGGGATCAGGGCATATTGGGGACAAAGCATGTTGGAGTGGGGGCATACATCAACACAATACATTTATATTTTGATAACAATTCACACACACCCACTTATATAAATATGTAGAGAATTATTAAGTAAACACTAAACAATAAACATGAATATTACACAGCAATATATTTTATTTTCATCTTATAATAATACTAGAATCATTTGACTTGTCGGCAGATTGTTTTTAGATGCATTTTTCGGTTTTTCTGAAATTCCCTCTCTGGCATTTATTCGAGGTACGATTTTCGATTCTGCCTTTTTCGGGTTGGCTTTCATTTTGTTCATTTTTAATTGCCTTTCTTCTTCTAGTAATGTTTTTAGATATGCATTGAATTCAGTCCAATAACGGTCAGTGTTTATTTTTAATTTGTTTTTCTTCCTCTGAAAATGATTTCCATTTTTTCGCCACAGTCGCCATTTTTTCTTTTGGAGGAATTCCGGCAAGATAATCTCCTTATAACATTTCTGTCGAGAAAAGACTATAGTTCTTTACAGTTGGCTTTTTGGGTTTTCTAGACTGAGATTCTAAAATAATCCTATCTTCTTTGGTTAACGCACTTTTTTTCGGCATATTAAATGCAGGGTCGTCTTTGTGATCTTTTTTCAAATGGTCCAAGTAAACTTGCTCGCGTTCATTGGCTAATTTAATCCATTTTGATTTTTTCTTTTCATTTGCCTTGGCGATGAGTTCAGTGTACTCAGTCTTCAATAAATTCGCCCTATCCGCAAAGCCTTGCTTTTTATCAGGCGATAAGTTTTTATATTTTTCTGCTATAATTTGCGTGAGTTGTGGTAGCATCGTGTCGGGATATTTCTTCTTGTACTCGTGAAAAATTTCAGTAAAATACAACATGTAAGCAGTCTTGGGTTTTTGAACACGATTTTGCATGGAATGACTTGTATCAATACCTTTGGTGGCCAACAGATGTTTTGCGTCTTTCGCAAGATCACCCAATTTTGCGTTCTCAGCTGGTCTTGAATCGTCGTCAATGCTGTCTGACACTCTTCTCTATTGTAGTAATCGAATTTTACTTTGTCCCAATCTATTTTCGGTAAACGATTACGGAACACAAGGGTGTCGTTTTTCGGAAGCACCACTTCCAATCGAGTTAACGACAGCTTTTGAATATCATTGTTGGCCCAACGGATGTTAGTCGGTATTGCATCTTTTTTGGTTCTTCACCGATCTCACCACCGTTGTCGTGTTCAGACTGCTCATCTGACTCTTCGTTTGAAACAACCTCTTGTTTGACGACACGTTTTTTCTTTTTGTCGGACTTTTGAACTGCTTCAGCAGAATTTCTTTTAGCCGCATTTTAGCTTGGAAAACATCAAAACGCAAAATCAGCATCCAATCAATTATAGTAACACAAAAGAATGTGGAATTAAGCGATATGAGCAGTCACATTGTAAGCTTGTTTATTTATTACTCGCATATGGACTGAGAGTAATTTAATACGGATAGAGATCATTCTAAACAACCATTTAGATTAGGTTGCCAAGAAACATATGTTATTGCTAAATTAATATTATTGTATATTATTACTATCGGAATAAAATTTCCCTAAAATTTCGAATTTTCCAATTTTCCGGGCCCCTTTTCCAATTTTTCCTATCTAACCTACCCTATATCTTGAGATTTTTATATATATATAACGATGTAATGTTACATATTTCAGTTTTTAAATGAAAGTAACCAATTTTAAAGTTAATTAATATTAATACTATTTTAGATATCTTTTTATGGATCCAGAATAAGAAAAGTGTTATGTTCCAATCAGTTACAAAACATTAAATAATGACATTTATAATAACATCGCTGTACTATACCCCGTATTACACTGTATTATTTAAACTTACTGTACTTAATGGTTCATATCTACCAGATCTGGGTTAATGTATCTTCTTGATCTTGATTTTTGTAAAATGAGTAGTATACTGGTGAGATAAGAGGTAGAAGATCTAATAAATCTTTTTGCTTTTTACTAGATATAGGGAGTCGTTTATCAAAAGCTTGGACGATATTATTCTACTCACTGTTTTTGTAAAATATGTTTGAAGAATTGTTGTGGTTTGTTTGTTTTACTAAACTAACTAATTTTTCTGCTTGGCGATTATTATTTAACCGTGACATATTGTTAGATAATAATAATATTATTCAAATAACGAAAGAATTTATAGTGATTAAATGAATAACATAAAAATACAAAGTAATGATACCTGCGTAACGGAATTAAAAGCCCTGTAATCTATATTATGACCATAGATAAAAAACATTTCAGTCTATTCAGTGGTTTACCTATCTATTTTAAGTGACTTAACCCAAATTGATTTTAAAATGCAACTGAAATGATTTAAGTTGATTTAATTTGAAAATATCTTAAATTTATATTTTGTTTTTAAATGAGAATGATATAAATTTACATAACTCTTTGAGATCTTAAATCTCATAATATTTGGAATAGCTCTTTTATACCAATCAACTTTTACCGCAACTATCTTATAAGTAACTTAACTTGTTTGTTATCTCTTATCACCTATTTCCAATCTCTTATAACATATCTCTTATCTCTTATCAACTCTAATCCATGCAATTTCTTGTATCCGGCCCAATAACACATTCATATTAATATAGTAAGAATCCATCTTACGTACATACATATATTATGTCCTCTTTTCCCATGTTAGCGTTTCAGTCTAATACATTTTTTAAACTATTTGTCTATCGATATTCTTTTAAATTTGCTTCTATATTTTTAATCACTTAAGCTTCGAAGCGATGCCGAAAAAATTCTGGTTTATCGACGGTGTAAGGTATTTGTTTTTGTGTCTGTATTCAAGAGGGATTTATTTAAACTGACTGATTTGTTTAATATCAATGAGCTTTTCTATTGATCAGAAATCGTTAGCAATAGATACATTGGTTTTATAGCTATGAATATTTTGCAAGGAATAAAAATATATAATATTACTATGCTACGTATGAAAAATTGTTAGAATTTTATGGAAAAAATGACTCCGCAAAATAAAAAGTCTTATTACAATAATTCTATATAATATTATGCTACAAGAAAACGCCTATTTTGAACCGTCAAAATAAAAAATGTGGCCTGAACAAATACGAAACGAGCAATAAGTACTGTTACTGTAAAATGATGAGACACCAACACGTTATTTTAGTAAAAAAAAATATTAAATCACCGAGTTGAACAAAAACCGTTCAATCGCTGTGGTAGTAAGAAACAAGTCGATGTACGTGGAACTTTTTGGCCACGTTTTTTAGACTGTTATAAATCATATTATAAAATATACGTGGTAGACGGTAATTATTTAAAATCGTACAAACAGTTATAAAAAATAATTTCTTCGGTTGGAACATTTCGTCACCCGAAAAAGCACAAAGCAAACGTGACTTTGCGCTCCGCAATGCTCAAAAAAATTGTCTTTTGTTCGATGCTGTGCTTTTGTCAACCGGAACGACTGTTGGAAACCGGTTACAATCATCCGAGCAATGTCGATCTTATCGGAAACGACGGACTGTATGAAGATTTAAAATGCACGTACCTGTTTAGCGGACTGACACACATGCGGTTCGTCAAGCTTTTAATCTACCGCCATTATGCGTCGCAAACCACGCTGTCCACCGGCAACGTGAGTTATTACAGTCATAATGTAAAATATCAGATAGCATCGTTGTACAGCGTCAACGTGAAGCGTACGGGCGTGTTGTGGCTGGTGAACTTGTACATTAATATGTTGTCTTGGTATTATCAGCGTTCCAACAATCTGCTGGAACACTATATAAAAATTGTCGCCACCACCAATTATGTAATTGATAAACTGCACAAAGCCACGACCGGATGCCCCGCGGGTAACACGTTTGACGAATACGACAGCATAACGAAATCGAACCCGGATCCTACGGTCGAAGAGCTAAAACAAATATTGTGCCACGTCGATTTCGAGGCCAAGTCGCTGCTGGCGAGAAACCACGCGGTGTTCCAGCCAACGTTGCGCGACGATCGGTTCGAAGAGACGTTGAAAATCAAAAGCCTTTTCATGAACAACATGGGCGTGTTCGATACTTTTAAGAGGGATCTGATGTACGTGCACAACGTGAACGTGGACTGGTCCGGCGCAAGCAAACGGTTGGAAAATGCTTGGTTCGAAGCGCGCACGCTGGACTGGGCCGCCGACAACCTTGGCAAAATAAGATCGTACTACGCGCTGAGCTTTTCGTTGCTGAAAATCGTCGTCTTCCAGCTGACGTTGAAGCACTTGACATATTTGCACAACGACTACGACGCCGGGTCGGACGAGTACGCGTATTACGCCCGTCGGTGGTACGACTTGGTCGGACAATTTGGTCGCATGTTGGGTTTGACCGGTGAATTCCACGTAGAGAACTTGCTTACCGCCATCGATAACCTCTCCAACGGAACACAGCAAATAGACAGCGTGGTTAGCTATGTGTTTTCAATACTGGTGTCGCTGTGCGCGCCGCTCGGCTGCGTGCCCGCCGGACCGTTCCGTCCGTTGGACAATGACGAATTTCAAATACCTTATAAAAGTTTGAATGCGAACGACATGCAAGTATTCGAAACTACCACTAGCCGTGTGCCCATCGAGTACAACAGTTTGGAAAACGCTAGAATGTTCTTGTACTATCTCAGTCGGATGTTTGAAAATGTCGACTTCCACTACATTCGGTTACTCATTGAGTATATCGATGAAATCAAAATCGAAAACGAAATCAAGAGGTTCGAAAATTGCCGTATACATTCATGAGAGTTCAGGTACTACGATAGATAAGCTATTGGCAAACATTTATAATTATTATACCTATTTTTACAATAACATTGTTGTTAATAATATAATCTGTACGTCGTGCCGTTAATTAGAGTTTCTATAAAATAAATAATCACTTATACATTTTAACGCGTTTCTTTATATCATTATTTAGGCGTTAGGTATCGTTGCATAAAATATCTTGTTTAATTGATTTCCTACCTCTTCCTCTCCATTTTTACATTTTTTTTAACTCTGAAGTAGACTTCAGAAGTTCAGAAACTGGCTAAACACATTAGAGAGTTTGATTTGTTGATGTCTATTGAATACCAATCTGTTAATGGCCATGTGCTTTGTACAAGTACAAGTTGGTATGTATTGGAGTGCAATGAATTTGTTAAGTTATAATATTATTATATTATATTGAGTTTTGTTATGTAATTAATTAAATATTATAATCAATGTAATTATTAAAAACGTTAATAAATAATCGTTTATTCAAACCACACAAAAAAAAAAAATGAATAAAACTATACTTAGAACTTACATATGTCAATCCAGCGGTTTCCCCTGAAAATGAAATATCACATTATCATACTATCAATGTTTTTAGCTACTCTATTTACAATTTTACTTTATTAACGTCACCCAAAATTATAGTGAATTATAATTTATATGCCCCTAGATAACTTCAATGACAAAGCTTAGATAATTTAAGGAATTTAACATAAATAATATTTTTTGAATTATTTGGGCATTAACTATAATAAAGATTTTAATTTTTAGCTAAAATAATTATTTAGTGAAAAAATGTATTTTAAGAGTATTTTTTTTTTTTGTAGTCCTGTAAAAGTTAATATTTTATTAAGCGAATAATATAAAGGAGAAAAATGAATTTATATCTATATAATGTTAAGTTATCGATTAAAAATACCATTGATATAACTAAATCAATATAGATTATTAGATGTTTTTATTTTAACGAAAAAGAACAATGTTTATACAAAACCGTATTCTAAAGCCAAAGTAACAGGCAAAAATAAAATTGTTCCCACTTATTTGAAATTTAAACTACATAAATGATGTACAATATATTTTCTTTAAACAGTTTTATCTACGACATCAAACACCATTATGGAAAATTATGAAATATCTAATAGCAATAATTCCCACAGTAATAATTTAAGGACCTACCTCCCACAATGTATTGTTCCTTATGTTTCAAATTGTCTTAATCAAGCCCTGGACTTTTGTGGCGCTATTGTCAATGTCAATGTTCTAAATAATATTGTACATTAGCTTCGACTACCAAAATAAATCATTAAAATAAAATGTTGGTTTGGTTCGCTTTATTAGTGTTTTTTTTTTAATTGTATTGTGCATATTATTTTTTTCGAATTTCTAAAGTATGTTTTGTTTGCGAAAATATTTTTGTGATAGAATAAATATAAAAACACATTTACATGTAAATGAGTTGTGTTCAACGTATGAAAATTCAAAGTACCTACTTGAATATAATTGTTTTTATTGTGTTCAATTTATTCCCCTTTTAAGGGGTTTGCATGCAGTCTGTGTTTTTGACGTTTTAGACCAAAAAGCAAGACAAAAGTTCGAGTACTCAGGATGGTCTGATTTTAATTCTGTACAAAATATAAGAGTTCTTAGGTAACTTTACTAGGTTGTGTAGGAAATCGATTTTTGATGTTTGCTTTTTTTATGTATGAAAATTTGGTTTTAATATATAAAAAATTGCAAATTTAATTTAATTATTTACAAGAAACTGATATTTTCAAACGAAAATCGGCTTCCTACCTAATACAGTATAGTAGCCAAAGAACTCAATTTATTTTTCCAAAATTGAAATAAACCAAATTGGTACTTACTGAGAGAAAAAATTATTTAAATTAAAAATAATATCTTGAAGCTTATACAAATTAACCGGTAAATTAATTGACATGATCGAAATTTACATATTTTTTCTTAAATATTGCCTATATAAAACTCCTTAAAAACAGACAGCATGCAATCCTCTTAAAAGGTTCGCAATTATAATTAGTTCATTAGCCAATCGCTTTATGGTAAATACCATATTGGCCTACATAATTTTGTACGATTTGTAGGTTTATCAATATTTGTCACAATACTAGTTCTACCCTAATACTCTTGGGACTTCTTTTATATCCCATTATACCATCAACAATTTTAAGTACAACTCACCATTTATTTGCAATAATTATATTATTTTATTGTTAGCAGAGTTATCTGTCAAAGTCAATTCAATATCAACGATGAAGATGTGTGTAAAAATAAAAAAAATACTATGCTATTGTAAGGAATAAGTCGGAATGATTACCACACAATTGACATAGTAGTATAATTATTTATTTCCACGCGACATCATTGTTAAAATATGTAATATGCATAATAATGGTATTATAATAAATGGATGTAAATATCATATCTAAATGTACATATATTCGGTGCGAAAAACATGTTTCGGTGAATTATATAGTTCATTGAGAGTCAATATTATTTAATATCGCAACGAGTTGATTGTAAAGCAAAAATATTATATCCATGACTTTTAAAAAGGAATATGATTAACTAAGGGAGGAAATGCTGCTTGCTCTTCATCTGCTGCCACCGCTGCATCGTCCCTTGCCAGGTTGCCACACGCAATGCCCTATGGACACAAACATACAATACGAGTGAGTCATAATTGAATCATATGTCAAGGCTTATATAATAACGCTATATTACATTCCTTTGGCTAAAAGGCGTTGAAACCTGTAAAAAATGTGTACAATTAGCTGTGATCATACTTACCAAAATCATCGCCAAGAGTGTGCACACTTGGATTATATCGAAGAAATGCATTTTTAAATTGTAGTTTATGAAATGACTACACTGAAAACGTAAACGGTAAATGACGAAAACGGTCTTCGCTCCACGGATATTTATACCGGTCTCGATACTAATTAGTAGTTTTAATGAGCAATTAGACATTTTCCAATTTCCGTTTTTTCCATTAAAAAGTTCGTTACGAGTGTCGCAACATTTTTTTTTTTTTTTTTTTTTAATTATAGAAGTCGATAACAACGCAGCAGTAATAATAAAGATAATAAAACCCGAATTTCGCTCTTGTGTCATTTATGCAATGTGCGCATATGTGCAATGCAATGGTAGTTATTGCTATATTCTTGAGCCTAGCATAAGATACCACGCATGAATTTCACATGACGGTAAAAATTATTCATTATCAAACACCAAAGTGAATTGTAGGTAAAACACTGAAAATTGCGTTCCGTCGATGAACTAAATGAAATAATTTTTATTCAATGGGGGTTCTCATATCGCATTTATTTATTTAAGGCGTTCGGTGTAGGCAATTACAGGTTCAACTCCGTTGATTGCGTTTCGTTTTTTTATTAGATTATTTTTTTTGTAGTTCTCGTCACCCTCGTTTGTATCCTGTAGCTTTACCAATTTTCTTTGTTCCCAATTACATTTCGTTTTGAAATCGTGTCGTTTTTATAAATTATTCATCGCGGCATTCGGTCAGGTCCTGTTTTTGATTTGATTCGGGCTGTGCCAAAGTGTGCTACGGCCGGTGTTATTGTCTCATATCCTCAAAGCAATTTTCCGTTTCGTTCCACCCTCGAGACACTGTTTACGAGACACGTCTAACAGAACGTGTATACATAGCAATAGAATTCATAATCTTAAAAATAAAAAAACAAAAAAAACACTCTTATTGTCCGCGAAAATCGAAAATAGTATTTCTAGATGAAAATGGCCGAAAAAGAAAATAGAAAAAAAAATGTATTCCTCTTAAGCAAAAGGGTTTTTTAAATAATTTTTTTGGTTTGTCAGCGTTTGTCGGTAGTACTATGCTTAGAGAATTTCCATATAAATTTGAAGTGTTTTAAGTTGGAAACTATGTACATTTTTGGGGAGTTTTTCTCAATTTTTAATAAGAAGCGGTGAATATTTTTAATTTTTGGGAAAATAAAGTACCTTTTAGGTATAATTTTTGATCTATAGAGTTGCTGCACGAACAAATCGGTTCAGTGGCTTAAAAGATATCGTGGGTTAAGACACGATAAAAATAAATCATTGTAAAAACAATATCATCTCTCAGCTAAGCATAGAAGCTAAAAAAATACACATCAAACCGCCAATATTATGTTTCAGTTACCAAACAAATGTTTTCCCGTTATTTTTTTTTTCATGAAATAAATACTTAAGCTAAAAAAGTTCTGCAGATATGGTAAATAATAGATGATACATTTTCAAAACTCAAACACCGGACACTTATAGTTAGTTAACGTTTCTTCGAAGAAAGTGCGATGAAAATAACATTATAACTATTAAAAAAAGTTGTTCAAAACTGTTTAACTAGTCATCATATTTTGTTTTTGTTAAAATAAATCAACTGTAGGTATATGTGGAATTTTAGAAGTTACCCTCAAAAACTGCCCTTTTTAAACTTTAACTAGATCTGTGATAAAATTCTACATAACAGGATATGCTAGGAGTTTTCCATACTCTCAAATAGTAATGCAAGTAATTTCATGGGAATAGCCGATACTCATTAACATACCACTATTTTCTCTACTTCCAAGTCTGTGTCATCGAGTGTCTGTACAAATTATTTTTGATTTGAAAAGCACACAATTATTTTACTAATGTGTTTTACTCGAATAACAAAATAATCAAATCAACTTATTTGCTTTTGTTTGTCAAATAAACAACAACGCAATCTCTTCAGTTCGATTAGTCAGTTATACGATTGGTTTAAGCTTCATCCGGTATTTAATTTCATTTTGACCAAGATCAAACCAGGTCATTATATTATGTTGATCTCAAGAGGGCTTAAGAAAACGGATTTTTCCAAGATTACTTAAAATGTTTAATTTGTAAACAACAATGGTTTGATGCGTTCGAATGAATCTTATCCTCTGGGAACAAACCTAACCCGTCTCCGACATTTAACCTTCGCCATTAATTATTGCCTCAGATAACCGACAGTGATCTAGAGCCGTTGTTTAATGTTTATTCTAGCTGAGATGTTTGCCAAGACGGTAAACACTATTTCAAAGTTTGTTTTTTGATGTGGTTTTTTGTGATGCCAACACCTCTCTGTTTGCACGTCATAACGGTGATGATAAAATGTACAATTTTGTTAGGATTATAACATTAACACTGTAATATATTATACTGTTGTTTGAACAGCAGACCATATGGACCGCATAGTATTAATGTGCGGCACACGGGTCGTGACTTGGACCCCATCGAGCGATTATTGTTATTATTATTATTTATCAATTATCTCGTTGGAAATTAAACAGAACACCGATGACTCATTGCGGTGCATGTAAAATACTTATTATGGTAAACATGTCCAATGTGGATTCGAAAAACTACGAGGAAACGCTTAGCTGGGGATCTGAAATTGTAGGAATTTCTTATTTTAATAGGAATATATATTATAGATTAAAAGTGTAATCTGTCGAGGAAAAAAAAGTCTACTATATTTTACATAGTACCCACCAGTATTAGTATGATTGTACTATACATCAGTAACTCGGAATCCAAAAGTATGCTCTAGAACTAAAAGGGTATTGTATATTACATTATTAGTGTATCAGTCGGATAAGCTAATGAATCAATTGGCCTGTGATCTAGATTGAATTGGTAGTCTAATAGTTTTGGACTTCAAACCCGGTCGTTTCATAGTTGTGTTAAACGTGATGTCTGTTTACATTAATTATTTTGTTTTTCTTAAAAAGTTGACTGTCAAGACAATACGCTAGCTGCTAAATTTTACAAATGTGGAACAAGATAGGTGTTTTGTTTTCTCGAACAAAAGCTATAACCTTATTAGGGTATTTTATACCTATTCTTTGTAAACAAGCTGTAAAAATCGTTTTATATTTCCAAGAAACAAATTGTTAAATTTTTGTAAATTGACAATACTTTATTACGAGTATTAAAGACAATTTTACAATTCCTATTAGGGTTTTTTTTAATTAACTGGTTTTTACAATTCCTAACAAATTCATTCGACACGATACTTTGACTTTACAGCGTTAAAAAAAACGATATCGATTTTTATAATTAAAAAAAAAAAAAAATGTATTATGACACTCGTATTAAATAAGTAAAGACGCATTTTTTTAATCGAAAAATTTTAATTGAAAAATGTTTTATAATAATTGATCGTAAAAACTACTAACTAGTATTGAAACCGGTACAAATATCCGCGGATAGAAGTAGACGGTAACATTGTAAGTTACAGTTGAAAAATGTTTTTTTTCAATTTAATTAAAATCGTTACAGCTCTGGCCGCCGTTTTGGTATGTATAACTACTTGATTTTGTACAAAACTTAACAGTCCAATGTGTTAAATAGAATAGAAGCCAGAATAGTGAATGTGAAACACCTCTAAGATGACACCCTTTTGTCATAAAGCTTGTTGCAAACTACATATTGTTAAACGCTTTAATCCAAAAATAAATCTGATATTTGTCTCTAACTAAATAGTTTCCTGCATTATTTTTTTTCACTATTGATTTATTATTAATTTTATTTTGATTGTTTAACCCACGCAAATCTCCCAATTTGATTTCGGTATGGCAGAATTTTTTTTCTTCAAATTATCCCTAGGTTTTTTTTCGTATCTGTAATTTAGTGTTTTTTTCTTAAACAGTTATGAAAAATGTACGACTACCTTCTTATCAGCCATTTTTTATCCTCATAACATACATTTTACAGCTGTTCCAATTTTACATGTTGCTGTCCCTTTTTTAAATAATTATTTATACACATAAATGTAGTTTATCAATTGGATTCCAAATTTGTGTTCACAGGGCATGGCGTGTGGCTCTTGTCCGCATAATGGCGAAAATAATGATGCAATACTGAACGATCCACAGGGTCCACCATACATTCCGATAAGTGGAGGAATGTATGGATAGACATTGGATTTGCAACGACCTCGACCGAAAACTACACATAAAATACACTATTTCACTTTTTACCGTTATTAAGTGATTGTAATACTGCACTCCATTCCAAATAAATGCAACACAATAGATGCAAAAGCAATATATATATTTGTTTTTATCATACGAATAATAATACACTATACAATTTCAATAATGTCAAAAAAAAGCTAAAAAAAAAATTCAAAGACAGTGATAAATATTGTATCCCAAGCCATGCAGATGGGAAATTATTATAAAAAGACTATTACATCAAAAGCTGACTCTATTCAATACATTAAGAAGTTTGGTAATTCTTACATATGTTATTCTTGCTAAAATCCTTTAAGTATTGGTAAAATATTGTGCATACCGGTCAAAAGCCATACAAATATATGCTTTAATATATACTATATTTGTATGATTTTTCACCATTACGCACAAGCTCATGCTTCTTGAGGTGAGATCTTTGGTTAACATTTTATTTCGCAAACGGCAACTGTATACAAAACAAGTCATGCATAGACAGGAGACTATCATAATATCAACAACTTACTTTATACTAGACATTAAGAAGTAGACATTAACTAGACATTCAGGTGGCTCTCATACATTTTATTCTTGCTAAAAATTCTTAAAATATCGGTAAAATACAAAATATATATGCTCTAATATCGACGCAAAAGCTTCATTAATTGCTGGTGTTTATTGAATTAAGACATCAAAAAATGTCTAAAACGATTTGTTATAGTTATGAACAATTTAGTACGATTTAAAAAAAAATTATAAAAAAAAAGTCATTTTTTTAATGACTTTAAAACTAAGATATCGTGTATTTAGCATGTTTTTTTTTTTAGAAATAATTTACTTAATAGTTACATTTTTTAAGTTAGCTCACATCAAATTATTATATTATATTTGTACGTATAATTATTGTTTATGTCCCGACACATCTGTAACGCATAAAAATCTGCCAACAAATATTTATGGTTAACCGTTTAAAATCATGTGTGCGACAAACCCGTTTGGTCGACTATTTTTAAAAATTCCATTATTTCTACATATGTTACTAAGAGTATATAAAAATAAAACAAATTGTAAAAAACTATTTTTGTTTTGTTGCGTTGACGCCGGTTGAAATTTCAAAAAATACATTTGTCAAAAAAAAAAAAAATTACTTTACCTAAATTAAAGTAAATTACTTTACTTTTTTTTTGAGATTTTTGTACAACACGTTCTCTTCTTCCTCCTCACAGCCTCTTAAGTATTCAGCACCGTCTTTCTGTACTTACTGGTAATAATAATAATTGTACGGTAGGTGTACATTGTGAAGTCCAAGGTGAAGTGCGGTATTGATGAATAGACAACCTTAGGATGTTTCGTATAGGAGTCACGATAAGAGGTGTTAAATACTATACCATGTGATACTACTACACTATCGGTTATACAATGAAATAATATTATACAATACATTTGTTGAGTAGGACACGACACGTGGGATTGTTGTATTATCGTTTTAATAATAATGATGTTGCATCATATATTATACTATTGTACTACTAAATGCCACATATCTTTGTACATAATAATATCTAAATAGTGTTAAATATACATAATGGATTAGTCCACAATGCGCACACGGCCGTTGGAGCGGCGTTAATAGTAATTATTACAATATACATATTATTATTATATTATAATATACATTATTACAAAACCATATTATCCTATCTCGTGCTAAACGATAGTACAATAACAATAGCCCAGCGATAATGTACAATATTATTGTTAAACGAACACATCATTTTTTTTTTATCTGATTTACACACAACAGATGCGCTGCTGTCGGCGGTACAATGCGTTTATTTTTAATTTTCTTTTCATAATCAGCGTGTTGATTTTGTAATAATCCTAAGTGAGTGTACTCAGCCGCCGCCGTCTTGGATGTATGACCGTCGTAAAGTCAACATACCAGCCCTTATCAGTTCTCCGTCCAGTTGTTTAGAATGTACACAAGGCTGAAGAATGATAAGGTCCGGTATGTGAGTGTGTAACGCTTGAGCGGCTCCGGTCCGGGGGTCGTTCTGAAACACAAAGAAAAACGGATTAGTGTATAACATAATAGGGATGTGTTATAGTCAGACCAAGAAGATAAGATTTGGTATCAGAAAAAAAAAATGTTATCTTAATTGATTATGTCGGAAATTCAGAGACGGTATTGAAAAGCCGGGATGAAAATGGGATTTGAAACTTCTCAGAAAACTATTAAATTTGAAAACATAATAACAACAGTCTGTAATCATCTGGACCTTGAAAACGAGTCTTGAATATCATATTGGCAGTTGAGATGCCTCAGTCGGCGCACAAAATGACTGCCTCCCATTAAATTGACTTTTGGTGAAGATACATCCGACGTTGTATTGTTATTATGGACCGACAAGGGAGAACCAGACAAGCCACGGTTTGTATGTATTATTCATCCGTCCGGGGGTTGTCGTGTACACTGTGGTAAATAAATATTGTACTACTATATCCTATTATACAAGGATAGGCCGGTGGAATTATTAAATTTTTAAAGGCACACACATTCGCCACCGGAATCGTCGCCCGAGCCAATTATTATTCGCCCTGTCCCATCCCTCGAGTGCCGTTTGGCCACCCCTCCATGGGATTTATGTGCTGCTCCCACAGGTTATAATACATAGGTATACATTATTCACCCTTTCGTACCCCGGCGAATCAGGGTAATACGGTTAAGTACGAAACGGACATAACGTTTATTGCCCCACGGGAAGGGATGGCGTTAAAAAATAAGGTACGGCGATAAAATTAACATTAACCCCGACCGTGCCCTCCCCTATGCTCCAGCATCTTATTAAATACACTCTTCTGCTGTTATTTTAATGGCCGTTAACCGTATAATAACAATAACAATAATACTATGTAGGTATTATTAGCGCGCTATAGAGAGTGCCCAAGCATTATATTATTTGCCGGCCACCGTTAACACGTACACACACACACAATATTATGCATTATTCAATCGAGAAACGCTGAATAGTAATTAATGTCGGTCTGTCCGGTGTACGCGGTATAATAATGCAATTACATTATACCGTCGGCCCCGCGTCCATATATAGGACTGTGATAATAATATTGTAAAATGTGCAAGTACAAAACGAGTGCCGGGGTAACAGGAAAAAAAAACTCAATTATTTATATGGACATAGGTTGTTGTTGTTGTTGGAAAAAAAAAAAGAGTAAATTTAATTTCAAGCTTTTAGCTGATATAATGTGTTTGCCAAGACCTTCCCCTAGGGCGTGAAAAGTACCGGGTACACTACCGGTGTGCATACAATAGGACGGGGGTACTCTGCCGGCGATAAAAAGGTTTTTTTCTTCGTTGGTCGCATAATGTAATATAACAGCTGTGTGCGCGTGATTTCTTTTCTCTTGCCAGGATCATTTATCTCTTATGGCCACAGAAATGATATCATTCACACTAACACACACACACACACATATGTACATGTACATGCAGCATACCGACGACTTAAACAACATCTGCAGCTGTACCGCACGTTTCAATAGACCATTCCCCCCGACATGCGGGTTTTCTGTATTAAAATAGAGCACCGATAATAATGTGTGTGTGTCTGTGTGTATAGCAGCCATTATATTATTTTATCCTCTCCACGTCTCGCAAGCATAATATTATCACGATATTAATTATTACTGGCGGTCTTAATTTGTTTGTGCGGTATCGAAATTATCTATTTCATCGCGATGAGCAGCTAATGTGGTCATCTCGAAAACCGTTCGTCCGCACCAGCCTGGTGACACCAAAGCGATAATTTTATTTTTTTCAATGTCTATGTCGATGGGAGCTATTTTTTTTAAATTATTATTATTTAACGGATGGCTGAATTCAATTTCCTTTTAATGTCAATTTCTATTTTACTAAACGTTTCGATCGAGTTAATTAAAAACGAACGCCCGCAGACAACAACAACAACCGCTAAACGCCATGTTATTTTATTATTCGTACCATTCCTTCTCCAAGAACGACATGCCGGCCGTCAATAATTAATTAAATATTATACAAGTATAGCAACAGCGTTGCCTAAAAATAATTGTTGTAGTTTATTTATATGTCGCGGATGAAAAACAGGAGGGAAAAAACATACCCCCCTCAGATGTAGCTACGTTAAGCGAAAAAAAAAACGGTATTCCCTTGGACATAGGCAGACCGGTTATCTTGGACAAAAAAAATTAGGCATACACACAGACACAGTACCAACCCCGTTTCCTAACGTGTGTACACACGCCGAATGGGACCAGATTTATTCTTCTCGGGCGAGCAGCTGATTGTCGTGCATTATATTATGGCAACAGAAACACATAATAATAATAACATTATAAATGTAGTGAAATACAAGCGGTGGCGCAGCTGTTGCATCTCGCAATCCGGACGGGGGTCCCCCTTTTGTTGTTCGGCATTCTTCCCCTTCGGAGAACACCTGGTAGATCGAGTAGTAAGATTCCATAGCGCCGTTCTATGGCTAAGCGGCGGGCGATAATTCCGTTATCCGGCCCGAAGGACCAAACGGTCGCAGATGAGCAACGGGGACACGGACACGATGGGCGGGTTAAGTGTTCGCTTTTTGAAACGGTTTAAAAAGAAAAAATAATTAGCGCACACGCCGTACGGGACGAGACAACGATACACGGATGATTGGCAAACGCTTTCTTTCCACCGGAGACCATGTCGAATGCGCTTTCGAAATTTCATGCTGCCGGCGAATCGTCGGTCGTACCGTGCTGTTATTCCACGAGGATTTGGTAAAACGCGCAAAAAACAAAAAAAAAACAAATATATACATATATATATCTATTGCCGTGTACTACTTAGCCGTCAAGTGGCAAAACAAAAGAAAAACAAATAAATACCGTTGGCGGCGTATTCCCAGCGGACGAAACGAGCGCATCCCTCGCCGGTGTGTGTACACGTGTATTGTTTACACAGCGTAGAATATAATATTATTTTAGAAATACAAAAAAAAAGAAAAAACGGTCGGCTCAAACACGTGCGTTGAGACTCTTGTACTCTTGTCAGGGGTAGAAAACTAAAAAAAAAAAAAAGAGGGAGCGATTGTTATAGGTCGGCGGCCCATGCAGTTGTCGGTCACGTACAAGTAGTATTGCGCGCCCAGATCCCTTTTGATTTTTATATTTTATCGTTGTGCTCTCTTTCTTATGTACCTAACCGTCTTTCGAGCGGGCCATTGTTCGTGCTCGGCACAATGGGATTAAATCCGGCGTGAACTCAGGCGCCCTGCGGGGAGGGCAAACAGAAATTCCACATGTTCCGGAAAGTACATACACGGGGGCCCGTTGCAAACGGGAAAACCTTTACCCCTGGGACACGAGTCTCCGGGTTGAGCCGTTTGAATATAATACATTTGAACCACGTCCGTGCACCGGTAATCCAACGGCTGTTGTCGGGCCGGAAGTGATTGAAAACCCTATTCTTTGCAGTTTCAGATCGGCAGAGGTCCAGGATCGCTGTGCCCGAGAGGTACAGAGGAGGATAGACAATGGATGCCATAAAAGCAGCTGCGAAACCAATTTAAGTCTCCGGCCCTGCTACAAAAGGGGGGTGCAAAAATGTCGTAATCCTTTAAGACCTTTTTCAGTTACCGTGGAATTTAAGATAAAAGTCCAGCTAGGTAGGATCGACGACGAGTACTGTGGATAGCGCAAATGACTTGTGCCTTTAGCCGAGCAGCAGAATGCAATAACCCTTCACCGGTGGCTTTGTTCACGATTGCTTGGGGTCGTGGCTTCCTAATGTCGGTCGAGGGCCGTGCAAAATGTTTTTCGGAATGCCCGCGATGATGATGATAATAGGGAAATTTCAAACGAATCCGGGATATGCGGCGGCGGCGGCGGTCGTAAATCAAAAGGCTGACTGTGGTGGAAAAAGCGGCGGCGGATGTATTATTTTGACCGATGATGAGTTTGCGGTGCAGCTGCCTCGGTTTCAGGGAGACGTGGTAGCCCCGTAAAAGGGGAAGGAGTCGACGGCTTTGTGCGGTTTCGTTGATAAATCGTGCCCGGAACGATTGCCGGGCCAATAAAGGACGGTTAGGTTTTTGGGGGAATGGAAATAAACGCAATTATAGCGAAATACACACACACAATATCGCGGCCAGTGTCTGTGACGTTATTATTTATTTTTAATTTAATTAACCGCGTTCCCCAGGCGAGGAGAAGGAGGGCTTCCCCTTCGGTCCGAAACCGGCTTTTGGTGTATTACACATAACGCTATGGACTACCGCTGTAGTTCGCCCCTTTGGAAAATACCAATCGGTCAATTACAAATTTTGGAAAAATGAGCCAGCAGTTTTCGATCGGCCGGGGGTAGAGCGCAGGTTTTGGTAATTGTATGAAAATATTACCGCGTTATTAATTAACAGTGACACGAGCAAAACCGACAACAATGGACAATGAATTATTATTAAGTATTTATTCGATTTCCTCCGTGCCCTTTGCGCATTTTAATTACCGGTACCGTCGGTCTGTCTGACCCCTGGCTTGTTATTATAACGTAGAAAACAATAATAATATATTATGTACCTAACGGCAATCCAATCGAATTCCGCCGGCCGGTATAGTTTGTATTATTACGGTCAAAGCCAATTGGAAAAATAATAACTATTTATCAAAGCTAAACGGTGTGTCGTTTGTGGCCCAGGCAATCCAGATACCGACATCGCCTGTTAGCCGAAGAAAAGCTTTTCAATCGAACCATTACACGCATAATAATAGTAGTAATAATAATAATAATACAATTAAGATACAAGAATTCGTTTTATTCGGGGTGGGTGGGGGGATGCAAATATTCGATTTTTTTTTTTTTATCGTCCGATAAAATATATTTTTATTGTAATATTATTATGCGCGTGCTGGCCATTGCCAAGAGAAATATATTTTATGGCCAGACGACACATGTGCATGTGTATCATGTATGTAAAAAATGAATTAAAAAGAATATGATTTTAATATTAATTATCGATATTTTATTATTACTTTGAGAGCGCAAACGATACGCGTTAAAAATCGAACAACAAAAAAAAAAAACAAATCTTCTGACAATAATAATTATTGATGTGTATATATATTACATATTAAGGCGATGGCGGTCGCCGGTCGTTATAATATTAATATGTATGTATTTTTTAAGGTCACCGTCGCTGATTAGATCAATGATCCCGCATAGTAATCATCGTCGTAACAACAATAATAAGTGCACACCACTACTATAAAACTACTACAGTACACTTGAAACCGAAAATGTATGATATTTTATTGTCTGCCAACAATGATTCGCCGGACAAGTCGAGTCGAACGGTGCGGCGATATTAATATACTTTGTAACAAACGATCCAAACGGTTTGTTGAAGTAAAACATTTTTTTTTTAAAAATCCCTAACCCCTGGGATAAAAAAAAAATTATTCTGGAAGAGCGGTGGGCCGGATTTAACCTTGCGTAAAATTGTATTAAATACTACGAGACAAAATATAATACAGAACAGATACTCACGGTTTTGTTTTCCTTTTTCGGTCGGTGATGACTTGTGCTGCCGATGGAGCCGAGCTTATGGAGATACGAAGAGATAGAGAGACTTGCTGCCGACGAGTACCGCGCCAGAGTGACGGTCAAAGGACAGGCAGACCAGAAGTGGCGCGCCGCCGATGGAGTGGAGCGCGGCCCAGCAGCGCTACCGGTGTCGCGTCCGGCGTTCGGCGCGGTGCGGGTAAAAAAAAAAGGCCGTTCCAATGCTCGTCTATATTCATAAATAAAAAAAAAAAAAATTACCCGTTATTATCATCATCGTCATCATCATATCGTTGGATAGCTGCTGCTGCTGGTGCTGTTATGTAGAGTTTTATTGCTATCTGTTATCCGGTCGGTGGTAAAACAAACGCACAGCGATATGAATTTGATGAAACAAAATGGGGAACGATCCGGTAACTATAGAGCTGCTGTCGAGAGATGCGTCACAACGACAATGTCGACTTGAAAGGGGGGAGGGGGGAATGACTTACCAAAAAAATGACGCACAAGTCTTTATCGGATGAAATGTACATGTTAAATATTTTGATTTTATCCATAAACCGTAAGAGATAGAAAAGAGAGTTGATTCTGAGCTCATTGGAAATATAGCTCCCCGAGAAGATAGAAAGTATGAATTGAAAAAATTCAAAATAAATCGTTTGGGTTTTTTTTACAATAATAATTAAAGAAATTATCAATTTTAGGTACAAGCTTGGGCTGAGAGTCTCGGCTTCATCGTATCATTTAAGCTGGCTTTTTTTCTATTATATAATCGTTTTGGTAAACATCTAAAATTATTATAGTTTGTAAACGGATAGATTACAATAATTATAATAATTGTACAAGCAAACTCGATAACGAACGGTCCGAACATTAAATTTTACATTTACCGTAGATAAGCGAGAACGGTAAACACGACCAGGTGGACGGTACAAAGTTTGGTTCGTTTATGTATGTTACATATTTTCATTCAGATTACAAAATATGAAATATTATGATTTTGTTTATTAGCCCAAATGCCAGGGTCCGACCGATCTTATCGCGAGGAAAAGAAAGCAAACTTAAAAAAACATGATAATATTATGTTTCATATTATATTATATTACTCATCGCAGTAGACGGTTCGGTCAAAGGTGGTCAATCAGTTATAGCTGTACGTATACGTCATAAAATTATAGTAGAGTTCCTCTATTCGGGTAATATATATTTTTTAAATAAAAACAGTTGAAATATATTTTGCAAACATCTTGAACACCAGTGACCCCATCCACCACTCCCATTACTGATGAGGATTTATTACATACATATAAGAGACAAAAAAACATGTATTCTCAAAGTCACTGACTTCGAGTCTGCTCGTAGAGTACAGTATACCAACTGGAATACTTAGAAAGTTAAGTTAGGTTATAGTATTAGCCATTTAGAAGGAGCGAGTGAACGTTGCTACACATTCAAGTGGTATTAATTGGATATTAATGATAACAGCGATGAAAACAACAAAAAAAAGCAATAACAAGTAACAAATGAAAAGTAATTAAAGAGCGAGCCGAGTCTCTGTACAAATATTGCAAAAGTTTTGGAGTTTTAGTTATTTTTTTTTTGTATTTATTAGCTTGGCGGAAAAATAATAATAACAAGATATTGTTGTTTTTTTTTTGTTTAAGATATTTCAATGAGAACAATATGAAAATCTTTCCCATCGGGTCCATAACGAGCATTAGACGGTAATACGTCTGGTTTGTGCTTCAAATTAAATTGTATTAAAAAAAAAAATGATATAATATTCGTGTAAGATAACGAACTGAAATTGATGAAATGATAAAAACAGACTTTGTGGCGGTTTTTGGGCGATTGAGTTTTATTTAGCCCTTTTGAAATGTACACAGTTTATGCGGTTGGCTAAACTCGATATGCTAAGAAAATTGTAGAAACTATGACTATTTTTGTCGTTAGCATCCGAACTTATCTTTTGACCTCGACGAGTGATTTTTTAACTAGTATTGGAATTAAAAAAAAAAAATCATTTTTACGTTATTCGTTATTAAGACATCTCAATATTGCAGATCCGCCGTTGATTGCCGTAGATTGATTTGACGGCAGTGTTTTTTATTTCTATTAGCCTTTATTTAAAAAAATTAATATATGTATATATATATATACTATGACTGGACATTATGAACGAACGCAAGATTGTTTTCACTTAATAAAACCTAATTCAGACGCGTGTGGTAAATATGATAATTATGTCGAATTGATATTATCATGTACTGAGTTTGTTATTCTCGTTGGAGTTTACTGTGCTGTGGCTTATTATTGTTTGCCGTTCCCAAAACGAAATATGTCCCTCGTTTTTTTTAATTTAACGACTGCTGCCGCTATTGTCGTCGCTGGTGTTAATCCATCAGGATCAGGTCTGACATCAAACACAACGTCATTAATATATATATATATATATATATGTATTTATATACATATAAAATATATAATGCCGGCGATTACGGCCACTGCGAATTGGGCCAATTGCTCGGATGTGAAATTAAGGCCGAGTCACGCATTGTATCAATTATTGCGTTTTACGACTGGCGTTTTTTTATTATTATTTTTTCTACTTTGCCACAACGAGACTACTACTGCTCTTGCCGAGTCCAAAATACCATGCTCCGATGGTTGGGCGAGGTATGTGTGATTTAACCGAATCGGAGAGCGCCATAAATCCTTCTGTCGAGGGATTAATGGCCGTTCGCCACAACTGTGCTTGAAAGTTAAGGGTAGCGATTTGACGTTGCCGAAACTGTACTTGAACTTTAACAGCCTCTATATAGCCGGTGAAAACTGCCGTTAGTCCCTCAAGTCTGATGTTACAGCGCTATTTGTTTTTACTCTAGTATGACGTGCCCTGCCTTCTCTAAGCACACGGTAAACCACTATTGCCCACTCAAACTCGAGGAAACAAAATACTGTGGAGCTCCTGGAAAAAATGACTTTGATCTAGCGGCTTTCCGAGTAGCCGTTAACACTATACCGTCGTTATCTCATCTTGAGAGCATGTATTCTTTACCCGTCTGCCCGTCTACGCCGAGGGCATACGTCTTAATCCCCGGCGCTGCAATTAAGTCCGACTTCAATGGAATTACTTACTCGACTTATACACGCCATCAATCTTCGGGTCGGCGGTCTTGTTGTGCTACGACTTAGGTGGTAAAAACCACGCAGAATCGGAAGTGGCACGTTAACGGCGGTGCGAAAACCTAATGGAGTTACTGTGTAAGGCTACCGGCGCTTTTTCTTGGTAAGACCCCGCAAAGTCCCGGGAAACCTTTCAGAAATCTTTCGGCCGCAGACCGTCCGAACTTGGGCGCATTAAAAGTTTATTTTTACAACTTTGAGACGGCCGCGAGCGCGTTAAGTGCTGTAATTATTAACGAGGCAGCCGTGGAATTTCGACAAATCCGAAACGAACCATAAACCCGGTTTACAACTCGAATGTAAAAGGAAAATTGTTAAAAACACAATTAGGTACCTAATTAAATTAGGTACATACATTTAGGTACCTATCTACGGTCTAACTGACAAGGTATTGTCGAGTGTCTCCTACAAAAGTTTTTAACCAAAAAGTGGGTACTGTAATGTTCAGTGTTTAGTCTGTGGATTAATTTGGTTTACACTGTTCATAGATACTAAAATTATAGTCTAAGTCAACCCGGTGACACCAAATTTGTCGATCGTTTCATACTTAACACTAAAAAACCATTATTAAAAATGAGATACAAAATTAAACTGCTGAATTTGTTTAGTAATAAAATGTTGTAATCGATTTGGAATTGAATAATAATTACTTATAATATTATGTTATCTGTCTAATAAATATAATTTATTTTTTGTATTATCGTTAAGTTTTCTAAGTTTTGTATTTACCTCATAAACTTACGTTTAACGAAAATAAAATAGCCAATAAAGTCAACGTAATGTTTTAGACACATCAAAATGATGAAAAATTAAGCCCCTTTACCCCAATGAAACTCTATTTAATATTTTTTTATGATAATTTTTCAAGTCACATATTTTACAGTGGCAAAACGATAGAGCGAGATGTTTAATAACGGAGCACTAAGTCGAAAAAATAAAAAAACGGATTCTTATTATATATATTTTTTTAATTTCTGTAAAATATACTAGGCGATTCACGGTGGTGCGTTCTCAAAGCTGCAAATTACAATAAAGGTCTGTTGAAAACAAAATTAATAGCGACCGGTGTTAGGGTGAGGGGGAGCAAGACATTTTTTATTAAAAATGTACCCGGGTTGTTTATTTAATCATTTTTTTTTTTATATATTTTAGTCAAAAGCTTTCGAACAATACACGACTTTACTACTTGGACGGTAGTAATAATTTCCTGGCGGCCGAAAAAACGTTTTCGCTTTGTTCGGATGGAAAAAGAAAAATAATAAGACCCGCGGGTGTAACGATTTATATTATTATTATAATTTTTATTTTGCTTAAAAAACAAATGCACACCCTCAGGTACCGTCGGCGTCAGCCGTAAAAAAAAAGTAAAGTAAAAACCGCCCTCGGTCATAGACGTTCATACTTTTTTTGAGAGATTTTTTTGTTTATTTTTTTAATCAAAGCAAAGTCTGCAGGGTCTTTGGTCTACACTGACAAAACCTCTTAAAAACCCTATTAATTTTTAATTGTTTTACTTGAATTATTATGTTGAAACCCAAGTGCGTTTAGTGATATTTAGCTCAAGCTTAATTGACCGAAAATCTATTTAGGTAAGAAAAAAAACAATTTTAATATTGCTTATGATATTTAATCTAATCAGTTGAGTCGAGCAAACAATGCGCATTGTACCATAAAAAATAAGTGTATAATAGAACTGTATCTATAGAAATTGTATTGAACTTGTTATTAAACTGTGTAATAGTAGGAATGTCTAATAACTCAAGTGTTTCGCATGCCGGGGATAGATTTTTTTTTTTTAAATATGATATGTTTTCAAACGTCAAGTTGATTGGGGTCAGGTTTTTTTTTTGTTATTGTACACGAGGCTTTATGTAAAAAAGGTTCAATTGACCGCGTTCGCATTAGCCGATGAGTTTGTTTCGGAGATTATCAAAAAATGAAATTAGATAAACATATTTTTTTTTTGTTTCTTGTAAATCACGTTTGCGATGTGTTCATTATAAGCGTTACGCAAACGCAATAAAACAATTTAAAAAAACTACTATATCGCTACAAGTATTAAAATTGATTGATTCGATTGACCTTACCTAATTGAGATTTGTAGGTAGATAGGTAGTGCGTTGTCCATGTTGTTCATCTGATTTGTCTTTTTGGCCTTAAAAAAAAAAAAAAACTCATTTTCAAAACTACAACACAATATTAGTTCTAAAAAATGACAGGAATTTATTTTATTTACTAAATCATATTTTACAACAGTGTGCCGGGTGGGGTTTTAGCTGAGTATGGTTTATGAATGAGTTTGAATGATGGGATTGAGAACTATCGAGGTTGATGATGCGTACCTACATAAAATATTATATTACACTTAACGGTGAGTGTACGAAAACCCGTGAAAGGGTAGATTAGACAATAATATAGAGAATAACGGTTGTCATGAATTATTTCAGATGACAGTGCCTACCATATTATTATAATGCATATGTATAGCATTGCAATTTGATCGAGGACAATGCCAGCAGCGGCGCGGTGCACACTGTACATCTGCCTTAATCGACAAAAAAAGCATTAAAAAAAAAAAATCCCTTTATATAAACTGTAAAACAGATCCCCCCCCCCCCATTACGGCTACCGTCTTGGTCTGTGTAACTACAATAACTATTCAAGACAAACATTCTTGGAGTGATCTGTGCGAGGTGCTTGCGTGAAATTCAATAGATAATAACTTGGATTTTTTTTTATTTAGGTGGTCTTAGACCGTCCCTGGACTTCAACGGGTACTTGCTTGTTATCGGTCGAACAAATTCCAAGTCTAGAGGTCCAAAAGGTATTTTGCGGCAGAAAATATAATTTTCGGTTGTCCGGTTAACTGTTGTCGGTGGAACGCAATTAGTGTTACTCGCGGCTCATCGTTAGACCACTATCACTGCCGGGTTACCGACCAAACTTTGCACGGTTGTCAATCAGTCTTCTTCAGCAACGCCAGCGGTTTACAACGATGGAAAACTTTTTGCCCTCTCCTAACGGCCGACCTTTGCCCACATAATATACATACTGTCGCTATTTAGGCCCGGTGCCATTTATAAGCCAAGTGGCAGTTAGGCATAAAAATAAAAAACGCCAAAACCAATAGGACAAACTTCCGTTTGTGCGTTTAGCAATAACACTAACGCGGTTGTTCCTTCCCTCGTTGCTTTCCCCTTTTGACCTCTCGCATGCCTCCCGTGTGTGTGTCACACGAGTGTGCACTATAATAATATATTATTGTTGTTATTATTATCAACAGCCTGGATAGAAGGAATTGCCGGTTTCCACGCGGATAGACGTGTGAGAGTATGCGTCCGGATCAATTATTGAAAACGTTCCCACAGTTTTAATCGCACTCACTCGAATTCTGGCCTGCCCATAAACGTTTCCTGATTGTCGGCCGGGCATAACCCCTTACATAATATTTTTGAATTGAAAAGGCACACGGCGAGGGCAAAAAGGGTCACCGAAGAGTCAACCGTTGCAAGTACAAACAATAAAAACTATATATGTGTCAGACCACGTTGTCGTCGGACTGCCATGTCCACGGATACTTATGGGATTTTTGGAATCCATGTTATAATGTGGAAACCGAAACAGCTGGATTTTGGCCGAACGCATACAACGGTGCAACAAATAAACCGTCGTATTCCTTTTGTGTCGTCTAATCGACACGTGTCTTTTACACAACGCGTTTGGCAAAGGACACGAAAAAAAAAAATGAAATGGAAAAAAATACAATAAGGGTACTATTATCCGCGCAGACACCGCGTGTGGATGCTAAACTCGGACCCTAGGACTTCCTGCAGGCCACTTGGTAAAACACATTTCATCTCTTGGTCGAATACGTATAGTATGTTATTACTGTTAAATTGGAAATTTCCTAAAATGAACGAATATATATAGTGCTTATAGTTAAAAGGTTTTTTTTTTTGCAAGGAATTGAGAAAAAAGTTTGTTGCACAAGTTTTTTTTCTAGTTTTTTAACTAGAAAAATTGAATTATACATTATATAAGTATTGTATTTTATTTTTCTGTCGGTTTTTGTTCATTTAAATGATATACTACGAGTAAATTAAAAAAAAAATAACAAAATGTTTGTGCCGTTTTTGGGATTTGTCTTTGTTCATCTTATTTTGTAATTTAGATATATTAAGTCAATCCGCGCGCCAAGAGCATTTCGGACCGGCCACGCAAAGCCCTTTGAATTATTTGCCGACCTTTTCGGCTTACAGCCGGCAATAAAAGATAAAATATATAAGCCCCGGTAAATGCTCATCCAAAATGTATTATGTATCGTTGGCGAAAATCCTGCAGATTGTCGGATTAATATTCACCGGTCTCATTAAAGTATATTAAGAAACGGTCCGAGCGAAAACATTATTATTGCGGTATTCAGACCCGCAGAGGACGACACAAATCCCACCCGAACAATAAATGGAGGAGGGGCGATACTAGAGTAGGATTAAAATTAAACAAAACATTTTAAAACTAAATAATAAAATACAAAAAAGAAAAAAAAGGTCAGAGACGGAAAATAATAATAACGTGTATTGTCGTGCAGCCGAAAGAAACTTTACAATATCATTGTAAAACTTTTATTTCAACCTGCCTTTTTTTCATTTCGAAAATGATTTGAAATATTCCTATTTTCATAATATTATGTGCTGTCCCGAAAACTATGCATGGCGGAATTCCACATGGAATACAATACATATTACTATTATATGTGAAATGCAAAATGTCTGGCATACCGTTCTTATAAAGTTATATTACATGCAAAGTCGAGCAACAAACACACACATATAATCGCAATAACGCGACGTTTTAAAATTGCATTTTTCAAAAAAGACATTTTCACCGTTTTTTTCTCAAGTAGTCTGTGCAAACAAGGGGAAGGGTTCTCCTCCTTGTAAGATTCTGGTCTTCGAAAAGCAATAATTAAAAACACATAATGGTAAAACTCAACAGAACTACAATTGGCTGAAGGGAAAATAAATGTCAAATAATTAATGCATTTTATTGAAACTCTTAGATTTCAAAGTAAAACAGTGAAATCGGTGGACAAAAAGGTAAGTGGACATCCAAGTATAGTAAGTATGGAATATTAGTCAATTTAGTGGACTGTTCGTTGGTAAACGTGGGAAGGGGTGAAATAGTGAAAAGAGTAAATATCTATAAATTGTGTAGTTGAATTAAACGACAAGTCTCACTAATTTGAATTTCTTTCAATTGATTTCATCTGCAATGAAACGTTTTTAGTCTCCTGTCCCTGTCTCTCTTTCTAGTTCGTAATTGGAGTGTCTCCATTTGTATAATATCTTCTCAGCTCTTGTTTTCCCTTCTTGTAGTATCATAGTGAAATCAACAAAGACATATCGTTACACTGTCAAAATAGATACAACAGCACATTACTCAGAAGTGTCGACCGGGGTTGGCGTGGCAAGTGCAAAGGCGAAAAAGCATTTGAATAATAATAATAATAATATGCGAACCTGAGCAAAAAGTACAACAATTTTTTAGTAATAAATCAAAAAAAAAAACCACACATACACACCAAACCGGATGGACCCGCGCAGAGAGGTGTTAAGCCATCGAAAAAAAAAAAATAGTAAAGTATTAGTGTTATGATGAATAGACTTTGGTAAATCAATAAAGAAGCCGACCACGTCGAGCACTCGAGTCCCGCGGGAGAGCTGCTCTATGCATACAGCTACTTATTATTATACCTACATCATGCTGAAACCGTCTTATGTCAAATAACCTTGTACGTCAAAGCCTTGTTAAAGTCACGGTATACCAACGCCGTGGTCGAGTACGGCACATTGCACAAGGTGCGACGGGGCTTTTCCTCGAAAACCCCAAGTAAGTACTAAGTAAGTAAGTAAGTAACTAGGTAGGTAGTCGCGAAACGCCTGTGATCTCTCCCTAGCCGCCTCATAAAATATTCCGTCGGCTTTTACCGCGGTTACATTTTTTATTTCCAAAAAACGGCTGCACCCCCCTCCCCATCTCTTTGCTAACAGCAAAGCCGACTATGATTTATATATTAACGCCGCAAAGTCAGGTAAAGGATGAAATATTATTTCGGTTGAGTTGCGCGAGCTTGATTAAATTTTCAGTACAAAGCCACGGGAAGAGCATCGTCATTTTCTAAGAAGGTCTAAAACGCAAAGTAAATTTCCCGAATGTCTACCGAAAAGTTATCCGAAAGATTAAGGTCTTTTTTGTTAAAAAAAAAAAATGTATTAAGATATATCCCTTAATAAACAGCACTATCCGTTTCCCTAAACACAGCTGTTACCCAACCCTATTTAAATAAAACATAGTAACTTGTAAATAGTTAACTTCAAATCAACTATGAAATAATAATAATAATTTCATTAATTTTAATATAACAACCGAAAACGTTCCAACTAATTTAAAAATCAAAGTTACCTTTATTTAAACCACCTAACACCGTGGTTAAGAGTCATCGTTTTGCCAATTGTGTACCCTTTTAGAGAATTCCTGGCCAGGATAGCTGTTATTTCTCATAAGTCATTACTTTCAAGTAAGTTGAATTCAACTATTATTCTCTTAGACCGAAACTTATAGATACAAATAGAAACAGATAGAAATTATGTGTATTTTAATGTAACAACAATTTTTACTCTGTTCGAATGTGTCTCAAATTTTCAACACTGTTACAAATTATTACTAAAGAAATACATTTTTATAGGTTTGGATCGTTTTTGTGGGCGGTGTAAAAAGAATTGTGAAGTATATTATTGTAGTTGGAAAAAAAAACTCTAAAAATTAAGCAGACTACATAGTTTTTTTTGGGGGGTTTTCAACTATATGATTCTACCAAATTCCGAACGACCGTCTCGTGTACGGTGAGTTTCGTTTAAATTATTTACACCTATATTTTAGTTATATTTTCAACGCGATTCGGTTGAAGAGTCTGTCGGGTATAGTGGTAATATTAATAATAATAATTGGTCGGATAGAGAAACTATGGCAAACGCGTTGAACCGGTGAAACGTGACGTTGCCCGGCTCTTCCAATCTAGCCGAATGCCTTTGGCGAGGATACGGTAAATAATTCAGTACCACGCCGGGGCAACGCCATTGGAATACCTGTACTCGATGAATTTTTCAGATATAAACTCTGCGAAACGCCATAAAAGTCATTCGGTAGGCAACCTCCCTTCCCCTTCTCCCCCTCCTGCTTAGATCTTATATATTACTACTATACAGAATGAATGAGTAACTTCTTGGGATTCTAACAAAACCGTCAGACTTAGAAAACATTGAGTAGTTTCAAGGTTTTAGACGATGACTCCGAATTTTGATCAACTTAATTTTTGTACTTTAAATAATCACTTTTTG
This sequence comes from Adelges cooleyi, assembly GCF_023614345.1. Lineage (NCBI taxonomy): Eukaryota > Metazoa > Arthropoda > Insecta > Hemiptera > Adelgidae > Adelges > Adelges cooleyi. The sequence goes on from NW_026095977.1 coordinate 1,679,404, forward strand.
CGGCGGGCCATAAAAGAAACCGACCTAAGCGGAATTCAAATTGATATTCCACAATAATTTTGTCCCAAATGTGTGTGTTGGAACGCAGGCAAAAATAATAATAAGAGTAGAATATTATACTTGGAAGGTTCGTTTAAAAATAAAATTCATTTACAAAATGAAAATACTTTTAGAGCTTGCACGTGAGGTCGGACGTTAACGAGTTAACACGTTTAAGTCGGGTCGACAAAATGAAAAGGGTGAATAAACCTGGGCCCGAGGAACCTAATATGACATTGTTAGGCGACCCTTTTGCAACAAAAGCCGAAGAATTTAAACAGGATTATCCGATATTAATGGTGGAGGGGCGCAAGTAAAATATGGCGGGAATAATAATTCAATTTCACGGCAAATTTGATATTTTTTTTTATTGTTTACCTGAAAAAGTTTTTATTATAAAATAATCCTATAAATGTTATAAAACTAAAAACAATTATTGTACATAATTTAATAATATAATTATTTCAAAAGAAAAACATTTTTTTCACCAGTGTGAATCTGTATTTTAATAAACAATAATCAATTCCCAAAATACAAGTACGGCATTTCAACTGATAAATACCTAAACGGATGTCTTTGTAAGTGAAAAATTTGATTCAATTGTAAATATTAATCCTATTCAACTTTTTTAGCTTACAATTATTATGATTTAAAACAGTCTGAAATTCTACCTGGAAATAATTATTAACCTACATCTCTTTTGACTACCTCGAGTGCTCTTGTAATGCAAAATTACCTCTCTAGTTTTTATAATAAGTTTATTTTTAATTTTATAAATTGCTCAAGTTTGACTTCTTATAATTGAGGGATTCAGCTGCAGGCGGTTGACAAAATGATAAAACAAATGAACTTTTCAGACTTTTATTTTTTTTTTTAGACTTTTTAACCGATTTTTTTTCAAGCAAGCGAAACGACAAAATATTTCATTAGGTTTATTATGGTTGTGCGCATTCTGTGACCTCGTCCCTTTAACATGACGGGGGCATTAACGTCACAGCCGTTCGTTTAAGTATTTCCGCTTGGGCTGTTACTCGACTGTTGCCGAAAACCGTGACAAAACTGTTCGGTCTGTCTGCATTTTATTTAAGTAACCCCAAACGAATTTTGACGGTGGCAAAACCGTATGCTAAATTATTATATTGAACCAATGACTTAGGTACCACACCATGACCAGCAATGTAAGTTCTTGCCTCGGAAGGGACGATCGAAGATGACTCTGTCCGAGTGCACAAGTTTTTTTAGGGGTGTAAAAAAGAAAAATCTAGTCTGGACAATATAAAATATTATTATCAAGTCGACCATATTATTATATTGGCGGACACGGTGTATTTTATTGCCGGCAGATTGAATAACACACACACCCACACATAGTACCTATACCTAAGGGTTTTTTATAGCGCATAAAAAAAAAATAAGCAATAATAATATACCGACACGGCCGGGGCGGTCGTAAAAAAGATACCTTTATTGAAACGGGTTTTACTTTAAATATTTCTTCGAGAGGGGCACCAAAAGTTATAATATAAGTTTTTTTTTATATTATGTTTTCCCGCCGGGTCGTCGTCTAAAGTTTACTATAATAATAATAATACTATATTGTATCTTGGATTTTGGTTTGTTCAAAGTTTATAGTCATGAAAAAATAACATATTGGAAACCACCGGTGATAACAATAATAATAAAAAAAGCCAGTTCGTTGGAACAGACACATATTGGGAAGGGTAAGGTCAGAGGTTTAAAACAAACCTTTCTAATGTGTAATGTTCCTCCTTTTTTTTTTAAGGGGAGGGGAAGTTTCTTAATAAAACAGTTTATTTTACTACGGATATTTGTAAAAGCTTAAGCACATATTTCTGAGAAAGTTGTATTTGTTATAACCCCACTCTGCATCTACCTTTAGTGTCATTTTTCAGTTTTCAAGTTCTGAAAGTTGCCGGAAACGGAGAAATTAAGAAAAAAAGTATTCATCCCTCCTCGGGGAAATGGTTTATTATTTTTTTTCTTCTGGTTTTTCACCGTTTATCGCGGTAGGTACAACTATAGCGGTATGTATAACAAAAAATATGAAGCATATACACGTATTAATCGTAATACAAAGGTGGCGAGCGGTAATTTTGAAAACTTGTACATTTTTGGGGGGTGTGAATTTTTGACATTTTTTTTTGCTCGCCTACGATTTCGGACTTGCCCGACGGAGAAATCGCGAAGATATCTTAACTGTTGAAAAACCGTTTCTTTTCTACACTACCAAACGAGACAAAGTATAATATGCTTACCCAGGCGGCGGCGGCGGCGGCGGCGGCGGCTCGGTCTCCGTGAAAAGTCAAGTCGGCAGCAGGGCGACGGCAGCTCCAAGTTCAGCCCGGGCCGGTGCGGTGGCGGTCGTCTGTCTTGGCGGTGCTCTTGTCGCGGTGGAATTGAACGCCGGTCGCGCCTCCGTCCGGTCTTTTATACGGTGTACCTGCGGGTGTGTGCGTTTGCCATTCCAAGGGCGGATACTGCGCCCCAACGGGTTACCATGGCCACGGTGTGTACCGACTAAATACTAAATGAGCTCTAACGTGTAATTGAATTGCACTCCTCCGCCTTTTTACACATCCCTCGCCCCTTTTTTCCGCAGCCTTCCCTACTTTCAACCTTCCCCTCCGCATTCCCTCTACCGGCGCTCTTCGTTATGATATTCGTCTCGGTTTTTCCAAACTACAAATTATACATTATTATTAAAACCGCAGAGTGCAACAAGATACAACCAGACTCGGCCCGGTCCGCTTGCGAGGAACCGCAAGTTTAACGAAAAGGTACTCGGAGAGATATTATTTTCGTGGGTAACATTTTTAACATTTCAACGGCGTTGGGGACAACTGTTTTTATACAATACAATTTTATTGGCAACCGAACTGAACCGCCACGTTTTTTTCTCTTATTCTGTCACACGTGTGCCACAGTCGGTCTGGTCCACACGAGAAATCCGCCCGTTCCCATAGGCAAAACGATAGACACGGCATATCTAATTGTCAAACAGTTGTTTGTGCAATCTAATTTCTGTAAATCTCAACGCGTTAACGCAAACAATTACTACTACAACAGCGGTCGTTGTACCATGAAAATAATACAATTTTTTCTACTAGGATAAAATTGCGTTATAAAATTACTTTATATATTTTGGAAATCTGTAATTAGCATTAAAAACGCTTTTTTAGTAGCTCGTTTTTTCAACAACTTGGGCGATAATTAAGTCTTGTGAGATGAGAGCTAGTTTTTGTAATACCTACTCGTTAAGCAGTCGCTCAACACTCATGTCGAGTAGGTACTTTGACTTATAAGATAAAGTGTACGTTTCTAAAGCATTTCGCTTAGTTCCTTAACGGCGTACTCGACCGTTTTTAAGACGCTTAGACCGTAAACGTAGCAATAACAATCTTGTTTGAATTACTAATTATTACACTCGTCGTTTATTGATTATTTTTCGCTCAAGTGGGTTTTTTAAAACATTTTATAATCTTTTATAATATTACATCAAGTTCGAAGACTTCCGGGCGGGAGATGGGTATTCTGGGTTTTATGCGTTTTCGATATTATATTATGTTTATTTTATCGAGCACCGAGATCGGTTTAAGTAAACATTTTTGTCATTGGATATTTTTTATACCAGGCCTGCTCTCTTTTACTTGATGAAAATTGTATAAGTTTTTTATTTTTATTTAATTCAACCCATCGACCGTGACGTTGTCGTCGAAACGCCTTCTCTTGCGAATAGTTTATATTATTATTACTATAAAATAAATAATAATATTATCCTGCCTATTCATCGCGTGTATCCCACACGTGTCTATTTCAATAAACTTTTTATGTCTTTCGCAGGTTTTTTTTATTGAAATTCTTCGCCTAATGGAATATTGAAAATTTTGTTTTACCTATCTTTTTTTTTTTCATTGATATCATAACATTTGTTTGTGTTATGCTCGATTAAATCCAAATTGCCTGCAAACCGACCGAGTGATTTTTACCCTCCGAAAAGGCCCGGCCTAAAGTCCTTGGTTTTCGTTTTGAAAATAAATATTATCATTATTATCGTTCTGCTCGCAGTGGGTTGTCGTTCTGTCGGCGAAGTTTTCCCGAGTTAAGTGCAATAACGGTTATAATATATTATTATTATTATTATTATTAATGTACTTAAACACACACACACAAACACACACCCTAGCCAAGCCCACAGTTGTTATCTGAATTATTAGGTCGCAGCTTGTGTATATTAAACTAATATTTTTAATCGTTATGATATTTCTTGGGCAAAACTTTGAGAACTTGAAGGGACTTTTGCGCTTATTGCGCGACACAATAATTATTATGATTATATAGTAGAAAAAAACACTCAAACGGTTTAATCCAAGTGACGGGTATTAAATAATAACGGTTAGAAGGCCAGGATAGAACCATAGCTGTTGTTAATATTGTAATATTGTAATCATATTGTACTGTGCACTGTTTATAACCATATATTGTAACATTTAATAATTGATCATTCAGTATAATAGTGTTGTGAACGTTTTTAATAACATATTAATATATACACAACTCCACAAATGAGGTATTATTATTCACCCAAAAAAAATAATGTTTTAACCTTGAATAACTTATGAGCATTACAGATAATATATTTTAAAGATAAAATTTTGTTTCAGATTATTCCAAGTTTATTCCAATCTAATTTCATAAAATAATTAATAAAGAAAACATTTTTATCATCTCAACTAAGGGACGCTACACGTTTTTTTTTTAGACCATTTTTTTTAATCTCTGATCAGCACCAGTTAATTTTTTGCCGTTAGTGTCACAGTGTGCCTATTTGGATTTTAACTATTTAAATTTTTTAAAAAAAATTACTGAAAATACTACTTAAGTGTATGTTCCTATTAGTATAGATACAACGAACGAATTTTTGCTAAACAATGGAAAAATGAATTATTAAAAAACCTATGAATATTTGTGTCATTTAGATACAAATGAAAAACGTATTTCAATAATGTTTCACTCTGAATAGGTACATCGGTATTAAAAATAAAATAAGTATAAAAGATGTTATTGTAGTATAAATTTGTTCCAAGAAACTACATAATAACATTGTAAGTGTAACGATGACAGATCGATAGGGTTTTGAATGGTTACAGAGAAATTATGTGCATGTTTATAAGTTATTTGACCCAAAACTGGTTTCAGTCGGTTCAACAATGACAGCTAACTGATCGATCATTAGGTTTAGTCGATCGCGTTAACTCGATAATAGACAATTGACTACTAGATCAGGTTACCCGCACGCTAGTCGTCTACCTTCAGTCTGATTTTTAGACCTTGAGTCTCAAAACTACACTAATGTAAAAGGGAAATATAGAAAAAGTTCAGTCAAATGAAAAAAACATATAGCTGTTGCCGGTTAAGTAGGTTTTTTTTTTTAAAAAATTACACGTGGCATTAACCTAGGCCATATCGACATGAAGAAACTGTAGACCAGCTAAGAAACCGCACAGTAAGCCCAGTAATGTATTTATAGCCACAGCTGATAAGCATCAAATCGCCTGACAGTGATTAAACCACTTACGGATTGAGTGATTGCTTCGAGTTAAATTTCTAGTGTTTGTTCATCGTGTTAGCTTTTTGCTGTGCTGGTTTATGTCGAAAATTAATGTTATACTATTACACGGGGCCATAAGTTAAGAGTAAAGTCGCTGGTAAGTTTTGCAAACATAATTCGTCTTAACATATTTTGTAAAGTTGATATCTAACGTTTTACTAAAAAAAAAAAAAAAATTCCATAACAAATAATTTGTTACCTCTTGAATACTGTACTAGGTACATAGGTTATATCATTTTTATATTTTGTGTTATTGTGAACTCTCTATCAAACTCTACACCCCGAGCTATTATCTAATAGGAGGATTGCAAATATTATAAACTATTGCTTTTAGTAAAACAATTTTTTTACTTTATTTTATTTTGTTTATACACTGTAAGTTATGTTATCTATGTACACCACGGAATTGTTTGCAAATAAAATATATTACTATATTATACACTGTCATTTAGATATGTTCTTGTGTATTTAGCTGGGTCATTTGATCATCCGTTCAATAAATAAATGTCTTGTAAGAAATCTTTATAATTCATTTTTTCCCCTATTATTATGTTTTGTAAGACGCCGAACACCGTAACATTATTGCACGTGACTTCTATTCGGTTTGAACACGTTTTGTTATTTAATTATTATGCACATTGAATGCGTGGATATCAGCTGCCGTTTATTTCCAGGGTGGCTAAACACCCGGCACGCGTTTGTGTGGCAACACTATTGACACCGGAGGCGATTGATTTATTACCAGGGCATCTGCTGCAGTTTCATCTGATGGTAACTACGCTCTTTGGCAAATAGAATTAATAACGTTTTCACCACCGCAGTAACACCTACTGCAACGGCAGAGGAGAAATGCTCTTGTTTTACAGACGACAATATAATCAGCTTATCCGTGTGCCGACCACCAATTATTCTCCATGACAAACTGCCGTCACTTTTCATTACGGTCATATCTATCTATGTGTTTCGTTCAATTTAGCCGTCTGTCAACCCGTAACAGCGCTATAACGATAATTTTATTAACGTCCAATCGTCGAAAGTCTACTATCGCTACTGCACAGCGACCCGACGATAAAATCGACAAAAAAACGTTTGAGAAAATAATACACACAAAAAAGCTGTCAGGAAAATAATATAATATAAATAACAGCACTCTTATATCATTTTCGGATATATCCATTGCTTTGCTTGATGAGAGCCCATCTTCACCGTTGCACTACCGTGGCTACAGTCAAGAGTATAGACGAATAATAATTATTCATTGACAAAAACATTTTTATGATCAAAACCTAGCTTCAAGTTGAGCTGAGAAGGTATTGTTTTTGATTTTTTCAGGTAGCAAGTCTGTAGATCAAAAACTGTACCCGTAAGGTTAGGTTAGGTTAGGTTCCCTTCTATTTTTAAGACGTAGTTTTAGGGCTTAATGTCTGGAAATTAGACCTAAGGTAGATCTAACACGGGGCTATATAAAATACAACTTTCTCAAATATTCGTTGTCGAAAATAAACCCGAAGAAATTACATTGACATAGGTTGCTATGAATGAATATTAAATCAAAAGTCAACGGGTACTTGAAAATATTTTCATAATTATTTTATATTAATTATTACAATACATTAACCCTAATCGCATTCACCCTTATACTAGGAATTTTATGCACATCATCTTTGTCATGGCAATAATTCTTTTATCGACACACAGATTCGAATCGAAGCGTTTGTTTGAAAGTTATTTTCATCACTTTCAGTTACAATAATTCTTGTAGACTTGCGACCACCCCCCCCCCCCACCGTTATTCTCTGTGCCCCGACCCCATTTTACTGGCTTGCTTTTTTTTTTTGTTTATTACTTTTACCAAATAGATATACATATTATAATACAACAGGCAGTATGGAAATAACAGAATGTAAATAGCTAATTTCCAGCTCGGCGGTCTCTCAACGGTGAAGGGGGAGGGGTAGGGCATTCGATAGTTGAAACATTTTTAAATTATTGTAAACTCTAGGGGTGTTTTTTTTTGGTTTTTTCCTGGCAGATAACGTGCACACAATAATACGCGTCTGGGACGGTACCGCGGACGACCCGATGAGATTCCACGACCTCATACGTAGAGGGGACAAGGGGGGAAAATGGGGTGGGGGGGGGGTTGTTCGTGATTCAATACAATATGTATTGGCGGGGCAGCTGCTATCGGCCAGGCTAGGTTCCCTCGGTTCCGTCAATAGACACACACGACACCCGAGACGTATCCGATTGACTGACGTTATTGTTTCCGCGCCAGTACGGCAAGGGAGGTACAAAAAAAATAAAAAATTCTCCCCTCGCCATCTCCCCCCGCCCTCCTGCCCTTTACCACCTATGTATAGGTGCGTATTATACGCGGCAGCCCTGCGTATAGGTATGCCCGTGTGTAATCCTCTGGTGTCGCACGTGCAAGCGCACAAAGCGCGACGCCCTAAGTAAAACAAATCGGCCCCCCGGGGGAGGGTCGGGGATAAGACGGCCCATATATTTTATTTGCCGTCGCAGTTACTCCGCGCCGATCACCGCGCGTAACAGATGATGATGATAATATATTCTGAAAAAAAAAAAAAGACAGGTAAAAAATGCCTACCAGTTCACTCGTCTTGGGACTCGGAGCAAGCTGGCCGGCTTAAGACACGCCGCATAAGTAACGTGCTACCGTGACGAGGGCGATCACCTTCCCACCTAACCGAAGGCAGGAAATTTGTTTTCGTTTGGCTCCCAAGTATAATACGCAGAGACTTCGCCCTCTCTCCACCCTTCATGTCTTACGTGCCGCGTTTTCTCAATTGCTTGCTTGTGCAGGGAGATTCGTTAAGAGGGGGTGAACATTTTATTTTATTGGCGCATTGTAATTTGTATGTGCGGCAATTTTTTACTAAGACTTAACATCAAGCTACAATATTATTTGTAAACATTTACATTGTAATAATAACACAGGAAAGGGCGAATCTGAAATATTGGAAAATAATAACTTCGTAAAGTCGTTTTAATTGAAATCGGAACTTAGATCTCATTGGGTCCAATATTCGTTGATTTTCTTTTTAATTTATATTTTTTACTTTTCGTTTATGTTATTTCACAATATTAGACACTATTCAAACGTTTATTCTTACTATTTTTTTTTCCAGAGCTGTGCTAACTTTTGAAACTTGAAACGGTAACATACGAAAAAGTTACCTTAAATGGGACGAAAGGTAAAATTTTAATCAAATTATTCTTTTTTTTAAAGTTTATTAAATATATACGTTCCCATTTAAGTTTCAAAAGTTTTCAGCGCTTTGGAATATACTAAGGAGGTAAAAATTTAGTAATTTTAGAGAATTGTAACAAAAAAAAAAGTGTCTTCAAAAATAAAAACTGTCATTGTATTAAGAAAAAACGAGGGTCTTTTCTAAATGAAACACTCTGTATATTAACATTGACGGTTTAATATAAACAGACTTACCTCGAGTTTTTTTCTCGTGCTTAACAAGACCATTAAGACCTTTTTCGCGCTTCTACCAAGATTTCTCATCCATCCTGATCTTTTGCCATTTCCATATTTATTGTGTTGCCTACTTGTTTAGTACAATTTATAATTTTCTATCCAACAACCGCTGACACGTTGTCTGCCTTGATCATTTTTTTTTAATTGGATTTCAATGAATTGGCATAAGGAAATTTCTGGAAAGCCACGTCTCACACTTGTACACAGTCAGGTGGCAAGTGTAGATTTTTGCGTTTTTTGCTTTTGTCAATAGCCTAGTGCTGAGCATTAAATTTCTAGCCAAGTATGCGGGGCGGGGGGGGGGAGAGATTTTGCATACTCTGCTGTTCTTTCTAGAAACTCACTGTAGCTATTAGTTCAGTCGTTGTTAACGTTTCTCTCTATCGCAAAAATAAAGTAGTTTTATAATACATAATGCATTATTTTTTTTTTTTTTTCAACCACTCCATTAGGGAAAAGCAGCCTTGTGTGTATTGTTCGAGCAGGTATTATAGTTATCTCATTAAAAAATTATATGTTTTTACCGAGCGCTTACCCGCTTTACCGGGCATTAGGGCGGTTATACAAAGCCGTGGCGGTAGTTATTATTATACCAACTCATTATTTCTGTATTTTTTTTTATCTAAAAAAACAATATTGTCAAATATATAATACTATATTATGCGGCTAGCTTTTTGTTTGTTTTTCGTTTTTTTCGCGCGTTAATGTAAAAACTTTTTATGATCGCTTTCGGCCCACTCCTATAAGTGATATTTATTTCTTAAATTATCATTTACCATAAACCCCCTCCCCCACCCTCTTACGGCGACTGCGGCTTTCTCGAAAATATTAATTCAAACTGTACTTGTCGGTCCTTGTACTCGTTTCGGAACTTAACGGTATGGCCTATATTTAATATTACATTATTATCATCCCCGTGTGCTGTAACAGAAGCGACACGGTTAGTGGTCTGAATAATTGCGTTGTGTGTACTAGTTAAGATGGCCGACAAACTCACTTGAAAAAAATAAAACCATTTAAAAATTTGAAAAAGTATGAATTATAATGTTACAATAAAATGTTATCAAACGTATGGTAAAAATTAGTTTTAAAAAATCAAAGCTAGAAATTTAGAGCACCTTATAAATAATTTTTAAATCTATTATGTTCAGCTCGAATTACAAGTACAGCTATGAAATATTTAAAATTGAAAACATTATTAAATAAACCAAGCACCATAAAAAAAAAACAAGTTGAAAAAGTGTCACCAAGTCCGCACTTAAAAAAACTGCAAGTGATAGAATCAAATGTCCAATATAAGTATTCTAATGTTCTATTATGATCTTTCTTTAGAATAATAATGTTCTTTTAACATTTTTTTTTCTGTGTTGTTTGATCAGAAGTCTATGATAATATTATAGTTTCGGTGTTAGGTATTAAATATTTGAAGATAGACATTGTTGAAAAAACACAATAATTAGGTATTATACAATTAACCTTTAACCGAGATTTATTAATGTTAAAAGTCCATCTTAATTAGCCAAACAAAAAGGTATTTAAAACAAATTGTTTTATTGAAATAAGACTTTAACCTCTAGGGTATATGCCTAAATTGAATATTAACAATACATTCAACGCATATATGTATTTTTACTTTAACCCGCGGTCGTTTTAAACAATATCATGTTTATATCGAGTCAATATACTCGAATCACGGTCCGGAAAGGATTGAAAGATTTATTTTGACACCCGTCTGCACAGGGAACCCTCTCAGAGTAATAAACGAGCCCATAAAAAAATACATATACATATTTTATGTACTGCAACGATTTTTAACAACAAAGCGTGCCCGCATGAGGCTGATGAGGGCCTACAGTTGATGTTTTTCGGCGACAGTATTATTATATTACAGTACACTGGTTGGTCCCTTTGATTGTTTTAAATTAAATTAGCTACTCGATTGGGACCGTCAGAGAGGTCCCACTGTCGTTAAACCGTGATATTTAATCGAGTTGTGTACCTACATTACATTATTTTTGGGTGTACAAAATAAAAATACAATTATTGACATTGGTAAATGAGAAAAATGGTTTTTGAATCAGAGCTTGTTATACTTACTTGGATGGCAAATTTAAAAAAATCGGCTAATATAAGAGAAACATTATGTATTTTTTTTAAACTAAATGTTATCTCAAATTCAAATTGAACGCCAAACACGTTTTGAGTATAATCAATTTTTAAATAGCATATAATATTATACATTTATAAATCAAACGAAAAAAGCAAACAAGTAATTTAATAAAGTCTAAACAAACACAAAACATGTCTGTTGTGTGAGTTACTGATATTGGTTTGCTTGTATATGAAACGATTTTAGATTACACTAAAATGGGTATGTCAATAATTACAAGTAAACGTTATTTTTCCTCGAGAGAAAACAAGTTTAAGTGCATCCTAAAAATAAAAATAAAAAAACCGAAGCACTCGACAGAAATTACATAAAGTCTGTTCGTCGAATGGCGCTTCGTCCATTTGATGATTATTTCCGAAACAATAACGGTTCGGTTGTAAAAATAAAAAAAAGCGAACAACAATAAATAGATATTCTCGCCGCTTTGCAGTACTTAAGCTTACATATTAGAGTTTTCAATCGACATTAGACACATTTTCATGGCTACCAAAAGGGCTATAATTCAATAAAAAAAACTATTAGGTACTCAATAAAAAAAAAAATATAGTGATTGGAGAACCATATTTTCTCTCTCCTAACACTTTATTAAAAACGTTCTCCAAATAACATAATACAGGGTACACAATATTATCTCTTTGGGTTTAATTAATAACTGATTTTTTCTTTTTTTCCATATTATAATGTGATCTCATTCACAATGAAAAATGACCACCCTGTATATCCACAGTAATCGCACTCGCTGTGATATCATAAAGATAAATGTATTTGTCATAAAAAAAATAGTTTTAAAATTAGTTTTATACTTTTACACTTGTGTTTTATTCAATTAAAAATTCAAACGACACTATCGAGGGAGCTGCGCGTTATTTATGTATTTATTATACACTTATAAATATATATGCATAATATAAAATATGTATACGGTCGCATAATTTAAACTAAGTGTTTGACTCGCTTAAGTTAGCATTAAGGTTGTCTTATTTAAGAACACCGCTACACACCTGATACCTTTTGCATAAATATCGGTTAAAGCCGGTACCTTAACAAAAAAAAAAAATAAAAAATAAGCAAAGAAACTCAAATTTACTATTTCGAGTAAACGACCCGGGCTTTTATCCAGGAACGATCCTGTCACAAGCAATATTCCCACGGGATAAGACTATTCATTTATTTTCATCCGGTGACGCTTATGACAGTTCGAATATATATATTTTTTATTTTAAATTAATTTATCGGATTCGCCCGAAAATAATACCGTTAACGTTGCCTTCACAATTTAGTAAAAAAAAAAACTTTAAGGTTTATTTATTTATTAATGGGTTTACTGCTAAACTAAATATATTATACTGCTTTGTTTAGAATTTCTTAGAAGTTTTTTGAAACTTCTGACAGTACACTAAAACGTAATTTGATGTTTGAAAACTAATTTAATGAAAATACAAATTATTTATCGTATGGTAGGTAGACAATTTAATTATTTTTATTATTATTTTTATTTTGACAACCATTTGATAAGGAAACTGATTGCGGTAATTAAAAACTAAGCTTTATCTACACTATATTTTTAAAAAGTTACAAATTATGCCATATGTCAAAACTTGAAAAAATAGACCATCTGTTTTTTTATGATTTTTCAATCACATTGCAAAGTGTTTTAATAAACGAGTGTTTTTTATCGTTGAAGTCCAGAGATTCAGTAATTGTATTTGGCACAGACCAAAAATAACATAAATTGTTTTTACACCAATAAGTTTTCCACTTCACGTCCAAGCTAAAAATACCGAATATTATTTTAAACTCTATTAGAAGCAATACAGTTCAATAACATTCTATAGCGTTTCATTAATATTGCAGTTTATAACACATTCATAAACATTTAACGGTTCCTTAAACCTCAATTGCCAAACAAACATTAAGTATTTCAGTGTTTTAGGCACAATATTTTTAGTTTATTGAGTTTCCCGTTTTTATTTAGTCTATTACTCTGTATAGTACATGAATCGTATTGGCATTGAGGCAGAAAAAAAATATTCTAATTATCAGTGTACAGATTATATTGATTAATACAAAATAAATTGCTGACCCACACAACAGTTGGTCATTAGATGAACTGTTTCGAATTTGGTGTGCATTAAAATCTTAGGAATTTTTCTTATTTTTTTGTTGGTTTGTCTTGATGAATGATCCTGGTAGTTTTTTTCAGCTGTCTTGTCATAATTCTCTGTTTCACGAATAATGCTTCTAACGTGGTTTAATTTGGGCAGAAAATAGAGAGTTCTTCTTGGTCGTTGCCGATGAACATTTTCGATTCTGGCCATAAGCCTGATGCCGCCTATCGGAAGTCAAGTGTTGTAAAGAACCCGGTCGTTATTGCCGTTCTCGGGTTTTTCCCCCAAGTAAAGGCATGCCCGTGAAAAATCGTCTCGGCCGGGCTTGATATTTTCCACGGCGTTCAAATGGCAGAAACGTGTCGTGTGTTCTCTTATGGTCTCTGATAAACTTACCCTCCGCCGTTAAAAGCCTAACAAATCTGCAGATTATATCCGGTAAAATATTACTCACACGCCTGTGAAACCGTTTTGTATGCAAATATACACTCGGGTCGTCGCCAATTATTATTACACTCTGTTTTAACCAAATGTGCATACTTGCGAAGGAATTCTCTTTACATTATAGCCGTACGTTGTCTCCCTCACATTGTTCCATCTGTGTTGTGTTGACCAACTTTGTTTAACATCAGATACTTTCAGCAACATGTTATGTTCTTGTCCAACACGAGATACACCGAATTAGAGGAATACCGTTAATTAAGCACATACACAGACAAGTGAGGAGATTAGATTGTCACGACGTTATGGAGATGGAATGGTGAAAGGTAGAAAGGGAAACCGGTATATCCTGGATAACTCATGCAATCGTATTGATAAGAGCACCAGTTGATAAGAAACAGGAAATCAGCTGTCGCAAGACATGTTCATTATCCCATGTCCTTTCTTCAAAGGAAAGATTTTAAACTCGAGCAAGACAGTTACCATGATGCTCGACACCAACCGGTTGACCGGCGAATTGTATAGGCAATATGGATACACTCCAGACTGTGAGAAGTAAGAAAACATAATATGTTTAAACCGGTCAATTCCAAGGAGTTGAAATGATCAAGTGCTTACAGTAATAATATATTTTATTAAAAAATTATACAGAACTGTTTTTATTGTTTTTTTAACTGTAATTCGTCAGAAGTAAGTTCGTTGACTATTTTGATTCAGTTTTACCTATTGCTATTACAATGTTGTATACTTTTTTTTTTATCAATTCAATTTGAAAAATACTGTCTCAAGTGGTCAAGCTTCGACGCATGAAAGAATGGGTGTTGGTGTTACTTGTCAGTTAAGTTTAGGTTACAAATTTTAATTCCAACAGCTCAGAGATTATTCAGTCATATAACTCGTTACCGATCAGTCCAAAGTCTTACAACATCATACATTTTAAAATGGCTAAGGCGATTTTTGTTTTATTTGAAAATTAAAAACACAGTTTGCATTTCAACACTTTGCCCTATTTGTTTAATTTCATTTCCAGACCTAAGACTACAAAATGGTACGCTAAAAACGCAACGTAAAACTGCTATATGATGTTTACTAATGATAAAACGTTAAATATTGTTTGTTATTTTTGTTGTTTAATCCCAATTAACATTTAAAGTAAATACCTACTCATTTTTCAATAAAATAAATTGGCTAAAAAAATACAGCGCGCTTTAAACAAATTCATTATATCATTATGTACAGTTAAACTCGATGGTTTTTTTTTTTTTAAATATGTATTTCACTCTTTTCGCTGTTCGCTATTCAATAATACTAAAGTGTCGGCTGCAGACTTTTTTTTTTCAATACAAAATTATTATGCCGACAACATCTTCTACAGTGTAATCCGGTGTATTTTCCGGTTGGCTTTTTTAACAATAATTTCTCCAAACGGACTGTGAGTAAGCAGTCTGCAGAGGGATTACAGAGGGTGCAGCGGGGTTTAATCTCAAAAAGCAAATCGTTCTGCCGGAATAATACACTAACAGTGAACAGTCGAGTTTGTTTTATTTATTATTTCAAACGAGTATTAACACAGAAAATACAAAAAGCTGAAATAAAAATAAATATTGTGTGCCGAAACATTTACCCCGCGCCGTGTTTTCGGCAAAGCTATTTGTCGGCTAATCTCAAATTATTATCGTTGGCCAGTGAAACAAGCCCAACACAACAATGCATTTGACTGACTTGAGATCCGAGCCGATATTTTACGCGTTAAACCGATCGAACAGCGATGCGAATAAATGGAATTACGCTATTGTATTTGCTGTTTTTTTTTAAATTGTATTTTTTTTTTCACTAAACCCTACTCGTTCCCGTCACTGGAACCGCACAATAATAAGTTGTACTACTAGATCCTTAGTTGGTTGTACTCTAGTAATCCAATAATCAGTATTACTGCGTTCAAACAATAATTACCTATATATATAAATATATATTATTCAGTAAGATAAGATAACAATTTTCAATACGGTCTGCGTTAACCGTTTAATCGCATTAAATGTGTGTGTTTGTGTGGTCTCGCCGTAAACGACACTGACGAATTCACTGGGACTTATTGCCGCGGTTAATCCTCCAACGATTGGTCCAAAGACGTTCATTCAATCGTCGGCGACAACATTCTCAGACGAGTCTCTATCGAGAGCCGTAATTTATTTGAACCCACACAACGTTTCGTCTGACAAGTACTACAGGATGTGATTCTACAACTTTAATTAATTTTAAAAATTCCATAAATTTAAATATTTTACTGAAAATTACCGTTAAGTATAACGAAATCTGCAGCTATAATCACAGCTGAACATAGTACAAAAAATGTGCACACTTATTCAATAAACACGTTGTGAAAATATAGTAACATTTTTTTATGACCCAAAAATATGAATTTTATACCGGGTGATAACTTAGGAGAAATTACTTTTTTTTTATACTTTTATAGTTATTAGTTGGGACAAATTTAATATATTTAAAAAAAAACATAACCCCATCCCTTGTATGTTAAAACCATATGAAATTATGTTTTTAAATTTAAATCAAGTGCACAAAATGAGACGAAAATAAAATTTGCTATGTATAAAGCTTAAAGAGTTAACTCTTAAAGATATAGAATCACAAAGAGTATTGTATCAAGACTTTTTTTCAAATTTTTCGGCTTGGTTTTTTAATTTTCATAAATGTCTTTGACGCTTTTGTACTTTCAAGTTGCACATATTATTTTCCTCTGGAATTTATTGTGCAAGGACATTTTCACCTAAACACTTGGTGTATTTAGAGTAGAGGGTATTTCTGAAAGTTAAACTCCCCTCTCAAATATTTCATATATAACGTCGGTATATTGTGTGGAGAAGTGGTGGAGGGGGGAGTGAAATGTCTGGAATGAAAGAGATTTATGGAAAATTCTACCTGCCTCTTCTTCTACATCTTGTCCATTCACCCCAGCTATCCTCATATCGCTCTCTATTCCGTCGATTCATTTTTTCTTCGGTCTTCCTTTTTATTTCTTTCTCTCTTTCTTTAAGAAATTCTACCTTCCTAAGTTTTCTAAGTAGCCACGAGGCGTATCATAATGTTATATTAATGTAAATAATATCAGTAATTTACATTTATAGACAATTTGTTTAATTTTTTTTTCTGGTACGTTCTACGATAATGGCCTGTCATACCATCTCCGGTAAAAACATTTTACTACACTGCCAATTTCACTAGAACTGGACGAACCGACGTTTAGCCATCTGATCTTGCATATCATGTAGTATCATAATATCAATCTACTGTTTGAAATCCCGCAAAGCCCCTTCGAGTTTGACGATTCGTTTGTTGTACACCGACCCAATTGACCGGCAGAGTTCTTTCACGTCGTCGATGGCTGAGTTTATTCGATGTACGCTGTCCGAGTACTTTTGCATCCGCATTTCGTGACCGGGTCTGTGTTTCATTACGCTAAGGGCGACAAGACAATCGTATTCGATCATGTGTGAAGCCTCTAAACCCAGCTAACGTTGGGGGGGGGGAAGAGGGCTCGTTCATGAAACCACTTACCTGACGTGTAAATCGCGCATGGCCGTGGTGAAGTTCAATCGGTTGTACAGAGTCCGTTGCTTAAGACATAACGTCACGCGATTCTGCTCCATTTCGATTTTTTCGCTTTGTATTAAGTATTCCATCTAGAGAACAATGTAAAAGTAACAAATCCACAGACGGCAGCCTAGGTGCAAGTAGTGATTAGGGGAGAAGCAACGCGAAAGCAATCCCTACTTGGAGTTAAGTATTATCCAAGGAAAAGTAGCGAGCCTATCTGGTGTGAAATCGAAACAACTTAATCTTGAATAGCTCAATTCGGAATTTACATAGTTTTTAAAAATATATTTCCGTGACCAATGAAATTGGCATCTACTCACTAACGTAATACTCTTATTTCATTAAAATATATTCAACTAATTAGATACATTGCTCTTTGAACGTTTCATTAGATTATATATTTGTTTAACCCGTGCATCCCCTTCGATTTTACCACACCTAGTTGTTTGGGTTTTCCCACCCAGATGCTTAAGTCGTATTCATTTAATGCTCACCATTCGAATGTTCAACTCAATTATCGCTCTATCGATAGATTCATGAGAAACGACCACTTTTGGTTTGATCTGAAACAAAAAAAATGAGTTAGTTTTTCCTCTAGAGGGCCATCGGATCAAGAATATGTCTTATGGCACCTATAAGAAGGAATTTTAACATAACATATAAACCACACTCAGTCACTTTAATTAACTAGAAAATAATAATAGCTTTATAATATTAGAAATAAAGAAACAATAATATTTCAGTAAAATAACTAGGAAAAAGATTAATTTTCTCTACATTATGGAAAAATAATAAATCCAAGATGTGTTTTGGACCATTTTCACCACCAACTGGTGTTCATTTTTCCTCCCCCCCTTTCCTACCTCTATCTATATTATCACTCTCTCCTCAATTTATATACAACCCTCTCCGCTCAATTTCCAAAATCGAAAATCGCTCCCAACCAGTTCCTCAATCTGCAATATCCTCCCCTCCTCTCTGTTTGTCACGGGTTCTTATCAGAGGTCTCTTATTACTAGTCCTTAATTATCTGTCTCTTATCAGCATCTGTAATATGGTATTTCTTATCACTGTCGGTAAAACGTTAGGTTAGGTTATTTTACTATTTTTTACTAAGCCATAAGACATATTCATGTCAACAGTAGAGTAAATGTCAACGGAGTTTTCTGGTGTCCCGGATTACTTACAGATGGTTGTCGTGGTGGTGGAACGTTAATTTCGGGAACCGAATTCATGGATAAACTACTGGATGACGTGCTGGGAGAGACACATTGGTTCGATTTTTTCTTCGAATTAAACAGCGATTGTTCGCAGAATTCGTCCAGATCATCGTTCGGTTTCCAGTCGTCGCACGTATCCGTATAATTGTAGCCGAACGAATGTGTGGTCGGCTTTTGTTCTCTAAACTGGTTAACTGTGGGCGCGATCGGCGTTCCTCTATAGATCGATTCGGTCTGCGTGGTCACCGAACTAAAGCTCTTGTTGGTCATACCACTAGACTTGGACATTAAAACAGGCTCCACAGATCCGGTGGCATCCACAGAAGACTGTTTGAAAGAAGACGTCTTTTGGGTGGGAGTCGACATTATGGCAATAGATATTTCAAAGACACTTGAAGATTCTGCAGTGCCGGAATTTCCCAAAAAAGGCTTCGGTTTCGATACCGATTGTTCGGAATTGTCCAAAAAGTGCGGTGCGGATACTGCCAATGAATGTTCTTTCGAAGCTTCGTGATTTGAAATCGGCTCCAATACAATTGGACTTTGGAAATTGTTTGTTTCCGGTACCAATTGCTCGGAATATTTTCGCTCCAAAACAGCAGTGTCCGAAAATTGCGGTGCGGATAACGCGATTGAATGTTTTGAAACTTCGCGGTTCGCGATCGGCTCCAATACAATTGGACTTTGGAAATTGTTCGGTTCCGGTACCGGTTCCTCAGAAAATTGCGGAGCGGATACCGCGATTGAATGTTTCGAAGCTTTATGATCTGCAAATTGCGGAGCGGACAACGCTATTGAATGTTTCGAAACTTTGTGATCCAAAAAATTCAGTGCAGATAACGCTATTGAATTTTTCGAAACTTTGTGGTCCAAAAATTGCTGTGCGGATACCGCGATTGAATTTTTCGAAGCTTTGAGATCTGGAAATTGTTGTGCGGATATCGCGATTGAATGTTTCGAAGCTTTCTGGTCCAAAATAGGCCCCAACACAATCGGACCTTGGAAATTGTTCGTGGGTTCTTCGGTCGATAATTTAGAAGTTATTTCAGACATAACCGATGGTATTGGAGACAAGTGTCCGAAATAGAAGCTGGGAGATTGCGGTATTGAATTCTTTGATCGACCTACATCCGAAATGATTGACGGCGTGTCATATTTATCCAATGAACTCATTTTTTTCTGGTTAGCGAACATCTCCATCCACGTTGTTGTCGTCGATAGTGGGTATTGATCACTGACGGTCTGCTGGTCAACGGGGCTGGTGGTTTCAATGTTTTCTAAATAAACACGAACAACGTTGAAACGGTGAGGGCTTCTCTCAGGTGAACCTAACACTCGTTAGAAATACTTGAGTTTGGAACACTACCATTTGGCAGTTTAGTAAATGTAGGAATGTTGTAAATACTATTTGGTTTGCTATTATTTCTAACTACTGAGGTATAATAAATCTAATCCCTGATTATTGAACAAGTAACCAAACGGCAATAGGTGATTTGGATTTGGTTGTCTAACCGACACACCTTTTATTGAAGAATTTTGTTTTGACGTTACGGTGGATATGTCATGGTCCATTAGTTCTGAAGACTTTTTCGTTAGCGTTGATACAACTTCTGGGATCGAAGGATGAACTGAAGACTCTACAGGTTGAATCACCTATACATAGAAATATATCCGTGAAACGCTCAAATATCACACGATATTAAACATTGAAATTTCATACAGTGCTCAGCGATTTGCTTACGATGGTCGTCATTTCCATTGCCTTTTTTTCTTGCTCGGGGAACACAGGCCAAGGCGAATTGTACAAAATAGACTGAAAAACAAAAACATATTGCATACACACTTCTACATAATACTGATTATGCGTGTACTGAATTGTTGTTAGTTTAATTGATTTTGAATTTTACATTGATAGCAAACCCCTTTGGTTCGTAGTTTGGTTGTCTAGGTTCATTGTCTTTGACGAAAACCTGCATACATAAAAACATACAGATTACTATTTAAATCCTGCCCCAACGGCGATATATTGACCAAATGTCAACTGACTTAAAGATCCAACATGGTCTGATAAAAGTGTGGGAACTTTGAATTTTGTTTATTTTTAGCTATGTAAGTATAAAATTCAGAATGATATATTTAATTTCAAGTTTTTTTAAGCGAATTATAGAAAAAAGTATAATATTAGCTGTAATCATAATTATAGACCATCTTGCATCAAAAAATGCCTACTACTGGTGCTAATTATAAACAAAGAGATTGTACCTTAATTTTTGTCACTTCAGGCTGTTGTTTTATGTTATCTTTATTTGGAAATATCTAAGAGAACAAATCGTTATTTCAGTCTTGGGCATTACAAAAACCCTCTAAGGTTATGCTATTATGTGGCATTATAGGTACCTTAATTTTGTCTACTGCAACTTTTTTCGGTGATTTGGGCTTCATTGGCTCCGCCTAAACATAAAATGAAGTAAAACAAAAGAGTAACAGCTATAATTTTTTTTGGTTTAACTATAAACTATAATAATATAAACCGCTGTACAATGGGTAGGACTTTGATCGGTTGAGCTTTTGTCCCCTCGTTAGTCTGCACTCTACTGATCTGTAAATAAATAAAACGAATAACCATCTTCCAAAACAGTTATAATTGGTATCGTGACCAGGTCGGTTTGGGTGTTTTGAGTACCTTGCGCTTGCCAGCCTTCTGGGCGACTTCTCTAGTGACTTTTCTGAGAGCGTCTAATTTTCGTTTCCGTTCCTCGATTTCTTTTTTCTTCTCCAAAGCCGCTTGTCTTTTCTTGTCGACTCTTATTTGATTTTGCTTTTTCATATACTCTCTCAGGTCGGCCGCCGTGACATCGGATCCGACGGAATCCCTGGAACTCGACCGAGCTGAAATTCAAACTGAACTCATGCAATCATCAACCGTCGGCGACGGTACAAACATAATGTAAATAGTTGTTGTCCTGTACGTTTTTGGCTCATTTTTTGGAGTTGTTCCTGATGTGCAGAGTACTTTGTCTCGGTGATAATATTATGTGCTCAGCACTCGACGCGGACGACGTGTAATAATCGGTGCTTGGTCTTAGTGCGTTCACCAGTGCGTTGTTACAAGAGATACTGTAAGTGACTGTGGTGGGCGGTTCATCTTGAAAACTGTTCCCGAAATACGTCTATTATTTTCACCGTTGGTTATTTGGACCGCAACTATATGGCCGGTCGGTGCCATCGAAGTCCAAGCGTTGAAAGTTCATTACCGAAAAATAATTATGTTTAAATTGCTTAGCTGTCTCTCAAAAACCGTGTTTAGTACATCGCTGCACCGACCGGTCATTACTTTTGCGGACATCAGCTATACTTACATAATAAGTCATTTTTTGTGTTCATGTATAGTTGGTGTCTTCGATTCGGGACTACCGATTGTCGTACATTATTGTGTAAGCAACAAGGAGTTGAAAGCAAAAAAATGCCATGGTAACTACTTATTTATCATTTTATTTCTTTAAATATACTTTAAAAACTTATGGTTTGAAAATTAGGCTAAAGGTAGTTTAAGTTCCATTTCATAACATGAACATGTTTTTTTAAAAATCTGTAATAAAATTTTTTTTTTATTAAAGAAACAAAAAAAAAAAGAAGACATTTGGATATTCATTAGTTTTTTTTTTTTCTTTTGTACTGATTTATACACTTTAACTAGAATGTCAACTATTTCCCAATCGATCAGTCAAAATGTTCAACCGATTTTTATTCATTATATGTGTTGTTCATTGTAGAAGTGAATTTTCTCCTTGTAATCGAATTTTTAAATAACCCGCTTTTGTAAATTAATGAGTAGGAAAACAAATACAAATATTCATTCAGTGTTTTCTATTTTGTATTTATTTTTGCATTTATTAGAGTTGTTTCTCTTTTATTATGAAAGATATGACTCCATTAGGCAAAAATATGTATATTTCAAAGATGTGGAGTTGACCACTTTTACAATGGTTGACACATATAGCTTTATTGAAAATGTTACACTATTCATGCGTTGCTATTTTTAAAACATAAAATCTGTAATGTACACTTTTTAAAGGAAAGCTTTTAAAAAATATCACCATTATAAATGTTATTTTTCTCTAAAATAATTATTTATGTTTATACTGAATAGTGTTCACTATACATTGATTCATGTTAGGGATGGAGAAATTATTAAAAAAAAAATTTTCTTTCATTCCAAGGAATAAGAGTTGGAAACGTTTTCTTTATTTCACATTTTTTCATCGTAGTTTTGATACATAAGATCTGAAAAATATTCTTAAGAAAGATCTAGAATGGGGCTGTATAAAATGTACAGTTTTCTCGAAAATTTGTTTTTCAGAATTTTTTTAATTTCATTTTAATGAGGAAAACACCACAAAAACAATTTAATAACACACTTTTTATTTCTGAGTATGAATAAATAAACAGGCAAAACTTGTCTGACAAATATTTTCATTTAATTATTTTTTTGCCTTACCCTAATCGTATCTACCTTAATATTATATTATAATAGTTTTAAGATGTAAAATGATTTTTACATTGACACATGCATTTGCCAATCTTCCGGTCTAGATGTTAAGTAGAATATTGTCAACTCGGCCTCTCTAAATCGACAAAGGAATACATTTTGGAATAATATTTCTAAACTACATATGTAGTCCTGTTGTTTGGTGACGTTGACGAGACAATAGCGAATGTATTGTACTTGACAACAAGGCGAACTCGACGGCAGGAAGTAGGGACGTGGGTCGGAAGCCTAAGACATTTGATGTGGTGACGGTACAGGAGATGCGCAATCCAATACAGCCACGTGTGAGTGTGTGTAATAATCGTACAGTAGCTGTTACACTTGAATAGTACTGTGCAATGCAATCATCATGACAATAATATCCCGAGGTACGTACATAGAGAATGGCGGATGACGTTATCGACGAGACACACGGTGTACACTGTTATCGACTTGTGCCGGTTGTCTAAGACCCGCCTTTTGCCCATCCGACATGGCATTAATAATAATAATATATTGTATTGTACACGGTATCAGACGTTTCCTGATCCGTACAGGCACCCTTCCGACCGGGGTCGGTCTGCCAGACGTTTGCCGTTGACAGCCAAGGAAACAAGCCCCGTCCAGATAAATGTACAATAATAAAAATATTGCCGTCTCGGTTATCGGCAAACCCTAAACGGTCGGTTAAGTACTACACATGCCATATCGTCGTCTACCGCTTAGATCTCTGTCGAATGCAGTGAACAGCAGGCCCAAAATTTAAACTTACATGTAGGTCAACGGCCGAATTTAACGGTTGAGTTGTTGGTGGGGCAATAAAGCTCTCCGATACCGATTAAAGGACCTAAAGATACTGTTATAACCTAAACAACATAGTCCACGTTGTCTCTAAGCTTATTATATTGATATTAGAAGCTTATGGAAACCGTTCTGAACATTTTCGTTCGTAGAGTGTGTACCAAAATTGTGTTTAGCTTAGGCTGAAAATAATTTCAAATAAAGATAAGCCGCCCTTTAAATGCGCAAGACGTTATCGCTTAACTGAATTAGACCAAAGGTTATTTGTTTCAGAATAACAAAACGATAGCCGAGGTCGCGACTTAAGACCCCGAGTCCATTGAAGTTAAATAGAAAAGTATTAGTAGAGTGATTTCACAATTAGAGGTACTCAATTGGGTTTGAGACGTTTGAAGTATGTTCTCACCTTATGGTGGAGTTGGTACTGACTACCATCGCACCTAATATGTTGTATTCTAACATGAGTTAGTTCAGTACAAAATACATTTGAACTTTAATTTTGTCATTAAATATTATAGTTATTTAACGTTAAGTAAGAAATAAAGGAAAACAATACCAATATGCTATCAACACTCCATTCGACGTTCGCCGAGTACCTTACATTATGTGTCTATCGACACCGCTTTTATCTTGTCAATCAGTCACTGTCGATTTATATTTTGAATTTGTTCATGTGACACTGCGCCGTTACAAAAGGGGAAACTTCCTTTTACCGTTTATCGAAACCGGTGCTATCGTTAGACACGTATCTTCACCAAACGGGAATATTAGTTTTGAAACTCCACAATGACAGCTGATGGTACACAACCCTCGTCAAGTACCACCGCCAAGTTACCCACCGACTTCGCCTTGACTTCATAAAGTATGTTCGTCGTCGCCAATGTAATTAGTTTAGCCATGAACAATGTGGAACTGTCAAAACGATACCATAAACATTGGAGTTAAAGTTACTTGTGGTATTTATCGTTAACCGGTAAGGACCGTATCTATGGAAAATTCACCTTAGCCCTCGAGACAGCTGGCCAACCGCTGTAATACACTTGGTTTAAGGATTGCAATTTTGAAGTTGTTAAAGTTTCAATTTTAGGGTAGGAGGATGTAGTATTATTTTTATCTGCGCGCACTTTAAACTCTAAAACTTTAAAAATAGTTGTGATATGAAAAAAAATAATTATGAATTTCTTGTTAAACCCTAAGAGATATTTCTTTTTTAAGATTTATTTTTCGTGGCTGAGCCTAATTTTTTTAATAATGTAACTAAAAGAGCCGAATTTTTGGCTGTTATTTTTTTTTTGCAATAATTATTTTGTTTTAACTTTTTTGATCAAACAACCCGTTCTGCTCGTTAAAATAAGAAAAATGTCGAAAATGTCAACGACGATATCCACATAGATCGTTAAATTTGTGTAAAAAAAAAATAACAAACTGAGTTTTAATTACTTTTTGTTTCTGGAGAATACTAATTTATGAAAAAAATCCGTAAGTACATCGTTAGCAAAAGCAATGAAAATTATAATTAACAAGCAGCAGCTCTGAAAAATTGGGTACATTTGATAACCAAAGACAGTATTTTCTTATAAGATATTCAAGAAAAAAATGGTAGTAACAGAAATAATTCTTTCCACCCAAGTTTGATTTCCAAAATCGTTTGGACGTGTGAAGGAGTTTTCAAATGAATCACTCGGTATTGATTAAATATATATATATTGCATAAAAAATATAATATCAGTTCACGTTATGATTTTTGGTGGCCTCAAGTCGTTTCCGAGCATTATTGTTTCGCTATAAATCCACTTAATGGTGTATATGTATGTTTTTTTATTGGCTATAATATAAAATAACGCGTTTGTGCTGTAAGCCGAGACTTATTGAGCGAGTAGAGTTACAGGAAAGGTGTCACTTTTCATTTTTCGAAAATTCAATACCATATACGTATTGAGTTCACCCGAGAATTCACCTAGCCGAACCTCTCAAGTTGAAGTCGGATGATGAATACAGTAATAATATTTGTATATACTAATTTATAAATACCTTATGTCTACACTTTAGGCTATGTTAAAAATAAAATAGTCAAAACACATTTTCAAAACGAGGTGGTATCATTTTTTTTTTTACGTTTTGAAATAAGTTCAATAATGTCTGTGACACAAATTTTTGGCGAATCATTTGATTTGTTTTTTTAAATGGTTTTATTCTTATGATTTATAAAGTATTTTGTACTAGTAAATTCATACAATAAGCATAATATGACGTTATGATTACAATAAGAATAATATATAAAAATGAACAGCGTGTGAAGATCGCCATCCATTGACGGTACTCCATTTATATATATTTTTATTAATTTATTAAATTGAGAACAATTCACTGGAAATTTTTACCGGTCGACATCCGCGTT
Source organism: Adelges cooleyi (assembly GCF_023614345.1). Classification (NCBI taxonomy): domain Eukaryota; kingdom Metazoa; phylum Arthropoda; class Insecta; order Hemiptera; family Adelgidae; genus Adelges; species Adelges cooleyi. Next base: position 1,705,861 of record NW_026095977.1, read on the forward strand.
CGATAGGAAGTAAGGGGAACCGAAGCAACGTCCTCGAACCGACACCACTATAGGGTACCTCTATGTATGTGTATAGTACTAATAATTATTATTTATGTGCTATGCGCTGTGTGAAGTGTACAGACACTCGGACCCTACACCACACCACACACTCCCCCCCCCCCCCACACCCCAAGTCGTTTTGGAAATAATAATTGATATTTGTAAGTAGCACCGACGACCCTCCGGGGAAAATTCAATTACAAGACCGTGTCCGCTATATTATAGTAGACGAGCGCTCGTATCATCATTATTATTATTATGTGTTGTGTGCTTTTATCTGGCAAACGCTGATGTGTACCCTGTCGTGGCTGTGTAAAGTACACACGTGTGCACGATAATATTATACTATACTATTGCACTTTATGGGAACCGTGCGTGCACAGGCAGCAATACACGGTTTCAAACATAATAAATACGAATTATTAGTATTGCCTTTGCTGTGTGTGTGTGTGACGAAGGGACGTTTAATAATTTAACGGCCTCCCAAAACGACCAAATTCGACCATAAACAATTACCGTAAGGTACCCCCCCCCCCCCCTGATATATAATAATTTGGGTTATGTGTATACTGTATCTCTGTGCACGAGAGATTAGCGGATACCTACCTGCTTTTTTTGGGGGGGGGGAAGGAGTCGAGTAGACTTTTCAAAAGGGACGGCGATAGAAATTAAATATTATATTATATTACACCCGGAGAATAAATATTTACTCGAGCCTCCTCTAAATTATTGTTATTATTATTGATGAAACGACCGTGTTAAAAGTGTAGGTGTTTCGGCTCGGCTGTTTAATTAACCGTTATGGGAGAGACGAAAAACGTTTTGTTTGGCATTTACCGGGGCTTAAGTATAAGTATGATAACAATATATATATAGGTACATAATAATATTATATTATCATGAGGTTTTTACCGGTGTAGACGGGCAACACGCGATTACTGCTATTGTTTGTGTGCGGTTGTGGTGTTGTTCGAGTACAGCACACGACATGTTTCCCACATTTAAGGCAGAGTTTACAGGCTTTTAAGTACATACAACAAAATATAATAGTGATGAAATTTGGCCCGTGCGTGCGTTGTATTTTCGAGAAACTTTTGCACGCCGATAAAATATTATTATACATTTAAACGACTCGTCGGTTTTGAAAAAAAAAAACCACAGGACAGCGGTTTGTTTCCATATAAGACTTTCATTTACACTGAGTGTTTGTAAGACCTACCCGGGTCTATAATAATTAATTTGGATAGTTTAGTATTCTCCCATCGCCACTGTAAATATAGAGAAAAATAACAACTATATCCTGGAAAAACGGAAATTAGCTAATTTATGCTTAAAATTAAAAAAAACTAATAACTTTCTGCAATTATATTTCCGGAGAGGGGGGGGGGCACTCTTAGGGTAAACCTGCTTAAGGGCCACCGCGAACATAATAATGTTATAATGTACATAATAAATTGTAAACAGAACATAGTATAAACAATTTTACATTAGTTGATTTACACAAAACTAATTCTCGACTAAAGAAATCTCTTCTAACATGATATTTTTATATCATACGGTTATAATACCTTCACTTTAATTTTATCATGACACATTGCCTTGTATACAAGTCCATACACTTGTTATGTAACTGTATTATTTTTTATTTAAACTATTTTTGTAACATAATAAAGCAACTAGTTGCTAACTAAAAAAAATCTTTACTTAAAAAAAACCCCTTATTTTTCGTTTTGTTTTAAAACAAAATAATAATATTATGAATTAGGTCATCGGGCGTCGAGGGATTCGAGTAAAATATAAGTTTTAAACAAATATTTTGGCAATTATTTTTCCACGTTAATTAGTATAAATGGCTATCACAATGTTTGCCGGTGAATATTAAATATGAAAAAAACTGAGTTGGAAAGTTCCGAATGGATTATTTTAAAAGCAAAAAGCACTAAAGTCGGTAAACTGCGCAATGTCAACACTTCAAGCGACTATCGTTTCAAACGGAACATTTTTTTAAAAAAATTATGCTTACACAACTTAATACCGTTTTGCTTGGAATAACCTCAATTCTGTTTCAAGCATTCTACATAATAATATTCGCATGACTCGCACAACTCTCCCCTTTGAGATTTTAAAAACATTTCTCAGCCAAATATGTCTTTTATATAAATCGTCGGAATATTTGTGTATTATGTATTTTGAATACAATTTCTCGTTTCTCTGACAATTTTCAAACTTATATCATACTTCATAGCGTTATTCATATCATATCATAGCGTTGATTGTTATTAATTTTGTTATTGTCTGGCATGACAACATTGTTTTATGAGAATGAGAGAAAATGGTCGACCCCGAATTCTATGGGACGAGGCCAAGAAGAAAGATATTATGAAAAGTTTTAAGGAGTTGTATGAATAAATATAAGACATAATATTATAATATTTTATGCGTTAGTAAGATGAATTTCCGGCGTGGAGACCATCAAGACTGGATGGCACTCGACAACATAAGGAAACTGCATCCTTTTGGGTATTTGTTTATCTTTTTTCGAATTATAAATAACGCCGCGGAATGATTAATTAACGGAACGGCAGAATAACAAATCGTTTTGGCCTTGTCGCTCTTACAGTAAAATGTTTGGTAGTGTTTAAGTATAACAGCGGTGTTTATACAAGTGGTGAGATTGATCGCTCAGATATCCGTTTGACAACTGTTTTCATACTTAAAGTTCTTGAAAATAATTTTATAAAATAATCCATCGAACAAATTATACTCAAAACTACTCGGTTATGTGCCAAAAATACATTTTTTCCCCTAAAGTCGAGAGTTTCCCTTGAATTAAGAAAAAACACACCAAAAAACGATTATAAAATTTTGAATAATCCGTCAAATCTGGATTTGAATACAATTCCTTAACTTTCCTAGCTTGCATGTGAAGTTGATCAGATGTATTACTATAATATGATGTGTGAACTTTTTTTTAAATTTGTGCTGAATATACGGTTTTAAGTGGAAAATAGTTTAAATTATGCCCACGCTTAAAATTAACAATTTTAGTAACATTTATTTATTTTTATTGCGAAGTTTACTAAAATAGCGTAGAAGAAATATTGTGTATTGCATTTTTAATAGCAATGAAATTTCTTTCAGCTTTAAAAATTCTATACTAAACCATTAATTAGATATTATGCAACAATCTATCGACAGCCTAAAAACCTAATTTATTAATAATTATTAAACAGAGGGAATACGTTTTTTTTTTCTTATTAAACAATTTTAAATTACATTAGTTTTCTTTTACAAAAAAAGGCAATCTTGTAGTTTTCCTTTTTGGAGACACTTAAGTTTATTTTATTTTAAAATATTGGACGATACTCGAATTGTAATTTTTTTTTTCCATAGTTCTATCAACTTTTAAAACTTAAATGGTAACACGACGTATGCCTAATCAAATTTTTAAATTAATAATAATTTGCTGAAAATTTAGACTGGTTGATAACCAGTTATGGATAACCATTACTTTTCATGTTACTATAAAGTTTAAAATGTAGAAGGGAAGAGTTTTACCAAATATTATGGGTTGGTTTTTTTTTTATATACAAAAAAATTCAAATTTTAGAAACAAATATATACTAAATGAAGCTGTACAAAAAGTAGTTTTGACAAAATTTCCAATTATGATATGAATACAGAATTGAGTATTAATGCTAAGCATATTCTTGGTATGAGTATCGTGTTGTACATAGAAATTTACTTGGATGTGCGAAGCCTTGGAGATAAGTTTTCTTGGAACGAGTAGTCGTCGTTTAGGCGTCTTCGCCACTCAAGAAAAACCGTACAAAGTGAATGTCGAGGGGCAGGAAAATGGTCCGGACCCTTTCGACGTAGTACTGTAGCAACGCTGTGTTCTTGATGACCATGTCTGATTCGAAATCCGTCGTTTCGCTGAGCTCCAAGTCTAAGGCGTTGAAGCCCCATTGCCATTTGGGCACTTCGAGTTTGAGATATTCCGCTTCGAGCTGATTTCGCATGCACTGAATCATGCTGTTCAAAGTGTCTTCGTCGATTTCTTCGGCGGTCGCCATGTGATAGGTCAAACTCCAGAGAACGCCGTGTCGCAAGTCCAGAAGATCCACGGCCGACGACAGCGGATCTCGCAACAGCAACCAAAACGTTGTCAACCAGTTCCGGATCTCCGCTGGGTCCTCGAGATTGTGTCTTTCCGCGTAGGCCGCGTACGTCTTGAGGTGGACCCACGCTCGGTACGTGACGTTCGCCTGGATGATTCGCAAAACTATCTTTTGGAATCGCACATAACCATAAGGGACCATGTACCAAGTGCAATTCAACGACTCGAGACACCTTGCTTTTCTGCATCCGAGCATTTGCGTTTTGGCATTGGTCCACAAAACCTGCGAAAACGATTCACACACGTCGTCGACGGTGCGCGTTATCTGGTCGCCCCAGTGATCCAATGTGTAGTTCTGCAGTTCGAACAGTTTCTTGGGCTCGGCCAACGCCTGGTCGATTTTATCCTCCAAATCCGGTGCCGGCAAGGTCTCCGGGTCCGGCGTCTGCGATATTATCATCAGCCCGTCTCTCTTGCACCGTTGGCAGTACTCGTCGATGTCGTCGATGTACTTGCCGAGGTCGGAGAAAAACAATTTTGCCGGTTCACTACTGTAGAGGGTCAGGTACGCTTTGATTTTGATATGGATCCGCCAAAAGCAATTGCGAACAGACGTGTCGAGCATGTAGAACAACGCAAGTATCCGGGTCAGGTCGGTGTCGTTTTGACTGATAGCACCTATGTGGTAATTGTTGACCGTCCGGAGCAACTGCAGATTATCCCTGATTACTAACCCGTTAGTGCATTGCAGCGCTTCGGCTTTTCTGGACAATTTTTTCACAGCTTTGGTTCTTTCGACGCTATACATCCTGTCGGCCGCCGACAATAGGTCTATATCGTGATCGGTCAAATAGATTTTATCTTTTTCTAAGGTAGGGGTGTATTGCAATCCTTTCAAAATGTAACGGTTGTAGACGATTTGCCGAGAGGGATACGATCTCCAATCGGCACCCTAAGACAAACACACAACAGAGTCGTCGCGTTAAATATTTCGCTACAGCAGTTGAAAATAGACGGTGATAAAAATAACGTAAGACACTCGTTTTCTCTATAAAAATAATTGCAAAGTTTTAGGGATTTAGGTCTGAAAATTAAAAATGACTAGAGATCTAGAATGGAACTATAACATATTATGCAATTTCGTTAAAAAAAAATCTAACCAAACATTTTTTTCAATCAGGGAAACCCCATAGAAAGGAGAAAATTACATTATGACCGTAGTCAGATTTCAGGTCGCTATATGTGAGTGAATCAACAGTTAACAGATAATAAAAATATTGTCATTATATTGTTAATTACCATAAATGGGTAACTACCACTCTAAAAGTTACTAAAGCTCAAAATATTAGGACGGGGGGTAGAAACTTAAACAATACTAAATAATTAATAATTTAGTATTTTTATAATAGTGTACAATAACATAAATCATGTTTTAAAAATAAAAAACTACAAAATTACAAAAAATGTTCAAGAAAATTAGTGTTTTACATTAAACTTATCACCTATTACAATTTATAACAACCTTATATTTTATACTCAATAATTATTGTTTAATCAACGTCGAATCGTACATCATAATTTTTCTTTCTTTAAAACCTAACCTAAAACGGAGGTATCCTACTAAATCCTCTCATTGACCAATTTAGTCCCTCTACACAGACACTAATGTCGCTCAACCATTTAGTTTACCATTGTGTTCATTCCTCATTTCATCGGTCCACTTGTCCATCCATTAAAATTATGTCTGCAAAAAGGCACATTTCTGTCGCACAACACCCTTGTTATGATTACATGTTGCCAAAATAGTACTGGGACCACTGCAATAATTATTACTAGTTAAAAACGTTATAGTAGAATGTTGAAAACATTAGAATAATACAATAACCAACACTAAATTACGGAAATTGCTTCATTATTTTTTTTTCTCGAAAATTTTGTTGATCACTCATTCAATAATTGGCCAATATTATTATTTTATAACAAATACTTAACAATACAGACAAATATAAATAAAAAAAGTACTTTACCGTCATCATGTTTATTGATAAGATCGTCAGAAAAATGTTTAAATGCAATGCACTCATTTTGATTGAAACGCCTTTACTCAAAACAGAATACTGATAACATTAAGTGTAGCTGTTAATATGGTCTATGAGCACCATACCATAATTTACAGTGCGGCATAAGAAATAACGGTACACAATATAATAATGACAGTAAATAAATACAATGTATTTAGTTTCCATTCGATTCTCGGCGTACAGGTGTGCTATATACATGTGAAAAACTGATTTTGTTTTTTTTAATTTAATATATTGTAGCTGTTATGTTTACGATACTGGCAAAAACGCAAAAGTAGAAAAACGTATGTATGACAAATAATAAAATTATTATTATTTTATAATAATAGAACGTTAAAGCTTTTAAATATTATTGTTTATTGACTAAGACTACAAAAATTGATAACGTTTTCAAAAAATATATTCTTTTGATTAAAATTCAAAGCACTTACAGCCGGTTTCACCAACTATTGTAAAATACACTCTTAACACAATGTTAGTTAACAATTTATTTTAATTTAACATCTGGTTAAAAGAAATGAGTTTCACCATAACATTATTAATGTTAAATTGTATATGTTAAGTTAACAAAGGCCCCCAAAAAAAAGTAGGTAGTGATAAAAATTACTTCCATTGTTGTACTCAGGACAGGTAATACATAATAATATTATCTAAATTACAAAATACAATAAAGTATGATAATTGAACCTATAATGCAAACGTGTTCCATTCCTTTTTACCTTTCTACCTACATAAAATAACTTCTGCTTACCTAATAAAGGGTTATCGAAGATGTCTTTTCTATTGTTCCCTAAATACTCAATATAAAGAAGTTCCTCATCAAATGTGTAATTCATTATTATATATTACTAGTATACTCAGTCAACAGAAATTATAATATAATTTCTGAACTCTAATAATATAAATATTTTATATAAGTGCTACAGTACCAATTTAACATGCCGATTAACTTTTCAACAAGCCGATTTCGGGTGATTAATTTAGCAATGTTTTAAGGCTAACAAATCTCGGTGAAATCCAATTTTCACTAACTAGCTGTTAAATAAGTTAAATTCTTAAAAAATGTTGGTGAAACCGGCTGTTAGTATGATAATAATGTTAACAATTAACGGGAAACATTTGGAGTGTGGCCAGAAAAATAATGGTAATTTTTTATAAATTCTTAAACGATACTCAATGTGAGGCAGGAGTCTTGACCCAAGTGAAACTTTATTTATCATATCAGAAATGGTTCATAATGAAAAAAAAAATTAATTTTTTCAAGGAAACAATAAAATGAGTCAAAATAAAAGTTATGTAGTGAGAATTTGAATTGAAAAGCTTTGAGTTTTGAGGTATTTATCAAATAATTCAGACCACCTTTTAGGATGACATACGGTCAGTTGAATATTTTATTATAATTTTAAACCAAAATATTACAAACAAAAAGCCAAAGTGTATGTTATTTAAATTACATTATTGTCTATGTCGAAAATGGCATGATCTTTTGTATCATTATATTGACCATCTAAGAAAAATCGTAAAAAAGATAAACTGACGGGCAACGTACTCTGTACATCTTCAAGGTATTTTTTTAGGTCTTCAGCGTTTTGCTTAGCCACCATTTCGGTCAGGTCGATTTCAATTTCTTCAAATTTTCCCAAAACCGTGTCTACTTTCGGCACGCTCAGTTCGATGAGTTTATTCTTAAGGCTATTTAAAATATACTTTGTCATGGATTGCACAGTTATGAGGTCAATTGTTTCGGTGATCATATGATATCTCAAAGCCCAGAGGACTCCGTTTTTCACGTCCAAAACATCTATGGCCAACAACAGCGGTTCTTTGAGCAGTAACCAAAACTCGGTCGGATTACTAACGTCGTATACGTTTCCCCCTAGAACTGCGGCGTAAGACATGAGGTGTATCACTACTCGATACAGCACGATCGCTTCCACGACTTTTCCCACTGACATTTGATGAACGACATTTTTGTATGGGGCTAAGTACCATTTGCAAGTGTCTGAATCGGCTAGCGTTATAGCTGCGCGCATCATTTCTATTGTAGCTCCCCAACTGACTTCGCCAATTGGTTGACAAATTTGCTCCAAATTCTGTGCCACAATAAACAGCGTGTAATTCCACTCCTGGAAATTTGTCATGTGCTGGTTTAATTTAGGGTGGTCCTTTAATAAAAGAGCATATTCCTCGAATTTTTGGTCTATTTGGTCGATAGATATATCCACGGGAACAATCTTCTTTTGCTTACATGCCCGACAGAACTGATCGAGATTTTGATTTACCTGCTGTGTAACATATTTGAATTCGACACTAGCACTGTTTTTTTGCCCACACATTTCAAACGCTACTATACCAATGTGAATTAACCAAAAGCAATTATGAACGATTGACTTGGCTTCGTAAAATATCGACATCATCTGCTTTATATATTCATTAATTTTGGGCAATTCCCTCGCTTCACCACTCGCTTTGGAAACCGACAAGCTTTTAAACAGCATTACGCCGAAGTTACATTGTAACACCAACATTCTTCTAAAAAAATGTTCTAGAGCCAGCTCTTTTTCTGGATTGAACTCAGTACAATCATTCGTCAGCAAGTCAATTTCTTTTTCACCAATATCAATTCGTTTTTCTTCAATGAGTGAAAATTTCAGAATAGTCTCTACGAATGTTCTGCCATAAGTGTTTTGACGGGCATGGTATTTTTCCCAATTTATACCCTAAAAAGAGTAATATTAGATTATATTATTTCATCCAATTTTTATTGCAAATTAACAAGTAAAACATTGGGGAAAAAAATTTAACCAAAAGCGTAACTAATAAATTGCTAAATAAAATTAAATAACAATGCTTAAAACAAACAATTTTGTCAGTATAAGAACAAACCAAAGCAAAGAACGTCTTTTAATATGGGAAAGTACTGATTGAGATCCTTAGATGGTCTAAGGCTACCAGCTACAGATATTTCGATGTCCGTGTTTCGACCATTTACACAACAAGCTGCTCATAAGAGTCCACGAAAGAATCTATCCAGACACTTACCAATAGTCTTTATGATTCAGATAGTAATTAGCTTTAAATAATTTTCCCGCCTGCGAAGTACTCATTGCGTACTTAACAGAAAATACCCTGTGAGGCTTGTGCTGTTAGGCCATCCATTTAGTACAACTAGTAAAATATGTACATAAAAAAAGATTTAAGAATAATGTTTCTTTGTCAAAAATGTATTCACTCCACAAAACTTTTTAAAATAATTCTTACCAGGACTGCAAGGCCAATCGATATCAAAACAAGTGTGGGGAATTTTACTTATAAGAGTTATTTAGATATGCCTAAGCGTTCTATCATGGCTCAGAATTTATCCAGAAATTAGAACCTAAGCGTTTCACTATGGTTCAGTTAATTTCAAATTCACCACCCCAAGCACATTATGCTAACTTTTTACTTGCATGGCAGTGCTTTACTTACTGTACTTTACACTTAAAATTATTCGCAAAAATTTAAGCAAAAGTTAAAAAATATTTTAAATATTGAAAATCGAATCTCTTAAAGAGCAATAACCCAATTTAGATTGCTAAATCCACAACTGTAGAGATGAAATGTTGAATTTGGGTATTGTGTGGACCATAACGGGTTCAGGGAGGTTCGCAGGTCTTCGGGAATTATCTTAACTGAAAGTGATAAAATGACTTCCAAATAAAGGTTTCAATGCAAATTTGTAGATGGTAAAAATACAATATTGATAACACAGCACTACACTGACAATAACGTACTCAAAATTATATTTTTATAATTAGGGTAGTTACGATAATGGTTGATATTTTGTCTATGATAATTTAAAGCCTTTGTTTTTCATACATCATAACTAACAATATATTATGAAAACATTTTTTAGATACCTTTTGGCTGTTTATGCGTTATTCATTCTCACATAGCAGCCTAGAAATTTACTACGGTCAAAATGTAATTATCCCTATTTTTATGGTTTCAAAACAAATTGGTTATTCATTTTAACCATTGGAGTTTAAAACTGTAGCCAAGCGAATAACACTATAAAATACATCATATAATGTATCAGTAAAAAATATTTTATTTAACAATGTAAGTTTTAAAACCATTTTAAAGCAATTTGTTAGGTTATTATATGGTCGCCTGAACAGGCATTTCTTATACAATATCAATGGTTATTGAATGGTTATTGAAATGAGATAACCCATATGTTTGTGTAAAAAAGTACTTTAATTGCAATAATTGTTCTTAAAAAAATGTCTTCCCTCAAAATAAAAATTATATTATTATACTTATTAAAAAAAAAATCTCTTACTTTTGTTTGGTTAAATTGGTACGCATCGGTTGACTTCAGGAGCTATTTTTTTAAAAAAAAAAGAACTATAAGTTTAAATGAATTATTATTAATTTAAAAACAAAGTTTAACTGTAACATGTGCCATTCGCCCGATGATAATAATTTTAATGTAAACTATAAAATTGTGTTGGCTTATTAGACCCAACAGTTATTTTAGTATTTTATTAAATTGGGGGTTTTTGAAGGTTATAAAACATAAATTATAGTCTGTGGTTTAATTTTTAAATCATTTTCTTTATAGGTACAATTTTTTTATTGTATTGTTTATAGTAATTATTTCCTAAAATAAATTGGTTATCAAAAATAATTACCAATGTCGCCGCTAGCGTTATTATTGCCAAACAAGTATACAAATTCTTGGACGTATTCATTTCGATGAGATCCTTAGCAACGCCTGTATGAAGAGCTATCAAGAACAATGAAAAGACAAACGCAAAATTGTAATGGATATTCTATGCACGAAATACGATAACGCGAATATAAAATATCTTACAAAACAAAATAAAACCACGTAGGTATATTATCATTTTTTGTTCGCAAGTGTTGGAAAAATGCTATTGGTTTTATTCGTACCGTGTCAACACCATACGGTCTCATGTTTATTTATTTTTTTTTTTTACCAGAGAACCTATATGCTATGTAGGTCACTGCCATCCCGAAATATGTATACCCGCCGGTGATTTTAACGGTATTGCAATAGTTTCCATTTAAAAGTACACAAGCGGCGAAAAGCCCGAGTAAACCGACCAGATATTTGCTTAGTCGTTGGTTTTGGAAAGATCTTTTTTGGCAATTCAAAGTAACGCTACGACGATTTTTATAATGCTAGCGTTATTTGGGACTTTGCAACGACCTAGTACCTATTGTTACCAACCAAAAATCAATTGGTCAACAACAATATTATCATAATTTATAATATTAGCAGCGCTAACATTCCGTTACACAAATTATGTACCGAATTCATACGTCGTAATGGTCATGACAATTATTATATTATTGATAAAGCTAATAGACTGATTGTAAACCGGTGGTCAATTAAACATGTTAACATTAAAAAAATTCTGAATAGGCTGAATAGTTTGTCATTTAAATCAAGAGCCATTAATAATGTTGGACACCAACAAGGAGACTCAAACGATTTTTGGAATTTTTTTCGAAAAATACAATTCCACTCATATGGGTTTTTTTTTCATAGAAAACAGTTTAATAAACGTTGAACAACACACACATTGTTATAGCAATACTCGCATATTTTTTTATTTTATCCGTGAAAATGTATACTGGAATACACTAACGGCTGTAAAAAAAAAACATAATATTCAAAATAGATATTTTATACTGAACAAATGCCTAGTCGAGAATGTTGAACATTCAAGTAAGATACAAATGTATTCTGTGAACAACAAAATATGGTAATGGTTTTAACAGCCAAACTATTGCCATTTGGTATATCCTTACAAAAACAGTTATGAACATTTTACTAGAGACGTCTAAAAACAGAATTATTGTATTAAAGTTAACTTGACTTAACAATACCATAATAGACAATAAAATATATTAACGAAAAAAATTACTAGTTGGATAGAAGTGGTAACTAAACTTGGAATTCCTCTAATTTTAAAATGTTTTTGTTCAATTATGCACAAGTATAATAAAGAATAATTGATTGAGATGTAGCAAGTATAGTTAAATGTAGTCATGTAGGGTGAAAAGAGACGGGAAAGGACAAAGGTTTTATGTGCCAGAAAAATGGTGTACGGAGAAAAGAAAAATCTTATAAGTCAAGTAGCGAGGCCAATCAATGAGCCATTATAAGCCCTTGTATTATCTAATTTTTGAATAAAAAAAAGGCATTGTTGCAAAATTATAAAAAATGCAAACTTGAATTGCATGTTCTTATTTTACGATAAAATGTTATCATGTCAACGTTTGCAAAAAGCTCCATACAGTAAAAAAAAAAAAAAGTATAATGGTGGTTGTAATAGTTCAGCATGTTTTTTAAAAATAATTTTTACAAAATATTTGTTTCGACAAATTTGTACGTTTGAAGAAATCTTAAATGTAGTAAAAAATTACAAGGTTGAACTATTGAGCAGATTCCGAATACAGATCAGCACAGTCTACAAGGACAGGTTACAGTCTGATAAAAGATTTCTGGAATTTTAGAAAAACACAATTCTACCGATATGGATATAACACAATATGATTGTGTTCGACTTGCAGATTTTATTTTCATAGATAACAGTTCAGTAAACATTGAACAATACACACATTGTTATAGCATATTTTTTTATTTTATTTATGAAAATCTGTATAAGAATACACAAACGACTGTAACGAAAAACCACATAATATTCAAAATAGATATTTCATACTGAACAAATGCCTAGTCAAGAACATTCAAATAGGATAAAAATGTGTTCTATGAACAACAAAATATAACAGTAATGGTTTTAAAAACCACACTTTGGCCATTTTGCCATAACCTTCTGAATAGTTATTAGAAAAATTTAATCAGTCCACCTATAAATAGTAATACTTTATAAAAGTCAACTTGACTTAAGATTACTGTAGGCAATCGCAGGGGCGTATTTACTTCATCCCCTGGGGAATAGAAAAACAATTGAACAAGACGTAAATGTCACATAAACTAATGTAGATACATTATTGATCACTGCATTTCTATCTTCATAGAATAATAAACTAATCAAGAAAAAACAATTATATAATAAGAAACCAATACTTAAACCCTAAACTATAAAAATAATACACTCTATAAGTATACGCATGAGTATATTATTCTCACGGTGAAGGATTCAAGTATTCATTTCTTTACTATAAATTGATCAATTTATGAAAACTCAGAGAACAACAATATTTTCGGTTTTTTTGGTGTCATTTAATTGTTTTAAATAACCGTAGTAACATAATATTTCATACAGCCATGATAATAATTCTTATCAAAAACTGATAAGCTAAGAATATTAATAAAGTAACTTTTTCTACAACATTTAATTAAAATAAAAAGAGCCAAAAATAATAGTTTAACCACAGAATAAATTAAATCACAAAGAACAGTTACAATTGTAATCAAAACCGTGGTGGCTATGTTTTAAGCCGGCTATAATAATAATAATAATGTATAGATATATATATATATATATTAATACTCTACTGATTGAAAAAACTATTCAATCACTACTTGGATGGAAATAGACTAGGTAGAGGAATTTTAGAGTTTTTTTTAAATATTATTATGTACAAGAACATTAGGAATACTTGATTAGGATATACGTCTAGAAAATATTGTAAACATTTAAATAAATTTAAGATTTTTTTTTTTTGATAAATTGTATAGATGATAAAAAAAACCTTTTTACATTTTTTATTTTTAATCTGGTCAGAAAAACGATGACAATGGCTTCACACATACGTTTGACCCAAATTCGGTGTAGATAAAAAGTTGTTTACTGTTTTTGATTAGATAAAACTATTTTAACGATCCATTGTACGCTATGGTATATTTCTTTAGGTTAAAAAATGTAATTGTAAATTATCGCTATGTAATTTATTATCATTAAAAAAACGTTAATAATAATATTATTGTTGTAACAAACAAAAAAAAAACTATCGTTGTACAGGAAAAAGTATAGGATTTAGATTGGTTTTTTTAAAACTATAGATTAGATTTTAATAATTAACGACGTTATTCTTTGATTTACAAATTAAAATTATTTGTAACTATAAACGGTCGAGAAAAAAAAACCGTAAATCATACGTTAAAAACTAGAATTGATGTCACAATAAGAGCAACAATATTATTACTATTGAAATAGCTGTTATTGTTATATTTTATACTATAACGATTGTGTCTGGAATTTGATCTATACCAGTCACAATATGGATGCTTCCCTAAAAAGGTTAGGTCATTGGTGTAACAATTGTTGCAAAAATGAATATAATATAAAATATTTCTATATTAACATAATAAGTATTATAAAATTGCAAGTTTTTCAAAAGCAGGTTGTAATCGAAGCTTGATATTGCCAGGTTTTTGTTCCGCTGTCGGTTTGTTTTTATAACCAACGCATAAGTTTGGCGGTTGTTTACTTAAGTTGAGTCGATTTTACTGCAGAAGTAGAATAATATTTTGTTTTTGTAGCTTTAAGCGATTCATACGTTTTTCCCAAATCTATATCGTTTTTTAAAAGCGCCTGAATTGGTTAATTTCATTATGACCTAACGTTAAAATTTTCCCTATTTTTTTTTCACATTATTTGAAACTCTTAGGCATTCGATCTGTAGCAGTGGCATTTTTTTGTAAATAAAAAAAGAGTCTTTGCAATCAAGCGTTGGTAAAACACTACAAAAATAATTTCAAAAAGGATTCTTAGTACCAAAAAAGGCCAATACATATATTTTATTTTTACATTTGGCCCTTTTTTTAGAATTTAGAATAATTGGTTAATTTTTAAATTTATATAATATCTTCGATATAGGCAAGTATTTATAGCCTAGACCTGTTTAATTTTTTTTAACATAATTGTATTTATTAAATACAAAAATGTTTTTTCAAAAGAAACATTTATTAAAGATTTTTTTTTAATTGCAATTTAATTGTAATTAGCAATAGACCCAAAATTTTGTTTTCAATCAAATACATTATTTCATCTATTATAATACTTAATATTAACAACTGTGTACTGGGTTGGATTTGAATTTTATTCATAAATTACTAGACCCTAATTGTTATGTAAAGTTAAGGTCATAAAAAAGTTTGAGTTAAGAACTAAATACACGTGATGAAATATTGTATATTGTAGTTTTATTTTCTACATTTGCTTTAAATAAAGAAAAATAGTTCTATATAAAATAAATAAACTGTATTGTACATATTTTAATATATTAACAAGATACATTCAAATATGCCCCTTAGACACAAATACGCCCCATAGTTGAGTATTTATAGTTGAATATAAATAAGAACTGTTTAAAAATTGGTAGATTATATGTTACTTGATTGGTAAGGTTGAGCATAGGATTATAATATGTACAAACCTTTAAACTACAGGTTGGAAAAATATCCACCCCTTCTAAAAAAATGTTTTTTTATGATATTTTTTTGATTTAGTCAACGTTAATTTTAAATGTTTATTTTAAACATAAAAACCTAAGTTTAGACTCATTGTCATGGTTGAAATCGAAATCTAATTTATTGTATGCTCGGATTATCCTACTTATGGGCCGTTTAACCGATAATATGTTGTATGGAACGGAACATGTACTCTGGATTCTGGTGAATAATGTTTGGACATGCCAGTGTCCAACTAAAAAAACAATATAAAAAAATTATAAAAAAATGAAATTTTTTTAAACAATAAACTTATACTAAAAACGACACATTAGTTAAAATAATAAAAAAATATACCGTGCTTTCTTATAGTGTTATAGTGTATTAATTACATAGAAAAAACCTATACAGTTGATAACATTATACAAGCAAATCATTGAACATAATAGATAAATACTTAACTATACTATGAAAATAAGCTAAATATTTTTTGTTATAATTTATATATTAAAATTAGTTTTTGTTGTATCGCACACCGCATGAGTATGTAGATTATTATACAAAAGTGAAACATAACAAGACGCATATATAATATTGCCATTGCCAAAAAGATTTAACTATCTAGTAATAATTTTATCTAGTAAAAGCGTATGTCAACAAATATTGTTTAAATGTACATAAATAAACAATAAGTTAACAAAATTACTTAGTATGTAAATTATATAGACGGCAATTTTTTCTTACTTCAGTCAAACCTAATTATATTTTTTAAAGAACAGTCACTTGATTAGTATAATCATATCTATTTTTTTATTATTATTAAAAAACATTGTCGTCTGAAAATATTAACACTGTCCTCAGTTAGAGTAGAGTAACAATACATTTATTTCTCGCACTAATATACCGATATAATTGAACATTTGAAGACGACAAAACTGTATCTTATCAATTAAACCGAAAATTTATTAAACGAATTAAATTGTAGCATTAATTTTATCTGCGTGCACTTCCCCTCCCATCCTAACTTTTATACTCTTATAACTTTAAAAATAGCGGTTCAAAACTGGATATCAATCGGTCAATTTTTTTTATTAAAACATTCTTAATTTAGTAAGTTAATAAATTAAGTTTTTTTTCTATTCATTTGTTTTTTTCTACACTTAAATGTAATTATTGACGTTTCTTATGTTACATAGTTTTTAGATGTCTTGTTAACTTGGTATTTACCTTATTGTAATGTTCTTGTATTTATATAGTACAATATTACAAAATGTTCAATTTTTATAATTTTTAATATTTTCTTGTGCTTTATCTACTTTTGGAACTTAAGTGGTAACGTATGTGTCTTAATAACTTATTACACTAAGAATAATTTGATGACAATTTTGACTGGTCGAGAAATGTTTGACAAAATCGTTATTATTTCAAGAGTAAACTAGCGTAGGCGTTGAAAGAATCACCGGGTAGAATAAATAAAATTACTTAATTTTAATAAAACCATATTAACAATAACGATTTTATTTAATTTGTTTTACATAGGTTACATTTTATAGGTACTTATACTTTATAATTATTGCTACAATGCGTACAAAAAATGTACGCTACTTGTTTTAAAGACAAATTACGCAGTCTGTTTTCATTTACATAGTCCAACTGTGTGTCGCTATAAATCATAGTAATTTACCAAAGAAAAAATACCTCATGCCATTGACTGGATTCTCTAAAGAAAGGTGAACTTAGTGCAAATTCACGTTAACTTAAAAAATTTCAGTTACACGAGAAAAGTTGTTGATACAAATCATGATTTACACAAAGTATATTTTAGCGGTCTTGATATTAGTCAGCACGCAAACCTTAAAGTGTAACTGTGACATCAATTATGTTTATGAGGTAACCATTTTTGTATTATATAGTTTTTAAATAGGGTACAGTTAAATGTACATAAGGCTTAAAAATTCAAGATGTATATAATCGTATTAAATATAATATGTTTAAAACTTGTAAATATCAAAACATAAGACATTACTGATACTTGATTAAATAAAAACGAATTTGTCTATTACAACATTTTAGCTAGAGTGAATAAGGTATTCATAAATATTCAAAAATAGCTGGAAGTTAATTTCATTTTGGCCTTAATAGTAGCCAAGGAAAAATTAACTGAGAAGTGTCACCTTCGAGAAGTTCGTTGTATAAAGGTTGGCCCAAACCCCTAAGCATTATTAAAATAATAAATACAATATGATTTTATTAGACTAAATATTCAAAAAACAATCTAAGTTATAGAGCACCGTAATTTAAAGTTGAATAATATGTACAACCGGTGTTTTTCACTAATGGTCCATTTAAGTACTATTACCCTATAATCTCTTTACTGCTGACATACCTCACTCAAACATCACTAACACGGCCACTTTTGTCGACGACACCTGTATAACTTCTTCTGAACCAGATATTTATTTAAGCATTGATAACCTTCAAATTAATTTAACTGAGCTTCATCTTGGGCCTTGAAGTTAGTCATCAAATAACACTTAACAATAATATTATAATAACAATATAAAACTCCGTTAAATACTTAGGCATTCACCTTGAATAACCTGAGCTACTCACATTAAAATTAAAAATACATCTTTTAAATTAAAACTCCCAACAATATATTATTATGGGTGCAGGGTTTTTACCTACTTTTATATAAAATGTAATTTTTCCAGAATACTGTTAGCTTAGTAAATTTGTGAATTGTAAATATTTTGTTTTCCTTTTCAGGATTCTGTTGATCGTCGCCATTTTTTCGAAGTTATTGACCAATTCAAAACAATGGAGCAAAATCCTACAATTATTTCGGAATCCGACAAGAAAGCTCTGTTAGATAAATTGGACAGAGGATTGCCGATGACAGACATTGTAAGCTACTCAGAGAAAACGTCAGCACTAGCCTGTGGGTACGGCTTCGTGGCACTCTATATGTTATACCACATAAAGCAGATGGCCGATGACAAATATATCCGTTCTAATACCTTGGTCCAGTACAGCAATTACCTGCACCGTATGCTACTGGTTATGTACATGTTGAGATGCCCTATTTTCCGGGGCACGTGGTTCGTGGCTGTCTACGTTGACGCTCTGCTAAACGGTTTTGATAAAATCGAGAACAACCCGTTTATTCGGACGGCCAAAGTGTCAATAGGTCCTCTTCGTACATGCCACAAAACGCAGAAAACTGACCGTCTTCTTCATGAACCCGAAGAAGTACATCTCTCCAAGGATTTCTCATACCTAAACACAAAGTTGCTGTCTAATTTACGACTTAATTCCGAAGGCGTCCTGTCAAAACTGTTTGCCCCCCAAGACGACCACCGATTCGACGTGTACGGATTTTTCTTTAGCAAAAAACACATAAACGCAAAGCTCGCCCCGCCAAAAGTTTGGTTCGAAACGTACAGAAATCGCGCCCTAAGAGGTGTCTACCATACCGTGGAGGACACGTGGAAAACAAACTATTTCGCTCTGTGCGATTACACCAACACGGTCAAGGACCTGGTACTGATGACCGCGTACTACGCTCTACTTAAGCACTGTCGTTTCTTGCTGATCACGTGGTACATCTTAGTGGACCGAGTCAATCTCGTGGAACCTAGCCTGCGACCAAGTGTGCGGGAAGAGCGCAAAAAGTTGATGCAGATGCCGCTGCCGCTTCTCGAGACCATCTTCCGCGACCTGAACAGTGCGATGGACGTCAGAAACCTGTCATCTATCGAAGCCAATTTAAACAACGACCCGGGTGCCAACAAAACCGACTTCACGGAATTCGTCCAACAAGTGTTGGCGATGTACAACTTGTATGCTAAAAAAGTCAAAGCCAATCTGTTGAGCTACGACGATTGGCTGGACAGTTTTAAGATACAGAACCAGTTTTTCTACGATAACCCCAGCGTTCCATCGTTCCAATCAGCACTGATGGAAAACGTTCAAATACTTCAAACTTACTACGACGACGTGATAGAAACGCTGAAGCCCACCGATTTCGCTGCTATTGAATACTTGTCGTCTGTGAATTATAAGGGAAAAGTTCAACAAGAGCTACCATAATATCATGTCTCAATATCTCCTGTAATACAATGGTTTTATTTATTTCTAGTCCGACTACCCAAAATATATTATTCGAGTATGGGGTTTTCTAAAATTCATTAAAATTAAACTATCAAAAGTTAAAATACTTAATTTTTTTCTTATAATAAGTATATATTCTAGCATGTCTATGGTGGATTAACATTTACGTTGTCAACTTTTTTGTGCCAAAAAAACTTCACATAACACGTCGGTTAATCCTTTTATGTTGCTTTTGGTTTACTTTATCGCATTAAAAAAATTGTTTTTTTCTCTGCACTCGTTTTACTATAATTAATTGAGCATTGCTTCATTTATTTCTTAATTCCTTAATTTTTTGTTTAGTTTCAGGTAGCATTGTATACTGTAGCAATTTTTTAGACGTAACATGTATGAATAAAATTCACTGTTAAAACAAAATATAGCTACAGTTTTTTTATGGGGATCGTATACTCATTAAAGTAAGACGTTGAACTACCGCAAGACATAATATTTAACTTTTTATTTTTTAACCTATTTAGAAAAAAAAATGAATATTAAATTTAAAAATTTAGATTGACTTTTGAGTAAAAGAAACTACTATGTTTTTAACACTTTAAAAATGGTGCTAATAAAAAGTAGACTACCATTATCGTAATACCATGAAATATTCGAATATATTATACTATTTAATGTATAAATGTTTTCCAAAAAATAGAAAGAATAGGAGTAGAAGATACAGTCTATAGTCTACGGTTTGCTGCCTGCAAGTTTTGACGTTACACTATGAGATATGTTTCAGTTATGCAATTGCAATTGTATTATGTAAAGCATATCTTCTTGTGTCCCTCGTGATCTATAAATCTAAAGTTTACCATGACATCCCGCATCACAATTGGAAATGAATTACAACCAGTCATAAATATTCGTAGCCGAATTACATTATTTAATTTCGAGGGTTAGACGTTCATTCACATAGCACCAAAAACAAATATACCTCTATTGAAATAAAGTAATGTTGCACATTACTTTTTTTTTTTTTTATAGTAGTATTATGTACCGGTTATTATAAGCTTAGTGTCGTTGAACCTTTTTATGTACAAATATCGAAAAAGTATTATATTCAATAAAAAGTACAAGTGGTATGCGAATCATATCCGATTAGACCCTTGTAAATGATTTTACGTCAGAACACATTTTCCCACGTGTAAAGTGTAATGCGATAAGAAAAATAAAATTTCCCAAGCAATTCTGTGTACTTTTATTTTTCTTAGAGGTATTCTTCAAGAATGTCCGTTCAAATACCATTATAGTAACGAACCGATACAAATACTTTCATTTTTTTTCCGCCACATTTTTCAGACATAATTTTATAATATGTTAAAAATAATTTTGTTCGTAAATAGCTACACCTCTGTAATTTGTTGTAAATCTGTGACCAATACAAACCGTTTCAAAAAAAAAAAAAAGGTTACATCATATGAATTTAAGTAGGAGTATAAAAATAATAGCTATGGTCTCTTAAAGTTAGGACAAAGAAATATCAAGAAGAAAAAAGAGAAGCGTTTTATGCTGCAAATTCTCTGGATGTAATATGGTTTAAATAAAATAAACTAACTGAAAAATATTTAAATATTTTTTATTTAACCAGATATTTTGATTTCTAGTAAATAAATGTGTGAGACTCATACGAGTAAACATCCTACAAAGAAGCAATATGGAAAAAAACTTACTTTTTAACAACTAGGGCACTGTACGTTACCAACAGAAAATCAAATAACAAAAATGATTTTAGTTTACATAGTCAAACTCTACATCGTACCTACCAAGTCATAATAGTTCACCGAAAAAAACATGTCACGTTGTTGGCTGGTTATTTTAATAAAAGTAGTAACCGTACAAACGCTTCGTTATATGACCACAATTTTGTGTTTTAAAAAAACGGTGATTATGGTTTATTCAAAGTATATTTTAGCTGTCTCGATATTAGTCAGTTTGGCTAGCACGCAAATCGTAGAGTACAGCAGCTATACCTTCAATAAAGTTTATGAGGTAAATATTTGTTTATTGTACATTTTTTCACTAAAATACAATTAAATAAACATAAAGCTTAACAATTAAAATATGTGTGTAAAAAATAATTGAATTATTAATTAAACCCAGTGAGATATTGATAACCATGCGTATATATGTTTGGTTATTTGTGTACATCTTTAAGCGAATCAATTATTAAACGAGTAGTTTAAGCAGGCTGGGAGATAATTAAACCCTTATTCTCATACACCAGATTAATGTCGACTTTTTTGACAAACAAAAAGTTTTGTGGTATTTTAGTTAATTCTTAATATCGCATGTAATACAACTATACAAACTCGAAAACAAGCATGAATGTGTTAACTCAAACACAGATTTATAATAAAAACTAAAAAAAAATATATAAATACACAGAGCCGTGCTTTCCACTCAAGTCTTGGTCGGCTAATTATGTGAATTTATAGAATCCTTACTAGTCCGGCCTCATCGAATGTTACTCTTGTATTTTACTTGACCTTAATTATTAGATTAGTAAAGATTGTGTTAATCGTTGATATAGATATTATTACTATGACACGAAACGGTACTGATACATTTTTTTTTTATCGTTTTCAGGATTCTGCAAGACGTCGAGATTTCTTTGAAGTCATCGATCACTTCGAAACTTTGGAGACAAAAGTTACGACGATTTCGGAATCCGACAAGAAATTATTGTTGAAAAATTTGGAAAGCGGTGGGCCGATGATGGACGTTGAAAGCTACGTACATAGGACAATATCATTAGGATGCGCGTACGATTTTGCAGCGCTTTATATGTTGTACCACATAAAGCAGATGGTCGATAAGAAAAATGTTCGTACCAACCACATAAAGTACACCTTGTCGCAGTACAGCAAGTACCTGCACCGTATTTTACTGATCACTTACATGTTAGTAGGCCACAATTCCCGGGCAACCTGGTACGTGGCTGTCTATATCGACGCTATTCATAACGAGTTGGACAAATTCAACGACAAAACGTTCAACTGGATTTTCGCCCATTTCAACGAGCCGCTGTCGTCGTGTCACGAACGCGGCATGTTAGACAGATGTCACATTCGACCGGAAGATGTATCTCAAACCGATTTACGCGTCCAAAACTCCGAAATGCTATCTAAATTACGACTGACGGTGAATTCCCACGACGTCCTGTCACAGCTGTTCGGCACCGAAGGCCGATTTGACGTGTACAGGTTTTTCTTTGGCGAGACAAACATAAACGAAAAATTCGCCCCGCCAAAAGTTTGGTTCGAAACGTACAGAAATCGCGTCCTAAGAGGTGTCTACCATACCGTGAAGTGCACGTGGAAAACAAACTATTTCGCTCTGTGCGATTACACCAACACGGTCAAGGACCTGGTACTGATGACCGCGTACTACGCTCTACTTAAGCACTGTCGTTTCTTGCTGATCACGTGGTACATCTTAGTGGACCGAGTCAATCTCGTGGAACCTAGCCTGCGACCAAGTGTGCGGGAAGAGCGCAAAAAGTTGATGCAGATGCCGTTGCCGCTTCTCGAGACCATCTTCCGCGACCTGAACAGTGCGATGGACGTCAGAAACCTGCCGTCTATCGAAGCCAATTTAAACAACGACCCGGGTGCCAACAAAACCGACTTCAAGCAATTCGT
The DNA here is from genome assembly GCF_023614345.1 of Adelges cooleyi. Classification (NCBI taxonomy): domain Eukaryota; kingdom Metazoa; phylum Arthropoda; class Insecta; order Hemiptera; family Adelgidae; genus Adelges; species Adelges cooleyi. The sequence continues at coordinate 1,729,333 of NW_026095977.1, forward strand.
CCAAAAAGTTTTGGCAATGTACAACTTTTACGCTTATAGAGTGGGAACCGGTCAATTGGACTACGACAATTGGCGGGACAGTTTCAAGATACAAAACCAGTTTTTCTACGATAACCCCAGCGTTCCATCGTTCCAAACAGCACTGATGGAAAACGTCCAAATACTTCAAACTTACTACGACGACGTGATAGAAACGCTGAAGCCCACCGATTTCGCTGCTATTGATTACTTATCGGCCGCGAACACCTAACTGTCACCTACACTAACCTACACATCAATTCTGGTTTAAAATTATTGTCACGTAGAGTTTTCAAAAAGCATGTTGTATGTCGTTTGTGTAACCACTTTTTTTTTTTGATGAACTACTAGTAGTAAGTAAAATCGTTGAAATTCAAAAATTGATATTTTGTTTTTGCAGAAAAACGGCGTTTAACAGTAGTATAAAATAATAATTTTTAATTTTCAAATAACAATTTGTTGTTGACTTGATTTGTTGCCTTACCGGATATTGAATAGGTTCCACGTCAAATGCACAATTTCACATATAATAATACACATATACATATATTATATTTTTGTGGAAATAGAGAGGAAAATCCGTGGTCGTCGGACCGCGAGTAACGATACAAACGTCCGAGTATAATATTATATTGTGTACACCCAAGCATAGTTCGTTAAGCACGGCGTGGTCGACCGCCGTGTGTTGCAAATAACCAAAGAGAGAATATTTATTAAAAAAAAAAAAAAAACCCCGCCACCCCAAGCTAGTTGGTCCAGGGTAGTTCCAAACGTTAGAGGTAAGGTACATAAATCAAAACCAAAACGAATCCGTTTACGGTTTAATTTTTTATACAATGCCTTTGCCCCGAGGTGTGTTCTTGGCAAAGCTGCGCTAGACGTTATTGGGGAAATGTTTATCGGTATCGAACAAATAGTATATAGATACTATATTACATATTTTACACACGCCTAGTGCACGCCTTTGATTGTGTTTTCGGCGTGCGAGCCCTTCGTTTAACGACACGTTGCCGCACGAGGGTGACGCGGATTTCCGGATGGAGTTGTCGCAACCAAGGGCCGAGTATTGTTTTTATTTCTGTTTCAAAACAATAAAATATATTTTTTACTTTATTTTCCGGTCCATTTCTGCCGCCCAAGTGCAATCGCCGACCGTGCCCGGATCGTTTTTCACCGCCGCGCCGTTTAACATAATATTACTCGGTCCGGTCGCCAACAACGCCAAATTAAGGAACACAACCGACCGGACATCTATCAAGGCGCCTCGCCCTCACTTTTTACCCTATAAGACGTTTTTAAAGTGGAGTTTATCGAACGATGAAAAAGCCAATTTCGTATTTTTTCCCCGTAGAAAGGTTTACAATAATATATAAGTGTTGGTGGCGCGTTACAGTAGGAAATAAGGGCTTGCAGAAGGGCGGCGCACGGTGGGAGGGAATCAAGTTGGCCAAAGATAGAAAATGGGAAAAATGTTCAAGGGGCTCATAGAGGTTTGACTTTTTTGTTTTTTCAAACCTTAACACATGTACTTAAATGGGAATTATTGATGTTTCTGTAGGTGAAAGTAGTAATGAGTAAACTATAAGAAAAATATGGTTGCTAGGTTGAAGTATGTCTGCAAAACGGGTTTAGAACACAAAAAAATGAAATGCATAGCATATTATTTGATTATGTTTTGAAAAATAGACTTGATAATAATTGGAATTTTGAGAATGAAGAAGTTGAAAATTTTATGTCGAACAAAATTAAGAGATTTTATAGTACAGTTTTTTAAAAATGGAAAGAGAACTATTATGTTACAAATTAAAAAAAAAAATTAATGGTGGCTGCACTAATTAGATTTTAATATTCCTCAAGTATAAGGTTTTACATTTTTTTTTTCATTTAAAAATAAAAATAATTTTGAAAAGTAATAATTTGTATTTTCTAGCTTAGTTTAATAATTAAACATATTTTTATCTTTTTATTTATTAATAATTTTACGAATATTTGATGCTTTTCATAATTATTAAATATATAATATTAAATACAGTAAAAATACCATTTATTCAGTTTATGTGTATTTATAAATATTAAATTGGAGTTTATTGTACTATGATGTAACAAAAAAACCAGAAACCGACGCGACGCCTCAGTTGCTGTTAAATCTTCATTGAAGACAAGACGCTCATTTTGTCTTAAAATAATTGTAATTTTTTTTGATTTTTTTTTTTTGGAGACATTTTAGTCAATGCTATTTTACAATATTAGACAATATTCTGGATTTTATCATAGTCAATATTTTCAGAAAATTATTTTTGATTGAAAAAGTTAATTAAATATAATACACGGTGCCATTTGAGTTAGGTACAAAAGTTGATATAGCTCAGGAAAATACTAAAAACGGTAAATGTTTAGCAGTTCTATGCCATTTCAAAATAACATAAACAAAGTTGTTTTCAAAAAGAAAAAACTACAAAATTATTTTAAAAGAAAATCGGGGTCTCATCCATAACGAATCACCTTATAATGTATGGAGCAGCTGTCTATAGAGCATTATATTATATTTGATGTAAAGGAAATCTAAGAAATGTAATGTGTTCTGTAGGAAGGATGATTTACAAAAAATTCGTTTTCAACTGGAAATATTTCAGGGATTATATTCCTGAAAAAATGTATGTTTAAAAAGCGTACAATCGAGAAACAAATTAGTGAGGTCAAAAAGATAGTTCACAAGTTAAATGACTATTTAATTTGATTAAAAACTTGTTTAGGTCATATTATAATGTTCAAGTCATCTTTTAATTTTTTCGGTTCATCTTAAGAACTTTAGAATCTACTAATTAAGACCGTCAGCACCAAGTCTATAATTATTATAATTAACTAAAATGATATAGGTATACACTGAAAGTGCTATAGTGTTCGATTTATTTCACTGTTGAGTACTTAGTACTTGAAATTTTATTCTCTTGAAATCTGATTAGTTCACACCAACACCCTGTCGTTAAGTATCGTCAAAGGAACAGCTAAGTGGGGCACTTAAGTTTATTGCTGAAAGCCGGGAGTATATATTGTAATACAATTAGCAGAGAAGAGAGTATCGAAATTGCTTGGTTAATTGATTAGCATTGGATAATTTAATATCGCTTCAAAAGAGACCATTTCCAGAAATCAATATCAATATCGAGTGATCCAATTAATGTAAGACACTGGTTTTCTCGGAAAATTATTACATTTTTGGTTTTTTTTTACTTTTGTAAACCTTTTTATTAGGATATTGTACAATATTATTATGAAATGACAAAAAATATTTTATCTTGTCAGTATTTTCCGGAGCGCTATCAGCTTTTGAAATTTAAAAGCAAACGTATACATTTAATTAACTTTTTAAAATGAAAATACATTTCTAAAAATGTTCACTGGTCGATATCGTTAAAAATACAAAAATCAGATAAGTGTATGATTTATAACGCCTTGGCTGTTGTGATAATCCATAAACTATAATTTACTCTGAAATGTTTCTTAGATAACTGATGACTGAGACAAAGTAGTAAACAAATAAAGAAATCAATTTGATTTGATTAACTAAATATGAATTATTAGTATTATGTGTATATTAGTTAAAAAAGAAAACTATTAAGGTTTTAAGACTGAAGAAAAAAATTGCACTTTCAGAGCGAATATTGCATATGTATATATGTATAACATGTATAGTACTTCTAATGAATATTCAGAACTTGAAAACAGACCATAGCATTATACAAACTCAAATAATAAAATATATACATAATGACATTTTTACTTGAATAATAGCAACGTAATAATAATATTAAACTCATATTTTAATTTAATAAAACCAGTGAAATAAACATATGAAATGTAATATAATACTTTATTTATTATAATAACATTATTACTTATAAAAACGCTTGAATAATTATTTAATTAGCTGGAAAAAGTAAGTATACACGGAAGCATTAAAAAATGGAGTTGTTAGCTAACAAATAATTTGATGATAAAGTGTTTTAACGAATTGAATATTAAACAATGGTTTTTGATGTTATTATAAATTTTGTCTAGTTCGGCGAAAAGTTTAAAAGTGTATGAATGAAAAATATGTTACTTTTAAGGTATGTTGGAATGACACTACACAGGATGATTCATTAGGAATAACACACTCATTTTCTCTTAAAATAATATTACAATTTTGTAGTTTTCCTTTTTGAAACCATTTTTGTTTTTGTTATTTTACAATTTTAAAAAGATTACTAAATAATTACCTTTATCAGTATTATCTAAAGCTGTATTAACTTTTGAAACTTAAATGCTATACATTTAATTATCTTTAAAACGATTGATTCAAAACTGGTTATCGGCCGGTAAACATTTTCGGCAAATTATATATTATGTTCATAAGTTGACAGAGCTCTGGAAAATACTAAATAAGATAACAAATTTATTTGAATATTGTCTAAGGTTGTAAAAAAAACATAAACTATAAAGTGCCTCCAAAAACTTCTAAATTGCAATGATCTTAATAGAAATTGAGTGCCTTATCCTTAATGAATCAACCTGTACATTGATTCATTTAACCCGAGAAGATATTGTATTAAAAACATATAATATACACCTACTGCTTTTATCTTTTGCATCCGCCAAACAAATCAATAAGTACTACAGCTATTCCGTATTATAATATTACATAGGTATAATATTGTATGTTAATTTCACCGGCACAACCGAACCGAGCGTTTGTCGTTTGCGTTTGTGCTCAGGGCGGCTAAACAGACAAAAAAAAAAAATGTAGAATATATAAAAATATAGAGAACAAAAAAAAATCAACCGATGGCTCTATATGTATATACATACAAAATGCCTGCGGGGATGCGCCTTGGAAAAAGTGAAGAGCCCTCGAGACTATTGTCCCTTTCACTGCAGCTCTACGGAGAACACATTATTATTTCCATTGTTCCTGTCGTACACGTTTAGTAGACAATAGAAAAAAACCAGCGACTCGTCCTTTCGCCGGTATCTATTATACTCACTGCGTTCGGTCTGTCTCTCAATATTTATTGTTGCTCAGTCGTTTTGGTTTTGGAAAGGGACGAAAGCTTTGATTTCAAAAGCCGCGCAGTTATCAGACAATAAACTTTCATCGAATTAACGAGATACGATTCGGTCGCGACGTTTCAATACGGAATAAACGTTTGAATTTAAAATAAAATACAATATATAATGAAAACGATTATTCTTCCATCCCACGCTTTTGATATGGCGAGAGTGGTAGTGGATGATACTGTTTCGGTTTTATTGATGTTCCCCGTCCGTTTCAATAGGTGTGGTAAAGTCTAAATGAAAAAATTAAAACAATAATTATTATAATTGTGTCTTTAGTTTTAATAGTAGTATCTTCCCACAAGATACGACAAAAATTAACAACTTTTGTTCTAGTATTAATATCTTTAAAATTATTTTTTTTTCAATCAATTTATACTTATTTGCACTATTTACACCACGTTTTGTATTGCTCTTAACTTTTTTTACTTTTTTAATTATTTGTTTGGTTACATTTTTTTTTTAAATAACCATTTTATTAAGGATAGTTTGCTGAAAATTTTGACTGGCCGACGACCAGTTTTCGATAATTACTTTTAAAACTAGTCAAGTTTAAAATGGGAGGTGGAGTGTGGTAGATTTAAATTTTAACCTTTAATAACTTTAAAAGTGATTATCCAAAACTGGTCATCGACCAATCAAAGTACTCAGCAAATTATTCTTAGTATAATGGCTATATGTTTGTAGCGCAAAGAAGTATAAATTAATAAAAAATGTTATTTCAATTGTCGAATCTTTGTGTACACCCGGTATTGTAGAATATTCGCTTATTGTACCAAAGTAGATAATATAAATTTCAAACGCCTTATGAAAAAAAGTTTTTGAAAAAATGTATTAGATAAAATTGTTATAAATGGCCTAAGCTATTAACAAATAAAAAAAAATATACATACACATAATATACAGTAATTATTGTTTAAATGATAAAAAGTGTGGTCAACCTAATATTGTTACAATTAAATATTATTCTTCGAATTGTTTATTATCTACATCAAAATTATTTACCCAACTCTGCCCTACCCTGACCTTGTGTCCGTTTTTGGATCTGGTGTCGGTCAAGTGGAAATTCGGCCCAGCCCAAGCGAGGTGGTTTGCTACAAGACCTGCTCAATGGAGATGTCCGTTTTTCTGTTCATAGTTCATAGTCTTGCAGCGCTGTGGTCGCAACCGACACTGCATAAATGCAAAACACAAAAAAAATAAACTCCGCGCAAAGGGTTTCACGTGTGGAAATATGCATGATGTATATTATTCGATTTTCGTACTTAAGCCTCTCTACGCACACGTGTCCGACAATCGTCCGTGCGGGTCGCTTTCCGATTTGGATCCGGTTAAGTATTCAAAAACCGTATTCAAGCAGACTCGACGGTATTGTATAATATGGTTGCCGTTACACGTGTACGAGGAGTAGATGGCAAATATCTTTTCTGGTAAAAAAAAAAAAAAAAGAGCCGATAGGGTTTCACGCACGGCAACACTCTCCCCGTGGGCACACACAACCGCAGTCGATAAGGCTTTCAACGCTGTTGGCGAGTTCTTCGGCTGTTCCCCCTGAGGAATTTCAATGGTCCACATCACAACTTTGCATAATGAATACACATTACGTGGAGGGTTTTCCCCGGCGATCGTATGCGCCGACACGTTCTTTTAGTGTAATGTGTGTGGCTTTTTTTTTTCTTCTCACACTCTTTAGAACCGATTAAAAGAGTTTTGCGCCAGCAGCAAGATCCTAGCACACTCCCCCCCCCACCCCCCACTGTCGCTAAAAGCTGACGAGGCGGTCTTTTTGGCTCGGTCGAGTGCGGCACAGTACAAATATTAACATATTTTTACATTTTATAATGTACTCGAGCACGGATTTTGTCGCAGAGCAAAAACGCTAAGTATTCGTGCGCGATCAGTCATCCGAAACACTATATTGTGAAATCCATCTTGCCGGGCTTGTATAAAAATACAACAAAAATAAAAAAGTTTGTCGTTTTCTTGGCTCCGCGATAAAAAAAATTGGCATGGGAATTCGTTAAAAGGAACATAATATGCAACATTTTTGAAACTTTTCAGGAGAAACAAAAAACTATTTTGCTCTTTATACATTTGCTTATTCAGATCAACTTCACCGCAATTTCGATTGAATAATAATGTATTGAAAATACGGGTTATTAACGAAAAACAATATTTTTTAAACAATTTGTGTTTCTAAAAATAGCCAGAAATTGTCTGTGACATAGGTCCCTTTTAATAGGAATTATAATAGTTTTTGATTCAAAAACAACATACAATTATTGTCTTTGAAAATAATATAGTACATTTTCATTTATCACATCTATTCAAGTATATTACAACAATGAACATAAATAGCAAACTTTGAATACTAAACATATTATACATGTACAAAATATACCCAACATTATATGACGAAGGTCCTTTTTAACACAAAAGGATGTGTTTGCAAGATTAGATAAATTGTATAAAACGATTTTTGTCAAATATGTAACATTGTAACACAGGTCCCTTAAATGCCCATATTTGAATCATGGGTATGTCATCTATTATTACTTATCATTTATCATTTTTCTCGTGAAAATGATAGTGTAGTACGAAAATGGTAACATGAAATTTTTGGTATTCAGCTCAATTACATATTACATACCCATGTTGTATAATCGTTATTTTACCCATGAGCACGTCTAATGGTACCTATATAATATGATGGTTCATGTTAATTTTCCTCGATAACAACCTATTATCGACCGAATCCCTTATCAATCATTTCTCACATCATATTTCCGTCTTCACTCTTTTCCTCCTCTCCCTTGCCATTGGCCGTTACTTCTGCTCCGCTTCCTTCTCCCCTTACCTTAACCCTCTTCGCTGTTCTCCGGACGAGCTTTATTAGATCAGTTGTCGCAAACTCAACAAACGTTTACATATTCGTAATGGGCACGAATAAAAAAATGGTGTCCGGTAAAGTAGACCGCCCCGTGTCGTGTTCTTTTCTTAACCCTTACCGATCACCGTATCCGAGAGATTTTAGCTAAATCCAATTGAAACCGACCTTCGGCCATCCGGACAGGGACGTGTCGTCGGGGAGCCATAAAAATCGGTGCGGTCCGGCACGGATAACAGTCGACTTTCCGGTCGAATACACACACACACACGCGGTCGAGTAATTTATTAAACGGCAAGCAACCGTGGTCCCTGCCGTAACGTTTGCCGAATTATTAAGTTTTCCCCGTTTCCGTCCGAATAGCGTCGTTCGGGGCCGAGTCAACCCACGCCGGTGCCCGATTGATACCCTGCGATATTTATCGACGGCGACACGGCGACCGTGTTATTATGAACCGTAAACATGCCGGGGTCGTCCCCCCCCCCCGGGGAACCGAGGCCGACACGGCGGCAAACGACTCACCGGGGTGAGATGATAATAATAATAATGATATAAATAAAATACACCCGTAAGGCGAACGGTCTGGACGGACGGACCAATATTGCGGCCCGGTTTACGACCGAGTCGGCTTTTACGTGCCAATAACAATAATGAAATACCAAAATGGATGCCGGTCGTCTTCGGTGCCGGCGAAGACACGCCGCGTGTGCTACATACAGCTATACCGACGCCCGCACGATATTGTTATACACAGACAACCTGCCGCACGCGCATAAAATAACACGTGGCCGTTTCCACTGGGGAACTGCAAGAAGGTCTATGCCGAAAGATTTAGGTTTCCCGTAGTTCCGTTCAAACGGGGGGGGGGGGTTTTTTTCTTCTACAAACGAACCTAACTTATCTAGGCCGACGAACGTCGCTCGTTCTTGAAATAAACCTCTGAGCAATGATTTCACTTCCATAGTATAATGGAACTTTTCCTCAAGGGACGGCGCGCAGTCGTCTCACTTATACGCCACACACACACATGTGCTTGTAGAATTGCCTACACCGTGCCTCTAAAAAAAAAAATAACTATAAGATTTGTATTTTGACACCGTACATTGTCATTTATGTGTATCCTGTTGTGTAATACGGCTGGCATAGTATCAGCAGCAAGTATGCTAGGCCTTGCGGTACTGAATTTATGAAATAGTAAAGGCACAATACTATATAGTTATAAAATAAAAAATAAACACATAAAGCTTTCGGTAACCAAAAAATCCCCAACCAAAATTTGTTACTACTAACAATGAGCTTTGACTTTTAATAAAAAAACAAAGGAATTGATTTCAGTGCACAAACATTGTGTATAATACATATAGGTATTCAAAGTATAAGGTATTGTAACTTGTTCTCAATAGATTTTTATAAGCACAAAAATATCGACATCATCGTAAAGTAATGTTATTTTTTTAATCATAAAATTTGGTGATATACTAATTTTTTTTCTTATACTTAAAAGTCATAAGAGGATCTTTAATATAATCTTATATTCGAATATCTGATGTTAAGTTATGCTGCGCCATGACCGATTTAATCAGTTTATGTGCCTAACATTTTAATTTTAATCTAATCGAAATGTGAATAGAATCAATAAAAATGTATAGGTACAAATAATAAGCTATTCCAGTTAAATAAAATGTGTCGAATAGGTTAGGTTTATACAAAGAGTTTGTGTATTAAAAAAAGGTTAATAAATTTGATTTTAAATAAATGCATACTAAAAATAAGTCTTAACCGACAAATAATCAAGGAGTATCATTAATGGGTGGTTTTTTCCATACAAGCCATTTATAATCTTTTTTCTACCAGTTCTAACACCTATTGAAAAATAATATATACAAATTGTATTATTTAGTATCGAATTTAAAAAAAAAAAGGACAATTGAAAATAGGACACGTCAAGATTTCCACTTAGTCCCTGCTTTTCCTTGCTCTGTTGTTTATTTTGTCTAAGAAAAACCTATATTTTTTTATTTAATCGAAGCTTTTGGACCTTAGTGAACTACACACACTTGTGTATACATGAACTTTACACAAAAAGTATAGAAGTCCCTGTAAACACTATTGCCATAAGTCGTACCATTCCGTCGTTGTTTGCTCAAAAGCAAAAACACAATGATTTAGAGCAATCGTTTTGGTAGGTTAGGTAAAATAGTTTTTCTAGTATCGACGTGTTTTCGAAGACGTTTAAAAATGCCCATACAAAACAAATAATATTTCTTAAAGATTTCTATTCATCAAGATAAATATAAATAGCTCGGATATATTTTATGCTTTAAAAAGGAAATAATAATATATTATTACATATCATCGAACAATTCAACCTTCTTCGGCAGCTTTATTTAAAAAAATAAAAAATAAATTAACTTATGTATGGAATATTTATCTCTTACATATTATTCGATTAATTAGCATTTAATTCAGTAGCACTATAGATTCGAGAATGTACTTAGAGTTATATTTTTTTTATTACTATTTATTATCTATAATTACTAGTTGTATTTTAACTATTATTTCAAATACAAGATAAATATGTAAGTTTGTTTTGAGATTTTCTTGACTTTGATGAGAAAGGAATGAAAGATTCGTTAAACTTCAGAGCCTTATGAGTACTTTGTAGGTATGATTTTTTATCTATAGACTTGCTATAATAATTATTTTATAATAGCTATAACTTTATTTCTAAGGATTTTTTTTATGTATTGGTTATGACATTCCCTTTAGAACAAATAAATCATAACCAGAGAGCCCTCTAGCTGTAGCCTGTACCTTCTCCTTCTTATCGATTAGTATAAATGTACATTATAAGTTGTGTATTTAATATCATATAAAATATTTCATTAGTCATTGTTATTCATTTTTTTATTTTGTACTAAAACTTACTTAAACGGTTTCTTGTAGTTTAATTATTCTTTTCATTAGAGTTGCTTCTTTATAAAATTACTTTCAAATAAACGTTTTGATGCTATTCTGTGGATACTGCACCTCACTTTGCACTTTCTTACTGTGCTGGTTTATACTGTGTTTGGTTTGGACGTATTGAACTTAGATACGCGTTTATTTGAAAGTGATTTTATCACTTTCAGTAGTAATAATTCTTGTAGACCCGTGACCTCAAAGGGCCGTTAAGCTTCAATGATGAATATAAAGTATAATGCTTATACCTGGAAAAAAACTACAAGGCTTTACACGCGCGCAAAACTGCGCGAGTGTTTACAAAACAATCTTGTTTTTCAATTACTTTTCCTGTTTACTAACTAAGTATTTTTTTAGAAAGATAATCAACATATTTATATTGTGACGTACTATTAATATTATAAATATATATATAATATTAATTATTATTTCAACAGTTTAACCTAATGTTCTTCAAATATACGCTAAACACACAAAACAAAGAATTTCGAAAATGAGTGAAAATGGTAAATCGTAACGCCTAGCGTAAAAAGTATAAATCATGTACTTGGAAAAATAGCAATGTTTTATATTTTCCGTTCGGACAAATGGATTGAGAAAAATGAATAAAACAAAACTCTTGTACAATATCAGGGTAGTTAAGTATTTTTAAGTAATATTCTGAAAATTTAACTGAGAACGCTAACCACTATAATTAATATTATACAGGGTGATCTAACTAGTGTAAGACACTCATTTTCCCAGAAAATCTGAACATTTTGAGAATTTTCTTTTTGCCTGTTAATACTTATTAAAATATGTATATACATATTTTAATATTTAGAATATTTTTATCATCAATTCTTACAAGTAAAACAAGTCGCGCATTTGGTTTTTAAACGGGAAGGTACGTTTTTAATTTCATAAATCTAAAGACAAAATTTAATTAAAGTTTTATGTAGTTTTAACCCTTTCAGTACAAAATTAAATTTATAGAATATATTTTGATAATATTCTCATTTATATAAAAACATGCGGGAAAAAAACATTTAATTTATGTGAATACTTTTTTTTCTATTGTTCTTATTATCTCATACTATTTTTTTTTAATGGATGCGTATTCAGTAGTTTTCTTATCTAGTGTAACTTTAATATATTATGTATAACAATTGCAAAACAATGAATTCATTTATGATTATTTAATTTATTAATGTAGACGTTTCACTTCTATTTTTCTAAATGTCGTTTTACAAAAGACGAGACTTATTCCTTGTTACTATTTTTCTTGATTTTACGACGAGTAAATTCAATTAAGAAGTCTGATGTTAAGTTAAAATTTTTATAATGAAATTATTTTAGGTTTGGACTATACTCGATACTATGGAAATTCAAGCGGACCGTTGGCCTGTGTTTTTGGACAATTTGAAAAGCAATGCTAGTTTGGACCACTATAATATACTGATGAAAGGTCGGTGCTCCTCGGTGTTTTGCGAATACTGGACACATTGGATCGTGCAAACTGTCTTATTATTCGCGTACTTTGTAATCTGCAAGTATTTAGAGGTAGATAATTTTGCACACATAGTCAGATCTACAGGGTGTGTGGGGTGTGGAGTGTACTAGGGTACACTCATATTATGTCAAGTAAATAGAACTAAAAAAATATACACATAAAAGTAAAAAACTATAATACTATGTTATTCATTAATTGTTTTTGTGACTTTTTTTTTGAAACACTATAATTTATGTCGTTGAACAAAATTAGACAATATTCAAATGTTGTCAATTTTATGTAATTTTCAAAGCGACTTGCTTTTGGCAACGTGTACTTCTGTTTAGTTTATTTAATTAGTAATAATTTGCTGATATTGTTAACTAAGCAATAACCAAGTCTTTGCTTTTAAAGATGTTAAAAATTAAAACTTAGGAAGACAATTATTTTTAACATGATCTCTGAAAATTATTACATAAAATATGAAAATATTTAGTAGTTGTATATTATTGTAAAATAGCATAAACAAAAATAATTTCAAATAGAAAACTCCAAAAATTGCATGTATTAATTATTATTCTTAAGACAATACGCTTGTATAAGGTGTGAATTAAAAAACTCTCAAACGAGGGTATATATATATATCCTCATACATAATGTAAAATAGTCAATAGTATATAATAGCCCATTTCTAGAAAATAGTTAGAAAAAAGTCATCAAGTTCCGAGCCATAGATATGAACTCTTTTATTTATAAATAAGATTTATTCTCTTGATATTAAGATGTACTAGGGCACACCCTGTAGTTTTTCCAATGCGATGTGGCGTACAATGCCTATACTTGTTCTGTATACTGATGTGCCTATCTTTCTCTGCGAAGTGGTCTTACTACGTGAAGTGTAGGGAAAATGCCGCGGATTGGAAGTGCCAGCCAACCAAATGGCCAAAACGAAACGCTCTGCTGAACGATATCAAAAACCAGTCTCATCGGACTGTCGTCCGCCACTGCCACGGTATCAGCTTATACCACATACTCAGTTTGTGGTGGACACAGTTTACTTTACTTGGAATGCGACGCTTACTCTTGGAACCAGTCTCATCGGACTGTCGTCCGCCACTGCCACGGTATCAGCTTATACCACATACTCAGTTTGTGGTGGACACAGTTTACTTTACTTGGAATGCGACGCTTACTCTTGGACGTGGTGGATTATTCAATGGCCGCTGGTATACTTTTCCCAGGTCTTTGTTTTTTTATTTGTGTACGTTAAACGATTTCTTGGTTGGCCCTCTGCTTAAAAATATAATCATGTTAAAATTCCATCTTCCTTACTGTCACAATAAACGCCATATGCCGTTTTCTAGCTGTATCCGTTAGTATCCAGACTCCTTTCCATCCAACTCCAAGGGTCCGAGGAGGTAAAAAGATCACAGCTTAACCCAAATGGACCTGAATTACCTACTCCTCGGTAATTATTGCAGTATGCAGTTATTATACTGATGCCGTAAGTGCAGTAAGTGTAATATCACAAATGCAGAGTCATAGAAGTTCTGCTTCTTCAGCTTTTGTAAGCTCTTCGCACAGTTATTCCACCACAAGTTTAATGCACCGGTTCAACACTCCGGGTTCCATAATTTGGGCATCCTCTTTCCCTGGATTGTGACACACCCTCTTCCTCCTGTTCCCTTACCGGCCAGCGACATCGGCTTTTAGCTATCCTAGGACGATATGGTTTGATGCCGCGCGGCCAATTTGTCGAATCTAACAATTTGCAAATCATCAGAGCCACGTGTCCACGTTGATTGGCTTAAGCTTACCAAAAAAAAAATTATTTGGTTCCGCAGGATTACGTTATATATTGGGTGCATCGAGCGTTTCATACACGGTTTTTATTCAAACACATACATGTCTACCACCACCAATACAACGCTCCGTACCCATGGGCCGCTTTTGCAGTACACCCGATTGAAATGATAGCAAACGTTTTAGCTCTGTTTTCACTGTTTTTCATCGTACCAATACACTGGGGTGAGTACACTCGGTTGCTGACCAATGCTGGAACACCTAACGTCATTTTATGCACGGAATATAATTGAATGTTATGTTTCATTGTTATTATTAATTATGATTTTCTGTATTTCATTATGACTACGGCCGTTTCAGTTCCATACACCACGATACAGTCGTACAACTTGTACCACACCATCCAACAACATTCTGGCATCGATTTCAAACCATCGTGGTGGCAGCTTTGGAGAGCAGACGTAATGTACCACGATGCTCACCATATGATCGGCAGAGTCAACTTTAGTCTGAGCTGCCACGTGTGGGACAAAGTAAACCATAACGATAAGTACTAAAATATTTGTTATAAAAAACGTGTACAGGACATTAAAAAAATCGCGTGACACCTGACTTTTTGATACCGTACTAAAGTCTAAAATTATAAAAAAATTGACTCGTGTAAAAACATTCTAAGCTCTTATCAAACAATAATAACTTACCGTAATTGTCGACTGGACGATAACCAATTTTGAATAACGGTTACTCTTAAAAAGTTTTAATTTAAAAAAACAGGGTAAGAGGTAGAATGCGGTTGAGTAATGTACACAGATAAAATAACCCAGTTGTTTAAAATTTAATCACGGATACATTATTTCTTATTACTTATCTCTTATCCCTAATAGCTTATCACTTATTTCAAATATCTTATCTTTTATTCTTATTCCCTTTTTTTCTAACTGAAAGTGAACGTGTAACGCGAAAAACTAATAAACTGATAACTTAAAAAGTAATAATTTAGAACTGATGACCGACCAGATATACGAGTATACATATTCATTTAAGTTTAAACGTTATCCCTCTTGCATCTAGGTAGATATAGGTAAATAACTAAATTAAAATTATAATAGTGTGACATAGGGTTTGACACATTTAATATCTTAATGATAATTTCATACTAACTACATATTGTCTTATGTAAATCAGTCAAGTGTTGCTCGTAATGTTTTGCTTACTATTTTTGTTTATAGATTCATGGTACCATGCATGAATCGAATCGAAACCAGTCTTCGAAAAAATCCAAGGATCCTTCGATAATTGGTCGGTCGTCGGCCAATAAGTAATGCTTTGTAAAGTAAAAGATTTAAAAGATAAAATATTTTAAAGGTAAAAGATTTTTTTGTTGATATGTACTTATATACAGTGGAAATATGAACAAAACATTTTACTAGAACTCGATTTTATCAGACTTGGTGTTGTTAAAAATTAATAAAAGATAGATATATATTTTACGTTAATAATCATTTATGCTGCTGTATAGGATTATGGTTTAATTAAAAAAAAAAAAATACACATATATTTTATTATAATTCTTTTTGGAGGACGTTATACCTCTTATATATTTTTGAGCTTGGTTTAGGTAAATTTTTTGTAAAATTTCAATTTTAAGCATCCCATGTAATTAATGTTGGTTTATTGTTAGTATTGCAAATAGATCTGTAACTTAGAAGATAAAGTTTTTTGTTTTTTTTTTAATTATTTAATAATTCATACATAATTATTTTTATCAAAAACAATTCAAACGTTTTAAACAAATATTAGCTTGTATTTCACGTTTATTACAATCACTCGAATTACATTCATCGGTAATTATTACTATCCCATCCTAGCCACTTCCTTTCCTACCATTTCACTTCGTGTCACAAAAGCGTCACTCACATTTTTGCCAGAACCCTAGCCGCAAGACGTTCGTGTTAAAAAAACGGCGAAGATTTGCTAGCAGTCATCAACGACTCGTCCTTGACTTAAGTGCGTGTCTTGGCCGATGGAAACCTCTTCAACGTCTTTACTTGAGGCATCTAATTTTGGTTGAGCAAGATGAAAAATCCTTATTTTTAAACCGCTTACGATTTCCCGGTCACCTTTCTAATGGCTTTGACGTGCCTCGAACAAGACCGCATGTGTCGATTATATCAAAGCAGACGACAAAACGTCTGGTGAGTGCAACTGTGAAAGTCTTGTTGATTTGTATGACCGACTGAAGGAAAAATAACAAGCATCGTAAAGGCGACAATATGTTTATTATTATATTTTAACTATAAGGATGGATACAATTAGGGTTAAAGTGTATTATTTTTTTTTGGGTAAGAGTTGTGGGGTCCTTAACAATGAAAAAACTAACTTCTGATTTTTAAGAAGAAAGTTGTACAGGGTGATTCAATTCGGGTGAGACACTGGATTTCTCGGAAAATTTTAGAAAAAATAATGTTTTTATTATTTTAGGTACAAAAAGGATGTTTATGTATAGGGTGATCCAACTAACGCAAGACACTCGTTTTCTCGAAAATATGAATATTTTGAGAATTTGTGTTGCCTTATACTTAGGTACATGTTATACACCGTTTTTCAATATTTTGAACATTTTTATCACCAATCCTTATAAGACAAAAAGGAGAATTTTTGTTTTTTTTAAATGGTAACATATGTTTTTGTTTACATAAATTTGTAGACAAAAAATTAAAAACCATATGAGCGTTTGAATTTTTATTTATTTGTTCGTTTGTTATGACTTTATAGAGATTTGATTTTTTGAATGCACTTCATAATATTTTCAATCGTTACTACAAAGGCTAGAAGTTTTATACGTCGAATGAAAATAATTTGACGTGTAACCGTACTTTGTATCGTAATCAGATATAATAAATAACCTGTAATCTAAGTAATCTGTAGATAAGAACCGTTTGTCTATCATTATTTCAAAATCTTTTATAGTGACTTCCTAGTTGTTAGAATGTTATCGCCAATTGGACAATGTCAACAAAAATATAAAATTTTATGTCCTGCCGGTTTTGGAAAACCAAAGAATTATGATAATTATTAAGAGGAAATGTAGTATCAAAGACTTTGTAGCTACAAAGTCATAGTTAATGAACAGATAAATAAAAATGAAAAATTCAAACGCAAACATATTTTTATATTGTTTTGTCTGCAAATGTATGTAATTAAAAAATATATGTGCCATTAAAAAAAAACGATATCCCCTTTTTTGTTTATAAGGATTGGTGATAAACATTTTCAAAATATTGAAAAATGTAGTAAATATGTACCAAAAAGTAAGGGAAAAAAAATATATATTGGTATATTTATATATATATATATATATATAAATATACCAATGAGTATAATAGTCATCAGACAGGGACATTTTTTTTACATTTTTCAGACTAAAATAATTGAACCATTACGGCAAGTGGCATTAACATTGAT
The DNA here is from genome assembly GCF_023614345.1 of Adelges cooleyi. Classification (NCBI taxonomy): domain Eukaryota; kingdom Metazoa; phylum Arthropoda; class Insecta; order Hemiptera; family Adelgidae; genus Adelges; species Adelges cooleyi. Next base: position 1,747,032 of record NW_026095977.1, read on the forward strand.
TAAAAATATCTTTGATTTTCGGAGTTAGTTCACAGGTGAAATCCCCCCCCCCTCCTAATCTGTACAATATGAAAATATAAAAGGATAGAATACACGAGTAACAGTAACAGTTTCTGACTTGGCCACAGTGTAGATATCACTACTTTGAATGGCTGACTTTTTTTGGAAGAGGGCCTGGAACTTATAAAATATAATATAATATTATATTAAATTGTTTTAATAAAAATAATCATTGTAAATCCAATACGTTCTCAGCTCCGCATCGATGCTATAAAATTATAAAGTTATTCCTACTTAGCTATCGCATTGAAGTTAAACAATGTCTGTTGTTGTCTGACATACATGTGTGGACAACAACATATGGTTCAATGCGTGTTTCCTATGACGCAAAATACTTATTCAATAGCAACCAATTGCCGAAAAAACATTTTTAACTGTCAAGTACGTACCGAAGCAAAAAATTAACTCTTGATACCCAATATAATACATTTTTGTTTACTGTGGTATAATATTTGTTGTTTGTTCTTATTGGCAAAAAAGAAAAAATAAGTATCGCTGTGTTGTGAACTGTGACAGTACAGTCTATGTTGAAGTTTTGCAAAGTTATAATCTATTTTTAGCTTATTTACCATGATACTGTACAAAAGTTTTGTAATATTCATTTTTCTCAATTCATTTGTCCGAACAGATACGATAAAATATTGCTATCTTTCCAGGTACATGCTTTATATTAAATACTTAAATGAAATATAGTATTTTTATGTGAATTTTGCAAATTGCTACGACAATTTGCCAAGAATTCAAGAAAAATTGACATACAATAATATATGATTATATTATTAAAATTAGGATGTAAAAAAAAACAATTTCTTAATTTCTAAAAAAAAGTTGTTATTTTTTCTATTTTCCAAACATTTCAAATTATTTAATTTTATTAGATAAATAGTATATAATCTTTATAGTACATCTAGCATGATATTATTGAAGAGTATAGTTGTATTTGTTTTGTTCATTTAATTTATTGAAACGAAAATCATTATACATTGCATTTTTCCAGGCACATGCTTTTTGTTTTCAAATTCTATGAATTTGATTTTGATTTGAGATTCAAAAATGGCAAAGAAGATTCTACAACTTTGGAAGAACTTAAAAAGTTTAGTGATTCGTTACGTGATCAAGGCCAGAACGTTTTGGGGATTCTCGATGACCTTTTGACGAAAAACTACCGACAGTCAATCAATCCACCTGATGACATGATGACAATTAATTTATACTTGAATAACGTTTTTAATACATTATTAGTACAAACCTACGACGAGGAGAAGAAACGAGTGCTGCCGGAGGATGAGGATAGTAAAAAAAATACTCATAAAAACGTTAAAAAATTGACTAATTTATTCAAAACAAGTAAGAATTCCAATGGCTCGTCACAAATTAAAGAACAACTGTCGTCAAATAGTCAAGAAGTACCGTCAAACAGTCAAGAAGTACCGTCAAACAGCCCGTATGATACGTTAATAGCTTATAAAAATGAATTCGAAAAGGCAATTGAAAAAATAATTAAAATCTTACACAATAGTATCCATATAAACTGTGGGTTTGCCTTGAGCAATAAATATTGGAAAATCGTAGAGCGAGATGAAATAACCAGAAGTGAACGTTACGATCAATATAACGCATTACTACCGAGGAGAAGTACTGTGAAAAATTTAATATACGTTACTAGTGGACATCATGAATTTCTTGAAACCACACCACTCCAATTATATAGGAACGCATTTGAAGATAGCGATTTTGAGATGAAAAAATTGATGATGCCTATTTTGCAGAGAAATACGTACAAGCGGTACTATCCGCGACTTCTCTTGTTCTACGATCTGTTGTATCAAGGCGAATACGAAATCGACCAAATGGGTTTGCCAAAAGATAACGAATCTGATGATTTGGCGCTGCTCCGAAACGTCACATTAGAGACGCAATTGGAAGACGGCACTCATCCCAACATACAGCTATTGTTTTGGCTAGCACAGCGGTTTTTCGACGCCAAGTGTGTTGAGTCGTTCCAACAGCAAGTGCTGGTAGCAACGGTGCATCCTTTGTTGTCAGTCGTCGGTTCTTACGTGATTTTGGTCAAACATATACTTTACACGGGTGACGAAAAGTTCAAAGACGTCGCCACCAGGGCCAAGTTGTTCCAAGTGATAATCGACAAATTGGGCGATTCCATACTGACTACTCTGGCCGGTTTCATAAATTTAGGCCTTTATCCGAAAAATGCTTTATATACGTTAAAAAGAACCGCACTGCAACTGGACGAATTAATCATGTACAATAACAAAGCAAACTTACAGAGGGGCGCACCGCACTTGATCAGTTTAGTTTATACTTTTTTGTTCGACCCAATGCGTATTAACATACTGAGAAAACCGTATAAAGACAAACTTATCAACATAAACTCCGAAGAAAATTGCAACAATGCCATAAATGCGGTAAAAATGGAAGCCGATTTGGTCGAGAAATACGTGAATAATTTGCAAAAATACAAAAACGTCTACCAAGGGGTTATTGATAATCAGTTCTTTTTTCACGAACGCATTTTTTCGCACGGGCCGAAATGTGACATCATAAAAGAAACAAAAAAAAGTAAATTACTTACAGTAACATACGGTCATGTTAAAATTAAAAATTTTCTCAGATTTGTTTGCAATTTTGTTCGAAAATGTTTGAAAACACATTCTACAATTCTACAACGAAATCATCTAATTTCCATTTAGTTATAGTATATTTTCGCTACAGCTAGTGATATTCAGGATTTATGGGCTGCTTTGTTTTTCCCTGTTCTTATTTTTATTGTTACCTTTTTTTTAGTCTTTACCACACAACCCGCCTCACTCAATTTTGAAATTATAACCGCTAACTTTCACTTAATAACACTAGTTTTACTTTAAGCGTCGCGATATTATTCTTATATCAATTCTTACTAATTTCTTATTTATTTTTAGGGTATAGCATACATGTGGAGAGCAGATCTAAAGTTCAATTATACCAACAGCATAGTTTGCTGGATGATTAATTTAATTTAATTATTATATTTTTGAAAGTTAGGAGATAACCTCCTTTAAATTTTAATATTATATATATTTTTGATGATTTAAAAGTTTTCAAAATGTGAGAGAATACTATTATATTAAACACATAAACACATTAAAAGACAGTATATTGGGGTCGGGGCATAGAGGAACGGAGCGTATCAGATCGGGGGATGTCACATATTTTTAAGAATTATTACAACTGAAAGTGATAAAATCACATTCAAATATACGCCCCTATGTGAATCTGTAATAATAAAAAATATACAAGTAGCGATAAAACCATTGTACCTATTGACGATAATGTGCTTAAAAAGGTTTTTTAGTAATAGGGTCAATACTCAATACGATTAGGGTTGATCGTCTGCCTGTAATAAAAATGTTGACATTAGTAATAGATTTGTTATCTACATACTAAATGTATAACGTCTTAACTTATCACAAAGTCAATACTATCAATACAATTATATTATTACACTATATATTATTATTTATTATTTTATTTGATGCACTTGTAAGGGTTAATAGCTGAACTTTTTTTTTTAAATAATTAAATCTTGAAAAAAATGTATTTTACGGACAGTATTTTTAATAAAAGTATAATTTTACCTCGGGCAACCAATGAAACCCTTTATTTAAAATAAAACTTTAAAATAACGTTTCATCGAAACTAAACTTTGAATGATTTGCTAGGTCTATTGATAATGAAAGAGTCAGTTTAAATAAAAATTGTTATAGCTTCGATGCGAAATGGAAAAGGTATTGCATTAATAATAATGTGTTTTTTGGTTTGTTAAATTTGTATGAGCGAGTTTTCCAAGAAAATAAAATTTGTTTCGTCATATAATTTAAACATGTTAACTCTGAGAGTTTGTTATATATTTTTTAAGGGGATTTTATGCTGTCTGTTTTTAAGGATTTTTGGATAAGCAATGCTAAAGTTCCTCCATATAGAGTGGGCTGTAAAAAAACTTGTTTAACACTATTAGCAGGTGACTCGATTAAAACCGGTCTAAGCTCTTTTCTCTTAAAATGTTAAAAAGACTCGTCAGAAATTGAAATATATTAATATAATTCTAATTCGGTGTATCTCGTTTAGGGTGAATTGAGATTGGAAATTCCTAGAGACAGATGCCTCTCGTAGATCTAAAGTTTTAGAACATAGGCAAACAAATATTTTGCACGTGTATTGTTCAAACAATAACATGTTTTAATATAAAACTAAAAAAAAAATATGAAGGTTATCTAAATACGAATTTATCGGTTTAAAAAAATAAAAAGCAACAGATATCACCAGATATTACCAGTACACATTTATAAAAGCGATATCAAGTATATAGTTTACTATACAATTACGAATGCTTCTTGATAAAAATATAGGATACTAACAAATAAATACGTTTTTACTTAACACAAAAAATTATTTCAAATCATGTAAACAAATTTTGAATATCGTCCCAAATAGATTAACTTAACGTCAACATGTTTTTGATTAACTTTTTTTGCAAGTTCAAACTTACCATTAGTTAAGCTATCAGATATAAAGCTATTTTAAAATAATAATTTAATTGTTGTTTATTTATGGCACTACTATTCATATCTAAAATAATATAGTTTTATAGTAAAATATTATGATAATATTTTCATGTACAGGGTGATTCACTTATAGTGAACCACTCAATATCTTATATAAGGTTTAATAAGAAATTAAAATATTTTTTACAATAATTTATTCTATATGTTTTTACTTAAAATTCTCTAATCAATTCTCTAAGTACCAACAAAAAACCTTAAAAGAAACAATAAATATGTATAATATATATTATACATACACTTATAAAAAGTAAATCACAGGTTTACAGGAATTTTTTAAATCTGAAAGTGATAAAATCAATTTCGAAAAATGCTTCGATGCAAATCTGTAGTTAGTACATTCAAGCCATTACAGTCCAAACCGAGCACAGAGTAAGCCAGCAAAATTAAAAGTATTAAATTGAGGTGCTGTATTTTCAAATAACCCTCAAAGCCTTTATTTAAAAGTGATTTTATTCAATTTTAATTACTTTTATTTATACTAATTTCTGTAAACGTGTACCCTACCCGTCCCCACTATGTCCTGACTGGTCAGGCATTATAAAGTATAAACAGATATTTTATCGACGCGTAGGTAAGACTAAGAATATCTAAATGTATTTGTGTGTTCTTCTGTTGCTATAGCTGTAATAGTTGTTCTATTTTGTACAACTGTGAACACGAAAATATTTCTCTGAAAAACAGTATTGTTCAATATAGGACGTTATACAACCTATACTTGTTTTTATAACATTACGAATATTATTTTTTTTCAAGTTTCTACGGCATTTTATTGTCCTTGAAAATGATTTTTCCTCCACTTTTAAGAAAAAAATAATTATGTCCACTATTTTTCAAAACAAATATGCTTAAATTAAAAGTTAATTTAATACACACGTCAATATATATTCAATAACATTTAACACAATTGTACGTATAAAAAAAATAACTACTAATAATTAATATTATTATTATTATTTATAGTCATTAAAAATATAACAACTTATATGTTGTTTCATAAAATATTGATAGTTCTGTATACTAAATATGTTGTATATATAACTATATTCATAAAAAACGTATTCGGTAAATTTTCACTAAGCCAAACCACTACATTAATATATAAACATGAAACGGTCATTCCTAACCTCATTAACTAGTTTTAATATTTCGTGAGGCTTGAGGAGATGTTTCGCATAGTATGTTATTTCCTAAATCTTCGAAAGTATAACAAATATAATCCCAACCATCGCATCAGTCCCATAAATAAGTAATTTTTGAGTAAAGTACTGTAGGGCGCTAAAAGAATCACCCTGTATATATTATACATGCGCTTATAAATAAAATCACTGTGTGAATATATATATACCAACATTTGGTTAAGGACAACTGACTTAACGGCGGTTTTCCCAATTTCGGGATGAAGAAATAGACTCTATGAACTTTTCACCCACCATAGTACCAATCATATATAATTTCGTATCTATAGAGTTGCTACTCTAATAAATCGATCCAGAGGACAAAAAGATATCGTATTTACACAAAAAAAAACACAGCATTGTGAATCAAAATCAAGTTAAACAGCGGTGCTGCGTGTTGTCGTGTCACACATGCCACATGTGTAGACAACAGACAACAACATATGTTTCAATTCAATTTTTATAAGACCCATATAACTTATTCAAAACAAAAAAAAAGCCAAAAAACATTTTGAAAAGACAAGTACGTACCGATGCAAAAAAATAACTTTTGAAAAAAAATAGTATCGCTTCGTTGCCAACTGCGTTAGTACAGTCTATGTTGAATTTTCTCAACGTTATAACCGATTTTATTGTTCATTTTACAATATTAATAAAAATACTAAATTATCATGATACTGTACAAGAGTTTTGTTCTATTCATTTTGCTCAACTCATTCGTCCGAACACAAAATATAAAACATTGCTATCTATCCAGGTACATGCTTTATAATTTATACCTAAATGGAGTACAATATTTTTATGTAAATTTTGCAATTTACGACGACAAATTGTCGTGAACTCAAGGCAGATTGACTTACAATATTATAATTTCTTATTATTAAAAATTAGGATCTATACAAAAATAAAATGTTCTAATTCCTAAAAAAAATAAATAATTTTTTTCTATTTTCAAAAATTCCAATATACTTATTTTTTATTTACTCTAATTAGAGAAACAGTATAAAATCTTTATAGGACACACATTAGGGGATAACAGCTAACAACCGCTAACTTCTATATTGGGTTTATTATTGCCTTTTACGCTATGCGTTACGATTTACCATGCTAACTATATTATCATGAAATTATTCAAGAAGTTAGTTTCATTTGTTTTTTTTTAATTTAATTTAATAAATTTTGTTTTTTTAAATTTAACTTTTGAAACGTAAATCATTAAATATTGTATTATTTCCAGGCTCATGCTTTTTGTTTTTAAATTCTATGAATTTGATTTTGATTTGAAATTCGAAAATGGCAAAGAAAATTCTTCAACTTTGGAAGAACTTAAAAAGTATGATGATTCGTTACGAGCTCAAGGCGAGAACGTTTTGGGGATTCTCGATGACCTAATGACGGAAAACTACAAAAAATCATCCAATCGGCCTGAGGACATGATGACAATCAATTTATGCTTGAATAACGTTTTTAGTACGTTATTGGTACGAACCTACGACGGAGTGAAGAAACGAGTATTGCCGGAGAAGATTGAGGATGATGAAAAATGTATACATAAAAATAGATTCAATAGGGCTAGTAAAAGATTAACTGAATTATTCAAAACGAGTGAGAAGGCAAATAATTTGCCATACATTCAAGAACTACCGTCAAACAGCCCGTATGAAACTGTAATAGCTTATAAAAACGAAATCAAAAAGTTAATTGGAAAAATAATTCAAATTTTATTCAAGAGCCTCCGTGATAATTGCGGATACGTCATAGGCAATGTTTCGTTAACCATAAGGCGAGATTTAACGACTAAAAGTCAATATTACGATAAATACAACAAATTGCTACCGTCACACGTTACTGTGGACGATTTAGTAAACTATTTTGATGGAGGTCATGTTATCTTTAAAAGCTCATTTCTCCCATTATTCACGAAAGCATTTCAAGATAGCGACTCTAAGTTGAAGGATTTGATGAGGCCCATCTTGGATAGAAATACGTACATGCAGAACCATCCGAGACAAATATTATTCTACGATCTATTGTATCGAGGCGACCGCGATATCGATCAAGTGGGCTCGCCAAAAGACAACGAATCTGATGATTTGGCGCTGCTCCGAAGCGTCACTTTAGTGACAGAATTGGAAGACGGCACTCATCCCAACATCCAGCTATTGTTTTCGATAGCACTGCGGTTTTTCGACGTCAAATGTGTTGAGTCGTTCCAACAGCAAGTGCTGGTAGCAACGGTGCATCCTTTGTTGTCAGTCGTCGGTTCTTACGTGGTTTTGGTCGAAGATATATTTTACAATGGTGACGGAAAATTTCAAGACGTCGCCTCGAGGGCCAAATTGTTCCAAGACACAATCGACAAATTGGGCGATTCCATACTGACTACGCTGGTCAGTTTCATAAATTTAGGTCTTTATCCGAAAGAAGCTTTGGGTTATTTAAAAACAACCGCAATGGCATTAGACAAGTTAATCACGTACAACGATAAAGCAAACATACAGATAGGTGCACCGCATTTGATTTATGAATTGTATAGTAGATGCTCTGCTCCAATGTCGCTTAACAAACTGACAATGTCGTATATGGACGAACATATCAATGTCAACTCCGAAGAAAATTGTAACAATGCCATAAATGGCATTTTTTACATAAATGCGGTAAAAATGAAAGCCGATATGGTCGAGAAATACGTGAAAACTTTGGAGAAATACGAAAACATCTACAAAGGGGTTATTAATAGTCAGTTCTTTTTTCACAAAGACATATTTTTGACCGGACCTGAATGTGACATCATAGAAGAAACAAAATATGGTAAATTCACATATATTAATAAACTCCATGAAATATTACAGTGCTGGTTAATATATTTTAGTCATATTTCTCAAAAAAAAAAAAATTTAGGTTTATAGACTGTTTTTTTTTCTGTTAAAAAATTTTTTAGATACCATTTTTTTTTTGACAGTACCACACCACCAAACTCACTCTATTTTGAAATAATAACCAATAACGTTCATTTACTAACATCAGTTTTGCTTTTATTTTTATTCTTATTAATTTCCTACTTTTATTTTAGGGTATAACGTACTTGGGAAGCAAATCTAAAGTCAAAACATATCAAGAACTTCATCTGCTGGTTGCTTAAATTTGTTTGAATACCCTTTATCATATTTTCGACAGTTATGAGAGAAGCTCCTTAACGTTTTAATATTATATTTGTTTTTTATTATTTTAAAGTTTTAATAATGTGTGCAAATACTATTATATGCACTATGCATTATAATTTTTTTTTGTTGCACATGTAAGGGTTATTTGGTGAGCTTTATTTAAAAATAAATAAAACATGAAAACAAAATGTATTTTATGGACAGTGTTTTTAGTATAGACTTTAGGTACTTTTTTACAATGGACAACCAATATAAATCTTTATTTGTGATAAATTTCGTTACATTGAAACCAAACAGTGAATGATTTGCTAGGCATATTAAATTTGTATACGCAATCATTTTGATTGGGTTATAAAAGCAAAAGCCATACATTGGCTCTTAAGCTCTACATATTAATTATAATCCATAGGCTTTAAACTTACGGTGTATAGAAATATGTTGTTACATTAATAAATACATTTTAGTTTAGTTTTTAATTAAATGTTTACAATGATTACAAATTGAATAAAATTTAGACAAATATTTTCGCTCAGGTCAATCCGATCAGTCAAGTAAAGTTTGGTAGAGGCATGATGGGATCTAAATATAGTCTAAAGGAATTTTTATAAATAAAAGTGATAAAATCACTTTAAAAAAAACGGCGTCCCCGTTCGTGTCCCCATTATGCCACAATCCCACTGTACTGTTTCCTTTTTATTAAGAATATGGTTTATTTAGCGGGACGTGTATGTGAGTTTATTTATTAGCTGACTTAGAGTAGAAAATATGCAGGGTAATCCAGTAAGATAAACATTTTTTGGGAACGTTTTATGAATATTTTGTTTTAAATACTGTGAATGTAAATTTAAATATTGTAAATGAGTACAGTCTTTTGAATTTTTAATTCTTTACACTATAAACGAGTACTATATTTTTATTTATGTAAACAGTGAAAACTAGAACAAATCACACAAGTGTTTTTATAAAGTAATGAAATTAGGTTCACGAATTAACGTACTTATGTAATAATCAAGTAAACTATACATTAACAAAAATTATGTTTTTAAAATATTGTCTACATTTGTAATAGGTTCACAGCAGATGTTCTTTTAGTATTTAGTTTCAGCCTTTAATTTTGTACTATGCATAGAAAAACTAAATAACGTAAAAAGGAAATAAAGATCTCATCCTAGGAGTTATAAGAAATAATATTAATAATAATTTTTTAATAAATTTATGCCTCAATATGTTAATGTGAGGAAAAATAAATGGAGTACGTTTTAAAGTAAATACTCTTTCTTATAATTTTTTTTTTTAGATAAGCCATTTCCGTGTTTACAATAGTTCTAACAGAAATTAATTTTAACAACTACAGTAAGTGATGAAGTATCTTTGTATAAAAAAAAGTCAATTTATTGGGGTCGGGGCTTAGAGGAACGGAGCATATTAGAGCGGGGGATGTTACATATTTTTAAGAATTATTACAACTAAAAGTGATAAAATCACATTCAAATATACGCCCCATGTGAATCTGTAATAATAAAAAATATACAAGTGGCGATAAAACCATTGTACCTATTGACGATAATGTGCTTAAAAAGGTTTTTTGTAATAGGGTAAATACTCAATACGATTTAGGGTTGATCGTCTGCCTGTAATAAAAATATTGACATTAATAATAGATTTGTTATCTACAGACTAAATGTATAATGTCTTAAATTATCACAAAGTCAATACAATTATATTAAACACTATATATTATAATTTATTATATTATTTGATGTACTTGTAAGGGTTAATGGCTGAACTTTTTTTTTTAAATAATTAAATCTTGAAAAAAATGTATTTTACGGACAGTATTTTTAATAAAAGTATAATTTTACCTCGGGCAACCAATGAAACCCTTTATTGATAATAAAACTTTAAAATAACGTTTCATCGAAACTAAACTTTGAATGATTTGCTAGGTCTATTGATAATGAAAGAGTCAGTTTAAATAAAAACTGTTATAGCTTCAATGCGAAATGGAAAAGGTATTGCATTTATAATAACATGTTTTTTGGTTTGTTAAATTTGTATGAGCGAGTTTTCCAAAAAAAATTTTTGTTTCGTCATATAATTTTAATTTGTTAACTCTGAGAGTTTGTTAAATATTTTTTATGGAGATTTTATGCTGTCTGTTTTTAAGGATTTTTGGATAAGCAATGCTTAAGTTCCTCCATATAGAGTGGCCTGTAAAAAAACTTGTTTAACACTATTAGCAGGTGACTCGATTAAAACCGGTCTAAGCTCTTTTCTCTTAAAATGTTAAAAAGACTCGTCAGAAATTGAAATATATTAATATAATTCTAATTCGGTGTACCTCGTTTAGGGTGAATTGAGATTGGAAATTCCTAGAGACAGATGCCTCTCGTAGATCTAAAGTTTTAGAACATAGGCAAACAAATATTTTGCACGTGTATTGTTCAAACAATAACATGTTTTAATATAAAACTAAAAAAAAAATATGAAGGTTAACTAATTACGAATTTATCGGTTTGAAAAAACAAAAAACAACAGATATTATGTTACCAGTACACATTTATAAAAGCGATATCAAGTATATAGTTTACTATACAATTACGAATGCTTCTTGATAAAAATATAGGATACTAACAAATAAATACGTTTTTACTTAACACGAAAAATTATTTAAAATCATGTAAACAAATTTTGAATATCGTCCCAAATAGAATAACTTAACGTCAACATGTTTTTGATTAACTTTTTTTGCAAGTTCAAACTTACCATTAGTGAAGCTATCAGACATAAAGCATTTTGAAATAATAATTTAATTGTTGTTTATTTATGGCACTACTATTCATATCTAAAATAATGTAGTTTTATAGTAAAATGTTATGATAATATTTTTATGTACAGGGTGATCCACTTATAGTGAACCACTCAATATCTTATATAAGGTTTAATAAGAAATTAAAATATTTTTTACAATAATTTTATCTATATGTTTTTACTTAAAATTCTCTAAGCAATTCTCTAAGTACCAACAAAAAACCTTAAAAGAAACAGTAAATATGTATAGTATATATTATACATACACTTATAAAAAGTAAATCACAGGTTTACAGGATTTTTTTAATTCTGAAAGTGTGTAAAATCTGTTGTTGTCTAACAAACATATGTGGACAACAACCTATTTGAATGCGTGTTTTCTATGGCCAATAGTACTTGTTCCAAAAAAAATAATGCAAAAAAAACATTTTTAACTGTCAAGTACGTACCGAAGCAAAAAAATAACTCTTGATACCCAATATAATACATTTTTGTTTACTGTGGTATAATATTTGTTGTTTGTTGTTATTGGCAAAAAAGAAAAAATAAGTATCGCTGTGTTGTGAACTGTGTCAGTACAGTTTATGTTGAAGGTTCTCAAAGTTATAACCTGTTTTTAGCTTATTTACCATGATACTGTACAAAAGTTTTTTAATATTCATTTTTCTCAATTCATTTGTCCGAACAGATACGATAAAATATTGCTATCTTTCCAGGTATATGCTTTATATTTAATACTTAAATGAATTATAGTATTTTTATGTGAATTTTGCAAATTGCGACGACAATCTGCCAAGTACTCAAGAAAAATTGACATACAATAATTTATCATTATATTATTAAAATTAGGATGTAAAAAAAAAAACAATTTCTTAATTTTTAAAAAAAAGTTGATATTTTTCTATTTTCCAAACATTTCAAATTATTTAATTTTCATTTAATTTTATTAGATAAATAGTATATAATCTTTATAGTACATTTATAAAGATTATCCGTTACTTCTATATTAGGAATATCATTTCGTTTTCTCTAGTTGTTATGACTTAGTATGATATTATTGAAGAGTATAGTTGTATTTGTTTTGTTCATTTAATTTATTGAAACGAAAATCATTATACATTGCATTTTTCCAGGCACATGCTTTTTGTTTTCAAATTCTATGAATTTGATCTTGATTTGAGATTCAAAAATGGCAAAGAAGATTCTACAACTTTGGAAGAACTTAAAAAGTTTAGTGATTCGTTACGTGATCAAGGCCAGAACGTTTTGGGGATTCTCGATGACCTTTTGACGAAAAACTACCGACAGTCAATCAATCCACCTGATGACATGATGACAATTAATTTATACTTGAATAACGTTTTTAATACATTATTAGTACAAACCTACGACGAGGAGAAGAAACGAGTACTGCCGGAGGATGAGGATAGTAAAAAAAATACTCATAAAAACGTTAAAAAATTGACTAATTTATTCAAAACAAGTAAGAATTCCAATGGCTCGTCACAAATTAAAGAACAACTGTCGTCAAATAGTCAAAAAGTACTGTCAAACAGCCAAGAAGTACCGTCAAACAGCCCGTATGATACGTTAATAGCTTATAAAAATGAATTCGAAAAGGCAATTGAAAAAATAATTAAAATCTTACACAATAGTATCCATATAAACTGTGGGTTTGCCTTGAGCAATAAATATTGGAAAATCGTAGAGCGAGATGAAATAACCAGAAGTGAACGTTACGATCAATATAACGCATTACTACCGAGGAGAAGTACTGTGAAAAATTTAATATACGTTACTAGTGGACATCATGAATTTCTTGAAACCACACCACTCCAATTATATAGGAACGCATTTGAAGATAGCGATTTTGAGATGAAAAAATTGATGATGCCTATTTTGCAGAGAAATACGTACAAGCGGTACTATCCGCGACTTCTCTTGTTCTACGATCTGTTGTATCAAGGCGAATACGAAATCGACCAAATGGGTTTGCCAAAAGATAACGAATCTGATGATTTGGCGCTGCTCCGAAACGTCACATTAGAGACGCAATTGGAAGACGGCACTCATCCCAACATACAGCTATTGTTTTGGCTAGCACAGCGGTTTTTCGACGCCAGATGTGTTGAGTCGTTCCAACAGCAAGTGCTGGCGGCAACGGCCCATCCCGTGTTCTCAGTCATCGGTTCCTACTGGTCTTTGGTCAAACATATACTTTACACGGGTGAAGGAAAATTCAAAGATGTCGCCACCAGGGCCAAGTTGTTCCAAAAGACAATCGACAAATTGGGCGATTCCATATTAGTCACTCTGGTCAGTTTTATAAGTTTAGATTTTTATCGGAAAATGGGTTCAGGACATTTAATAGGAACCGCTAAGCGATTAGACGAACTAATCACGTACAATGATAAAGTAAATTTACAGATAAACGCACCAGATTTGCTCCTTAACGTTTATATGCGTTGCTCCAGTGCAATGTCGGATCACAAAATGAGAGTAACGTATAAAGAGGAACTCGTCAACGTAAGCTCCGAAGAAAATTGCAACAATGCCATAAATGCGGTAAAAATGAAAGCCGATGTGGTCGAGAAATACGTGAAAAATTTGAAAAAATACAGAAACATCTACCAAGGGGTTATTGATAATCCGTTCTTTTCCCACGATTTATTATTTTTTAACGGACCAAAATGTGACATCATAAAAGAAACAAAAAAAAGTAAGTTCACTTATAGTAATATACTGTCTTGTTAAAATAAAAAATGTTCGTATTTATTAATAAAAATACGTATTTATTAATATACTTTCATGTCAACTATATAGTGCTAGTCAACATACTTTTATCGTGTTGCTTATAAATAATTTTTTTTCTCTGATTTTTTGCGGTTTTTTTCAAAAATTTTTGCAAAAAAACATTAGTTTATGAGGACACCGTGTCCTTTTATAGGATAACTTTTATTTAGTTATAGTATATTTTTTCTACAGCTAGTGACATTCAGGTTTTATAGGCTAATTTTTCCTCTGTTCACATTTTTATTCTTTACCATATTTTTAGTCCTTACCATAACACCCAACTCATTCCACTTAGAAATAATAACCGCCAACTTTTAATTAATAACACCAATGTTTTGCTTTAAGCGTTGAAATATTATATTTGTATCAATTCTTACTAATTCTTACTTTATTTTTAGGGTATAGCATACTTGTGGAGTGCAAACCTAAAGTTGAATTACACCAACATCATAGTTTGCTGGATGATTAGATTTCTATGAATACACATTATTCTATTTTCGAAAGTTAGGATATACACTTTCTTTAAGTTTTATTATTGTACATTATGTTTTGATGATTTAAAAGTTTTAATGTGTGGAATTACTATTATACTTAACACTGTATAACATAATATATTATTTTATTTTGTGTACTTATAATGGCTATTGGGTGAACTTTTAAAAAAATAAATAAATCTAGGAAAAAAAATGTATTTAAGTATAATATTATTATTATAGGTATCATTTTACTTTGGGCAACCAATAGAACCCTTTATTTATAATAAAAATTAAAAATATCGTTACATCGAAACCAACCTTAGAATGATTTAGTAGGTTTATTAAAAATGTATGAGCTAGTTTTAAAAAAATAAACGTATTAGCTTTTATGCTATACTAAAAAGGTATTTTATTTACAATGATGTGTTTGTATTATTTATATATATATTTTTAAAATTTTTTAAATTTTTGTGTTTGGATATTTTTAAAGCCGCCGAACAGATTTATTCGTGTAGCAATTCTATATATACAATATAATGGAATTATGTCAGAAAAGTGCAAATTTTATTCAACAGCATAATGTTAACCAAAAATCGTTAACTCTGTATCATGTACTTACACTAATATTCGAGTAGAAATATTTTAAATAATAAGTAATTTAATTGTTAATTTTAAACCTTTTTTCTATATTCGATTATTTTTATCACAGAATAGCATTGTAGTAATTTAATTCAGTAAATCATCCCATGCTAGTAGGGATAACTTCCCTTTCCTGGTTTAAATCCTACTTGACTGATAGATGACAATTTGTATCATTATTTACTCATAAATCCTCAGAGCTAATGTTGCTGGAAAATCTCTTTTTGTTGTATTCGCCACTGACAGTGAATTCTATGCGGTTTTATACTTTTTACTCTTCCCAAAAAACGGTGAAAGGCGTAAAAAGTATAAATGATTGAATGTGTCAACAATCGCCCACTCAGGATTGATTGTAATCTATTGATAATACTTGTAGAAGTTATGTGAGCTAACATATCTTACTTTAGATTGATCCCTTAAAATTGTTCGTCTTATAAATGGAATTCCTAAAAAGATTTTTTTTTAATAAAATTTAAAGTTGATACAAAAGTAACGTATAAAAATTCTATATTACTAAAAAAAGGATTTATTTCAAGCATTTTTCTATATTACATTTATTTACTTGAATAGTATGATATACAACCTTTTATATTTTAATTATACTGTTTCTGTTGACACATTTTGTCATTTAACCTTGGCTTAACAAAATATTCTTAAAAACAGTTTGGAAATCTATCTATTACGCACCAAATTCAGATTATATAGGAAACATTTTAATTCGGCCATAGAAGCAAAAGTCATAAATTGGTTTTTTAGATTTGCAATTCAATTTTAATTCATAGGTTTTCAACACACGGAGTATGTCAATATATTTTTACAAAAATATATCAAAAACATAAATTAAATATGTTTTTATTGTGTTTTAAAAATATTTATCGAAATAAGGAAAAACACGGTTTTGTATTGAATTATTCAAATATTTATTTAACTGGTCATACATATATGCGTGCAACAAAACATAATATACAGGGTGATCCAACTAACGTAAGACACTAATTTTCCCTAAAAATATAAATATTTTGAAAACAATTTTTTTCCTAAACTCTTAGGTACATATTTTACTACATTTTTTAATATTTTAAAACATTTTATCGCCAATCCTTATAAGCCAAAAAAGGGGATTTTTGGTTTTTTTAAATGGCAACATATGTTTTTAATTACATACATTTGTAGACAAAAAATTTAAAAATGTGTTAGCGTTAAATTTTTTTATTTTTATTAAACTGTTCATTAGTTATGACTTTGTTAAGATACTACATTTCCTCTTAATAATAATCATATTTCTTCGGTTTGTCCAAAACCGGTAGCACATCAAATTCATATTTATGTTCGCATTGTCCAATTGGCGATAACATTCTAACAACTAGGAATTCACTATAAAATATTTTGAAATAGACAAAGGTCCTTATCTACAGATTACTTAGATTATAGGTTATTTATTATATCTGATTATGGTACAGAGTACGGTAACATGTCAAATTATTTGTACGCAATGTAATAAAACTACTCGTCTTTGTAGTAACGATTGAAAATAATAAGAAATACAGTCAAAAAATCAAATCTTTATAAAGTCATAACAAATGAACAAATAAATGAAAATTCAAAACTCAAACGCTAACATAATTTTTAATTTTTTGTCTACTAACTTATGTAATTAAAAACATATGTTGCCATTAAAAAAAAACAAAAATCCCCCATTTTGGCTTATAAGGATTCGTGATAAAAATTTTCAAAATATTGAAAAATGTAGTAAAATATGTACCTAAAAGTTTAGGAAAAAAATTGTTTTCAAAATATTTATATTTTCAGAGAAAATGAGTGTCTTACGTTAGTTGGATCACCCTGTATATCCAAAAACAACATATTTTATCGCATATGTTACGGGTTGTTATTTTCTAAAAAGCAAGTGTTTTTTTAGCATATATGGTCTTGTTGTTTATATGGGTGCCTATACAAATGTTATACACGTACGAATTTTTTTCTTATAAACCCTTGATCATCCAATTATAATTATTGAATAACTCTTTTGTATTTTAAAATACAACATTATTTTATTAAACTGTTCTAATATAAACATTTATATTAAATGTTACTTAATATTACATTTATTTTTATCGTATAGAAAAAGTTTAACAATACTATTTTCTTAACTGCGAAACTAAAGACTGATTATTATATTAAAATATCGGAAAATATGAACAAAAAAAAGTAGTAAAAAATGTAAGAATTTAAAATGTTCTTAATTGATAATACATATATTTTATTTAGATAACTCATAGCTGTGCACATAAAAGATCGAAACAAAAATTACCTATAGCATTAATAGTAAAATATTAAGTATTTTTGTATAGAAAAAAGCGGTTTTGTAGTTTCGGGCCATAGTAGGAACGGAACATGTTAAGTGTTTTTATTCATTTTTTTTTTGTTTCTGGACCCACGATTTTTTTGTGTTGCAACTCACAGATCAGTGAACCTTCAGACACCTAAAAAGTACTTTATTTGGGCAAAAATAAAACAATTTACAATTGGCATACAATTTACATAAAATGGCGTTGCCTGATAACTTTTTTTAAAATAGTCGAATTAGTTCTAACTTTGTATGATATATTCTTTAAACGATAAACATTGACAAACCACAAAAAATACATTAAGCACTTCATCCTAGAAGGGATAGGAATTCATTCTACAAATTATTAAACCATTGAAAACTAATCGTTTGCTTTTGTACAATACAAACATTTAACTAGAATTAAAAATGTTAATTATTAATACATACTTTTTTTTATAGACAGGTGAAAAATAAAAAATACCATTACAGTGTGGTCGGGCATAGTGGGGTTGGGGAAGTCACAGGTTTACAGGAATTTTTTAAATCTGAAAGTGATAAAATCACTTTCGAAAAAGTGATTTTATTCAATTTTGATCACTTTTATTTATAATAATTTCTGTAAACCTGTGACCTACCCGTCCCTACTATGACTGGTCAGGCAATATAAAGTATAAACAGATATTTTACCGACGCGTAGGTAAAACTTGAAAATCTAAATATATTTGTGTGTTCTTCTGTTGCTATAGCTGTAATAATTGTTCTACTTTGTACAACTGTGAACACGAAAATATTTCTCTGAAAAACAGTTAATTGTTTGTTCAATATAGTACGTTATACTACCTATACTTATTTTTATAACATTACGAATATTGTTTTTTTTTCAAGTTTCTACGGCATTTTATTGTCCTTGAAAATGATTTTTCCTCCACTTTTAAGGGAAAAAAATAATTATGTCCACTATTTTTCAAATCAAATATGCATAAGATAAAAGTTAATTTAAAACATACGTCAGTCTTCAGCACTTGATTATTAAAATCAATTTATAAAAAATATATTTTTTTCTTTTAATATACTAACTAGGTTTGATCATATAAAGGAGGGGTGGATCACGTGGTTTTCGAAATTATTATAAATGAATGTCAGAGAGTATAAACCACTACCAACTACTATCATGTTTGTTGTTAATCGCTTTTATCCTATTCCTATTCTGCACTGCCTACACATAATAAATGAGCAAGTCAACAATTCAATATTTTTTGCTACAAAAAATGTGTGAAGTGATGTCACCCTATTTAAATAATTTCTCTAGTTTTAAGTTAGTTTAGTTTCGATTATAAAGTCACAGCTAAATAAACTTAAATTCCTAATATTTTTTATATAATATAGGTAAACAATATAACAGCTACTTTTTTTTTTAATTACTGCTTTTAAATCATTATCAACTAATAACATTATTTTACTCGAATTGTTTGTTTTTTGTGTTAAAGGGTTTGTTTTTGGTCACACTCTTACCCAGTATAGTAAATTTCTTAAATATATTTTAATATTCGATAACATTTAACACAATTGTACGTATAAAAAAAATAACTACTAATAATTAATATTATTATTATTATTGGGTAAATTATTTATAGTCATTAAAAATATAATAACTTATATCTTGTTTCATAAAATATTGATAGTTCTGTATACTAAATATGTTATATGTATAATCATATTCAAAATAAACGTATTCGGTAAATTTTCACTTAGCCAAACCACTACTTTAATATATAAACGTGAAACGGTCATTCCTAATCTCATTAACTAGTTTTAATATTTCGAGAGGCTTGAGGAAATGTTTTGCATAGTTCGTTATTTCCTAAATTTTCGAAAGTATAACAAATATAATCCCAACCATCGCATCAGTCCCATTAATAAGTAATTTTTGAGTAAAGTACTGTAGGGCGCTAAAAGAATCACCCTGTATATATTATACATGCGCTTATAAATAAAATCACTGTGTTAATATATATACGAACATTTGGATAAGGACAACTGACTTAACGGTGGTTTTCCCAATTTCGGGCGAAGAGGTAGACTCTATGAACTTTTCGCCCACCATAATACCAACCATATATAATTTCAGATCTATAGAGTTGCTACTCTAGTAAATCGGTCCAGAGGACAAAAAGATATCGTATTTACATAAAAAAAAACACAGCATTGTGAATCAAAATCAAGTTAAACAATGTCTGTTGTTGTCTATTATGCATGTGTATTGTACAAGTGTATTCAAAACACAAAAATTGCCAAAAAACATTTTTAACAGTCAAGTACGTACCGATGAAAAAAATAAACTTTTAATATCAGATATAATTCATTTTTGTATATTATTTTTGTTTGTTGTTATTGGTAAACAAAACCAAAAAAAATAGTATCGCTTCGTTGCCAACTGCGTCAGTACAGACTATGTTGAATGTTCTTAACGTTATAACCGATTTTATTGTTCATTTTACAATATTAATAAAAAATACTAAATTACCATGATACTGTATAAGAGTTTTGTTTTATTCATTTTTCTCAACTCATTCGTCCGAACACAAAATATTAAACATTGCTATTTATCCAGGTACATGCTTTATAATTTATACCTAAATGGAGTATAATATTTTTATGTGAATTTTGCAATTTACGACGACAAATTGTCATGAACTCAAGGCAGATTGACTTACAATCATATAATTTCTTATTATTAAAAATAAGGATCTATACAAAAATAAAATGTCTTAATTTCTAAAAAAAAAGAATAATTTTTTTCTATTTTTGAAAATTCCAAATTACTTATTTTTTATTTACTTTAATTATATAAACAGTATATAATCTTTATAGGACACACGTTAGGGGATAACTCACAACTGCTTACTTCTATATTGGGTTTATTATTGTCTTTTACGCTATGCGCTACGATTTACCATGCTTACTAAATTATCATGAAATTATACAAGAAGTTAGTTTCATTTGTTTTTTTGAATTTAATTTAATTAATTTTGTTTTTTTAAATTTAACTTTTGAAACGTAAATCATTAAATATTGTATTATTTCCAGGCACATGCTTTTTGTTTTTAAATTCTATGAATTTGATTTTGATTTGAAATTCAAAAATGGCAAAGAAAATTCTTCAACTTTGGAAAAACTTAAAAAGTATGATGATTCGTTACGAGCTCAAGGCGAGAACGTTTTGGGGATTCTCGATGACCTAATGACGGAAAACTACAAAAAATCATCCAATCGGCCTGAGGACATGATGACAATCAATTTATGCTTGAATAACGTTTTTAGTACGTTATTGGTACGAACCTACGACGGAGTGAAGAAACGAGTATTGCCGGAGAAGATTGAGGATGATGAAAAAAGTATACATAAAAATAGATTCAATAGGGCTAGTAAAAGATTAACTGAATTATTCAAAACGAGTGACAAGGCAAATAATTTGCCATACATTCAAGAACTACCGTCAAACAGCCCGTATGAAACTGTAATAGCTTATAAAAACGAAATCAAAAAGTTAATTGGAAAAATAATTCAAATTTTATTCAAGAGCCTCCGTGATAAATGCGGATACGTCCTAGGCAATGTTTCGTTAACCATAAGGCGAGATTTAAGAACTAAAAGTCAATATTACGATCAATATAACAAATTGCTTCCGTCACACGGTACTGTGGACGATTTAGTAAACTATTGTAATGGTGGTCATACAATACTTAAAAGGTCATTTCTCCCATTATTCACGAAAGCATTTCAAGAAAGCGACTCTAAGTTGAAGGATTTGATGAAGCCCATCTTGGATAGAAACACGTACATGCAGAACCATCCGAGACAAATCTTATTCTACGATCTATTGTATCGAGGCGACCGCGATATAGATCAAGAGGGTTTGCCAAAAGAAAGCGAATTAGATGATTTGGCGCTGCTCCGTAATGTCACTTTAGATACGCAATTGGAAGATGGCACTCATCCTAACATCCAGCTATTGTTTTCGATAGCACTGCGGTTTTTCGACGTCAAATGTGTTGAGTCGTTCCAACAGCAAGTGCTGGTAGCAACGGTGCATCCTTTGTTGTCAGTCGTCGGTTCTTACGTGGTTTTGGTCGAAGATATATTTTACAAGGGTGACGGAAAATTTCAAGACGTCGCCTCGAGGGCCAAATTGTCCCAAGAGACAATCGACAAATTGGGCGATTCCATACTGACTACGCTGGTCAGTTTCATAAATTTAGGTCTTTATCCGAAAGAAGCTTTGGGTTATTTAAAAACAACCGCAATGGCATTAGACAAGTTAATCACGTACAACGATAAAGCAAACATACAGATAGGTGCACCGCATTTGATTTATGAATTGTATAGTAGATGCTCTGCTCCAATGTCGCTTAACAAACTGACAATGTCGTATATGGACGAACATATCAATGTAAACTCCAAAAAAAATTGTAGCAATCCCGAAAATGGCATGTTTTACATAAATGCGGTGAAAATGAAAGCCGATATGGTCGAGAAATACGTGAAAACTTTGGAGAAATACGAAAACATCTACAAAGGGGTTATTAATAGTCAGTTCTTTTTTCACAAAGACATATTTTTGACCGGACCTGAATGTGACATCATAGAAGAAACAAAATATGGTAAATTCACATATATTAATAAACTTCCATGAAATATTACAGTGCTGGTTAATATATTTTAGTCATATTTCTCAAAAAAAAAAAATTTTCAGGTTTAAAGATTGCTTTTTTTTTCTGCTCAAATATTTTTCAGATACAATTTTTTTTTTGACAGTACCACACCACCTAACTCACTCTACTTTCAAAAAATAACCACTAACTTTCATTTACTAACACCACTTTTGCTTTTATTTTTATTCTCATTAATTTCCTACTTTTATTTTAGGGTATAACATACTTGGGAAGCAGACTCAAGTCAAAACATATCAAGAACTTCATCTGCTAAATGGTTAAATTTGTTTGAATACCCTTTATCATATTTAAAAATAAATAAATCATGAAAACAAAATGTATTTTATGGACAGTATTTTTAGTATAGTCTTTAGGTACTTTTTTACAATGGACAACCAATTTAAGCCTTTATTTATGATAAAATATCGTTACATTGAAACCAAACAATGAATGATTTGCTAGGCCTATTAAATTTGTATAATCAAGCAAAAGCTATACATTAGCTTTTTAACCTTAAAATGTAATTTTAATTCATAGGGTTTTAACACACGGGGTTTGACAATATATTGATACAATAATAAATACAATTTAAGTTTAGTTTTTATATAAATGTTTACCTTGATTACAAATTGTATACAATTTAGACAAATATTTCCGCTTAGGTCAATCCGATCATAGGCCATTTCTGTGTTTGCAAAAATTCTAACAGACATTAATTTCAACATCTATAGTAAGTGATGAAGTATCTTTGTATAAAGAAAAGTCAGTATATTGGGGTGGGGGCATAGTGGAACGGAGCAAATCAGGGCGGGGGCGTTCACAATTCTATATAAATTATTACAACAAAAAGTTATAAAATCACATTCAAATATACTCTCCTTTTCAAATTTGTAATAATAAAAAATATACAAGTAGCGATAAAGCCATTGTACCTATTGACAATAATGTGCATAAAAAGGTTTTTTGTAATAAGGTCAATACCCAATATGAATAGAGTTGATCGTCTGCCTCTAATAAAAATGTTGACAGTAGTAATAGATTTGTTATCTACAGACTAAATGTATAACATCTTAAATTACCACAATGTACCCAATTTTTGAAAAATACACTCATGTATTATAAAACGTTTTCTAATATCTGTTTTACAGATTGTTACATACGAAATATTATTATGTACACATAGCTAAATTTACAAATAATACCGTACAATACTTACAAATCTGTTGTTTATCAAAAAACAAGTGGTTTTTAGTTTTGTTGTATAGTAAATAAGTAGAAAAACAATGTGCACGAGTATTGTTCAAATTATAAAAAAAAATGTTTTCCTACATGACGCCAAAAATGCAATATGGAATTGAAAAACAACAGAAATTTGAATATTGCTTGTATATTTTATAAAACCCATACCATATTATCAGTTTTAAATATACGAGAACCTATGATGTAGAATCTCAATATAGGACGAGTAATTTGTGAGCGCTTAGAGATTAAAAAATGATATAAAAAGTTAGATTTGCTGTTGATTATAGTTGGATGTCTTATTAAATATTAGATCATACAAAATGTTATTCTTATGGAACTTTCATCGACCATTAATAACTCAATAAATACTATACGTTTGATATAAAATTTACAAATAATAGTCAAGCGCCAAGTTTTAGTTTAATTTTATATTTCGTCACCAAATTTCCGTAATGCATATAAAATGCAGAATTTAGATAAGATTATAAAATAATTATTAACTAAAAGCTTGACATTTGAACTACAATAATAAACAATTATAATCAAACATTAAATACAGTAATCTGTTTGTTTATATGAAGAGCTACACATTAAAACTTCAACTCTTATAGTCAGCCACGAATTGCACATGAGAAATTCAATTCATTAGTATTTTAACAGTGTTCTTCTTAAAAAAAAATTTCCTTCAAAAAAAAAAAACTTATTTTATAAATTATAATTAATGTAATTTTTAATGAATTTTACTTAGTTACATTTCGGCGAATTTGTCGTCAATATCTATCCTATATTAATTACCATTATCATTATCATCATTAATGATTAGTTATAACTTCCACATCAGAGTAATATATTATAATGTTTATAGAATATTGATGTAACATTTCCAAATCCTCAGTAGCCGGGGCATAATATGTAAAATATCAAAATTATGTTTACAAAATGTTCATTACTACTAATAGGAACAAATTTTTATTTTTAAAATTATTACGTTTGTTAATTATCATCGTACACTGTAGAGCAATATAAAACTTAGTCACAATTAGGGAATTTATAAACACAATTGACAATACTTCAATGTATTAACAAAACACACACTTTCTCTGGGCACGATAATATAATATTGTTATAATCTCTTAACCATACCGTTAAACTATGGAAATTTTGTCAAAAGTGTTTTCTACTGATAAGGTATGTGAACAACTGGCCAGACGTGTATAAGCTGTCACGGTTTCCGACCATAGGTAGGTAAGGAACCGCTTCTCCATATATTTAATAAAAAACTAAGGAGTGTTGTTTATGTATGGTTATCAGTTTTATCGAAGAGGTCGATAATATTATTTAATAGCAAGTAACATGCTACCTGTGTTGAAACCCCAAATGAATATTAATAAATACTATAAATCATTACAATGTAATAAGTGACGATAGATGAGAATTAAAAATTCAAACGACAATAGAAAAATTAAATTTTTTACTACACATATAATTAAAAATGATTGTTCCCATTGTACCAATCGTATACGAATTAAGATCTATTGAGTTGCTACTCGAATAAATCGTTCCAAAAGAAAAAAAGTTTTTATAAAAAAAAAAAAACAATTGTAAATCTAATACATTCTCAGATCCGCATCATTGCTATACAATTATAAACCTATAAATTCCGTCTTCTCTGTCGCATTGGAATTCAAATAATGTCTATTGCCCATAATACTTGTACTATAAAAACCAATTGCCAAAAAACATTTTTAACAGTCAAGTACGTACCGATGCAAAAAAGTAATCTTGATAACCAATATAATACATTTTTGTTTACTGTGGTATAATATTTGTTGTTATTGGAAAAAAAATAAAAAGTATCGCTGCCTTGCGAACTGTGACAGTATAGCTGATGTTGAAGATTCTCAGCGTTATAACCTGTTTTGTTATTACTTTTTACAATAATACGTAAAAATACTAAAATTATCATGATACTGTTCAAGAGCATTGTTTTATTCATTTTTCTCAATTCATTTGTCCGAACAGAAAATATAAAAAATTGCTATCTTTCCAGGTACATGCTTTATATTTTATTTTTAAATGGAATATAATATTTTTATGTGAATTTTGAAAATTACGATGACAAATTGTCATGAACTCTAAGCATATTGACTTACAATAAGATAATTTCTTATTATTAAAAATTAGGATCTATATAAAAATAAAATGTCTTAATTTCTTAATATTTTTTACTATTGCCAATTGTGGAGATAATTAAAATGAAAATAAAAATAAAATTTCTAAAAAAAAATGTATTTATTTTTATATTTTCCAAAAATGTCAAATTCTTTATTGTTTATTGCTTACTTTAACTAGATAAACAATACAAAATCTTTATATTCCATAACAAATGTTAGTGCATAGAGCCATAACAAATAATTGCTTTCTTCTAAATTAGGTTTATCATTGTCGTTTAAGCTAGTCGTTACATTTACCTTATTCACTATTTTACCATACAACTATTTAAGAAGTTGGTTTTATTTGTTTTCTGTAATTTAAATTATTAAAACAAAAATCATTATATTATTATTTTCAGGCACATGCTTTTTGTTTTCAAATTCTATGAATTTGACTTTGATTTGAGATTCAAAAATAGCAAAGAAGACTCTTCGACTTTGGAAGAACTTAAAAAGTATGATGATTCGTTACGAGCTCAAGGCGAGAACGTTTTGGGGATTCTCGATGACCTAATGGCGGAAAACTACCAAAAATCAACCAATCGGCCTGAGGACATGATGTTAATCAATTTATACTTAAATAACGTTTTTGGTACATTATTGGTACGAACCTACGACGGGAAAGATATAGTGCCGAACAGCCCGCATGTAAAGGTAAAATCTTATAGTATGGAATTCAAAAAGTCTGTTGAAAACTTACTGCCAGAGAATGAGGATAGTCAAAAAAATTCACATGAAAATAATCTACTTTCATGTATGTCTTCATTATTAAATAAGGTCTGTAAAAGAAAGCCTAAATTATCTAAAACGAGTGAAAAGGTGAATTGCCCGTCAAACAGCAAAGGTCTGACGTCAAATAGTCAAAAAATACCGTCAAACAGTCAAGAAGAACCGTCAAACCGCCCGAATGAAACAGTAATACCTTATAAAAATGAATTCAAAAAGTCCATTGGAAAAATAAATGATATTTTACACGAGAGAATCCTTGAGAATTGCGCAACGTTCGCCCTGGGTATTCATTATTTGTCAATCGCAATGCGAGATCTATCAAATAAAAGCGAAGAGTACGATCAATATAACGATTTACTACCGTCAGAGAGTACTGTGGAAGATTTAATACGCGCTAATGACTATAATTTCAACGTTGAAAGCTCATTTCCCCAATTACTCACGAACGCATTTCAAGAAAGCGATTCTAAGATGAAGGATTTGGTAAAGCCCATCTTGGATAGAAATACGTACATGCAGAACCATCCGAGACAAATTTTATTCTACGATCTGTTGTATCGAGGCGAACACGATATCGATCAAGTGGGCTCGCCAAAAGACAGCGAATCTGATGATTTGGCTTTGCTTCGTAACGTCACTTTAGCGACAAGATTGGAAGACGGCACTCATCCCAACATACAGCTATTGTTTTCGATAGCACTGCGGTTTTTCGACGTCAAATGTATTGAGTCGTTCCAACAGCAAGTGCTGGCAGCAACGGCCCATCCCGTGTTCTCAGTCATCGGTTCTTACGTGTATTTGGTCAAAGATATATTTTACAAGGGTAACGGAAAATTTCAAGACGTCGCTACGAGGGCCAAGTTGTTCCAAGAGACAGTCGACAATTTGGGCAATTCCATATTGACTACGCTGGTCGGTTTCATACAATTAGGTCTTTATCCAAATAAACCTTTAGGGTGTTTAAAAAAAACCCAGCGGTTACTGGTCAAATTAATCACGTACAGCGATAAGGCAAACTTACAGAAGGACACACCACAATTGATTTATGATTTGTGTACTAGTTGTTCCTATCCAATGAGGATTAACAAACTGATAGTGTCGTATACGCGGGAGCTTAATAACGTAGATTCTAAAGAAAATTGCAACAATTCCATAAATGCGGTAAAAAGGAAAGCCGATATGGTCGAGAAATACGTGAAAACTTTGGAAAAATACGAAAACATCTACAAAGGGGTTATTAATAGTCAGTTCTTTTTTCATGAAGACATATTTTCGCACAAACCGGAATGTGACATTATAGAAGAAACAAAATATGGTATACTCACATTTATGGATATACTGTCATGTCAACTAGTTAATATACTTTTTTCGTTTTTCTCAAAAATACAATTTTTCTAAGATAATTTTGAAAAACTCAATTTTTAGGCATTTATATTTAACTTTTATTTAGTTATAGTATATATTCTTTACGCGCCATTCAGTTTTTATGATTTTTTTTCCTGTTTTTTTACGTTACCATTTTTTTAGTCATTACCACACCACCCAACTCTTTCTAATTTGAAATAATAACTTTCATTTAATAACACTAGTTTTATTTTAGGCGTTGCGGTATATTATTTTTATATACATTTTTATTATTTTCTTACTTTTATTTTAGGGTATAACATACTTGGGAAGCAGACCTAAAGTCAAAACATATCAAGAAAGAAATTTGCTAAATGCTAAAATTTGTTTGAATACACATTATTGTAATTTCATCTCTTAGAAGATAACCTCTTTTAAACTTTATTATTATACATTATGTTTTTGATGATTGAAGAGATTTAAAAATGTGTGCAAATTATATTACTTTTAACACGATTTATTATTATAATTTTTCATTATATTTTATGCACTTGTAAGGGTTATTGGGTGAACTTTTTTTTAAAAATAAATCAATCTTGAAAAAGAAGTACTAATATTTTTACCGATAGTATTACGCTTTGAAATCATATGGTAAGCAAACATTTTAATTCGGCCATAGAATCAAAAGCCTTACATTGAATTTTGAGCTTTACACTTAAATTTTTATTGATAGGGTTTTAACACATGGAGTATGGCAATATATTGATACAACGCTTTGATGCTAATTTGTTAACACATCTAAATTGAATACTTTCTTACTGTGCTGGTATATACTTGGCTTGGTTTGACTGATTCGCATCAAGCTCTTATTTGATCCGACTTCAGATTGTATAGCAAATATTTTAATTCGGCCACAAAGCAAAAGCCAAACATTGATTTTTTAAGCGTTACAATTAAGTTTTAATTTATATGGTTATAACAATCGGAGTATGGCAATTTATTAATACAAAAATATATCAATTTCGGTCTAAATTTTAACTAAATGTTTACAATGTTTGCTAATTGTATACGATTTAGACACATGCTCCTTTCAGGTCAATGAATTGCTCTCCATAGTAAACAATGTTTAGTAATTGTCCCATTCGGTCCCCTAACTATGCCCTGACCCCACATCACTGGTTTATGTTCTATATTCATTTAAAATATTTTGAACAGATTTTATGGATTTCCTTATCGGTAATATTTATTAATTTAGTTCTATTGTGTTTTAAAAACTATTTATTAAAACAAGAAAAGAATATGTTTTGTGTTGAATTATTCAAACCATGAACATAGTATATATACAAAATTAACATATTTTAGCGCATATTTTACAATTGTGGTGTAAAAAATAAAATTCAGCAAAATTTCAGGTGCAGAATTTTAAAGTAACTACATTATTTTTACAAAATACGGTCTGATACAAAAACAAATAATATATAGGTACCGCTTAACGGTGTTTTTTAATGTTCTTATAAATTCTTAAAAATATATGTTTAGGCTTTACTTTTGGTGTCAACACCTTTTCGTCGTTTTGGGTTAGTCAAATATATGCACAACACATGTAGTATTCTACGCCAAATCTTGCACCGTAATTTGAATTTTTTATCTCGATGTGAACAAAAAAAAAAAAAAGTAGTACAGTCAGTACCGGAATACTATTTATTTTAAATTTAAAAATGTACTTGCATGTAGTTGTATAGAGTTTACTAAAATATTTCCGAGGCATTCCTAGTAAATGTTTGATAAAAATGTCAACTCGATCAGACCATTTTTCACAAATTTATAGCAAATAAATTGAAAAATAAAAAAATTGCATTAATTTTATGTAGGGGGGGGGGTTATCACACAATGCTCCGTTCTCACTATGCCCCGACACCTTTGTACTGGTATTTTCTATACTTTAGTCAAACAAGCTTATTATAAGTAAGAGAATGAAAACAGAAAAATGTGATTTTTGAACCGATAATACAAAAACCAAGCTATGTAGATATTAAGAAAGACGATAAAATTCTATGTTTCTGCAGTCGATAAAAAAAAAATAGCATAACATGCATTCTCAAATTAATATACGGATTTCTATAAGATATTCAAAAATCAGTCTTCCTTAAACCTGGTTACCGGACCAACACAAATTACACATGACCTTAAAATGTCATTGTATGCTGAATTCGAATAATGTTCTACGTAGGTCGTTTAAGAAGAGTAGTTAATTAACATGTATAATTGTTTTATAATATAATACATTAAAAAATCTGTATTGGGATTGGTAATTTTCAAAATATGCAACATAGTTATGGTTGCATACTCAAGAGTTATATCATTTAAAGGTACAACCACCAGCTTAGCCCCTCGGGCGATATATATATATATATATATATATATATATATATATATATATATATAAATCTATAAGGGGGACCTAACCTAGCCCTTCTCAGCTGTCGTAAGTTAAACAGTGTGTGGTGTTGTTTTACATTGTTGTATTTGTATGATATCTCAAAATACTCATACAAAACAAACAAATTGCAAAAAAAACATTTTTTACAATCAAGTACGTACCTACCAAACTGTGTCAGTATAGTCTATGTTATAGTGTATGTTTCTTAAAGTTGTAAGTTGTTTTGTTGTTAAATTCAAAATATTACTTAAAAATACTATATTACCATGATTTTGTACAAGTGTTTAGTATTATTCGTTTTCATGATTTCCTTTGTCCGAACGGATAACGCGAAACCATGCTATTATTCCAGGTACATTTTTATTGTTATATTCTTGATCAAGGCAATACATTTTTTAATTTCTAAATAATATCTTCATATTACATACTACACCGAACTATAGTTAAGGATAGAGACTTAACTCACTTCTATAATATAACATTGTCGTTTTAAGCTAACCGTCATGGTTTACCACATTATTCATTATATTACCATGATATTATTCGAGAGTTTAGTTGTATTTGTTAAAACGAAAATCATTAAACATTGTATTTTTTCTAGGCACATGCTTTTTGTTTTCAAATACTATGAATTTAAATTCGATGGGCAATTCAAAAATTGCAAAGAAGATTCTTCGACTTTTGAAGAACTTAAAAAGTTTGGTGGTTCGTTATTAGCTCAAGGCCAGAACGTTATGGCGATTCTCGATGACCTGATGACGGAAAACTACCAAAAATCATCCAATCGGCCTGACGACATAATGGCGATCAATTTATACTTGAACAATGTTTTTTGTACATTAATGGTACGAACCTTCGACGGGAAGGATATAGTGTCAAACAAACCGCATGAAAAGGTAAAAGCTTATAGTAGGGAAATCAAAAAGTCCTTTGAAAAAATAATTATTAACTTACAAAACAGCATCGTTGAGAATTGCGGATCTTTCTCCCTGGACGAATCGTTAACGAGAATAATATCGCGAGACTCAAGATCTAAAAGTCAAGGTTACGATCATTTGAACGCATTATTACCGGAAATATCTACTATGAATAATATTTATTATAGATATGGGTATAATAATTACATTTTACCTCCACCAGGCCAATTATACTTGAACGCCTATAACGATAGCGTTTATGAGATGACGTATTTGGTGAAGCCGTTTTTTAACAGACAAACGTACATGCGATACAGCCCGAATAAAATTTTATTGTTCGATCTGTTGTATCGAGGCGAACACGATACCGACCAAGAAAGCAAACCCGACGATTTGGCACTGCTTCGAAACGTTACTTTAGCGACAAGATTGGAAGAAGGCACGTATCCCAACATAGACCTGTTGTTTTCGATAGCACAGCGGGTTTTCAACGTCAAATGTGTGGAGTCGTTCCAACAGCAAGTGTTGGTAGCAACGGCTCAGCCCGTGTTGTCGGTCGTCGGTTCGTACTTATGTTTGGTCAAACAAATGTTTTACACGGGTGACGGAAAACTTCTAGACATTGCCACTAGAGCCACGTTGTTCGAAGAGAGAATCAACGATCTGGGCGATTTCGTATTGAACGTTTTCGTCGGTTTCATACGTTTGGGCCTTTATCTGGAAAAGGATTTAGATTATTTAAAAAAAACCGCACTGGGACTGGACGACTTAGTCAAGCACAACGATAAAAAAAACATGCAGGTTGGTGCAGAATGGATCGGTCAAATATTTAGGCGTTGTTCCAATCCAATGTCGCTTAACTATCTGACAGAGTTGAATGAAGAGGAATTCGTCAACGTCAACTCCGCAGAAAATTACAACAATGCGATAAACACGTTAATAATGAAAGCCGGTTTGGTCGGGAATTACGTGACTACTTTGGACAAATACAAAAACATCTATCAAGAGGTAGTTTTCGAGAACCCGTTCTTTTTTCACGACTACATGTTTTTGTACAGACCGGAATGTGACATCATAAAAGATACGAGACATGGTAAATTCACATATATTAATACACTGGCATGTCAACTGTAATGGCGCTGGTGAACATAAATTTATAGTAATTCTCAAAAATAATAATTGCTCTTAATTTTTCGCCATTTTTTCCAAATTTTTTTTTAAAACTCCATTTTTTTTGGAAATTATCTAATTTTTTTTTAGTAAAAGTATATTTTTTTTCTCTCACCGCCCAACTTACTCTACTCGAAAATAATAACCCCTTACTTTGGTATAGTAACACCAATGTATTACTTTAAGCGTCGCAAGATATCCATTCTTTTTTTCATTATTGTATTGAATATTTACATCTATACAATATGCACAACAGTAAAAAATGAATAAATAGTATAACATGAAGTGGGGGGACACCCAATGGTGCTACCTACATTGATTTTTGAGTTTTTGTTTATTTAATTGTTTATAGGTGGTCTCTGCATCATTTTATTTTTAATCTTCTTGGCGGGTTATCTGGGATATGACTAGAAGATAGGTAGTTTATATTAGGAATGGTCTGAGAGTTGAATTTTATATGAAGGTTTTTGTAGGCAGTTTTTGCGATCTTGTTTACATAGTTAATTTGTAGATCAGAATGAAGGGTTTTATTTGAAATATACCAAGGGGAATTAGTTAGTGTGCCTAGGAAAATGAATTGAAATTACTGGAGTTTTTGGATGTTAGATGGACCGGCACAGCCCCAGGTTTGGGTACCTTAATAACATAGGGGAAAGAGAAGAGTTTTGTAGATGAGTGTCTTGAGTTTCAGATTAAGTTTGGAACGTAAAAAGAGGGCGAAATAGATGAAGTCTCGTGTTTTATTGTTTTCTTTTTTCAGTTATACGATCTTGCCAGGTCAGGCGTTTGTCAAAAATGAGGCCTAAGTATTCTACTTGGTTAGTTTGGGGGAGTAGAGTGTTGTAGAGTTTGACTGACGAGCAGTTATGTGGCCGAAGAGAAAAGGTGTTGTGATTAGATTTGCTTGTAGTAATTTCAATTTTCCATTTAGTAAATCATTTTTCCAAAAGATTGGGGTGGTGTTGGGAGTTTAAAATTTGTAATAAAGGAATCAGCGTCAGATGCTAGCATACTTATACCGTCGGTAAATAGATTTGCTAGGATATTTAGAGGGGGGTATAGAATCAGTTACTGAGCTTTGTATATTGTAAGTTAATTACAGTACAGCTTTTTAAATATCATGCGTGTTCTTTAATGGAATATTAAGTCTAGTTTTGCTGTCTAGGACGAGTTTGATTTTTTTCAAGAGATTAGGCCTTCAATGAGACTTGATTTTTTGTTGAGAGGGGAGATTGAATTTAAAGAAAGTAATACAGTTAAGTGAGGTTCGATATTAGTATCGATTGACTTGGTGTTTGCGTAAGTGTTATGGTGTATCCTAATGAAAGGCTGAGAGGTAGACCATTGGGTTTTTAAAGGGGGAAGTTTTTTTCTTGATTGAAGTTGGCATTGATCGGGAGTCGAATTGTATAAGTGAATTTCAGTTAACTTGCTGATTTTCGGTAGATATTTTGGTTTGTTGGAGATGGCTCCAAGTCTATAAAGAATATGGGGGGTGGAGTTTTGGTTTTATACTGAACACAGTTTTTAATTGTTCGTACAGTGAAACCAAAAGCTTGGAGCTCTTCTTTGATAAAATTGATTGGTATGGTATGGTGAAGGTGTCGAATTACTCTTGTCTACTCACTAGGAGTGCACACCTTAAATCGCGCGTAAATTATTAATGTATTAATTCTTACAATTGTCTTACTCTTATTTTAGGATATGACGAAATTGGGTATAGCGTACTAAAGGAGAGCAAACCTAAAGTATAATGGACCATCAACCAAGTTTGCTGGATGGTTAAGTTTATTTGAATACACATTATAATATGTTCAACAGTTATGAGTTAACCTCCTTTAAATGTTAATAATTTATATGTTATGGGTGTTTTAAAAGTTTTAAAAATTTAAGCAAATACTATTCTATTAAATATGTTATATAATTATACTTTATTATTTTATTTTATGCCCTTGTAAGGGTTGTTGGGTGAAGTTTTTTGAAAAAAAATAACATATGAAAAATAATGTATTCTACAAACAGTATTTTTAATTTTGGTATATTACTTCAGTCAAACAAAATCAGAAAAAATTATATCCGAATAAAAACGATTTCAATGTTAGGTCAGGATTGGACAAAAAACGAGATATTATTTTAAAGTAAAAAATAATCCTTAATGAATCTCGAAGACTTATGTCGGGAAGTGAATTGCGATCTGAGTAATATGTGCATCTTTCCTAAATTACACACAATAGAACTATTTATTTAAAATTGATTATCAACTAGTCAAAATTTTAAGGACATTTTTCTCAAATCTAAGAGCTTATAAAATAAACACGTTACCAATAAAATTTCAAAAGATGATAAGGTTCTATAAGATACTAAAAAAAATTTGAATATGATCTAATATAGCATAAACAAATGTGTTTTAAAAATATGCAATATTTTTAATATTGCATTTCAAAAATGTTTTTAAAAGTTAATAATAAATTCCACATAAAAGGTGAGTGCGGTAGGGAACAGGATGCAAACCATTTGTTTGCATGTCCACTACTACTAGTGTAGAAAGGAAGACTTTTTGAAAAATGAAATTTCAGACAAGGCAATACAAATCGCTGCTTACTGGGAAGGGAATGGAATATGAAGACCAACACGACAAGAAGAAGACTAACTTTATATATTTTATTCAATTATTTTTAGAGTACATTTTTTTTATCTATTCCCTAAATAATAATGTTGACTACTTTTTGTCTATATCTAACTTTAAATTCGTTGGATTGATTTAATTTATCAGCAATTCTTCAAATCAGTAATAATTCTGTTTAGCTTGCGCTTTGGAGAGGGGGGTGCAAAATTGAAAATATTTCTTTTCGTCAACAGTGTGAAAAACAGTGGCAACGGTACTATTAGATTTTGTATATGGATCCTATTTTGTAAAAAAAATTGTATCGCCATTTAAATTTGGCTTTTGAAATTTTGCTGAATTGTAGTTTTTATACCAAAATTGTATTGTATGCGATAAAGTATGTTGTTTTTGGATATTCATTTTGTTTGTTGCACGCATCTATGTATGACCAACAGGTAACAGTTACATCTGTTTAAATAATTCAATACGAAAAATCATAACAAAACCTGTTTTTTCATTATTTCGATAAATATTTTTTAAAGCGCAATAAAAATAAAGTAGTAGTGTATAACATTGTAAACATTTAGTTAAAAATTAAACCAAAATTGGTACTGTGAATTTTCTTAAAAATCATTATGTGTATATAATATTAGCCCCCGTAGTTTTTCTGACTTAAAAAATTGTACTGAGCTAGTAATATATATAAGTTTTATATGGTCAAATTCCAAATTTCATACTTCTAATTTCCACTAAATCAGTCGATTCAAATGCTTATATTGCTTATAGTAAATTCAGACTTTAAAGATACAGTGAACGTGCACCTCCTGTTTGACATTTTTTTAAAAAAATGTATATAACAACTAGTAAAAATTAAAAAAAAAAAAGGAGCCGATACTCAGTGGCTATATCATTAATGAACAAGAACGCTGTATTGTTCACACCGCACACATTACTACACGATATTTGTAGTTAAATTTTTTTTATTAAACCGTATTAGATAATCGCTGAACTCGTAGATTGTTAATCAGGCGTCAAGCATCGGTTGCCAGTTTCCCAGCAAAAAAACGCGGGTGCCCGAGAGTTAAACAAGATAATAACAGGGTGATTTTTTTATCATGAACCACTCACTATCTCATAGCGTTTAATAAGAAATACAATTTTTTTGTGCATATTGTTTTTTTACAATGTTATCTCAATTGGCTTACAATTTTTTTTGTTTCCACCCCCCTCCCAACTTAATTTTTTTTCGATAGCAACTTTTGAAACTTAAATGGAAACGTATACATTTTATTAACTTTTTAAATTGAAAATAATGTACTAAAATTTTTGACTGGTCGATTACCAGTTTTGAATTTTTCAAGTTATAAGAGTTTTAAAGTTATGATGGGAGGGGAAGTGCGGTTGGGAAATGCGCGCAGATAAAAATAATACTACACTCTACCTTTCTTCCTGCCCTAAACTTAAAAACTTCAATAATGTGGCATTATATTTATTTCATAATATTATTGTTTTCTTTTATAAGAAAAAATTATAAAATAATTATATGGAAATAACGGGATTAAAACGGACCGTCTTTTAAAAACGGGATAATATAATATAATTTTTAACGGCTTAAATATTATAATATTGGTTTCTAGCTCGATCGATACACTTGGACTATTGTCCCATGGATAACCCGATCATAGAAAATATACTACTTGGATCCTGTGTGAACAAATTATTTAAAAAACGACCCTTAAGGAAGAACCGCGACTTTGGTTAACAGCCTATCAAGAAGTGATAAGTCCAATTTATATCTTTTCTAGAATAAGTATTAGTAGTAATATTAATTTATATATTTTACTAAGTATATGTATGTGTGTTTTGCGTTTATTATACTCTCTAAAGCCGAATGTCGTTTATACGGAAAATAAATAAATATAATTTTTTAGATCAAACTACACAAATTAATCTATAAGAGGATTAGCAATCATATGAACTTATAAACAGAAAAATAGTAGCTAGCATTCTCAAGTTTTTTTTGTTTTTCTTATTACTATGATTCATAGCTATGAGTTTTACAGTTATTTTTTGTTTTCCGTAGGTTTACCGAATATGTTTTTTTCTTGAAAACAGAAACCGAGATCTTACAAGCTCGAATGCAAGTTATAATGTTTTTTTGTTGTGTACGTATTATAAATGTGTTGTAAAATGTAAGCCCAAGTACAAATATTAGATTCAATCGGTTTTGTAGAAATAAATACCACAAATGATAAAGTTGTGTATGCTTAAACGTATATTTGTCTTTTTAATTTACTTTTGTAACAATACCGTAGATAGATTATACAAATTAAACCCCTTCCACATTTCACTATGACATTAATTATTTATTCTTATCCAAAAGTTGGGAGGTTGTCACTTGTCAACAGTTTGTGCCCCATCCCCAAATGCTAATAAATATCATTAACCGTTGACGGGTTTGACTCAAGCCGACTGTTCTTCGCTAAGTTACTGCAAGTCAAAATAGACGGTTAAAATCCCGAACAATTTTTTATTTGACTTTTTTCCATTTAAGGAGAATAAAGAGAAAGACTCTTTGTGCTTTGGGTACATCAAAGTACCAATCGCATAAATAAAAAAAAAATTATAAAAATATAACTACTATAAATTTTATTTCTTCATGGCTATCGCATTAAAGTTAAACAATGACTGTTGTGCAAAAAAATAATTTTTAATAGCCAACATAACTCATTTTTGTTTAACGTGTTATAATACTTTAATTGTTATTGGCAAACAGAACAAAAAAACAAGCACCGCTGCTTTGCAAACTGCGTCAGTATAGTTTATGTTGGAGGTTCTCTAAGTTATAACTTGTTTTGTTGTTCGTTTCATAATTTTAATTAAAACTACTATATTACCATGATATTGTACAAGAGTTTGGTTTTATTCGTTTTTATCAATTCATTTGTCCGACCGGAAAACTTGAAACGTTGCGGCTATGCGAGGTACATGGTCTTTGTTTTATATTTAGACGAAACGTAATATTTGTGTTTAAAGTTTACCAATTGCAATGCAAATTCCCTTATAGTTATAGAAAAAACTGAGGTACGTGTAAATTAGTTACGAACTCAAGACGATCTGTCTAACAATAACGTGATAAACATATGACCAATTAGGATGTTATTAAAATGTTAATTAACATAACATTTTTTAGTTTCTAAAAAAAATTACTCTATTTAGATTTTCTAAAAATTAAAAACTACTAACACTTTTTTATTTTAGCTTCGATGCTTCGACAACTGTTTTTTTTTAATTGCTGGAAAACTTTAATTTTGCAGATTGCGTATATTATAACAAAAACACCGAAAATCTTAAAAAAAAATTATTAAATAATTACAAGAATTTTATGTAGATCTATACAGAATGATTCTATTAAGTTTGAATACTCAAGTACCACTTTTAGCTTTATTATTTTCTTAAGTTTTTTTTTGCAGAATAAAAGTGAAAACTGATATTAAATTCGTAATCACCGACCCCAATTTGACCTCTTTTAAAGTCTTTTACACAAAAATCTAGAAAAACTACAAACACGGTGTACCAGACGTGAAAATCGAACAGACGCTAATAACTGTCGGTAGGTAACGTCGACCCGTGTGTGGTGTGAGAGATAATGTTTAATCGAACCGAAACGGTCGGTATCATAATATTGTGTTTATTACATGATATCACAGACGACTAAATCGTGTATCTGATTACAGTAGATACACGATTTATTGGGGAAAAAGCCGATCCGTCTACTTATTAAGACACTTAATCGTTCTGACACGGCGAAACCACCGTTATTTTATCACCCGCGGCCGATCGTACCAAAGGTCAACTATGAGTATATTATGTCCAACTACCTGCAAATTATGAAGAGGAAAACTGTTATTTCTTAGATCCAGATTAAGTGTTGGTTTTTATGCAGTCTACCGCCCCAAAATTCATTTTATATTACACACATCTTTTAAAGGAACACTAATGTTTTGCATATTGTTGTACTGTTATTCATTATAAAAGAGATTCACGCTCGTTTGTTTAAATTATCGAATATTTGATAATCTACTTTGTGCTAGTTCTAATATTTTAGTTTACCATGTTTTTTTACTAGTGTTTATTTGAAAGTGGTTTTATCCGAGAGGACTAGGTTACAGTAGATTATAGGCATAATGGGACGGAGAGGGGAAAGAGAGGTCACAGTTCTACAGAAATTATTATAAATCAAAGTGATAAAATTGAATAAAATCACTTTCAACTAAAAACTTTGATGCCTTTTTGAAAATACAGCACCTCAATTTAATACTTTCTAACTTTGCTGGTTTATACTGTGCTTGGTTTGGGCTGTACTGAAAAGTAATTTTATCACTTTCAGATTTAAAAACTCATCTAAACCCGTGACCTCCCCGTCCTCACTATGCCCCGACCACACTGTACTGGTTTTTTTTTTACTTCAATTAGATATATTGTACATT
This sequence comes from Adelges cooleyi, assembly GCF_023614345.1. Taxonomy (NCBI): domain Eukaryota; kingdom Metazoa; phylum Arthropoda; class Insecta; order Hemiptera; family Adelgidae; genus Adelges; species Adelges cooleyi. The sequence goes on from NW_026095977.1 coordinate 1,786,966, forward strand.
GTCTACGATTTTTGAACACTATACTACCACGATATTATTCAAGAGTTTAGTTTATTTGGTACGACGGATATAATGAAACATTGTTTTTATTTTAGGTACATGCTTTTTGTATTCAAATTACATGAATTTGATTTCGATTTGAATTTCAAAAATCGCAATGAACGTTCTGTGACTTTGGAAGAACTTAAAATGTTTGGTGATAGGTTACGAGTTCAAGGGCAAACCACTTTGGCGATTCTCGATGACCTGATGAGGGATAATAACCAAATATCATCCGATCGACCTGACGACATCATGGCTATCAATTTATACTTGAACAACCTTTCGAATACATTACAGGTACGAACCTACGGCTGGAGGATAGGAACAGTACAGCCGGCTAATAAGTATAATCGAGTACAAATATATAAAAATGAATTTGAGAAGGCCACTACAAGAATAATTCAATATTTAATAAAAAGTATTAAAGTGAATTGCACGTTTTTTGAAACAGAAGTTGAAATTTCTGATTATTTGTCACGCGGCTCGAATAAGCTAAAAAAAGGTTACTATGAACTCATCAAATTGTTGCCAAAATTTTCTTATTTGGGTCTCATTAACGCTAACCCCGATTATATCAAACTACACATGAACGATTATCAAGATAGCGTTTTGGAGATGAAGTATTTGATAAGGCCGATTTTAAACAATCAAACGTACACGCAATATCAACCGAAACAAATTTTATTCCACGATCTGTTGTTTCGAGACGAAAACTGTACCAACCGAAAAAACTGTGATAAAGAATGTGAACACGACGATTTGGAATTGCTGCGAAACGTCCAATGCAACGTAAAAATGGAAGACGGCAGTTATCCCAACATAGAGGTATTGTTTTCGATTGCACAGCGGGTTTTCGACGTCGAATGTGTTGAGTCGTTTCAACAGCAAGTGCTGGCTGCAACGGCACATCCCATGCTGTCAGTCGTCGGTTCCTACGTGTCTTTGGTCAAACATATATTCTACACGGGAGACGGAAAGTTTCAAGACGTCGCCACTAGGGCCGAGTTGTTCGAAGAGACAATCAGCGCCTTGGGCGATTCCATACTGACCAAGCTGGTCGGTTTCATCCGTTTAGGTCTTTGTCCGGATAGGGTTTTGGACCATTTAAAGTTAACCGCATTGGAACTGGACGAATTGGTCAAGTATGATGACAAAAAAAACATACAGCTGGTCGCCCCAGAATGGCTCGGTCAAATCTTTAGGCGTTACTCCAAGCCTATGTTGCTTAACAAATTGAGAGTATCGAATGAAGAAGAATTTACCAAAGTAAACTCCGAAAAAGATTACAACAATGCAATATATGCGTTGAAAATGAAAGCAGATAACGTCGAGAAATACGTGAATGGTTTGGAAAAACACAAAAAACTCTATCACGGCATTATTGAGAATTCGTTTTTTTCTTACAAAGACATGTTTTTGGACGAACCGAAATGCGACATTATATCGCATAACAGATATGGTAAATTAACTTGTTGTAATGTACTAATATAATTAGGATATTGGTGAAAATGCTTTTAGCTTATTTCACAAAAATAATCATTTTTTTTGTTACTTTTTTATCAACATTTTTTGAAAACCTAATAATTATAATTATAAGTTTTAGACCTACTTAAATTCAGGCAAATTTTCTTTTCTTTACCTCGTTTCATTCGTGTTTAATAGACCAGTTACAATTTTTATCTTTGTACTTTTATTGATCACTGTTACTTTTTGTCCTTACCACACCACCCACACTCCCTATCTTGAGTGAACAACCGTTAAGTTTTATATTTTATTAGTTACGTCTTAATTTAAATGCCATGGTATTACATTTATATCAACCCTTAATAATTTCTTATTTTATTTTTAGCGTATAGCATACTTGTGAAAAACAAACCTATAGTTGGATGATTAAGTTTATTTGGATACACACTACAATATTTTCAACAGTTAGGAGTTAACCTTCTTTGAATGTTAATAATTTATATTATGTTTTAACAGTTTTAAAAATGTATGAAAATTCAAAATACTATTATATTAAATACAACATATATTTTAATTCATTATTTTATTTTATGCACTTGTAAGGGTTGTTGGGTGAATTTTTTTTTGAAAATAAATATTATACGAAAAAAATGTATTCCACGAACAGTATTTTTAATGTTGGGACCTTGGTCAAACAAAGTAAAAAAAGTTATATCCGAATAAAAATTATTCTAAAATAATATGGATTCGAATTTTAAACAGAAAAAACATTTTTTTTTTTAAGTGTGTTTTAAACAAAAACAAGATTGAGCAGTGTGTGCACTTTGTGAAATCAAATTTCCAAAACGATGACAATATTTAAAAAAGTTATATCCGAATAAAAATGATTTCAATGTTATGTCAGGAATGGGCAAAAAACAAGATATTATTTTAAAGATAGAAAATAGTCCTTAATGAGCCCCGAAGACTTCAGATAATAAGAAGTAGTCAAAATCGGTTGATGATTGGTAGGAACACGGTGGGGGGTACCGATTCTGTTAGATTCGTTTATGAACTTATGCTTGAATTTAGACATTTTCGGGAAAGAAAATATAAAAATTTATTAGAAATCAAAAGACGATAAACTTTATATTAAAAATAATATGGATTCAAATTTTAAACAGAATAAAATATTTTTTTTTTTTTATGTGGGATTTAAACAAAAAACAAGACTGAGCAGCGTGTGCACACAATGTAAACAAGTTTCCAAAACGATGATAATGTTTTTAAAGTTTAGGTAAAATACAATCTGCGAATACAAATAATAGCTAAATATGAGTTCCTTGCAACAATAGACCGATGACGCAAGTGTTAAATGTACATATTTATGGGGAACTGGTATTATTATAGCAATATATGTATCCAATACAGTCTTCTCATACTTCTCATATTGAGAATTCGTTTTTTTCTTACAAAGACATGTTTTTGGACGAACCGAAATGCGACATTATATCGCATAACAGATATGGTAAATTAACTTGTTGTAATGTACTAATATAATTAGGATATTAGTGAAAATGCTTTTAGCTTATTTCACAAAAATAATCATTTTTTTTGTTATTTTTTTATCAACATTTTTTGAAAACCTAATAATTATAATTATAAATTTTAGACCTACTTAAATTCAGGCAAATTTTCTTTTCTTTACCTCGTTTCATTCCTGTTTAATAGACCAATTACAATTTATATCTTTGTACTTTGATTGATCACTATTACTTTTAGTCCTTACCACACCACCCACACTCCCTATCTTGAGTGAACAACCGTTAAGTTTTATATTTTATTAGTTAAGTCTTAATTTAAATGCCATGGTATTACATTTATATCAACCCTTAATAATTTCTTATTTTATTTTTAGCGTATAGCATACTTGTGAAAAACAAACCTATAGTTGGATGATTAAGTTTATTTGGATACACATTACAATATTTTCAACAGTTAGGAGTTAACCTACTTTAAATGTTAATAATTTATACTATGTTTTAACAGTTTTAAAAATGTATGAAAATTTAAAATACTATACTATACTATACTATACTATACTATACTATACTACTAAAATAATATGGATTCAAATTTTAAACAGAATAAAATATTTTTTTTTTTTATGTGGGATTTAAACAAAAAACAAGACTGAGCAGCGTGTGCACACTGTGTAAACAAATTTCCAAAACGATGATAATATTTTTAAATATTAGGTAAAATACAATTTGCGCATATATTTGCTAAATATGAGTTACTTGCAGCAATGTACCGATGACGCAAGTGTTAAATGTACATATTTACGAGGAACTGATATTATTATAGCAATATATGTATCCAGTACAGTCTTCTCATACATTGTGGACGAATTTTTATTAAACACTTACAATGATATTCCGTTATGAATTTTCAAACATCTTTCCATAAAATCTTTAAAAAATTGTTGAGAATTTGAGTAATAAAAATATAGATTGGTTAATAGCTTAATGAGTCTTTATCTTAATAGGTCTTAATATCCAAATATTCAAGTTTTAGTACTATAAAGTACAGCGACTTTATAACAACATGGTATTCGCTGGTAGTTTTAAATTGCTGAATATAAATAGACAAAAAAGTCTAACTAATGTAGACAATTTGATAGCAGTATTAGCCGCCCTTAGTGCACAGCCTACAATAACACTGAGAGCTGTTTCAAGTACCTAACATACTAAAAAAATCTTTCTTAAAGGGTCTTCCTTAAAAAGGAGGCTTATAAAAGCCCCATAAATGATTTACACTTTAAAAAATAAAATAAAAAATGTATGTTCCAGGAATACTGGACTCAATTTGAAAAAAGGTGATGAAGTAAAAAAACGGTATCTCTTTGTTTGGATACAAACAACATTTTGAGCGTTTATTTTAAAATTAAATGTATATTATATTATTATTTTTTGATAATAATTATAAATCTTATTGTTGAATTAATTTTCACATATTACTTTAACTAATAAAATCTATGATAACAATTATGCACAATCATTGGCGGTAACAGCTATAATCTGTTATCTGCATTAATTCGGCAATGTGTTTACAAATAAAAAATAAAAATTGTCAAAAATATATGTTGTAAAGCTGTTACATGAGTATCACGGTTATGGTTACTGTGGTCAAATCGCTATTCAACAGATATGATACAACATTATTTACGGTCAAGTCCGTGTTTTGTCCGCACTGCGCAAGTATGTATGAATAGTTAGATAAAAACTGCTTATCTGGTTATTGATGGTTATATACTTTTTACGAATAAGGGATGTATTTAAAAATATTAAAAATATAGTACAATATGTACCTAAAAGTATTGGAAAGAATATTGGTCAAAATATTAATATCTTCCGAGAAAATGAGTCTTATCCTTAATGAGTCACCCTGTATACAGTGTAATTTAGTAGGATAAACATTTTCTGGGAACATACGAATATTTTGATGAATGTTTTTTTTTTCCATTTTTTTATATGCATATTGTTTTATATTTTTGATGGCTCTTTTAATATTGATTTTATAAACTTTAGAGCTCAATTGAATTTTATGTTTTCAGCTAACACAATTGTTTTTCTAGAATAATGCGCTATTGTGGTTTCGAGTTGACGTACCTATGTAAGAATCAAGTAAACTATGCTTCAATAAAAATGGTGTTTTTTAAATATTGTCTACTTTTGATATTACATTTGAAACTCATGTGCAGATGTGCAAATAACGCCAAGTCCTCAATTTTTAAAAATTGAAAAAATGTATACATGATTTTTCTTGTGGAAAAAACGGAAAACTATCCTGTTTTTTAAAAATTTCAAGTTTTACAAATAATTTTTTCAGCCGTTTTTATGACTGTGGTCGTTATTTCGACCTTTCAATGATATTTCACCTTTTTGTTTTTCCAAGCGTTTATACGAAGAACCCTATTTGAAGTTTACACATTTTGTGTAAAGTTATATCGGCTTTTTGAAAAAAAATATTTTAAAAATTCTCAAATTTTGGCAACATGAAAATACCAACTTATTAGATACTATACTCAATTTTATTTACTTCTGTAACTTAAAAAAAATTATAAAATGTAGTGCGTATATTATAAGTCATGGTATACGATTTCTAAAGAACTTGTTATTGTAATAGGTTTACAGCAGATGTTTTTTTAGTATTTATTTTCAAACTTTAGTTCTGTACTACGTTATAACTAATAATATTAATAATAATTAACAATAAATTTATACATAAATGTGTTTATATATAAACTATATATAAAAACATGATTTATTATTTACATAATATAAATGTGTTTATAATAGGAAAAATAATAATATAAATATATAAGTATCTTATATTATTCAAGTATTTTATCATATTAATTTAAACTGAGGTGCTATATTTACAAATTATCATCAAAGCGTTTATTTGAAAGTGATTTTATCACTTTAATTTATAATAGTTTTTTCAGATTATGATTAGATCTCATTATGCCTCGACTCATCTGTCGACGCTTTGATGCTAATTTGTAAACACTGCATCTCATTATAATACTTTCTTATTAAGCTCTTTACACTGTGCTTGGTTTGAACTGTACCGATTGAAAATACTAACTACTGATTCACATCGAACCATTTATTTGAAAGTGATTTTATCATGCCCGTCCTCACTATGTCCCTACTCCTTTGTACTAACTTTATATATTTTATTAAATTATTTAGAATACATTTTTTTGTCTATGTCCTAGATAATCATTTTAACTACTTTTTGTCAATATCTTGCTTTAAATTTTTTTAAACCTTATTTTTTTTTAGCTATCGCATTGAAGTTAAACAATGACTGTTATTGTTTAACATACATTTGTGGACAACAACATATGTTTCAATGCAGCTTTTCTTTGACTTATAGTACTTATTTAAAATAAACAAATTCCCAAAACAACATTTTTAACAGTCAAGTACGTACCGATGCAAAAAATAACTCCAATATTTGTTATCCAATACAGTTACAATATTTTTGTTTAACGTGGTATAATACTTCTGTTTGTTGTTACTGGTCAACAAAACGAAAAAAATAAGTATCGCTTCGTTTCGAACTGTGTCAGTATAGTTTATGTTGAAGGTTCTCTAAGTTATAACTTGTTTTGTTATTCATTTCATAGTAATTTTAATTCAAACTACTTCATTACCATGATATTGTACAAGAGTTTGGTTTTATTCGTTCTTCTCAATTCATTTGTCCGACCGGAAACTATTACCGGAAAACTTTGCAGCTATTCCAGGTATATTTTCTTTGATTTGTATTTAGATGGAACTTATTATTTGTGTTTTAAGTTAACCAATTGAAATGCAAATTCGGTTATAGTGATAGAAAAAACTGAGGTACGTGTATAACACTAAACCTCCATGATATTATTATTCAAGAGTTTAGATTAGTTGTTTTCTTTAGTTTATTTGTTACGACTGAAATAATAAATCATTTTTTTTTTAGGTACATGTTTTTTGTATTCAAATTACATGAACATAATATCTATTTGAGACCCAAAATTTCCATAGAAAATTCTACAACTTTGGAAGAACTTAAAATGTATAGTGATTCGTTACGAGCTCATGGCCAGATCGTTTTGGCGATTCTCGATGACCTGATGACAGATAATAACCAAATATCATACGATCGACCTGAGGACATGATGGGTATTAATTTATACTTAAACAACCTGTCAAATACATTACTGGTACGAACCTACGGCTGGAATAAATTCACTATACCGTTGGAGAGTAATGGTCAAGTACAAATTTTTAAAAAAGAATTCAAGGAGGCCAATACAAGAATAATTGATTATTTAATGAAAAGTATTAAAACGAATTGCACGTTATTGCAGAAAGACATTTCAGATTCTGATTATATGTCACGCTACTCGGGTATGATAGAAAAAGGTCACTATAAACTGCACAATTTGTTGCCAAAAGACGGTTATTTTGGTTCCACCTACAGGGAACGCCAGTGGAACAATGCACTAATGAAAGATTACCAAGATAGCCTTTTGGAGATGGAGTATTTGATGCAGCCGATTTTGAACGGAGAAACGTACATGCAATATAAACCGAAACAAATTTTATTCCACGATGTGTTGTTCAAAAATTGTATCGACCTAGATGACTTGTACAAAGAATGTGAACACGACGATTTGGAATTGCTGCGAGACGTCCAATGCAACGTAAAAATGGAAGACGGCAGTTATCCCAACATAGAGGTATTGTTTTCGATTGCACAGCGGGTTTTCGACGTCAACTGTATTGAATCGTTCCAACAGCAAGTGCTGGCTGCAACGGCACATCCCATGCTGTCAGTCGTCGGTTCCTACGTGTCTTTGGTCAAACATATATTCTACACGGGAGACGGAAAGTTTCAAGACGTCGCCACTAGGGCCGAGTTGTTCGAAGAGACAATCAGCGACTTGGGCGATTCTATACTGACCACGCTGGTCGGTTTCATACGTTTAGGTCTTTGTCCGGAAAGAGTATTGGACCATTTAAAGTTAACCGCACTGGAACTGGACAAGTTGGTCAAGTATGATGACAAAAAAAACATACAGCTGGTCGCCCCGGAATTGCTCGGTCGAATCTTTAGGCGTTACTCCAAGCCTATGTCGGTTAACAAATTGAGAGTATCGAATGAAGAAGAATTTACCGAAGTAAACTCCGAAAAAGATTACAACAATGCAATATATGCGTTGAAAATGAAAGCAGATAACGTCGAGAAATACGTGAACGGTTTGGAAAAACACAAAAAACTCTATCACGGCATTATTGAGAATCGGTTTTTTTCTTACGAAAACATGTTTTACGACCAACCGAAATGCGACATTATATCGCATAACAGATATGGTAAATTAACTAGTTGTAACGTACTAATATTATTTTGTTTGTTGGTAAAAACACTTTCAACTTATTTCACAAAAATAATAATTTTTTAGGCTGCAATTTTAGTATTTATAGATCTTCATTACTCAATGTCAATTTTCTTTTCTTTACCTCGTTTCATTCGGGTTTAATGCACCAATTCCAATTTTTATCTCTGCACTTTTATTGATTACCTTTACTTTTAGTCCTTACAACAACACCCACACTCCCAATCCTGAGTTAACAACCGTTAACTTTGATATTTTATTACTAACGGCTTAATTTAAATGTCCAGGTATTATATTTATATCAATCCTTACTAATTTCTTACTTTACTTTCAGCGTATAACATACTTGTGGAGAGCAAACATAAAGTTGAAGTGCACCATCAACCTAATTATCTGGATATTTAAGTTTATTTGAATACACATTATAATATTTTCAACGGTTAGAAATATAATATCTGTTAATGGATGTTTTACGAGTTTTAAAAAATGTATACATATACTATTATATTAAACACAACATATATTTTAATTCATTATTTTATTTTATGCACTTGTAAGTGTTGTTGGGTGTATTTTTTTGAAAATAAATATTACATGAAAAATAATGTATTCTACGAACAGTTTTTTTAATGTTGGTATATTACCTTGGTCAAACATTGTCAAAAAAAATTATATTCGAATAAAAATTATTGCAATGTTATGTCAGGAATGGGCAAAAAACAAGATATTATTTTAAAGATAGAAAACAGTCCTTAATGGGCCCGAAGACTTCAGATAATATGAAGTTAGCAAAATGTGTTGATTATTGGTTGGAATACGAAAGAGGGGGTACTGATTCTGCTAGACGTTAAATGTAGATATTTATGGGGAACTGCTATAACTATATTAGTATAGTCATTGTGGACGCATTTTTATTAAACACTTACGACGATATTCCGTTTTGAATTTTCAATTATGCTTCCATTAAAACTATAGACAATTGTATGGTCTACAACTTTTTTGATAGAACGTTCATTTAAAAATGTTACATAAAATTGTTATGTTAAAATGAGTAATAAAATATTTACAATAACCCTTATTCAGTATCGTACATTAGGGGAAAGGATTTTGTGGTGTTTACAAAGCGTATATTTGAAAGTGACATTAATACTTTTATTTATAATAATTCCTTTAGATTATGACTAGATCCAATTATGCCTCGACCCCACTGTATTGGCTTACTCGGATAAAATCACATTCAAATAAACGCTTTGATAATTTGTAAACACTGCACCTCACTTTGATAATTTTTGACTGAGCTGGTTTCTAGTGTGCTTGTTTAGGACTGTACTGTCTAAGAAGACTAACTACTGATTCACATCGAAGCGTTTATTTGAAAGTGATTTTATTCTCCCCGTCTTCAATATGTTTCTACCCCAATGAACTGACTTTATATATGTTATTCGATTAGTTATAATACATTTTTTTTTCGTATATTCCCTAGATAATATTTTTGGCTACTTTTTGTCTATATCTACCTTTAAATTCGCTGGGTTGATTTAATTTATCAGTAATTCTGCAAATCAATAATAATTTTGTTTAGTTTGCACTTTAGAGAAGAGGGTCTGTAGTTGAAAATAGTTCTTTTCGCAAACAGTGTGAATAACATTGGAACGGTACTAATATAATATTATTAGTTTTTGTATTAGATGGTATTTTGCAAAAAAAATTTATAACCATTTAAATTCTGCATCTGAAATTTCGCTGAATTTTATTTTTTACACCTCAATTATAATATATGCGATAAAATATTACAACAAAACTGGTTTTGCCCCTTATTTCGATAAATATTTTTTAAAGCACAATAAAAAAAAATTATACCGTGATTATAATACGTTCCAAAGTAAGAAAAGAAATATGAAATTATTCAAGAAAATAAAACCAATAATTTAATCCATATTATCTTTCAAACGGTATTTAATGAATATAGAACAGAACAAAGTGCTGTGGGGTCAGGGCATAGTTATGAGAAGTTTATTTTGAGTTATGGTCTTAAAAGTTTAGTCTTGATCCAATTAATACATTTCCACACGAAAAAAAGTTAATTTTTTTCACCCTTTAAAAAAAAGCATGTCGATACAAAGTCACCAGCAATTCTGTGTGACTTTGGACAGACATGTTATTTGAAAGATAAACCGCTCATTTAAATAAAATATTCCAGATTAGGAATTATATTTTGATTTCGACTATAAAATAAAATATAGCAGTATACAAGTTAATTATTCATAACAAAACCGTTGTCAAACAAATTAAAACCGCAGCTTGGGCGTTAGAAGTTTTCTATTTTCAATAAAAATGTAACGCAGTGTAAATAATAGTTACCATTGGTTTGCTTCGGTCCAACTACACTCACATGATTGCCAAACACGGTCTGATCAATAATCACAGACTTTATAACGGTCTTTGTGCGATCTGACAGTGTAGCCAACCGGGAAAAACAAAATATCCCCAATTTGTCCAGAGTCACCCGAAATTACGGTTTGTTCCATTACGGATTAACTTCAACGCTTTATGTTTTATTTTTGAAAGTGATTAGTTCACTTTCTGTTATAATACAATTCCTGTACACCCGTGCCCTGATGTCCTGGCATTTTTTTTAACTTGTTTCCCAATGCTTTCGACAATACATCACGCGATTGCCGGTCGTCCGTCACGTTGCCGGTAAAGCCCGGTGGTGGAACACGTGACGTGATATGTATTAATGTCGTTTGGCTTTTGTGGTCAGCCCGGCCCCGAGGGTAAACCAGCAACCAGCACACATGTTATCCGACATAGTAATATTGGACGGGCTCGGCGATTCTTCGACGATAATCATTTATCTTATTGCCGCCACCGCCACGTGTGTGTGTTGCCGTTTTACCGGAATTCCCAAACGCCAAAATGGTTTTTGTTTTTATTTTTTCATTGAATTTTTTTACCCCCGTCGGTCGTCTCGTAAATATCGCAAACCCCTCATTTGTAAACGACTCCCGAAAACGGAATTCGACGGCGACGCGGGTCATAACTTTGCCTTTGCACAGCTCCGACCGTTTTACACCGAATCCTTTTAACCGTCGGCAATCGTTCAACGGCGGTGCTTCTCTGGCAAAACCGCGCACGTGTCGCTAGTTATTTATTTAGAGTTCAATATGGGATGAACTGGCATAACGGCAGACATACCGTAGTAGTTTGGCACTAGCCCTTCTTTAAACCCACCGTTTGTACACGGTAGTATTATGTTCGAAACGAGCAAAGTTACTTTGTTTTTAGTTCAATACCACGTTTACATGCTATTATTCGCAATTTTGAAAAAAGTGGAGTTAATCGGTTTGGCATCTGAGTGCCTCAATTAATAGTGTCGTATCATTTTTTAAGATTCCCTCAATAAAAAAGTTTCAGCGCAGATTTTTAAGATTTTTTTTGTTAATTAAACGGTAATTGTATACCATTTTACTAACTTATTAAGTTTTGAATGATCAATTAAATATTTTAACTGATCGAATGGGAAGTACAATACAATACTCGAATGAGCCAACAAAACCCCTTTCAATAAAAATTACAAAATCACCATTATTTTCACGTTAAATTGTTATAAGTTAATAGATGAACCCTGTATAAATGAAAGAAAAATCAAGTCAAGGCGATATTGTACTTAGCTTTCATTTCTATTACTTGGGTGCACACGATTAGAGTCTATTGGCTAAATTTTTTTTTTCTTACAAACTAATCTATCTTTTTAATTATAATAGCTGTTGATCTTTTACAAAGGTCACTTGGTAAAAAAAAATGTATTTAACGATGGTCGATAAAGGGTTAAGTTAGGCCACCATAATCAAATCAGACTATATGGAATTTTTCCATTTTCTGCCCCTGTTGTTGTTTTCCACCTCTAAAAAAAAAAAGAAAAATCCTCTATCTTTTGTTTTGAGTTCAACCGCGATTTTAAGGTCCGCACCAACTTTACACACAAAACTTACCGGAGTTCCCTTTGGGTAGACTGGGTGGACTTTTGCGAATAACATATCATTATTGTGATACAAAAACAAAAACCTATTGCGACCATTCGCATACGTATAGGCGCTCTAATGGGACGCAAGAACAATAACGGGAGAGTCCTGCATTAAGAGTCCCGGGGATGTAGCTCGGGGTCCAAACCGCAGACCGGACGTTTGGCTTTGTTAGCACTCCGGTAATGATTACTATACTTGCTGTTGTTTGAGAAAATAAAAAATGTCTCGCTGCACAGAGTATAGGTACACTATTCAGAGTAGTCAGTAACAATGTAGTAAACTGTAAAGAGACCAGCACGAGTGCACAACGTGGCCGGCGGTCAAACTAATCTGCATTCGGAAAAACCGAAATTAAAAAGAAATCTCCGGTTTTACAGTTAAAGCAGTCGTTATTATTATTTTTATTTTCTATTTCAGGGATTTACTTATTGTGCTTTGTTTTGAATTGTGTTTGTTTGTATATGCGACGCCCGAGTATATTATTATTATTATAATAGTAGTCCGAACTCTCCCCTCCTATTGTTGTGTAAAATCTTTCAAACAAAAAACATTTTTTCCATTTTCATTGTGATAATTTAATGTATGTGTACATTTTATTTGTTCTACTTACTGCTAGAGTACATCTGTCTTCAACGCCATTGTTATCGTTCGACAAAATTTGTATTTTTTTTTTAACATTCATTCATATATTTTTTTTTAAATCCAGAAGTACTAAAAAGTAAGCTTATTGGTAAATTACAATTTCTTTCTCTATTTAGTCCACTAAGAATAATATAAAATTGTAATTTATGGTTAAATATTTTATCTACTATTTAAAGCAAATGGTGTTGAAGTTGTGTCACAATTATTGTTATTTTAAATCAGAATCAGTGTAACATAACATTCAAAGTTTGTATTCAAAGTTATTACTTTGATTAAGCAACTATTGATGTTAATATTACTCCGGGTTAAATAAAACGAGATGGTTCATTTCATTATTTACTGAAACAGCTGAAACCCTCCTCAACTCGGTGTGACCACATTCTAGAAATGAAATTATTGTACCAAACATGTTTTACTATAAACTGTTATCAAATAATGTGTATAATACGATTATAAATTTATTAAATCAGTGATGCTCAGTTCTGAAACAATAATTTTTCATAAAGATTTTTTTTCAACTCTTTGAGTTGAGGAGGTTTTGGTTTGTTTAGATTTTCACCAGTTACGTTACATGGGAAATGTGTTATATCTTTATTCAGGCATGTTCGGATTTTAAAAATATCACTGAATCCTAAGAAACTAGTAGTTATTTTTTGTAAAATATCTATAATATTTTTAGTATGTTTCGAATTTTTCTTTATAATTTTAATTGCATGGTAGATTGTTTCCTAAAAGGTATACAAAAAGTATGATAAATTATTTAGCGGTTCTGCTAAAAGAAAAATTTTAAAAACTATACAAACTGTAATTATTTTTAAATTGGTCGTCCTGTAGGTTTTATTTATTCTATCACGTTCAGACTAAATAATTTCCAAAGACCAAGATCTGCCTTGATCCCACACTAGCCACTATACTCCTGGACGAATATTCCCCCACGTGCTTGTTTTTTTATTTTTTTTTATTGCAATTGTATTTAATGGATGTTCGCAAAAAAGTAATCGAAAAACTATTCTTTAATATTTTATACGCCCTATCGTCCAGGGAATTTCGAAAACGAACGCGGCTATAAACTGCCTTTGGAAAATTGAATTATTAATTGGAAATTTAATCGGACGGTTTAATCGAAATCCGAAAATCCTATTAAATTCGGCCGACTGCCGGCATGGACGGTTATAATTTATTTGACCAATACAGCACCAAAAACTGAATTAACTCGAGATACAAAATATTGGGGAAATTATATCAACAAAAACATTAAAGATAATATTTTTGTTTAAAATTTTCTAAAACCATTTTTTTTTAAATTAATACAAAATATAAACATGCTTACATGTATACGTAATTAAAAAAATAATACCCACTTTCGTTTCTACGGGTCTTGGTGAGCAAAAAAAAATTACACCAAGGCAACTTTAGAGTGATTCTTGTCAAGTTAAGATTAGGGTTAGGGTACCGTGCTCCACTTGGAGTAGTCAGTCAGTGGGATTAACTGACATAAGGGTAGATTTTAGGGAAAATGCGCTTTTCATCAGAAAACAGAATATGGTATGTGTGAAAATATCATAAAAAAACGCGTTTGAAAATAAAAATAAGTGTTTATTTCAAATTCGTTGCCTATGCAATGGTCGTGCGTGAATCCGTGCTTCGTTGCAGAGCTACAGCTCTGGTTTAAACTTGTTGAACAATTTGCCGACGTAACGATACAAGTCCGGAACGTGGGCGTAGAACAATCCGGTGGTGCTAAAATTATGAGGAAAAAATGTTTATTTATAATATAATTAAACATTAGCAGATCCGGAGAAAGTTTAGCCAAGTTTTGCACCTCGAAGACATGTGATGGCCGAACACCACTCGACCGTCGTCGGTTGTCGTTCCGTGGGCGTTGCAAGTCTTACTGATGGCGTTGTCGTTGTCCTCGTCGACTTCCAGTAAGTTCACTTGGTCGTCCGATACGATTTCGCCGATTTGCTTACAAGGTTTGGCCAACAGTTTGTTGTCTATGGACGCGGCGAAGTATAGCACCGAAGATCCGTGGGAGCAGAAATTTTCGTTTACATACGGTTTGTCCAACAGGCGTTTTACTGAAACCGTGTGGCAATTTTAAACAATGTGTCCCAACAAAATATTGACATATTGATATGTTATCTCTTATCACATATATCTTATCACCTACCTCTTATCATTTACCTCTTATCTCTAATATCTTATCATTAACTGAAAGTAAAAGTGTAACGCGAAAATGGCGACACGCAATTATTTCTTGTATCCAATCCAATAACTTATCCGTGTTAAGACAGCCAGCACAGTGGGGTAGTTAATATAACTAGAAGCGATCAAATCACTTTCAAATAGACACTATAAGATGCGAAATTATTACACGGTGATATTTTATCAACGATAAGACACTCAATTTCTCTTAAATTAATCGCAGTTTTGTAGTTTTTCTTCTTGGAAGACAATTTAGTTTATTTTTTATTACATTAATATACAAAATGCAAATCTTTATCTTTGTTTTTCAGAGCTCTATCATATTTTAAAGCCTATACGTAACGAATGTATTTAGTTAGCTTATTTAATTAAAAATTTGATAAAAATGTTGGCTGGCCGATAACCAGCTTTGGATAATTACATTCGGTGTCAATAGTGCTTAAAATTTAGGGCGTTAAGTTAGATCAAAATGATACTTAAACTTCACCCTTCCTCCCGTTCTTTATTTTAATTTTTAATGGCTCAAAAAGTAATTATCCTAAACTAGTTATCGTCCAGTCAACATTTTTATCAAATTCTTAATTTAATTCAATATATATGTTACCATTAAAGTATTCCAAAATTATATATAGCTGTTGAAATAATTTACTAAAAAAGGTAGATATTTAGCAGTTTAACATAAACAAAAATGATTTTGAAAAGAAAAACTACTGAACTGCTATTATTTAAAGAAATAATGGATGGCTTATACTTAATGGACCACCCTGTAGATGGTAAAAATTGTTCAAATATAATAATCACTTCTATTAACAAGAAATGTGTGTATATGTTAGTTTTTAGTTTAATAGATACTTTTTTTATTTATAAAATATTAATTATATGCCTGTTTCCGCTAAACGATGGTAATTTTATACTTGATGTATTATAAACCTGAGAAGTTGTTTTGCATAGACAAAGACGACGAATTTAATCCGAATGGAGAGCCGAAATATACTTTAAGAAATGAGATATACTTTAAGAGTGTGAATGAACACAGAGATGACTGGGGATAGAGGACAATGAAGGGAGAGAAATTCCAAGGTGGGGTTAAACTCGTTTGGGTAAGACAATCCAGATAACTTTGAACCTTTTGCAGTTTCGGACATTACACAAACTAACGGAATTTACCTTCTGTCTGATTTGCGATGCAACTGGGTTGAGTGACGCCGTTGTTCATGTAAAAATCAGCCGTTCCCATTGGTTTGATGTACCCGTAATAGCCAATGTTGCTGTGAATCACATCGACGACTTCGGCGCTGTCCGGATGTATTTGTGGATCGTTTTTGAACGACGGTCCGGCCGGATCCAATGCTTGAAAAAATGATCAAAATCAAAACTGTTATTATTACGATTACAAGAAATACTACATTGTTTCTATAGTTTAAGGGTTGGTTTACCGGTCACTCTGTACAGATGACGTCCGGTGGCTTTTTTGTACAAAGTTCCTACCTTGCCGGCTATTTGGCCGCCTAAACTGATGCCAATGATGTGAACACGTTTGATTTCGGGTCGCTTGTTTAAGATTTTTTTGATGAAATCAACAATTTTCTGGGAAACCTTCGGCAAGTCGCAGTAGACGGCTTTTGCATATCTTATCGCAAGTGTAACCACGTTGGAACCGATAATTTTCCCGTTCAGTTTGGAGTAATCGACCAAAATCAAATTGTGATCATCAGTTCCGTTGACATAACCTGCAGAACATATTGTTATAATATTCAATAACAATAATTCCATTAAAATTTACGCGAATTTCAGAATTACCAAAACTAAATCGAGTTACAATATATTTGTGATGAAGTACCGAAGATATAATACTAAAAGTATTAGCCATTCTTGAATTTCTTGTTGCCGTTTTACGGTAAGTAAAATAATGCAATTATTTTATTAGTAAAAAGTTCTAACGACAATACGATAAATCACATTCACAGTGCGACATGTGACATATGAGATTTCCAAATGTTAAGGCTCAAGGGATGTAGTCCCTACACGGGGAAGCAATAAGAAACGTGCCTTTGGCTTTCGAATCAAACGAAACAAACGTCTAAGGACCCACTGCTGTCTTATCGTGTTAATGCCTTACAGCCTTGGTGAATTCTTTTACTGAAAACAATGGATTACCAAGGCGACCAAGTTAATGCTCGGATCGCTCTTTTTTTAATAGTATTTTCTCTTATTTATAACAAAAAGGTAAATCCGAACATTTGTGAAAACAAATATTAGCGCAAAAACAATAATTGTTTGAAAATAATAATTTATTTAACAAAGACATCTTGCAAAAAAAAAGTGTAATGCGGTTTTTGTCCATAATATAATTATGCGCTTAAAGACATACCTTATTTTTATTTTTAAATAAAAATAAGTTTAAATTATTTTTTTTAATAAAGTTGTGTTAGTAAAAAATGTTTGAGTTTTGTTACAAAGAGAAGGCGAAGCTCTTGAATCGATAAAGTATAGATGTATGTATGTTTTGTATATTTTTAACTGGTCAATAGACAATTTGAGGTTAATTAAAATCCTTATTTAACAAAATTGACCAAACATCAGCTCGGCAATTACAATCATCCCATTTGTATTGAAATGCATTTAAAACTCTATCGCTCATTTTATTTTCAAAATCAAACAAGTACGTTCACAGCTAGACAAAGAAAACTGTCGAAGAAAAACGATAGGACAAAGTGGGAGATAAGAGGAAATCGTTCGATGCTTAAGACAGAGCAACGATCCAATGTCTTTCTGAGTTAGGAGGAAATAATTGTGAAGGAGTTTTTACATGGATATCTGGTATTGCCCTGGATAAAAGATAGAGATAAGAGATAAATTATAAATGATAAGATTCAAGTGATAAGAGATAACATGTCCATGATTCAATGTTTTTTCTGTGGAGCGGAGAAAATAACTATAGGTTTTTATTCTATACTATTATCTTATTCTTCTTTTCTTTTTTTTTTTTGTAGTGCATTGCTAATGTACACATACCTTTTCTTATTGCCAATGCGCCGATATCGTCGTAGGACCCACCGTATCCGTGAACGTACAGGACCACGGTATCGGTATCCGCGAGTTTCGCCTTTTCGACCGAATGATCTTGTAACGACAGTCTCGTAGTGGTCGTTCTGGAATATTATAAGGCACAATATTTGGGCGCTATTTTTACAGGTAATATACAACAGCAGGTACACATTACTTACCTACACGAGGTACACAACGATATTATACGGTCACTTACTTGGTGTACAGTGTGTAAAATATTGCACTCGTGTCCGTCGGCGGCAACAGCAGACATGTCGGGTGTGCGGCCAAAGACAACGCGGTAAGGAAATACAATGTGAAAACGGTGGAGATCATTTTCGGCTATATCGGGTTACACTTGACGGCATATTGGTCGATTAGAGCTGTTATACCTGTCAGCTATGGGACCAAACGAAAAATGAACCCGACACCAACGAAAACGCGCGTAAGTACGAATATCATTTAGATTCAACACATATCTAAAACGCGTCCAAGTCCTCGACGATAACGACGACGAGGGCCACCGGAGAGATGGCAAGTACGTGTGGCCTTATATAGGTAGATACCAATAAAATGTAATAATATTATGTACGATTGATCATCCGTCGGGTTTTTATTTTTATATATTAATTGCTCGAGTATTTGCTACTCGAAAGTCTAATCAAAATTTCATCTTCAAATTTGATCAAGTTGGCCACACTGTTTTGATTTAAATTTGCGGGAAGTCGGATTTATGATAACGCTATAATCGAATAATAATTGATAACATGGTCCTAACGTTATTGAACCGTTTATTTATGAAAGGGGTTAACTGATAAGTCACAATTTTGTTAGAAATTACTTTTTTCCATAAATATTATGCTCTGTGGCTGTGTGCGGATCGTTTACTTTTGAAATGAGTCAAATTCGTATGATAGTTTTTTTTTTTTTTGGTGATTCAAACATTTAGTTGAACTAAATTTAATTGTGAAGTCAGGAAAAATGTGCCTATTAATGAATTATATATTTTAATAGTCATAATAAAATATATTGGCAAAATAGTTTTGATTTACATCACTATGTTGCACGCAATCCCGTTTATGATTTAGTAATTTTATTTATTAAAGGAGTTAAGTAACTGGTGTGCTTATTGAAAGTGCGAATTCGTTCAATTAAAACTCTTACTATTGGTTAAAAATAAACGTTTAAAAATTGGGGTACACAAATTTAAGTATAAATAAATGCATTAGAATTAAAAATACTTATTTTAAAATGGCTTATTTGGAACTAAATATTATACCAGATTACGAAAAAATCACAGATGTTACGTGTATGATGAAGTGGTCTTTTTTTTATTTCATACAAATTTTGGTTTAGATAAATTTTCTTTTACCTTTTTTTTTTAATGGTCTTCCATGCAATCTTTTTTTTTTTTTGACGTTTTAGACCAAAGATCCTGATAACATATCGACTACTTAGGATGGTCTGATTTCAATTATGTAAAAATATACAAGTTCTTTGGCAACTTTACTAGGTTGTATCGGAAACAGATTTTTTAATTTTTGCTTTTTAATTATATAACAATTTTGGGTTTTAATATTAAAAAAAATTTCAAATTTAATTATAAGACACTGACATTTTTAAACAGAAATCGGCTTCCTACATAACATAGTAAAGTATAGCCAAAAATTCGAATCTCTTTACAGAATTAAAATTGGGCTATCCTATTTAGTCGAAATTTTGTCCGGCCTTATGGTCTAAAATAAACCGAAATGGCTTTTATTCGTAGAAAAAATGAGTTAAATACCTTGAAGCTTATAAAAATTAACAGGTAAATTAATTGACACGGTTGAAATTTATGAAAACCCTTTTTTCCCCTAAATATTGCCCATACAAAACTCTTTAAAAAAACAGACCGCATGTATTGTACCTTAAGCTGTAATATTTCGGCAAGTTTAGGCACGTTAAAGTGATCATCAAGCGTTCGGCCGTTCAAGTTTGGGGGGGGGGGGTGGCCTCCGTTGAGTTTTGTTTGCGAAACGGATAATAAATAACCACCGGCAGCTTACCGGGATACTCATGACTCTAAGCCTTGCGGCTTCCGGTATTTCCGCCATGCCCCGTACATGCGGGTACCTATTGGCCGGAACAACGACCACAGAGCAATTCATTTGGCCCGTCGAGTCTACTACCAACCCCCAGCGACACACCTGTTTTCATTAGACAAATAGTTGTTCGGAAATTATGGTTTAACTCGACGCCACGGTGACACAACAGAGAAGGGAACCCGGCCAAAACTAAAGGGTTAACCGGGGTAGGACACATAATTATTCACAAGCCTATCGCATTTATATTATCATAATACCAATCAGTCGGCCGGTACACTTTGCAATGCGTTAAGCGCATTCGGCCGGAAATCAACACACAATACGGCCTAACAGCTGTATTTAGAGTAATTTTGGATTTTTTTTTTTTTTGTAAGATGTAAGTGTGTTAATACTAGGTAACAAATGACTCGAACCGACCGAACCTTTAGTTGATACGGTTCTGTTGGTGGTAAATTTTATTGAAAGTACATAAGTCTAGCGTGAGCCATAAATACAATAATTCTTTATGGTTTTTTTTTGTTGAAAATGTTGACTAGTTGAAAATTGAAAGAAGAATTTGATAATTGGTAAAAACGTTTTGGAGTAATACTAGAGTTTAATTTATCAGCAGAGTGTTATAAGTGTTGAAAATGTTTTTTTGAATAATAACTCCAAACGAGATTATATTTTATAAAACAGAATTCTTGGCTAGCTTGATACAGTTTATTTAAATTAAATAAAAACATATCATTTTATCATTTTTTCAAATACTAGTAGGTGTATATAATAATTTATAATAGTATATGTATACTATATAATATTATAGTCTAGTTTATAAACGATTAGAACGTTTGGTAAAAACTAAATTAAATTTAAAAATGTGTATATTGTATGTGTATATTTTATCTTTGTTGGACGTCTTGTAAAAAATTAGGCGAAATTACTTTTCTTAACTAGTTAAGTCTGGTCATTTCATACAATATATCTGCCTGCATAGGTGAAGTTTAATATTACTTTTTCGAAGTGAAAAAATTTGACTTAGCTAAATTGAAAGTTATTTGAAAAAGAATTTCCAAGTTAAAAATTACAGTCGACGGATTTTATATTTTTTAAATTCCAAAAAAAAAATATAGATTACTAAATTTATACCTAATAGTATATTTTGAATTAAACGTCGAATATGTCGCTTGTAAAATCACGGACTTAATAATATAAAAGCAACAATAATTTTTGTGTAGATTAATATTTTAATAAATCTTCTGAGAAATTTGTCCTATACTCAACGACGGTATAAGGCATTATGGTTTATAATGCGTTTTGTACATCAAACTGCAATCAACAATGTTGATTTTGTGTTTAGCACACATTCCAGCGGTTCTTACAAAGCCAATCCGACACACTTGAAGCTTTGTGCTCAGCTCGTCAGCTATTCAAATGAGTTAACCGACTCGGCTGCATATTATTATTATTATCTGGATGCAAATCCTTCGGCGGACGAATAGCTGACAAAGCCGTCCGCACTTGTCCGAGGTGGTACTATTGAATTATTAATACTGAGATTTAAATTATAAGATTTATATATATATATATAAATATATGTATATATATATATAGTAATTATTATTTGCCACACAGTCTAGTAAGGGTTGATACCTCCCCCGTGCTCGTCGACCACCTGTGGTACTCTCTAAGAACGACTCCCCGCTTGAACGATAAAATATTATTCAAAAAAGCGTTTAGCGACACCGAATTGAGTTGTAATAAAATAACAAACTATAAAAGCCCCCTCTGACGGTTTAAAATGTAAATTATTGGAGTTGTTGTAATTTTTTTTAAAATTATTATTATTATTATTATTTAAACAGAGCCTACGACCCGTACAGTCGAGTCTCGAGCAAACTATAATAATAATTTTCCGGGTCCGGGACAAAGTTTGAATAACTTAAACATCGTTTTCGAAATTAAAACCGCCTAATTTACGACGGTCTCGGTCCCGTTCCTTGTTGTTATTGTTATTCATATTATTTAAGACGTATGTTTTATGAACCCGGCAAGCGCAGCTTTTGTAAGAAACTTTAATATAATTTCTTTTTTTTTTTTCTTCATGTAACCGTCGTTAAGCGTTTAATATTAAACAGTGAAAACGGACGACCAGGTGCAATTTCCTAAAGTGAACAGTAAATCAAGGTATTTTCTCGGCTGCTTTTTGTAGATAAAAAAAAAAAAGAAAAACAAGTACCAGCCCAGAGAGAGCAAAAGGGATAAAACGCGATACGGGAAAAGTTAATGAATGAATAAATAACGACGGACACGTACTAACCGGATCCCGGAACTACTGCCGAGGCCTAATGTTCAATATATATATATATAAATATAAATAGTATGCCCGCATTTAGCGGATTAGTATCTCTCTTAGGAGCAGTGTAACAGTAAGAAGAAGAAAACCCGTTCCCGGCAACGCTTTCCAGAATAACATCAAGCTTTTTTTTTCTACAAGCGCACCAATCGCGTTTAACACCGCTTCATCCGACTGTCTGATAATATAAACTTTGTACAACGCAGCTGTACCGGTATATTTGTTACTTTTTATGTATATTTTTGAAAAAAATAAAAATAATAAAATTGCCGGGGAGAACCACTCGCTGTACAGTGGTCTGAAACACAATAATATTATTGATCTGGCACACGAGTAATGAACGACTTAAAGGGTTGAATCTTAAGTGCGCATTAAGCATGTTGATTGTCATACTAGCTAATAAGCATGTAAGATCGTCAAAGGACAACCCTTCAAGGCCGTTTCGATATTGATAATATTGTATCGATTATGGCAGCAATAAGAAAACCAGTAGGTGTAGAAAAAAAAACCGATACAATACTTTTACATTGAAAATGTGAAAAATTAGCAACGTGCGCGCATCAAACTTGTGACTTGAGCCATATAATACATTCACAGTAGACGGGAATGCGATATCGGTATTATTAAATTTAAATAAATTATATCTGGATGACGTGGTGGATTCTGTATAATTTTGAACATCAAACACAATTAATCAAACCGGTACTCACTTCTCGGCCACCTGCCGTCAGTAATTGATGGTATTATGCAAATGATGAGTAATTATCGTATGTGCGATGGCTGTTTTGCACTAACGCTCGACCGTGTGTTGCCATGTGACGCCGACAAATGCACATTTCAGATGCAAATTGTACACTCAGACAGCACAGACGGCAAATAGGGGAATAACGCAACCCTTTTGAAAATATAGAAATGGTAGGAAATTAATTGCGATTCGCCCGCATGAGGACTGATGACAATTATTGAACTTAACACGGGCAAAAAAAAAAAATGATCTACTCTTTTACTTACGCCATTTCAATAGCATAGAAAGACAAACGGCTTTATATAAAAAAATCAAGCGAACTGGCCAACGGACAGAGACACAGTATACTCATAAGTACTATTACATTATACAGGACGGTTGCAATAATTATATTAAAGTCATTTCCAATGCCCATCCATCTCAAAAAAGTGTCAGAAAGCCTAAATACCACCATGGTACACACGAATAGGTAACAATAAGCTCATACACCAGTGACCGCAGTTATTTCAGTTAGTTTGCATAATATATTGTAGTATGTTTAGCCAACATTATTATTTATATCTTTGTTAAACAAGGGGGGGGTGGAAAAACTTAAAAAATCCATCGTTTTATTGTAAATTTGTATTTTTAAAGTAAACCCTCCCCCCCACCTCCAGAACGTATTTGTTTATCTCAGTACTTTAATTAATGCGAAAAACAGATAGCTGGTTTTTTTCATAATTTTCCTAAAGCGACAGATTTAATTGTAAATTATTATACCTACAACGTTTGTTTTAGGGTAAACAAAAATGTCGTTTTGTCGATTAACCATTTTGTTTTTTCGTTTTTAAATAATTATACATCGGGGGAAGAGTGAGAGGGTAGTCGAAGGTTTTTGTGACAAATGTATAGCGAAAAAGACAAAAAAAAAAAAACGTTTATCCCACTGTAGCCGTTAGATTGATGGATTTTTAAACCGATTTAAATACTAAAATACCCAATTGTGTTTTTTTTTCTTCAATATTAATCGATTGGTACGGCACAAAATAACAAAGAAAATATGTCGTCTCTCTCGTCGGTATTGTTATTTCACCAAAGCCCCTCCAGAGATTTGCACAGCTGGCGCTGCCAATTTGGAAAGGACGCCGAAATCCAGGCATTTGGTTAACCATAATTTACTGCATGTACTCTTCGAATAAAGAACATAATAATAATAATATAATAACATGAACGCAAATACCACAGGGAGAAATTTATTTGTCTTCAGGTGACACGTTGCCATAAATACCGTTTTGCACGGCTCGCTGCGTTGTTTTCGGTTTGATTTAATTACATTTTCCCAGCCGACAAATCATATTTTCTGTTTCCACACACACACACACACACAGTATGTCATCCGTTTTGAAAACGAAAAATTAATTATTGTTTCCAACTTAGGTACCTCTATCCAATGTTACACACATTAAACGTCGTTCGCTTGAAACATACCATATGCATGTACAATGTACAAAGAATATATTCCGGAATAAAAAAAAAATAACATGGAACACAATTATGCAAATATTATATTTTTATAAATAACATTTTAGCTTCTGTACAAAGCTTGAACACTTTACTTACCAACTATACAGAGTGTTATTGGGTAAGTTTTTTTCTCTCTTTATTTTCCTTCATTATTATTAAGAGTTTACATATTATGGTAAAAAAAAAAAAAAAGATAGATGATAAATAATATTCTATAACATTAAAATGTCATGTGAATACAAAATAATATTTTAATAATGCCCGATTCTGTTTGAAATTAGGTAAGTGCAAATCTGTGGCAAGTTTATTTTTTGCAAAAAGTGAGTTAGAATAACCAACATGACTTGTGCAGCAACAGCTGATGTGCTGCGCGACAAAAATGTGGCATTTAGAGTGAAAATAATTTCATAATAAACAATGGTCTTATGAACAGATCAGATGACATTTTTAGAAATGAATAACAATTATACAAAAGGTAGTTTAAGATGCGCCAAAGCAAGAAACATGAAAAAGATTGAGTAAGTTTTAATGATGATAAAATGGTCTAATAAAATAATATGTAAGAGTGATAAAAACTTGGGCATAACATGGTCATAACCTGACCTGGCCGATCTTATTTGATTAAGATAATTTAAACAGTATTTTGAAATATATTATATTTATGTAGCATATATTTTCTAGTTGTTACTCGAAATAAAATAAATGATTAATTTTAAACGTTATTATATTTGCGGTGTTTTGGGCGTTAGGGACAAAATATCAAAAAATAATTCTAATTCATTTTTTAATGTAAATTTTATTTGAAAACGTAATAAATTACACTCAGTTCGTGTTTAAAGAAACAATAAATATGTAAAACATGTTTTTAGGTTGTATTTTACAGATTAAGGATTTAATATTTTAATATGGCGCCCAACTTATACAATTAAAATATTTATTAATAACCGGGAATAATATTACTTACAATACTTCAAGCGAAACAGATGTTACTCCTTGTTGGCCAATTAAGTTCTCGAGTTTTCTAACTTCATGATTTACATGAAACAAATAAAAATAATTATATGTACCCAGTTTATGTGAGTTGTACAAAGTTTAAATTCTGCGTTCAGATTTCGGTTATGGTAATATCGCAGGCAAGCGGACTTGCCGTAATTTCCATAATTGTATTATTTTGTTTCCAAAACAAAATTAGTTAGTAATATTTATTTACCGAGTTTTATAAATTTCTACATTTCATTAATGTCCTTTTTGTCGCTTATAAAAGTCTAATGGCTTTTGCTTAGTATTTAATTGTACCGTTCTTAGTTATCGTTGCCATTTATCGTTTTATAAAATAAAATAAAACTTAAGGTCACAAATTTTAAGTTTTTTTTAAAAATATTTTTATCATAAAGCTTTGATAAGTATTATAACAGACAACCCTCTAATAAACTTTAGCAGCAGTACCTTGACAATATTCCAAATTAAGTATAATTTCATTTGTCAACGTTTCTTACAAAACGTCCAAGACTTCTTTTTCAGGAACATAATATGTACTTTATAATTTTTTTGTTGCTTCACGGCGAATGGTTTGTTTTTCAAAGTTTGTTTTAAAAATAGGATGGCCAATTTTTTGAAAAATTTAACCAACGACATCTTGTTAATGTGGTCAAAATTTGTTAATGCTTGTTGATCTAAAATCATAAAAAAATTGGCTGTACAAATGTTATAAATGTGTTATATTTGAAATTTATGACACAGAAAAAAATGTACATTAATATTTCCCATTTTTTCAACTTTCGACTTAGTTCGTCGTTTTCCAATAACAAACGGAAATTCGAATAAAAACACCGTTCTTTTGACAACCATTCTTGAACACATTTGTTTTTTCAACAATCTTAAAGTAATAAATCTTAAACGATAGTAGATAGGATAATAGTGCTTTATCTATTTTCCACTTTAAACTCTCAATAATTGTAACTCTAAAAATAATTATTTAATTATTATTTAAAAAAAAAAAAACAATTAATGATGAAGTTGTCATTTGAAAACACAGAATTAAGTGTCAGTATAAATTAAAGATTAAAGAATGGTATGTTTCATGAGAAAAAATATATAATCAAAGGAACTTCGGGTCAGAAGTAATACAAGAATTAAAAAACAATGATTTTACAAGATGTTGACAAGCCCTTAATCAGTTACCCAGAACAATATAAGAGATAAAATTTGTATGGTTAAGTATCAATTAACTCTTTACTTAATTCAAGGGTTTACTAAAATACTTTTCAGTAAATAATAAATATATTTTCAAAATACTTGTATTTTATACTTAGATTTTAAGATCTAATTAAGTACTGAATTATCAAATTGCTATTGTTCGTGTTTACAAATTCATTTTTTAGTAACCCGAAAACTCAAATAATCATATTTATTGATCTAGAAGACTTAAATAGTTACCATACATAAACAAAAAAATGTATTATAATTTAAAAAAATGTTTATTGCAACCATTCGAATAAGAGCGTTGATAACAGTTTCACAATACGCTGATTTTTTTAGGCCTAGTTTGAATCTACAAGAGAAACAACTTTTATTCAAAGAGAGCTGCAGCATATTATTTAATACAGAAATACATAAGACAATTTTGAATTTACAATACAAATAAACACCATTCACTTTTTTAACATTAACGATTTTTAAATTCAATAATATATTAGAGTAGGATCATAATGAACATGATAGTATTGTTTATTTCATACAACTGGAACAATAATAATTGAATTTGTACCGACAATTATTTTATCTTTTGAAAAAGAATCGGTGACGTACAAATAATTATTTAATATGGATCTATGATTTTAGCAGACAAGAACTATACTGCTGTTCAATATTCACTGCTTGTCCCCGCCACGGACGTGCGTTGAAGCTAGATAGAAAACTTACCATAATAATATTGATATTGTAAGTACTGTTTCAGTCAAGTTCACAAGACGGTCGCGACGAAGGTGCCGAAGACAAGCGATTTTACCGAAATGGCCATTGCATAAGTTTCGCGAGAAGGTCGACCTCGGCCTAGTAATAATACTAATAATAACAACAGTAACGACGACGTGGAATTTATTAGTCCTCCGAGACCTTACTTACCACCAGAATAGTAATTATAATGGCAGCAAATTGCGGCTGTTGGTGGTCAATTAATTATGCAACACCATTGCATACAGTAGCGGTGCTTACTACTGTGCGAATGACTTCACTACAGCTACCCTCTGTGTACATAATAGTATACTATAATGTGTGTAATACCGAATACGCATAAATAATATATTATTATTATTATGTCTATCTACACAGGGTGAATCACAGATAGATAAAATAATTTCGAGTACTTATAGCACTTCTATAAATATGATAATAACCTTTTGCTCACTCTTACGCCTTAAACTATATAATTTATATATAACTGTAAATATAATTACTGTTTTCCAATAATCGGTAACGTACGATTTTTATGGTAAAAAAATTATCAAAAAAAATGTGTCTTAAAAGTATTATTCAAGTTACGACTTATGACCTATTTTATACTTTGTCTTGTAGAAACGGTATTCAGTGGTGTTTGTGGTTATTTGAATAATAATATATAATATTAGTTTGTCTAAATTAATACCTCTTAAAATTTAGTGATAGTGTAATATACCTTTATAATTTCCAGCTATATCGAGATCGAAATAGATATATAAATTATAGATACAAATTTACCATCAATTTTGAAATTAATCCATTATTTAGGAGGGAAAGGGCGTTTTAAATATACACAAAAATGTTTATTTTTTATTACTATGAAATTTAGTAGTCTGGTTTTTATTTTATATTTGCCATTCGTATTATGTTCTTTAACCTCGTATTTTATTTTGAATAATCTCAATAAAGTATTATCTGAATTGGATTTTTACATTTAAAATCAATTTAAAAAGCCATATTTCAAATTTACACCATTCTTTACATTACTAGCCTTTGGAAAAAATTTACTATTAGACTAAGTACTATGAAAAAAGCGTACTTTTATAGTACTTGAAATTAAATAAATTTATATAACAATACACTTAACTTTTTCTATAGTAGATAAACAAATTTAATTAAAAACCTTTATGTTCAGTTATTTAATTTTTTTTTTGTGTAAAGAAGGATTTCTACAAAATATTTAAATTTAGCTATTAAGTGTATTATAAATAAAATAATACATAACATGTAATTCTACAAAATATTCAACTCGCCTACTACTACTTACGACTCAGTCGTAGAATGTATCAGAATAATCGCTTAACAATTAAAACTATGTTACATAGTCTATGTACTTCTCTGGAGGTTACAGTGGCGCCGAATACTGGCTAAAGATGATTATTGAACTGCTTAAATTCAACGGCAGATGGCGGTAGAGAATATAGATGTACATAATATTGTGTTTGAGCATAATATAACGAAAACAAGTTCATACTGAAAGGTAAGTGGTCCGAGGTCGAGAGCGGTTTGTGCCAAAGCTGAAACACGGTTTGAATCAAAAAAATATTTATTGGTTCAAATATAGCCCATAACCCTTGCAATTTTTGGGGGTTTCCCCAAACTTAGAGTGCCAATCAGATACGATTTATGAAACCAGTTAATAATTCAAAAGGTTCAAACAGATAGCTGTGATATACTCCTTGTAGTATAATTATAGTTAAAAATCCTAAAAATTAATTGGGCTACAGTAATTGTTTTATTTTTAATAAAAAATTATACGCGCACGTAAAGTATTAAGTTTAATTTATTTGAAAACCACGCTATTCACAAAATGTATAGACCAAACAATTTTAGTACCTTATACCGTTGGCTTAGATTATTTATTCGTCATGTTCAAGTAAACAAATTTGATATAGTCTAGAACGTAAATTTTGTGAATGACGTCAATTTACTTAAACCGCGCTGAACACATGTATTATACGCTAAGCCATCGTTTAAGTACATGAAAATGAAATAGCAATCGTTTTAGTAATGTATATGTGAAAGCGATCAAAATTTTGTTGTTGGTGAAGTCTTGAAACCCTTAGAAGAGTTTATTATATCTTATCGTCAATTGCATTAGATTTTCTTCGATTACTAATATTGTGTACATTTTCAAGAACGTCTGAATGGAATATAAATTTGATTGCGTTAGTTCGGAACACACAATCGAAAAACAAATTTATTTGTCTGAACCTCACGTGTCTAAATATGCCATTTTGCAGATTGTCAATGAACGATAGCATTTTACTGTCGTTTGTGATAATTTTTTCTTTCAAAACGTTTGTCGAAAGCACCTTCTCGGTCAACTCGACAAGGGTTTTAGTATTTTCGGTAATTTGATTGTCCGACTCGGCCCTGACAGCTCTGATCAACGAGTCCAAGTAGGCTGCCGCATGGTTGACGAGGTCCGGGGTCAGATCTCCAACCGAAGAGTCAAAAAATGCGCACAAGTCGTTCAGCCCGGTATCTCTGCCAAGATCTAAGGCGCTTATGATGGTCCGCAACGAGTGTCCAGGTTTGATCCAACACAACCAGATGGTAGACGATTCCTTGAAGTTTGTTTTCGAATTTCTTCGGGTCACCCTACGGATGTAACTGGTTTTCATTTTTCGAAGAGAGACATTAGACGCTTTCTTGGCTTTCATTTTCGTCATTCGAAATGAACCGATGTAACTCTGAAACAGCGCCACGTGCACCCTGACGTATCCGTAAATCGATGCTTTGGCGGCCAACACGAACGAGTCCCTGTAGTTTTTCAGCTCTCGGTACGACTGAAGGGTCCAGCAATTCGAAAACGTCTCCACAGCCTGCCTGTAGGACTCGGTCAACTTGCGAGAAGTGAATCCCCAGTCGATGGCCACGTCTGTTGCCTGGATCGATTCGATTTTGTACGGATCACCGCCGGCATTGTTCATGAACAGATTGCCGGGTTTGTAGTAATCGGCCGCCGTACCGTCCACGATCAAATTTTGGGAATCCATCAGGTTTCTTACCTTGTCTGTCATTTTACGGACCACGGTCCAATGTAGGTGTATTAACCATTCTAGTTTGAATAAGTGAGCATATTCGATATGGTCATCGTCGGATTCCTTCAGGTACTCTAGGATTCGAGCTTCGACGGCCGCAGTTGCTTTGGCGTACAGTTTCGACTTGACCTGCTTGAGATCCGTTTCTCTGATCATCATCTGCTCCATGGCCGAATTCGCCAAGATACTAAGCTCCCACAGCCATAAGATGTTGTGCTTTTGACAGGAAGCCATCAACCGAGCTATCAGCAAACCGTAGTCGGCCACCTGGGTAAGCGCATAGTCTCGCTCACGTTCGACAAGTGTACGGGATATCCTCAAAATCAGCACAGAGATTTTACCTACCGGCACCAGTGTATTTTGCTTGTCGCAATTTTCGGTTTGATCGAATAGAACGACTACGATCAGCACCGACAACCTCCATCGAAACGACATATTGTGGCACAATTAAACGGATATAATTTCCCACATTATGTGTTCAGCCACCTCACATTATATCACGGCATTTGCTTTATTTAAATATTATAAATTTAAGTACGACACCATAGGTACTAATGGTGTTGATTCCGTGTACTTAGCTGTTAAGTATATGAGAAATTTGTTTACTTTTAATAGATACACAGCACAAAAGTCAGACGATGTTTTCCCAGTACAGACGGTTCAACTTATAATCTTCCACTAGGAAGATAAATACTACTACGCCGGCTTGTTTTTTTTAATCCTATTTTTCTGCATTGCTTAAATCATTTTAATTATAATACCGTTGTTTGCGCAGGCAGTCGACTGGCAGGCTTAGATTTATGATAGAGTCAGTAAATAACGCTTAAATTGCATTATATTGATAATTTGGTTATAAATTAATATGACAATATTAATATCACCATCAGGTGACGGTAGCAATACAAAGGTTATTCTAATCACGATTCCTTATTATACTAACACCATTCATTTACAATAAGATTTATACTTTACGTGCAAATATTATATATTGATATGAAAAAAATGCAACAAATTAATGATATTCTAAATCATGCAATATTTATGCTTGTAAATCCTTAATTATAAGATACATGCATGAGTTATATGTAGTAATCTATCACTTCATAGCATTTTTATGGTCGTATATAACTTTTATTTTATTTTATTTTCTATTATGAACAATATAAATTAATTTTTTTCTTACCACTGGTTATAGTATAATTTACCAAAACTAAAAAAATATAATAATTAGATAAACTAAAGACAAAAACCAATAATTTTCTATAATTTAACACTAATACTCACAAAATTAGCATTTAACCATAATTATTTCTTTTAGCGTTTAAAAATATAGGTGAGAAATTTAGTACTGTTGAATAATACGAAAATATAAAAAAAATATTACACTCCTCTCTTCTTTTTGTTTAAAATGATACATTTAAACATTTTCAAAAGTAATTCGGCTCAAAACTAGTTATTACTCGGTCGACATTTTCAACAAAATATATTCAGATTTCTAAAGGTTAGAAAGTTCATAAGTGCATTGTTCTACATTTAATAGGTATACCGCAAATAAATTGTAAGTGGTGCTATTTGACCTTCTTAATTTACAGTCTATACATTCATACATTAAGACTACCCTGCAAAAATGTTTACTTTAAGCACAAACATATTTTAAACATTAAATTTAATAAAGATTTTGCTTGAAAATATTTTGGTAAGCCATCTATTTTGTAAGGTATAACATTTTGCCTGTATATATTTTTATTGAAAATTACTAGTGATAAAATTTAGAGAAGTTTTTGGAAGTCATAGTATTTAGTTTTGTATAGACTACAATATATTATATAAACGACAATACACTCTGTTTTGAGGAATCACGTTGTACAACGGGACAAATATGAAATTATGTAGTTAGAGTATATTTTGGAATGATTAAACATGAACATCATAATAATATTTTGTAAATTTATTTTTTATTTTTTCAAAATGATATAGGAATATAGTATAAAATTGACGTTGGTATTTTATATGGAAAATATTTCAAAGTTATTTACACGATAATACACACATTTTTTTTTTTCAATTTTTATGACGTGCGAATGCCTTACAGTTAGTCTGAATTGAGCATACGTATATATGCATTAGAAGAAAACACACAATAGAAAAATAAATTTACTTGTTTGAACTTGACGTGTTTAAATAAGCCAATTTGCAGATAGTTAATGAACGATAGCATTTTACTGTCGTTTGTGATAATTTTTTCTTTCAAAATGTTTGTCGAATTAACGTTGTTGGTCAACTCGATGAGGTTTTTAGTATTTTCGGTGATTTGATTGCCCGAATCGGACCTGATAGTTATGATCAAAGTGTTCAAGTAGGCTGCCGCTCGGTTCACGTGGTCGGGGGTCAGATCTCCAACCGAAGTGTCGAAAAATGTGCACAAGTCGTTCAGCTTGACATCCAAGTCCAGGTCCAAGGCGCTCTTGAAGGTCCGTAACGAGTGTCCAGGTTTGATCCAATATAACCAGACAGTAGACGCTTTCTTGGCTTTCATATTCGTCATTTGAAATGAACCGATATAACTCTGAAACAGCGTCACGTGCACCTTGACGTATCCGTAAATCGATGCTTGGGCTGCCAACACGAACGAGTCCCTGTAGTTTTTCAGCTCTCGGTAAGACTGGAGGGTCCAGTTATTCCAAAACGCCTCCACAGCCTGCCTGTAGGACTCGGTCAACTTGCGGGAAGTGAATCCCCAGTCGATGGCCACGTCTGTTGCCTGGATCGATTCGATTTTGTACGGATCACCGCCGGCATGGTTCATGAACAGATTGCCGGGTTTGTAGCAATCGGCCGCCGTACCGTCCACGATCAAATTTTGTGAGGTCATCAGGTTTCTTACCGCGTTCGCCATTCTGTTGAAATCCATCACATCCATGTAAATCTGTTGATTGAATTCATAAGGGATAGACTCCTCCAGATGGTCATCGTCGGATTCCTTCAGGTACTCTAAGATTCTAGCTTCGACGGCCGCAGTTGCTTTGGCGAACAGTGTCAACCTGTCTGGTTCAATATAGTGCGAATTATCGGTTTTTCTGAACCTCATCTGCTCCGTAGCCGAATTGGCCAAGACGCTAAGCTCCCACAGCCATAAGACGTCATGCTTCTGGCAGGCTGCCATCAACCGGGCTATCAGCGAACCGTAGTCGAGTATTTGGCTGAACACGATTTTCCGGTATTGGTCGTATTCGATAATTGTACGGGACCTTCTCAAAAATAAAGCTGAAGTCTTACCTACCGGCACCAGTGTGTTATGTCTATCGCAGATTTCAGCTTGACCCAATGGAATAACAACAGCTACGATCAGCACAGACAACATCCATCGAAACGTCATCTTGTGGCACAATATTAAACGGCTATAATTTCCAACTTAATACGTTCAATACGCGACCACAGCAAAACCGCGTAGCTATTGTTTTACCAACAAGCTTACAACCGCAGCACTTGTGTCACATTGGAAAAATAAATGTACAGGGCGGTTAACTGTGATGCTGCTGATATCTCTTAAGATTTTTAACGAACATTTTCTTAGTAGAGTTACTGTCTTAAAGTTTTCCCAATGATTAACCGGATAATTAGGTAACAATTATTTAATAATAGAAAAATACTCTCCAATATAAACAACGACTAGGTTGGAGTAATTATTTCTCAAACTCTAAGCTTTTTATAGGTCAAACGTGCACTACTCAACGCTTGAAACATCTCCCACCTAAACTCTAAAATTCATTAATTAAAAAAAAAATGACTTAGTTAGCGACCAATAATCGTGCTCTTAAAAGACTGTTATAGTTTTATAATTGTAACATGAATGTGCTAATAAAAAATTGTGTTAATTTAACAATTTATAAAATATATACGTTACCATTTATGATTCAAAAGTTGACATAAAAACAATTAGTTTGGAAGGTGGTTAAAACAAAAATAATGTGAAATATTAAGTGGCTAAAAAGAGTTGATAAGAAATCACCCTGTATTAGTTTTCGTACAGCACAAATTTATATTTTTAAAATACTACTTTTGAGCTTTGCTATTTGTGTTTGCAATTGTATCCATTTTTTTTTTTTTTTTTTTGGGTTCACTCGATACGTGACAAATACAAAATATGGAAAAATATAAAATGTGAATTGAATGAATATATTTATGTTGGGTAGAATTATAATTCTTTTTTTCCAATACAATCATTTTTTTTTTATACTATGTGATGAGGAAGGATTTGTTGTGGAACAATAATAATGTTTTTTTTTTAAATTTTATTCTCCAAGGCACAATGTTTTATTTAAAATAAAAACCAATAAATGATAATGGTGTAATAATTCTAAAATATTTCTAGACTTAAGTATACTGACTTAAAACAACAACAAAAAAATAAAAATATTAAACAGTAAGATTTTTTCTTTGACTAAGACTAAACACAATGGTATACTTTTCGACTGTTACGATTAATTATATTTCTACATTTTCTATGATATTCCAACACTGGGAACACTTAATCATATAAGTTCAATAATAAAATTAATATTAGTATCAATCTAATAGTAAATAGAGTGAAGACAAAATAAAAATATGCATTCAGGGTAACTTCCTATGTATTATTTTTACATCTACCAAGTAAATTTATGTGTAAATCTCTGAATGTGAAAAAATATAAGAAGAAAAACGTGCTTCGGGTGTTGGATAGGATTGTTTTTTTTTTTGTAATATAATATAAATAAAATAACTGAACATTTGGTCTACTTGCGGTTTGTAAAAACAATAAATAACAACGAAAAATAATAACCTTAATATACATAATAAGTCTGTAAGGACGCAAACAATATACACAGCAATTTCGAAAACTAAAAAATTAAGTACAATAGAAAAAAAAGGAAAAATCGATTTAACAACTCGATTCTATCGCCTAGATCTATTAAGATTATTAAAAATATTTTTGGTTTTTCTATCTAAAAAATAATTTTACAAAAAAACGTAGGTATATCATGTATTATCTAAAAAAAAAAAAAAAATGCAACGCTTTTCGGTGGTTTAAGTGTCCATTCATACTTCAATATTATATTTTCAAGCGTTGTCACAAACTTTGTGCAGAGAAACGTTGTATTCAATTAGCGCCACGGTTTGTTTGCCGGCCGGATGTTTGCAAGCTGTCTAAAAAAAAAAAGAGAGAAAAACACCGAATTAAAAAATCATTTTTATATTTTAAGTTTTCGTTCACTAAAATGTCCGCCGTAAAAATGCAAAACGTAAGACTAAATGTATTAATATGCACCGAAGCTGAAAAATACGGTATTCTTATTTTTCGTTTGTTTGCCAATAATAAAAATTAATACAAAACGATTTCTTCGAAAACATTAAAAAATAAAAGCGCAATATTTTACAACGCGCGCCAGACGTTTTGTTTTTTTAATGAGACCAAACGAAAAAATGATTGCTAATGTTTATGGAAAAATATTAACCTACAAGCAGGAAAAAAAAAGTAAACTAAAATACTTTGTTGTTGAATTTAAATTGTTACTACGAAAATTGGCTTCTTTTAGAAAGTAAATAATAAATATGATGTTTTCTTTAAGAACTATTATCAGTTGTCTTGAACCGACCAATAATTATTCATGGCTAATTATTGTAGAGATGTAAATTACTCTTTGGGGGTCCAATCAATGTATTTGTTCTTTTTGGTGATTTCGTCCTCAGTTTAAAATATAATCAAAACGAAATAACCGTTTTAATCAATACTTATTTTACTATACTCCAAATTTTCTAAAAAAACTTATTTTAATGGGTACAGTTTATTTGGGGTTTCCAAAACGTTGTTACTGCTATCGATGTTAAGTTATATTTCTGCGAATTTCTAAATCTTTTAAAAAAAAGAAAAACATATGAATTAAAAGTACAAGAAAATAATAAACTGTCTTAAACTGAAACTAAACTATAATTAATTTGCTAATATAAAAAAAAAACATTTAATTATTGTTACGTTATCTCTTATCACTTATCTGTTATCATTTATCTCCAATCTCTTATCTCTAACTGAAAGTAAAAGTTTAACGCAAACATAAAATTTGTTGTGTCCGGTCCAATAACATATCCTAATATTTTTGATAAACCGAAAAGTCAAGTCTGAAGACACGGCTGTAAGACTTTGATTTTAGTCACCTGTATTCGGTCCAAAGACCACGGTTTGTATCGGACGATCACTGCGACCGAATCCACGTTGTCTGACACTGAAAACTTATCTGTGGGCCATTGGGGTGACGTCGCGGTCGGGGTCCAACGACTGCCGTTGACAGTAGCCAAATTGGCGTAAGGGTTATTCGGACAGGACATGCTCATCACCATGGACGGAGTGCAACCGTCCAAGTTGCCTTTGCTCAACCTGTACGGAACGACGATACAATAAAAAATGTTGTCGTTAACAATTTTCGGTAAAAAAGTATTTAGGAAAAAAAAATGAAACTCAGCCCGACCTATACGACACCCGGATAAAATACTCTGTAAGGCTTTTCGTGGCCGGCAATTGGAAACCGTATACGAACTCGGACTTGTCGCTGCATTGATGAAGTTCCGTTTTCCCACATCGATCCATAGTGTCGTTGTCCGTCATCGGCGAGAAGTCGGTGCCGTTGCCGAAAAATACTTCAAGCATCACGTCTTTGTAAGTAACGTCTAAACGAACGACAAACAAGTATAGCAACAGCTGTCAATTTCGTAACATCAGCAGAAATTCAGGGTCGTAGCGTACAGTGATGGGTTTTTAACTATGCCAGAACTAGAGTCAAGGTAAGGGATGCATGGTTTTCGAGGCCAGGTTAGACAGTTAACTTGTCGGTCTTACCTGGAATCCGATCGACGGTAACGATAAAGCTCAGATAATTTTCCAATTCATTCCCATCCGCGGATGGTTTCTCGACGAAACTGGTCATCTTTGATTTCACTTTGGTGTACTGTAACAAAATCCTCAGTTATTGTAATCGTACACACGTTTCCCGTGTAGGTACACAGCATGAAACTTACTTCACAACTCTCGTTATTGGTCACCGGCCGCTTGAGCAACAGACAACCCATCCGATTTTCTTTATCCAAAAACCAACCTATTTCCGGCGGAACTTCGTTGACGGTTTCCATTCGGGCGTGCGCGTTCGACTGTGTAGGTTTAATTCCGGGAGGTTTCGATAAACTGGAAAACCCAAATAAATAATGTATTTTCTTGATGTTATAATGAAATCATGGCCGCGAGACGACACTTACACAACGTTTTTCTTTGAACTTGGTGTTGGATTTTTGCTGTAATAATTTTCCGTGAAAACCAAGTATAAAATACTTATCAAGCTGAAACAAATAATGTAAACATAACATATATTATAGTACTATTCTTTTGCTCAAACTGTAAGTTATATTGTTCGACATCACTTACCAACAGGCTATAACAATACTTAGAGTTACCAAGGCGAATTTTACGAAAAGGTCTGACCAGTAGCTACTCGTGTGGCTCGTCAAATCCTTTGCGGGGTTTTCTCCGGAAGCGTTGCTCAACTTTTCCGAACATTTCGCAGCTACCGAACAGAACACAGTGTGAAAACAGTTAACGATTATTTGTGATGTGAACAAATACTAACCTGACAAATCCGACATTGCTATGACAACTTTTTTTTTTGGTGGAGAACGCAGCTTGTTGTTTTGCTCCAGCTTGCATATCCTAGCTTCCAGATGACTGGTGATCTTGCTCAGCTCTTTTACGGCACCCACGTTCTCCATAAATATCCGATCCTATATTATAATGTACAACTTATGAGCAACGACATGCACACAATGCATCCCCATACGGTTACTTTACTTTGTTAACGACGAGGAAATCGTCGTACACGTCACCGTTGGATAGCGATACTTCTCCGGTGTTAGTCACTGCTTCCGGCAAAACGGCTTGGACTTCTTGGGCAATGATCCCGGTGTCTTGTTCCAAAGATAGTCCAAACATGGACGAAAACTCCGGCTTGTAACTGAACTGCACGACGTTGATCTTTTGCACGTTCTTAAGCTGTTCGCTTGTATCGCACTACGTCATGATACAAATGGTCGATTAGATTTTTTAAACATGAAGAAAATTTGATGACAAAAAAAAAAACAGGAACAAAAATGTCCATTATCTCTACCTAAATAAATACTAACATAGCTGAGTTCTTAGGGTTTTGATTGTGTACTCATGCTATGATTGCAATTTGTTTTTTGTACAAATATATAAATCAGACATATTATACTAAGGGCTGTTATTATAATACCGACCAACGTCGATATTTTTTAACCGTACTCTTTGTATGTCCTGTTTGATCCTGACGTCCGACGGTTGGATTATGTGTCCGGTGAGCTTGACATTGCCGTGTATGACCAAAGACTCATCCGGCCGATCAGTGTTGATGCCAACTTTGCCAGTGTGCACTATCGATTCGGGAGTTGTGCCGCGTTGCCAACAGAGTTCGGCGTCACTCTCGAACTGGCCAGGATTCGAAGCCTTTAAGGAGCACAAAAAAAAACCGATATCAACATCTCTGGACCAGCTACACTAATTCCGTCTGTGCCACGATACGAACGGCATGCGAACAATCATTATAATATTGTAATTACTTGGATTACCCTGACAATTATCCTTTCGGAAGCGTACGAAATGATCGGATAGTCATGGTCGTTGATGCAGTGCGCGTGCAGGCCGACCACCAGGTAAAAGTACCGCTGGTCCGGATTGGGTTTGCCTTTTTTCCGCATGTTGTTGCACGTGGTCTCGCTAAAATGTAACCGGCCCACCGTCACTTTGGACACCTGTTCCTCGCGCAAATCCAACCTGAAATCACGGCAGAACGTTTTGTTTTCCCAATGCAAACAAGATCACGCCATTTTGTTATAATCATGTTGACTCACAAGACTGGGTGAAACGCTTTCTTGCTCCGGTCGCTCTGAGACTGTTCCACTTTGATGGTCTGACTGGGCGATTCGACTTTGACACCGTAAAAGTGCAACTGAAAACTGCCCACCTTGTGTATGCCTTCGGCGGTCCTCACAAACTGCGCGTCGCCTTGGAGCTGCGTGTGACATGTAATCTAAAAACACACAAAAAAATAGTTCGAAATTGTTTTTGGACAAGCCCAGCTGACGAAACGCACTTGGAAATGATTTTTCTTCTGGCACACAAACGCGTCGTCAATGTTGGAAAAGTTAAAACCTTTGTCCGCGTCCACTCTGTAATGTGGCATTGGCCTGAAACAAGTAAGTCGTTAAGCGTGTAGTGTCCGTCCATGGAAAACAACCAAACCCTATCTTTACTAACAGTTCCTTCAAGGAGTGGTCGCAAAGGATGTTCCACGAAGACTCCTGGAACGGCTGGAAACGTATGCACTGGAAACTGGTGTCCGCGTACAATCCTGACTCGCAGCTATCTTGGTAAGTGTAACTGTCTTCGCTGCACACCGACCGACCCGAAGGCGACACGTGGGTAATGACTTTTTTGCCGCCGGATTCTGTGACAACACACACGATCAGTCAACGAAAGTACTTAACTAAAAAAAGTCTACAAAACCCACCAGATTCTTTTTTCACCCGAACCGAACTGCCGGCGTCGGGACACAACTTTCGTTTTTTCTCGGCGTTACCTATCAGGTCGGCATACTCAACGTCTTGAATTTCAACGTCTCTTGCGCTGGAAGGCATCTGGTCGAAACCTGCACGGCAACATCATAGTAATATCACAGATTAGATAAAACCAGATAGTGCACTACGGCATTTACTGATAACGGGCCCCCTCCTGGGATACGTACGACCATATTTAAAAAGGGTTTTGGTTTGATAACATTTTAAGGAATTACATTGCTTGAATAGGAAGTGCGCCATCTGGGTTTATCTAATCTGTGGTGATATTGTTTTTGTAAATAGGATCATTAAATAAAATATAGTAAAATAATAAGCAAAGTTACGACAAGTCGGATTAAACTGAAGTCGTGCACAGGTAACTTTTGACATGTAGGTTCAAAGTTGTATGGTTATGGATATTTAACGTTTCCTATACCTAGATGAGTGACATGCGACGAAGTTCCTGGTTGATTTATCAGCATCGGTTGGACCGAAAGCGGATGAGGTAGTTTATTGACGATCGGTTGCTGCTTCTGGTAAAGTCCGGCGGGCGGTACAGAGTTCATGGACAGTTGAGATTTGGTATTTGACGACATGAGGCACTGCAAATTCGGTGTCTTACGATCTGAAAACGAAATATTGAACGAATAAAACCAAGCCTAAATGAATGAATTAAATAATTGATAAACTCACGTGGCGACTGTCCGACGCCGTCGGCTGGAGAATAAGGAGGCTCGGAGTCAGGCGGGCTTTCCGGTAAACTGTGTCTTAGAACACAAAACGTTAGCTTGGATCGATTCATCAGTTAAGAACAAAGAAAAAAAAACTACAAACGTTTTTACCTGTTAGTAGCATAAGTAGTAGCTTGCGGTTTATGGTCTTTGGCAGGTTTGTTGGATAAACCGGTAATTGGTAACACGGTGGTGCCGTCGAACGGCAATTCCACGACCGGTGGAATGGACGATGTGTTTTTTAAAAACAGTTGAGGTGGTTGCTGGTACGGATTGTTTATTCTGACCATCACGTGGTCGCTTTGATCGACGGATTCGTGAAAAAATCTAGTGGAAAAACGTTTTTGAATCCATGTATTTATTTTAAACATAAAGAATTGGCAGACTGTGCAATGTTTAATCGACCGCGGGCGACTTACTGGTTGGCTTCGGCGTTGTTGTTTTGAATGAACTCGTCTGTCAAATGACTGAAATCCAACGCTTCGTGGTCTATGCCACCGACAAAATCGCTTCTGCCTGTTAATTGATACAAGCAAAACGTTTACACTATATTTTTTTTTGTGATAACTCGGATTAATTATTTACTGTGCATGAGATGGAGCTTCCTCGGCTCGGCGTTGTGCATCCGGGTCGTCCCGTAATCTTTGTCCAGAGGATTAGGCATGTCGCTGATGGAAGGGCTCGGCATGGGCTGGGCGTTCGGCTCGTTTGACAGTATTAGGATTTGGCCTGGGTGTGAATCCTGGACGTTACAGTTCAGCAGATTGGAGTCGTTGCCGAGTCCCTGGTCGTCCGAGTTGGACAAAAGAGTCCAAGTGTATTCCATGTTGGCCATCGGTCGATCAACAGCTAACCATAGCCATTACGATTTGAACGCCACCAACTGTAGTAAAAATATTTGTATTTAATATTTAATAAAAAAAAATAGTAAAATAACATCAATTGTCACAGGTTTTTTTTAATTGGAATTCTATAGTATGACCATAATATTGCATGTTTAAAATAAATTAAAATAGCATACATCATCTGCCAGAAATAACTCAAGAAGCGTATTATCGGCAAATGATTTTTGTGTTGAATTGGTTAAGATCTTATCTAAATGGTGTTTTTACAAAACTTAACCTTCGCAATAAATTGCCTAATAAACGTGTCATTTTTTATTTCCTCAAATCAAATTGTATGGTTGAAGTAAAATGAACTGTGCAAATTTAATTTACATTTAAATATTATAAACATTGTATGTTTCTTATTCTATTTATATTCATAAATTTCTTTTTCTATTTATGTATTCAATTGACTTCTACATAATAATTTATAAGCTGTTTGTAACTGTTGAGTCATAATATTGTTCGTTAAAGGATAATAAAAAAAAACCCTCGCCTTTACAAAATCTGCAAACGTTAAAATTAATTTTGAAAAAATGTCTGAAATATGAAAACTAGAATCTTAATATGTGTGCCGTCTCAGCTTTTCATATAAAAGCTAAAATATTAAGTGCTTTTCGTGAACAAAAAAAAAAAATGCTTGACGTTGTCAAAAACAGCTGAATATATTTTAAACCGTTCTACTTACAAAATACCACTATTGACGGCTGTTATTCTCGGTATTGGTATTGTGAACCGTTGAATGCATTTCGCAATATATTTTCCATAAAAAACCCTTAATTGTATGTGAAAGTTTTGGGTGACGCGGTGATAATATTCTTTCGGTCAAACCTAATTGGATTTTCAGTTTTTTTTTTTTTTTTGTAGAAAATATTCTGTAGCCCAGTCGCAAGACCAAAGTCTAGACACGGTTGTTGTAGAACTTTACGATGACAAGTAAAGCGGGGTGGCTTACGTGGTTTTTAGTCGTTCACCTTGTGCTTTTGAGACATCATCGCAGTGGCCCGTTGCCATAGATGCGCCTGTTTATCATCATCAATACAAAACGCGTTTGGTCATTAAATCACGTTTTGTTTTCTGTCGTCACTACGCCCGGACAGACAAGTGTATTTTTTTATGGCAATAGCAAACAACAGGGTAAAAACTGCCACCAGCTCAAACAAACAAAAAAGCCCCAGACATCATATACTTTGACCGCCGCCGTTATTATAACTGACCTCCGACCCACTCTTTTGGAAACTTAGCCAAGTGTACTCGTCCACTTGCCTATAACCCAATTGCAATAATAGAATACCGCGATGGGTGTTTTTTTGGTGAACACAACACGGTTCAGAGACCTCCAGCCAGATAATAACCCTCGCTGGACCCACGGAAATTA
Source organism: Adelges cooleyi (assembly GCF_023614345.1). Classification (NCBI taxonomy): domain Eukaryota; kingdom Metazoa; phylum Arthropoda; class Insecta; order Hemiptera; family Adelgidae; genus Adelges; species Adelges cooleyi. The sequence goes on from NW_026095977.1 coordinate 1,830,681, forward strand.
AACAACCGCGACCTCGAGTCATCTCAACTCGGCCACGAATAAATCACAACAATAGATGTATCGATAACGTATCACACAATTAAATAGAGTAAATTAAAAAAAAAAAAATGTATGTCTTGCTTTTTGGTCGACCGTTTATAACGGATGGTCTGCATTATTACATTAAACCCTGTTCGCTTACAATTTCCCTTGCCTGGCAATAATTTTCACAAGTTTATAAATGCTTTGTCAGGTGGTCGGAACCTTACATTTTTGTAACGTTCTAATTCAATTAAAGTGGTAAATATTTAAATAAATACTATGATGTTATCTAATTATTGGTATAACAAAGCTGTTAAAAAAACAAATTTTTCGTTGTGGTATTAAAACTTGTTATTTCAATAATTGTTTTTTTATTTGTTTAGAGTTTTGGTTGTATTAGTGTATTCGGTTTATTTCTGGTTCATAAAGTTGTACGGTAAACCTGTTCGTCTGAGGTTCAATATTCGGGGCTAAATATATATATATATATATATATATATTATATTTATATTAAGATTTTTATGAGTTTTTTTTTTGATAGTAGCAGAACGCCTTTACACGCCAGCAAGTAGGGTCGTCGCTCTATCGGATTCCGTTGGACGTTTTCACAACACTGTGGCGGCCACAGACTGGAATTGTTCAATCGGTTTTATATTTTGGCTGTAAAACCACTATGCTTTGTACCGATATGACCTAACCTAACCGTTTTGTATACTTGGATTTGGACTGTGCTCGGTTTATATGTTTAGTGCTTCGCCTGAACCCCTCGCCTGAACTAATCCGTCTAATCTAATTTTTTTTTCTCTAATTTTTCTATTAGATTTGTATTGCTATGGGGGGTGGGGGGGGGGTACGTATAGCTAACCTCGTGTACTTACCTTTACCCGGAGAGGTGTCGAAATCACCGGCAAGCCGTTCGAGGAGTTGACATGACAGTGGACCAGGCAGCAGACGTTGGAACGGTTGGACGGCGTGTGGAAAACGATTAAGTAAGTGTTATTTTTAATTTTTTTTTTTTTTTTCAATTACAACCCAAACACTGCAATGACGACCAAAGCACACGATCGGTCACCGTCACGATTGATACTGTGTTGTGGTAAATTTTTTTTTTATCCTGTTTGGTTCCAAACGAATAACAGACGTCACGAGCCGCACCGGGCACAGACCGTTTGACAGCAAACAGAACACGGTGTACGCGACGGCCGCAGTTCGATAACGAAGAATCCGCCCCTACCTGATTTCGGTTGGAGCCTATGACGGTTTTCCCTATCAACCGACCTCTCGTTTGTATATTACTATTATGTACACTTGTAAATGTTTATAATAACATCAACATAATAGCAACACTATTCGTTTGGAACGCCAACAGCAGTACCCTGTTCCCTGTTACCCCTGCCACACTTTGTACATAATATTATAGTAATATCGGTTGCGTTATGTTAGCCAATCCGTAGCAAATCGACCGGGCCGGTTGCTCGACTAGATACTAAAAAAAAATACCATTTTTTTTTTTGTACAATTAATATCCAATAAGCACAATACTTAGAAAAAAAAAAAAAATTATAACAATTTGTTTGGCGATTGCATTTATTAAAAAAAAAAAAAAAAAATTCTACATAAAATATCAATAGGGAATAACTTGAAAAACAAAACTGTTATACTTGATGTTTCAAACGGTATCGGTATTACTAAAAATACTGTCTAGTTAAGGACAAAAAAAAAAATAATGATCGATAGTTATTTATCTACACTGCTTTCGTAGATAAATAAATAATAATAATTGTAAAACATGTGGATAAAAAAAAACAATTTAGATAAAACGCTGATGGTTATTTAAAAATTGCCCGTATAATAGAAAATCTATTATTAAATCTACATAGAAAAAAACAGAAAATTCAAGTAAAAATTTACCAATACGAGCTAAAATCAACACTTGCTGAAAATAAATACAAAGTATAGTTTAGAGTATAAATGTAACAAATTTGTGTAACAAATCAAACGATTTTCGTATAAAATGACAGAAAAATAATGACTTGTTGAAACAAAATACCGTTTTGTGTTTAAACGAATACAATTATGATTTTGTTTCCTTTATACAAATTTTTATTGATTTTATTCGGATGGATAGATAGATATAAAAATATTGTTCATCAGAGATAACTAATGTGAATAACACTTAAATAATATTTCTCAACACTGTGTTTATACCAATCTTATTAGCATATTTTCGAAATTTAGTTTTCAATAACAACTAATTATTCAGACCTCAACACATCTGATGACCTATGGATATTTTTTTTCCCTAAGCATAAATTCGAGAATAATAGAATTGGTTTTATGGTTTCTGATTCGGACACACGATTATTTTTAAAATTACAGAACCAATTTCTTCATAAGACAAATGGTTCATATATATATATATATATAAAGATTGGCCAAGGATCTTATATAAGACCAAAACTTGAAAAAGCTTGCGATTTCTTATGTTCAAAAAAATGGAGTTGTTTAAAAACTATTTCCATTACTTGGTTATAAGTATAATTCTGTTTATATAATCATTACTGATTCATAATTTTTACTTTTTGAGCTTACAAGCAAGTCAAATTCAGTTCAATATTTCCAATTTTTTTTTATGTGACAACAAGTTTCGAACAAAATATATTTGTATGAGTTTTGAAACGTACATCTTCGACAAGTAGCCTATTAAAAGTGCCAAGTACAAAGGGGGAGCCTATGCGATGATTTTGAGTGCCCTTGAAATAAAAATGTATTAAATAATATAAGGGTTGAGTTTACATATTCACAGTTTCACTATTTCCATTTATTTTAATACAAATAACCAGCAAGGGATTTGTGTATTGTTTCGAACGGTAAATGGCAAATATCTAGACCAGTTGTGTATTTTACCTCATCAAATATTTGTTTTAAAAGTTAATAAATTTCACATTTCTTAAAAAATTATACTAGGTATTATTTTGTTAATATTATTAAGGTTGTAAGACTATTAATCAGTTTACACAAATAATTTGTGACAAATTTTTATTTTTATTTTTTAGTACTACGATGGAAATTTACAATAAAATATTCAATATATCATGTATTTATATTTTTTTTGGTTAAAGACTAATAATATCTTGAATTGTAATATGTTTGAAAAAAATTACTTGGAATGACAATATTTTGTATAAGCCAATAAGTTATTATGCAGGAAAATTATTAATGAATGAAATTTAAACTGATGATGTTTTATATAAATTAAAAATTATATTTTAATGTAAATCTTATAACTGAAATACATCAACTTAGAATAAAATGATTTCTTTAGTGCAAACATAATAATTTATAGAAATATTTAATTCTGTACAATGTTATAATATAATAATTAGGTGACGGTTAAAAAGTGAGTATACTTTTATGGAAAATTATATGATACAATTATTGAGATACATTGTAGTTGGAATATAAAATTGCTATAATATAATATATAAGTCATTCCAAGTTATTGTGTTTCCACGTTTATTAATAAATACACTGAGTTAACTGCTGCTCAATACTTTTCTATTTTTTTCTCCTCTTACACAAGTACGGTGTTATCTATTCCAATTAAACGCCATAAACAGTGTTTGATTAAGACGTATTATATTGCATTTCATCAAAAGCATTTTTCACTATCCAAATCAGTATAGTGTTCGGACGCCATGCTGACCGTTTACAAGTAAATAGTACTTAAAATACTTTTTCAAAATACCAGTACCAAATAACACTGAACTCGATCAGTTCAAAGTCGACACAAAAATTTACACCCACGGTTCCACAACGCAGACAGTGTATTGGGAACTTTTTATAATTTACAAAGAAGAAGAAACAATTCTAAGACCACCATCAATCTGTTGCATATTTATATACAGCTGGAGCTTTGCTATATCACAAGTATAAACAAAAAAGAAAAACATTAAAAAAAACCAACGCCCTCATCTGCACTCTAAGCAGACTAAGTAGCATCCAACACATGTCAACAACCCAAATGAAATTTGCAAAAAGGTACCGGATCTACTACATTCGTATACTCCAAAACTATCCAACTATTTACCCAATTAATAGGTGTATAATATATGTACATATATTATTTGAATTTTTTGTGCACCTCCCGTCGGTTTGGCACTATGTCAACAGCTCTAAACGCGTTTTAAATATTAGTCTAACATTATATACCCGCTACGGTCGACGACTACTCTATTGCGGATTAGACCTTAAAGGTATACAAATGATGTATTTTTTTTACCCCGTTCGTATTGTTCTAAACACGCTATGCTATCCGATTAACCGATTTTTTAAATACAATGTATAATAATAATATTATAATTTCGGCTAAACGTTTTGTTTGCTCCGTGAACCGCGACTAATTCGTCATGCACACCCTAACACCCCATCGACCCCACCCCCATGCGATGCTGTTTTTTTGTGTGTGTGTGTGTGTGTGTTTGTATAAAATTATCGTTACCAAAACACAAACAAATTACTATTGTTACACGCACTCAAGAAGGGTTGCCGCATCGTCGGGGCACGATAAAACAAAACGTTTTTTTTTCGGCGGAGTAACGTATAATTATTATTATTATTGTTTTCACGAACGACACGGATATTACTGCATTTTTTGTTGTATTTTTTAGCCGTCTAAATAGCTTGTGTACTATGCTTCGGTCGGACGTCACCGTCGACGTTCTTCCTCGGTCGCCCTTTCACCCGGACTTGACAACCGATTCGCCCATTGATCAAACAACGCTATACTTTTCGAATACTGGGTCACACAACCCCTGTCTCCCCTGTGCCCTCTACTCCCCCCCTGTGTGTGTGTGTATGTGTGGTACATAACGTGTATTTTATACACAACGTTGTATGCTTTACCGATAGTGATTCACTGTATCCACACAACAACAGTGCAATAATTATTATTAGAGTTTTCTTCGAAAGTAATTCAAACCGCAGACATAATACAGCGTCGTACTTGGACATATATTTTTTTTTTTTTTTTTAAACATCCCGGCGTGGAATTCTTCGAAAACAGTGTCTCGGGGATTATTTTGGGGACTTGGACGGGATGAGGGAGGAGGGTGTCTGTATTTGTTTAACCTATTCGAATCAGATTAATGCGTCCAACCACCAGATTATTATTTATGAAAATGTATATTTTCCAACTAGATCAGTGTATGCGATCAGTATTAATCCTTTGTATTAGGTTGCTCTTTTACTAAATCAACAAGCATAATAATATTGATTCGGGTCATTGGTGTTTTTCGTTTCATAATATTCATAGTGTTGACAATCATAAAACAAATATGTGTACAAAATGTTACAATTCTTAAAAAAAAAAAACGATTTGTACAAAAAAAAATAATGATTTGCAAATAGTATTATATAACATAATAGAATAAAGTATAGTAAATAATATTTATCGTTGATCAATGTAATAATTCTGATTCTGTAACCAATGTCGAAGTTGAATAAAAGTTTAATAAAAAAAAAAAACCACATAATTATAGTTAACATTATTGTGATCATAATATTTTAGAATGAGTTCAAAAATACACTCACTGACTCCAAGAAGAGCAATCCAAAAATAAAAACCCCATATAAATGTTTTCAAAAAGCTATCACAAAGTTTGTTTGGTAGGAGATGAATGGTTGTTGACAAAATGTTGCGGTTAAGTAATGTGAAAATATATTTTCCAATATTATCTTATTTGTTTGCCCAATATCATAATGATATTATTTTCTATAATTTAATTTTCTTACATTAAAAAAAAAAACAGTTAAAATAGTGGTAAAACGTGAATTGAGAATATTTTAAATATGTTAACGAACCGACAACATTTTAATGAAAACACAGTAATATTGTTATTTGGTAAATAACAGCGACGGTGTCTTTTTGTAGAACTTACCAGAAACAGTCTTTTCTGAATTTTCTCTGTGCAAAAAAAAAAAATGCCCCTGTCTCTAAAAAATACCATGTCAGGACTTAAATAAAAAATGCTAGCGTCTTAACTCCCTAAGACCCTGAACGTGTGCCTTTATACTTGTGGCAAAATATGAAAATACCGAAAACAACCTACTTTTGTTATTTTTTTCAAGTACTACTTTAGTATCGGTCGGTACACGGAAAAATAAACGTTCAATCGAAGTCATGCAAATGACGTGACATTAGGCATTTGGTAATTTACAGAAGAAAAAAATACAAGAACACGAATATTGGGCGGCGCATGGGCAAAAGAAAACCAACAAGAAAACCCATATAGACTCACGTGACACGGATAATTGGACAGAACGTTTAACGTTATATAACGAGTTTAATTTATAAATGGTTCGCCAGGAAATACCATTGGGTCCCAGCGAATTAAATCTCATGTTAACCGTATCAAAAATAATTACCTTTTTTTTAATCCCCGACCGACTACATCGGCTAATTGTATTCGTTATTTATACCTACTTGTATAAAAAAAAAAATACAGTATTTTTCTTATGCGCTCGTTAGGTTCAAAGATTAAGTCACTGATTTAAGTTTGTTGCAGTCGTTGTGTGTGTTAATGATAATATGTTTTTTAAAGAGATTATCAGCTAGATTTCATACAATAAAATATATTATTTTTAATAATTGTCGGTTGCCTTAAAATCGTTTTCGATTATAATGTAATAAGTTTACCGGCTATGTAGTTGATTTATCTACAATAATTGTAAAGGGAACTGCTAAACGATAGGATTATACATAAACGCCATTAAAAGTTGGTAGAGTAAAAACCAAACAATTGATGTTATTTGATTGAAAAAAAAAACATAATTGGATTTCTCTACTTTTTTTGCAGATGAAAGAACACACATTTCTTGTTTACAATTCATAGTATTTATTTATGGTTTATGTATGTTAAATTTATGTTAAAAAATCTTATAAAATTTGGACTACTTATATGTGTATGAAGGTTCGGGAATTGCCATTCAGTAAAATAATCAGAGTTCGTCGGCCTCTTGAATAGGTTATATTAAAAACGGATTTTCGTTAGAAAAAAATAAAGTCATTACTTTACATTTACATTGTTTAAAATTTTTTTTTTACTGAAATCGGACCCTTTTAAGTATTTTCTGTAGTCGACAATTTGTAAGATCTAACCGAATTGAAAAATTAAGTTTTTATGATTATTAATATATGGTTTGATGAAAGTAAATGTCGAATCGAGAAGACTAATATTATAATAAAAACGATAATTGTTGTTGTGCCCAAAAAGCAAAAAAAGATGACGAAACCTTGACATAATGATTTTTTTAAACTTGAAAAGAAATTTGGCGGATTAATAAAATGTTTACAGACTCTATTAAATCGCCTTAAGTCACTTTCGATATCTACCCACATTATTTTTTTAACAAGTATTTTTAATTGTAAATAATTGTAAAATGGTTTTGTAAAATAAAGGCTAGAGACACGTTTAGAAATATACAGTCACAACATTATTAAAATATGTAAGGGTTATTTTTTTAAAATTATTAATAGAGTTGTAGTAGTAATTTGTGTTCCTACTGTTATGTAAAAGATGAGTTATGAGTATGTACATTTTACACAGTAGATATTATATAATAAGTTTTATTTAGTATTGTTCGAATTAAATGCTGCTTTGTTATCAAGCTGAATTTCGGTATGAGATGCGCAATCTACTGTTCAAAGGTTGTACACTGCACTAATATCATTTTTCGTTATTACAAGTATTACTATCGTTATTGTAGTTTTAATTATAAATGCTGACTTAGGCGATTAACCTCGATAAGATACAATTTATTATTTAGTTTTATAAAAGCAAACAACAGCTTTCTTTTTCAGATTGACTATATGTGTCCAGTGTTTGTTAAAACAACACTCATAAAATTTATGCAAAAGAGGTTGGCTCGTTTTTATTTGTAATTTTGAGGCATGTTTAAAGGTACTAGTCGTTATTTTTATTAAATATTTTTTAACGTTCTTATGATATCGTTGTGGACAGTAAATGAAATAGCTTTAGGTATTTTTTGTTTGTTATATATTTTTGCTCTTTAGTAGGTACTTGATGGACAATTTTTTTTTATTACCACCAAATCGACTTCAAATGGATGCGTTAACGCAAATAACAAAAATCAACTCTGGCAAATTATACACAAAAAACATTGTTCTCTAAATGTATACTTTTATTTAAAATTCAACCGCTAGATAGCAGTTCAGTATAGCAAAATATTTAATGTAACTGTTATAATTTTTTTTTAAATGCACCCCATCTATCTGTTTTATCTGGCAATTATTTTTCATACTATGTATCCGACTTTTTTCAAATGAAAATATTTTTTTTTCTCCAAAAAGTCACAAATATTTGTATAAAATTAACCGATGCAAAATCTTGGGAATGAAACAAAAAAACAGTCTTGTCTATCAAAATTGTAGTACACTGAAGAATTTAGAGAAAATATATTCTTAACATGGTCAAATAAGCATCAGGGATAGTATTTTTTTTTTTTTTTTTGCAATCCAAAATTATCAAAAAAGGCATCATTTTACAAAAAAATCCTTTGAAAATATAGCCATGGAGTACTTTTAAATTTAAGAATAGATTTTTTTTTTGGCTGTATTCTTCGAAATATTAAAAAAGAAATCAAAATTCATCATATATTCTAGTTTGGAAACGAAGTAAGCAATAAACGAATTATATAAGAGGAAAATTGTGGCGACATTAAAATTAATTGTAAGTAAGTACAAAGATAACAATCTGAAATTTGTAAATTATTAATAATAGGCAAACAGTTTTAAAGTTTCAAATTATTTTGTTATGTGTTTTACACGAATGACAAATAAAATAATACGTCCTACTAGTTTCTTATTAACTGGCATTAAACTATGATATAAAAACTAAAACATTATAGAAAATTATTATGACCTGTTTTACTACAGTTTTGAAAACGACACAAATTGAGATTTCATATTGTTTCGCACTTTCAGCATAAATAAATTCAACCCGTACAATCTGTGGTGGTAGAAAAAATATTGTTTAAATCTTCACAGTTTTATCAGTAAGCATATTTTATTATAATTTAGGGTCGTTCAATTAAGTGGACACAAACAGTAACTTATCGCAATTATCACAATAATCAATTATTATTTAAATCAAAACATGATTTGAATATTGGAACTGTGTAAAAACATTTTTTAAACATTAAATTTCGAGTCAATATGTCAATGAATTCATTTTTAAAGTTTTTTTTGAAAACATGTTTGTATAGTTTTGAAAATATATGTTTGGGGTAATATGTTTTCAAATGTAAGTATAAAAATCATGATTACAATTCATATTTTACCAGAAGTGTTTGTAAAACAAAATTTAAAACGCATAAAGACACAAATTGGTTTAACTTTTGTTTTGGCTCTATCTAGTAAGTTGTTAAACCACCAATTGTTATTAATCACAAAAATTAAATATACAGAGTGATCATTTTTTCTTGAACCACTCAAGACAATCATCCTGTATTTCGTAAAAAAATACCAGACAATAGAATTTGGCCTCATGATTATGTTTTTTTACCAGTTAAACGACCATTTTTAAGGGACCTAATCTCAATGGGCATACATAGTATAGCTCTATCCTGTTCATTATAATTTTATCATCAAAATAGATATTTCAAAATTTTTTTGTAAATACCAGTTATAAAATATCATAGTTGAAATAAATTATATTATTGTAGGCGTATTACAATTTTGATGGTATAAAGAAAGGTGAACTAAGTCATTGCAATATTGACTTGTTTGACATAAGTTCTAGTTGAGCAGCTTAAAATTTAACGATAGTAATTACTTAAGAGGAACCGAAAGCGTCAATTTTTTTACAAATAAAGACTAAAACGCAAAGTCGCTTTCCGAAGTGTCTACCGAACAGTTTTTTACAATTTTTTATTAATATTTAATGACCAAAGTGTGTACAACAGTAATAATATTCGAGAATATTTTTAATAACAGTATTTAGAGAACCGTCGGTAACTTTTTTTTTAACATGTACAAATACCTTTTTTTCAATTTTATAATATAGGTACTAAATTATTTTTCCACATACCTACTACTCATAAAAAGCTGATGCATAAGATTGTAATAATATTGCTGACATTTTTGACGCTACACATGTTTGCGTTTCTATAAAAGTATGGTATTATTATTTTTTTTTTACATTGTACACATAACCGTAGGAGAGCCAAAGTTTTATTTCAACGTAAGTTATAATCGAATAAGGTTTTAATACCATTAGAAGAAAGCGATTTTCGCAAAAAAACACTTACAATATTCTAAAATATTCTCTTTAAACGAAGAAATTATAACAACCGGTGTGATTTCGCGTACATACTTGGAATGTATACTCAAGATTATTCGCCCAACTTAAAGCTATATATTTTACCTACTCATATTAATGTTGGAATGCTATAGCAAATCAAATTTGAGCTGATTAGATGAAAACGATAATTTATTTATTTGAGCTCAGAATTCTCTAAATTCCATATTAGTTTATTGACCGTTCGTGATTAATTATGTGTCCACACTTTCATTATTTTTGTGCTGTCTGTGAGATAATTGATGATAAATTAGTTAACGAATAGTCATTTTTGGCCTGCCTAAAGTCCAATAATTGTAGAAACTAACAAAATTATGATTGGACTGAAAGAGCTTGTAGTGACAATAAAAATTGTTTTACTTGTGCTTTTTCGTTGGATTTGTTTGATTATAGAATAGGGTAACGATATTAAGAAAACCTATCCTAAAATGTATAAAACCTATCCTGAAGGATAAAATGTATGCGATTCGTTTTTGAAACTTAAAATAAAAGCAGACGGGCAGAAATGAACGGAGAAAGACTATAAATCAATCTGAGGATTGATAACAAAAGAAGAAGAAGATGTAGAGGCATTCGTATAATATTTTGGCGAAGCTAAGAGACCACTGTGACCATTTGCGGTATTAAACGCAGGCAGTGACCGATGACAATAATAATATATTATAATCGACACAAAAGATACAGGCCAGCGTTGTTGGTCCGCGTCGTTATGACCGAACATAATAATATAATAACGATAATGACAATAATGACCGTACACATTGCAGGCTCCTCGGCCGAAAAGGGCGTCCGCAAAGAGACTTGGACTGGCTGGGGTCGGTCGCCTCTCTGGTGGTGTGTATGCAATACAGGGTGATCGATTTGACGATGAACACTGTATTACACTACATAAGTGTCTTGCAGCAAGTTCAGCGCTAGAGAAGCTGTTCAAATCATCCTAAACAACTTGTTCGGGCTCTAAGAAAATGTCAGCAACCAAGCAGAAACAGCCAATTCCGACGGGGCTTTCAGAGTCTTTAAAAGGTCTGGACTTCTAACTTTTAGACGAATGTATTCCAACCTTTTATGGCAATCGCTGCCACTCTTCTCGTTGCCTTTCCCTCTTCTCCGCGGGCCTGTGTGCTACGTTAAATCGACCACCCTGTACAATAATATATGGTCGTTGCGAATTCGGCGAATTGCGGGAAACGGGGTAATGTGCATGTCGACCGGCGGTCAACGGACGTGACAATGGACCGAGCCGGAGGACAATGATGAACCTCGTGCCCGGGCAACGTGCGGGATAGGTCTTTTGCCTATTGTCCGGCAAACGGATAAGTACATCTCTCACTCTCACTCTATCTCTCTCAGTCCTTCCCCGGTCGGCTGCCCCTTCACTGACCGGCCACTGTTACCCAACAAAAACGCCGACATCTGCGCAAAAACCCCTTTGGACCGACAAACGCGGAAACGGTCAACCCGTTTGCACCATCTGCCCGGCTGTGCGGTGTTCAAGAAAACACCGAAATTCTTAACTCCTGTCCCTCCTGTGACAATCGACGGTACCGTGACAATGCACCGGGATTCGTCGCCAATTCATTTTATCGCCATTCAATGCAACGACCTATCCGCATAGCCACCTAACCGAGAAAGTAATTTTTTATCATGTAATAGCCGAGCCCGGTGTCCGAATTTCTGGCATCAACAGCTATTACTGTAATGCAATTCAAATTTTTACAACATGGTCGAACTGGTAGTTTTGAGTATTTGAAAAAAAATTATTGTCGATGCTTCGAAAAAACGTTTTTCACAAATTCTGTCATCTAGAATGACAGAAAAACCCCACACAAGTAGATAAAAAAAAATCTATGTAAAAAGCTAAGACTTTTATTTTCTGTTAACCGTACGGGATTGATTAAAAAATGGATCACATTACAATGTGTATTATCCAACAGATAATTATAGTATTGGTTTAATAATTGATTGGCATGACAATGTTTAGCATTCGAAATCTAAGGTAGAATGAGTTGTGCAGACGGATAAAAACAATTAAGTTTTTTTTTTATTGCATCAAGTTAATTGATTAAGTAATATTAGCTTTACATTAATCATTCAAATGGATATTATAAAATTATTTTTAGCACGTAGTTAATTTATAACAATTTTTTTTTAATTTATAAAGTAATAATGGTAGTTGATTTCATCATAATACGCCTTGTAATATTATTCAACTAAATGGCTTATAAAACAATAAGTCTCCTATAATGCCTCTCATATTTGTACACTGTTTTTTTTTTTTTTTAATCGATTGTGAAAAGAACACTGGTGTTATTACACGTAGCCGTTTAGTAAGTTCACAGACGATCTAGTTAAGAGTACCACCACGATGAAACTCCGTCTTGCCTTCTTCTTAATAATTTCCAGTTACACTTTAACGCACCGTGTCGCGTGTCACGATGGTGTGTACAAACTTGCCGAGACGAATTCAAAAGTAGACGTCAAGTCGATCGTGCCTGAAAGATTTATGCAAAGTGTAGATGCTTACGTCAGACGGGAAGGGCATCAACCCGTCAGAGGAACAAAGATAAACCCAAAAAGAAACCCGGGACTCTTCAAACTGATCGTCTCCAAAGTACTGGACGAAACGATGAGAGTTCTCGACAAATTCACCGTCCTGGTAGTGGCGATGGTCGAAAGAAACAAGACCAGGCCGTCGCTAGAGTTCGTTTTGGATTATATTGAACTTAGAATTTCCAAGTTGAGTGGCTGTTTGGAATTTCTGTTCGACAACGGAGCCAACGTGACGGATGCGTTGACCGGGTAATATAAACCACTTGCAATTTACTTAAGTGTTGTTGGTGAAAGTATTTAGACATTTATTTGTCATACTTCCATACTAATATTCAATATAATTGCATCAAAACGTACTATTTTCCACCAATAGTCGATTTTGCTTTGATCGTTGGAAATAGTGTGGTTTGACTGTAATTTTTCCAACATTCGATTTCGAAAAATATTAGATTTTTGATTTTTATTATATGATTTAAGCTAAATAAGTTTAAATATATCAACACTAAATTAAGGTAAAAACACTTTTTTTTTATTAAAATGTATTGTGAAAAAAAATTTTGAAATTCAAGTAACTTATACAAATCTATAATATTATTTAGTATCTACTAATTTTCCTTTTCCATATCGAATCCGTAGAAAATAGTACGTTTTGATTCTATGAGTAAATAGTTCGTTTTCTAAACATTTAAATTTTGCCAATAGTACGTTTTGCATTGTCGTCCCACGATTTTGAAACTTAGAAAATTTGGATTTTTGTGTTTAATGACACAGCTGTACGCCTCCTGGTACTGGCCCCATGTAGGTGTCTTCAATTTTGGTTTCATACAGTAGACAATATAATATCGCGTTGGATTATAAATTACATTTTTCATTTCGGTTAATCTGAATTCAAATAAATTGCATTTTTTTTTACAAAAAATCAAAAGTAAGAAAAACCGCATTCTTGTTATGTTGATGAAAAAGTTTTCAAACAAAATTGACATTTTGATTTAAATAAAAATTTGAGATTTTTCTTCTGAACGTATTACTACAACTATGATATACAACTGTTATGCACTGAATTATTGCAAATGTTGCATGTTACATGAAAATGTTTTACCGTTCACATGAATAATTATTAAATCCTAAACATTTTCTTTACAGGTATATTTTCTACAGTGGTTTCAAATATCATTTGTTCAAAACCTACAACGGGGGATATTACACTTACCAGAACATTACTGAAATGATGTTGGTTCGAATGGACCAGCAACAATGGCTGATGTACTTGCAACGAGTGCCGACAGTGGAAACGTACCAAGACTTATACACGGATGTGGAAGAGTCCTTGGAAGACATTTATAAAGTTTACCGACAGACGGTTGGAAATTCCACCGAGTGGTTGTCGCCCCAGAGTTTAAAGTGGACAAAATTATTAGAATCTAACACGAGTTTCGCAAATCTTTTTAAAGAACTTCCAGTCGAAGACAATGAAAGTGTATACGATCAATATTTACAAATTGCGCGTGAGTTCGATTCGGTGAAAGTGATGGATTTTTATGTTAATATTGGAATAGCGCTGAACGGTATCATCATGGAAACGGCCACCGACATGATGAAAGCGTTTTTTAATCTCATATTGCGACTCATCGCAGACTTTTCAAACAGAGACAACAGCTTTAGACAGATCAGCCTAGCTATCGAATGCGTAGAAAATTTCTTAAAGTCGGTACATTATTTCCATAATTGGATGTCTTACAGTAAACGACTTAAGAGTTCAGAAACATTAGAAAGTACCCCGGAAGTTCAAGTGCTACAGGAATACGTTAACTATTGTAAGACATACAATTCAATCAACTTCCCCAACACAGTGGCGGAGTTTTTACAAGTATTCAAGACAATTTACGGAAAGCATTTTCCAGGTATCGAACTCGATACGGCAAGGATTACCACCAAGTTGATGCAAGGTTCCATCACTCAAATGAATATCATCGACAACATGGTGATGCATATGGAAGTAATGACAAAGCTGCTTGAAGAAACGTCTGGTCGTTTTAGATAAATAGGATCCGTACGTTTGTTTAAAAACAGCTTGATGGTCTATTTTTAGATAAAAAAGGACCATCGATATATTAAAATAAATACAATGTTCAGTTTTTATTTAGATTTTATCTTATTAGTAATTAGTTAAATTGAAATACATGTATAAACTCTTTTTCCCCATTTAACATAAAATAATTTGCAACATATATTTTCACACTAATTTCTCCTTAACTTGTTAATCGTTCAATATTCTGTAAACAGTAAAATTAATTATTTAATATTCCTATGTCTGACCATGTATAAGTATTAAATAAAAACGCAGAAAAATTGTAGTCAAACATGTAATATCTTTGCTGTTCTCAATTCTTTTAAAAGTAAATATCATTGTATGATCTGGTTCAAAATATTAAGCCGAAGGAAATTCAGTTAAGTTTTCCTTTTTAAATTAATCCACTTCACATCTCATACTGAATTATGAATGAAAAGTTTGTACCGTTGTCGAGAGCGTTATTACTAAAGAGTATAATGCATTTTTCGTTCTCAAATCCGGTCTGGAACAAAATAGTTCATTTTCTCTCTAATTATCCTTCCTGTAAGTGTTGGACAAAACGATACCGCACTATAACTTTGCAGCTTGTATGACAGTTGTTAATTAATTTTTATAATAACGAAACAACTTTAACGTTATCAGAGTGTTTCTAAACTTTCAAAGATAAATCCTAAATAACAGTTTATAGAGTTGCTTGAAGATGCGAGAGTAAGGTAAGTGTGGGGGATCTTGGCGTAACCATACACATTTATGTAAATCTGTTTAATGCCTGTCCATTACGGTTAAGCCAGTAAAACCTAAAAATCATAAATATAACAATCATTTGACTAAATTTTCTAATATTAAAAAAAACTGTAGTCCTCATTTTTCGCCCCGTTCAATATGTTATGGACACATATGAGCCCATCTCATGACAAATTTTCTACTAAAAGGTTTTGAATTTATGGCTAAAAAACACAGGAAACAATAAAATCTTGAATAGATTAAATAGTTAAAATTTAAATTTTAAACCACTACCGTTAATGGTGTGCTTTTATATAAAAGATATTCCTTATGGATATCGACTCAATCCTTCTTAGCTTCACATATCAGTTACAATGTATTCCGAAAAAATGAAAAATGCCAAACGAAAGAGCACGTGACTTAACCAACAGATACAATTTAATGCTGATGCCTTACATATAATTATTTTATATTCCTATGTCTGACCATGGATGAATATAAAATAAAAATTCAGATAAATTGTATTAAAATAGGTATGTAATAATATCTTTGCTACTCTTAACTTTTTTCAAAAGTAAATATTATAGTATGGTCTGTTTCATAAAAAATCTAAAAGGAATTCTCAGACAAATTTTCGTTTTTAACTTAATCCTCTTTACATCTAATACTGAATTATGATATAAAAAAAAGTTCATACAATTTCCAAGAGCATTTGCTGTTCCTAAACCCGGTCTGGAACTAAACTGATGCTTGAAAAGGAGTCAAATTTTTCTTATAAATACTGCAAGCCTAAGTTTTTCAGGAAAAATATGTATGTCAGAAGGCTTATAATACTGTCTACCGCAAGTTTTACAACCTTAACCGAGACACAATTAATTTCCACAGCAGTATCATCTTTAAAGTTATATAATATAATCTAAGAAACATAAGATTCTTTGATTTTATCATTAAAAAAACTAGATTCTCACCAATAGTTTTGTAAAAAATGTATTAAATATTTTAGACATAATTTCATTTTTGGACATTAATAATATTATATTTTACTTAAATTGTTCTAACCGTATCATTCCTATCTAAAAACTCTCTGATTAATTTCCATGTGAATTTTGGACTAAACGATACCTTGTTAAATTGGTTTGTTTATTTGTATAATAAATTATCTTTGCAGCTCGTAAAATAGTTTCAACCTATTTTTATAGTACTTATAATACGAAAATAGTTTTAATATTATCAGGATGTTTTTTAACTCTCAAAGTTTATTGTTTGATTAGTGTGTACCGAGCAAAGCAGGCCAGCCGTCATCCACTCTTTAAATTTGTCACTTATAGAGTTTATAAATCTTGTTTTTATTGATATAATAACAAATGTATTAACTTTGTCAAGAGAAATATTTATACTGTTATTTACACCATTACAAGTATAAACTTCAGTCCACAACTCTTTTTTAAGTAACTCTTTTTGAATCAATAAAAAATTTTGATTATTATAGTAAATTATTTAGAAACTATTATTTAATCATAGTTTAATTTGTTTAACTTCAGTTACCAAAACCGTCGAGAGTAATCTGTAGTATTAGTTTGTATGACATCCGCTCAGCTAAGTTAAAAAGTATAAGTTATATGAAAGTTTCCTTTGATTTAATGAAATAAACCAAAAGAAACTATTCACTTTTGAAAAAATTGAGAACAGAAATGACATTAAAATATATTTTATCATCATTTTTTGGTGTTTTTATTTAATATTTATAGTGAAGATATTACATAATTACTTTTACTGTTTGAAGAATATTAAACGATTAACAAGTTGAGAAACTAGTTAACAATGCATGTTTAAAATTATTTAAATTGAAAAAAATAAATTGTATATAATTGTGTATTGAAATCTTAATAGAAACTAGAAATTGTATTAAATTAATTTTTTTGGGTTGATGTGTCGTCGAGCAGCACACCGATAGCCTTCTCAATTTTCTCCATTTTACCGATGAGACTTATTTGAGTGCTGCCATCTTCACTTAGTGTTTTAGTAATCGTTGACAAATCAAGTACGATACCCGGAACATGCTTTTTGAAACTTTTTTCTAATTGCTCTAAAAATGGTGCCACAGTGTTGGGGAAGGTTGTTGGATCGTATTTCTTGCAATAGTTAATGAAATCCTCTAGCACTTTAATTATCGGGCTGCTGAGTAATTGTGTAGAACTCTTAAGTCGTTTACCGTAAGTCATCCGTTTTTCGTAACAAATTACCGACTTTAAGAAAGAGTCTACGAAATGGTAAGCTAGGCCAAGCTGTGTTAAACTGTTGTCTCTGGTTGAAACGTCTACGTCGAGTCGCAATATTAGATTCAACAACGAATTCTTCATGTCGATTGCCATTTGGAAGACAACGTTGTCCAGCGACTTTCCTACTTTAACATAAAAATCCATCACTTTTACCGAATTGAATTCACGCACGACTTCTAAATATTGATTATACGGATTTTCATTGTCAATAACTGTAACCTTGAAATAATCTACGACCATCGAGTTGGATTCAAATAAGTATCTCCATTTCAAACACTGGGGCGACAACCACTCATTTGATTTTTCATGCAGCTGCTGGTAAGTTTTAGAAATGTCTTCTAAGGACTGTTCTACTTCCGTGTATAGCTGCTGGTACGTTTCCTCTGCCGGCACTCGTTGCAAGTAATCCAGCCATTGTTGCTTCTTGATTCGAAAAAACATAACATTACCGATATTGTTGTAAGTGTAATATTCCCCGTAGTAGGATTTGAAGATATATTTGAAATCGCTGTAGAATATATAACTGTAAACAAAATATGTACTATTTAATACTTATTATCGTAGACAATAAAACATTTTCTTATTCAAATTATTCGTGTCACGTTTATAATTTGTTGCCCGATTATAATTGTAGCGGGTACTTTTGGAAGTTATGCTTTTTTATTATTGTAGTTAGACAACTTAACAAAATCTCAAATTGTAAATTAAATCAAAAATTTTAATTTGAGATCGGATAAAGGTGAAGGTTTTATGCACAATGATTTTTAACATTTATGAGTTATTGCCCATTGGTTTTTGTAGTCAGTACATCTAACAGGTATGACATATTATGGTAATAGTAATACGAAGAGAAAAATTCAATTTTAATTTATATCCAAAAAAAATGTGAATGAATTATGTATTTTTAAAATTTTCCATTTATTATCAATAACTTGCAAATTTCGAAATGCATTATCAGGAACATTGTTTTTTGTTATTACTTTGAATTAAAACAAAAAACATATGTACTCGAATTGCCAACGTTTATTTCTCAGTAACCACATTGAAACATTTAACTAATAATCTAACGTGTTATTATATTATATAAAACCAAGATGTTTGATACCAATTGGTTGCCTGCGTAGTGCCAAAACAAAGGAGGCCAACATCTGTGTTAATAAACACTATATTCAAAATCAGGCCCGCGTTAGTAAATTCAAAGTGATTTATTTACCCGGTCAACACATCCGTCACGTCGGCTGCGTTGTCGAACAGAAAATCTAAACAGCCAGACAACTTGAAAATATTTTGGTCAATATAATCTATGACGAATTCTAGTGACGTGGCAGTCTTGTTTTTTTCGATCATCGCCACTACTAAGACGGTGAATTTGTCGAGTAGTTTCAACGTTTCGTCCAGTATTTGGGAGACGATCAGTTTGAATATTTGCCCGTTTTCGTTAGGATTTATCTGTTCTCCTTTGACGGTTTGATGCCCACTCTGTTTGACGTAATCATCCACACTGTCCGTAAAACATGCAGGCACTATCGACTCGACGTCCACATTTGAACTCGTCTCCGGAATTTTATACACACCCACGTTACACGTGACATGGTACATTAAAGTACAACTGGAAATTACCAAAAAGGCAAGACGTAGTTTCATCATCGTGAGACTTTTTACTTGATACTGTGCGAACTTCCTAAGCGGCTTTGTGTAATAACATCCCACGAGTTTTTTGTTTTAGTGGAAAAGACTTGCTGTACAAATATTATGTAGGTAAGGCACTGAATCTGTTTTTTTGGGTTATGTATTATTTTACTTAACCTAACCTGATTACATTCTATCGCTATTGTTAAATAAATAACAGTGTGCACTAGCAATCCCAATCCATAAGTTGTTCATGCTATATTTAAAATCAGGTATATTCCCAAAAGTGTGGAAACAAAGTTTTGTCACTCCAATTCGGAAAGCTGGAGCCAGAGCTGCAATAACTAATTTTCGTCCAATTGCTAAACTCAGTTCCCTACCTAAATTCTTTGAAAAACTAGTTGAGCATATATTACCAATACATTTTAAACATATCTTCATTGACAATCAACATAGTTTTAGAAAATCGAAATCCATTGAAAGTATCTTCTACTCACATCTAGTAACTCTGACTGTAATGGTAACCAAGTTGATGTCATTTATCCTATTCCCTTTTGACATTTTTAATATTTATTAATGATATTAAAACAGTTTTTAAGAATTGTAATTTTTTTAGTGAGGTTAAAGACCTTGGTATAATCTTATCGTCTGACTTGCATTTTAATCGTCATATAGATGCAATCTGTACAAGAGAAGTCAGCAACATAGGTCTCATTAAACAGAGCTATGCTGATATGAACTATGCGTGTTTTAGAATTCTCTATTTTGCTGAAGTGTGTTTTAGAGTTTGGCTCAGTGGTTTGGAACCCTCGGCAAACTGGCTTAGTTGGCAAAATTGAGAAAATTCAAAGATTTATTAGAACAGTTGCTTACAAATTAAACAATTGTTAGCTGCCCACTACAAATATTGAAAGCCAATGTAGAATATCCCCTCTAAGTAAAGACATAACTATAATGACTCCCTATTTATTCTTTTTTGATAATAGACTCAAGCTAAAAAGATTGTTAAATGTTTTTTAACAAATTTTACTATACTTATTGTCTATTATTATTTCTATACTTTTATTCTATTACTTTTTTTATTATTATGTTTACTATTATTATTTTTTTTTTTTTTATTGATAGTAATTTTTATTTTAATGACAATAAAGTTTGGGATAAAACAATTACTTTTTTATTGTTGGAATAAACTAGATGCCCTTATAAATCGATTTGTACAATTTGTATCTAATAAATATCTATGCAATATATAATGTCTAGTACATGTCCGAATGGAACATATATTCCATTCTTAATATATATTCTAAAACTGTAAATATATTTTTATTTATAATGTATATAAAGCAATAGTTTTTTTTCACTAATAAATTTGATTCTTATAAAATACAACATTGAAAATAATATAAAAACTACAGTAGGAAAATAAATGTCAGTCTTGGTTGCTTGGCATGTATTCTTCCTATATCATGCCTCCCATTCCACCTTCTGGTAATGGTTCATCATTTTTCGGTAATTCTACGACTGCCGTTTTATATACAATCTGAAGTAAAACGTAGTGCTGAACAAATCCGAGCACAAATTAAAGATTGCATGGCATAGTTAAAGCTTTGCGTATAATTTCAACCCCAATTTTTTGATCATCATTAGACACTATCAGTATTAATACTGTCTAAAACACTAGAACAACGGATGAGAGCAGTTCCACCTTCAGGAACAATACATTCTTCAACTGCAGCGCGAGTTGTATTTAAAGCATCATTTACGCGATCTCTTTTTTCGTTAACTTCCACTTCACTACTACCACCGACTTTTAGAACAGCTAACCTAGCAAAACGTTCTTGCAACTTCTCTTTTTCGTATAAATATTCTCTTCTCTAATCGGATGTAGTATCTTTAATTTGATCTCGGATTTGTTCAACACGACGTGCTACTTTAGATTGTATGCCTTTACCTTTTGGTAGTAGTGCTTAATCTTTGGTAATGACTACTACCTTGACCAAAATCATCTGCTTTGATATCTTTAATTTTTAATTCAGTAGTACCATCACCTGCTACGTCATTGGTGTTATTGGCCACAGCAAGTACATCAACTCCTTCAAGCATAAGTTTTCATACTTCTGCACCAAATTTTATATCCTTGGCGTGGGTTCTTGACAAGTGTTTAGCAACATTGTTTTTGGCAAGTTGAGATAAACGATACGTTTCAAATTGATATTATTTATTATTTTCTGAAAAATAGTTATTTCGGGGAGTGGTGACAGAAACGTTGAAGAATGAGAAAATTTACAATTACAAGATCTAAGCCCGTAAAAATATTCAATAACCTATAAAGTATTAACCGAATACGGAATAACGTTGCCGGCGAAACAAAAGAATGTAAAAAAATTTACATAACTGTGTATGTTTGCACTAAGATTTAGGACAGTTAATTGATATAAAAAAACATTCCTAATGGGTTCAAACTCGATCCGACCATTTTTCTCGAAATTATACTTAATATAAAATATGAAAACTCGTCAGGTCCCCTCCCACCTGATTTTAAGGGTGAAGCAGTGAATTATTCCTATTTTACCCTCTCAAAGAATCAACTTAAAAACAATTCTGCTTTATATGTAGAATCGCTACACGATGAAAAAGGTGCAGACTATAAAAAAAGCTGACATCATAGTAAAACCATTGGCTTCTAGGCTCCGCATAAAAGTTACACTAGATTCCAAGGTAAAAAAACGCGTAGCCAGACCAACAGATAAATTTTGATGCTGATGCCATATCCACATATTTGTACAGCGCGTTTTTTCCACTAATATGTAAAAAAAAATGAACTCGTGTGATCTTATTACACGTAGCCGCTTAAGAAGTTCGCACAGTATCAAGTAAAAGATCTCACGATGATGAAACTCCGTCTTGTCTTCCTAATGATTTCCAGCTGTACTTTAATGTACCATGTCACGTGTAACGTGGGTGTGTATAGGATTCCCGAGACGAGATCAAATGTGGACGTCAAGTCGATAGTGCCTGCATGTTTTATGGAAAGTGTGGATAATTACATCAAACAGAGTGGTTATCAAATCGCCAAAGAAGGACAGACACACCCAAACGAAAACCGGCAAATATTCAAACTGGTCGTCTACAAAATACTGGACGAAACGTTAAACGTACTCGGCAAATTCACAGTGTTAGTAGTGGCGATGATCGAAAGAAACAAGACTGCGACGTCACTAGAATTCATTTTAGATTATATTGGACAAAAAATGTCCAAGTTAAGTCGCTGTTTGGAATTTCTATTCAACAACAAAGCCGAAGTGTCGGATCTGTTAACCGGGTAAAAAAAAATCAATTACAATTTACTAACGCGAGCTTAATTTTGAACCTTGTAAAATTTTGAATATCGGGTTTATTAACACAGATGTTGGCCTCCTTTTTTTTCGGCACCACACGGGCTACCAATTGGTGCCAAACGTCTTGATTTTATATATTGTTATAACATGTTAGATTATTGATTAAATGTTTCAATTCGGTTACTCCGAAAAAAACGTTAGCAATTCTAATACATATATTTTTTGTTTTAATTTAAAGTAATAACAAAATAATGTTCTGATAATTATTTTCGTCATTTCTGGGTGATTGTTAAATTAATGGAAAATTTAATAAACATATAATTCATTCACATTGAATTAAAATTTGAATTTTTTTCTGTTCTTAGCGCTATAATATATCATACTTGTCAAAAGTCTAGACTACAAATAACCATAATATGTCATACCTGTCAGATGTACTGACTGACAAAAACCAATGGGCAAAAACTCATAAATCTTAAAAATCTTTATGCATAAAACCTTCACCTTTATCCGATCTCAAATTAAAATTTTTGATTTTATTTACAATTTTAGATTTTGTTAAATTGTTTAACTACAATAATAAAATAGCATAACTTTCATAAGTACCAGCTACAATTATAATCGGGCAACAAGTTATAAACGTGACACGAATAATTTGAATAAGACAATTTTTTATTGTTTACGATAATAAGTATTAAATAGTACATATTTTGTTTACAGATATATATTCTACAGCGATTTCAAGTATATCTTCAAAACCTACTACGGGGAATATTACACGTACAACAATATCGGTAATGTCATGTCTGTTCGAATCAAGGGGCAACAATGGCTGGAGTACTTGCAACGAGTGCCGGCAGAGGAAACGTACCAGCAGCTATACACGGAAGTAGAACAGTCCTTAGAAGACATTTCTAAAACTTATCAACATCTGGTTGGAAGATCCAACGAGTGGTTGTCGCCCCAGTGTTTGAAATGGAGACACTTATTTGAATCCAACTCGATGGTCGTAGATTATTTCAAGGTTACAGTTATTGACAATGAAAATCTGTATAATCATTATTTACAAATCGCGCGTGAAACTAATTCGGTAAAAGTGATGAATTTTTATGTAAACGTGGGAAAAGCACTGGACAATATCGTCCTGCAAATGGCAACCGACATGACGAATTCCTTGTTGAATCTAATATTGCGACTCATCGTAGACCTATCAACCAGAGACAACAGTTTTACACAGCTCAACCTAGCTTACCAATTGGTAGACACTTTCTTAACGTCGGTAATTCATTTCGAAAATCGGATGACTTACGGTAAACGACTTAAGAGTTCTACACAATTACTTAGCAGCCCGGCAATAAAAGTACTAGAGGATTATATTAACTATTGCAAGAACTTCAATGCAATAACCTTCCCCAACACAGAGGTGCCGTTTTTAGAACAACTCGAAAAAAGTTTCAAAAAGCATGTTCCGGGTATCGTACTTGATTTGCCAATGATTACCAAAAAACTAGTTCAAGATGGCAGCACTCAAATAAATATCATCGGCAACATGGAGAGGATTACGAAAGGAATTAATGTGATGCTCGACGACACATCAACCAAATAAAATTAATTTAATACAATTTCCAGTTTCTATTTAAATTTTAATACATATGATGTACAATTTTTTTGGCCAATTTCAATAAGTTTAAAAGTGCATTTTCAACTAGTTTCTCAACTTGTTAATCGTTTAATATTCTTTAAGTAGTAAAATTAGTTATTTAATATTTCTATGTCTGACCATGTATATAAATATTAAATAAAAACTCAGAAAAATAATAATAAAATATATAGTAATGTCTTTTCTGTTTTCAATTCATTAAAATGTGAATAGTTTTTTTTTGGTTTATACAATGAAGTTGAAGGAAACTCTCAGATAACTTTGACTTTTTAACTTAATCCGTTTTACATCTCGTACTGTATTGTGAATGAAAAAATAAAATTAAAAAAATAATAAATTTATTATGGTGGAAAATCTACCTAGCCTGCACTACTAATATACTATCGTGTAATTAAAACATGATGCAAGACTTCCAAATTTAGCTTGAATTAGGATAAGTGTAATAGAATAATTGCTTAGAGCTTAGTAGTAAGTTTTTTTTATAGTTGACTAGTTTATTTATATTTCGCAACAGGTGCCCTGTTCAGTTACC
Organism: Adelges cooleyi; assembly: GCF_023614345.1. Classification (NCBI taxonomy): domain Eukaryota; kingdom Metazoa; phylum Arthropoda; class Insecta; order Hemiptera; family Adelgidae; genus Adelges; species Adelges cooleyi. The sequence continues at coordinate 1,855,863 of NW_026095977.1, forward strand.
CGCACTGTCATGTAGTTCCTCTATAATAAGTTATACGTTATACATTTGCATTACCCATCTTCTAAAAGCATATGATTGTGATGAAGATAAAGTTTACAATTTTCATAAAGTTATCAAAATAAGTTTTCGAGAAATTTTACAAAAATATAGAGATTAATACCGGAAATACCTAAAATTGTACTTAAAATTAATAATATTACATCCAAATCACTTCCTCGAAGAACACCGCAGTTTAATAACAATTCACCGACATAAATGCCATTAACAGTTTGCCTTCTATTCTCCAAATAACTTTTGAAAAAATTAAGTCTTAATAGAGACACCATTAAATCCTACAGCAGTACCATTACAAATGTTGATTTAAATATATCAATTAATAATTATCAGTATGTCCAATAAACATCGATAAAAAATATTATTTTCACGCTAGTTTAAACGAAAATCTATTTACATGGATTAATGGTTAAAACCCATTAAATATTATACTTGGTGTTTTTAATTAGCATTTTACCTCCATTACCTTTTAGACTTTTTGGAATTCTTAAATATACATTTTTAAAATAGATATTTTAATCTCTTCAAATCGAAATTTGTAGATATTATCTAAGAATTACTTTACTAATTGTAAGTGCATATTTTTAAACCATTTTTAAAACATATCCTAAAAGAATAATTCCAGAATTTATTCGTATAAATCAATCTATAGATTTTCTTGCTATTACATACATTTTAACATTACATATTTTAGACAAAAAAAAAACTATTTCAGCCTTATAAAAATATTGTAAATATAATAATTGTAAAAATATCTTTCGAGACAATTCGAACATAGTTTACAATAAAAAATAAATGTTAAATATGAGCCACGTATGCCGATAATTAAATTATAACGTTAATGACTCAAATATTTGTTCAGCTTTTTTGTATAATTAATTGCAAAATTAAAAACGCATTTACGCATCATTGTTAGTACAAATGGTCGTTTAGTAAGTTCGCACAAGATCAAGTTAAGAGTTATCCGATGATGAAATTCCATTTTGCCTGCTTAGTAATTTCCAGTTGTATTTTAATATACCGTGTGACGTGTCACGAAGATGTGATTAGAGTTCCCGAGACGAGTGTAAAAATGAACGTCAAGTCGATAGTGCCTGAATGTTTTATGAAAAGTGTAGATACTTATGTCACACAGACAGGGCTTGGAACCATCAAAAGAACAACGATCAACCCGAATAGAAACCCGGGACTCTTCAAACTGGTCGTCTCCAAAGTACTGGATGAAACGATGAAACTACTCGACAAATTCACCGTCTTAGTAGTGGCGATGGTCGAAAGAAACAAGACCAGGTTGTCACTAGAGTTCATTTCGGATTATATTGAACTTCAGATTTCCAAGTTGACCCGCTGTTTAGTATTTCTGTTCGACAACGGGGCCGACGTGACGGATGCGTTGACCGGGTAATATAAATCACTTACAATTCATTAACGCCATGTAAATTTTGAACCTTATAACATTTTGAAATGTTATGACACAGCTAAATTTTGATTGTTCACATAAACAATTATTAAACACTACATGTTTACTTAACAGGTATATTTTCTACAGCGGATTTAAATATATTTTCAAAACCAACTACGGCGAAAATTACACTTACAGCAACATCGTTAAGATGTTTGATCGAACCAAGGAGCAACAATGGCTGAAGTACTTGCGACGAGTGCCGACAGAGGAAACGTACCAGCAGTTGTACACGGAAGTGGAACAGTCCATAGAAGACATTTCTAAAACTTACAAACAGCTGGCTGTAAAATCCAACGAATGGTTGTTGCCCCAGTGCTTGAAATGGAGTAATTTATTGGAATCCAACTCGAAGTTCGCAGATCATTATAAAGAAGTTATAGTAGAAGACAATGAAAATTTATATAGTCAATATTTACAAATCACGTGGGAATACGATTCGGTAAAAGTGATGGATTTTTATGTTAAAGTAGGAAAATCGCTAAACAATATCGTTTTGCAAACGGCAACCGACATGATGAATTCGTTGTTTAATCTCATATTGCGACTCATCGTAGACCGTTCAAACAAAGACAACAGCTTTACGCAGATTAACCGAGCCAATCTAATCGTGGAAAATTTCTTAACGTCGGTATTTTATTTCGAAAATTGGATGTCTCACAGTAAACGACTTAAGAGTTCTACAAAATTACTCAGTAGCCCGGCAATTAAAGCGCTACAGGATAGCGTTGACTATTGCAAGTACTACAATTCAAGAAACTTCCCAAGCACAGTGGCGCCGTTTTTAGAGCAATTCAAGATCATTTTCGTAAACCATGTTCCGGGTATCGTACTTGATTCAGCAAAGATTATCAACGGAGTAAGACAAGATTCCATCACTCAATCAAGTATCATCGATAACATGGAGAAAAACTTGGGGGTACTGAAAATGCTTCTCGAGGTAACATCATATGAGCAATGTAGTTAAATAGAAACTTGAATTTATTTTTAAATTATTTCGATGGCCTTTTCTTAAATCAAAAAGCACCATCATCTTATTTGAATAGATAAAAAGTTCAGTTTATATTTAAATTTTATCGTTACAAAAATAATGAAAATTGAAATATATATATAACCTTTTTGTCCATTTATTATAAAACAGTTTTCTAAGGTTGTTAATCGTTCGTTATTCTTTAAACAATACAATTCATTATTTTATATATTATCCATGTTAGACCATATTGTATAAATATTTTTAAAAAAATCAGATAAATTGTATTAAATTCTACTGAACCTCGTTTGATCCGACAAATGTGTCTTGATTTTTCGCTTTGATATTATTCGCAATACTCGTGTTGACTTTACATTTTGAACAAGACAGTTTTATGTTTGGCTTAAGGTATTAGTTTTTTTAATTCTTTTTATCGTACTAGACGTACAGTGTAATATAAAAAAAATTCGCGGGCGTCGCTCCAAACATTCGTTTTTGTTTAGCGTTTTGACCCATTTACCATCCTATAACAATACATTATTCTGTAATCTATATACATACATATATATTATACGCACGTATGACATAGTAGAACTTTGATGCCGATGCCTGTTGTATTTGTACAGCGAGTATTTTTTTTCAATAGAATGTAAATAGAAAAACCCATCGCTGTTAGTGTACGTTGTCGTTTGGTAAGTTCGCACAAGATCTAGCAAAAAAATTGCACAATAATGAAATTCCTTATTGCCTTCATAATAATTACCAGCTGTACTTTATTGTACCGTGTCACTTGTCACGAAGATGTGATAAGAATACCCGAGACCGGTTCAAAAGTGGACATCAAGTCGATAGTGCCTAAATGTTTCATGGACAGTGTAGATGCTCGTGTCAAACAGGAAGGGTATGCAACAGTCAAAGGAATAACGATAAACCCAATCAGCAGCCCGGGACTCTTCAAACTGATCGTCTCCCAAATACTGGATGAAACGTTGAAACTACTCGACAAATTCACCGTCTTAATAGTGGCGATGGTCGAAAGAAACAAGACCAACCCGTCGCTAGAGTCGGTTTTAGATTTTATTGAAGTTAAAATTTCCAAGTTAAGTCGCTGTTTGGAATTTCTGTTCGACAACGGGGCCGACGTGACGGATGCGTTGACCGGGTAATATAAATCACTTACAATTTACTAACGCCAGGTCAATTTTGAACCTTTTACAATTTTAAATTTGAATGCTTTATTTACATAAGTGACAAAGTTGTTATTCTCCTTTATTTGGCTTTTATGCAGGCATTCGTTTAGTGTTCAAAAACATGATTTTATATTATACTATATCATCACACTGCATTATTAATTACATTTTGACATTTTTGTGTCTTTGCTTTGGCACATAAACGGAAAAATCGACCCCTGTTATTATAACGAAAAAACCAACACCGGTTAAAACAAAACTGCTTTTAAGTGTTGCCTTTTAAATTCATCAAATTTCGTTTAATTTTCTTGTAAAAAGCAATTGCTTTAAGTGCACAGAATGTAAATCACTAAAACAACTTAATTTTAAAGTTAACACTATTCAGGGTGTCGGTGATCATTTTATCGTGAGCCAATTAATATATCATAGAGTTTAATTAAAAGTAAAATTTTTTTTTTATAATGTAATATAATAAACCCTCCCATTTTTATTGCAACTTTTGAAACATAAATCGTAACGCATACATTTCAATAGCATTTTGAATTGAGAATGATATACTAAAAATATTGCCTAGTCGATAAACAGTTTTGGATAACTACTTTTGAAGTTTCAAGTTTAGGGCAGGAGGTAAGGTAGAGTGTATTATTATTTTTATATGTAGAACATTACTTACCGTGTTTCCCCTCCCATCATAACTTTAAACTACAAAACTGGTTATGGAGAATTAGCTAAAATTTGTTAACTTATAAATTAACATAGAGTTTTCATTCATATTTTTGTTATAGGTATATTTTCTACAGTGATTTCAAATATACATTCAAAACCGTCTACGGGGAATATTATACTTACAAAAATATCGTTGAAATTATGTTTGTCCGAATCGACAAGCAGCAATGGCTGGAGTACTTGCAACTAGTGCCGACAGTGGAAACGTACCAGATATTATACAAGGAAGTTGAACAGGCCTTAGAAGATAATTTTAAAGTTCACCGACCGCTGCTTGTAAAATCCAGCGTGTGGATATTGCCCAAGTGTTTGAAATGGAGAAATTTATTAGAATCCAACTCGAATTTCGCAGTTTATTTTAAAAAAGTCCTAGCTTTAGATAATGAAAATATATATTTACATTTCGCACGTGAATTTGATGCGGTGAAAGTGATGAATTTTTATGCTTATGTTGGAAAAGCACTGGACAATGTCATTATGGAAATGGCAACCGACATGATGTATTCTTTTTTGAAACTGATACTGCGACTCATCGTAGACTTTTCAAACAAAGAAAACAGCGCTACACAGATCAACGTGGCTAACCAATTCGTAGACAATTTCTTAACGCTGGTACATTATTTCGAAAATTGGATTTTTTACAGTAAACGACTTAAGAGTTCTAAAAAATTACACAGTAGCCTGGCGATTAAAGTGCTACAAGATTATGTTAGCTATTGCAAGATATACAATCCAAACAACTTTCCCAGCACTGTGGCGCCATTTTTAGAGCAATTTGAAAAATATTTCATAAAGCACGTTCCGGGTATCGTACTTGATACGACAATGATTACCAACACACTAACTGATGGTTCTATCACTCAAATAAATATCATCGATAACATGGAGAGAAACGTGGAGGTAATGAAAATGCTGCTCAAAGAATCATCATATAGCCGGTGTAAATAAATAGAAACTAGACAGTTGTTGTTAAATATTTGTATGACCTTTTTTTTAGTATAAAAACACTTTTTGTTCCTTTTTTATAAGATTATTTTCTACTAATTTCTATGGTTGTTAATCTTTCAATATTTTTTATACATAAAATTAATTATTTAATATTTCTATGTCTGACCATGTATAAATATTATAAAAATACTCAGATAAATTGTAGTAAAATAATAATGTAATATCATTACTGTTCTCAATTCTTTTAAAAATTAAATATTATTAGAATATATATATATATATATATTAAAGATGCCAAAAGAAACGCTTAGACAAATATTTAATTTTTAACTAAATGAGTTAATAAATGAAAAATATGTTTGTGTAAAAATGGAAAAACAATAACAATACCGAAGAGATATTTTCCAAATACCGAAAGCATTTGATTGAACCAGGTTAAAGGGATTTTTTCTTAAAATTATTCATCAGCAATACTTTTGGTAACAATCCGAATTTTGAGTTACTTAAAAAGCGTTTTTTGTAAAAAATCGCATTATAGGATTCCCAACGCTAATTATAAAATTTTGGCAACGCGATTATATAGCTACGGAATACTTACATATTACACATGTTTTTTTATGTTAGATAATAGAATGATAAAATAATATTAGATATTATTTTAGGATATTTTTAATTTGTATTTAAATCGCTAAACTTATTTAAAAAACTAGGTTAATTATAATACATTTGTTATACATATATATATATATATATATATTACAATATATTATACATATTATAGTATGACGTATAAGAAACCTTAGAGTAAAAAAGACATGCAAAATGAAATACACGTATGATGCTGTTTAAATAGATATTCAATTTTCATGTAGACGCCTGTCGTATTTGCACAGCGCGTTGTTCTTTCAATAGTATGCAAAAAGAAAAACCCACCACTGTTAGTACAAGTAATCGTCGAGTAAGTTCACACGAGATCTAGCAAAAAAATCTCACAATGATGAAATTCCTTATTGCCTTCATAATAACTACCAGCTGTACTTTATTGTACCTTGTCACTTGTCACGAAGATGTGATAAGAATACCCGAAACCGATTCAAAAGTGGACGTCAAGTCGATAGTGCCTAAATGTTTCATAGACAGTGTAGATGCTCGTGTCAAACAGGAAGGGTATGCAACAGTCAAGGGAATAACGATAAACCCAATCAGCAGCCCGGGACTCTTCAAACTGATCGTCTCCCAAATACTGGATGAAACGTTGAAACTACTCGACAAATTCACCGTCTTAATAGTGGCGATGGTCGAAAGAAACAAGACCAACCCGTCGCTAGAGTCGGTTTTAGATTTTATTGAAGTTAAAATTTCCAAGTTAAGTCGCTGTTTGGAATTTCTGTTCGACAACGGGGCCGACGTGACGGATGCGTTGACCGGGTAATATAAATCATTTACAATTTACCAAATCAAAGTCAATTTTGCACCTTATAAAATTTCAAGTTTTAATCTTTTTATTCCCATAAGCGACAAAGCTGTTTCCTATTTTTTTTTTGCCTAATGCATGCATCCATTTAGGTTTTCTAGAACATGATTTTTTATACTCCAATATCGCTTTGGATTATTAATTTAATTTTTTATTACAGTTACTGCGAACAAAATACCAATTCAAACACTTACATATTTTTTTTATTATTATTGAAAAGTAATAACGCACATAATAAGTTTTTGATACTTCTTTTCGACTTTCGCAGGTGTTTGCTAAAATATTGAAAAAAAAATAGCACTAAATAGAATTTGGGACTTTTTCTAGTCGTACAGTACATACATTTTTATATACTGACTATTTTTTATCGTTTATAGATGTAGAATTTAATTTAACACGATTTAAACTTTTTTTTTTTTTTTTTAAAGTTTAATACTATAGATACTTGTGACTATGGCTTTTCATGGCTTACGGTGCGACCGCTCTTTTGATCTTCGGGTAGTTATACAAATTTAAGCCACCCTGTAGGCCCCTTAATTTAGCCCTAGCAGTCAGTCCGTCATGGGTGTGATCCCCTCACTGCACTGCACCGGAACATAATTTTATATCTTTGACAGCTTGTAGCTTTTATAGAACCTCGTTTAATAACTTGACAATGTAAATGGAAATAGTTGCATATAAAATTATATTCAGTCTTATAATGTGGGCAAATCACTATTTATTTCATTTAGTTTCCTGTGGAGATCCGTTTATTTTAGCTTAGGTGTTTTATTTAAAGGTACAAATTGCTCTGGAATTTTAACGGATATTTTACTTAACCTAAAATATATTGAGGATCGTAGCCCGTAGGGTAGGAAAAACAATTATTCAACAACTAAAACAACACAACTTATACTTATATTATAATAACTAAACGCTGGCTGATCAGATTATAAAGAAAAAACATATTAATATTCTAACCTATAAAATAAAAGAATAATAATATTGTAATAATGATAATTATTGTATTGGCATCTTAACAAAATACAATTTTTAATTAAAGTATACATTATTTTTCTATAAAAAAAATATATTTTTTGTATATCACTCCGCAAACCTTTTTCAGTCGATCAACTGAAGATATTAATGATTATCTGGAGACGTTATAATTTTATTAGCTTTTAAGTTTTAACCTTATCTTTTATTAAGGCGGATTCTACAGGTGATTTTTCTCTAAAAGGTCTTTCAACGTATAGCTAAAGTTATAGCGAGCTATCTATTTTGTGAAATTTCCAATCTTTTTCGACAAATCATATTAAATAACGATAATTACTAATACTACATACCTAATATATTCTTTACAGGTATATTTTCTACAGTGATTTCAAAAATATATTCAAAACCGACTACGGGGAAAATTACACTTACAAAAACATCACTGAAATGATGGTGTTCCGAATCGACCGGCAACAATGGCAGGAGTACTTGCAACGAGTGCCGACAGGGGAAACGTACCAGGAACTACACGGGGAAGTGGAACAGGCGTTAGACGACATTTTTAAAGTTTACCGACAGTTAATTGTAAAATCCAGCGTGTGGATATTGCCCCAGTGTTTGAAATGGAGAAAATTATTAGAATCTAACACGAGTTTCGCAGATCTTTTTAGAGAAAACATAGTTGAAGACAATGAAAATATATATATTCAATATTTAAAAATCAAACGCGAATTCGATTCGGTGAAAGTGATGGATTTTTATGTCAATGTGGGAAAAGCGCTGAGGAGTATCATCCTGGAAACGGCAATTGACATGATGAATTCGTTTTTGAAACTAATACTGCGACTCATTACATACAGTTCAAACAGAGACAACAGCTTTGCACATATCAGCCGAGCAAACGGATTCGTAGCAAAGTTCTTAACGTCGCTACAATATTTTGAAAATTGGATGTCTTACAGTAAACGCCTTCAGAGTTCTAAAAGACTACTAGGTAGCCCAGTAATTCAAGTGCTACACGAATACCTTAACTATTGCAAGAGCTACAATTCAAGGAACTTCCCCAACACAGTGGCGGAATTTTTAGATAAATTCATCGACATTTTCCAAAAACATATACCTGATATCGAACTTGTTACGGCAAAGATTTCCAGCGAACTAGTTGAAAAATCCATCACTCAAATACATATCATCGATAACATGGAGAGAAACATGAAAATAATGACAATGCTGCTTGAAGAAACATCTGGTCGTTATAGATAAATAAAAACTATACATTTGTTTAAAAATATTTTGATGGCCTTTTTTTTAGATAAAAGAGAACCATCAAATTAATTAAATAGATACGATGTTTAGTTAAGATTGAGATTTCATCTTAATAAAAATTAGTGATATTTAAATACGAGTATAAAATATTTTTTTGAGTAATTTTCAACATACATAATATAAAACTAATTTCTCATGTTGTTAATCGTTCAATCATCTTTTAACAGTACAATTATTTTTTTTTAATTTCTATGTCTGACTATGTATAAGTAATAAATAAAAAATCATAATAAAATATTTAACGTCTTTTCTGTTCTCAATTCTTATGAAAGTAAATATTTTTCTCTAGTTTATTATATGAAGCCAAATTACATTTTTTCAGTTTCGTTTTTTACTTAAACCGATTCACATCTCATTCTGAATTATTGTTAAAAAATATATTTTAAGAAAATTATACAAAAAATATGGTGTAGACTCTATACATGTTTATATTTTTTCTTTTTTTTTTTTGTAAAAATAAAAACAAGGTAAAGGTATCAAAATTATCAATTGATTATAAGAGATAACTCATACCTAAATTTCTTCAAATAGAAATTTGTTGGGATTATCGGTTATCTGATGATTGATGAATACTATCCTAATGATATATTTTCAAACTATTATGCAAGTACCCTAAAACTTATCATTCTAAAAGAAAAATTCCAGCAGTAATGAAATTAATTCATGCACTGAGCTTACATAGAATACAGTTACAATTATTGTCCGTGCAAGTACGCTGATATTGTTATCTTGGTTACTTACTCTTTGAGCTTATCAAAGGAGAAAGAGATTATGGTGTGTGGACATTTAACGATAGTGCTTTGTCTAAAAATTATTTTATACCACAATATTATTTATAATAATTTCATATTTCAAGTGATGACCACATTTTCAAAAAATACAATATAAAATTAAAGAAATCACACTATACTCGAAGGTAGCTTAAAATAGAAAAAGTATTGACAAATATAAGCCACGTATGACGATAATCAAATTTTAATTTCGATGCCTCACATATTTGTACAGCGTCGAAGGCATAAAGATAAACTCACCACTGTTAGTGTGCGTAGTCGTTTGTACTATAGTTTGTCGCACTAGATCGATTAAGAAATCTCAGGATGATGGAACTCAGTCTTGCCTTCTTGGTAATTTCCAGTTGTATTTTATTATACCGTGTCAGGTGTCACGAGGGCGTGTATAGAATTCCCGAGACCAGTTCAAAAGTGTACGTCAAGTCGATAGTGCCTGAATGCTTCATGGACAGTGTAGACGATTTGTTCAAAACTAGAGGGCCGTACACTCTCAAAGCAGAAACCGCCTCGATAGGTCCAAACCAAAACCGGCAACTATTCAAATTAGTCGTTTCCACCGTACGAGACGGAGCGTTGGAACTACTGGAAAAATTCACCGTCTTGGCAGTGACGATGGTCGAGAGAAACAAGAAGTTGGCGTCTCAAGAACGTGCTTTGGATTTTATGGAACTTAACGTGTCCAAGCTGAGCGGCTGTTTGGAATTTCTGTTCGACAACGAGGTGGACGTGACGGATGTGTTGACCGAGTAAAAAATCACTTACAATTTACTAACAAGAGATCAATAATCCATACCTTATAGAATTCTAATGTTTTAAATACCCTAATGGATAGGTTAGGTTAGATTCTGGATACCAGCTATACTTTCAAGTATTATTACACCAACGCGAGGTTAGAAAAATACAAATGTTTTCGTTGGTTATATTAAAAAATTCACATTGCTTTCATTGCATTGTTTCAAATCAAAATTTGAGATTTTTTCTAGTAGTTTAAACTATAGCTATAATATATCATATCATACCTGCCAAAAGTTCCGACTACAATATGCAATAACTCATAAACTTGAGGAAGCATACATACAGGGTGTTTCACAATGATTCGACAAAGGTAATAACTTTTGTTCTAGTGAATATTTTAAAATTAATTTATACTTATTTGTGCTATAAGCTCCACGTTTTTTACTGCACTAAACTATTTTACTTTATTTTTTATTTTTTTAAATTCATGATAGCAATTTTATTAAAAGTAATGCGCTGAAAACTTTTACTGGTCGATAACCAGATTTGGATAATTACTTTTTAAGTTACTAAAGGTTAAAGGGTATGATGAGAGGTGTGGAGTTCGGTAGAGTAATGCGTGCAGATAAAATGGTTATTTAGTTTGTCGAATCATTGTGGAACACCCTGTATATTGTAGGACAATATTATATTTCTCAAGTGTGGCCGTTTGTTCTAACGCGATTAAAACATTTTTGTAAAAGTACAAATGCGTTGTTCGAAAAAAAAATGTAAAGAGTTAAAACAAATAGTTTTTCAAAGGTGATTTTTTTAAGCTTAATAATGCAGATACGATTTTTTAACGTACACTTAAACAACAATATATTATTAGATTTAACAACTACACATTTTTTTTCCACAGGTATATTTTCTACAGCGATATCAAATATATATTCAATATCCACTACGGGGAGAATTACACTTACGACAACATGGTTGAAATGTTTGTTCGAATAAAGAAGCAGCAATGGTTGGAATACTCGCAACGAGTGGCGACAAAGGAAACGTACCAGGAATTATACAAGGAAGTGACAGATTCCTTGGATGACATTTCTAAAACTTATCACCATTTGGTTGTAAATTCCAGCGATTGGTTGTCACCCAAGAGTTTGAAATGGAGAAATTTCATAGAATCCAACTCGAAGTCGGCAGATCTTTTAAAACAAGTCATATTCGTTGACAATGCCAATATATATAATCAATATTCCCAAACCGCGCGTGAATTCGATTCGGCCAAACTGATGGACTTTTATGTTACCGTGGGAAAAGCCCTGGACGATATCGTTTTGGAAACGTCAAACGACATGATGTATTCGTTTTTGAATCTAATATTGCGGCTCATCGAAGACGATTCAAACAAAGACAACAGCTTTGCACAGATCAGCCTAGCTAACGAATTCGTGGACAATTTCTTAACGTCGGTATATTATTTCGAAAATTGGATGTCTTACAGTAAACGACTTAGGAGTTCTAAAATTTTACACAGCAGCCCGGCAATTAAATTGCTACAAGAATACGGTAACTATTGCAAGACATACGGTTCATGGAACTTCCCCAACACAGTGGCGTCATTTTTAGATAAATTCGAGACAGTTTTCGAAAAGCATTTTCCAGGTAACGAACTTGATACGGAAAATATTACCAGCGAACTAATTGAAGAATCCATCACGCAAATAGATATCATCGATAACATGGGGATACATATGGAGGTAATGACAATGCTGCTTGAAGAAACATTGTATGGTCGATGTTAAAATATAGAAACTGGACATTTTTTGTAAAATATTTTGATGTCTTTTTTTTAGATCAAAAAAGACCATTCAATATATTTAAACAGATATGATGTTCAATTTTTAGTTAGATTTTATCTCAATAGTAATTAGTAAAATTGAAATACATGTATAAACTTTTTTCCCTATTAATATAAAATCATTTTTAACATGTATTTTTTCACTAATTTCTCCTCAACTTGTTAAACGTCCAATTTTTTACTTGACTTATTTTTAAGTTTTTTGCAATGTTTTGAATAGAAGGGGCTAATTAGACTTATCAGCCCATAAAGAGTTGAGGTTTCAATAGGTGTACCAGGTTCAACAATAAGGATTATGTTTGAGGATTTTCATAGAATAGGAACATATTATGCAAGTGATATGCATTATAGCTTACTCAGAAAGACACCGCTACAATAAACCCCCCCGGTGACTTTTTTGAGGTATGTATTTTTTAATTACCTGTTTGATTTCATTTGGCGTGAAGTTTTTATCATGAAGGGGACGGAAGGGCTAAACCGGTTTTTACCTCATCAACATATTTGGGTATATCAAGATGATGTTGAAATGTTTCATATAGATGGGTTTTTTAACACTTCTGCTCTATCAGTATTCAAAAAAGCAAATTAACTGTCAGGTTTTTTTAAAGGGATTAAAGGTGAAAATCATTTTTTAGCACAAATAGTAATGAAAATTATAATTGGACACTCAAAGTTAAATAATTTACAGAATATTATACAATCAAGTTGTATTTTTTAACTCAACTGATACCGTGGGTTGTTCCTCCATACCGGCGGCCGTTTTTCAATCATCATTTTGGGATGGCCGAGCGGTCTAAGGTGGCTAGGTGATGATGGGAAATGTGTGGTACCACTTGAAACCCGTACGGCCAATAGCGCCAGTGTTAGATTTAGATGTGTTGGAATCATTACTTAGTGCACTGACGAAGACGTATTCACTCTTATCCATCGAATCGAAAAACATATTTATTTCAGTGTACCGGACATTAAGGCATATGGTTTTCTTAACATAGTCGAAATACTGTTCGGCGACCTTGCTGTTGTTGTGTATGACCTCACTGAACGCATCCCAATCCACGGTTTTCTCCGGATTCTTGTACAGTCTAAATAATTCCCTTTCGTTCACTTTAATAGCACCTTTGGTGAACTCACCGGCTTTCGATACAGTTTTGTCCAACGTTTCGATGGTGCTGCCAACTGTGATGAGGTCGAAATCGTCGACGAACATCGCACGTAGTTCAGGGACGTAACCCATGCCTATGGTCTCGGTAAAGTCTAAGATGGGTCGCTCCAGGATTTTCCACAATCGCTTTGAATCGTCCGACTGCTGGGGTTGCTCCACGTGTCTCGTGTAGTAATCCCGGAAGACGGTAACGTGCACACGGATGTATGCGTACAACGACATTCTGACTATCAGAAAAAAAAGGTCGTTGTAGTGTCTCAAGTGGTCGTAGCTTTCGGACACCCAACGGGCCATTGCCGACTCGTACGACCGTACCATAGACTGCGCCACGTTTCCCCAGTCGATGCCAACCGCTTCGGCTTGGACGTAGGCTACTAGATTGTCATCCTGGGCGACGTGATTGACGAACAGATTGGACGGCATGTAGTGGAAAACATTCGAACCGTCGGCCTTGGTCAAGTGTCGGTCTATCAACGATTTCGTGCCGGAAATGCTCGTCCTGACCGTCGCCAGAAGCAGTGACGGATCCGTATGGGTTGTAGTTGTGCCGCAGGACGTGTCGCGGCCGTTGAGCTCCAGAAATTCCACCAAAGGTTTTTCCACCGTTTCCACGGCTTTGACGACCGACGCCAATCTTGAAGGAAGCAGGTCCGAGCCAACGTACGACACCTTTTTTGCCATTATCTTCGGGTAAATCACTTCGACGGCGGTGTTGGCGAAAATGCTTTGCTGCCACAGCCAGAAAGCACTGTGGGTTCGGTCGTTCTGCAGGGCGATGGCCATTTGATACCCGTAAACCGGCAACTGTTCCAGCGCACGGTCCATGAACTCTTTGTTCGTCAACAGCGGCCTGACCGCTCGCAGGACTTTCAAAGCCATTTCGCCAATGTCGACCAGCGGATCATCGTCGGTCGGACCAGGGCAGCAGTTGTGGTCTCCGACGGATAGTGAAAATACTAGAACGAAATAACAATAATAACTGTATGCTCGAAAACCGATCATGGCGATGTGGAACGATTTCGTCGAGTGTACTGACATTACCTACGTGAGCCCGCTTTCCTGTCATTGTTTTTGAGCAAAAACAGTTTATGCCATTTGTGTATTATGTTTGCTATTAGAGTCGTCGCAGTTAGTGTTTTTTTTCAAACCGTGTATTTTTCTATACCCACGAAAACAGTATGGCCTTCGATAACTTTATAGGTGTTCTGAACAACTTACTTGTTATTGCGTTCCGAGAAAATGAGCGCCTTAAGTTAAATTGATCACCCTGTATGGACAAAATTGTTGACAACGTTTTAGTAACATGATTTTTTTTGTGCTGTGTGGGTATTAAAATACGCATAGGATAATCAATTGTGAATCAACTGATTTTCCTGGTAAATGTTTGAAAAATTGGCCTTCTTAAAGAGGACGTCTAAAATATCTACTCCTAAAATAAATATTCAGAGAGAACTTTATTTTAACTCTTTATGTTATTCTGTAACCTATATTTATATACTAAACTGGAAATCTCAAAGCAAAATTACATCCAAAATTAACTGACTATTTTCCATATGTCATTTTTGATAATATAAACTTTGAGGTATAATGTTATTTATTATTTAATTAAATCTCTATTTGTGTAAAGGAGATAAGTCCACGTTTATACATTTTGCAGTTATCGTCCTTCTGCACTAAGCACTTGTTATTTAAGATATAATTATTATATCTAGTTACTTGATACAATTTCCCCCTCTTCGTAGTAATAAAAAAATTACATGAACAATGTTTTATGTAGAAAAGATACGTGTCTTGCATATTTTAGTTTATCCTAAAAATCACAAAAAGTGGACCCGTTTAGCAGTTAGTGGTTTAATAGTTATATTATTATGTGTAGAACTAGTTTTGAATTTCGAATTGTCAACTGTTGATGGAAAAATTCAGGTTAAAATGAATATATACTCATATTTGTTTTATGTTAGACTGTTCGTTTGACGTGTTTATTATTTTAATGTAAACGAAATAAAAGTTACATTGTATTCATTGGTGGCTTTACAATCAAAACGAAGTGTACCAGTCTAAAACGTAAACCACATTTTCATAACATTTTAAGTTCTAGTTACTACTACACGCGTATTTGTACAGTATAAGCTGTTTGTTTTTTTTTTCAAAAAGATTGCAAAAAAAAAAAATAAATAACTCTTGGTTATTATTACTCAGCCGTTTGGTATGTTCGCATACGACCTTGTGCAAATCTCGCCATGATAAAGCTCCGTCTAGCTTTTTTAATAATTACCAGCTGTACAGTATTGTACCGCGTCACGTGTCACGAGGGTGTGATTAGAATTTCCGAGAAGAGTTCAAAAGTGGAAGTCAAGTCGATCGTGCCTAAATGTTTCATGGGCAGTGTAGATGATTTGTTCAAAACGAGAGGGCCGTACACTCTCAAAGCAGAAAACGCCTCTATAGACCTGAAGACAAACCGGAAAATCTTCCAGTTGATCGTCTCCAAAATACTGGATGAAACGCTGGGACTACTCGACAAGTTCACCGTCTTAGTAGTGGCGATGGTCGAAAGAAACAAGGAATCGGTGTCACTAGAGTGGGTTTTAGATTATACTGAACTTCACATTTCCAAGCTAAGCAGTTGTTTGGAATTTCTTTTTGACAACGAAGCCGACGTGACCGATGCGTTGACCGGGTAATAAATCACTTGCAATTTAATAACATTTAATCAACTGGTAACTTTGTAATTTCCCTAACGACACATTTTTCCTCCTTTATTGAGCACGCGCTAGCATCCATTTGGTATATGAAAACATGCCAAACAGTAATCAGGTCTTTTCATAATCAACCTAAGCTTCCTTACCTTATATTCCTGCATGCTACCACAGTACATCGAAGTGCTATTAGGGTTACACTAACATAAGGTTTAGTTCGGTTCGACAACGCAGCTGACGTGGCCGATGCAACGTAATGGTTAAAAAATAATTTTATTGATCTTACAATATTGATAACAGTAAGTGCCCATAAAGAAAAAACATTTAAATATTATCATTTACTTCTTATTTTAATCATAAACAGACCATATTTCCCGTGACAATAAATCGATTACAATTTTTAATCGTTTTTAAGACTATCATTTGATTAAACATTATGTCAGTTGTACATCAATGTCGTTGTCGCTTACAGAATCTGGATAGTCAATAACCTTAATTGTGTTATATTTTATTACGCTGTGTTGTTTTTGACATATTATTCTTAATGCACACTTAACTACAAGTCAAAATAATCCATTCAAAAATTGTTTTATGAATATTCGAATAAGAATTATATTGGCCAACAAGTTAGGCTGCACAGAGATTAATTCAACAAGTGTTGTTTTAACGGGGATTTCGAATGACTTGTATTACCATATTATTCACTGAGATGTGTTCATAATGTCAATCCACAGCCTAAGTTGTCTGCATAACAATATTTTTTTTAAATAACACATTCTTCTCCTACAGGTATATTTTCTTCAAAGACATGAAATATATATTCAAAAACATCTACGGGGAGAACTACAGTTACAACAACGTCGTTGATATGTTTTTTCGAATCAAGAAGCAGCAATGGCTGGAGTGCGTGCGACAAGTACCGACCGAGGAAGCGCACCAGCAATTATACACCTATGTGGAACAGTCTTTAGAAGACATTTCCAAAGTCTATCGACACATGGCCGTAAAATCCACCGATTGGTTGTTGCCCGAGTGTTTGAAATGGAGAAATTTCATAGAATCCACCTCGACGACTGCGAACGTCTTAAAACAATTTATAGACGCAGACAAACAGAATTTATACGATCAGTATTTGCAAATCGCGTCTGAATTCGATTCGGTTAAAGTGATGGATTTTTATGTTAAATTTGGAAAAACGCTGGACGGTATCATCAGTCAGATGGCAATCGACATGATGACTTCGTTTATGAATCTAATATTGCGACTCATCATAGACCAGTCAAACAAAGCCAACAACTTTACACAGATCAGCGTCGCGCAGCAAATCGTAGAACATTTTTTACTGTCTGCGCACTATTTTGAAAACTGGATGTCTTACAGTAAACGACTTAAGAATTCTAAATTATTACACGATAGCCCGGCCATTGTAATGCTACAAAAAAGCGTTGTCTATTGTCAGAAATATAATTCGGACGATTTCCCGACCGTATTGGTGCCATTCTTGTTTAAATTCAAGAAAATCATCGAGAAGTATACGCCGGGTGTCGAAATCGACTTTACAAAAATCGCCAGTGATCTAAAACAAGACTTCTTCACACAAAACAACATCTTAGATAAAATGGAGAATAGCTCTAAGCTAATCAAAACGCTGCTCCTCGATATCATGGCATCATCGACCTAAAAATAAGCCTTAAAAAACGTTTTTTATATTAACCAGTATTTTTTAGATATTAATATAATCTATGTGTACGGTATTTTATAATAAAAAAATCAATAACATGTGCTATTAGTGAACTCTGAACAGTTATGGTAAAATGCACCTATAATATTTTTGCAGTTCTCCGTTCTTTTAAAAATAAAATTAGTTTCTTTTGGCTTATTAAACGACTTTTCAATAAGAAAGACACCTATTTTACAATGTAGATGCGACGTTGAACTAAACCTTTTATTATTTTTTTACTATGTAAATATTTCTGATCACCTTAGATACCTGGAATAACATTGCAGAATCAGCTAATATGAGACTGAAACCAACCCCGTAGCACGAAAATATAGGAATCTAAACGTTTCGGTGGCTTATTTATAATTTTAAGGCAATTGTAATGGTTCAAATAAAGGAGAGGTAAGGGGGCTCATCGTAGGGTAAATGGGGAAAGATTATGGAAGCTGAAGGAGCTATCCTACACTCCCCTAACCTCTTCAAAATTAAACCATCACGCTAAATATTATTGTGATGCGTGTGAAAATGTTATTTTGTACGTACCTCGTTTGTAGTGAAGCAACAATGTTGAAGCAGCAGCTTGTAGATTAAATTAATTTATTACTTAGATTTAATAATAAAATACACTTGCGTCTAATTTAAATCTGTCACCTATTTTAGGAACTGATATGATTTTCTAACGCGCGTACTTATAAATGATATATCTATGGCTTGTCTGCTTTTGTTTGTACTTTTTATATCTTTTTAACTTGGTGATCCTCTACCATGCTACGTGATAACTAGTCAGAGGACTACACAAGTTCGTTCAGAAGTTCAGACTAACCAGGCCGCGATATTAAGAAGCAACCGACCTTAAGGGTCGATATTTAACCTCACTCAACAGCCGCTACTCTGGTTGACTTCCCTTAGCTAAACACTAATTAATTAACTATTTAACTACTTAAATTTTCCAATTGCTGACGAGAACATCCAAGTTCCAAGTGAATATTTTAATTCAATGGAATTGGATCCCTAGAGCTGCTTTACGCTTCTCGAGAGAATTAAATGAACCAGGCCAGTCTCTCGGACTATGTTAAGATAATTAAATTAATAGATAAATGAATACAATGTTTTGTTTGTGCATAAGACTTTGAAAATACGCTGAAACAGGCCATAAACGATTAAGTGGACATCATCTGACCACACTCGCCATGCCTTATCAATTAAATAATTTGTAAGTTGCAGACGAGCGTGGCCAGACAACTTGGACCACTGGACTCGCGATGACTACTGCCTACTGGCTAAAAACTGGATCTACTGGCTACTGCAAACCTGTTGCTTGTCTTATATAGGATGGATGTGCGTCATCAGCGGGGGGATGATATGAAAATGTCCCCTCGTATGAAATCATCCATGCGTAAAGTCTGAATCAGCGTATCTTATGTGTCATTTTTATTTAAGATATCCGTTTATATTTTTTATATAAATATTATACTAAAAATAATATATAAATAATTGATAATTGTTTGCGGTATTAGTATTTGTGCACACAATTGATTATAGAATATATAACCTATATTATGTAAAATTACATTATTTAATTGTGTGCGAGTATTTGATTTTTAGTGCATACAATATAATCATTACACAATTTTGCAAAAGTGTGTAAAAAAAGGCATTTGCCTCCTCTTCTTGTTTAAAATAGGATGATGCCCATTGGCTTTGACCATCGGTTGTCCGTCAAACGCTAATTAAGCGGGGAAATATAATTTTTCCCCTACCGTCTACCTCACTTAAATACCGTGAAATAATTATTATCTGACTGCGTTTCTAATTTCGTCTATTTATAATAGTAATCACGAGAATCGTTTGTGGCTGAAACGTTTCAATAGCAGCAATAATGTAAAATGGTCATGGAAACTGGTCTGTTGATATCGTCGACATGTCCAAGCGAAACGCGCGTTGTTTTAATCTTAAGTTGCTAGTTAACTGCGGTTACATACTGGTGTCGATGTGCTTGGGGTCCGAACAAATTCCTGACTCGATTCCTGTGGGCGAACTGACTGATAAACCGAATATCGACGATCGTCCGACAGAGATCACTCCGGATGTTGTAGCAAGTACAGTTATGCTTTCGAGTGACGTTCCTTCGGCGGTGCCACGCAGAATAAGCCACGATTTAGCCGCTTCTGCTTGGACAGTTGTACCGGATTCGGTTAGCACATCCAGCATAGATCCGTCGCCGACTTATACCACTACAACTCGGAGTAACGGTGACTTGTCCGCGAGGTCTACAGCGACAACTACAAACTGTTCCACCGTTAATTCGACACAGTTAAAGTGAGTGTCAGGCCGACGCTTGTGTGGTTGAGCCTTGACAAAATAATTGAGATATGTTATGTTTGGAGAGAAATTAGTAAATTGAATTGGGCAAAAAAAATAAAAATGAAAGAACCGATGTGAGTTTGTAAAATACCGAAAAAGAAAAGAGGTGTCTTATCGCGAATCTAGTCCATCGTTTATGAAATTTAATTTTTCTACAAATCATATCTGATACAGCTGTTAATTTACTCTTAACCACAAAATTCAACTCTTTAATTTCGTATTCTATCCTCTCTAGTCACTCCACTTACTCATCTTAGCATCTTCATTCAGCAAAACTCAAAAATGTTGATTCAATACTTGTTTTTGATCGACAGGGAAAATTTGGACGAAAAACCAGGTGTCCTGGGCCTGCCGTTTCATTTGCCTAGATTTCCCAATATATTAACAGACTACATACCGATAGCTACGTTGGCGGTGCTGTTGTTCGGGTATTCGATATTGATTTGTGTCTATTGTTCGTCGTCGGGCCATTGGCACGAGGAAGACGCCTCAGAAGTACAGTACTCCAAAGACGTTCCAAAGCTCCAAACGTCACAGAATTGTCTTGAAAATGCCAATTATCAAAAGCCATCGACGCGACACACGATGTGACTCGCCCGATCCAACTGACGCCAAAAGGCTAAAAGCTTAAAAGGCTGGCAAAAAAGTTAAAATACAAAATACAGTAGAAAAATATGCTGTTCGACTTTGGGCATACGTTTCGAACATAATAATAAAATATCACATACATATATATATATTTAAGTTATTGTAATAATTTCATATTGTACAATCTAATAATATATTATTTGTCTACTAGTTCCTACTATATATCTTTTATTTTTTATTTTTATGCCGAGTTGGTTTCTCAGTAAGATTGCATGCGGTCTATTTTTAAGGAGTTTTTTATGAGCGATATTTAAGAAAAAAAGAGGTTTTAATAAATTTCAACCATGTAAATTAATCTACCACCGGTTTATTTTTATAAGTTTCAATGTTGTATTTTTATTTTGAATAATTGTTTCTATGAGTAACAGTCATTTTGATTTATTTTATAGGTACTAAAAATCCAGACAAAATTTCAATTACATAGGGCGGTCTATTTTCAATTCTGTAAAGAGTTTCGAGTTCTTTGGTTAATTTACTATGTAATTAAGGAAATTTTTCATTAAAAAATTGCCGTTTCTTGTAGTTAATTAAATTAAATTTGTAATTTTTTCAATATTAAAACCTGATTTTTTACATAAAAAGTCAAAAATCTGTTTCCTACACAACCTAGTAAAGTTGCTAAAGAATTCGTGTATCTTTACAGAACTGAAATCGTACAATCCTAAGTAGTCGATATTTTGTCTGGTTTTTTGGTGTAGGACGTTAAAACAACAGATCGCATGCAACAAAACGGTTTTTCCGTTCTTGTTAAATCGATAAAAAAACAATTGGTTCCATATTTGCTTAAGGAACACCTACATAGGTGGATGCGTTCATTTGAAAGATGTAAAAAAATGAAAATAAAAAAATTGTTTGCTTTAAATCAACACTGATTCAGTACATGTTAGTGTTTTGTACCTTATGACAAATAATTTTGGTAGACCGTCCAAATGACCAATCAACCAACTCAACTTATATAATATGTTCACCTAGTTACCCCTATAGATCACAGTGTTTTACAAGTCGTGCGTGGTTTTTCTTATAAAACCGAATATTTTTTTCCTGCTCAGATTAAGCTAAACGTTATTTGGGTCGAGTTTCCAACTGTAAACGCCGTCATAGGTAACTTTGGTGTTTATTAACTTAAGCGCTAACAGCAAGCAGACACGTGACTCGTAGGGCTTGTATTATTATTTACTACGATTACTTTTATTTGTGCTAAACACGAACATGCCGTACGATTTGTATTGGTACTAAACAACAATATACGTACGATAAAAACATTTAAAAAAAAATATTACAAATAACTGTACATAATTATTATGTACTGTAATCGGACCGATTAAAGCTTACCCGACTAAAATTCAAAAAGCTTTCGTCCAGTGTCTGGTCAATATCGTTTTTTACTAACAAAACTCAAGCCAATTATTATTTGCTTAGAAGAATAGTGTTATTTTTCTGTTAACGTATTCTTTTGCCGTTGCTAAAATAAAGTTTACACAGCGTTTGCGTCATATCATGTGGGCTGTTCAAATACTTTGGTTTTACAATACAATTTCGAGTTTAGTACTTTATTTTACAGTATGGCAATATAGTTCACGGCTATGATAAACAATAAATTGTACAATACCCAGATCAACAACAATCAAGCTAGATAAAATAAATTAAAATGTATAATATTAAGTATTTTAGAGTTACTAGTTATAATGGAGCTAATTCTATTATAGTAATAATATTTGATAAAACAATTTTAAAATATTTAAAAAATATGTATACTTAATGATTATTTTAACGACCTACACCAGTTTTCTTTTAAAATAATTGAAATTTTGTGGTTCTCATTTGTAAGACATATATAAGTTTATACTATATTACAATATTAGATAATGATATTTAAACTTTTATCTTTTCTAGTATTTTATTAAGCTTTATCATTTTTTACCGATCAAACACGGTGTATTAATAGAGGGGGGTATAAAGAGATAAAAGCCTTCCCTTCGTCTTTTTAGAACTGTTAGTAAAGAGATATACTTAAATAAATATTATATCGAGAAATACGGAAAACTCATCTACAAAAAACAAAAAAAAAACATTTTTCCTTCATCCAAGTCAAAAACCATCCATATACCTTAACAACACCTGGCGTACGAGTCCGGGAGACATTTTATCTCTAATCTCTTATCTCAAATTATAGTAAATCATTCAAAGTTTAGTTTCGATGTATTGATATTTTTATGTTTTTATTATAAGTAAAGGGTACCCATTATGTACCACTGGTTTTCCGAGGTAATGATACACTAAAAATACTCATTGCAAAATACATTATATTTCAAGTGTTATTTATTTTCAAAAAAGTGTCACTCCACAACCCTTAACAAGTGCATAAAATAAAATAGTAGTTATAATAATAATATATAGTATTTAATATAATAGTATCTGCATACATGTTTAAAACTTTTAAAACATCAATAACATATGTATTATTGACATTTAACAGAGGTTATCTTTCTAACTTTCGAAATTAATATAATATAAATTCAAATAAATTTAGGCATCCATCAAATTTGGTCCTTCGTGTGATTTAATTTTAGGTCTGCTCCCCACAATTACTTGGTACCCTAAAAATAAAGAAATCATTTTGTAAGGATTAATTTAAAAGTAATATCTTTAGGCCTAATGTGAAACCTTGGTGTTAATACATACAAGTTAGCGGTTATTAGTTCAAGGTAGAGTATGAGGTATTGAGTGATAATGACTAGAAATAATGGTGACGGGTCAAAGTGTGTAGGGCAAAAAACAATATAGTCTATTACACCCGAATGGTACAAAGTGAAAAGTTGTACTTTACCTAAATATTATAGGTTAGGTGTTCTACTAAAGAATTGAGTTTTAAAAATATTTCTAAAAAAATGTCAAAAAAGCTAACAAAAATTATAATTTTTGATAAATAAGATAATAGTACGTTCACCATCATACAGTTGACATAAGAGTATATTATTTTGTGTAATTGTGAATTTACCATTTCTGTTTAATTGTACAATATCGTACACAGGTCTGTACAGAAAAATGTTTTCGTGAGAAAAAAATCGATTGCCAATAATCCTGTGATAAAAGCTTTTGTATTTGTCCAAATTTTCCACGTATTTCCCTACTTTTTCGGCTCTCAATCTTAACGCGTTTATTGTATTGTTGCAATTTTCTTCGGAGTTGATGGTGAAGACTTCCTCCTTATTCGATGCATTCAGCAGGTTAACATGCATAGGAGTGGAGCAACGCCTGAAGATTTGACGGATCCAATTCGGTTTGACCCCCTGTATGTTTTCTTTATCGTTGTATTTGACCAAATTGTCCAGCTCCAGTGCGGTTTGCTTTAAATAATCCAAATCATTTTCCGTATAAAGGCCCAAACGTATGAAACCGACCATCGTGTTCAGTATGAACTCGCCCAAATCGTTGATTCGCTCTCCGAACAACTCTACCCTGGTGGAGACGCCGCCGAATTTGTCGTCACCCGTGTAAAACATATGTTTGACTAAAGACACGTACGAACCGACCAACAACATCAGGGGATGGGCCGTTGCCGCCAGCACTTGCTGTTGGAACGCCTCAACACATTTGACTTCGAAACACCGCTGTGCCATCGAAAACAGTATCTCTATGTCTGGATTTGTGCCGTCTTTCAATTTGGTCACCAACGTGACGTCCCTCAGCAGTTCCAAATCGTCGGGTTCGATGTTGTTTAACCAGTTCACTTGGTCGATATCGAGTTCGGCCCGATACAACATATCGTAGAACAACATTTGTTGCGGATAATATTGCACGTACGTTTGTCTGTTCAAAATTGGCGACATTAAATACTTTACCGCCAAATCGCTATCGCTAAACGTGTCCGCATACAATTCGAGTTGTTTGAGAGTGTTGTCATATGCATAACTATATCGATCATACAACAATGCATTTAAACGTTCGTGACCTTGACTTTGAGTTTTCGAGTCTCGCGATATTATGTTATAATATGAAGATTCCGGGGTCAACCCGGTGCAATTTTCACCGATGCTCTGTCTTAACTTAGCTTTTATATGTGTTCTAGCCTTTTGGAATTCATTTTTGTAAACATCTACCTCATTGTACTGGCTATCCTTTGGTTCGTACACTTCCAAGAAGGTTCGTACCAGTAATGTATTGGAAACATTGTTCAGGTATATATTGATAGCCATTATGGCCTCAGGCAGGGTGAAAGATTTTTGGTCGTTTTCCGTCATCAGGTCGTCGAGCATCGCCAAGACAGTCTGGCCCTGAGCTCGTAACGATTCGTCATATTTATCGAGTTCTTTAAAAGTCGACGGATCTTTTTTGTTGAATTTCGAATGAAAATAATCTTCATGGTATTCGAATACAAAATACATGTACCTGAAATAAAAACATATTATGTTTCATGATTTCCGTTTTAACAAATGTTCAAGCTGTTGAGTAGTATCATGATAATATATTGAATATGGAAAATCGTGACGCTTAGCGTGAAACGATAATGATATTATATAAAGGGAAGCGGTCGTTAATGACGGAGCGTGTCGTGTGGTATGAAGAGAATGTACTGTTAATCAAATAGAAGTATATTTTTCTATACATCTCAAATCATTTTTTGTATTTGTAATTTGAAATTTTAGGAAAATAATATTCCATGTAAATCAAGTTGGGAGGGCGGTCATTGTACAAAAACATTATGGAAAAAAATTAAATTATCAGATAAGCCCAGTGAAATATTGGGTGGTTCACGATAATTTGAACACTCTGTATTGTAAAATCAACATCAAAACATGTTATAACTTCGAGAATATTCAACATAAACAACACCAAATTGTAACACAGCGATATTTGATTTATTCGTTTTGTATACCAATAACAACAGACAAAAAATGTAATACCACGTTAAGCAAAAATGAATTATGTTGTTTTGCCATTTATTTGTTTTCAATGAGTGTTAACCATATGTAGACAACAATGTTAGACAACAACAGACAGTTTTTTACTTTAATGCTATAGCTGAAAGGGAATAGGATTAAAATAGGTTTTTTTTAGGGGGTCTTACATTGACATGATAACCCGTGGAACAATTTATATGTTTTTATGGTAAAATGTTTACGATTGGTATTTCGGTGTTTAAAGTGTCTTCCTTGTATTATTATTTACAATGACTACTTTTATTTGTGTTAAGCACGAACATGCCATAAGATTTCTGTTGATACTAAACACCAATCATCGACACATTAGAACAAATGTTCGCTTTTTGACAATAAAACTACTTTAGATAAACATATTAAAACGGATATTACAAATAACTCTGCATAGTACGTTAAACAAAAACAAACCGTAACAAACGATACCAAGTTTTATTTTTTTTTGCTTCGGAACGTACTTGCCTGTTAAGAATGTTTTTTTACAATTTATTTGTTTTGAATGAGTATTTTGTAATGTCATAGAATACACCCATTAAAATATGAACAACAATGTTGGACAATTAATAACTTTAATGTAAGAGCTGAAAAGGAATAGGATTTATAATTTTTATTTTAAAGGGTTTGCAGAACGTCACGACTATCTTTTTGCCGTTGAACAATTTGAACGAGTAGTATCTGTTTGATCTCCAAAAGTATGAGATTAGTACTTCGGTGTTCAAAACACTAATAGAATTAAAATCATATGTACAACCAAAGTTATTGTAAAATCTCAATGCATTATACTCTGTGCAAATGTCAAGTGCTTGTTTTTTTAAATTAATAATTTGTATGTTTGTTAGCATACCGATTTTTAATACAATAATACATCATTATAAGTTGATCAGGCTTTGTTTTCGTAACGAATTCGCATATATTTTAATTTCTTCCATAACTATGAACGAATTTTAATTGCAAATGGTAAATTTCACATAAAAATATTATATTATATTTTAATGGAATATAAAACTCGTGTACCTGACATAATAGCAAAGTTTCTTGTTTTCCGTTCGGGCAAATGAAATGAAAAAAACAAATAAACCCTTAATATATTGAATTAATATTAAAGTAAAGCCTGGTACTGTATCAAAAAAGATAGTATGATACCATACACCGCATTATTGGTTGTATCCAAAAAGATATATAACCTCTTCTTTTATTTTTATAATTTACCAAAAAAGATATTACAATGCCCTCATAGTAAAAATCTACCGGAGAAATCTACCTATGTTCGTTTACTTACTGTCTGAATGATAAACTAGAAAATTTAGTTTACAAACATTTTCAAAAAATAAAATGTCAACAAATGTGAGAAAAGTTATTATTTTCGAAAAATAAGATAAAAAGTATGTTCATCAACAGAGTACATTCGACATAACAGTATCCGATTATGTACGTTAAAATATATTTTATCAATATTTAAATAAAGCCAATAAATTATTTATTTATTTATACATAAAATATAATGTATCCTAGAAGATACTATGATTCGCTCACCGCAATTATTGGTAGTATCCTAAAAGATACATTACCCTAATAGTAAAATTCTTAAAATTGTATAAAAATCATATACATATTTTTTTTTGTACTATTAGGAATTTACTACTATATTACGGTAAATAAAATAACCATTTTTAAACTTTGCTAACTTCTTCTATACTGTATAATTGGGTTGGACTGTACTGGTTTAGACTGTGCTTGGTTTGGACGGTGTAGGAAAAGACTTGTCCCTGTACTTGGATTGGAGTAAGATTTAGCCTCAGTTAAATAAGAAGCCCTTAAATCTAGAAACTACTCCATTAGTAAATCGAAATAAATAACAAATTTCAACCGTCCTAGAGGAAGGGCTAACCAGTGTTTTATTTGATGTGTACGTTTTACTTTGAAAAAGTATACAAGACAGTTGGAACACACAATAATCGACGAAAACACGTTGTTATTGTACTTTAAGTTTGTACACTTTTTGCTACTCGGCGAACGGTTGGTCTGTATATTTAAGAACGATGTGTTTTTCATATAAAATTGTTTTGCATCGAACCGAGCCAAACGCCCATGGTTCATGGTTTTTATTTACTCTACAACACTTGGATTCTCTCAAATGCCTATGTTTTTTTTTTACTATATTTTACTTCGATTGAATCAATATTGTACCGTCCCGAGAGTAATGCATTCGTAAGTTGGAATATAATACTGTAATATTCCGATATACAAAATTCCGGTCTAGTCGTTTTGTAGACGTGTAAATTCACCTTATCCCGTTCGGCAATCTTCCATGATGATTTTTGGAGTGATCAGACTGTTGATTTGTGTGCTTTTTGTTGCCCTGGTCTGTAGCAACGGCTACGACGGTTTGGACAGAAAACCAGTGCGTTTAAGTTCGATCGATTTAGTAAAGATGGTGCCCGAACCACTGACGGCCATCATCGACGCCCATCTCAGCGACAATTTATACTGCATCGATGGACTGGTGAAATGTCGGACAGACAAACTCGAACATCTCGCCCGCCAATGTATATTCGATTTGATCAAGACCAAACTATCCGAGGAGTTGACGACCCATTTGAAGCTCTACATAAATTACTTGTTGGACGAACGGCAATTACTGAAGGAATCGAACGATGCAATTATTGTAAAAACACTGGACACCGTCCAGCAAAACGTCGTGGTGCTGTCCGGCTTATTGGCATTCCTGTACGACCACAAAGCCGAAATTACCGAATTGATGGACACGTACGTTGCACTATAGTAATTTTATTTATTGGGTCGGAGACACCAGGGGAGGCAGGGAGCTCACAGGTCTCCAGGAATTATTATAACTGAAAACATAGAATTAATTTAATAAACTATAGATAAACAATGCACATGGAACGACTGGAAGCTCTTTTTATGGTTAGTTTTTCTGTCAATAAGGTATAGAATTTATTTCAAACATATGCTTGACGGTTGATCACATAAGTTTTATTCTGCCTTTAGCTATGGCAAACGTTTCCACCACCCTTCCCGCCGTTCAGAGCTTCCAGTGTCCCAAATCCCCACTAAAATATTTGTGTTTTATGTGTTTCTTATTATAACATGGCCATTGTTTATTCATAGTTTATTTTATCTATACTGAAAATAATAGAATAACTTTTAAATAAACGCTTCGATGCGAATCTGTAACAGTCCCTTTACTAACATACTCAAAATCACACTCGACCTCTCCTGGTAATTTTTTTAGTGGGTTAAACACCCCTAAAATCGGTTTTTTCAAAATTCTTGAAAAATATTACTACCACGAAAGTTGTTCTTCGCATAATTCACTATATTATTGCTTCTTATACATTATTATGTAAGTGCAAAGTTAGTTCAGAAACGTACTTCTAGACTCCATTCAATGTGATATTTAAATGTTATTAAATAGTCCCATTCTAGACCTAACTTCGGACTAAAGTTCAAACCTAAATCTTTAAAACTTTGCTTGAAAAAGTGAAATAAAGAAAAAATGTCTGCAAAAAGGTTATGTAACACCGTAGTTTTAAGTTTAATAATATGTAGATCTCTTTATTTTTAAGGAAAAAGGGTGCATTTTTTTCACTTTTGGCCCAATAAAGTTCTTTTCAGATATGATTTCAAATGTATAAAGTTGCGACACGAATTCAACAGTTCAGCGGTTTAAAATTTATTGTGGGTACGGACACAAAAATAAACCCTTTTTTTAAATTTTTCTTCGACATAACCCATCAATGAATAGTAGCCAATTAAAATAAATTAATTGGTTTTAAATACTTCCTCGTGGTTTTGTTTGATTGACATAGGCAATTTTAAATTTTCATTAAACAAATTCCAAATTAAAAATCAACCAAAAATAATATAACATTTTCGGTTTAAAAAATAGTCTTAAAGATAAAATTTGACACATTTTATTAAACCCCTTCGCTTGTTGATTTATCTCAAATAAATGTTATATCACAGGACTGATCTACACTGTACTTGTTGTCAACTACTCTTGTTTTTTGACTGTGCTCGGTTTTGACCGTACCAGTATAAACCCGCGTATCTAGAATAGTAATACATTTTTTTTCTTTCTATTAGATATTTACTGCTGAGCGACATCACGACAGTGTACCGACGATCATCCAGTAAGGGGAATTTCGTCGAAGCGTTAAAAGCCAAATCGTACGAACCGTCGGAGAGCATACCCGCTGCCGGAGTTCACCGAATGTTGTTCGAGAAGTATAATAACAATTTTTCCCCATTTACCCTTACCTATTATTATATGCATCAGAAATTTTGGATGACGTCCAAAACGCTAAAATGGAAACAACTGATGGAGTCCACGACGGATGCGGCCGAACTCGTCAAGCAAAAGGTACCCGTGGGCATCAGCGAGTTGACATTGAAACAGTGGTACGACCAGGTGATCGTCGCCTCAACCGATTCGGTGGAAGTGTTCAGATTTTACACACAATTGTCGGACGCGGTAACCGACATGATCATTGACGCCACAACCGTAATCGTTGGTGGTTTCATCAAACTGCTGAGACTGCTCGTTTCGACCGTAAGTCAAAGCCCGAGCCAAATCCTGGAACATGTCGCTGCGGCGTTTTTCAAAGCCAAGGACTTAAGCAAGGCGGCAGCAACGTTTGTGCGGTACTCGTCCGACTATTTTCACCTGATCAGACCGAAAGAGAAGTTGGGAAAACCGTTTTGTGTTTTGAAAGAGGCTCTAGCGATTGGGACGACCGAACCCAATCGACTGACCCCCGAACGAATGTGGCAGATGGCAGACAACTTGGAAGAAAAGGCCAATAACATTTTGCAAATCCATTCGGACCCGTCGGAGAAACGCACCTTCACAGATATACTCGACGACATGCAAAAGGCATCTGTCCATACCCAAGCGGTAATGAAAATAATCAAGCCTGTTGAACTATAATGATTGTATTGCATTGTATTAAAAAAATATAGCTTTACTGTTTTACTTGCCAAAATAAGTGTGTGTGTGTGTGTGTATTAAATGCATTGTTTAACCTTATGAGACAATGAGTAGTTCAAGATAAAAAAATTCCCCTGTATTGTTTAGTGATTTTACATATTTTAAATACAAAAATAATTGTTGTGTTTCCTTTTCATTTGTTAACTGTTTTTTTTTTCAAACAAACTATGGCGTAATTAATAACCACTTACCGTTATTACAACAATAATATACCTATGCCTAGTTTTAGTTTTATGGCTGTGGTCAGCCTAATAAGGATGTCGTACTTTGCATGTACATACATTAACCGAGGTGTGTTATGACCTAACTAGCGGTTTCACCGGTTTAAAAAATGTGGTGACGTTTAAATTATATTATTCAAGAGTAACAGGGCCTAACTCATATCTTGTAAGCTATTGAAAACCAAAGAGGTATAAAATCAAGAACGAGTTTAATGACATGGAAAAAACGTATGATAACTGGCCCTAAGCTGCAAACAAAATTTCAATTGTTTTCAATAATTTTTTAATATATTACTAATGATGCTTCCACACGAAATTTAGTGTTCTTCAAATTTTACTTCAAAATAGTATTGTTTAAATATTGGAAATGTGTTTTGAAAAGTTTATACAAAATCACATATTTAAAACATTAGACTTAATAATATTGAAAGCATGTTAGACTAACATATTGAAAAAAATTCAATTTATTTGACGTTTGGGGTTTTATCAAATGTTCTGATCAATTCGAAGGTTGTGTGTTTTTTTATTTCTTAAGAGGTACATTATTTAACTAAAAGTGCTAAGAGTGTGTTCAATTCATAGGAGGATAAAACGTATCATCGGCCGTTCTCACCAGTTTGCCTTAAAATTGAGAGAATGCTAATAGAAATAATGAAAAAATATATTCAACTCAATTAGTATAATTTGCACATGATATATATATATATATATATATATTATGTTTTTATAACTAATAAAGTTATTATTTGTTTAGAATTATTCTATAACTGTAATAGAATACATACATACGTGTTATTATAAACTTATTATTCAAGTCGCATTTCATTGCAGATGGATGATATCTCCAATATAATCGCCCTCATGTCTTTTAAGATTTTTTCCAGTTTTTCGGTCGTTTGAGTTTTGACAACGGTAATGCCGAGCTGCTCCTCTGCTGGGTCCGGCGAATTCACGGGTTTTACGAAGTGCGGGTTTACAGATATCATGAACCTGGTTAAATCTCGTTCCAACACATTTTTTTCCAGTAAGTCTAAGCCACGTTTAATGACAAGGTCGAGACCCACGATGACGTTGAACAATAATTGCGCTGGACATTCCAAATGAAGCGTGGTTGTCATAAAGCTTTCGAAGGATTTTAAGACGTGCAACAGTTCTGATAAGACTACGATTGCGGCGTTCAAACGGCGGTGTCTGATTGCATCGTTTGGCGAACCTCTGTCCATCATTGCCAGCAAGTAGTCGAACAACAGCGGAATAACATCTGAAGCCTTTTTAGCTAACAGAACGGTAACCGTTTCGGCGACTTCCGCGTAAAAGGCTATGACTTTGGTCGAGTCCACCTCGGCGGCCGTTTCGTCGTATCTCTGGCGAAGACTTTTGCCGTTCACCGAGAACACCAAGTGCTGAACGGTAACCGCCCAGATCGATTGGGATTTCATCAGGGTCTTCCACTTGAGTCTGTCCGTGTTCAACCAGCCACAGCCAAAACATGCATTATAGAACGTTGTATAGCTGATGATTTTCGTTTTCGCTTCGACCATCATACCTAAGTAAGTTTTTGGCGGTACGTCCTCGCCACCGACCGGAAGCCATTCGATGTTTGTCTTCTTCTTGATCAAGTCCAAAACTTTTTCTTGAAAATCGTCTCCATACTTGTCGGTTTCGTACTCGGCTTGGTATACGAACATGATGTCCCTGAGAAACAGGTACCTGTCAAATCAAACATTCGCAAGGACGTTAGTAAATGGGAGTTGCCACGGCCAGAGGATACACCATACATAAAATACTAGACCAACTCTGTCCAACAGAATTTTCTACGGCTGATGTTTGCCTTTACAAATAAATAGAAAATTCACATGGGCAGAGTTCTAGGAGCGTTTTTGTTAAGGCCAACATCAGCTGTTGGGACGCAGAGTGTTGTTGAGAACAAGGGTACAAAAAGTTCTACCGGGTTAACTGCCCATCGATAAGGTGGCGTGCAGTCCTACATTAGAATTCTCGGAGAAACTTCATGAGGCTTTTCAAAGAAAGATGTACGCTTCAAATTTCGGTTTGGATAATAAAGACAATGGGTTTATCTTAGAGTTAACAGACTTTAAGTAAATACCTGTCTAGGGCTTGAGTGACGTTGACTCCGTTGTCGTACAGATGTTCCAGGCAAGTGTTTAATCTCAACACCATCAACTGGATGACGCTCAGAAGATCTTCCAAAGAAATAAAGTTTTCTCTTAGCCGGATCATCTGGATTACCATGCCAGTGAACAAATCCAGCATATTCGTCACTTCTTCAGCAACTTGTTCAAATATCATGTGTACCACGCGACGACGGTTGTCCCTGTGTTTGATTTTGCATACGTGTACTCCTTTGATACATATATTGTTATCCCTTAACTTCGTCTCTACGGTTCCCATCAGGAAGTTTGGCATTTGCAACCAGACGTCCTTGTCTTCGTCCACCTTGACCGGACGGCGCATAATTTGGCACGAACCGTCGGAAAAAACCAATAGACCGGCTAATATTATGGAGAATAAAATAAACAATTGTATAAACGACTTCATATTTTTTGCTTTTAGCAAGTCGACTTATAGTACGTATCGATACTACTGTGTAGTAGACGCAGCAAAAACAAAATCTTAACATTCAAGGTTGTTTTTTCAAGTGTAACATATATAAACAAATATCTGAGTAAACAAATTTTGACGAATAAGGTCGCAAAAAAAAACATTTTTTTGTAGTACATTGAAACATAATAATATTGTAACCACACAAAGTGTACCTCATCTTTTATTTTTTCATAACGCCCGTGAACAGAAAACCATAATATAATTTTAAAAATAAATATACGCACCTACAAATTGGTTCCACGAGAATTCTCCTAACCCAGACGCCTTGACTTAAATTGAATTCAAAAATAAACGTTGCTTGTTAATATTGCATTTTTACAAGACAAAACAATCGTGATCATCAGCTATCGCTTTTTTTTTAAATCAGAATTTCAAAAGTCACCCCTTACTTTTTTAAATACTGACCGGGAGAATTGTTTTTAATTTTCTCAATACAGGATTAAAAATAATAATATTCATAATATTTCGATAGTGGTTCTTAGAGTTCTTTGTGTTCTGATAATGACATTTAACTCGAAAGATGCATGTTATGTTTTTTTATTTCCAAAGAGGTACACTATTTTTCCTAATTGTGCTAAGAGCATGTACAATTCAGAGAAGGATTAACGTAAAAATGGCCGTTCTCGACAGTTTGGCTTTAAGTAGAGAAAATGGTCTAGAAAATATTCAACTCAATTCAAATAATTCGTATATTAAATTATATATAAATGTATATTTTTTAAAACCAATAATATTATTTTTTTACAATTATTTTATAATTGTAAACCAATAATATTATTTTTTTACAATTATTCTATAATTGTAAAAAGATACATACATATCTGCACTAGAGAGGCAAAAGCTGTTATCTGAAAATAGTGTACTTTTCAGGAGAAGCATTTCAATTTTTTTTTTGTTTGCGTATTTTACTAAAATCTTTATTGTCATTTTAGTTTTAAGGTTAGACTACTTTTGATTGCTGGACTAAAAACGTCATATAACACTGAATATTTTGTAACTGGTTATATTCATTTATTCATTTTAATAATTTGAAATAAAATAGTATTAACTTTATCGAATGTTCTTATCAATTATTGCCACAAATAAAATAATTATGGAAGTAAATATCATATGTTCACATATCACAATTTTTTCAATTTTCTTTTTTAATACCAATCATTTACTGAACTATTGATTTTGTCAATAAAGTTGTAAAATAAACTTATATAATATTTTATTGTTATTATTTTAGATTCTGAGCGCAGCGTGCAATATTAATATAATTAAATGCACTCAGGATTTGAATAATAACAGTATCACATCATTGTATTACTATAGGTGTAACAAAAGAATTATTATACAAAAAATAATACTGTAATTAAAAAAAATTTAATTTTCCTCAGATGACTTTTCATCTGATTGTTGTATTATAACAGCTCTACGGTTGGTCTTCAAATTATTGTAGAATTGATGATATATGGGATCTATTAATGGAAGTAAAGAAATAAGTTCCTTTTTCTTTTCAGGGTCAACAGGTAAAGGTCCTGAGTATGTTTGTGGAAATTGTATGTTGGCTACTGCACCTGTCAATAATTCAGCTCTATTTCTAGTAATTTTTGGTCCTTTTCTTAAGTCCAGAATACAAAATGACGCTTCTTTATTTAATGTATACTTAAATTTAATAACTCCAAAGGTTTTTTCATACCTCATCCATGTCATTTTTAACCAATTGGCTTTTTCTTTATCAGTATCAACAGTCCTTTTTACTAATGGTCCAGATAAAAATATAGAAAATGATTTGAAATCTATTTGTTCCATTTCTATGACCTTCAGGGGTATTTTGCCTCTCACATTTCTAACAAAATTGTACCAGTCTATAGGTATTGATATAGTTGACTCAGATTATTTTTTACAACGTTTGATTCTTGAATGATCGCTATCATATTTAAGATGTGTATGTCCCGGAACCAAAAACTTCTGGTCCATAGTTTGAAGAGAAGAATGATTCTGAAGATCTAACATAAACATCAGTGCGACGTTCATATTACGGTTTTGGCCGGAACAAGTGTCAGAATAAGTTATAAGGTGGGTGATGTTGGTATCGATATTACTGTTTATGAATTTATGTAAAATAGAAGCTATTTGGTTTGATCCTCTTCCTGCTATGGCTTCGTGTCACATATAACAGTGAGATTAATTTTGGCCTAGTCTCTAATTGTTTCATTGTATGTCCAGAGTTGGCGCTTGTAGAACACGACATCGGTTTTTAGGTCAGGTGTTGGCAAACACTGTTGCATGTCAAAAACAATAAATTTTAAAGATGAAGTAGTTGCTAATAATTGTTTGCCTTCTTTTTTCGAATTATATCATCGCAGGTTTTACAAGTATCTTTTCGTTGGGGCAGTCGATATAATAAAAATAACAATAATAATAATAATAATAATAATATTATTTGGAATTAAATGAAAAGTGGTAAAACATGATATGTGCCATTTTTAGAAATTATCAAGTAATGACCATTATAATTATTTGTGACAAATCCTGTTAAGTGATTTATCATATTTTACCGCAATAACGTTCGGGCAAATGAATTGAGGAAAATAAATAAAACCAAACTCTTGTACAATATCATTGTAATATAGTACTCTTTAGTAATATTGTGAAATTAACAGCAAAACCGGTTGTAACTTTGAAAACATTCAACATAAACTATATCTACACATATTGCAGTGATAATAGTTTTTTCCAATTTGTTTACCAACATCAACAAACAAAAAATACGATACCCCGTTAAACAAAAATGTATTTTTGCAATTTGTTTTGCATGAGTATTAACCATTTTTAGACAACAATGTTACACCAACAACAGACAGTTTTTTACTTTAAATGCCATATCTGAGAAGGAATAGGATTTATATATATATCTTTTTTTTTTTTATGGGGTCTTACATTGACACGATAACCTGTGTACCAATTATATGAGTA
This sequence comes from Adelges cooleyi, assembly GCF_023614345.1. Taxonomy (NCBI): domain Eukaryota; kingdom Metazoa; phylum Arthropoda; class Insecta; order Hemiptera; family Adelgidae; genus Adelges; species Adelges cooleyi. The sequence goes on from NW_026095977.1 coordinate 1,892,714, forward strand.
GCATCTGTTTTGCTGTTCAAATGTATGCGATTAGTACTTAAGTATTCGGTGTTCGGACAAAAATTGTACGGCTAAAATGTTTACAAAAAATAATTATGAACTCGGCAGAATATAGGTTATTCGTATAGCATAGTGCTGTTGATAGACGTTTATCATTGATATACAAATTATTAATTCAGCCTGTAATCATAAAGCAGTAAACGGTATTATGAATTTAGTTCTAGAGATTCATAAAAAATATTATGTAAACAATTTTTTTTTTTTGCGAATATCGTAATACAGCTTTTATTGAAAAACGGAAACGTCCTACTTTTTATGAACTTTGGAGATATCCATGTATTTATTGTTAACAATAAATTAAACTTGTTTTCGCTTCATATATGGGCCAAATATAATATAAATATGTTATTTCTTATATCATATTATTTTTCTTGACTATTTTTCAACGCACTTTATATTATACAGTCTAAACCCTTAATAAAATATTTTATTCAGCTGTTGGAATCCTATTATGTACGTTAAAATATATTTTATCAGTACTTAAATAAAGTCAATAAATATATTGAAGTATAAAATGTAATGTATCCTAGAAGATACTATGATTCGCTCACCGCAATTATTGGTTGTATCCAAAAAGATACATAACCCTAATGGTAAAATTCATAAAATTGTATAAACAATCATATATAATATATATATATATATATATATTTTTTTTTTTGTTCTATTAGGAATTTAATACTTTATTACGGTAAATAAAATAACCATTTTTAAACTTTGCTAATTTCTTCTATACGGTATGATTGGGTTGGACTGTACTGGTTTAGTCGTTTAGACTGTGCTTGGTTTGGAGGTGCTTATCCCTGTACTTGGATTGGAGTAAGATTTAGCCTCAGTTAAATAAGAAACCCTTAAATCTAGAAACTACTCAATTAATAAATCGAAATAAAAATCAAATCTCAACCGTCCTAGAGGAAGGGCTAACCAGTGTTTTATTTGATGTGTACGTTTTACTTTGAAAAAGTATACAAGACAATTGGAACACACAATAATCGACGAAAACACGTTGTTATTGTACTTTAAGTTTGTACACGTTTTACTACTCGGCGAACGGTTGGTCTGTATATTTATAAACAATGTGTTTTTCATATAAAATTGTTTTGCATCGAACCAAACCAAACGTCCATGAATCATAGTTTTTATTTACTCTACAACACTTGGATTCTCTCAAAGGCCTATGTTTTTTTTTACTATATTTTACTTCGATTGAATCAATATTGTACCGTCCCGAGAGTAATGCATTCGTATGTGAGAACATAATACTGTAATATTCCGATGTACAAATTTCCGGTCTAGTCGTTTTGAAAACGTGTAAATTATTTTCGATTCACCTTATCCCGTTCGGCAATCTTCCATGATGATTTTTGGAGTGATCAGACTGTTGATTTGTGTGCTTTTTGTTGCCCTGGTCTGTAGCAACGGCTACGACGGTTTGGACAGAAAACCAGTGCGTTTAAGTTCGATCGATTTAGTAAAGATGGTGCCCGAACCACTGACGGCCATCATCGACGCCCATCTCAGAGACCATTTATACTGCACCGAAGGACTGGTGAAATGTCGGTCAAATAAAATTGAACCTATCCACCGCCGATGTATATTCGACTTGATCAAGACCAAACTTACCGAGGAGTTGACGACCCATTTGAAGCTCTACATAAATTATTTGTTGGACGAACGGCAAATACTGAAGGAACCGAACGATGCAAATATTGTAAAAACGCTGGACACCGTCCAGCGCCATGTCGTGGTGCTGTCAGGCTTTTTGGCATTCCTGTACAACCACGGAGCTGAAATTACCGAATTGATGGACACGTACGTTGCACTATAGTAATTTTATTTATTGGATCGGGACACGAGGGCGAGAGGCGGGGAGCTCACAGGTCTCACAGGAATTATTATAACTGAAAGCATAGAATTAATTTAATAAACTATAGATAAACAATGCACATGGAACGACTGAAGGCTCTTTTTGTAGTTAGTTTTTCTGTCAATAATGCTCAGAATTAATTTCAAACATATGCTTGCCGGTGGATCACATATATTTTATTCTGTTTTTAGCTAGGCACACGTTTCCACCACCCTTCCCGCCGTTCAGAGCTTCCAGTGTCCCAAATCCCCACTAAAATATTTGTGTTGAATGCTTTTCTTATCATGTCATGGCCGTTGTTTATCTATAGTATATTTTATATATGCTGAAAATAATAGAATCACTTTTAAATAAACGCTTCGATGCGAATCTGTAACCAGTCCCTTTACTAACATACTCAAAATTCCACTCAACCTCTCCTGCTAATTTGTTTAGGGGGTTAAACACCCCTAAAATCGGGTTTTTCAAAATTCGCGAAAAATATTATTATCACGAAAGTTGTTCTTCGCATAATTCACTTTTTTTTTGCTTCTTATACATTATTATGTAAGTGCAAAGTTAGTTCGGAAACGTACTTCTAGACTTCATTCAATGTGATATTTAAATGTTATTGTATAGTGCCAATCTAAACCTAACTTCAGACTAAAGTTCAAACCTAAATCTCTAAAATTTTGCTTGAAAAAATGAAATAAAGAGAAATGTCCATCCCTTCTAGCGGAAAGGGCTTATGATATTTTTTTGGTTTATCAATGTTTATCAGTAGTATCACCGTGTATAAAGAATATTCTATACACATTTAAAACTAATTGGACTCGCTATGTAAAGTTTATATAGCACCGTTGTTTTAAAATTAAAAATATGTATATCTTCCTGCTTTTAAGGAAAAAAGATGCATTCTTTAAATTTTTGGCACAATGAAGTTCTTTTCAGATACGATTTAAGATCTATAAAGTTGCGACAAGAAGAAATTGGTTCAGCGGTTTAGAATTTATTGTGGGTACGGACACAAAAATAAGAAACAAACTCAAAAAAATTAAACCATTTTAAATACAATACCTTTTCAGCTCCGCATCAAGTCATCATCTGGATGCAAACAGTCCATAAACAGATAGAAAAATGTCAACCACTCAAATTTTGTGGTGACTTACAATAATTGATGTATATTATGTTAAACCCTTTTTTTTATTTTTCTTTGACATAACCTCTCAATGACTAGTAGACAATTCAAATAAAGCCAATACTTCTCGGAGATTGACATAGGCAGTGAATTCACTAACAAATTCAAACTTAAAAATCAACCAAAAAATATAACATTTTCGGTTTAAAAAATATTCTTAAAGATAAAATATGACACATTTGATTGATCCCTATTACTTGTACAGTAATTGCACTAATGTTCAAAATATCATCGGTTTTTTTTTTTAGATTTTCCAATCACTTTTAATACTAGATCGATGACTTCCGGGGCTGCTCTCTAGATTAAATATTTTTGTTTGGTTGAGATTTTGGACGGGGCTGGGGGGGAGAGAGGTACTAGTTGAAAAAGTTATATCACAGGATTGATCTATACTGTACTTGTTGTCAACTGCTCTTGTTTTTTGAATGTGCTCGGTTTGGACCGTACCAGTATAAACCCGCGTATCTAGAATAGTAATACATTTTTTTTTCTTTCTATTAGATATTTACTGCTGAGCGACATCACGACAGTGTACCACCGATCATCCAGTAAGGAGAATTTCGTCGAAGCGTTAAAAGCCAAATCGTACGAACCGTCGGAGACTATACCCACGGCCGGAGTCCACCGAAGGTTGTTCGAGAAGTATGATAACAATTTTTCCCCATTTACCCTTACCTATTATTATATACATCAGAAATTTTGGATGACGCCCAAAACGCTAAAATGGAAACAACTGATGGAGTCCACGACGGATGCGGCTGAACTGGTCAAGCAAAAGGTGGCCGTGGGCATCAGCGAGTTGACATTCAAACAGTGGTACGACCAGGTGATCGTCGCCTCAACCGATTCGGTGGAAGTGTTTAGATTTTACACACAAGTATCGGACGCGGTAACCAACATAATCTTAGACGCTACCACGGTAATCATTGGTGGTTTCATCCAACTGTTGAGACTGCTCGCTTCGAACGTAGGTCTTAGTCCGAGCCAAATCCGGGAACATGTCGCTTCGGCGTTTTACAAAGTCAAGGACTTAAGCAAGGCGGCAGCAACGTTTGTGCGGTACTCGTCCGACTATTATCACCTGATCAGACCGATAGAAGAGTTGGAAAACCCGTTTAATGTTTTGAAATACGCTCTAGCGATTGGATTGACCAAACCCAATCGACTGACCCCCGAACGAATGTGGCCGATGGCAGCCAACTTGGAAAAAAAGGCCAATAACATTTTGCAAATCCATTCGGACCCGTCGGAGAAACGCACCGTTACAGATATACTCGACGACATGCAAAAGGCATCTGTCCATACCCAAGCGGTAATCAAAATAATCAAGCCTGTTGAACTATAATGATTGTATTGCATTGTCTTGAAAAAATATAGCTTTACTGTTTTACCTGCCAAAATAAGTGTGTGTGTGTGTGTATTAAATGCATTGTTTAACCTTATGAGACGTTGAGTAGTTCAAGATAAAAAAATTCCCCTGTATTGTTTAGTAATTTTACATATTTTAAGTACAAAAACAATTGTTGTGTTTCCTTTTCATTTGTTAATTTTTTTTTTCAAACAAACTATGGCGTAATCATCGTATTACCTATTTAAACGTAGATATGCAAAAGGCATCTGTCCATACCCAAGCGGTAATCAAAATAATCAAGCCTGTTGAACTATAATGATTGTATTGCATTGTCTTGAAAAAATATAGCTTTACTGTTTTACCTGCCAAAATAAGTGTGTGTGTGTGTGTGTATATTAAATGTATTGTTAAACCTTATGAGACATTGAGTAGTTCAAGATAAAAAAAACCCCTTTGTATTTTTTAATAATTTTACATATTTTAAATACAAAAATAATTTATGTGTTTCCTTTTCATTTTTTAATTGTTTTTTTTTTTTTTACAAACAAACTTACTTTACAAACAAGCGATTTAATAACCACTTACTGTTATTATAATAATAATATACCTATGCCTTGTTGTTGTTTTATGGCTGTGGTCAGCCTAATAAGGATGTCATACTTTGCATGTACATACATTAACTGAGCTTTGTAATGACCTAACTGGCGATTCCACTGTGCTTAACCCGGTTAAAAACATGTGCTGACATTTAAATTATATCATTCAAGAGTAACAGACCGTAAGCTGCAAACAAAATTTCAATAATTTTTTAATACATTACTAATGATGCTTCCACACGAAATTTAGTGTTCTTCAAATTTTATTTCAAAATAGTATTGTTTAAATATTGAAAATGTGTTTTGAAAAGTTTATACAAAATCACATATTTGAAACATTAGACTTAATAATATTGAAAGCATGTTAGACTAACATATTGAAAAAAATTCAATTTATTTGACGTTTGGGGTTTTATCAAATGTTCTGACCAATTCGAAGATTGTGTGTTATTTTATTTCTTAAGAGGTACATTATTTAACTAAAAGTGCTAAGAGTGTGTTCAATTCATAGGAGGATAAAACGTATCATCGGCCGTTCTCACTAGTTTGCCTTAAAATTGAGAGAATGCAAATAAAAATAATGAAAAAATATATTCAACTCAATTAGTATAATTTGCACATTATAATATATATAAATATATGTTTTTAGTAATGGTGGGACTAATCGAATTTTTTATTCGAATATTCGATCTGATTTTCGAATATTCGAATACTTTATCATTTTCTTTGCAGGGTTAATGAGTTAAAAAAAAAAAATAATTAAGAGACAACTAAGGTGTCCTTGATCTATTTTTAATAATTTTTTAACAAAATAAATATAATTACAAAGAATTATTCTTTTGACAAAATAAATATTATTACTTATTACAACAAAAAAGATTTTAACAATTTATATAGATATATAATTACAAAAAAACATAAATTTGAAAAAAAAATAATATCGAAAATTTGAATATTTGAATTATTTGATTACTATTCGAATATTCGAATTATTTTCATACTAATAGTATTATTCGAATAATTCGAATAATAGAGAAATTCGATTCGAGGTCTCAGCCTTAGTATTTACAAATAATAAAGCTATTATTTTTTTACAAATATTCTATAACTGTAGTTAGATACACGAATACGTATTATTATAAACTTATTTTTCAAGTCGCATTTCATTGTAGATGGATGATATTTCCAATGTAATCGCCCTCGTGTCTTTTAAGATATTTTCCAGTTTTTCGGCCGTTTGAGTTTCGACAACGGCAATGCCGAGCTGCTCCTCTGCTGGGTCCGGGAAATTCACTGGTTTACAAAGTGCTGGTTTATAGATATCACGAACCTGGTTAATTCCCGTTCCAACACATTTTTTTCCAGTAAGTCTAAGCCACGTTTAATGACTAGGTCGAGACCCACGATGACGTTCAATTATAATAAGGCTATTACTTTGGTCGAGTCCACCTCGTCAGTTATTTCTATGTATCTGTGCTGCAGAGTTTTGCCACTGATCAAAGACGTCAAATGCTAAACGGTCATGTATTTCATCAGGGTCTTCCACTTATGTTTGTCGGTGTACAACCAGCCACACCCAAAACGTTGATTGTAGAAATCTATGTAATTGACAATTTTCGTTTTCGCTTTAACCAATAGATCTAAGTACGGTTTTGGCGGTACGACCTCACCACTGATCTGAAACCATTCGATGTTTGTCTTCTTCTTGATCGAGTCGAGAACTTTTTCTTAACACGTTGATGGACACTCATAATTTTTAAAAATTTCCAATACTGAATAGTTCGCCCAATAGTCGAGTTTCTTTATCATCTGACACCATTGAAAAGATCACTGCTATAGCTGTAATACCATAACATGAATTTTTCATATTACTACTATAGCACTAATGCCACCAAAATTTCAAAATATTATATTACTGCTATAGCAGTAATGACCGTCAATGTGTTAAAATCGTCTCCGTACTTGTCAATTTCGTACTATGCTTGGTGTACGAACATGATGTCCCTGAGAAACAGGTACCTGACAAATCAAACATTCCCGTGGACGTTATTAAATTGCAGTTGCCCCGACCAGAGGGTATACAATACATGAAATACTAGACCAACTGACGTTTCTACGGCTGATATAAGCCTTTAAAAATCTATAGAAAATTCACATGGACAGAGTTCTAGGAGCGTTTTTGTTAAGTTTATTTTGGTATTCGGTAATAATGGCGATGGATTTATCTTAGAGTTAACAGACTTTAAGTAAGTACCTGTCTAGGGCTTGAGTAACGTTGACTCCGTTGTCGTATAGATATTCCAGGCAAGTGTTCAATCGCAACACCATCAATTGGTAGCCGAATCATCTGAATCACCATGCCATCTAAGTAAACAAATTTTGGCGAATAAGGTCGAAAAAAAACACTTTTTGTATTACATTGAAACATAATAATATTATAACCACACAAGGTGTACCTCATCTTTTATTTTTTCATAACGCCGAGAACAGAAAACCATAGTATAATTTTAAAAATAAATATACGCACCTACAAATTGGTTCCACGAGAATTCTCCTAGCCCAGACGCTTCAACTTAAATTAATTTAATTGAATTAAGAAATAACGTTGCTTGTTAATATTGCATTTTTACAAGACAAAACAATCATGATCATCAGCTATCGTTTTTTTTTTAAGCAGAATTTCAAAAGTCACCCCTAATTTTTAAATACTGACCGGGAATTTTTTTAATTTCTCAATACAGGATTAAAAATAATAAAAATAATATTCGTAACATTTCGATAGCGGTTCTTAGAGTTCTTTGTGTTCTGATAATGACATTTAACTCCGAATGATGCATGTTATGTTTTTTTTATTTCCAAAGAGGTACACTATTTTTCCTAATTATGCTAAGAGCATGTACAATTCAGAGAAGGATTAACGTAAAAATGGCCGTTCTCGACAGTTTGGTTTTAAGTAGGGAATATAGTCCAGAAAAATAACTCAATTCAAATAATTCGTATATTAAATTATATATAAATGTATGTTTTTTTATAACTAATAATATTTTTTTTTTAACAATTATACTACAATTGTGAAAGGATACATACATATATATATTATTCAAATGTGTATAACTATTTTTCAAATAACATTACTTTGCTATATACTGATGTTCCCAGCAAAATCCCCCTCATGTCTTTTAAGATTTTTTTTAGTTTTTCGGTCGTTTCATTTTCAGTAACGACAATATCGAGGTGCTTCTCTGGGTCTGACGCATTCACGGGCTTTACGAAGTCCGGTTTCACTAATTTCATGAGCGAAGTTAAATCCTCTTCCAACATTTGTTTTCCCACAACTTCAAAGCCCTGATTAACAATAGGTTCGATAGCCACGATAGCGTTTAATAATAATTCCGACGGACATTTCAAATGAAGCGTGGATATCATAAAGCGTTTCAACGATTTTAAGACGTTTAACTGTTGTGATAAAACTGTGATTACGGATTTCAAACCATTGTGTCTGATTGGATAGTTTAGTGAACCTTTGTCCATCATTACCAGCAAGTAGTCGACGAACAGCGAAATAATGTCAGAAGCTTTTTGGGCTAACATAACGGTAACCGTTTCGGCGACTTCCGCGTAAAAGGCTATTACTTTGGTCGAGTCCACCTCGGCTGCAATGTCTTTGTATCTCTGCTGCAGAGTTTTGCCGCTGATCGAAGACATCAAGTGCTGAATGGTCATGTATTTCATCAGGCTCTTCCACTTAAGTTTGTCGGTGTACAACCAGCCACACCCGTATCGTTGGTTGTAGAAATCTATGTAACCGACAATTTTCGTTTTCGCTTCAACCAACAGATCTAAGTACGATTTTGGCGGTACGACCTCACCACTGATCTGAAGCCATTCGATGTTTGTCTTCTCCTTGATCAAGGCCAAAACGTTTTCTTCTTGTAAATATGGTCCGTAGGTATCGGTGTCGTACACGGCTCGGTATACGAAGATGATGTCACTGAGAAACAGGTACCTGTCAAAACAAACATTTGCAATGGACGTTAGTAAATGGGAGTCGCCACGACGAGGATGAATTACCTTATTGAATAAACTCCTAGATCTTTGTGCAAGTGAATATTCTATAGTTTTTAAAATTCACTTAGACAGAGTTCTAGAAGCCTTTTTGTTAAGGCCACCTTCAGCTCTTGTAAAGTATCACGTTAAGTGTACATATCAATCATGGAAGTAAATTTCTAATAACTGATAACCCTTATTGGAAGTACAAGGTTATACAAAGTTCTACAGGGTCAAATAGGATGCCGTTTATTTAAGTTATTGGCTTACGTTATTCAAAGTTATGAAATAAGTATTTAACTAGTTGTGGTTAATATAAAGAAGGCAATGGAGTTACCTAAGAGTTTTCATGGCTTATGTAAGTACCTGTCTATTGCTTGAGTGACGTTGGCTCTGTTGTCGTACAGATACTTCAGGCAAGTGTTTAGCTTAAACACCGTCGATTGGATTTTGAACAGAAATGTTTCCAAAGACATAGTGTAGTCTCTTAACCGAATTATCTGGATAACAATGCCGGTGAACCAATCTAGCAGATCCGTCACATCCTCGGCCACTAATTCAAATATCAAGTTTACCGCGAGACTACGGTATTCCATATCTTGTATTTCGCATACGTTAATGCCTTCGATATATATTTTATTATCCGTTAACTTTGCCTCTACTTTTTTCATTAGAAAGTCAGGGACTTTCAACAAGTCGTCCATCTCTTCGTCCACGTTGACCGGACGGCGCACGATCTGGCACGAACCGTCGGCAAAAACCAATAGACTGGCCAATATCGTGGAACATAAACAAAATAATTGTAAAGAGAACTTCATATTTTTTTCTTTTAGCAAGTCGGCTTATAGTAAGTATCAAGTAAACTGTGGAGCAGTCGCACCAAGAACAAAATTTCAACATTTTCGGTTGTTTTTTCAAGTGTCACGAATAAAAACAAATATCTACAAAAACAACTTTGAACTAAGTCGCAAAAATAAACTCATGTGTATTACTTTTATAACACAAAATTATAATAACAAAAATTGTGTTACAACTTCTGTTTTTTTTAACGCCCGTAAACACAATAACAAAATATGATTTAAAAAACAATCATACTTACCAACAAAATCTTCACAGTGAATACTCTCAACCCCGAATTTTAAAACTTAGAAAAAATAATTTTTGTTTGTTTTATTACCATGTTTAACGCTAGCATATCTATCCCAGATTCTAAGAGAGTTAAAATTTACCTGAGAATATCATTATTTAATGAAAGGTGTCATTGTTGGCTTTAATACCTATTGAATATAGTGTACTGCAAAGTATGAATTTGAAAGACTGAAATTCTCCCAGAATTTTTTTTTTTTTTAAGTCAGTACAGTGTGGTCGGAGGAAAGTAGTGACAGAGCATATCAGAACGGGAGAGGAAAATTCACTTGAAAAAAGCTAGTACAGTTGGGTCGGGTACAGTGAGGACGGGGAAGTGACGGGTCTAAAAGAATTATTATAACTAAAAATGATAAAAGCACTTTTGTGATTAGTATGTTCTGACCAACCCAGTAAGAAAGTATTAGAGTGAGGTGCAGTATTTACAAATTAGCAAAAAGCGTTATTTGAAAGTGATTTTATCCGAGTATGCCAGTACAGTGAGGTTGAGGCATAATAGGATCAAAGCATAATGGAGACGGACAGGTTATTGGTCTACAGGAATTAAAGAAATACTATACGAGTACATAATGTAAAGCTATTTTTTTTTCGTTGATTACATAGAGATAAAAATTCAAATTACGGTGCGTTTGAATAACCCAAAGTTAAACTACGAAAAGGTGTTAGCACTAACAGTAAAAACAAATCACATTTTCTGAAGAGTCTACAGGCTGATTAATTTTGGGTAAAACACTAGTTTTCTCTGAAAATATTAATATTTTGAATATTATTTTTTTAGATACACTATATTTTTCAATAATTTGAAATTGTTTAATCTCTATCCCTTATACGATAAAAAGGGTCCATGTTGACTTTTTAAAATGACAACATATAATTTTAATTCCATAAATTTGTAGGAAAACAATTTCGAAATATGTTATCGTTTCAATTTTTAATTTTCATCTATCTGTTCGTTAGCTATGTTTGTAAAGATGTTTCTTTTTCTCCTAAATATTGTCATATTTCTTTGGTGTCCTCAAAACCGGTAGCCCATAAAAATTCTTATTTATGCTCGCATTGTCCGATAGGTGAGTACACCGATAACCAAACACAATAACGAATGTCGCAGATGGCAGCCAACTTGGAAAAAAAGGCCAATAACATTTTGCAAATCCATTCGGACCCGTCGGAGAAACGCACCGTTACAGATATACTCGACGACATGCAAAAGGCATCTGTCCATACCCAAGCGGTAATCAAAATAATCAAGCCTGTTGAACTATAATGATTGTATTGCATTGTCTTGAAAAAATATAGCTTTACTGTTTTACCTGCCAAAATAAGTGTGTGTGTGTGTGTATTAAATGCATTGTTTAACCTTATGAGACGTTGAGTAGTTCAAGATAAAAAAATTCCCCTGTATTGTTTAGTAATTTTACATATTTTAAATACAAAAACAATTGTTGTGTTTCCTTTTCATTTGTTAACTTTTTTTTTTCAAACAAACTATGGCGTAATCATCGTATTACCTATTTAAACGTAGATATGCAAAAGGCATCTGTCCATACCAAAGCCGTAATCAAAATAATCAAGCCTGTTGAACTATAATGATTGTATTGCATTGTCTTGAAAAAATATAGCTTTACTGTTTTACCTGCCAAAATCAGTGTGTGTGTGTGTGTGTATATTAAATGTATTGTTAAACCTTATGAGACATTAAGTAGTTCAAGATAAAAAAAACCCCTTTGTATTTTTTAATAATTTTACATATTTTAAATACAAAAATAATTTATGTGTTTCCTTTTCATTTTTTAATTGTTTTTTTTTTTTTACAAACAAACTTACTTTACAAACAAGCGATTTAATAACCACTTACTGTTATTATAATAATAATATACCTTTGCTTGTTGTTGTTTTATTGCTGTGGTCAGCCTAATAAGGATGTCATACTTTGCATGTACATACATTAACTGAGCTTTGTAATGACCTAACTGGCGATTCCACTGTGCTTAACCCGGTTAAAAACATGTGCTGACATTTAAATTATATCATTCAAGAGTAACAGACCGTAAGCTGCAAACAAAATTTCAATAATTTTTTAATACATTACTAATGATGCTTCCACACGAAATTTAGTGTTCTTCAAATTTTATTTCAAAATAGTATTGTTTAAATATTGAAAATGTGTTTTGAAAAGTTAATACAAAATCACATATTTGAAACATTAGACTTAATAATATTGAAAGCATGTTAGACTAACATATTGAAAAAATTTCAATTTATTTGACGTTTGGGGTTTTATCAAATGTTCTGACCAATTCGAAGAACGCGTGTTTTTTATTTGTTAAGACATTATTTACTTAAAAGTGTGTTCATTTTAGAGGAGGATAAAACGTATCATCGGCCGTTCTCACTAGTTTGCCTTAAAATTGAGAGTATGCAAATAAAAATAATGAAAAAATATATTCAACTCAATTAGTATAATTTGCACATTATAATATATATAAATATATGTTTTTAATAATGGTGGGACTAATCGAATTTTTTATTCGAATATTCGATCTGATTTTCGAATATTCGAATACTTTATCATTTTTTTTGCAGGATTAATTAGATTAAAAAAAAATAATTAAGAGACAACTAAGGTGTCCTTGGTCTATTTTTAATAATTTTTCAACAAAATAAATTTAATTACAAAGAATTATTCTTTTGACAAAATAAATATTATTACTTATTACAACAAAAAAGATTTTAACAATTTATATAGATATATAATTACAAAAAAACATAAATTTGAAAAAATATTCGAAAATTTGAATATTTGAATTATTTGATTACTATTCGAATATTCGAATTATTTTCATACTAATAGTATTATTCGATTATTCGAATAATTCGAATAATAGAGAAATTCGATTCGAGGTCTCAGCCTTAGTATTTACAAATAATAAAGCTATTATTTTTTTACAAATATTCTATAACTGTAGTTAGATACACGAATACGTATTATTATAAACTTATTTTTCAAATCGCATTTCATTGTAGATGGATGATATTTCCAATGTAATCGCCCTCGTGTCTTTTAAGATATTTTCCAGTTTTTCGGCCGTTTGAGTTTCGACAATGGCAATGCCGAGTTGCTCCTCTGCTGGGTCCGTGAAATTCACTGGTTTACGAAGTGCTGGTTTATAGATATCACGAACCTGGTTAATTCCCGTTCCAACACATTTTTTTCCAGTAAGTCTAAGCCACGTTTAATGACTAGGTCGAGACCCACGATGACGTTCAATTATAATAAGGCTATTACCTTGGTCGAGTCCACCTCGTCAGTTATTTCTATGTATCTGTGCTGCAGAGTTTTGCCACTGATCAAAGACGTCAAATGCTAAACGGTCATGTATTTCATCAGGGTCTTCCACTTATGTTTGTCGGTGTACAACCAGCCACACCCAAAATGTTGATTGTAGAAATCTATGTAATTGACAATTTTCGTTTTCGCTTTAACCAATAGATCTAAGTACGGTTTTGGCGGTACGACCTCACCACTGATCTGAAATCTGACCTCACCACTGATCGATGTTTGTCTTCTTCTTGATCGAGTCGAGAACTTTTTCTTAACACGTTGATGGACACTCATAATTTTTAAAAATTTCCAATACTGAATAGTTCGCCCAATAGTCGAGTTTCCTTTATCATCTGACACCATTGAAAAGATTACTGCTATAGCTGTAATACCATAACGTGAATTTTTCATATTACTACTATAGCACTAATGCCACCAAAATTTCAAAATATCATATTACTGCTATAGCAGTAATGACCGTCAATGTGTTAAAATCGTCTCCGTACTTGTCGATTTCGTACTATGCTTGGTGTATGAACATGATGTCCCTGAAAAACAGGTACCTGACAAATCAAACATTCCCGTGGACGTTAGTAAATTGGAGTTGCCCCGACCAGAGGATATACAATACATGAAATACTAGACCAACTGACGTTTCTACGGCTGATATAAGCCTTTAAAAATCTATAGAAAATTCACATGGACAGAGTTCTAGGAGCGTTTTGGTATTCGGTAATAATGGCGATGGTTTTTTCTTAGAGTTAACAGACTTTAAGTAAGTACCTGTCTAGGGTTTGAGTAACGTTGACTCCGTTGTCGTATAGATATTCCAGGCAAGTGTTCAATCGCAACACCATCAATTGGTAGCCGAATCATCTGAATCACCATGCCATCTAAGTAAACAAATTTTGGCGAATAAGGTCGAAAAAAAACACTTTTTTGTATTACATTGAAACATAATAATATTATAACCACACAAGGTGTACCTCATCTTTTATTTTTTCATAACGCCGAGAACAGAAAACCATAATATAATTTTAAAAATAAATATACGCACCTACAAATTGGTTCCACGAGAATTCTCCTAGCCCAGACGCTTCAACTTAAATTTAATTTAATTGAATTAAGAAATGAACGCTGCTTGTTAATATTGCGTTTTTACAAGACAAAACAATCATGATCATCAGCTATCGTTTTTTTTTTTAAGCAGAATTTCAAAAGTCACCCCTAATTTTTAATTTTTCTCAATACAGGATTAAAAATAATAATATTTGTAACATTTCGATAGCGGTTCTTAGAGTTCTTTGTGTTCTGATAATGACATTTAACTCGAATGATGCATGTTTTGTTTTTTTATTTTATAAGAGGTACACTATTTTCCTAATTATGCTAAGAGCATGTACAATTCAGAGAAGGATTAACGTAAAAATGGCCGTTCTCGACAGTTTGGTTTTAAGTAGGGAATATAGTCCAGAAAAATAACTCAATTCAAATAATTCGTATATTAAATTATATATAAATGTATGTTTTTTTATAACTAATAATATTTTTTTTTTAACAATTATACTACAATTGTGAAAGGATACATACATATATATATTATTCAAATGTGTATAACTATTTTTCAAATAACATTACTTTGCTATATACTGATGTTCCCAGCAAAATCCCCCTCATGTCTTTTAAGATTTTTTTTAGTTTTTCGGTCGTTTCATTTTCAGTAACGACAATATCGAGGTGCTTCTCTGGGTCTGACGCATTCACGGGGTTTACGAAGTCCGGTTTCACTAATTTCATGAGCGAAGTTAAATCCTCTTCCAACATTTGTTTTCCCACAACTTCTAAGCCCTGATTAACAATAGGTTCGATAGCCACGATAGCGTTCAATAATAATTCCGACGGACATTTCAAATGAAGCGTGGATATCATAAAGCGTTTCAACGATTTTAAGACGTTTAACTGTTGTGATAAAACTGTGATTACGGATTTCAAACCATTGTGTCTGATTGGATAGTTTAGTGAACCTTTGTCCATCATTACCAGCAAGTAGTCGACGAACAGCGAAATAATGTCAGAAGCTTTTTGGGCTAACATAACGGTAACCGTTTCGGCGACTTCCGCGTAAAAGGCTATTACTTTGGTCGAGTCCACCTCGTCAGTTATTTCTATGTATCTGTGCTGCAGAGTTTTGCCGCTGATCGAAGACATCAAGTGCTGAATGGTCATGTATTTCATCAGGCTCTTCCACTTAAGTTTGTCGGTGTACAACCAGCCACACCCGTATCGTTGGTTGTAGAAATCTATGTAACCGACAATTTTCGTTTTCGCTTCAACCAACAGATCTAAGTACGATTTTGGCGGTACGACCTCACCACTGATCTGAAGCCATTCGATGTTTGTCTTCTTCTTGATCAAGGCCAAAACGTTTTCTTCTTGTAAATATGGTCCGTAGGTATCGGTGTCGTACACGGCTCGGTATACGAAGATGATGTCACTGAGAAACAGGTACCTGTCAAAACAAACATTTGCAATGGACGTTAGTAAATGGGAGTCGCCACGACGAGGATGAATTACCTTATTGAATAAACTCCTAGATCTTTGTGCAAGTGAATATTCTATAGTTTTTAAAATTCACTTAGACAGAGTTCTAGAAGCCTTTTTGTTAAGGCCACCTTCAGCTCTTGTAAAGTATCACGTTAAGCGTACATATCAATCATGGAAGTAAATTTCTAATAACTGATAACCCTTATTGGAAGTACAAGGTTATACAAAGTTCTACTGGGTCAAATAGGATGCCGTTTATTTAAGTTATTGGCTTACGTTATTCAAAGTTATGAAATAAGTATTTAACTAGTTGTGGTTAATATAAAGAAGGCAATGGAGTTACCTAAGAGTTTTCATGGCTTATGTAAGTACCTGTCTATTGCTTGAGTGACGTTGGCTCTGTTGTCGTACAGATACTTCAGGCAAGTGTTTAGCTTAAACACCGTCGATTGGATTTTGAACAGAAATGTTTCCAAAGACATAGTGTAGTCTCTTAACCGAATTATCTGGATAACAATGCCGGTGAACCAATCTAGCAGATCCGTCACATCCTCGGCCACTAATTCAAATATCAAGTTTACCGCGAGACTACGGTATTCCATATCTTGTATTTCGCATACGTTAATGCCTTCGATATATATTTTATTATCCGTTAACTTTGCCTCAACTTTTTTCATTAGAAAGTCAGGGACTTTCAACAAGTCGTCCATCTCTTCGTCCACGTTGACCGGACGGCGCACGATCTGGCACGAACCGTCGGCAAAAACCAATAGACTGGCCAATATCGTGGAACATAAACAAAATAATTGTAAAGAGAACTTCATATTTTTTTCTTTTAGCAAGTCGGCTTATAGTAAGTATCAAGTAAACTGTGGAGCAGTCGCACCAAGAACAAAATTTCAACATTTTCGGTTGTTTTTTCAAGTGTCACGAATAAAAACAAATATCTACAAAAACAACTTTGAACTAAGTCGCAAAAATAAACTCATGTGTATTACTTTTATAACACAAAATTATAATAACAAAAATTGTGTTACAACTTCTGTTTTTTTTAACGCCCGTAAACTCAATAACAAAATATGATTTAAAAAACAATCATACTTACCAACAAAATCTTCACAGTGAATACTCTCAACCCCGAATTTTAAAACTTAGAAAAAATAATTTTTGTTTGTTTTATTACCATGTTTAACGCTAGCATATCTATCCCAGATTCTAAGAGAGTTAAAATTTACCTGAGAATATCATTATTTAATGAAAGGTGTCATTGTTGGCTTTAATACCTATTGAATATAGTGTACTGCAAAGTATGAATTTGAAAGACTGAAATTCTCCCAGAATTTTTTTTTTTTTTAAGTCAGTACAGTGTGGTCGGAGGAAAGTAGTGACAGAGCATATCAGAACGGGAGAGGAAAATTCACTTGAAAAAAGCTAGTACAGTTGGGTCGGGTACAGTGAGGACGGGGAAGTGACGGGTCTAAAAGAATTATTATAACTAAAAATGATAAAAGCACTTTTGTGATTAGTATGTTCTGACCAACCCAGTAAGAAAGTATTAGAGTGAGGTGCAGTATTTACAAATTAGCAAAAAGCGTTATTTGAAAGTGATTTTATCCGAGTATGCCAGTACAGTGAGGTTGAGGCATAATAGGATCAAAGCATAATGGAGACGGACGGGTTATTGGTCTACAGGATATAAAGAAATACTATACGAGTACATAATGTAAAGCTATTTTTTTTTCGTTGATTACATCGAGATAAAAATTCAAATTACGGTGCGTTTGAATAACCCAAAGTTAAACGATGAAAAGGTGTTAGCACTAACAGTAAAACCAAATCACATTTTCTGAAGAGTCTACAGGCTGATTCATTTTGGGTAAAACACTAGTTGTCTCTGAAAACATTAATATTTTGAATATTATATTATTTTTTAGATACACAATATTTTTCAATAATTTGAAATTGTTTCAGCTCTATTCCTTATACGATAAAAAGGGCCCATGTTGACTTTTTAAAATGACAACATATAATTTTAATTCCATAAATTTGTAGGAAAACAATTTCGAAATATGTTATCGTTTCAATTTTTAATTTTCATCTATCTGTTCGTTAGCTATGTTTGTAAAGATGTTTCTTTTTCTCCTAAATATTGTCATATTTCTTTGGTGTCCTCAAAACCGGTAGCCCATAAAAATTCTTATTTATGCTCGCATTGTCCGATAGGTGAGTACACCGATAACCAAACACAATAAAATGTTTTGAGATAATGGTTGACCTTATCAGTACTAAATTATTATTTTATGAGATGATTGGTGTAATAAAACTACTCGTCTTTGTTGAACCGAATGAAAATATTAAGAAATATAGATAAAAATTCAAGTCTTTACAAAGTCATAACAAGCGAACAAATTTATTTAAATTCCAAACTCAAACACTAACGTTTTTTTAAATTTTTTGTCTATATTTTTATGGAGTTTAAAACATATGCTGCCATTTGAAAAAGTGATGTCCTACCCTTTTTTTCGTATAAGGGTCGGAGATACAAATTTTTACAGTATTGAAAATGTAGTACAATGTGTACCTAAAAGTATAGGAAATAACTTTTTTTTTAATGTTCATATTTTCCGAGAAAATTAGTGTCTTACCTAAAATAAATCACCCTGTATACGAATATCAAAAAAATAATAAAAAAACAGTAGAAACAGTACCTATATATTTTTTGTTTTCGTATTAGGTCGTATTTTGTTGAAAAAAATTGTAACCGTCTAAATTCTGCAAATAGCGTCACCACTACTGTTTTTTTTTGTCACTATACAAAAAAATTTTAATAGAAAAAAAAAATTATAACAAGAATAATAATAATAAGAACAATAAAAAATGTGTAAATCGATCTGTACAAAAAATTATTAAAAAAAAATGTAATTAATGTAAATAATAATTGTAATTAATGTTTAACTAATGACCCATGTTGTCGATGTTTCAAAAAAGATCAATATAAAAAAAAATTTGTAATAATTAATCCGGATCTAAGTCACAAAAGAAAATTGCATGTGCTTGTTTCGCTAAATTTCGTTTGAATGATATGGTTGCTATTTGCTGGACTTTGGTCAGCATAATATGTTGCATAAAATGATTAATAAACTGATGACCTAATTAATCAAAATTGTACAAACTCAAAAGCTTATAAAAAAAGATTTTAAAGCGGTAAAGTATCTTTTTTAGGAAGCCGTTTGTTAAATGCCTTTTAAAATTATATAAAACATAAAGCCAAAATCAGTTAATTCAAACTAGTATACCATCGATCATTTAAATCAACTGTTGTTGTAGCTGTTATAACAAGTAGTACATATTTTCGATAGGTAACGTTTCCTTATCATGAATTTGTATCGAATACAAATGTGCAAAATCTATGTTTTAATAATATAACAACCATGAACAGTTCCAAACAATTTTTGTAATTGTTATTTGCTATAGTGAATTTTACAAAACATAATACCTAATAATTGTGCGATGTGGTTGACCTATATTTGATCGGCTCTTTGTAAATGTGCTTAAATTTATTTTAATACAAACGTTTTTTTCCAATCTGAATTCGCTAAAGTATCAAATAACTTGCCATATGTGCTTACTGTTTATACAGATTTTTAAATGCTCAGCAGTGGTTCCTTAGTGTATAGTGTATGATTATAGTGTATGAAATGCTATACTTACAACCTCAAAGGTAATTTAGAATGTATAAAAAAAAAGTCAAAATACAAAGTATATTATTCGTATTTTAAATAGTTAGTCGTTTATTATATCACTGTTGAAAAATACTAAAACACCAACCTAGTACCAGAAAATTATATAATAGTTTCAATTTGCATTTATCTCAAATATTTTTATTAGTACATAGTGCAAAAATGCAATTATTTTCAATATATAAACGTTACGCGTTACGTTAATCGAACAGCCTGAACAGCCTAAATCATTTTCTTTCCACCGACCTTTGGATGACGTGAAAATGCTAATAAAACGACTTAAACTTACTCAAGTAGTCGGTAAATAATATAGTAGCCGTTAACGTTATAAATTACTAATACATTTTGGATACAATTTGTCGATGAGTACCAAAATTAGAAATATTTGCAGAAAAAGTTGTTAATACTGTAAAATGCACAAAACTTCAAATAATTGGAATTTTCATAGACTATTCGGTTAAGTATGAATTTTCCAAAAAAAACAAAATCTCTATTCAAAGTTCAAACCAACTCCATCTCCATTTCCAACTCCAACTCCATTCCCATCCCCATCCCCAACTCCGTTCCCATCCCCATCCCTTTACAACAATTTTCGTTATAATAAAAACTATTGATTTTTCCGGTTGTGTGCAAAAATAAAGACATAAAATGTCAAAAACAAAATTGTATGTACAATATTTCTAACTCAACATTTGCTTGTTAATATTGCACTTTAACAAAACTTGAAAACAATGGCATCAGTTATCGCTTATTTTTTTTAAACCTGAGTTTCAATTCGAAGGATGCATATTTTTTTTTATTTTTCTAAAAGCGCTAAGAACGTTTGCAGAACAGAGAAGGATTAAACGAAATTAATATATGGGCGTTCTCACCAGTTTGGCTTAAAGTTGGGAAAATGGTACATTAAAAATATTAAGCCCAATATTCGTAACATATATTAAAAAGAGATATTATAGTATGTTATTTTATATTTTATAGTATGATTTATTTACCATTATTCTATGATTGTAATAGGATAAACGTATACGTATTGAAATGCATAAAACAATTTTTTTAAATATTCATGAGAACTCTGCCAACTTCTGTTGTTGCCAAAGAAGCCACCCTGATATCTTTTATAATTTTTTTCAGTTTTTCAGTCGGTTCCGTTTCAGTAACGGCAATGTCGAACTGCTTCTCTGCGGCTGACACATTCACAGGTTTTACGAACATGTTCACATATTTTATGAGCTTGGGTAAATCCTGTTCCGACACTTGTTTTTGCAGAACTTCAAAGCCCTGATTAACAATAGGTTCGAGAGCCACGGTAGCTTTCAATAATAATTGTTCCGGACATTCCAAATGAAGCGTGGATATCATAAAGCATCGGAATAAGTTTAAGACATTTAACTGATTTCTTAATTCTACAATTACGTCTTTCAAACGTTGGTGTCTGATCGCATTGTTTGGCGAACCACTGACAATCATTGTCCTCAAGTAGTCGACAAACAGCGAAATAATGGCAAAACTGTTTTTGTCCAATACCATGGAAAGCGTTTCGGCGACTTCCACGTAAAACGCTATTACTTTGGTCGAGTCCACCTCGGCGGCCGTGTCTTTGTATCTCTGCTGAAGAGTTTTGCCACTGATCGGAGACAACAAGTTCTGAACGGTCTTGGTTTTTATCAGGTTCTTCCACTTGAGTTGGTCGGTGTTCAACCAGTGGTAGTGCTGACGTCGGTTGTAGAAATCTGTGTAGCTAACAATTTTCGTTTTAGCTTCATCCAACAGATCTAAGTATGATTTTTGTGGTACGTCCCCGCCACCGATCGGAAGCTGTTTAATGTTAGTCTTCATCTTGATCAAGTCCAATATTTTTTGTTTTTCAAAATCGATTCTGGGCGCGACAGTTTCGATGGTGGTGTCGATGTTGTACTCTGCTCGGTATACGAAGATGATGTCACTGAGCAACAGGTACCTGTCAAACCAAACATTCATAATGGACATTAGTAAATGTGAGTTATCACGACGGAGATAAAATACCATATAGGATAGACTGTTTTCTATAGTTTTGTAAGGGCTAACGTCAGCTGTGAGACACAGCACGTTAAATTAAATTAAATTATTATTACTAATCATGGGAGTGAATTACTGATGAGTGATAAGTATACAGAAGGCTAGTGAGCGTAGCAAGCGAGTGCCAAAACACTCGGAGACCTACCGTCCTTATCAGTTGTCAATACGAATTTACCTTTTTGTAAAACGGAAGCAGCTTAGGAAAAACAGGAGCCGAATGGGCTTCGTCCTAATTGGACTATCCCGCAAGAACAAGGGTATAAAATGTCATACCGGGTCAACTAAGATTGCTGTTTCGCTGTAAAAAATATAATTCGAATGATGTATTGTTAAAAAAATATCAAAAAAAAAAAGGTTCGCCAATCTTTTGCATAGTAAACAATAGTATGTGTTCGACTATTGGAATGATAAAATAATAAAATCTACTATTAGTTTCAATTAATACATTATTCGTTATTTATTTAAATTTGCACCAGTGTACAGTGCTCATTTTCCTGCATTGGAATACTTAGAAATACCACCCAGTGCTTTAAGGAAGATGTATAAGCGGTTCAAAATTTTGATGAAAAAAGCAATGGAGTTATCTCAGAGTTAACAAGGTTTAAGTAAGTACCTGTTTAGTGCTTGAGCGACGTTGGCTCCGTTGTCATACAGATGCTTCAGGCAAGCATTTAAATTAAACACCATCGATTGGATGTTTTCCAGAAGTTTTTCCAAAGAAATAGTGAGGTCGCTTAGCCGAATCATCTGGGTCACCATGCCGGTGAACCAATCCAGCAAATTCGTCACTTCCTCGGCCACTTGTTCAAATATTAAGGCTACCGCACGTCGACGGATGCTCCTGTCCTGGATTTCCATTACGTTTGTTCCACTGATAAATATATAATTAGCATTTAACTTCGACTTTACTTTTTCCAACAGGAAATCTGGGACTTTTAACAAGTCGTCCATCTTTTTGTCCACGTCGACCGGACGAAGCACAATGTGACACGAACCGTCGGCAAAATTAATCAGACCTGCTAAAATCATGGAAAATAACAAAAATATTTGTAAAGCGGACTTCATATTTTTTTCTTTTAGCAAGTCGACTTATAGTAAGTATGGATTAAACTGCGGAGCAGTCGCCGCAAAAACAAAATCTCAACACTCAAGTTTGTTTTTTCAAGTGGAACCTATAAAAACCAATATCTCTGTAAACATATTTTACCGAAGTCACAGAAAAAATACTTTTTTGCATTATATTGAAATATAATATTATAATAACAAAATCTGTACCTCATATTTTTTTTTTCATAACGCCCGTGAACAGTATAACAGAATATGATTTTAAAAAAAAGTATACGTACCGACAAAGTGTTCCCAATAAAATATTCCTAACTCCCACATTTAGACTATTAAAAAATAGTTTTTTATTTTTAATCATTATTATCTGATTTTATTGTTGGCTTTAGAGGCTATGGAATATAGAGGGAAGAGTTATTTTTCTGGATTTCCACAAGGAAAACTTCTACTGGGGTAAATTTATTTGTTTATGGGGTCACTGATATTGGTTATCATTTTTACTCGGCCAGAAAAACCATAATTAAAATATATATACATATTTAACCCTACAACTCGTACCGAAGTACTCAATACTTACTAGGATCACTCTATGCATGATTTAATAGTTTTTTTTTAAGGTTACAGT
The DNA here is from genome assembly GCF_023614345.1 of Adelges cooleyi. Taxonomy (NCBI): domain Eukaryota; kingdom Metazoa; phylum Arthropoda; class Insecta; order Hemiptera; family Adelgidae; genus Adelges; species Adelges cooleyi. The sequence goes on from NW_026095977.1 coordinate 1,916,306, forward strand.
GGTTACGGTAAAGTATTCAACCAAGTTGTAAACTTTTTAATCTTTTACCCCTTTAAGTACAAAACTAGATAAAATTTGTGATTTATAAAGTTACTACTCAAAGGACTTGGTCCAGTGTTAAAAATGTTACAGCGTACAAAGTCACAATAAAAGCCCACATCATAGTAAAACCAGTAGCCTCTTACTCCGAATCAAAGCAAATATGTATTAGTACCATCAATTTTTAATTCATTACAGGCAAAATTAAAAAAAAAATAATATGTCTAAAGAATAATTTCTCCCCGAAAACTATTTTAAGAAATTCAATTTTTGTTTCTTTCAAAAATAATTATTTCTGACATTCTGGAAAATAATGTTTTTCTATAATTAATTCTTAATCCTACTTATATACAAAAATATATGCTAATTAAAGAATTAAACAAGCTCAATTTTTTTCGCTACTCCATTTTCAAATGTACAATACTGACAACTACATTTGTTATTTTATTTAATGATAGACAACGTTACCAATTTACACGTATTGTTATAACTACAGCAAAAGTTACATAAAATGATTAATAGTTTGATAACTTAACTGGACAAAATTATATAAGATCAAAAGCTTGAAAAAAAAATAGTCAGTAATGAACGGTTTTAAGCTGTTAAGTGCCTTTGAAAAACCCTTTTGTTGAATGCCGGTTGAAAACGTTTAAAATGTAAAGCCAACCAACCAACAGTTTGTATTACTCCAAAATTCATAACCATAAAATGTTTTTTAATGACTTTAAAACAACTTATATAATATAAAATTTATATATATAATTATTATAAACATATAATATGTTTTTTTATGATTAATAATATTGTTATTTATTTACTATAATTCTATGATTGTAATACAATAAACGTGTGCGTATTATAAATTATAAAACTATTTTTCTATTATTATTTCGCTGCTAATTTCTGTTGATGCCAATGAAATCTTCTTCATGTCTTTAATGATTTTTTTCAGTTTTTCGGTGGTTTCAGTTTCAGTAACGACATGGTATGGCAGCATCTCTGCTTCTTCAGACGCATTCACGGGTTTTACGAAGCGCGGGCCTACATATGTTAAGATCGTGGGCAAGTCTTGTTGTAACGCTCGTTTTTCCAGAACTTCTAAGCCACGATGAACGACCGGACCGAGAGCCATTATAGCGTTTAATAATTGCGCCGAACATTCCAAATAAAGCCAAGATTTCATAAAGCGTCGGAATGAGTTTAAGACGTTTAACTGATTGTATAAGATTACGATTACGGCTCTCAAATGTTCGAGTCTGATCGCATCGTTTGGCGAACCTCTGACAATCATTGTCTGCAAGTAGTCGACAAACAGCGGAATAACGTCAAAAGTGATTTCGGCTAACAGCATGGTAAGCGTTTCGGCGACTTCCACGTAAAACGCCATTACTTTGGTCGAGTTCACCTCGGGGGCCGTTTCTTTGTATCTCTGCTGAAGAGTTTTGCCACTGATCGGAGACAACAAGTGCTGAACGGTCGCGGTTTTTATCAGGCTCTTCCACTTGAGTTGGTCGGTGTTCAACCAGCCGCAGTCATATTTTTGGTTATAGAAGTCCGTGTAACTAACAATTTCCGTTTTAGCTTCGTCCAACAGATCTAAGTACGATTTTTGTGGTACGTCCTCGCCACCGATCGGCGACCATTCGGCCTTTGTCTTCTCCTTGATCAAGTCCAATATTTTCTCATTTTGAAAATCGAGTTTGGGCGTCTCAGTATCGGTGTCATTGTCGTACTCGGCTCGGTATATGAAGATGATGTCACTGAGAAACAGATACCTGTCAAACCAAACATTCGCAATGGACGTTAGTAAATGGGAGTTACCATGACAGGGGTAAAATACCATATAGGATAGACTTCTCAAAATCTGTCCAAGTGAGTTTTCTATAGTTTTGTATAAGCTAACGTCAGCTGTTAAGACGCAGCACGTTAAATGTACATGTTATTGTCAAACTTGGAAGTGAATTTTAGATACTGAAGATTGATAAGTACCCGGAAGCCTTATTAGTCTTCCTCGCGAGAACAAGGGTATTAAAAGTGCTGCCAGGTCAATTAGCATTGCCGTTTAGTTGTTTTAAGAATGTAATTCGAATAATTTATTGTTTAAAAATTATCCGTCAAATAAGGGCTCACCGATTTTTGTCCATAATAGACAATAGTGTTGGTACGTATTAAAATATTTGAATAATTATATAACATAAACTACACACAGGATGGCCCACAATGATTTGACAGGTTAAACTTTTGTTCTAGCGAATACTTTTAAGATTATTTTTTTAAAAATAATTTATACTCATTTGCGTTATAAGCACTACGGTTTATATTGCACTTACCTATTTTAATTTTATAAATATAAATTTTTTTTTATATTAAAGATAGCCATTTTATTAAGAATAATTTACTGCAAATTTTGACTAGTCGATAACCAGATTTGAATAATTACTAAAGGTTGAAGAGTAGTATGAGAGGTAGAGTGCCCCATACCCGTCCCCATCCCTCATCTCTAATCTCTTATCTCTTGTCAAATAACATCGTGACAGCGTTTATGTAACACTTTTTTCGGTTATGGGTCAGGGCAACGACATAAAAATTTAAAAAAATATATTCACTAGAACAAAAGTTAATTTATTTTGTCAAATCATTGTGAGCCACTCTGTATATTTTTAATTAATACATTATTCGATTTGCATTAAAAGATATTCGTCATTCATATAAATATTGCCATAATATAGTGCTAAATCATACCACCAAGTGCTATTAGAAAATATGTACAAGTAGTCAAGTTTTGGTTGAAATAAAGAAAGTAATGGAGTTATATCAGGGTTAACAGGGTTTAAGTAAGTACCTGTCTAATGCTTGAGTGACGTTGGCTCCGTTGTCATACAGATGCCTCAGGCAAGTGTTTAGATTAAACACCGTCGATTGAATATGGTCAAGAAGGTCTTTCAAAGAAATAGAGTTGCCTCTTAACAGAATCATCTGGATCAGCATGCCGGTGAACCAATCCAGCATAATCGTCACATCTTCGGCCACTTGTTCAAAGATCAAGTTTATCGCGAGACTACGGTATTCCATATCTTGTATTTCGCATACGTTAATGCCTTCGATATATATATCATTAGCATTTAACTTCGTCTTTACTTTTTCCAACAGGAAATCTGGGACTTTTAACAAGTCGTCCATCTTTTCGTCCACGTTGACCGGACGGCGCACAATCTGACACGAACCGTCGGAAAAAACAAATAAACCTGCTAGAATCATGGAAAATAACAAAAATAATTGTATAAAGGGCTTCATAATTTTTTCTTTTAGTGAGTTGACTTATAGTAAGTATCGATTAAACTGTATAGCAGTTGCAGCAAAAACAATAACTCAATATCCAATTTTTTTTTCAAGTGTGACCTAAAAAAACAAATTTCTAAGTACACAAATTTTACCGAAGTCGCAAAAAAGTGACAATAATAACAAAATATGTACTACAGCTTTTATTTTTTCTATCACGCCTGTAAATAGATTAACAAAATATGATTTAAAAAACCCTTAGCAAATAAATGTTCACATTAGAATACTCCCAACCCCAACAAGGCTTAAAGTGGTTGTGTTAAAGTATAGAACTAACGCATAAGACCCAGTTCTGGAAATTAAAGATTGTGAAAAATGGGTAAAATTTAAATATAAGACTATTGACGTATAGAAACATACTAAATAAAAATTCCTTATAAATTTTGAAAAATTTTTTAAATTTTAGTGATAAAGGAGAAATTTTTTTCAACTTTATCACTACTAAGTACTAAATAGATACAATTTGTAATTTAAAGGGTTGCTATTTTAAATTTGGCTAGTATTTAAGTAGTAAAAAGTTATAGTGTACACAGACATATATATCTGAAATACCTTTATTAGACTTTTGAAATAATTAAATTTTTCCCAATAATGCGATCAACCTATAGAATGATTGAAATATTTTCCTTTCCATCGACTTTTGGATGACGTGGAAATCTAATAAAACGACCTTACTTACTAAAGTAGTCGGTGTATAATAAAGCAGTCATAATAATTATTAAAAAAAATTACTAACACCTATTCATTTCAGATACAATTTGTAGATGTGTAACAAAATTAGAAATATTTGCTGAAAAAGTTGTTATTACAATAAAATTCACAAAACTTAAAAAAATTGGCATTTTTATTGACTTTCCGGTTGAGAATTCATTGTCAGTACAATATTTCTAATACGATATTTGCTTAATTATATTGCAGTTTACAAGACTCCATCAAGCGATCTTTTTTTTTTATCTAAATTTCAAAAGTGACCCTTCATTTTTTTATGAACAGACGGAAGAACCTTATTTTTTATTTTAATTACTCCGATTAATTTTAATTTTTAATCTTGAATAGTAGTAAGTGAAATATTTTATGAATATTAATTATCATGTGTTTAATTATTTTACTTAAATATTTAAGTTAACATATTTTAATAAAAAAATCGGTCCATACTACTTAAGTCGAAATTTCGTCTGACTTTTTAGTCTAAAACGTAAAAAAAAAAAGACAGCATGCCATTCCCTTGATGAACAATTCTATCCATTGGCTGTTATTAAATTACATGTACAAACTATATCATTATAACCCTGATGATTGTTGTTAATGGATAAAATAATTAAAATATAAAGCATATAATTTTTATTTTGAACAGTTAATCATTTATTTTATTCAAATACTGTTAAATTCTCAAAGTTATCATAACTTTTAAATATACTAAAAACCAACTTATTGTAAGGATCAGAAAATGACATAATATTTCAAAATTACAATCAACTCAAATGCCTTCATTAGGACTTTGTAATGACTTAACCAGCAGTTTCACTGCGTGTGTAACCCGGTTAAAAATAAGTGGTGTGGTGGCTTATAAATAATATTATTAAAGAGGGACAAGTTTTATGTCACATCTTGTAAGCTATGTCATTGAAAACAAAAGGTTAAGTAAAAACAAATAAATATATATTATATGGTTTTATGTACAACGTATAATATGTTTTTCTAAAACTAATATATATGCTTATTATTTTACCATTATTCTATAATTACACGTATACGTATTATAATTTTTATACCTATTTTTGAATCATCAACATTCTGCTAATATCCGTTGTTTCCAACAAAATTGCCTTCATATCTTTGATGATTTTTTCTAGTTTTTCGGTCGTAATACCAATGTCGGGCTGCTTCTCTGCTGGGTCTGTCGTAATCAAGAAGGGCTTTAGGAAGCGCGTTTTTTCACATTTTATGATCGTGGGTATATGCCGTGCCAACACTATTCTTTTTTCAGAACGTCTCTGCCCCGTTTAACGACACAATCGAGATCCGCGATGACGAATAGTAACAATCCCTCCGGACATTCCAAATTAAGCACGGATAGCCTTAAGTCTTGGAAGGATTTTAAGACGTTCAACAGTTCTGATAAGACTTCGATTACGGTTTTTAAATGTTTGCGTCTGGTAACAATCTTTAACGAACCACTTACCATCATCGTCCGCAAGTAGTCGAGAAACAGCGAAAAAACTTCAATAGACTTATCGTCTACCAGGACGGAAATCGTTTCGGCGACTTCCGCGTAAAAGGCTATTACTTTGGTCGAGTCCACTTCGGCGGCCGTTTCGTCGTATCTCTGCTGCAGCTTTTTTGCACTGACTGGAGACACCAAGCACCGAACGCTCTGTGATTTCATCAGGTCTTTCCACTTGAGTTTGTCGGTGTTTATCCAGCGGCAGCCATAATTTTGGTTGTAGAATTCTGTGTACCTCACAATTTTCGTTTCAGCTTCGGCCAACATATCGGAGTACGAATTTTTAGTTACATCCTCGCTATCAATTGGAATAATTTTTGTCTTCTTCTTGATCAAGTCCAAAATTTTTTGTTTTTGAAAATTGAGTCTGGGCGTGGTAGTGTTGTTGTCTTTGTCGTACTCGGTTCGGTATAAGAAGATGATGTCACTGAGAAACAGGTACCTGTCAGACCAAACATTCGCAATGGACGTTAGTAAATGTGATTTGGCACAAATGGGGAAAATGTAAGAATTTGAAATGTAATGAAAGACTCAAATAGGTTGTGTTTAATATCTATAATTATGCTAAAATTTGTAGTATATTGCCGTTTAGTTGTTTTAAGAATATAATTAAGTAAGTACCTGTCTAGGGCTTGAGTGACGTTGGCCCAGTTGTTGTACAGATGTTCTAGGCAAGTGTCCAGATCGAACACTGTAGATTGGACTAGGTCCAGAAGGTCTTTCAAAGAAATAGAGTTGTCGCTGAACTGAATTATCTGGATCACCACGCCGGTGAACCATTCCAGCAGATTCGTCACTTCCTCGGCCACTAGTTCAAAGGTCAATTTTACCGCACGACGACGGTTGTTCACGTTTTGGATTTCTTTAAAGTTTATTCCTGCGATATATATTTTATTAGACTTTAACTTCGACTTTACTTTTTCCAACAGGAAATCTGGGACTTTCAACAAGTCGTCCGTCTTTGCGTCCACGTTGACCGGACGGCGCACAATCTGGCACGAACCGTCGGAAAATACAAACAAACCGGCTAAAATCATGAAAAATAAGTGTATTGAGGATTTCATATTTTTTTCTTTTATCGAGTCGTATTATAGTAAGTATCGATTAAATTGTGCAAAAACAGCAAAAACAAAATCGAATTATTCAAGTTGTTTTTTTCAAGTGGAACCCATAAAATCAAATTTCTATATGTGTTCAGTCCATATTGCCATACTTGTCCAATGTTAATGCTAAAAAATTTCAAATAACTTGCCATATGTGCTTACTGTTTATACATATTTTACAATGCTCCGTGGTGGTTCTTTTTATGAATTTTCATAGTGCTGGCTTAGCAATAAATCTAATATATGAAAACAATATTCCGAGTTTCAAATAACGTGCAATGTTTTTATTTAATAATCAGTGTATGAAAATTTATCGTTGTTTTTTTAATAATTGAATAATATACTTTTAAAATTTACCATTGGTACAAATACCAGTTTAGTTATTTTAATGGTCAACATTGACTATTATTGAAATCCTAGTATAAATTCAATAATTACAACCCTGATGTTAAATTATAATGGATAAAAAAATAAGTCAAAACTTATAATAAACCATTTATAATTTAAGCAGTTAACCATATATTATATTAAAATACTGTGAAATTATCAGTTATAATAGCTATTAAAAATACTAAAAATGAACCTACTATCAGAAAATCATATAATATTTTTTTATTTTTCTAGAATATTTACGTTTAATCGATCAGCCTATAGAAAAATTGCAATTATAATTTATTTTTATATTCTTATTTTTCCGAAACCCTTTATGCACTAGCTGTGCACTTTGCAGAATTTGATTATGTTCTAGTATAATAATTGACAATAATAATTCACACTTTTTTGAGTTGACCTATACTATGTATCGATTAAACTGTGGAGCAGTCACAGCAAAACAAAATCTCAACACACAAGTTAGTTTTTTCAAGTGTAACACAAAAAAACAAATATCTATAAAAACCAATTTTACCTAATTCGCAAAAAAAAAACATTTTTTTGCATTACGTTGCAATATAATTTTATAATAACAAAAATTGTACTACAACTTTCATTTTTTTTTTAAGTCCGTAAACAGAATAACAAAACATGATTATAAAAACAATTATACTCACCAACAAAATGCTCACATTAGAATACTCTCAATTCCGAATTTTAGAACTGGTTAGTATAGTCAGACGAATACATGCCAAACCTGCACAGTAAGAAAGTATTAAAGTGAGGTACATTATTTACAAATTAGCGTTAAAGCGTTATTTAAAAGTGGTTTTATCCGAGTATGCCAGTACAGTGAGGTCGAGGCATAATGGGATCAAAGCATAGTGGGGACGGACAAGTCATAGGTCTACAGGAATTAATAAAACTTTAAATGATTAAATCACTTTTAAATACACGCTTTGATTTGAAAACACTGCATTTCAAATTAATACTTTCTCACTGTGATGGTTGATACTGTTCTTGGATTGGACTTTACTGATTTGGAAATACTAGTTACTGATTCTCATCGAAGCATTTATCTGAAATTTATTTTATTATATATATTTTAACTTCTGTAAACCTGTGACCTCTCGTCCCCACAATGACACCACTGTATGGGCTTTATATGTTTTATTCGATTATTTTGAATACATTTTTTCCCTCTATTCCCTAGATAGTAATTTTAACTTCAGTGCAAAACCAATGTACTTTTTGCCTGTATGTAACTTGTAAACCGCTGGATTGTTCAGCGAGTCAACCAATCAGTGATAATATTGTTTAGGTTGCGCTCTGTTGGGAGGGCGGGAGGGGGGGGTTTAGAATTGGAAAAAGTTCTGATATATGTAAAAATTCAAATTACAGTGCATGATTTAGCGTTGAATACCACATGTGGTTTGCGTATATTTGAATAACCCAAGGGTAAACGACGAAAAAGTGTTAACGCCAACAGCGAAAACGGTACCAATATATTATTTGTTTTTGTATTAAGTCGCATGTCGTGGGAAAATGTAACTATTTAAAAACTATATCTGATATTGTATTTTTTACCCAACAATTGTAACTTATGCGCTAAAATATGTTGTTTTTGGATGTACGTATATGTATTGTTTGTTGCACGCATTTATGTACCTATGACCAGGTTCTAGTACATTTCGGTGTAAGACAATAAAATATATGAGATTATTTTAAAAAATAATACCGATACTAAAATGTATTCTGTTATTTATTCAAATGAATATATAACAAAAACCCGTGTTGAAGGGTCAGAGTATGGTTAGGGGTTCGAAACGGACAATTCATTGTTTTGGGCGGAAATATTTTTCAAAATTGTATACAATTAGAAAAAAATACATACATATAGTTAAGAATTTGATATATTTATATCCAATGTATGGCTTATGCTTCTATGGACGAATTAAAACGCTAGACAATTTGAATTTGGTACACGATTCGGCGTAGAATACCACATGTGCTTTGCGTATATTTTATTAAGCCAAGGTTAAATGACAAAAGGTTAAACAGAAATCAGTAAAAATAAAATATAGTAGACAATAAACTGTGGTACCAATGTAAAAAAAATATTTTAACTAGAGATTTTAAGAGTTTCAATTTATTTTGCTACTCAATTTTCAGATATACTATTCAGGTATATTTTAATAAAACTTGCATACAATGATTTATAGACTAATGACTTAGTAGATCAAAATTTTATAAGCTCAAAAAATTATTTTAAAAAAAGCAGTAAAGAACTTTTTAATGTTGTTGCGTGCCTTTTGAAACCATATAACATATAAAACCAAACTCATATAATTCAGACTAGTATACCATCAATTTAAATCAATTGTTGTTGTTATGGATGTAAAAATATACTCGCTCATAAGTAAATTTCTATTGTGGTTAGGGTTTATTTATAATTACATAATAAAAACAACAAGCGACTATACTTTAAATTGAACAGTAGTGTTTATTTTGGTAAAGTAACGTTTTTAATCCCTGAATTTGTATTTAATCCAAAATTGCAAAAACTATAAAATCGTTATTGGACGTTTTTGGAATTGTTTTTTCCTATAATGAATTCTGATCCAATTTTGATCCGATCTCTTTACATTTGCTCAAATTTATTTTAATAAAAACGTTCATGTCTAATGCAAATGCACTAAAATATCAAATAACTTGCCATTTGTGCTTACTGCTTAATGTGTATACAGATTTTAAAATGCTCCGCAGTGGTTCTTTCTATGAATTTTGAAAACGCTGGCTTGGAAATAAAACTAAAATATGCATATAAATTTCAAAGTTTTGAATAAAGTGCAATGAATTAATTTCATAATCTATACATATAAAAATGAATGTATGTTTTCAATATTAAAACAAAATGTTTTACATAAAAAAAATCAAAAATCTGTTTCCTAAATAACATAGTAAAGTTGCCAAAGAACTCGTATAACTTTACAAAATTTAAATCGTCCATACTACTTAAGTCGAAATTTCGTCTGACTTTTTGGTCTAAAACGTCAAAAAAAAAAAGACAGTATGCAATTCCCTTGATGAACAATTCTTTCCATTGACTGTTATTAAATTACATGTACAAACTATATAATTATAACCCTGATGATCGTTGTTAATGGATAAAATAATTACAATATAAAGTATATCATTTTTATTTTAAACAGTTAATCATTTATTTTATTATGATACTGTTAAATTCTCTAAGTTATCATAACTTTTAAAAGTACTAAAAAACCAACTTATTGTAAGGATCAGAAAATGACATAATATTTCAAAATTACAATTAACTCAAATGTCTTCATTAGGATTTTGATATGACTTAACCAGCGTTCCACTGCGCGTGTAACCCGGTTAAAAATAAGTGGTGGCATGTAAATAACATTATTAAGGAGTGACAAGTTTTATGTCACATCTTGTAAGCTATGTCATTGAAAACAAAAGGTTAAGTAAAAACAAATAAATATATATTATATGGTTTTATGTACAACATAATATATGTTTTTCTAAAACTAATAACATGCTTATTATTTTACCATTATTATATAATTACACGTATACGTTATATAATTTGTATACCTATTTTTGAAGTATCAACATTCTGCTAATATCCGTTGTTTCCAACAAAATTGCCTTCATATCTTTGATGATTTTTTCTAGTTTTTCGGTCGTAATACCAATGTCGGGCTGCTTCTCTGCTGGGTCTGTCGCAATCAAGAAGGGCTTTAGGAAACGCGTGTTTTCACATTTTATGATCGTGGGTATATGCCGTGCCAACACTATTGCTTTTTTCAGAACGTCTCTGCCCTGTTTAACGACACAATCGAGATCCGCGATGACGAATAGTAACAATCCCTCCGGACATTCCAAATTAAGCACGGATAGCCTAAAGTCTTGGAAGGATTTTAAGACGTTCAACAGTTCTGATAAGACTTCGATTACGGTTTTTAAATGTTTGCGTCTGGTTACAATCTTTAACGATCCACTTACCATCATCGTCCGCAAGTAGTCGAGAAACAGCGAAAAAACTTCAATAGACTTATCGTCTACCAGGACTGAAATCGTTTCGGCGACTTCCGCGTAAAAGGCTATTACTTTGGTCGAGTCCACTTCGGCGGCCGTTTCTTCGTATCTCTGCTGCAGCCTTTTCGCACTGATAGGAGACACCAAGCACCGAACGCTCTGTGATTTCATCAGGTCTTTCCACTTGAGTTTGTCGGTGTTTATCCAGCGGCAGCCATAATTTTGGTTGTAGAATTCTGTGTACCTCACAATTTTCGTTTCAGCTTCGCCCAACATATCGGAGTACGAATTTTTAGTTACAGCCTCGCTATCAATTGGAATAATTTTTGTCTTCTTCTTGATCAAGTCCAAAATTTTTTGTTTTTGAAAATTGAGTCTGGGCGTGGTAGTGTTGTTGTCTTTGTCGTACTCGGTTCGGTATAAGATGATGTCACTGAGAAACAGGTACCTGTCAAACCAAATATCCGCAATGGACGTTAACAAATGGGAGTCACCACGATGGGGATGAAATAATATTTAAGATAAACTCCTAGAACTGGGCGTTTATCTGCCACCAATATGTTCCATCGTAACTACCTTCTTATAACTACGTTTTCTGTTGAGAATATAGCTTATCTCTTATATCCTGGTCAAACGACGACCATAGACATTGTTACTTTTTCACATCAACTTCTTAAAATCTCTGCGTTTCCGAGTTTTTTGACCTTCATGGATTTTTTCAGTTAAGTTATTTAACAAATTTACATGGTTTCCTTCTTGACCTTATACTCTCAAACTGTAAACTCTTAACTGTTGCACTAGCATCTTAGCATGCAGTTCCTCCTAATCCCTATGACCCTGCCGTTTGTCTGTCTCTAAATATATCTCTTGCTCCTTCCTCAGCTCCACTAATATCATTCGATCTTCCAAGTATTTCACACTTTCGAAATTCTTACAACTGGGAACTCTTTTTTCTCTCTCATAACACTGATGATGTGAAATCTTTCCTTGATGATGATTGCTCATCAATTCGTTCATTTGTCCCAAAAGTTTATACTTTCGCCACTCTTCTTACCCGCCTTGGTTCACACGAGAGATAAAAAACGTTGTGCGCCTAAAAACACAAGCTAACTATAAAAAACATCCCTAATTTTTACCGACTACCGTTCCTTTTCTCTTCTTTGTGTTCGCTACAGTTTCCTACAAGCTCCAATCCCTCAAATGCAGCCGATTTATTCTCAAAGTTCTTTTTGTCTGTTTTTAATTTTTCTACCAGTTCTTCTTTTACCCCACCTACAAATTTTTATATCTCCTTGACGGATGACGGTTTTAGTAATGTACTCAATTCTCTCCGTAATATTTAGTCCTTTGTTCGGGATGGCTTTCAAGGTGACTTTCTTTTCAAACTAAAAGATGTTATTGCTTGACCGCTTTTAATCTTTTTAACAAACCCCTGGATTCCGGTACTTTGCCCTCTATCCTCAAAATTGGATCCATAATTCTCATTCACAAGTCGGGCGAAACACAAATTATCACACACTACCGTAGTTTGCGCATTGGATATCTTTGGGATACCACCTGGTGCTATCAGGAATAATGAACAGGACGTGCTTCAAGTGGTTCAAGTTTTGGTTTCGATAAAGAGTGCAATGGAGTTATATCAAAGTTAATAGAGTTTAAATAAGTACCTGTCTAGGGCTTGTGTGGCTCCGTTGTTGTACATATGTTCTAGGCAAATGTTTAAATTCAACACGGTGAGTTGGATTAGGTCCAGAAGTTTTTTCAAAGAAATAGATTTTTCTTCTGACTGAATCATCTGGATCACCATGCCGGTAAACCAATCCAGCAGATTCGTCAATTCTTCATCCACTTGTTCAAAGATCAAGTTTACCGCGAGACTACGGTATTCCATATCTTGTATTTCGCATACGTTAATGCCTTCGATATATATATCATTAGCCTTTAATTTTGACTTTACTTTTTCCAACAAGAAATCTGGGACTTTCAACAAGTCGTCCATCTCTTCGTCCACGTTGACCGTGCGACGCACGATCTGGCACGAACCGTCGACAAAAACCAATAGACCGGTTAATATCGTGGAACATAAAAAAAAAAAATTGTAAAGAGAACTTCATATTTTTTTCTTATAGCAAGTCGACTTATAGTAAGTATCAAGTAAACTGAGGAGCAGTTGCAGCAAAAACAATATCTAAACATTTTAGATTGTTTTTTCAAATGGAACCTATAAAAACAATTATCTTTGTAAACAAATTTTACCAAAGTTGCAAAAAAAAAACACTTACTTTGATGTATTACTAAATATTTTATTTTTTTCATAAGGCCCGTTAACAGAATAACAAAATATGATTTTGAAAACAATTATACTTAACTACAAATTGTTCACAATCAAATATTCCCAGCTCCGACTTTTGAACTTTAAAAAAAAATATTTGTTTTTTTTGTTTTAATACCATGTTCAACACTAACTTATCTATCCCAGGTTCGAAGAGAGTTAAAAACTACCGAGAATACCATTATCTAAAGAAAGGTGTCATTGTTGTTTTTAATACCTAATGAATATAGTGTACTGCAAAATATGAATTTAAAAGATTGGAATTATCCCAGAAAATTAAAAAAAAAGCCAGTACAGGTGGGTCGGGGCACAGTGGGGACGGGAAATTAACAGGACTACAAGATTTATAATTACTAAAAGTGATAAAATCACTAGTATGTTCAGACCAATACAATCCAAACCAAGCACAGTTTAAGTATTAGCATAAAAGCGTTATTTCAACGTGATTTTTTCCGAGTAAGACAGTGAGGTCGAGGCATAATGGGATCAAAGCATAGTAAGAACGGACAAGTCATAGGTCTACAGGAATTAATATAAAAAAAAGTGATAAAATCACTTTCAATTATCTACACGCTTTGATTTGAAAACACTACTTCTCAACGTAACACTGTGCTGGTTGATACTGTGCTTAGATTGGACTTAACTGGTTTGAAAATACTACAGATTCACTTTAATGCATTTATTAAAAATTGATTTAATCATATAATATATTTTAACTGTAGGTGTAAAATTGGAAAAAGTTCTGATATATGTAAAATTAAAAAAACCTATCTATCTCGTATATTTAACTAACACAAGGGTAAACGAAGAAAAGGTGTTAACACCATCAGCGGAAACTGTAGGTATCAGCATATTATTTGTTTTTTTATAAGGTCATATATTGTGGAACAAAAATAGTAACTATTTAAAATGTTTATCTGAAATAGTATTTTTTACCTAATAGTAATTGTAGCATATGCACGGGCCGGTGTAAGAAAATTAATATGAAATTATTTTTAAAAAAATATACCGATAATAAAATTTATACAGCCTTTTCAAAAGGTTTTAAATGAATATATAACAGAAAACAGTGCTGAGAGGCCAGGGCATGGTTAGGACACCGAAATGGACAATTCATTGTTTTGATAGGAAAAATGTTTCTAAATTGGTACACATTTAGTAAATATTGCATACATTAAGTTAAGAATTATACCAAATTGATATATTTATATCCTATGACTTTTGATTCTATGAACGAATTAAATCGCTATTCGATTTGAATTTGGTACACGATTTGGCGTAGAATACTACATGTGTTTTCCGTATATTTCATAAAGTAAAGGAAAATGACAAAAATTGTTAACAGAGAACAGTAAAAATGAAATATAGTAGGTAATAAACCGTAGTACCTACCAATGTAATGAAATATGTTAATTAGCGATTTAAAGAATTTCAATTTATTTTGCTATTCAATTTTCAGATATACAATACTGACAACTACATTTATAATTTTACTCAATATTATAGCTACAATAAAACTTGCATACCTACAATGATTTATAGTCTAATAAATTCGTAGATCAAAATTATATGAGCTCAAAAGATAATAAAAAAAAGTCAGTTAAGAACTTTTTAAAGTGGTTAGGTGCCTTTTGTTAAATGCCTATTGAAACCATATAAAATACAATGCCAAAATCAGTTATTTCAGACTAGTATGCCATCAAACATTAAAATCGACTGCTGTTGTAGTTGTTAAGATAAGTACCTAGTTCTTATACAAATATAAATAAAACTTAACCACATTCAAAATATACTTATTTCGCTCATAAATATATTTTTATTGAAGTTAAGGTTTATTTATGGTTGTATAAAAAAAACCACAAGTGACTCTAATTAACAAGTAGTTTGTACTTTGGTAAAGTAAAGTTTTCAATCCCTGAGTTTGTATTTAATCCAAAAGTGCAAAAATTATGTTTTAATAACATAACAATCGTGAACCGTTTTTTTAAAAAACAATTTTCCAATGTTAAATTCTTGAAATACTTGAAAAAATAAGTTGGCACGTTCCACCTTATAATGCTCGTTTTCACTCTCAGGCTTACTGCTTTAATGAGCCCCTAAGCCGTATGCTAAGGGAATGCAACTGTATTGCCTTCGATTTTAATTTTGAAAGCGAATCTAAACTTCGCTTTTTGTGTCTGGGTCGTCACGGATAAATAACTGTTGCTATAAAATTGTAGTAAAAATATTCTTAAAATTATTGTTTTATTTTGTTATCATTCATGTACACTTTTTGACCGATTGAACTTTATTATAATTATAAAAAAAAAAAAAAATTCTACAAATCATAATAATATATATTATTTTTACTTTAAATAGTTAAACAGATCATATTATATTTTTGTTAAATCTTAGTGAACTTAGTGGGAAAATGCCATTTTTTTTTTCTCAAAATAAATAAGTGTTTTGCATTAAGTCGAACAGCCATAAGAACGGTTGGAATCATTTTCTTTCCATCAATCTTTGAATGACGTAAAAATGCTAATTACTCGAATAGTCTTTGAATAATATAGTTGCCATTAATATTATAAAGTACTCACTAATGCCTACTCGTTTTAGATAAAATTTGTAGATGTATTGATTTGTTGCTGAAAAAGTTGTTAATACTATAAAAGACACAAAGCTTTAAAGAATTGGAATTTTCATAGACTATTTGGTTGAGTATAAATTAAAAAAAAAAATTGTCTGTACAGTATTTCTACCTCGAAATTTGCTTGTTAATATTGCAATTAACAAAACTTAAGAATAATAGCATCAGCTATCGCTTATTTTTTTTTAAACCTAATTTTCAAAGTAACCTTCCATTTATTTTAAAAATCGGCCGGTTGAATATGTTTTTAATTTTAATTTTTCAGAAGGTTAGGTCAAAGGTCAATAACGAGTTTGAAGACATGGTAAAAACGTATTATAACAGGTTCTAATCGGCAAACAAATGTAAATTGTTTTTAATATATTTCTAAAATATCACTAATGATCAATGGCCATTCTCACCAGTTTGGCTCTGAGTCGATAATGCTCCAAGTTGCAAAAACATTAAACTCGGTTCGTAAAACAAATAAATATATATTTCATGGTTATATGTAATACAAATATGTTTTTTTTTATAATTAACAATATTGTTATTTTATGACCATTATTCTATGGATATACTATTAGGATAAACGTATACGAATTATAATTTATAAAACTATTTTTCAATTATCATTACTCTGCCAATTTCTGTAGTTGTCAAAGAAGCCACCCTCATATCTTTTATAATTTTGTCCAGATTTTCAATCGTTCCAGTTTCTGTAACGGCAAAGTCGAGCTCCCTCTTTGTACCTGAAAAATGCAAATGATCTGCCAACCGGGTCACAACATTTATGATCCGGGGTAAATCATTTTTCAACACTTGGTTTTCCAGAACTTCATAGACAACTCCAACAATAGGTTCGAGAGCCTCGGCAGCTTCTAAAAATAATTGGTCCGGACATTCCAAATGAAGCGTGGATTTCATAAAGCGTTGGAATGAGTTTAATACTTTTATCTGATCGTCTAAGACTACGTTTACGGCTTTCAAACGTTCGTGTCTGGTCGCATTGTTTAGCAGACTACTGACAATCATTGTCCGCAAGTAGTGGACAAACAGCAAAATAATGTCAGAAGTATTTTTGGCCATTACCATGGCAAGCGTTTCGGTGACTTCCACGTAAAACGCCATTACTTTGGTCGAGTCGACCTCGGGGGCCGTTTCTTTGTATCTCTGCTGAAGAGTTTTGCCACTTATCGGAGACAACAAGTTCTGAACGGTCACGGATTTTATCAGGCTCTTCCACTTTAGTTGGTCGGTGTTCAACCAGCCGCAGCCATAACTTTGCCTGTAGAAGTCTGTGTAGCTAACAATTTTCGTTTTAGCTTCGTCCAACAGATCTAAGTACGATTTTTGTGGTACGTCCTCAACGCCAGCCTGGAGCCGAGCCCTGTTCGTCTTCTTCTTGACCAAGTCCAATATTTTTGGTTTTTGAAAACCTGTTGTGCCGTACTGGGCTCGGTATACGAAGATCATGTCACTGAACAACAGGTACCTGTCAGACCAAACATTCGCGAAGGACATTAGTAAACGGAAGTTGCCACGACGGGGATAAAATACCATATGTGTATTATAATAGATTCTTAAAACTCTGTCCCAGTGATATTTCTATAGTTTTGTAATGGCTAACGTAAGCTGTGGGACGCATCACGTTAAATTTATAAAATTGTTATTAGTCATGTGTGAAAGTGAATTTCTGATGATTAATGAGAGACGCCTTATGGGACTTTCCCGATTAAAAGTAGAATAATGTGTTTATTAAAATTAACCGAAAACAAGATTTCACCAATCTTTGTGTATAATAGGCAATAGTGTTGGTATGTATTAGAATATTGGAATGATTATATTAAAGAATCTTCAAATTATTTTAATTAAAACATTATTTTTTATTTATGTTATTTGTAATTTTGTGATATTAATGTAAACCACTCTACCAACTTTTTGCTGCATTGAAATACTTAGAAATACCACCCGGTATTTTAAGTGAGATGTATAAGTGGTTCAAAATTTGGATAATGAAGGCATTGGAGTTATTTCAGAGTTAACAGGGTTTAAGTAACTACCTGTTTAGTGCTTGAGCGACGTTGGCTCCGTTGTCATACAGATGCTTCAGGCAAGCGTTTAGATTAAACACAGTCGATTGGATGTCTTCCAGAAATTTTTCCAAAGAAACAGTGAGGTCTCTTAACCGAATCATCTTGATAACCATGCTGGTGAACCATTCCAGCAGATTCGTCACTTCTTTGGCCACTTCTTCAAAGATCAAGTTAACCGCATGACGACGGTTGTTCTTGTTTTGGATTTCCATTACGTATATTCCATAGATATGTATAAAATTAGCATTTAACTTCGACCTTACATTTGCCATCAGAAAATCGGGGATTTTGAACAAGTCGTCCATCTTTTCGTCCACATCAACCGGACAGCACACAATCTTGCACAAACCGTCAGATAAAACAAACAGACCGGCTAAAATTATGGAAAATAAAAAAAAGAATTGTATAAACGACTTCATATTTTTTTCTTATAGCAAGTCAACTTATGGTAAGTATCGATTAAACTGTGGAGCAATCGCAGCAAAAACAAAATCTCAACATTCAGGTTGGTTTATTCAAGTGTGACCCAAAAAAAAACAAATTTTACCAAAGTCGCAAAAAAATACTTTTGTGTACTACATTGAAACACAATAATATAATAACAAAAACTGTTCTACAACTTTTATTTTTTTTATAACGCCCGTAAAAAGAATAACAAAATATGGTTTTAAAAACAATTATACTTACCAATAAAATGTTCATCTTGAAATGCTCCCAACCCTGAATTTTAGAACTTTAAGAAATGTTTACTTTATTTGTTTTAATGTTCAACGCTAGCGTATCCATCCCATATTCGAAGAGAGTTAAAAACAACCAGAGAATATCATTATCTAATAAAAAATGTCATTGTTAGCTTTAATACCTATTGAATGTATTGTACTGCAAAATATGAATTTGATAGATTGGAATTCTCCCATAAGTTTTTTTTTAAAAAGTTAGTACAGTGGGGTTGAAGGAAAGTAGGAACAGAGCATATCAGAACGGGAGAGGAGAAGTCACTTTGAAAATAGCCAGTACAGTGGGGTGGGGACTTGGGACAGAGTGGTGTCAGTGGATAGTGGTGACAGGGAAACGACGGTCTAAAATAATTATTATAACACAATGTAATAAAATCACTTTTGATGTTAGGATGTTCAGCCCAATACATTCCAAACCAAGCACAGTATAAACGAACACAGTAAGAAAGTATTAAAGTGAGGTGAAGTATTTACAAATAAGCGTAAAAGCGTTATTTGAAAGTGATTTTATCCGAGTAAGCCAAACAGTAAGACAGTGAGGTCGAGGCACAATGGAATCAAAGCATAGTGGGGACGGACAGGTCATAGGTCTAAAGGAATTAATCTAAATAAAAGTGATAAAATCACTTTAAAATACACGCTTTGATTTGAAAACACTGTATCTCAACATAATACTTTCTTACTGTGATGGTTGATACTGTGCTTGGATTGGACAACTAGTTTAAAAATACTAACTACTGATTTGCATTAAAGCATTTATCTGAAATTAATTTTATTATATATATTTTAATTTCTGTAAACCTGTTACCTCCCGTTCTGAGTATGTCCTGACCCTACTGTACGGACTTTGTATCTTTTATTCGATTATTTTATGAATATTATTTTGTCTTTTTTCTAGTAATTTTAACTTCTGTGCAAATCTGATGTACTTTTTGCCTGTATCTAATTTAAAAACCAATGGATTGAATTTTTTTTTTGTGGATGCGGCAAGGGACCTTAATGGTCCGTATTAATAGGCCAGAAGAAGGATTGATTTGTTTTACAACAAGTCTACAAATGAGTAATCATTTTATTTAGTTTGTGCTTTGGTGGGGGCGGGCTGTAAAATTGTAAAAAAACTCTAATATGTATATGTGAGTATGAAAAATTCAAATTACAGTGCATGATTTGGAGTTGAATACCACATTT
Organism: Adelges cooleyi; assembly: GCF_023614345.1. Taxonomy (NCBI): domain Eukaryota; kingdom Metazoa; phylum Arthropoda; class Insecta; order Hemiptera; family Adelgidae; genus Adelges; species Adelges cooleyi. The sequence continues at coordinate 1,936,412 of NW_026095977.1, forward strand.
GGATAACCCAAGGGTAAATAAATAAAAGGTGTTAATGCCAACAGCGGGAATGGTACCAATTTATTTTTATTTTGGTATGGCAGCGTTTTCAATCTCTGAATTTGTATTTAATCCAAATTTGCAAAAAATATTTTTTAACTTTTAAAAACATAACAATCGTGAACCGTTCCAATACATTTTAGGACTTGATTTTTCCTGTGTTGAATTATACAAGACATAATAATAATTGTGCGTTTAGCTTGGCCAAATTTTGATCAGCTCTTTGTACATTTTCTCAAATTTATTTTAATTTAAAGCGTTTTTGTCTATTGCAAATACGCTAAAATATAAAATAACTTGCCATATGTGCTTACCGTTTAATGTTTATACAGATTTTAAATGTTCTGCAGTGGTTCTTTCTATGAAATTTGATAACGCTGGCTTGGAAGTAAAACTAAAATATGAATACAAATTTCAAAGTTTTGAATAAAGTGTAATACATAATTTTAAAATCAGCTTATAAAAATGTATCGTTGCTTTATTGATTAAATAATATTGTATGATCAAAATTTGCTATTGATATAAAATACATCGTACAGATATATTTTGGGGATGTGGTTTATTTTAAAGTTTTTTATGAGCAATATTTCGGAAAAAAATAGTTTTAATAAATCGACCATGTCAATTAATTTACTGGATAACTTGTATAATCTTTAAAGTATTATTTTTAATTTAAATAATTTTCTCTATGAGTAACAGTCATTTTAAATTAATTTAGACCGAAAAGCTAGACAAATATCCACTACATAGGATGGTCCGATTTCAATTGTGTAAAGTGATTTAAGTTATTTGACTACTGTACTAAAGGGTTTTCCAATAGGAACGGGTCAATGTTGAAATGGAATAATACAAGCTGTGTGTGAGATATGGTTAGTCACTAGTATTTAACTGTTACTATAAAATTGTAGTAAAAATATTCTTAGAATTAATGTTTTATTTTGTTATCATTCATATACACTCTTTGACCGATTAGACTTAATTATTATTATAAAAAAAAAAAAAAAACTTTATAAACCATAATTATGTATAATATTTAATATCAAATAATTAATCATATTATATTATATTACAGTTAAATAATCAAAATTCTCTGAGTGAATTTAGTGGGAAAAGTCAATTATTTTCTAAATAAATAAGTATTTTGCGTTAAGTCGAACAGCTTAAAGAAGGATTGTAATCATTTTCTTTCCATAGATCTTTGAATGATGTGAAAATGCTAATAAAAACACTAATACTTACTCGAATAGACGTTGAATAATATAGTTGCCATTAATATTATAAAGTACTCACTAATGCCTTCTTATTTTAAATATTGGTAGATGTGTTGATTTGTAGACATATTTGCCGAAAAAGTTGTTAAGAATATAAAAGAAACAAAGCTTTGAAGAATTGAAATTTTCATAGATTATTTGGTTAAGTATACATTTTAAAAAAATAATTGTCTGTACAACATATCTAACTCGACATTTGCTTGTTAATATTGCATTTAACAAAACTTAAAAATAATAGCATCAGATATCGGTTATTTTTTTAAACTAACTTTCAAAAGTAACCCTTCATTTTTTTTAAAAACCGGCCGAAAGAATTTGTTTTTAATTTTAATTTTTCAAAAGGTTAGGTTAAAAGTCAAGAACGAGTTTGAAGACATGGTAAAAACGTATTATAACATCTGCAAACAAATGTATTTTGTTTTTAATAATTTTCTAAAATATAACTAATAATAATCAATGGCCGTTCTCACCAGTTTGGCTCTGAGTTAGGAAGATGCTCCAAGTTGGAAAAACTTTAAATTCGGTTCGTAAAACAAATAAATATATATTCTATGGTTATATGTAATACATATAATATGTTTTTTTTATAATTAACAATATTGTTATTTTATTACCATTAATTTATGGTTTTTCTATTAGGATAAACGTATACGAATTATAATTTATAAACCTATTTTTCAATTATTATTACTCTGCCCATTTCTGTTGTTGCCAAAGAAGCGACCCTCATGTCATTTATGATTTTTTCCAGTATTTCAGGCGTTTCAGTTTCAGTACGGGCAATTTCAAACTGCCCCTCTGTATCTGAAAAATGCACATGATCTGCGAAGAGGGTCACCAAATTTATGATCGTGAGTAAATCCCGTTCCAACACATGGTTTTCCAGACATTCAAAGACACATCCAACAATAGATTTGAGAGCCTCGGCAGTTTTAGATAATAATGGCTCCGGACATTCCAAATGAAGCGTGGATTTCATAAAGCGTTGGAATGAGTTTAAGATTTTTAACTGGTCGTCTAGGACTACGTTTACGGCTTTCAAACGTTCGTGTCTGATCGCATTGTTTCGCGAACCACTGACAATCATTATCCGCAAGTAGTCGACAAACAGCGGAATAATGTCAGAACTGTTTTTGACCAATACCATGGAAAGCGTTTCGGCGACTTCCACGTAAAACGCTAATACATTGGTCGAGTCCACCTCGGCTGCAATGTCTTTGTAACTCTGCTGAAGAGTTTTGCCACTTATCGGAGACAACAAGTTCTGGACGGTCACGGATTTTATCAAGCTCTTCCACTTTAGTTGGTCGGTGTACAACCAGCCACACTCATAACAATGATTGTAGAAATTTGTGTAGTTTAAAATTATCGTTTTTGCATCGGCTAATAAATCAAAGAACGACATTTGCGGTACGTCCTCATCACCGATCGTGATCCGTGTCTTCTTCTTGATCAAGTCCAATATTTTTTGATTTTGAAAATCGAGTCCAGGCGTCTCAGTATTGGTGTCAGTGAAGGTGTCGATGTCGTACTCAGCTCGGTATACGAAAATGATGTCACTGAGAAACAGGTACCTGTAAAAAATAACATTCGCAATGGACATTAGCAAATGGCAGATGTAACTAGGATAGCCGTTTAGTTGTTTTAAGCATATAAGTAGAATAATGTATTTTTTAAAACTAACCAAAAAAAGAGTTCGCTTATCTTTGTGTATAATAGGCAATAGTATTGGTATGTATTCGAATATTGTAATGATTATATAAATTAATCTACAAATTATTTTAATTAATACATTAATTGTTATTTATTTAAAATGTGCACCAATGTAGCAACAGTTATCTTTTTCTGGCATTGAAATTCTTAGGGATACCACCCGTTGATATAAAGAAAGATGTATAAGTGGTTCAAAATTTGGTTGAAGAAGGCAATGGAGTTATCTCAGAGTAACAATGGTCTAATTAAGTACCTGTCTAGAGCTTGAGCTACGTTGGCTCCGTTGTCATACAGATGCTTCAGGCAACCGTTTAGATTAAACACCGTCAATTGTATGTCGTTCAAAAGGTCTTCCAAAGACATAGAGTTGTCTCTAAACCGAATCATTTGGATCACCATGCCGGTGAACCAATTCAGCATTTTCGTCACTTCTTCGGCCACTTGTTCATAGATCAAGCTTACCGCACGATGACGGTTGTTCTGGTTTAGGATTTCCATTACGTGTATTCCATTGATATATATATGATTAGCAATTAACTTCGACTTTACTTTTTCCATAAGAAAATCTGGGATCTTTAACGATTCGTCCATATTTTCGTCCACGTCAACCGGACGGCACACAATCTTGCACAAACCGTCAGATAAAACAAACAGACCGGCTAAAATGATGGAAAATAATAAAAAGAATTGTATAAGCGACTTCATATTTTTTTTCTTTTAGCAAGTCAACTCTTAGTAAGTATCGATTAAACTGTGGAGTAATCGCAGCGAAACAAATTCTCAACATTCAGGTTGGTTTTTTCAAGTGTGACCCAAAAAAACAAATATCTATATAAATAAATTTTACCGTAGTCGCAAAAAAATACTATTGTGTATTACATTGAAACACAATACTATAATATCAAAAACTGTTCTACAGCTTTTGTTTTTTTTATAACGGCCGTAAACAGAACAACAAAATATGATTTTAGTAACAATTATACTTACCAATAAAATGTTCACCTCAAAACCCTTAAAAATTGATTATATAATATATATTTTAATTTCTGTAAGACCTGTTACCTCCCGTCCTTACTATGTCTTGACCCCACTGGACGGACTGTATCTTTTATTCGATTATTTTGACTACATTTTTTATCTTTTTTCTAGTAATTTTAACTTCTGTGCAAATCTACTGTACTTTTTGCCTGTACATAATATTTTGCATAGTTTGCAATTTTTAGTAAGGGGTGGGGGTTGTAATATTGTAAAAAAGCTCTGATATATGTAAAATTGTAAAAGTTAAATGACTGTGCGTGATTTGGTGTAGAATACCACATTTGTTTTGCGTATATTTGAATAACTCAAGGGTAAACGACGATTATTATTGGTTTTTGTATTACGTGGTGGAAAAAAATTGTAACTTCTTGAATTCTGTACCTGAAATTGTATTTTTTACCTAACAATTGTATCATATGCGCTTAAATATGTTGTTTTTGAATATACGTACATTGTTTGGTGCATGAATTTATGTATGACCAACAAGTAACTGTTTGAATAGTTCAATACAGTGTTTTTTACTTATTTCGATAAAAAAATTTTAGAACACATTGATTTTAGTACGTTCCTTAAATTTGAAATTATTTTTTAAAAAAAATACCGTTAACAAAATTCATACAGCCTTTCCAAAAGGTTTTAAATGAATATATAACAGAAACCTGTGCTGAGGGGTCGGGGTATGGTTAGGGAACCGAAACGAACAATACATTGTTCTGAGCGGAAATATTTTTCAAAATTGTTTACAACTAGTACAAACATGTCATACATTTAGTTATGAGTTAGACCAGAATTATATATTTATATCCAATGTATGGCTTTTGCTTCTATGAACGAATTAAAACGCTTTACAATTTGAATTTGGTATACGATTTGGCATAAAATACCACATGTGTTTTGCTATATATTTTATAAAGTCAAGGTTGAATGACAAAAGCTGTTAACAGAAAACCGTAATAATATAATATAGTATATAATACGTTTTTTTTTCAAGTGTAACCTAAAAGTAAAAAACAAATATCTATAAGAACAAATTTTGATGTATTACTAGATCTATCCCAGATTGGAAGGTATTTCATAACTACCTGAGATTATAATTATCTAATGAAAGATGTCATTGTTGGCTTTTGAAATATAGTGTACTGCAAAATATGAATTTGAAAGATTGAAATTCTCCCAGAATTTTTTTTATAACACCGTTGGGTCGGAGGAAGTAGGGACAGAGCATATCAGAACGGGAGACGAAAAGTCACTTTCAAAATAGCCAGTACAATGGGTTGGGACACAACGGAGTTAGTGCATAGTGATGACAGGGAAACAAAGGGTCTAAAAGAATTATTCTCACTTTTAGTTATAAAGTTTAAACAATATCAATACATTTATTTCGAGATGATAGAGAATCTAAATTAAAGAGAATTGAACTACTTTTAAAGGAATGTTAGAATATATTTTGGAATGATTTCTTTTAAAACAAATGAAACGAAGAAATCGTATTTGGATTCTTTCCAGAGATTCTATTAATCCAATTTGAGCTGGATTCCATACAACAGAACCATACTCGATGTTTGATCATACCAAAGTAATATGCAGTATTTTTAGAGAATGCTCATTATCAAAATAATGAGTATGGGTATTACGGATAACAAAACCAAGAGTTCTTAGATCTTTTGATTTTATATGTTCTATATAGGATATGAACAAGAGATAATTTGGAGAGAAGTAAGAAATGATTAACTGAGTTAAAAGTTTTGCAGAAATCGGTATAGATAACAGTCTGATATCATGATTTGGCAGTTTGAATTAAACCAGTATAAAAGCAAAGCAAATTAGTGTCATCTGATAAACTACTCATGAAACCGTGTTGATTCAAACCAAGTGTTGATTAAATATTTTGTATACTGGAATAGATAAACAATAATTACAAGAGTTCAGTAAAATACTAGGTACATTGTCAGGACCTGGGCAAGGACTTAGATTTAAGCTACCAAGACCCAGGAAGACATCGCCAAGTGAAATTTGGATATAAGATAAATCAACAACATTAGATAAGATGGGATTAATAGAATTATTATCTAGCTGGGTATTGGGGAACTTCTTAAATTCTGTATCTGAAATTGTATTTTTTACCTAACAATTGTAACATATGCGCCAAAATATGGTGTTTTGGATAAACGTATATTGTTTTTTGCATGTATAACCAACAAGTAACTGTTTGAATAATTCAATACAATACGTGTTTCTTCTTTATTTCGATAAACCATTTTTAAAACACGATCACACTGTGATTTTAGTACGTTCCGGTGTAAGAAAAAAAATACAGGGTGATTTTTTAATCATGAACCACGCAATATCTCATAGGGTTTAATGAGAAAATGTATTTTTTTATTTCATATGGTTATTATACATATTGATCTCAATTTTTCACAATTTTTTTTTTTTTTTGGTTAACAACTTTTAAAACTTAAACGTTAACGTATATATTTTATTAAATTTTTAAATTGAGAATAATGTGTTAAACATTTTGAGTGATCGATAACCAGTTTTGAATAACTATTTTAAAAATATCAAAGTCTTAAAGTTAGGATGAGAAGTATAGCACGGTTGGGAAATGCGCGCAAATAAAAATAATACTACAATCCACCTTACCTCCTGCTCTAAACTTAAGACTTCAATAACTTCAAATATAGTCATCCAAACTCTTTATCTACCAGTCGAATTTGTTAGTACATTATTCTCAATTTCAAAAGGTAATAAAATATATACGTTACAATTTCAGTTTCAAAAGTTGCTATCAAAAAAACGAAGTTAGGAGGAGGGTAAAAACAAAAAAAAAATGTAAATAATTTAGATCACATTGTACAAAAACAATATGAAAAACAAAATGTAATTTCTTATTAAACCCTATGAGATATTAAGTGGTTCATGATAATCACCCTGTATGCAATTATTTAAAAATAAAATAATACCGATAATAAAATTCATACAGCATTTTCAAAAGGTTTTAAATAAACATATAACAGAAAACAGTGCTGAGGGGCTAGGTTATAATTAGGGGACCAAAACGGACAATACATTGATCTAGGCGAAAATATTTTTATAAATTGTATACAATTAATAAATATTACATACATTTAGTTAAGAATTAGACCATAATTGATATATTTATATCAAATGTATATATATATACCTTGGCTTTTGGTTCTTTGAACGAATTTAAACGCTATACAATTTGAGTTTGTTGCTAGATATGGCGTAGCATACCACATGTGTTTTAAGTATATATTATTAAGCCAAGGTTAAATGACAAAAGGTGTTAACAGAAAACAGTAAATATAAAATATAGTAGGTAATAAACCGTACCAATGTACTGAAATATGTTAATTAGCGATTTAAAGAATTTCAATTTATTTTGTTATTCAATTTTCAGATATAGGTACAACACTGACACCTAAATTTATAATTTTATTCAAAGACAAAACTACAATAAAACTGACATAAAATGATTTATAGTCTAATACTTTAGTGCATACTACTTCAGTCGATATTTTGGTCTAAAACGTTAAAAAAAAATCCCCTGGATAAACAACTTTGTCTATTGGCTATTATTAAATTACATATACAAACTATACACTGATAACCCTGATAATCATAGTTAATCATATATTTTATTAAAATACTGTTAAATTCTCAAAGTTATCGTAACTTTTAAAAGTACTAAGAACCAACTTAGTATCAGAAAATGATATAACATTTTAAAATTATACTTAACTAAAATGTTTTCATCAGGACTCTGATATGATCTATCCAGCATTTACACTGCGTGTGTAACCAGGTTAAAAATATGTAGTGGCGTGTAAATGATACGATTAAAGAGTGACAAGTTTTAAGTCACAGCTTGTAAACTACTTCATTGAAAATAAAAGGTTAGGTTTTTTTTATTTATAACTATATTGTTATTTTTTACCATTATTTTATTGTTATTCTATTAGGATAAACGTATACGAACTATAATTAATACAACTATTTTTCAATTATCATAACTCTGCCAATTTCTGTTAATGCCAAAGAAACCGCCCTCATGTCTTTTATGATTTTTTTCAGTCTTTCGGTTGTTTCAGTTGCAGTACGGGCAATTTCAATTTATTTTGCTACCCAATTTTCAGACATACAATACTGACAACTACATTTACAAATTTATTCAAAGATAAAACTACAATAAACCTTGCATAAAATTATGTATAGTCTGATAACATAGTAAGTCAAAATTATAAAATATAAAGCCAAACTCAGATAATTTAGTCTATTATAGCAACAATGATTTAAATCAGTTGTTGTTGTTGTAGATGTAAAAACAAGTAATTCTTTTACAATTATAAAATAACCCTAACCACAATGAAAATATAGTTATTTTGCTCATAAGTAAATTTTTATTTCAGTGAAGGCTTATTTAGAATTGTATGAAAGAAACACAAGTGACTCTACTTAAATTGATATGTATTTTTATTTTGGTATGGCAACGTTTTCAATTCCTCAACTGGTATGTAATCCAAAAGTCCAAAAACTATGTTTTAATAACAAAACAATCGTAAACAGCTCCATAACATTTAAGGACTTTATTTTTCCTATGTTAAATTCTACAAGACATAATAATAATTGTGCGTAGTGCTTGGCCCAATTTTGATCAGCTCATTGTAAATTTTCTCAAATTTATTTTAATTAAAACGTTCTTGTCTAATGAAAATGTGCCAATATATAAAATAACTTAGCATACGAGTATATGCTTACTGTTAAATGTTTATACAGATTTTTAAATGCTCCGCAGTAGATTCTTGTATGAAATTTAATAGCGCTTGCTTAGAAATAAAACTAAAATATGAATACATATTACAAAGTTTCGAATAACGTTCAATACATTAATTTTTATAATTTGATTATGAAAAATGAATCGTTGCTTTATTGTTTAAATAATATTGTATGATCAAAATTTGCAATCGACAGAAATATCGTACAAATATTTTATAGGTATTGCATGCGGTCTATTTTTGAGAAGTTTTTTAGGCAATATTTAAGAAAAACTTGATTTTAATAAATTTCGGTCATACTAATTAATTTACTGGTTAATTTGTATAATCGTCAAAGTATTATTTTTAATTTAAATAATTTTCTTTATGAGTAACAGTCATTTTATATTAATTTAGACCAAGAAGCTAGACAAATATCCACGACGTTGGATGGTCCGATTTCAATTGTGTAAAGAGATTTGAGTTATTTGACTACTGTACTATGTCATATAGGAAGCAGATTTTCATTTAAAAATAATCCATGTAATTGAATCCAATCATAATAAAATATAAATCAATTTGCAAAATATTAAAAATCTGTTTCCTAAATAATGTAATGTAGTTGCCAAAGAACTCGTATATCTTTACAAAATTGAAATCAGTCTATACTACTTTAGTTGAAATTTTATCTGAGTATTTGGTATAAAACCTCGATGAACAGCTCTGATTATTTTGACTATTGTCTATTATTAAATTATAAGTATAAAATTATTAGTATAATTACTTTATGACTTTATATTACTTAATTATTACTTTATATTTACTTATGACTTTATTAGGAATTAGTGGGAAAATGCGGTTTGTTTCAGAATAAATAAGTATTTTATGTTGATTACGTTATTTTTTGTTATTTTGAACACCTCATAATTTTATTACTCAAAAGAACGTTGAAAAATTAGAAAATAAAATGTTTTTTTCTTGAAACATAATATTATTTAGTATTGTTGTATATTGTTATACTGTATATTGTTATATTGTTATATTTATAAATATGGTTATTCAGATAACACTAATTAATGTGTACGCAGTGGGGACTGTTCACGGCGTACGCTAATATTGAAAATAATTACTTGTCATTGCTGTTATAGCGTTTCATAATAAACGTCTTTTATTAATCCTAAAGTTGAGTTGTATTCTTCAACAATTAAGTATACAACAAGTATAAATAAAATATTTTGATACTTATTACTATTAATTTATGGTTTTTCTATTAGGATAAACGTATACGAAATATAATTAATAAAACTATTTTTCAATTATCATTTCTCTGCCAATTTCTGCTGATGCCAAAGAAACCGCCCTCATGTCTTTTATGATTTTTTTCAGTCTTTCGGTTGTTTCAGTTGCAGTACGGGCAATTCCAGACTGCCTCTCTGTATCTGATGCATTCCCAAGAACTACGTACAGGCTCACAAAATGTATGATCCCGGGTAATTTGTTTTCCAACACTGGGTTTTTCAGAATGTTAATGACACATTCAACAATAGGTTTGAGATCATTGACAGCTTTTAAAAATAATTTCGCCGGACATTCCAAATGAAGCGTTGATTTCATAAAGCGTTGGAATGAGTTTAAGACTTTTAACTGATCGTCTAGGACTACGTTTACGGCTTTCAAACGTTCGTGTCTGATCGCATTGTTTGGCGAACCACTGGCAATCATTGTCCGCAAGTAGTCGACAAACAGCGGTATAATGTCAGAAGTGTTTTTGGCCAATACCAGGGAAAGCGTTTCGGCGACTTCCACGTAAAACGCTAATACATTGGTCGAGTCCACATCGGCGGCCGTGTCTTTGTATCTTTGCCTAAGAGTTTTGCCACTTAGCGGTGACAACAAGTTCTGGACGGCCGCGGATTTTATCAGGCTCTTCCACTTGAGTTGGTCGGTGTACAACCAGTCACGCCCATAACGATGATTGTAGAAATTTGTGTAGTTTAAAATAATCGTTTTTGTATCGGCCAATAAATCAAAGAACGAAATTTGCGGTACGACCTCATTACCAACCGAGATCCGTGTCTTCTTCTTGATCAAGTCCAATATTTTTTGTTTTTGAAAATCGAGTCTAGGCGTCGCAGTATTGGTGCCAGTGACGGTGTCGATGTCGTACTCGGCTCGGTATACGAAAATGATGTCACTGAGAAACAGGTACCTGTAAAAAATAACATTCGCAATGGACATTAGCAAATGGCAGGTGTAACTAGGATAGCCGTTTAGTTGTTTTAAGCATATAAGTAGAATAATGTATTTTTTTAAACTAACCAAAAAAAGGGGTTCGCTTATCTTTGTGTATAATAGGCAATAGTATTGGTATGTATTCGAATATTGTAATGATTATATAAATTAATCTACAAATTATTTTAATTAATACATTAATTGTTATTTATTTAAAATGTGCACCAATGTAGCAACAGTTATCTTTTTCTGGCATTGAAATTCTTAGGGATACCACCCGTTGATATAAAGAAAGATGTATAAGTGGTTCAAAATTTGGTTGAAGAAGGCAATGAAGTTATCTCAGAGTAACAATGGTCTAATTAAGTACCTGTCTAGAGCTTGAGCTACGTTGGCTCCGTTGTCATACAAATGCTTCAGGCAACCGTTTAGATTAAACACCGTCAATTGTATGTCATACAAAAGGTCTTTCAAAGACATAGAGTTGTCTCTAAACCGAATCATCTGGATCACTTTGCCGGTGAACCAATTCAGCATTTTCATCACTTCTTCGGCCACTTGTTCATAGATCAATCTTACCGCACGATGACGGTTGTTCTGGTTTAGGATTTCCATTACGTGTATTCCATTGATATATATATGATTAGCAATTAACTTCGACTTTACTTTTTCCATAAGAAAATCTGGGATTTTTAACGATTCGTCCATCTTTTCGTCCACGTCAACCGGACGGCACACAATCTTGCACAAACCGTCAGATAAAACAAACAGACCGGCTAAAATGATGGAAAATAATAAAAAGAATTGTATAAACGACTTCATATTTTTTTTCTTTTAGCAAGTCAACTCTTGGTAAGTATCGATTAAACTGTGGAGTAATCGCAGCAAAACAAAATCTCAACATTCAAGTTGGTTTTTTCAAGTGTGACCCAAAAAAACAAATATCTATAAAAATAAATTTTACCGTAGTCGCAAAAAAATACTATTGTGTATTACATTGAAACACAATAATATAATAACAAAAATTGTTCTACAGCTTTTGTGTTTTTATAACGGCCGTAAACAGAATACCAAAATATGATTTTAAAAACAATTATACTTACCAAAAAAATGTTTACCTTGGAATGCTCCCAACCCTGAAAGTTAGAATTTAAAATATTTGATTTTTGTTTTAATACCATGTTCAACGTTATCGTATCCATCCCATAATCGAAGAGAGCTAAAAACAACCAGAGAATATCATTATCTAATAAAAAATGTCATTGTTAGCTTTAATACCTATTGAATATAGTGTACTGCAAAATATGAATTTGATAGATTGGAATTATCACAGAAGTTTTTCTTAAAGTTAGTATATTGGGGTCAGAGGAAAGTCCCTACTTTCCTATAGAGCGTTTCAGAACAGAAGAGGAAAAGTCACATTAAAAATAGTCAAAACAGTGGGTTTAAGACTTGTGACACCGTGGTGTCAGTAGATAGTGGTGACAGGGAAACGACGGGTCTAGAATAATTATTTTAACTCAAAGTAATAAAATCACTTTTGATGTTAGTATGTTCAATACATTCCAAACCAAGCGCAATATAAACCAACTCAGTATGAAAGTATTAAAGTGAGATGCAGCGTTTACAAATAAGCATAACAGCGTTTTTTAAAGTGATTTAATCCGAGTAAGCCAAACAGGAATTATCTAAATAAAAGTGATAAAATCACTTTAAAATACAAGCTTTGATTTAAAAATACTGCCTCTCAACTTAACTTTCTTACTGTGATGGTCGATAATGTGTTTGGATTGGACTTAAATAGTATAAAAAAAATACTAACTACTGATTTACATCAGCATTTGTCAGAAATTGATTTTATTATATATATTTTAATTTCTGTAAGACCTGTTTCCTCCCGTCCTTACTATGTCCTGACCCTACTGTACGGACTTTGTATCTTTTATTCGATTATTTTGACTACATTTTCTGTCTTTTTTCTAGTAATTTTAACTTCTGTGCAAATCTGATTTACTTTTTGCCTGTATCTAACTTAAAAAACACTGGATTGAATTTTTTTTTGTGGATGCGGCAAGGGACCTTAATGGTATTTTGTATAGTTTGCAATTTTTAGTAAAGAGTGGGGGTTGTAATATTGTAAAAAAGCTCTGATAAATGTAACATTTTAAAAGTCAAATGACTGTGCGTGATTTGGTGTAGAATACCACATTTGTTTTGCGTATATTTGAATAACTCAAGGGTAAACGACGATTATTATTGGTTTTTGTATTACGTGGTGGAAAAAAATTGTAACTTCTTGAATTCTGTACCTGAAATTGTATTTTTTACCTAACAATTGTATCATATGCGCTTAAATATGTTGTTTTTGAATATACGTACATTGTTTGCTGCATGAATTTATGTATGACCAACAAGTAACTGTTTGAATAGTTCAATACAGTGTTTTTTACTTATTTCGATAAAAAAAATTTAGAACCCATTGATTTTAGTACGTTCCTTAAATTTAAAATTATTTTTTAAAAAAAATACCGTTAACAAAATTCATACAGCCTTTTCAAAAGGTTTTAAATGAATATATAACAGAAACCTGTGCTGAGGGGTCGGGGTATGGTTAGGGAACCGAAACGAACAATACATTGTTCTGAGCGGAAATATTTTTCAAAATTTTTTACAACTAGTACAAACATGTCATACATTTAGTTATGAGTTAGACCAGAATTATATATTTATATCCAATGTATGGCTTTTGCTTCTATGAACGAATTAAAACGCTTTACAATTAGAATTTGGTATACGATTTGGCATAAAATACCACATGTGTTTTGCTATATATTTTATAAAGTCAAGGTTAAATGACAAAAGCTGTTAACAGAAAACCGTAATAATATAATATAGTATATAATACGTTTTTTTTTCAAGTGTAACCTAAAAGTAAAAAACAAATATCTATAAGATCAAATTTTAACCAAGTTGCAAAACAAAAAAACGCTTGTGTATATTACGTTGATGTATTACTAGATCTATCCCAGATTGGAAGGTATTTCATAACTACCTGAGATTATAATTATCTAATGAAAGATGTCATTGTTGGCTTTTGAAATATAGTGTACTGCGAAATATGAATTTGAAGGATTGAAATTCTCCCAGAATTTTTTTTATAACACCGTTGGGTCGGAGGAAGTAGGGACAGAGCATATCAGAACGGGAGACGAAAAGTCACTTTCAAAATAGCCAGTACAATGGGGTTGGGACACAACGGAGTTAGTGCATAGTGGTGACAGGGAAACAAAGGGTCTAAAAGAATTATTCTCACTTTTAGTTATAAAGTTTAAACAAGAAAAATATCAATACATTTATTTCGAGATGATAGAGAATCTAAATTTAAAGAGAATTGAACTTCTCTTAAAGGAATGTTAGAATATAAGTTGGAATGATTTCTTTTAAAACAAATGAAACGAAGAAATCGTATTTGGATTCTTTTCAGAGATTCTATTAATCCAATTTGAGCTGGATTCCATACAACAGAACCATACTCGATGTTTGATCATACCTAAGTAATATGCAGTATTTTTAGAGAATACTCATTATCAAAATCTTTAGTATTACGGATAACAAAACCAAGAGCTCTTAGATCTTTTGTTTTTATATATTCTATATAGGATATGAACAAGAGATTTTACTGTAATATAATACCTAAATCGCTGACAGTGTTTGACATAATCAAAACAATATTTATTATTAGAACGAGTAAAAGAAATTTTAACACATTTCGTGTTATTGCGTTTTAATCCATTAGTTGTGCACCAATTACCTAACTTTGTAAGGTCCTCCTGTAGTTTAATACAATCAAGCTCTGACGGTATTGTAGAAAATAACTTTAAGTCATCAGCAAAGAGGTGAAATTTACTAAAATGAAAACATGAGTCTATGTCCGCAAGAAAAATTATAAATAGTAAAGGGAAAGATGGCCGCCCTGGGGCACACCAGGGGGAGTTGAAGAAAAATTAGACAGATGACCATTAACATTGTGTTGCTGGGATCTACCGTTAAGATAGGAACCGTACCATGACAATAAGGGATCAGAAATGCCACAAGTAGTTAATTTGGAGAGAAATAAGAAATGATTAACTGAGTTAAAAGTTTTGCAGAAATCGGTATAGATAACTGATATGATAGTCTGATATAATCATTCGCCAGTTTAAATTAAACCAGTATAAAAGCAAAGCAAATTAGTATCAGCTGATCTACTACTCATGAAACCATGTTGATTCAAACCAAGAACGTTTTTAAAGGAATAGGTAAGATATGGAGTAATCAGTTTTTCCAGAATTTAGGCAAAGATGATAACATACAGATTGGTATATAATTCAATACAGAATTTTGACTCCAGACTAATAAATAGGGGTAACTAGTTTTCCAATTTGAAGGCACAATACCCAATTTTAATGATTGATAGTTTTTATACAATATGATCTCAATTTTTCACAATTTTTTTTTTTTTTTTGGTTAACAACTTTTAAAACTTAAACGTTAACGTATATATTTTATTAAATTTTTAAATTGAGAATAATGTGTTAAACATTTTGAGTGATCGATAACCAGTTTTGGATAACTATTTTAAAAATATCAAAGTCTTAAAGTTAGGATGGGAAGTATAGCACGGTTGGGAAATGCGCGCAAATAAAAATAATACTACAATCCACCTTACCTCCTGCTCTAAACTTAAGACTTCAATAACTTCAAATATAGTCATCCAAACTCTTTATCTACCAGTCGAATTTGTTAGTACATTATTCTCAATTTCAAAAGGTAATAAAATATATACGTTACAATTTCAGTTTCAAAAGTTGCTATCAAAAAAACGAAGTTAGGAGGAGGGTAAAAACAAAAAAAAAATGTAAATAATTTAGATCACATTGTACAAAAACAATATGAAAAACAAAATGTAATTTCTTATTAAACCCTATGAGATATTAAGTGGTTCATGATAATCACCCTGTATGAAATTATTTAAAAATAAAATAATACCGATACTTAAATTCATACAGCATTTTCAAAAGGTTTTAAATGAATATATAACAGAAAACCGTGCTGAGGGGTCAAAATATGGTTAGGGGTAAAAACGAACAATTCATTGATCTAGGCGTAAAAATGTTTTTTAAACTGTATACAATTAATAAATATTGCATACATTTAGTTAATAATTAGACCATAATTGATATATTTATATCAAGTGTATATATATATATATATACTATGGCTTTTGGTTCTTTGAACGAATTTAAACGCTATACAGTTTAAGTTTGGTGCGAGTATAGCGTAGAATACCACACGTGTTTTACGTATATTTTATTAAGCCAAGGTTAAATGACAAAAGGTGTTAACAGAAAACAGTAAATATAAAATATAGTAGGTAATAAACCGTACCAATGTACTGAAATAATTAATACTGTTAATTAGCGATTTAAAGAATTTCAATTTATTTTGTTATTCAATTTTCAGATATAGGTACAACACTGACACCTAAATTAATAATTTTATTCAAAGACAAAACTACAATAAAACTGACATAAAATGATTTATAGTCTAATACTTTAGTGCATACTATTTAAGTAGGTAAAATAAAGTAATTATACTTATTTTAAACAGTTATTCATATATTTTATTAAATTTCTGTTAAATTCTCAAAGTTATCGTAACTTTTAAAAGTACTAAGAACCAACTTAGTATCAGAAAATGATATAATATTTCAAAATTATACTTAATTTAAATGTTTTCATCAGGACTCTGATATGATCTAACCAGCATTTTCACTGCGTGTGTAACCAGGTTAAAAATATGTAGTGGCGTGTAAATAATATGATTAAAGAGTGACAAGTTTTAAATCACAGCTTGTAAACTACTTCATTGAAAATAAAAGGTTAGGTTTTTTTTATTTATAACAATATTGTTATTTTTTTACCATTATTTTATTGTTATTCTATTAGGATAAACGTATACGAACTATAATTAATAAAACTATTTTTCAATTATCATAACTCTGCCAATTTCTGTTAATGCCAAAGAAACCGCCCTCATGTCTTTTATGATTTTTTTCAGTCTTTCGGTTGTTTCAGTTGCAGTACGGGCAATTTCAATTTATTTTGCTACTAAATTTTCAGATATACAATACTGACAACTACATTTACAATTTCATTCGAAGATGAAACTACAATAAAACATGCATACAATTATTTATAGTCTGTAACTATAATATATAAAGCCAAACTCAATTAATTCAGACTAGTATACCAACAATCATTTAAATCAGTTGTTGTTGCTGTAGATCTAAAAACAAGTAATTTTTACACAATTATAAAGAAACCTTAACCACAATGAAAATATACTTATTTTGCTCATAAGTAAATTTGTACTTTAGTGAAGGCTTATTTATAGTTGTATGAAAAAAACACAAGGGACTCTACTTTAAATTAATATATATTTTTATTTTGGTATGGCAAAGTTTTCAATCAGTTTTCCATAACATTTTAGGACTTGATTTTTCCTATGTTAAATTCTACAAGACATAATAATAATTCTACGCTGTGCTTGACCCAACTATCAAAGTTACAAAGAGCTGATCAACAGCTCTTTGTAAATTTGCTAAAATTTATTTTAATAAAAACGTTTTTGTCTATTGCAAATGCGCTAAAATATAAAATAACTTGCCATGTGTGCTTACTGTTTAATGTTTATACAGATTTTAAAATGCTCCGCAATAGTTTTTTTTATGAAATTTAATAGCGCCTGCTAAGAAATAAAACTAAAATATGAATACATATTTCAAAGTTTCGAATAACGTGCATTACATTAATTTCATATTCAATTTATAAATATGAATCGTTGCATTATTGAATAAATAATATTGTATGATCAAAATTTACAATTGACAGAAATATCGTACAAATATTTTATAGGTATTGCATGCGGTCTATTTTGACATTTTCATGTCTTTACTCTGGCACATAACCGAAAAAAGCGTTATCACACGGAGATGGGATTGGGGGTGAAAGATAGGGGTTGGAGATAAGGGGTGGGAGATAGGGGTGGAGATGATAGGGTTGGGAAATAGGGTAGAAGATAGGGGTAGAAAATAGGGGTAGGCGATAGGGGTGGATATAGGGTTAGGAGATATGGGTAAGAGATAAGAGATATGTTGTACGTTCAACTTTTAAATTAGAACTAAATGATAAATTCAAAATAAATGAAGGGCCCAAATTCATCAAGAATTGTTTTAAGCCAGATATTAAACACTACAATATTAGCCAGAAACTTGATGTTTTAATATACTAGCTTGTTACTGCTTCTTAATATACTATATCATTATCTATAATTCCACCACTACTCTAAATTTATTCGGTATTTCAACGAGACATGAAATTGCTCTTTCGTGGTTGCAAACTCGGCTGAAAAACTTTTTTTTTTGAGAAGTTTTTTATAGACAATATTTAGGAAAAACTTGGTTTTAATAAATTTCGATCATACTAATTAATTTACTGGATTATTTTTTATAATTTTCAAAGTATTATATTTCATTTGAATAATTTTCTCTATGAGTAACAGTCATTTTAAATTAATTTAGACCGAAAAGCTAGACAAATATCCACTACATAGGATGGTCCGATTTCAATTGTGTAAAGAGATTTGAGTTATTTAGCTACTGTACTATGTCATATACTATATAAAATATAAATATATATAATACAAATCTGCTGGAGTATTTTATGTTGATTACGTTCTTATACGTTAATTCGAACACCTTATGAATTTTTTACTCAAGGGAACGCAAAAAAATTACAACAATCATTTTTTTTTCATCAAACATACTATTTAGTATTAAAAAATTAATATGATACTTATTTTATAGATAAATCTCTAGGTATACATTGAGTACTTATTTTGTTTCACTTGTTCCGGAATTCTGATTCAAAACTAAACACCTAGTCCGTCCTTATTGTTTATTTTCAAACTCAACCATTTATTATATTGCCGTCGTCGGCCCAGGTTAAATCATATGTTGTAAGCTAAATTAGAAACGAAAAAGATTATGATAGCGGGTCCTAAGCTTCAAAATTAAATTTGTTTTCATTCATCTTCTAACACATTACTAATGATCAATGGCCGTTCTTACCAGTTTGGCTTAAAGTTAGGAAAATGCTTCATTTTGGAGAAACATTAAACTCAGCTCGTAAAACAACTAAATATATATATTATATAGTAACATGTAATACATATATGTTTTTTTTTTAGTAATAATTTTATTATAGTTTTACCATTATGGTTGTAATAGGACACGCGTGTACGCGTTTTAATTTATACATCTATTTCTGAAGTAACAATACTTTGCCTATGTCTGATGTTTCCGACAAAATCACTTTTATGTCGTTAATGATTTTTTCTAGTTTTTCTGGCGCTTGGGTTTCAGTAACGGCAATGTCGGGCTGCTCCACTGCTGGGTCTGGCGCGTTCACGGGTTTTACAAAGCGCTGGCTTACATATTCAATGAGCGTGTGTAAATCCGGTTCCGACACCTCTTTTTCTAGAACTTCTGTGCCCCGTTTAATGACACAATCGAGATCCGCGATGGTGGTCACTAACAATCCCTCCGGGCATTCCAAATTAAGCACGGACAGCATAAAGTCTCGGGAGGATTTTAAGACGTTCAACAGTTCTGACAAGACTGCGATTACGGCGTTCAAATGTTGGCGTCTGATTAGATTGTTTGACGAACCACTGGCAACCATTGCCAGCAAGTAGTCGACGAACAGCGCAAAAGCGCCAGAAGCCTTTTGGGCTAACAGAACGGTAACCGTTTCGGCGACTTCCGCGTAAAAAGCTAATACCTTGGTCGAGTCCACCTCGGCGGCCGTATCGTCGTATCTCTGCTGCAGTCTTTTGCCACTGACCGGAGACACCCAGTTCTGGACCATCGTGGATCTCATCAGGTCCTTCCACTTGAGTTTGTCGGCGTTCAACCAGAGGCAGTCATACTTCCGGTCGTAGAAATGTGTGTATTCGTCAATTATCTTTTTCGCTTCGGCTAATATATCGGTGTTCGATTTTTCAGGTAAGATCCTGACACTAAACGTAGGCCGTTCAATGTTTGTCTTCATCTTGATCAAGTCCAATATTTTTTGTTTTTCATAATCTAGTCTGGGCGTGTCAATATCGGTAACGGTGTCGGTGTCTTTGTCATACTCGGTTTGGTATAAGAAGATCATGTCACTGAGAAACAGGTACCTGTCAAACCAAACATTCGCAATGGACATTAGTAAATGGAAGTCACCACGACGGGGATAAAATATAATATATAAAAGATTGATGAGTACCCAGAAGCCAACATAAGTGTAACAAGTCCTGCAGGGTCAACGAGGATTGCCGTTTAGTTTTACTGAGATTATAATTTGAATAATGTATTGCTTAAAAAATTATCCGACAATAAAGTGTTCACCGATCTATGTCGGTAATAGAGAATAGTGTCAGTATTTATTCAAGTATTGGAATGATTATATAACATAATCTACATTTAATTAATACATTATTAGATTTGGTTTAAAAGATATTCGTAATTCATATAAATATTGGCACACTCTACCTATAGTGCTCTTCCCGCATTGGAAATCTTAGGGATACCATCTGGTGCTAAGACGTGCGTTTCGAATGGTTCAAGTTTTGGTAGAGATAGAGAAGACAACAGAGTACTTATATCAGAGTTAATTAAACTTAAGTAAATACCTGTTTAGGGCTTGAGTGACGTTGGCTTCGTTGTCGTACATATGTTCTAGGCAAGAGTTTATATTCAACACGGTCAGTTGGATTATGTCCAGAAGTTTTTTCAAAGATATATCGCTGTCTTTTAACTCAATCATTTGGGTCACCATGACGGTGAACTCATCCAGCAGATTCGTCACGTCCTCGGCAACTTGTTCAAAAACCACGTTTATGGTTTGACGTTTGTTTTCCATGTTTTGGACTTGGTATTCGTCTGTTCTTTGGACATATATTACTTCAGCATTTAACTTAGACTCTACTATTTCCATCAGGTATTCTGGCATGTTAAACCAGACTTGCTGCCCTGCATCCACATTGACCGGACGGCGCTTGATCCGGCATGAACCGTCGGAAAAAACCAATAGACCGGCAAATATCACTGAAAATAACAACGATAATTGTAAAGAAGACTTCATATTTTTTTTCTTTTAGCAAGTCCACTTATAGTAAGTATCGATTACAATGTGGGGCAGTCAAAGCAAAAACAAAATCTCAACATTCAAGTTTGTTTTTTCAAGTGGATTCCATAAAAGCAAATATCTATGTAAACAAATTTTACCAAAGTCGCAAAAAAACACTTTAGTGTATTGCATTGAAACGAAATATTATAATAACCCAAATTGTACTACATCTTTTATTTTTTTCATAACGCATGTGGAAACAATAACAAAAATATTATTTTAAAAATTAATATACGTACCTACAAAGTGTTCCCACTGCAATATACCCTACACCGACGTTAAGAATTAAAAAAAAAAAAAAATTTTATTTCAATATCATGTTTTAACCCTACCGTATCTTTTCCAGATTCAAAGAGAGTAAAACACTATATGAAAACATCATTATCTAATGAAAGATGTCACCGTTGGTTTAAATGACTATTGAATATAGTGTACTACAAAATATATTAATTGAAATGAACAACTACAATGACAGACTAAAAGATTATAACAGTGTGATGATAACATTGTTTAATTTGTGTTTTTTTTTTTTTTAGTTTGAAGAGTAGAAAGGACGGCATAATAGTTAACCCGGCACTGACCATAGACAAGTGTTTTTTTTTCTGTAAGTCCAGCGATTATCAAGTACAGTGTGACAAAAATTCATAATAATAACAGATTAAATCACTCTCATTAAAACACCTCTATCGCAATACTCACTTACTTTTATTAAAAATCAAATTTTATTAGTGTAGAAGGATAGTAGTGGGGACAGGGAATAATAGACACTGATAACAAACAAGTTTAAAAGAAATAAAAATTAATAATTCTTAAGAATTTCTCACCAAAAATTGTTTTAAAAAATTATATTTTGTTTACGTTCTTTTATAAACAATTATTTCTGTCATTCTGAAAAGTAATTTTTTTCTACAATTCATTTTTTATACTAACAATATAAAACAAATGTGCTTATTAAAAAATTTAATTTTTTTTTGCTACTCAATTTTCAGATGTAAAAAACTGACAGCTAAATTTATTATTTTATTCAAAGATTTACCTACAATAAAACTTGCGTAAAATGGTTTATAGTCTGACAACTTAACTGAACAAAATTGTATAAGCTATAAAAAAAAGTCAGTAAATAACGTTTAAAAACTGTTAAACCCTTTTTTAAACCAAATAAAACATAAAGCCAAAATCCAACTCAAAAATCAGTCAAAATCAGCCAAGATCAGTTAATTCAGACTAGTATACCATCAATCATTAAAATGAACCAATTTTGTAACTGTTATAACAAGTAGTTTTTATTTTGGTATGGCAAAGTTTTCATTCCCTCAATTTGTATTCAATCCAAAAGTTCAAAAACTATGTAATAATATCATAACAGCCGTTAACCGTGCCATACAATTTTTGAAATTATTATTTGCTTTAATGAATTCTACATAACATAATAATAATTGTGCGATATGGTCGACCCAATTTTGATCACCTTTTTGTAAATTTTCTCAAATTTGTTTCAAAAAACGTGACTAATGCAGTCTGTTTTTTTTTAAAATATCATGCTTTATTGTATGTATTCAGTCCACGCCATAAGCAATTTCAGAATGAATCACCATATTGCCATTATTGTCCAATGCAAATGCTATAAAATATCAAATAACTTGCCATATGTACTGACTGTTTATACAGATTTTACAATGCTCCGCAGTGCTTCTATTTATGAATTTTTATACCACTAGCTTAGAAATAAAACTAATATATGAAAACAATTTTCCAAGTTTTAAATAGGTAACGTTTAATGCATTCGTAAAATAATTAGTTTATGGAAAGAGTATCGTTACTTTATTGATAAATGATCAAAATTCGCCATTGATATCAGTATAAATATCCTAATTTTATAAGTCACCCTTAATTTTTGTTATAAACGGCCGGAAGAACTTTTCTTACTTTAAAAAAATCAAATAAATATGTACGTTACAATTTAAATTTCAAAAGTTTATAAAGCTCCAAAAAAGATTTTTAGTATTGTTTGGTATATTGTACCATAATATAAATAAAAATGTTTTCATTAAAATTCCAGATCTCAGATGAGGAAAATGGTTTTTAAACTGTTACTTGTATGAACCACACTATAATGTTCTAAATATACTATAAGTACTTCCTCGTGAACCGTGATTCGATTAACATGCGAAATTTAAATTTTTTATTTAAATTTTAAGTTAGAATTATGGTGAGAAATTTTCCTCTGCAATACATTTTTAACGATTATATTGTCAAATTTAATTACATAAGTCCATTGAAGAAAAAATGTTTTAAAATAAGTATTACAGAGCTCATTTTGTAATTAACTAATCCGGTTAGGCATTGAAAAGTTTCTCAAGTTTTTTTTTAAATGTCGACAACCATAGAAAAATGCTTGTATGAGATTGTAATCATCATTTGTACATCTATCCAACTTTATAGTTTGAGTTACCTACCAATCAAATATTTTGTAATTTTTTAATTCAATAACAAATATTAAGTTTATTTCCGTAATCAGTCGCTTCTGTTTTTTATATTTTAATTAAACATACAGTAAACCAGATTTTTTCTTAATTGGAATTGAAAAAAACCAGTACAGTGGGGTCGGTGCATAGTGGGGACGGAGCATAGTTGGGTCGGGGCATATTGGGGACAGGGAGGTCATATGTTTACAGGAATTTTTAAATCTGAAAGTGATAAAATCACTTTCGAAAAAACGCTTCGATGCAAATCGGTAGTTAGTATTTTCAAGCCAGTACAGTCCAAACCAAGCACAGTATAAACCAGCAAAGTTAGAAAGTTTTAAATTAAGGTTCTGTATTTACAAATGAGCATCAAAGCGTTTATTTGAAAGTGATTTTATTCAATTTTATCACTTTTATTTATAATAATTCCTGTAGACCTGTGACCTCTCCGTTTCCTCATTGCTTTGACTACATTATGCCTATACCCTACTGTACTAGTCCTATCGGATAAAATCACTACTAAAAACGTACACAATGCAAAGCATTCTTGTCATGATTCTCATTGATTACCATTGAACAGCAAAACATATCAAAAACCCTGCTTTATGTCGTAGTGTCATCAACAAATAGCCCTTAACGACGGATTTCTTCTGTTTTATATTCTACTTTTTCTTTCCTTGTTTTTATATTTGTTTATTATATGTATATATATATAGTAGTGTATTTATGAGGGAGTGTGAGAGATGTCTCATTTTTTACAGTTTTAAAATACGTTATGTAAGACTATGAATATACTAGGTACATGGTATTTTCAAAGGTGTTTTAGACTTTTGTATGACCTTAAAAACAAATAAATTGTAATAATCCGGCTTCTCTAATACTTAAAAAAACCCAGCTGAATAAAGTAGACAAATGACATTTTTAATTAACTAAACATTTACACATTTTCACATATATTTAAAAAAATGTTTAAAAAATGTCTGCAAAATGAACACATAATAATTATTAAAGTAGACTAATTTTTAGGGTCTGTTTTTTATATATTACAACTGTTGTTTGTAAACTAAAAGGCTTTATTAACCTAAGTGAAATATTGTAATTGTTGGCTTTTTTTTTGGAGCTGATGTGGTCAAGTTTACCAACCAATACTCATTACTCTTAGTTTGTAAATTTCTAAGGGGTTTATTGAAACAAATATACCATATGATTCCTATTATCGTACAAATTATTATTTCCATATAGTATCCATCAAATGTAGTTGAACAGCTTCCGCCAATTGAGCTGCACTCCTAAAACATGTAAATTTATTAGGAGATGAAATGTAGACAATATTTTACAATATTTACAATGCTAAACAATATCGGTATTTTATTTGAGTGTATAATTTCCATTATGCCAACTTATTTTCGAGGTTATTTTTATTAACGACTACGGGAAAAGGTATGGCGCGTTGTTCGATACCAGAAAAATATTTGTACCGAAATTATTGTTTGCTTAAATAAGACTTTTACATTTGATAGAAACTCGAGTACAGATACTATGCATATAATGTAGTAATACAATTACAACAACTCTTACCATTACGAGCACTTGCGTAGAACAGTGATTATCAGAATTAGTCGAACACTTTTTCACTGTAAGCCAGTCAATCGCAATAAGTGACACTGTAGAAGTCCAAGAACCGCCCAAAGTCAAAACAGTATGTAAAAGAGTCATGTACGTTCCTCCAAAACGTGGATCACTTATTCGCGAGAAAAACGTCGGTAAAGCCACACACATGCATGATATCAACTAAAACATCAGTATTATCATTTAATAATTTACTAAGCGTATCTCTCTCACGGACGGGCTTGTAGCACTCAGGGCTCGGTTTTATATTAGGACGCTGTCCAAATATCAGATTTTAAGGGGAGGCTCAAATTATTTTTTGTGGTATTTAACCCTCCACAGGCAAGGCTATAAATCACAATGAAACAGAAAAGGCTGGTCACGGGTGACCGAAGTGATTTTTATTAAATTTCATAATTACTAAATATCTTATTTCTATATTAATGTTTGCTACAGGGATATATAATTTTTTTTTTTTTTAAGGTAAAATAAGAAATAATCAAAAATATATTTGTTGAACTTCTCTTTAGCTTGACTACCGGTAAAGCTCTGCTGTGATGACATCAGTGTTTATAAGAAGTGTATCCATCCTATAGAAAAAATATATAAAAATAATGAGAAAAACCGAAAAAAGATTTACAAAATAAGTTTAAAAAAAACTTACATAAAAGACAAGTCTGGTCGCCCGTGACCAAATGTGAAGAGCGACAAATTTTAACAAAAGCTGGAAACGCATTAAGATAAAGGAGATAAGCAAAATATATTCAGGCAAGCGGTAGGATTGTCTACAAAAGGGTATACGTGGAGTCAAATCGGTTCTTAATAAGATTAACTAGTTGGGAGTATTTTAAAACTCAATCCGGTCACCGGTGACCGGGCCTTGCCTGTTGAGGGTTTGTTTAATTTTTTTTACACCCTTTAAAAGATGCGATTTAGGTAATATTTATACATTTTAACATCACCATTCTTCTGCTATCTTTTATCGTTATCATT
Source organism: Adelges cooleyi (assembly GCF_023614345.1). Taxonomy (NCBI): domain Eukaryota; kingdom Metazoa; phylum Arthropoda; class Insecta; order Hemiptera; family Adelgidae; genus Adelges; species Adelges cooleyi. The sequence continues at coordinate 1,962,820 of NW_026095977.1, forward strand.
AGTTAGCGATTAGGTAAATTAAACCAAAGGGTATCATTAGCCCAAGAAATGTCTGGGGGATTGTAATCCGCACAACAAATAAGGTGTGGTATAAAAGTTTAATTACACAAATACATTCAAGTTTTATCTTGGGTATTTCTGTCTGGTATAGCCAACTACAAACTGTAAAACTTATAAATACGTTCACAATTTGTTGACCAATCTTGTATTCAAACATTTGACTATATATTAAATTTAAAGACTTAGGAAAATAGTTTTTTGACAAGTTATTGATTTTTGGTGTTTGTTATTTTAATAAAAATAGCGATACAGAATGATTGGAGATCTCTATGAGGCATGTAGGTGCATGCAAAGATGATTAGTTAGATCGTTAGGAATGGAGGTTTAGGAGAAGGGTGGCCGACCCCAAATAGTTAGGATGAAGACGAAATAAAAGAGATGATAGGAGTGGGATTTGTTCAATATTTGGAAGCCGGCGCTGATCAAAGAAATCAGTCCTGCGACCAACAGTTATCGCATCAAAGTTAAAGGGAATAAGGATATATTTAGCATTTAGAAATACTTACCTCATCACAAAGTATAGTTATTCCATATAAAACAAAATATTCAAATGGTATTTTTGCGTCAATGTTACCTTTTTCTACAAATAATGGTGTATAATAAACCAATAATCCTGATGAATATACACAAAGTAACCTAAAATAATTATATTTAAAAATATATTTTACTATTAGTAACAATAGCATTTAGATATGCTAAATACCTAAAATGTAAACATAAATTACGGTATAACTAACTTTTCTTCTTCCTCTTCACTCTATCTTATACGAATTAGGTCGAACAGTACTTGGCTAGATTTCTTATCTCACCACTATTTTCTATTCTTCATAATTTTTTAATTTACTCAACATATCAGCATGTATTATAATATTTAATACATTCACTATTTTCTTATTTGTTTTACCATCTAACTGCATTTATGAATTACCGGGTGGGAAGACAGTATATTGTAAATATACATGAATTATGAATTTTATAACTATCACTTTTATATCTATCTCAAATTATTTTTCAATTGAAATATTTAATAAAATATATATAAATCTTTTTTCTTACATTCTTACCTAAAAGGAAGTGTGTTCAGCAGAGTGCTCATCGGTTTCGGGCCCGTTGTATATTTGGACACAATTATAGGCAGTAACATTCTAACGGGATATAGAGCTGTTTGCACGATAACTAATTTATCTTGCGATACCCCGGCATCAATTAGTTTTAATAATGTTAGATTATCCGTTGCAAAAGCAATCTGTTCAAAAAAACTAATTAATGTGACAAGAATTTACAAAGAAAAATGTTTTTGACAAAAAAATTCCTATGGAATTACACTAAATGTGCACGCAGTATACAATAATAAACACTATTTTATTAGAAGTAATACAGTTTAACCATAAGTAAAAAGTAATTATTATTAATACTTTATTAAATTCGTCTTACAATATATTATTTATTCGTATTTTATCTATACAATTGTAAATTTTGCATAAAAACTACAATGTTCGTTTTAAGTGTACATTAACAATGTAGGTTGTTGTGTTGATAAACTAATAGTTTATTCCGTTTAAAATTTTGAACGGGAAATAATTAAAAAAGAGAATTCTAAAATAAATTACCCTGTATAAGTACATACAGAGTAATATAATTGATACCCGAGCAATGACAATAAAGAACCCCTTTACAGAGTGTTTTTATCACTTGGTCATAACAATTCCTATAGATCTACGACCACACCTACTCGATTATGCTCAGTGTGCTGGCTTTTAAAGTTAAATCGAATTATTGAAAAATAAAATAACTAAAAATATAATCTAAAAATATCTGAATAAACAGAATAATATTCATATTTGAATCGTAAATACATTCAAATTGCCTTAAGCGCTACTTTAATAAAAGTTATTAAATACCTTACCTTATAAGTAATCAAAGCGAATATCAATATGCGAATACCGCGAATTTTAACAATATACCACACCACGTAGTAAGTTTTAAATACATTTAATTTCTCTTCTGTGTAATCAGCCGATTTATCTTTGTTTTCTTTCTTAATTAAACCAACAAGTGAAGTTATTAACATAAACACGACTCCCCAAAAGTATAAAAAACCTTAAAAAAAAAATAAACAATAACTATGTAATAGCATAATGATTGATTTCTAATTATTCATATCGAAATTTCAACATTATGATTCGGTCCGATAACAAAAAACCAATACGCACATTTTACAGTATCAAAAAAATGCACAATGAATTTAATCATTAATAAAGTTTTAGATTGGTTCATAGCTTAATATTCCGAAACAAAAAAACTGAAAGCCCGTTATATGGACCAAACTTGAATTATTTCGTTATAATTACTTTGCATGGATACCATTCCTCCTTTAGCAGGTACACTGCGCAAATGATTATTACAGAAACTTTCGGAATCCAAAAGAGTTGGAAACTCATATCCTAAAAATTTTCCAATTGTCAGACCTGCTTTTTTACACATAGGCCCATAGCCTAAATTTTCTCTAAAATAATTTAAAAAAACAATTATAATCATGATTGATAAACAACAAGACGCTAGCAATTTTATACTCATTACTTCCTCAACATGGTTAGAGCCCAACCATCAACAGCTATATTCTGTGTAGCAGCAAATAAGTGAATGCAAAAAAAAATAAACGTTATAATAGCCACTTGAGGCTTACCCTCAGTTCCTATCCAGCTATCGAAATGGACACCTGAGTAAAGAAAAAATGTACCTAAAAAGGACTAAGTATAAATAAAAAATTACAAAATAAAAGTATAATATTATCAGCAAATACCTAGCAAGTACTGAGCAGGCAAAAGCCATGATTTCCTTTTTCCAATTTTCGTTACGTACAAGGAATCGACTAGCGGTGCCCACAGAATTTTCATACTGAATGGCCAAAATGCAGCACTAAATATAGCCTTAAATAATGAAAAAGTAATATTAGATATTGAAAGTCAGATAAAATCTACGAATCCCATCATACGTTTTCAGGTGTATATTATTTATGAAATAATATATTATGTTGTAGTATACAGCATGGGTAAGGTTTGTTTAAAATCAAAAATTGAAGTTTCGAAATTAGAGGAGGGGGCAGTGAAATGAAAAATGTAGAGCTAAAATGATATTGTATATTTATTGGTTTATTTATAAGGATTATATTTTGGTACTTGATAGCATAATCGTCATAGGTACTTAACTTTTTTATCAGTTGTACATTGCTTTTCAAGTGCTTTTAGATTATTGAAAAGAAGAAAACTTAATCTAAACCTCCTGTTTAATATAATTAGTCTACAACAACAAGCAATAAAATATTGTTTTTTATACGTGAATCATGATTATACCTGATCTTGATAGGAAATATTTTTTTGGTTTTGTAAAATCATTGGTATAGTCGCTGAAAACCCCATTGGTACACCTTGAAGTGTATACAACAACATCAGTAGGGAAATATTCTTCCAATCTCCTTTTAAGCATGGTTTGAGTGGCTGTGTGTTATTGTCACTTTCAATTGCACCGGGTTGGTCATTTTTTGCCGATTTCTCCATACTTGTTTTCAGGTATTAATATAAGTTCCACAATCGACAACCAACACTACTTATTGTCAATATTATATGGAGAAGGGCCTTTTTAACACAAAACGATGTGTTTACATAAGAAGATAAATTATTTACTATAAAAGTAATTTGGTCAATTAGATCCCTTTTAACAAATTCCTATTCACGTATACTTAATACGTGCAAATATGAAATAAAATGTTTTAAAAAAAATTATAAGTCAAGAATTGTTTTCAAACGCTAAACAAATTTCGTTCCATTTCTTAAAACATTATTATTTTTACTAATTTGTATAACGGTTTGTGTGACGATTTGGCAGTGTTTTGTAGTTATATGCAAATTAGTTAAAGTAACAAACAAGCAATAAACTAGGAAATTACACAAGGGTAACTTGTGTACCTGTGCAGTAAAAAGTAAAAGTTAAATAACATAATAAGGAAAATACACATTAAGTAAAAGGTGAACTAGTGTCATGCTACATATAACATAGTATAATATTGTATAATATAGTTATAATAATAATAAGAATAAGCCAATGGGCTTGTTACAAAGTGATCCACAATGATTTGACAAATTAAATAACTTTTGTTCTAGTGAATAGTTTTGAGATATTTTTTTTTTTTAAATAGTTTATACTCATTTGCGCAATAAGCACCACGGTTTTTATTGCACTTACCTGTTTTACTATATTTAGTAATTTTTTTTTCAAGATAACTGGAGTAAACGGCGTAGAGTTATTTTTATCTGCGAGCGTTACCTACCGCACTTCACCTCCCGTCATCAGTCATCCTTACTTTCAAATGAATATAACTTTTGAAAGGATGAATAAAAATAAAAATTTTTTTACCAACTCTTTTTTAAAAATTATTTTGAATAAAATGGCTATCTTGAAAAAAAAATGTAATAAACTTAATTAAAGAATTACTAAAAAAAGTGAAACAGATAAGTGCAATAAAATCCGTTGTGCTTACAGCGCAAATGAGTATTAATTATTTATAAAAAAAAATCTCAAAAATATACACTAGAATTCACTATAATATTTATTTTAATAATGTGATTTAGCAAATAACAAATCTTATAAGTCTATTATTTATCTTATTATTTGCTTTTTTTATTTAACTATTATGATAATAAACATCACATAATATAGTAGTATTTAAATGTTTTCCAGTAATGTTATTATTGAATTTTAAGCTTAGGCCTGTTAAAAAGCCGTTGAATCTCTGATTTCATGATTGAAATTTCATAATTTTAAAATAGGTTGAAACAGATTTTTTGCGAAAAATAACTACCTATATTTTTGGGGTAAATATGAGTGATAAAAAAATTAAAAAAAAACAAAGGTCTTATAATAGACCAAATAAAGAAGTGAAAAAAAAAAAAGTCAACACATTTTTTGGAGGTCAGGCCAATAACTGCGTGGTTTGACTCAGAATGCCCCCAAGATCTTACCCACTGGCCAAGTGGGCCAGCTCGCTAAAGTTTACAACTAATAGATTTATCACTTAACAACCAACATGGTATATAGTGCAAGCATGCAAATCAAATAGGTATATTTACAGTGGTACATGTCCAGGTGCGGTAGGTCGGTCGGCAGGTGTCGAAGATTGTCTGTACAAATCAACACGGTCGAATGTGTGAACTTAAAGTAAACAAACGGTGCAGTTCAAGAAAAACAAAAATAACCAAAAACGGTGAAGTGCAAGCAAAATGCAGTACGGTACGGTGGCGCGGTAGCAATAGTAGTAGAGGTAGGTATAACAGTGGTAGCAAAACGGTCGGAGTGCGCAAGCATAAGCAGCGGCGGTGTGGGGAGCGGCAACGGCCGAGATAAAGGTCAAACATACCGCCCACCTGGAGGCCACCTGACCATCAATAATTTATGTGTAAATGACACAGTTAAGAGTTAGTACCATCGGCTGTTCGGACTGAAGCGACGCGTACTGTTCCATCTTCCCCGGGATGTACTTCTGTGATTCAGACGGTTCTGCCGGTGTTAGTGCCGGTGTTGGTTCTTTGAGAATAACCAAATCTCCCGGACCTAGATTATTGTCTGTAGTGTTGTTCTATTTAGATTTTACTTGAACGGCATGCAGGTACTCCTTATGCCAACGTGTATTCATCGTTGGTGAAGGGTAAATTTTGTTGTGGTATCTACTTTACCGAGCGTTGGTATGTTTACTAACCGTTCAGATGTGAGGAAGTGTCCTGGGGTTAACGGTGGACACTCATTTGGCTTCGACGTGATGGGATAACTGTAGTTAGTTCTTCATAGGTCAGCATTTGTTCTTTGGTGGTACGGCGAAGGAGATGCTTTGCCGATGTAACCGCGGCTTTCCATATACCGCCCATGTGCGGTGCAGCTGATGGGCGGTATATGCCATGTGATCTGATGTTGAGCAATACCTTTAGCTAAATCGGAAGAAGAAACAAGAGACTGAAATTTGTATAAGTAGCGTTTAGCTCCGACAAAGTTTGTCCACTCTGAACATAATTTGGTGTTCTGACACTGAGCAACTGAATGCTCACTAAAGCCTAAATAGCATCGTTTTAAACTTTTAATAGTGTTTTCTCTTTAAAAACAGTACAAGTAATGAGAAGACGGCCCGGATTGACTTTACACACGTGGCACGAGAACTGCTTTTTACTTCCGTTTGCTTCATAACGTCCAGAAAAATTGGAATACTTTTGGTTTTCCAAAGTTCCCACAGATTCGGTTATGCTATTTAAAACTTGTCTAATCGTCTTTGAATCACCAAAAGACGCTTTTGGCATGTCCCACAGCTGATCAAAATGGATTTGAGCAGTGAGCCTTCTGTTCGAATAGCGATTATCTATAATTTTCAATGCAAGTTCGTAATTGCATTCACTTAACATTAGGTTGGTAACTAGCTTTAATGGCTCCACATCCAATTTCGCTTTTAGATAACGAAACTTGACTATCGGCTGGTAACTTGTTTGATTGTTGATGGCAACTCTTCTGCAGCTTTCCGAACGCGGTCGATTCGTTTTTGTATGTCGACCAATCGAATTTGAGTTTCTTCGTAGACACCCATGACTGAACTTCCGATAAATAAGTCGCTCACAAGGAAAAAGGAATAAGACACTGACGATTAAGCACGGTAAAAAAAAAAATTAAAATAACGGTATAATGTATGTCCATTTACCCGTAAAGGTAAACGACCGAAAATAGCTGAGTATATTTAAATTTTAATCACTTATGCAGTATTTTTTGAGCGGCCGACAATAATTATTTGGTGTGTTGTACGGCTATAGAAAGATAAACGATGGCCGCAAAATATTTATCAATAACAACACGGTAATACAACAAACACGTGTATGGCAATAATAATAAAAAAATGTTCATGACCAATTTAACGGCACTTGTCGACGGTAAACAAAACGAATAAAACAACTAAGACTCAAGTCATAGTCCAAATCCACGTTTGGTGAACAACGAAACGTTATCTTACTGTATGTAAATTATACTTTTAGATAAACATAATTGAAATTAAACGTATAAATAAAACAAACACTCGTGAACTATAGCAATTTGAACAATTGAATATTTTTTTAATTAATTTTTTTTTTTCTGTGGACGGTACTCAATCACTTTTATGACCAATAATGTACGGTATTTTCAAGAGGGACTATGGAGAATGGGACTAATATGGAGAATTTTAACAAATACAACACGGAAATTAAATTATATGAAAACTACTATTCGACAAAGAAAAAAATTACTATATACAATAAGATCTTACCCACTGGCCAGCTCGCTAAAGTTTACAACTAATAGGTTTATCACTTTACAACTAGCGTGGTATATAATACAAGCATGCAAATCAAATAGGTATATTTACAGTGGTACAAGTCCAGGTGCGGTAGGTCGGTCGGCAGGTGTCGAAGATTGTATAAATCGAAACGGTCGAATATTTGAACTTAAAGCAAACATACGGTGCAGTTCAAGAAAACCAAAAAAAATCAAAAAAGGTGAATTGTCAGCAAAATGCAGTACGGTACAGTGGTGCATTACGGTAGCAGTAGTAGTAGAGTTAGAGATAATAGTAGTAGCAAAACGGTCGGAGGGCGCAAGCATAGGCGGTGGTGGTGCGGGGAGCGGCGCCGGTCGAGATAATAGTTCAACCAATAAGTATAAATACTAAACTATACTTTTCTTTTATTATAATTATAGTCCAGCTCACGAAAAATTAACGAAATTCACTCTTCCTGCCGTCCCAAAAAAAATAAAATTTAATAACTTTTTAACAACTAATTATTCAAAACTGGTATTCGACCAGTCAAAATGTCCAGCAAATTATTCTTAATAAACGTTCTTCTTAAACGTTACCGTTTAAGTTTTAAAAGTTCTAGAAAATATTGTAGTATAGCACGAACGAAAAATGTTTTCAAAATGTAAAACTACTAAACATCAATTATCTTAAGGGAATACTTACACAATGCAATGCATTCTTTCCGTGACTTTCATTGATTACCGTTATTGAGCAGCATCACATATCAAAAGTCCTTCTCTATTTCGTAGTGTCATCAACAAATAACCCTTAACCACGGATTTTTCCTATTCTAGATTCTACTTTGTCATAACTTGTTTTTATATTTGTTTATTTTATGTACATATCCAGTAGCGTATTTGTGAAGGAGTGTGAAAAATCTGCCATTTGTTACAGTCACAAAGTACCTAACGTAAATATATGAATATAGTAGGTAATACGATTTCCGTTTGGACATTTTCCTTTATATTACAAACCGGATATTTCACACAAATGTATGCGGGAAAATATTATGATACAATCGATGCTTTACACTTCGCATCGTGCAGTACAACAAAAATAGTGTGAACTAAAATCTACTTCCAGAGGTGGCATTTTTAAAATACTTAGTTAAAGACGTTTTATACATAACTTTAATAAAACAAAATGTCTTTTAATGTTTAAAACATTAAACATAAGTTTTAAGCCTTTGTATGACATAAAAAAAAAAATTGTACTGGCCCGGCTTCTCTAATATTTTATAAAACCCAATTCAATTAACTAGACAAATGGCAATTTAATTAACAAAACATTTTTACATTCTCACATAAAACAAATTAAAAAAATAATTTCTGCAAAATGAACACATAATAACTATTAATGTAGACTAATTTTAAAGATCTTTTTTTTTTATAAATTACGATTGTTGTTCGCATATTAAACGGCTTCATTAACCTCAGACAAAGATTGTGATTGTACGTTTTTTTCTGGAACTGATGTGTTCAAGTTTACCAACCAATACTCATTACTCTTAGTTTGTAAATTTCTAAGGGGCTTATTGAAACAAATATACCATATGATTCCAATTATCGTACAAATCAATATTTCCAAATAGTATCCATCAATTGTAGTTGAACAGCTTCCGCCAATTGAACTGCACTCCTAAAACATAAAAATGTTGTTTATTAGGAGATGAAATATAGACAATATTAAACTATATCGGTATTATATTTGAGTGAATAATTTCCAATATAGCAACTTATTTTCAAGTCTATTTATATAAACGACTACGGGAAAAACTGTTGCTTAGTCGCACCATAAGTATTAACATAGTATTTGATATAGTTTTATTCACAATATCGTGCTCACCAAAAGGTTTTACCCATTATATCCGTAACTGGGCTTTTTTAGCAAAAAAAACGCCTTGTACGGAATTGAGAAGTCAATACTGTTTCTGTAAATGATTTTCCATTATTCTTAATTTTTCTCCTTTATTTCATGGGGAATTTGATCCTGGTTGTGTTACGGGGCGGCATACAAGAAATTGCATGTCACCATTTTCACGTAACAATATTCAAAAATACTTTTAAATATGAAGAGATAAGAGATAAACGATAAGTAATAAGAAATAACATATCCACGATTCAATGTTTTTCCATTGAGCGGAGAAAACAACTAGGTTTTCTACAATTGTGTTGCAAGATCCATTAAAACATATTGAATCCATTAAAACGTGTTTTTTTAACAGATAAATACCATAAAAATATTTCTACCGAGTTTATTGTATAGTATAGATACTATGCATATCAACTACATCAAATCTTACCATTACGAGCAATTCCGTAGAGCAGTGGTTATCTGAATTAGTTGAACACTTTTTCACTGTAAGCCAGTCAATCGCAATTAGTGATACAGTAGAAGTCCAAGAACCGCCCAAATTCTTAACAGTATATAAGAGAGTCATATACGTTCCTCCAAAACGTGGATCACTTATTCGCGAGAAAAACGTTGGTAAAGCCACATCCATGAAGTATATCGTCTTAAACATCAATATAATCATTTAATATTTCTGAAATAAGAACAATTCAATGAAAACATGCAAGTATGTATTCTCGAGGAAGTAAAAACTTAGACGCAAGTGATTATAGAAGACGAAGCGGTTAGGTAAATGAAACCAAGGGTATCATTAGCCCAAGTAATGTCTGTGGGATTGTAATCCGCACAACAAATAAGGTGTGGTATAAAAGTTACAATAATTACACAAATACATTCGAGTTTTACTCTTAGGTATTTCTGTTTGGTATAGCCAACTACAAACTATACAACTTATAACTACGTTCAAAATTTGTTGACCAATCTTTTATTCATACGATTGACTATATATTAAATTTAAAGACTTGGGTAAATAGTTTTAGACAAGTAATAAAAGAGGTGAAAGGAGTGGTAGTATTTGTTCAATATTTGGATTGCCAATCAAAGAAATCAGTCCTGCGACCCAACAGATATCGCACCAAAGTTAAAGGTAATAAGGTTATATTTAGCATTTAGAAATACTTACCTCGTCACAAAGTATAGGTATTCCATATAAAACAAAATATTTAAATGGTATTTTTGCGTCAATGTTACCTTTTTCTACAAATAATGGTGTATAATAAACCAATAATCCTAATGAATATACACAAAGTAACCTAAAATAATTATATTTAAATATATATTTTTCTATTAGCAACAATGGCATTTAAATATGCTAAATACCTAAAATGTAAACATAAATTACGGTATAACTAACTTTTCTTCTTCCTCTTCACTCTATCTTATACGAATTAGGTCAAACAGTACTTGGCTAGATTTCTTATCTCACCACTATTTTCTATTCTTCATAATTTTTTAATTTACTCAACATATCAGCATGTACTATAATATTTAATACATTCACACTTTTCTTATTTGTTTTACCATCTAACTGCATTTATGAATTTCCAGGTGGGAAGACAATATATTGTAAATATACATGAATAATGAATTTTACAACTATCACTTTTATATCTATCTCAAACTATTTTTCAATGAAATTTATAATATAATATGTATAAATATTTTCTCTTACATTCTTACCTAAAAGGAAGTACGTTCAGCAGAGTGCTCATCGGTTTCGGGCCCGTTGTATATTTGGACAAAATTATAGGCAGTAACAATCTAAAGGGATATAGAGCTGTTTGAACGATAACTAATTTATCTTGAGATACCCCGGCATCAATTAGTTTTAAATTTGTTACATTATTCGCAGCAAAAGCAATCTGTTAAAAAAAAACTAATTAACGTGACGAGAATTTACAAATAAAAATGTTTTTGACAAAAAAATTCCTATGGAATTACACTAAATGTGCACGCAATATACAATAATAAACACTTTTTTAATAGAAGAAATACAGTTTAACCATTAGTAAAAAGTAATTATTATTAACACTTTATTAAATTTGTCTTAGAATATATTATTTGTTCGTAATATATCTATACAAATGTAATTTTTGCATATAAACTACAATGTTCGTTTTAAGTGTATTATAACAAGGTAGGTTTTTGTGTTGATAAACTAATAGTTCATTACGTTTTCAATTTTGAACGAAAAATCATTAAAATAAAGGGAATCCTAAATCAAATCATCCTGTATAGGTACATACAGAGTAATATAATTCATAACCCATCAATGACAATAAAGAAAATGGAGAAACCCTTTTAAGAGTGATTTTATCACTTGGTCATAACAATTCCTTTAGATCTACGACCACACTGACTCGATTATGCTCAGTCTCCTGTATCCAGTATCCTGGCTTTTAAAATTAAATCAAAATATTGAAAAATAAAATAACTAAAAACATAATCTAAAAATATCTGAACAAATAGATAAATATTCATATTGCTTTTTGTGCTACTTTAATAAAAGTTATTAAATACCTTACCTTATAAGTAATCAAAGCGAATATCAATATGCGAATACCGCGAATTTTAATAATATACCACAGCACGGAGTAAGTTTTAAATACATTTAATTTGTCTTCTGTGTAATCTGCCGATTGATCTTCGTTTTCTTTCTTCATTAAGCCAACAAGTGAAGTTATCAATATAAAAGTGACTCCCCAAAAATATAAAAAACCTTAAAACAATAATAAACAATAACCATGTAATAGCATAGCGGTTGAATTCTACCCATTCATATCAAAATGAAACATTATGGTTTGGTCCGATAACTAAGAACCAATACGCTCATTTTACAGTATCAATACAACGCACAGAGAATTTGTGTGTATAGAAACCTCAAAAGTTGTGTTACAATCGTTAAAAAAATGTTAGATTGGTTATAGCTTAATATTCCGCAAAACAAAAACGGGAAGCACGTTATTTGGACCAAACTTGAATTATTTCATTAGAATTACTTTGCGTGGATATAATTCCTCCTTTGGCAGGTACACTGCGCAAATGATTATTACAGAAACTTTCGGAACCCAAAAGAATTGAAAACTCATATCCTAAAAATTTCCCAATTGTCAGACCTACTTTTTTACACATAGGCCCATAGCCTACATTTTCTCTAAAATAATTTTTAAAAAAAACCATTATAATCATGATTGATAAACATGAAGCTGGCACATTTATACTCATTACTTCCTCAGCATGGTTAGAGTCCAACCATCAACAGCTATACTCTGGGTAGCAGTAAAGAAGTAAATGCAAAAAAAAATAAACGTCATAATAGCCACTTGAGGCTTACCCTCAATTCCTATCCAGCTATCAAAATGGACACCTGAATAAAGAAAAAGTGTACCTAAAAAGAACTAAGTATAAATAAAAGTATACAAAATAAAATTATAACATTACTAGAAAATACCTAGCAAATACTGAGCGGGCAAAAGCCATGATTTCCTTCTTCCAATTTTCGTTACATAAAAGGAATCGACTAGCGGTGCCCACAGAATTTTCATACTGTTTGGCCAACTTGCAGCACTAAATATAGCCTTAAATAATGAAAAAGTAATATTAGATATTGAAAGTCAGATAAAATCTACGAATCCCATCATACGTTTTCAGGTGTACATTATATATTATGTTGTAGTATACAGCATGGGTAAGGTTTGTTTAAAATCAAAAATTGAAATTTCGAAATTAAAGGAGGGGGGCAGTGAGATGAAAAAAGTAGAGCTAAAATGATATTTTATATTTATTGGTTTATTAATAAGGATTGAATATTGGTACTCGATAGCATAGGTATTTAACTTTTTTATCAGTTGCCCATTGCTTTTCAGGTGTTTTTAGATTTTTGAAAAGAAGAAAACTAAAGCTTCTTTTTAATATAATAAGTCTACAATAACAAGCAATAAAATATTGTTTATTATACGTGAATCATGATTATACCTGATCTTGATAAGCAATATTTTTTTGGTTTTGTAAAATCATTGGTATAGTCGCTGTAAACCCCATTGGTACTCCTTGAAGTACATACATCAACATCAGTAGGGAAATATTCTTCCAATCTCCTTTTAAGCATGGTTTGAGTGGCTGTGTGTTATTGTCGCTTCCAATTGCACCGGGTTGGTCATATTTCGCCTCCATACTTGTTTTGCAGGTATTAATATCAGTTCCACAATCGACAATCAACACGATTTATTGCCAATGTTATACGACGAAGGGCCTTTTTAACACAAAACGATGTGTTTACATAAGAAGATAAATAATTTACAATAAAAGTCATTGGGTCAAATATATTTATGTGACACTTGTGACAAATTTTGCCCAGAATCGTGGTACATAGAACCGGCCTGTTCCTTTATCATCACCTACCATTTGCTCGAGTACCGTGGTTACTACGGTTACAAACAAAATATTTCTTATTTAAAGTACAAAGATCGTGTTTGAGGCCACCCTTAGGGGGGGGGAATTTTCAAAAAGTACTATGCCAGTTAGGTTCGTGGGAACTTCCCAAAGTTTCATGGCGATCGGATGAGTGGTGTACTACTGCATAGAGGACAGACAAACAGACATTCATTTTTATATACAGGGTGTAATGTAAAAAAATTCTACCGAGTTTCAAATGAGACATTTAGGATGCCCTATGGGTTCAATAAACGGTATTCATTTTTTTTTAATTTAAAAACTATTTAAAATAGAACTTGAAATCAGGAGAAAAAATCTTGTTGAATTGATATGTAACATGATTTTTTGGTGTCAGGCCACACATACGTACACAGGGTGGCCACCGAGTGGCGAAATGCTTCAATTAGGACATCATCGAACGAACTTTATGACCCTAGGTGACTGCCTGTAAATATATATATATATACAGAGTGACCCACACTGATTTGACTAATGAAATAACTTTTGTTCTAGTGAATATTTTTGAGATATACTTTTTTTAAATATTTTATACTCATTTGCGCAATAAGCACCACGGTTTTTATTGCACTTACCTGTTTTACTATTTTTAATCATTTTTTTTTCAAGAGGATGACTGGTGACAGGAGGTGGAGTGTAGTAGACAGTCAACAGTCATCCTCATTTTCAAATGAATATAACTTTTGAAAGGATGTTTAAAAATACAATTTTTTTTTTTCATTTCATTTTTAAAAAATATTTTGAATATTTAGTAGTAGTAGTAGAGGCAGAGATAATAGCAGTAGCAAAACGGTCGGAGTGCGCAAGCATAAGCGGTGGTGTGGGGAGTGGCAGCGGTCCAGATAAAGCCCAAACATACCACCCACCTGAAAGCCACCTGGCCTTCAATAATTTATTGGTAAATGACACAGTTTAACCGCTGTTAAATGTTAATCACTTATGCAGTGTCTTTTGTGCGGCCGACAACAATTTGGTGTGTTGTACGGCTATAGAAAGATAAACGATGGCTGCAAAATATTTATCAATAACAACACAATTATACAACAAACACACGTATGGCAATAATAATAAACAATTTTCATGACCAATTTAACGGCACTTGTCGACGGTAGTTAAATAATAAAACTACTAAGATTACAACGAAACGTTATCTTACTGTATGGTAATTATACTTTTAGATAAACATAATTAAAATTACACATATAAAAAAAAAAAAAACACTCGTGAACTATAATAATTTGAACAATTAAATATTTTTTTAATTAATTAATTTTTTTTTTCTGTGGACGGTACTCAATCACTTATATGACCAATAATGTACGGTATTTTCAAGAGGGACTATATGAAGAATTTTAACAAATACAACACGGAAATTAAATTATATGAAAACTAGTATTCGACAAAGAAAAAAAATTACTATATATAATAAGATCTTACCCACTGGCCAGCTCGCTAAAGCTTACAACTAATAGGTTTATCACTAAACAACTAACATGGTATATAATACAAGCATGCAAATGAAATAGGTATATTTACAGTGGTACAAGTCCAAGTGCGGTAGGTCGGTCGGCAGGTGTCGAAGATTGTACAAATCGAAACGGTCGAATATTTGAACTTAAAGCAAACATACGGTGCAGTTCAAGAAAACCAAAACAAACAAAAACGGTAAAGTGTCAGCAAAATACAGTACGGTACAGTGGTCCAGTACGGTAGCAGTAGTAGTAGAGTTAGAGATAATAGTGGTAGCAAAACTACTATTATAGTAGGTATAGCGTATTCTACTAGAAAAGATAAGAAACATTAAATTATTACACAAGAGCCTAATATCAGTATGCTTGTATTATAATAATTATCGCATTTAATTTAAATAATTTAAATTTGTTCTGTGCCACTTATATCCATTGTTTCATGAGCAAGGATAAAATAACGATCAATTTTTTTAGTTCGTTCAAAAAAAATATTGAACTGATATCATTTGCAGTTTTAACTACAGTACAAAAGTACTAACTAGATGAAATTTGTGATTTTTAGAGTTGTTAGTCGAAGGAATTGGTTCAGTATTAAAAAAGTTACAGTGTATACAGATAACAAAAAAAGCCCACATCAGAGTAAAACCAATACCTTCACCGCTCTGCATCGAAGCTAAAATATGAGTTACGTTCATAATCGAAGTATTCATTTAATAATCTTTTTAGAGGTACTGGAAACTTATGTCCAGTGTTCCATAAATGCATAGACAACAAGTAGGAAAATATTCTTCCAAACTCCTTTTGAGCCTCCTTTTATTTACTATAAAAGTAATTTGGTCGATTAGATCCCTTTTAACAAATTCTTATTCACACAACTTAATAATTGCAAATATGAAATAAAAAGTTTTAAAAGTTTTAAAAAGTGAAAAACGTTCTTTACGAATAACATTAAAAGTAATACAGGGGCATAGTGTGGACGCAGTGGACACCTCAGCTGCCATGCAGTTATGTTGTGTCCGTTCCTGCTTGATCCAGGATGGGTGACCACCTACAACAATTTTCTTAGACGTTATTAGACGAAAAGATTTAATTTAAGTCTCTGACTGAATATAATTAAACATTATATTTTTTATGATAAAAATTTCAGAAATTTAAAACAGGTCGAAATCTATTTTTTTTTTAAATAACTTAAAAAACCTCTATTTTGGGGGGCAAAAAATAGTGTTAAAAATTTTAAAAATTAAAAAAGTTCTTATATTAGACCAAAAGAAGTTTAAAAAGAAAATTTCAAAAAATTTTAGAAGGTCAGGCCGATGAACGCATGGTTTGACTCAGAATACCTCATATATTTAAATAGTCAGACTAGTATACCATCAATCATTTTAATCAACTGTTTTTGTAGCTGGTATAACGAGTAGTTTTTATTTTGGTATGGCAACGTTTTCAATCCCTGAATTTGTATTTAATCAAAAAGTGCAAAAACTATGTTTTAATATCATACAAGTCGATTAGCGTTTCATAACATTTTTGAAATTTTTTATTCCTAATATAATAAATTCTATAAAACATAATAGTTCAATTCAAAGATCGATAAACATTTTTAAATAATTTTTTTAAAATTTCAAATTTTAGGACAGAAGGTAGAGTTTGGTTGAAAAATACGCGCAGATAAAAACACAACACGTTTTAACCCTTCCTGCTGTCCTAAAAAAATAAACTTAAATAACTTTAAAACTTATTCAAAACTGGTAATCGACCAGTGAAAATGTTCAGCAAATTATTCTTAATTTAAAGAATTAATAAAATCTAAACGTTACCGTTTAGGTTTCAAAAGTTCTAGAAAATATTGTAGTATAGCATGAACAAAAAATGATTTCAAAATGTAAAACTACTAAATATCAATTATGTTAAGGGAAAACTTACAAAATGCAAAGCATTCTTGTCGTGAATTACCATTATTGAGCATTAAAATATTATGATACAATTAATGCTTTACACTTCGCATCGTGTAGTACAATAAAAATAGTGTGAACTAAAATCTACTCCCAGAGGTGGCATTTTTAAAATACTTAGTTAAAGACGTTTTATACATAATTTTAATAAAACAAAATGTCTTATAATGTTTAAAACATTAAACATGTGGTTTAGACCTTTGTATGACATTAAAAAAAAAAATTGCACTAACCCGGCTTCTCTAATATTTTATAAAACCCAACTCAATTAACTAGACAAATGTCATATTTAATTTTAAAAAAATTTATACATTTTCACATAAGACATATTTAAAAAAATAATATCTTCAAAATATACACATAATAACTAATAAAGTAGACTTAAATGTCTTTTTTTTTTATAAATTACGATTGTTGTTTGCATATTAAA
This sequence comes from Adelges cooleyi, assembly GCF_023614345.1. Classification (NCBI taxonomy): domain Eukaryota; kingdom Metazoa; phylum Arthropoda; class Insecta; order Hemiptera; family Adelgidae; genus Adelges; species Adelges cooleyi. The sequence continues at coordinate 1,980,454 of NW_026095977.1, forward strand.
CATTTGCAAACAACAATCGTAATTTATAAAAAAAAAATAAAGCCGTTTAGGCTTTATTAACTTCAGTCAAAGGTTGTAATAGTTCGTTTTTTTCTGGAACTGACGTGTTCAAGTTTACTAACCAATACTCATTACTCTTAGTTTGTAAATTTCTAAGGGGCTTATTGAAACAAATATACCATAAGATTCCTATTATCGTACAAATTATTATTTCCAAATAGTATTCATCAATTGTAGTTGAACAGCTTCGGTTTAATTAAACTGCACTCCTAAAACATAAAAATGTTATTTACCATGTTATTTTAATAATGTTATGTTAAATATATACACATAGTAATAAACATAATTGAAATTAAACGTATAAAAAAAACACTCGTGAACTATAATAATTTGAACAATTAAATATTTTTTTAATTAATTAATTTTATTAAATTAATTTTTCTTAATTAATTAATCTTTTTTTCTGTGGACGGTACTCAATCACTTAGGATTAGCGTCAGCGAAATGCAGTACGGTACGGTAGCACGGTAGCAGGAGTAGTAGACGTAGAGATAATAGTGGTAGCAAAACTACTATTATAGTAGGTATTAGGGTTGGGACTAATATTCGGATTTTGCGGATATCCGGATTATTTGATATCTGGATAATTCGGATACGGATATCCGAAATCCGGATAATTTCGGATATCCGGATAATTGATCAACTATCCGGATATCCGAAACTATCCGGATAGTTTCGGATATCAAATAATATTTCAATTATTCGTAGAACTAAAACTATTAGAATTTTTTTTTTTATAAATAACTATTCTTTACTTGAAAATTTTACAAAATTGTTTCCGGTAATGAATAAAATACAAATCAAATTATAAAGTACAATTTTTATACTTTGGCACTTGGAACGTTTGACACTTTCACTCTTCAAGTGTTCTATGGTGTTATGCTCAATACTTGCACGCAAAACAAATGTCTAACGAGATGGATGTTGAAAAATACCTGAGAAAATTAAAAGAATTTGTAATTAAACATCCAGATAACGCTGACAGTTATGATCTTTATGCTCTAGTAATTATATAGAATTAATTTTTAATAACCAATAAAATATCTAGTATTAGCTGTTATTTTGTAATGTAGGCATTAATTCGTAAAGGGGCATTTAAAGAGGCAGATTCCTCGTTAAAGAAAGTACATGAAAACCATCCCGAAAACGTTACTTTCCTAGTTTACAGAGGCATTCGCTTAAATAAAATATGAAATAATTATAATAATATATACACATAGTGTGTTACATCGCAGTTATTAATGAATGGATATTAATATTCACAGCATCGATCGCTATTAAATGGAAAAACTCGCTTGAGGATGCGTTCAGTTTTCTAGATTAGGCGCTTAAAATTGACCCTAAATGTGATTTTCCTTACGAAACTCTAGCAGCACTGTACATGCAAACGTGAGATATTATTATTGCTATAAAGTCTTAAACATATTATATTTATTACACATGTATTTAACATAAAATTGTGTAAATTGAGAAAATTTAAATATAAATCCTATTGAAATGTGAATATAGTATGTTTGTAATACGAATGTTTTATATTTCAGCGGTAAATTAAATGAAGCTGTCGTCTGTTTGGAAAAAGCCATAAATTTAGTAAAATTACACAGAGAATTATTACATCTGTTTGCATTGAGTGATTCAGCTAGAGCGCAGTTAGCAGTTGTCGAACGGCCAGGTTTGACACCGCAAGTATAGTTGTTTAAAATCAAGCCAATTAAAATATTCTTACCTGTTGTATCCAAACATTATTATAAATGAATAGTTAAAGTATTTTTTCAATAGTTCTAATATCGTATATAATATTTTGTTATTCATTTTTACATTTTAAATAGAAAATTTGTTTTTAAAAAAAACGTACTGACATAGTTACCCATTTATCGTAATTATGGGGAAGGGGTGACAAAACAAAAAATAATGGTCTCTGATGATTAAGATAGGAAATTTCGACAAAATGTTATTATTTATTATTTAAGGAAATAAATTGAAAAACCCGTTATTACCGTTAACATTGTAAAAAACCGGACAACAAATTACAGCTGAAACATTTTTGTTATGGCTTTCATTATTTATAGCTGAGCGATATACATTTCGGTACAGTAAATAAATTAAGAACAGAAAGTAACAGATTATACAATTTAAAATGTTATTTATAAAAATGTACAAGTACATACCTTGTTTGTATACCCACGTTGTTAAAATCAAGAACTGTAGATACAATTAATATAGCTAAGAAGCGACAAGAGTGCTCGGTATAATGATTCGTATTTTTCGGTATTCTGGAGATTTTTTTGTTAGACGTAGACAACGCGAATTAGGTCTGACTTATGATCTTTTTGTCATGAAACGGTCTGGACAGGAAGTCTACCTATAGTTTTATTGTAATCGTATTAATTCGAAATCTGTTTCCATTGTTATAATAAGAGATAATGCACATTTATTCAAAAATGAAATTTTGATGACTTAATTAATTGATAACAAAAACAATGCTGAGGTAAATTTATAGAATGTAGGATATACGCACTAACGGTTGCTTATAAACGCAGTAAATATATTATATACAACATAATGCATAGAATAATAATACAATTATTCGTTGTTCGAAAAAAAGTGCATTAGAATAAACGAATAATTTCATTTCAAACATTCCGTTTTTCATAGTTAAAATTAAAATTAATCAATACAAATATTGTAGATATTTTTAGTCTTTAGGTAAACAATTGAATTAGAAAACTAAATTAAATTGATCAACAGTTACTATCAAATAGTTCAGTGTTACTTTTAATTTTTTTTTTTTTTCGTTAAAAATGTATACTTAATATATTACATCAAATAATTATATATTTTTTTCGAGACTTAAATAAAGTAACAACTATGCGATGTGTTCGACCCAATTTTGATCAGCTCTTTGTAAATTTGCACAAATTTGTTTCAACAAAAACGTTCTTGTCCAATGCGAATGCAAAAAAAATATCAAATAGCTTGCCATATGTGCTTATACTGTTTACACAGATTTTAAAATGCTTTGCAGTGCTTCTTTCTATGAATTTTTATCTTAGAAATAAAACTAATATGTAAAAAGAGTTTTCCAAGATTTGAATAACGTGCAATACATTCATTTAATAATTAGTTTATGAAAAATGTATTGTTGCTTTATTGATTAAATAGTATTATATTATCAAAATTCATCAATGATATAAATATCGTACAACTATTTTATGGGAATTGCATGAGTTACAGTTTTAAGGAGTTTTGTATAGGCAATATTTAGAAAAATAGTGGTTTTAATGAATTTCGACCATGCCAATTAATTTACCGGTTAATTTGTAAAACCAGTAAAATTAAGAGTAATTACTTAAACAATTTCAATGGTCGATAAACAGTTTTAAATAATTTTTTTACAAGTTCAGATTTTATGACTGAAGGTAGAGTTTGGTTGAGAAAGACTCGCAGATAAAAATAATCACACTTTCCACTGTTGTCCTAAAAAAATTAAACTTTAATAACCTAAAAACTACTTATTCAAAACTGGTTATCGACCAGTCAAAATGTCCAGCAAATTATTCTTAATTAAAAAAGTTAATTAAATATAAACGTTACCGATTAAGTTTCAAAAGTTTCAAATGTTCTAGAAAATACTAAAAATATAAAAATTTGAACATTTTTTTATACTGTTATATAGCATAAACCAAAAATGTTTTCAACAAGAAAAACTACAAAATATCAATTATTTCAAGAGAAGATTGGTGTAGGACGCTAAGACAATCACCCGGTATTACAGTTTCTTAATAATTGTTAAAAAATTTAATAATTTATAAAAAATTAGATAAAGCTTTTGTGTTTTTTAAATTTTATTCGCCGTCAAAAATCAACTATAAGATACTATGTTTACATTTATTATAAAATATTTTCCTTTTGATTGATGTACCTTTAATGTATGCTGTGTAGTAAAAACATAAAGCTTTCGAATATAGTATTAGCAACCGAGTTTTTTCGATGGCATCTCGTCGATACTTTCCAATTGTTTTAAAAGTTTAAAAGTTGTGGAATTCTCAAGTTTAGCGAACCACTTCATCGCCTTAAAGTCGACAAGATATGTCAGATCGTATTTGACGTACTTGACAAATTGTTCGGCGTTCCAAAGAATACTCTCGGTCATCTCGCTTTTGTTTTCTTCCACCATCAAAGGCTCGTCGAATCTCATTCCGTCGGACGACATGTCCTTCAACAGTTTTTGCAAGTCGGTCACATATCTATCTAAAAATGTGCCGACGGTGAACATTTGAGGTGGCCAGGTCATCATGTGTTTCACTAGTAGCCACTGTGGATCGTCGGTTAGGTTGCAGTGCTCTTCGAACAGCTTCAATTGCTCGACCAATTTGCCTTTGCCGTGAACGACCATCGCCAGCCGGTGTTGCCGGACCACGACGTCCATAGTTCGCCTGAGGTGCATCAGGTATGCAATAACGATCCGGACGAAGCAAGCCTTCAGCAAGTGCACGAACGTCTTCTGTAATTTCACCAAGGATTCGATGCGCACGTGCAAAGGGCTGTTAACGGCTTTGCCAAGTCCGTAATGGCGTTCCAGCTGTATCGCTATTGACTTCAAGTCCAACCGAACACCGAAATCGTTGAGCTTGTCGATTCGGTCGTACCCGTCGTTGTCCATCAGACGATTTACCAACAACCGGTTCAAAGAGTAATGGTGTACGTTCATGTAGTCGAACCTGCGGTCAAATTGGTAGTTATTTAGATTCTGTATTCCCAACCGGTTTTTGTTGTTCCTAGACAGCGCCAAAAGGGTTCGCGTGTCTTTGGCCGGGGCCAATGCCAATTCGCCCGTATCCCTAACGTCGTTTACCCTTGTGCCGGTGGCCGGGTCGACGGGTTGGCACGACCTGGATTCGATGAACTTCTCGAGAAGCACCACCGTGATGTCGTGGGCTTTCAGCACGGTGTCGTTGTCGAGGAGTCTTGGTTGGTTTTCCGGCTGGGACATGAACAGTTGCTGGACCCATTCGGCATACACCAGCAGCGGCCACATGACTTCTGCCAAGTCGTTCCAACCGTCCTGGTCGTCGTCAATGTTCTTGTACACGATTGACAGTATGTTGCCGGTGTCGTCGACGAACAAAAAACCTATCTTGTCCGACACATTTTCCAAGTACACCGAATTCGCCAAGATCGGCCTGGTCACATGCATATGAGCCAGAGCGCTGAACGCGTAGCTACACATCAGGCCTTTGTGGAATTCTCTCCGGAAATCCGGTAAAGTCTCAAACGACGTTGGCTCCAATCGAAACGGTTCGCTGTACTGCCCCAGGTCTATCTGCCGAGCCCATTGGATAAATTCCCCTATGGAATCATTGTGGTCTTCCGGTGCTGTTGTCGTAGTGTTGTCATCGACCGGGCTGGAACCGGCAATCATGGTGCAAACCGTCAAGTAAATCATCTTAAAAAGCGCCATATTGTTATGTTCTGACCTTAAACGTTACGATTCGGCACGTGCCAACGCAATGCGAAAGAAGCCTTCTAGTATATAATATGTACAAGTGTGTATTTTCGAGATAAAACTATACATATTTTGTTTTGTAGTGTATAGTTGAAAACAGTGTAGGTGAATATGTAGGTTGAATATGGACCAAAAAACACCGATATTTGCTCAGAGTATTTGTTGTAACAAATAACACTATCTCGGCTACAACGCCTTTAAAAAAAACACATCTACAAGATTAAATAATAAAACATTCAAAAGTGAATAAATAAAGTCCCAGAAACCCTTAATTACTATGACACGGTTTGTTCTGGGCAAGTCGGTGAAAAACATTTATTTTTTTACTGAAAACTGAAACGTTACAAATGTCTGTACATATATTGTACTTAAAAACAAATGATTTCTACCGGTGATGTATTGCAAACGGTCGTGTCATAGCAGTTATGAAAATGGACAACCAAAATGTAATCCTAATTAATCGACTTTCACAGGTGAACTAAAGTTTTTATTTGAAATTGTGTGAAAAAAATTGCCAATACATGACCCCGTAAAAAGTAATATATTTTGTAGCATTACCGCATTTGCCATATTTTAATATGTATGGAAAATAATCGTTATTTTGTAGTTTTTTTTTTGAGCGCATTTTTATTTATGTTATTTTGAATTTTTATAAAATTACTAAATAGGTTTTAGAATTTCCCAGAGCTCTATCAAATTAGAAATTCAAATGGTAACGTTTATATTTAATTAACTTTTTTAATTAAATAATAATTTACCGGCAATTTTAATTGTTCGATAACCAGCTGTAGATAACTACTTTTAAAGTATATGTAATGTTACTAAATTAACATTTTTTCTGGTAGTATTTTAGTTAACACATAAACACAGTCATCATTCGCTGTACAATCTTGTGTATCAAATAACACATTAAGACATATTAAAATACATTGAATAAAATAACAACTAATAATTTAAAGACTTTGGAAAAGATCTAATTTTTTCCAAAAAAAGTTAAAATATTCTTTATTTTTGTTCTTTGCCAACTTAATTTTTAAGGTGTTGCTTTTCTATGTTGTTTTTTCTCTGTTATTTATTGTTTTAGCTTTGTTGAAACTCGTATGGATCAAAATATAGTTCCTATGACATTTATTTATGTTGTTTTTAAGACTAAATTTTCATGCTGTTTTGGCATTATCGATTTAAACTGTTTTTGGCTAAGAATTGGCTAAAGTGGATAAGGCCCACATTGCGTTACCGCACTCCTCCTCTAGTCCTAAATGTCAAACTGCAAAAACTTTAAAAGCGATTTATCAAAACTGAAAATATATTAGTATTTTAGATTAGATGTATCACCGTGTACACAGAGTTTGATGGATATGTATGATGTATAACATAATATTATAAGGTTTATTAGGATTTTCTCGTGCGCGTTTCTGCGTACAATATTTGTCCACAATGGACCAAAGCGGAAGGACCTTTTGCCGGTACAGGGTGTGTGGTGTGTGTGTGTGTCATGTGTGTGCACTTCCAGATGAATAGGTCATATTATTATTATTATTATAATAGTATAAATTCACCGCGTTTCTGAGTGTGTGCGAACATTAGCCGAGATGAAATGTAATCACGCGGAAACTGATATGTTTTACGTGCTGCTCCTTACCGAGGCGAGGGCAAGTACGGTACAAGACTATATTATTATTATTATTATTATGAGTATGTGTCTCGTATACCATAATATTATAGGTGACACATCCGTCAAACCAGTCCGGAGACCCGCCCGCAGAGTGTATTAATATATATTATTATCATTGCAGTACTACCGCATTTAGAGCCTACCTATTTTTCGGTGGCACAACAATGGGCAGAAGCGACAAAATATGCTATTTTTTCCTCGAACCGGTAGGAATAGAATTTTTTCTTATTCTTTTTATACGTGTCGACAAATTTCCCAAAACGCTATTCCGCGTTAAGTGTCCAACGCCTATATAAATGTATAACATGTTTCCGCTTCCATTGACGCGTTCTTCTTCTTCTTCTTCTTCGCCGTCTTGGCCTTGGTGTTCTTTTATCATTTTTCACAATCTATTATTATTATTGTGGACTTTTGTACCTATCCGTCGTTGGTGTAGCTGCCGTTGACCGGTCGGTCGTCGTCGATTATTATTATTGTTGTCCGTCCAAAAAGGGTCATGACGGCCCCGATTGTGCGTCAATGAAATTTCGAAAATGAAAAAAATTATTAATAATAATAACAATAATGGTGTAAATCTGCCGATGATGCTGAATGGAGATAACGCGCGTTTTCCACCGTTTCGTCAGACCCGGATGCCCAACTGCATCAATATAATGTAAATATTACAAAAAAAAAACATTATACATAACGCGCGATTCACTAACAGCCAAAATACGAACCGGTCAATATCTCAGAAGATATTAAGACTTTATAAAAAATATTTAAGACCCGAGGGGAGAGAAGGGGGCGACGACAGGACGTGTCTATTTGTGTCGACAGACTGTTTTTAAAGTTAACAAAGTTTAAAGTTTAGGACGGTAGAAAGGATGGGATGAAGTGTTGTTTTTATTAGCGTGCATTACTCAAGCACACTCCAACTTCCACTATCTAAATTTTATACTCTAATAACTTTAAAAACGATGAACTTCCTCATATCCCTTCAGACTGTCCCTCCTTGCTCTCTAACAAATTCTCTCATTGCTTTTACTCTTCCTAATTCCAATTCAGAACCTTCTATCCTTCTCATCACTTCCTTTATCAATGAAGATGGCTTTTCAAATTAAATCGTTGCACGTCTTTGCTTAATTTGTTTTATGCTACATAGCTGTCTTATTGTTGCTAATTATGATTATTATGTTTAGACATTGTTGTCTTGCTGTAATTTTATCTGTTTTAATTTGTCGTACAATTGTAAAGTTGAATTGGGTAAATATAATTTTAATAATATCTTTTAAGGGTATTGACTGGTTCGTAGTTACCCAATCGCCATATGTATATATACGTTAAATACATATATTTATATGTTTTTATGGATACAAAATATTAAATTGGATTGAAAGTGCTTACACTTGTGTTCGTGTCATAACATCCGGTGAGCGACGACGGTTTCCGCGAAAAACAAAAGGATTTCTCAGTCGTTTTCCATTACACTAATGTGTCTCTCGAGGGCAGACGCCTTCATCTTGTATTGACACGTTTTCTATTATCTCGCTGTGTGAAATTCTCCAAAGAAAAAAAAAATCAAGTTCAAAGAAAAATAAGAGATAACTCCCACGATGCACTAATGTGAAACATATCCCATCGACAAAAGTGTTTGCAAAAGGTCATACGCTCCACATAACAATATTGGTATATACTTTTCTCAGGAAATCATCAGTTCAAACATCAAAACCAGAGTATGGAAACCCGTTGTAGAATAAAAAGGCTGAAAACTACAAAAAGAGGTTATTTTTTTGGGGGGTCGGTGGAGAGCTGCAGGGGTGTCGAATTACATTGATTTCGATTGAGCATATTTCTATCTAAACCGGTGTATCTACAACGAGTCCCGCAGCACTTTTATCGCTTCAAAAGTATTATCTAAGTGTTTTTCAATTGCTCTTTTTACAATAGTGTAATTGACTTTTATGGTTTTTTAATGATACTCCATATCTATAATTATTATTTCTTTTTTTTTTTTAATACATGTTTAGATAATAATTATCTTACGCGTTTAGTATGCCTACTTGTGGAACATATAACAGTCTTATAGACTAGACGGAAATGATTAATTTTAAAAAAAAGTATAGTAAAAAAGTTGAACGACAATGACTACGAGTAGTCTTTACTTATCTATATATCGTCTGAACAATAATTACACAACTTCAAAATAATTACTTTTATTATAGTTCTGCAAAAGCAGATTATCAAATCAGAATTCGCTAAATTAAAGCAACGATATATCGTTACAATTTTATAGTTTTTTTTTTTTGGAAAACTTTATTATAAAATTACCATTATTTGAATCTTTTTTCAGTATTTCCAGAACGCGAAGAACCCTTGAAACTTTAATGGGAGTTATATTTAGCTATGTTTTTAAAATAAGACTAATTTTGCTAAACATTTTTACAGGTTGATAATAGGATTTTTAGATAATTATTTTTAAAATTAAAATTTTTAGACGGGATGACTGTAGTATTATTTTTATCTGTGCCCAGTACACTACTGCGCTCTACCTTCGGTCCCTAGACCTTTTTATTGGCATATTGTGTTAAGAATCAAATTTTAGTTAAATTTATTGCAATTTATGTATTTGGAAATTTATCATTTTACCTTTTAATGCGGACAAAGCTCACGGCAAAAAGACAACCGTCGGCCATCATGTTTTACATCACACATTCGAGGACTAGAAAATCGACATGACAGTTCCAAATCCGTTCAACCCTTTCACGGTCGCATTGATTTAATAATTATTACTACGGTATACAATTGGAAAAATTGAATAATGCATTTTGAGTCAGCAGCACAACAGTTGCAACTGTTCACCCCAATTTCATTAAAAACACATAACAATAGCCTCGGATAATTGGCGAATTCGGATCGGTTTCAACCCTTTCGCTTGAGATGGCAAATAAATAAACATTCCGAAAAATATAATATAATATATTCTCAAGTGTATACCCTTGAAACGAGTAAATGGCCTATATAAAATAGCTGCCAGTTTACGTTTATCGGTGACTCCTAAAACACACAAGTGGTCTCACCTTCTTATTATTCACTTCTTCCGCCAATCACGCTTCCCAGTACTTACTTACTTACTTACTTACTACAGTTTTTTGGGGAACAACGCGAAGACTCCGAAATTAACAATAGACGTGTTGAAATCGCCAACCTTCCCTAGTGGTACAGCCGCGATTAGAGGGGAGCGAGCAGGTACCCCTTGTTGCTGCGAGGGGCAAAATGTGTGGGAAGGGGAGGGGGATGAAAAATATAAAATCCGTTGACCGACGTGCAACGATATTATGCGATTGTGTGGGCAGCACAATGTATTATAACTGCTATGTGTATTATAACTGCTATGTTTGCCCTATACACCGTGTGTGTTTGTCCACTTGCCGTACACACACACACGCCGGTAAGGCGAAAAATGAAGATATCGCCTTTGGCCGCCGTCCTAGGTCTCTCTTGGTTCGCGAGGGGGCAGATGGTCGACACACATATGAAAAGGGTAAACACATACACACAGTGGTCCATTAGAACGAGGAAGAGAACGGCGGTGCCGGCATGGTCCCATTGTATCCGGCCCGAAAGGGGTGTTTCGCCGACCGGATTAGATTAGGGTTCAACACGTGCCCCGAAGACAATATGACCGTCGGCCTGTGCCGGAGACCACTCCTGCGACCGTGACGACCGTCCGGCGTTAATAAGAGAAAATAATACCGTGTATCGCGCCGCCTTTGACCGGGCCGGGACCTTTGCTTCTTTTTCCCCCGTTCGCAGAAAACCTTATATAATTCGTCCAACACGGTATTGCTGATTTTCGTATCGAAATCGGTCATGTTATTACACAGTTAACTGAAAAACTACCGGTTGCAAATACGCCAATATGTAAGACAAATTGTAGCATGAGATAGTTGAAGTCTGAAGATTCGGTTGATCTTCCATTTCACATAGTTGAGAAATGTGTGATGACACAACAGCTAGACTACATTTTTGGATTAAACTATAATGTACAAAAATGACGATTTTATATTCAAGTAATTATGATAACACAACTCGCAGTATATAAACAAAATAAAATAAAAACGTTTAAACTAAAAGTGAGGGTTTGTAATATTCGCAATCCTCTTACAAGCTATTAGACTTGTGGTGGAGAGTTTGATAGAGAGTTCACAATAACACAAAATATTATTAAATTTCAAATTGTATGACATATAAAAAGTTATACAATTACAATATCACTTCAATGTATGTGTTTTAAATAAGGTGTAAAATGTTTTATATCATAAAAATCAAATATTGTGTTAATTTTAACAATCGTACATAATTAATTGCTTCGGGAATAGAACTTATTGCATTAAAATGTTTCTTAAATTTAGAAATATTTATTTATTAGTCACTGATTGTGAAAATGTAGGTTTCAGTAAATTTTGTATACTATAAATTATAATCCTTCGTGAATAAACATTTTTAAAGTTAAAACAAATAGGAAAATTATGAAAAATTCTGATAAATCCTTAGATAGACTTATCGTTGTGATATTTGTGAATCTGGAATTATTATTTTTTGTTTTCATCTAATTCAGATATTGGTTCGGTAAGTGCCATTGTAAAATATGTCAAAAACTAATGTCATCGACGGCTGTTTCATGTGAATAACATAATATTAGGTAACAACTTGTATAATATTGTCAAACATCTTGTAACATCTTCAAATCTTCATATCTTCACATCTTATAAGAAATTTAATGAAAAATTTAAGTATACATGAATTTTCGTGAATGTTTTCCTAGGTCGTTTTGGTAAAATATTATAACACACTATTATACTACTACTACAATAGGTATGATATTATAATAATTATTATGTTTAAGTAAAATACCAAAATGTGATGTCTGTTTAACTATTATTTTCAACAGACATACATTTTTATTTTTATTTCTGAAAACAAGCTGCACCTATTGTACACTTGTGCCAAACAAATTCCCAGCCATAATACTCTGGCCGTTGAGAAATTTACATATTGTATCGTTATGCGTTTTACAGGTGTTCGAAATCGACTTTAACAAAAAAAAAAAAACGGCAAATCGTGTAACCTTACCTGTACCGTGTGCAGTGATCTACCGAGCATAGAAAAATGCATTTACCCTTGAAGCGACCTCGGCACGGACCGCCTTAAGTACCGTTTCTATGGACTTGTACAATCGAAGTCGTGCACGTTTCTTGTTCGACTGGTTTGTTTTGGCACGAGTTCTCTGTTGAAATTTTGCCACACTATGTACACAGTACATACAACAGTACATGTAACTCGATAGTATCTCCTCTATCCAAGTGCGGATAGAATAGACGCTGTGTAACCCGAGTCATATTCCAGATAGTTAAGTTTGGAATTAAAAAAGTTATCCGGACTTTTTTAAAATTATGGCCTAATAAAGTACCTTTCAGGTATGATTTCTCGTCTATAAAGTTGCTAAACGAAGAAATCGATTCAGCGGTTTACGAGATATCGTGAGTCCAGACACAAAAATAAAAAAAATAAAAACACATAATTGTAAATCATTGTACATCAGCTGCGCACCGAAGCTAAAATTTAAATCTATAAATCGGATGGCCCGGATAATTTGTTAAGTTAAAGACAGCATTATTTTCAACACTAGTGACAACTGAAACACATTAAATTTATTTAAATCATTATATATATTTTTTAAAAATAATTACACACTTATGACAAAAAATATAATGTGTTGTAAGTAAGTAAGACACTCAGTTACTCTATAAATAATACAGTTTTTCTTTCTGGACACATTATAATTACGCAAGTGTTATTTTACAGTATTAAAACAATTTTATCTTTTTTTCGATAAATTCTATAGTTCTCTCAACTTTAGAAACTTAAATGTTAACTTAATTATTTTATATTTTAAATTATAAATAATTTATTAGGCAATTTGAATGGTCGATTGGTGGGGTATTAAAGAGGGTACGGAGTACTCACCCCTAATATAAAAAATATTTTTCGTTCCTATCTTTGACAATTGTCAATTATGCCATGCTAGTACAATCGTTTTCAATTGGTTATCTAAATTCAACGTTGAAAGCCGAAACTCAGTAAAAAAAAAACCATTAAAGAATGACAAGTAAGATGTCGTTATCTCAATTTTTGTCTTTGTATTGCCGCTAATACATTACCAAAGGCCAAAACAATTATTATAATTTTTATAGTTATCGAATGACCTGACCAATCTCTTTATTTTTTTTGCATTATTTAATTGCGTACGTCCGCCAATTAGACAGTTGGACTACATTTTTTAGACTTAAAAAATCCGGGCATAAGCCTACGGTGAAGTTTTTAAATAGCTGTAGGAGACATTGTTTTAGATCCTCCATAAAGTACGTTCAATGGTACATCCGACTGTCAAATGTATAATTTATGGTAATTACCGTTTATTAGTCAACTCATTATACTGTTGTACACTAATCGGCGTGGCGCTAAACGTCATAATACTCGTGTGAACAGAAGAGCTATAAGCCTATATTGACACGTTTTTTTTTAAAAATAATTACAGCTGTATACCAATTTTTGGCAATCTCAAAATGCTCAAGGTTTAAAGAAAATATAAAGAAGAAAGAACATTTACATATTTTATAAATAGCACAAGGAAATCGAATGTATACCAAACGACAAAGTGAACAATTATTAGCTATTAAAAATATTGCAAAAGTGTTTTTAAAAAAGTCATTATAAACGGTCGAAAATCGTTAATGTATCAATTTGGACTAATAATTGTTATTTTTAAACGAAAAAAAATTGCTCACACCACTTTATTATTGCTGTTTATAAAACAAACAAAAATGTTCAAAGATTACATAATTATATTTTCATTAAGTCACAGTTTGTATACTTGTTTCATAATTCATTTTTAAATAGGACCTTATGAATACCTCCCCCCCCCCCGGAGTATATTTTATGGAATAGAAAACTATAATATATCCAATCCTTATTATGAAAAACGCCTGTGGGTAAAGGACTGTCTTTTGGTGATCTGCAAACCACAATCTATCAATTTGTACACAAATAAACCAAAATAGAATTATTTTTAGACTTCAAGTATAGAACTTTAAGTTAAGCAAAAAAAAACAAGAAACTGCTAATGCAGTATTAATTTGTTTTTTGGTGAAAGAAGCAAAAGATAATTAATTTTACTTTCTAGGAGGTTCCTTTATAAGCGTTAGTAACCAAATAGTCAGTCGACTGTTGAACACAGCTCTAAATTGTATAATTTTCTCTGTTGCAATAATTTTTGTGGGAATACAAATAATAGTTCTTGTATTATAGCTACACATTATATACAGCAAAATACTAAACGTGTTGTCGTTTGTCGCCGAAGAGTTAAATCCCGTATTCGCGTTAACTATATACTGTACTATACACTTACCTATACCATTACCATTACTGGCAACCCACCTGTTATATATTATGTTTTATTGTCGACGGTTCATTCAAATCGGACAACGAGTGTACGGTTTTTTTTTTTGCACAGTTTTTTTTTATTTCGCGTCCACCTTTATCGCACATTAGAGAGGTACACTATTCTAAGCCGTTGTGGTGTAGTACCCATCGGCTATGTGTTTATAGCCGTTATTATATTATATACACCTATATGCTTACAGACCGTTTGTTCAAAGGTTTCTGGGTGGCGCATCGCGATAATCCTGTAAACGTGCCGTTCATTTTTTTTTTCCACTCCAGGTCACAAATTCAGTGGCCACACACACATCCGGTTCCACGTCTTCCCGGATCCCGCAATACCCCTTCGCGGCCAAAGGCTACCCCATCGTTCGGGGCACAGGTCCCAGGACTATTCATAATAATACGAACAATTATTGTAATAATATAATAACGTTTTCCACACCTAAGACCGACGACCGCGCGTTACCTATATGGCCATATGCATTGACATCTCGCCAACAGAATAGGTATAATATGTGTGTATACTACTCACGGTGTACTCGTGTCTTTCATAAAAGTAACAAACATTGTAATAGCCAGGCCACAACCTATCCGCAAAATACAACAGTGGTGTATCAACCCGTTCTCGACTATTTCATTCCTATCGAGTGGCCAGAAGGGCTGAGTGGTTGGTTTATAATCTGTTATGCTTGAAGAACAATAGATAAACAGAGTCGGTTAAGATATGTTAATTACCCTGCTATGTTATAAACCATAGGTACTCAAGCATTGGTTTGATTTGGTAAATCTACTGTTAATACTGGCCTCGCATACTTGTCCCAAGTGCAAAACTTAGGTTACTAAAAACCTCAAGACTTGAAGTTAGCGCCGTTTAAAATGCCCACATCTTAAGATATTATTTTTTTTTTGCGGTATACTCGTTGAACAAAACCAATAAAAATATAGTTTTAATTTAAACTTACAGCGTTTTGAGTGTATTTTTTTTCTACTATAATACTGCAATGATAATGTTATCCAATTGTTTGGCTATAGTAATATATGATAATATGATGACAAGTAGACAGATCGTCGGAACAATTAAAACGACCATTTTTTATTTCACATACTATTAAACGATAAGAATTATTTTTCTAACCGGTTAAAAAAAAATGATAACGAGACGATTATTAACGATTTCTAATATTGTCATCAACGATTAGAATATATATCATAGGCCTTACCCAGATACCCTTAGGTTAGGTTACCATCCAAAATATCGTGGTGATCAGATATCAATGATAACAGTATCTCGAAAAAAACAAACATTTTTTAAGATTGGGGGGTAAAAACTTATTTGATCGTATAGAGTACCAAACTTATTAACAATGAGGATTGTTTTTTCTTTCGTGTGGCCATACTGGTTTTAGTCCTTCTGTTTACTTCACTGTCGCATACAAGTTACCATAATATGTTAGTTCATCTCTTTATATTATTACTCAATGGTCTACACTATAATAAATACTATATTGTACTATCATAATAGTAATAATAGTAGTTTTATTATGGCCCGGTCGGTATTACTGTTTAGCGTTCGAAGCAAACAGCTTTTGATCGTATGGCGCCAACGTTATTTTCATCTCTGGACGACGTTTATCCGTAAGACGTGTGAAAACTAGTCCATTAGTATGTAGCAATGGCGGGAAGACGCGATTAATCCCTTTTCGGCTGTTCCGGCGAACTCATCGTTTATTCAGAACACATACAGTGTCCTTTGCTTTCCTTTTCCTCGTCCGATCACTTATTATTATTATACACACCGAGGTCGGTCCCGGTTTCCCGGAAATCTGATTGCAATCACAGCCTTTTGTCTAACCGCCGAATTTTGCGCGTCCGGTCCGGGATGACGTGGGAAGGGGCCGATAAAAACGTGCAAAGGGTCGGATAGGTTCAGATCTTTATCGTTATTCGGTTAGATCTCACTTTTCTTTGGCGTTCCAGACCGTTTAGAAGACACAGATAGCAATAATCCACATACACTGTCCACCCGCGAACCGATTTACTATAACCACACTGTCCCATTGACTTTACACGGGTACAGCCGAATAAAGTGTATTGGAAATTTAAAACTTACTATAAATAGTAGTACTTGGCACCACCACAAGGTTATTACTTATTAGTTATTGCACAACTTCTTCAGAACCGAATTTATCACATTTAACTACTCTGGGATGAATTAATATTCTAGAGTAATCTTCCATTGCCCCAAAGGCCACAAAAATTTAACCATTTCATCTAGAACACTGCACAAACATACTAGAAAAATTTAAATCCGCATAGGTGCTATCGGCGGACATAGAAGTTGCCCAGACTAACACACACACAGACGGACAGAATGTTAAGTTGTACTATTTATGGTAAGGAAACATAAATATGGAACCGTAGCTTCCTATTTGAAAACGTATTGGGTTCTATAGGGAACTCCTCTTAAAAAAAACACAAATGCAGTGGAAGATACTAATTTCGTAGAAACTCTCAATGTTGTCCCCTTTATAGTGAACAACTTGGCAAATGAGTCTATAAAAAATGAACAATATGAATCCGATAGGAATATAATAGCAATTCCCTGACTTAAATTGAATTTTACTAATGGCTCCACAGGAAATCCCAGGGTGTGTGTTTTAGCTTTATTATCCGATTAAACTATATAGTTTTGTGAGTGGCCTGATTTATTTAATACCACTTAAAAGCATATCACTTGCTTGTAAACTATAATATAGAAAAACATATGCATTCGAATTAACCGAATGTCATTATAATTTTATTAAAAAATAACATTTTACCTATAACCAATAAATATCATGCTACAGGAGTATATTATGCCGGGTGTTATTGTTCGAAATCGATCAAGGTGGGTCAGACAAGGATCGAGGGGTGTATAAACACCCCCCTCGCTACGTAGCACGTGAATTCAGACGGGCAGACAACACATGTAAGTACCACGAGCCTAAAAAAGGTACAAAACGAGTATAGTACACAATGTATACGACTAATGTTATTTGCATAAAACGTGTATTGTGAAGGTTAACCACATATTAAGCGATATCGTTTAAATAATTGTTCAAGAAAAATAAATGGTCGTAATTTCGTATAGGAAACCGCTCCTATAATTATGCCAATATAACTAGGCATAACATAACTGTTGGCAGTGGAATGATTGGCAGCACATATTATATATTTTAATGTCAAATCAATTAAGCGACAGTCAAACGTTTTAATTAATTGAAAACTATAAATGTACCAATGAGTATATAAAATTATTTATAATTATATTTCAATATATTTTCAAGCTATTTCAATCTAAACATTAAATTTAAAAAAAACTTACAATTAATATAACTCTGTGGTGCCTAGTCAAAAGAAAATAAGTCTAAAATACGCTGTATACTTTTTGTTTGGCTAAACATGTACAGCTCATTAAACTTTAACTTCACTCTACACATAGCCGGCAAAATTAATATCAAAGTAGGGAAAATGGTCAACTTTTATTATTGATGATACCTAAGCTAACTAAAAAATAATGTCTTATCTTTTTTTGCGCAAACACAGTTTTAGTTTATTGATAATAAACTAGTATTTTAAAACACCGGTTTGTCAAAAAAAAAAACAATTAAATCTCGACTTCATCTCCTCCGTCCTCCTCATCCACTGTATCTTTAACCGACAAGCTCGCATTGTATAGAGCTATAATCAGACCAGTATGGTCTTATAGGGTACAAATCTGAGAACTGGTTAATCTTTCTAACGCTAGAACAATCCAGACCTAATCGGACTAAATATTTCTTAACCCTACCTAAAAACCTTCTATAAGTTCACTTAACGTTTAGACTGTCGGGTGGTACTTTCTTGTGTATATTTTCGTTATGAGAATTACTTATTGTACAGCAAAAATTATAGCTGATTTTAATTAAATGTTTTTTTTTATAATTTAAAAAACATAAATAAAATAATATTTATAAACAAATTATAAATAGTAAAAATATAAAATCACATTAAGGAAAACGCTTCGATGCGAATTTGTGGATACTGGACCCCAATTTGGTAATTTCTTACTGTGCTTGGTATCGACTGTACTTAGTTTATACTATATTGGTATAGACAGAAGTTGATTTCTACTCTACAGATTTTAACTATACTAGTTTGAAATGTACCTACTGGTTACGGCCGTGCTGGTTAAGACTGTGTTTGGTTCGAACTTGGCTGGTTTTTATTTTTGTCTATCCGAATTAAAATGTATTTCCAACCGAAATGTCGTTTAGTATTCAGCGCCGGGCTCGTCCCCAGAACTAACGGTTCGGCCGCCTGTTGCTGTTGGGTGACGACACGTGTAAATCAGCATTTTCCCCTTTTTTTGTATATATTATAACTGTAATTTGACGAGAAGCGCATGTAAATCTGAATAAAAGAGCTCTCTTTGTGGGCGGGCACAATGCGAACCCGGAACGTTTAAGACTGTATAATATCGCGAAAACACGGGTTGCCGTGCATATTATAATATATTATGGTATATTGTATTGGATATATTATGTATATTGTTATACATAATAATCGTATAACGTTATGTGGGTCGTTTGTACCGTTCGCCAAAAAATATACATTATATTATTATATTATGCTGTTCACGGGGAGATGACACCACCCCGTGCGCGTATACCTGGGTGACCTTAACGGTGTGCCGTCACGTCGGTTATGTCTACATTTTACTTGGTTCGGTTTATTTTTTGGCCGCTGCTATTCAAACAGAACACAACCCGTTTTCGGAGAGAGCTGTTGCAAAGTATATACATAGGTGTACCCTTTTTGCGACGAACCGCTTGCAATTTTTCCACCGAAATACGCGTGTGCGTGGGGCGGCATTGTGTAACGGTGTAAAGGGGCGCAACGTGCGTTTTGCCAAAACGGTCCCTGGGCAGCTGCTCGGCACAATATTATGTTTGATGTTTACGGTTTTTAAAGGTCACCTCCCCACGCGGGCCGGCCCCGAGCCTCCACCCCAACCCCCCCCCCCCCAAAATGAGCCGCTACACCCTGGTGGGCGCACTACTAACCCACTAACGGTGCAAGCCGTTACCGCGTGCGCCACCGACCGACCGAGGCCGGGGCTGACAGGTGTGAGTGTGTATATATTATATTATTTTGTGTATACAGGGTGATTCGCGAAGGACTTGACACTAGGTTTTGCTCTTGTGCTCAACGGCAATCTTATAGTTGTTCTCAATTTGGAGACAATATAATGTTTTTTTTTTTTTTTTATCTATTCTGTGTTTATTTTACAACATTTTAAAATTATTTAAAAATTCCCCTTTCACGGCACTGGTTTCCTAGCACTCGATAAACTCTTTTAAAACTCAAACGGTTGAGTATATATTTTGATGACTTTTTAAATCAACAACGATTTGTAAATGATGACGCGTCACTCAACCACACTCCACGTGTCGTCTTAAATTGTGATCTTTAATAACTTTCAAAAAGTAATTATCACCCATGACTCGTTATAATCGACCAGTGCAAATGTTTATGCGTTACCTTTTAAGAGTATAGAGCTGTCTCGTCCTTAATGAATCACCCTGTATATTGTACGGTGTGCCAATATTATATTACTATACACGTTAAGTTTGCCCCGTCCCGGTGGCCGTCCACTCGCCTGTTGTTCAACGGCACACACACGCTGTGTATATTATTGTTATCATTATGTTATATTATATTAAGAAAAACGGGTGTGTGAAGTGCCGTCAATGCGCGCAAAAGGTCCACACTGTCTGCGGGTGTGTACACAGGCCGCGGGGGTGGGCTAAGGGAAGTAAAAATATACAAAATCATTGTCGGACGACAGCAAACTCGTGCTCGACCCGTGGACGAAAGGGGTAAAGGGTAGAACCCCCCGCCCAAAAAAAAAAAAAAATACAGCACCGCGTTGGAAACTTGTCGATATCATCCATGTGTATGATGTGGCAGGTATACCTACCTCTACACGTACTTTGGTGCTAATACTGTTCAAACACTTTACCCGAAAGGTGTACAACAGTTGGGCATACACAATATGTCTAGTATTGTGGTTTTCAATTCGGTCTGTAGCTGTAGGTGTACAGGGACATATTTATTTTATCATTTTTTTATACACCCAGTGGGATGAGTACCGCGTTAAAAAGGGCATCTAACAATCCGTATTGGTTCGGGGTTTTCTATAAAAAAAAAAATTAACATTTGAACAACCGCTAAATAAACCCTTTAATAAAAATTACACATAAAAACCCTTTCATAATGTTAATAATGTGTACTAATAATAAATACTAATATATTAATAATATGTTTTACATAATATTATGCTTTACGTACAGGTAAATCTGATACATAGGTTGCTATTCAACGTTTGATTGTTTAATATGATATCCTTATGGATTTTATTTGAAAACTTTTCCAGCTAAAACGATCATTCAATTATTTAGTGCCTAATTCTATAGATCAGAAATCGTACCCTATCCGAAAATTAGACCAAATATAGATCTAGAATGGTACTATAACATGTACAATTTTCTCAAAAATCTGTTGTCAAGCAAAAGAGGGAAATTACACTTTTACCGTAGTCGACTTTCAGGCTGCTATGCGAAGTGAAACAACAGTCAACGGTTAATGAAAATGTTGTTTCATTGTAACAATGATAAATGGGTAACTATGGCAATACATTTTTATCATCCCTAATCGTATCCAACTTAATACGGAAAATTAATTTTTAAGCACATAATTGTCATTAGGTGCAATGCTTTTATCGGTTTGTGTATTTTTATTTGTGAACACTAGACAGCTTCCCTTATACTTACTCACTTACATATAACTCTTTCTTACTGTGCTTGGTTGGGACTACACAGCTGGTTTGTATCTACTACCCACAGATTCGCATCTAAAAGTTCATTTAAAATTGATGATTTTATCACTTTCAGTCAATACCAATTCCTGTAGACCTGACACCTCCCCGTTCCCACTATGTCCCGACCCCTTTGTTCATGGTTTTTTTTTAATCGGTTTAATGTTTAAAAAGGTGTAGGTCTAGTTTAGCCCAATACGGTTCCGCCCTGCCATTAGTCAGAACTTATTTTTGAAAAAAAAAACCATGAGCAATAATAATAATAACAATAAAAAGTGTACATAATATTATAACACACGTCCAATAAACGTTTTTATTATTGTATATATATAATATAAATACAACGTACCTAATCTGACCTAACCTGGGACTTGAACGTTATGCACATTGTGCGCACACGTTGGCATAGTATTATTATTATTGTCTAGGGAAGATCAGGTAAGTCTTGTCATCGGTCGCGGTAAAAACCGTACCAAAAGGATGGTCATTAAAAACGCATTTCTTGAGTAAATAGCGCGAAAATGTAAACCGTTTCTATACAATATATTATAACCATATAATAGTGCAAATGTGTTTTTTTTTTTTCAAAATTGTTTGTGTGTGTGTGTGTGTGTGTAACAAGCTGAAAGTATTGTTGGACACGCGCAAACGAGAATGGATAAAATATTTTTTTGAAATATTTTCTAAAATTGTTGAAAAAATCGAATCAGACTTCCTATACGTCCTACAGGTATCGGTTAACGGTTATAAATAATAAATACACATTTTTTTTTTTTTTACAAAATGACTATAAGACTCAAAGTTTGTGTGTTTTTTTTTAAATTTAAATCCTTTTTTTTTTAGGCAATTGACATGTCAATGGTTATGAGAATATTGACAGTAAACCACACCAATTAAAATACTATATTACACATTATTATTATAACATTGCCGTTTCCGTGAAAAAACAAGGGTTAACAATATGTAAACATTTCTGAACATAGTTATCATGTTGACATATTGATATTAATAACAATATCAAGCCTCGGTAAATTGTGTCTTTAGGTTTAGGAAATTCAATAGTTTGAGTAGTCGATTTTGTTGTATTATTTTATTCATAAAGTTGTTTATAAATAAATTTAATTTAAAAATTATTTAAAAAAGCCAAGGTTAGCTGTTATGAATCCAGAAAATAAATAAGATAAAAGACCCAAAAGTTTGGAACAAATTTTAGAATATGATTTAAAAATTGGTGTTATAAATCTATAATTTATTTTAAATTATACAGAAAGCTAATACAGTTGTATGCACACTATTATGATAATAAATAAAATGCGACTCTGATGGTTAACAGCATGTTATAATATACAGCCAATTTTAAATAAACATTTTCCCAGTTAGATAAATTGGCTAAGTGCCTAACGCGTAGTCATTATTATTTAAAATGTTTGTTGATCTTTCGGTAGTATTAGTACAAGTTTTATTGATTGCCATAAATAAAACAAAATATGTAAAAAGGCAAACACAAACACTGCAAAATAAAATAAACCCTATGGTTTAAATTTGAATGTTTTACCTCAGAACATCATAGCATGTGTTATATGTTTTCTGTTTCATTAACTATAAGCAATCACCATAAATTGTCTGTTGTTTCTTGCTGGTTATAGACAGATTTCTGTTTTTAAATTAATACAAATTTGTCTGTGGAAAATATAACAGCAAAATAATAAAAACTTTTTGTTTGGAGGTTTGAAAATAACAAAATATATATGGGAGATATTAATCGGTTTGGTCTTTAGGTAACCACAACCGCGGTTACAACGCAACGTCCTGTATAGTTTCATTACCACGGTTTCTGTTAACATAACTAATTTGAAATTTTTTCTCGACATTTTACTAAACTTAAATGTATGTTTTTTAACATAATATTACTGTATATTCTCAATTTTCAGTTTAAATAATCGACGACTCTTTTTTTGTACGGCTTTAATTATCATATATTTAGTGTAATTACAGTGTAATTCATCAATGATAAGATACTCATTTTTTTCTTAAAATAATTTCAATTTGGTTTATTAGTTTTTCTTTTTGAGGACAATTTAATGAACGTTTTTAAATTAAAAATAATTTGTTGTTAATGTTAAATGTCTTATAAACTGCAGCAAATAATAAGTTCATTAAATGTATACGTTATCGTTTAAATTTAAAAGTTGATAAAGCTTTGGGAAAAAATAAAAAGATAAAAATGTTTAATTAGGTATTTTCTAATATTAAAAAATAACACAAACTCAAGTGTTTTCAAAAAATCTACAAAATTGCAATTATTTTTAGAGAAAACGAGTATCTTATCCTTATTGGACCATCCTGTACAATAATTTCATGCTTGGTATAGCTGGTAAGTACTTTTTACTGTATGTACACATATGTTGTGCCATCGCTGTTTGAACATCGTCATGGTATATACTTAACAGCGGCCAATTGTACAATTGCTATTATTTGTCATCGCCGTCATTTGCATGCATCATTTTTATAACCGTTTAATATGTTTTGGCACATTCGTATGCAAAAATATACACTATGCAACGGTCTGGCAACAATATTGATGTTTTTATTTTTCATAGTTAAAATGTGTGGAATTTAAAATTTATGCACAAATGCACCGCAATAAAATCGTATCTATTCAACACACTGCAGACGTTCGATAGACTTGTAAAAGTGTATAATTCTGTGTGCAATGTTTAAAATATAATATAATATAATACAATTTTACTATCAAATTTTGTTTAAACCACTCAACAATATTGGACAAATGTAAATCAGTGGTTTACCCATTTTTTTTGGTTTGGCACAATATAACCAAAGGGTTAATATAATTGAAAAACATATAAATGACTAAATGGTATAAAT
This sequence comes from Adelges cooleyi, assembly GCF_023614345.1. Lineage (NCBI taxonomy): Eukaryota > Metazoa > Arthropoda > Insecta > Hemiptera > Adelgidae > Adelges > Adelges cooleyi. Next base: position 2,004,964 of record NW_026095977.1, read on the forward strand.
TATCTAAATTAAATTTTTTAAAACAACTTTGAATTTCGTGTCAAACCCTAATTAATATAACAAATTTGAAAAAAAAAATTGAAAACATGTTTATCGGCAATTTGAGAATATAAAAATTTTCTTACCGATTGGTATTAAAATAAACATTAAAGTTTTTTTTTTTTTTTATATCTTGGTGTCAGGATTTAATCAATATTATTTATTAAGATAGATCTATGCTAAATTAAGATAATTTCAAAACATGTAAAACATTTTTCACATAATTTTGAACAAAAATGTTAAATACTAAAGAGCGGATCTTCTTTATCACATCTATACTCAGGTCTGAAAGAATTAAATAAACATGTACATGCAATTCTATACAGCAAACAAACTTCAAAATGTTGTCCTACATGATTCTAACAATTTTTAAATACTATTTAATATTGATGTCTTAGAACGAAATTTATAGATACAAAAAAATGCATTTTCTAATACCGTTTAAGTATGTTTTTTTAGATATATTTAAAAATGTTTTGCATATAACGTTTGTATACAATTTAAAAACGCTGTTAACGCGTTTGACAACATTTTGGAATTATTAAATAATTTTTTTGCTATTTTTGAATAAATAGAGGAAATATTTTAGCTACTATATTGTTCGCCGTTTAAGTCATTCATGTTGTAAACGGCCGTTTCGGTTACACGTGATAACTTAAACGAACGGCGCCACGTTTTATCAATATCCGAGTTGATTTTTGGGAACTCTTGCGAAGATTAGCTATTCTCGGTAAAATAACAGTACAGTCAGTTCTACTTTTTCCATTCTTAAAAAAAAAGTTTTCCCATTATTTATATCATTCTTATGAACCGAGAAAAAAACATCCTTATCTATAATTTTTAGGCGCTTTTCAAAGGGTCATCTCAGAGAGGTCAGGACGGCGCTACATTGTGAGAAGAACGTTATGAATAAGTCTTATTTAAAATTATCTCATTTATTATGTCGTTTACAAAAGTAAAACAATAAAAAAAAGTCTGTTTTTTATATGGCGAATGCATCGATTAATTATTATTATACTTGGTTTATCATAAAAGTAAGCCCGTCAATGGGTTGTGTCTCATTTTTGACCTCAGCCAAATAATTAAGAACCGATTATCGTTTGGTATGCTATCTATACCGATAAGATAATATTATTTTCTCAAAAAAAAACATTTTTTTTTTTTACATGTTATAACCAAAAATAATAGCAAAAGATGAATTCAAGTAATACTAATAAATAGTAATGTTGTATTTATAGAACTTACCCAATTGATAAATATGTATGCATGGGAAACTGTCGTTCATATCTAATAAGTAATAACAATAAATAAAATTAAAAACGGACAAACTAATTATTGCCAATTTTTTTTAAAAAAACATCGCAGTAAATTGTGTTGTCTTTGCCTGACATAAACGGGGCTTTCCCAATGGTACGACTAACTGATAAGACTTGGAGCAAAGTCATAAATTACAAAAATTAAAGGGGAGGGTAGAGGTTGAGCTGACTAAATTAAAGCCAAAAGTAATTTTAGAGTTCATTTTCACCCTTTTCCTCGGTACCTCTTTGGCTACTTAACACCCACTCATCCCCGTATACTTATAGCGTAGGCATATGAAAATCATCTTAACTGTAAGTATTTTGTTTTTGATTTACATATTATTCTCAAGCAATTTACTGGCATGTTCTTATGAAGTTTGCACTATTAACACTGTTCTATCATTTATGTTAAAAGCATATATTTTCTAAATAAAATTAACTCTTATTATTTGTTTACCGTCCGATTAACTGGATACAGATTTTGTGTTGTGATGATAATGTAAATAAAGACAGCAGCTGTTCTGTCTTGTTAGTATTATAATATTATTATCTTGTATCGGTAAAGTATTGGAAGTAAACAGACGTTGGCTAGGCGCCATTTAAATGGAAGCGGTATTGGGTGTTTGTTTTTCTTTGTAGTTTAAGGACGTTTGAGGACTTGTAAGAAAAGATCCGATTTACCGGACCGCCTTAAAACGTTTCTTATCCTCTATAGAAATCTAATAAGGCAAAATGGATAAATGCTAAAGAATTCGGTCAATTCAATAAAGGCTATTAAGATTTAAAAACTAACCTAATTACAATATTGTATAAGTTGTATATACAGGGTGATCAATTTAACGTAAGACACTCATAATTGCAATTTTCTAGTTTTTTTTTGTTTGAAACCCTTTTTGTTTATGGTATCTTACATATTGTAAAAAAAAAAAAATTATTTTAATAACTTTAATAGTAATTACCCAAAACTAGTTATCGACCCGTCAAAATTGTTCAGAAAATTATTCTTTACTTAAAAAAAGTAGTAAAATATATACTTTAAGGTTTAAAGGTTGATAAGGCTTTGGAAAAAACAGTAAAAAAGATAGAAATTTTAATATAATAAAATAAAGTAAACGAAAGTGTACACATGAAGAAAAACTACAAAATTGAGATTATTCTAAGTGAAAACGAATGTCTTACGTTAAAACGACCACCCTGTATATTTTAAACTAAAATTATTTAGAAGTGAACTATTACCGCTTAACATGTACTTGACAAGGGCTAGATTTTAAACAATTAAAATAAGTTAGTCGAGAAAATGTATATAATATGAAATATTTAACACCAAAAATTGCCAAAAATCTTTAATTCTCTATAGATGTATAAATACACCAGAACTATTTAGTTTTTCAGCATAGCGCGTTTCTCCTGAGACAAAGCCGGGGCGCCCACTTAAGGGTTGAGTTTTTGTAATGACCTAGTCGATTGTAGCGTGACCTGATGAAATGTGTGTTTTCTATGTCAATTACAAGCGTTGGGAGTCGGCCAAAACGATTCAGTACAAATAGTTATAATTAAACGGTCACGGCCAAAAGGTGTAACGCACACAACACACCACACGGTGGTACTGTACTATAATATACTGTATACTATACTTAGGCGACTTTTGGCCGGCAAAGGCGACGGCCACGACGAGCCGGCGGGGCCAAGTGAGGCAGCTCGGTTGCGACTGTTGTTAAACGTATTTTCTTATATGTGACGACCAATCTTCGACCGGATTCCTTCGGTATTATGTTTGTCGTTTTTTCGGTACACGTTTACTTGGGCTCGCGCCTCAGGTATTTTGTAATATTTGCGTTTCCCCTGTACGCAGCACCCCGGCGCTGAGGGGCTACCGCCGCGTTCACCCTCCCCCTGCCAGCGCGGCGGTGGTGTCCGCCAATGCCAGCACGTGGCGCGTGTCGCGTCCGCGGAAAGGGTGGAGCGAACCGGGAAGGGATGAACACCGGACGCGGCTTGGCCACTCGGCCCGTGTATATAAAAACCGCAATCCGTCCACGGTGTACCGTCACATTGCCAAAAACCGAGCGACGCTCTCCGAATTCGGAACAGCCGTTGACCCCCCAGAAAATAGCCGTCGCCTTTTGGACCCAGCCGAACCGTCGCCACGCGGACCGCAAGTGTCCAAAGACCGCAGCAGCAGCAACCGTCTTCACCGGCGTTCACGTCTTCACAGCCCAATCTCAGGTGAGTTTTTTTTTTTAATATAACCCCCTTTGCCCCTTGCCCGTTTTAGGGGTGGCGCCTAGGAATGTGCTAGGCGCTAGCTCCTCTTGTTCGTTCAGAATTGGGGTTAAAATTTTAAAATTTTTCAATTACCGTCGTGGGTCTGGTGAAAAGGTAAAAGTGTAACGTTATTTTCGCGGCGCTACCCTTGCGGGAAAAATTTGATAGTGCTAATAATAAAATACAGCAAAATGTCCGGGGAGGTATTTATTTAAGTTTTGTCAAAACGTTCGAAATGTCTAAATCAGGTCGCGGCCAACGATAATAATTTTAAATAATAATATTTACCTGAATTAAAAACAATTTGCTGAAAAAATAAAACTATGACAGACAACGAAAAAATTAGCAATTAGAAAATATAGCATTAGAATATTTTTGCAATTAGTGCAATTCTAATTTCAGCGATTTTCTCGTTTAGTATTGTTTTTAAACCGATTTTGTTTGTACTACATTTGTTTGTTTAGAAATCTATATTTTGAAATTTCCACCCCAATTAATAAATAAACAATATGCACTTCAATTATTATTCCGCTAAGCGAATCGGCCAAAAACAAAACAACCTACTTAAAAGGGGTTTTTGGGGTAAGCGAGTTTTCCAGAAAAATAAACACTTGAAAATTAATTTGTACTCGGAATCGGGCAAAATCCGAGTATCGAAAATCACATACAAAAATATTTTATAATAATCATAAATATCCGGATTTTCCCCAACATTTTCTTTACTTACATAATATTATAACTTGAAAAATCTTACTCAGTGTTAGGTGGAAAAGTTCTATAGGTTTTCACGAGGCGAAGCCACATTTATGTTCTTGTTGTATCATATTTAAAAATTTAAATCTATTAAGCATAAGGTGTGGTTTGAAAACGTTTACAAAGCGGCAGATCTTAGAAAATAATTTCTCTTGAAATTTATGTCTGTCAACAAAAACGTTTGAATAGTATCTTTTATCCGAACTTCTTTCCTCGTTGAAGGGGTTGTATTAAGCATCAATAAAATGTGTATTAAAAATGAGATAATTGTTTTGAACCGTAAAAAACAATATTATAAGTTATGATAAAAATAGCATATTTTTTTCCTCTCTCGGCTTAAGAATGCGGTTAAAAACAAAAAATGACTGTATTTCTTTAAAAAAAAAAAATAATAATAATTTCAATGTGTGAATGATTTCATAAACTGTTTATGTAGCTATTTTAAACGCAGGTCTCTATCTCTCTCTTTATTTATCCGTCTTTTTATAGATTACAAGAATTCATAAGAATCATTATAAAACAAAAATTGTGTTCATATTCTTCAAGCGTCGAACGGTTTGACAAAAAAAATATGATACTATGAATTTTTTTTTTTTTATTACCGTGTACTTATATATATATAACGCCGGCTTGTTTTTTCTAACCGTACATATTATTATTGTTCTTAATTTGTTTTTTTTTTTGTATTCCTATTAATAAACGCTTTCGAATGGAATTTATAATAATATATCTCTCGACTCTACTTGGGTTTTTTTTGTGTTAATGTTTATCAAATAACAACAGCGGCGGTACTCATATAATAATTGATGTTTTGTCTATGCCGGGTGTATACTAATAATTTTGTTTTTTATTTTTTATTGTTAACAATACAACGGAATGCCGTTCGAGAGATAATTTTTGCACATAGGTCTCGAACGCGCTGCGTGTGTACTTAGTGGTGGTACTTAGCATAATGTCTAATACGAATAATTTCTATAATAACAATAATAATAATAACTAGTATAATCATTCTTACTATAATACTTTCCGAGAACTCTGTCCTAGGGGAAAAAACCGCTTAGCTCGACTGGTTTTATTTTTTATGAATAAAAAACCGTCGCGCATCGAAAGCGTTTTTTTTCAAATATTATTATACTATACAGGGTGATACCGGGTTGTCGTGAGCCGGTCAATATCGCAATGGGTTTAATTTAATTGTTTTTTTACATAGTGTTTTTTATAACATTTAATGTGTTATATCGTCATAATTATTTAAACCCTGTATGTGCTATTGAAACTAAACCGTCGCTTAAGGGGAAACGCGTCCACTCGACCGACGACAACAACGTGGGCTAGAGAATGATATTATACCTATAATAATGATAATAATAAGAATATGTGTGCACTGTGAAGGCGTTTCCGATGAATAGAACCGTCAAATGCATCCCCAAAGGTGGTGTTACGCATTTTGTACTATTGCAAAACGGTCGGTGGTATTGTATATTATTATTATTATTATTATTATTATTATAGTGTTATATGGTGTATTATAAGGTAAAAAATTCGACCACAACACACACACATAGAAAAAAGAAAGGAAGGAAGGAACAATAATAATAATATTATTATTATAGTGATTGTACACACACACACACACACATTGTGCCGGCCGCGTCTAGGAATCCCTGTAAATGGCATTTTAATGGGGTTAGGCCTCCTCGGTTTACCTAACTTGAAACCCCCGTCTGGCTGTTAATGGGATTTTAATGGCGGTTTTTGACATGGGACTTGTCAGCTAAAAACGGATATGCGCGGTCGCAAAAAAAAAAAAAAAAAATCTATCGCCATTAAACGCCTTGAGGATATAATAACAATATTATTATATATATATATTAAGATGTTATATTTTGCCAGTCGCGATTCTCAGTCGAACCCGGCAACGACGTCTCGGTGGTCGCCGCTTGTTCTGCGACCACGACCACAGTATTATATAATATTATAATAAACACTTACTACGGTTTAGAATTTAATAGGACATTTGTTTTCTTTTTTTCCCGGTTTAGTTTCGCGTTAGTTCGGGTTCAACCATGATGTCGTCCGGGTGCACGTCCAAATCGACCGACTACTACTATCAGATGAGACAGAAGAACAACGAGGCCGCCCGCAACAGCCGGTTCAAGAAGAAGGTGGCCGAGATCGAGATTTCGGCCCAAAAACGCAAGCTGGAAGTCACCTATGTGCAGCTGAAAAAAGAGATCAAACGCATACAAGTGGTGAAGGCTTCGTAACCGGAGTGTAACCGGTTAGGGCATAAATCCCGAGATCCAGTCGCCGATCAAGTGAGTAGTGCGAAAAAACATAAAAATAATTCCATTGAAAAAAAAATTGTCAAAAACTACCCCTACCCTCCCAGCCACAACGTCTAACCGGGTGAGGGTAAGCGGGGATGATACAAGAAATAGGGATTTTGAATAATTTATTTGTCCAACTTATACAAAGCTCTATTTTTCTGGAAAAACTTGTGTGTCTATTTTCAACAATCCGAGCGACCGTTTTATTTGATTATTTTCGATTGTGAAAAAAAATTTGAATTTCTCATCGTCCGTTCTGTGATTTGACGTGGCCACTACTTTTTCTTATTATTATTTATTTTTTTTTTCGTAAAATAACAACAGCCCTAAGCCGCCTATCCTACGTCAGCCCACAGAAAAGACCATGAGGAATTCAAAACTTTTCCCAAAATTTAAATCGAATAAAACGGGTACTGCCAAAGTTTTTTTTTAAATCAAAGTCGCGAGGTCATTAAACCAAAAAAAAAAAACGCCCAGATTTTCTTTTTCCAACAGTTAGTTTTTTATTAGACGTTTTTAAAATATTATGTTGTTTTGCAAACTGTAAGAATACAATATATTACGGAAACAACTAGAATACAAAATGGCGTTTCGATGTCATAAAATTCGTTTTGCATGTTTTTACAAACATGTTTTTCTTAGATTAAACAGAAGAAAAAACAAGTGACGGTTTTTTGGGGGGTTTTTTCCCTGCGCTTTTCTATTGGCCCCGTTTAGGTTACGGTTAGGTATACTCCTGCAGCTTTTTTTCGACGACCAATTTAATATACATACATGCATACACGACAACCCCGTCACGTTCCTATTGGCATCGGATCCCTTTAGACGTCATTTCGGGGCATTATTATATACAAGTGCGGTTTTCTATGGAAATCCATATTTTTCCGCGCTTGTCAACGCGTTACAATAATGCGATGACGTTTCAAATTCGATATTGTCATCATTCCCCGGTCGCCTCTTTTCTACCCTTTATACACGTGTGTGTGTGTGTTATATATAAAGACGTTTCGCAATGTCTTGTGTCGATTCCCCGGGGACCTCGGTGGTGGTCGCTGCAGTGAGTAGGCGAAACGGCCCACAGTATGATATACAATATTTTATTATGATATAATACTTTACACAACGGCAGTGTTGCAACAGTTTTTAACGGTTAGAACGGTAAAAACCAACCCTTTATCCGCCTTGTATATTATGTATAATATATGCACCTGTCCCCCAGAGGTCTTTGGACGATCGGTGCTATACCGCCATTATGTCGATTCGCTCTTGAAAACTAATAATATTTCCTCCTCACACACCTGTTGAGCGTGTGTACAAAAGTGCCGTTGACATCAGGTTAGGTGTTTTTTTCTCATGTTATTATTATTATGACGGCAAAACGTTTCGCAACCCGACGACTGTTCGGTAATTAAAAAAAAAACAATAAATAATAAAAAAAATACCCATAAAAAACACCTAACGGGCGGCCATGGCTATGGCGAACCAATTTTAACAATTCACTAGAATGATAGTAGATAATAATATAATATGTAATAGTAGTTGTGTAATTTAAAATTCATGTCATCCAATCTGAACGTTTTAATAATTTTTTCAGACCAGTTTGTTTTTGGTGCTTGGGTTAGATTTTTAATTTCTTTCTCAGCACTTAAGAATTTAAGAGTCAATAATAACCATTGTCGCAACACAAATAACAATATTTTTTGTTTATTAATTAATTAATTTTTTTGTTACAGATTTATTTCGTTATAATATGACTGCACATTGGAGAAAATGGTTCTGTCGAATTTCTAGTCAAACTCTACGACACACACACACACACACACTTACACACTTACAAAAAAACGTTAAACGTTTTCAGACAATTAAATAAAATATTCAGAGCATACCTATTATTATAATACATTATTATATTTTACACGTTAATACTTATCTGTATACTTACTCGCCTTCATTAATTATTTTTTTTAACGTGCAGTTTTTTAATATTTATTATTATTATTATTATTATTCCTATTATTATATTATATTATTATTATTATTATTATATTGTGTACATTTATTTTATTTTTTATGTATAAATAAGGCCACGCGTTTTTTTTTTCGTGCCATGTTTTGTAAATTTAATTTATATATCTTACCCAGTGTACAAACATACTATATACTTATCCATTTATATATATTATAATTATTACAACCGTGTCAGTCGATTAATACTATTTTATTCCTAAACGTTTCACACCTAAGTAGTGTTCCTCAGAAAATCATCTTAACGTAGTCATCAACTCCAAGACAAACCCCTTTGAGTAATTTATGATGACATAACATTAAAACTGCAACAGCTTCGGTTACTCTAATGAAGTACAACCACACGTTCAGTTTAAACGCAATGCAAATGTCTCACGATAAACTGATGTACTTACATGAAAAAATATCAAAAGGTAAAAAAATTAATTTGTATAAGATATTTTTTGGTTGTAATCGTTTGTTTAGTTTTTTTTATTTAAAGGTATTATTAAAAAAAACTCGCCAAGTCGGCATGTAGACTTTTTTGTTTTTTTAACTATTAGAGTTTAATAGTTTAAAACTTATATTTTATTATTGGTCAATTAATTAAAAAAATATCAAAATTTAGCGAGGGAAAATGTGTTTTTATGATAATATAATGTACAACTTTAAAACTCTATACCGGATGAACTATATGAGATAAAATGATAAAACTCTTCACTGCATTTATATACGTACATGCTAAGGTGATTATCAAAAGATATTAAATAACAAAATCCTCTAATCGGTTTCAGAGATTTTTTTGGAACTGTTAAACTGTTACAATGTTACAATACTCCTCCAAAGTACCGTGTGTGTCAACAACAGTATAGTTTAGTGACCATATAATATGTAGGTTGGATTTAATAAGCCCGTGCACGTGTGCTTGTGGAACAGCTATTCCACGCGGGTAAACGAGCCTCGTTGTTTACAACAATAATAATATGTAATAAAACGTTCTGAGAAGTGTTTAATTTTTGATAGCACCTTTTGCTGTCTAAAACAAGACAAACAAACAAACATGAAATTCAAACTTGGACGGTTATTCATTTACAAACGTGTAAACATTAACAAACGACAATGTCTGAGATTATTTTAGAGTGAAAACGTAATTATTATAACGCCAGCTCTAAATAGCTCTAATGGCCTATGATCGGGTTTCTAAAAAAATAACACCTCACCAGTATACTAAAAAAATATACAAAATTATTATAATAATAATTGCTTCCACTATCGAAGGACTTGTATTTTCGACATTGACATAAGACATAAGACACAAGACTGTGTCAGAATAATTAAGACGTTCAGTTATTGCATTTAATTTGTTTTTGTGTTTATTTAGTTCAATACAGATGTGTAAAAAACAAATACAGGGTGATCATTTACAGGGCGAACGAACCACTCAATATATCATAGGGTGTAATGAGAATTTTCATTTATTTTTTTCATACTATACATGTTTATACAGTGTGATCTCAATTTTTCACAATCTGTTTTGTTTTTTACAAACTAATAATTTTTTACATCAACATAATAACATGACCACCATGTATACACGTGTTCTTTGTTTTGTTTTTGGGGAATCTTTAACCCATTGTGTTTATTAAACAATTACACGTTTACAGTACAATGTAGCATCTTAATAGCCGGTAATTATTATTCAAAGCCATTATATTGTACTTACATTTTTTTTTTTTTTTTTTAAAGCGGACCAATTTGTTTTCCAAGGCGGTTTTCATTCTTACACATTGTAAAACGTTTTATTTTTTCGCTTTGCACAGCAACAATATTACACGAAATTTATTTTAATTAAATCATTTTTTTTTTTTATTCAATGGCCGTACTTTGGTTTAATTTAAATACATTTTCCAGAGCAGCTATTAATTAGCGCACGGACATTGTATACCGATTGGCAAACATATTTTTTGTATACTTATTATTCTTATTTATTTTTATTTTTTAACAAGCAATTCCTCCGTTCATCATTGTATGCTTCGAGTAACGCGCGTTAAATCATGTAATAATGTCTTCTTTGTCGGAATTCAGTGAACAATGGAAATCATAAAAACATAATAACAGTTTAAAAACCATATTAATTTAGTGCTGATAACTTACTTAATTGATAATACCGGAAACAACTACACTATAAACTTCCCTAGTATTAAAAACTACCGACATCCTGTTCCGGATAGGTTATCACAAGATTATACTTAAATATTTATTATTTTTGGAAAAAAGCAGCTAAAAAAGTGCAGGCTCGTGTCGCAGCAAATTTTGTCAAATTGTTTTTGTTTTCAATACTTGAAGTATATTTTCACCAAATTTGTGTCGGCCAATTAGTTGAGAAATTATACAACAAATTCAAAACTAAAACTTGACAAACAAATGCTCAAAAAAATTCCAATTAGGCTTTCCACGCAATACCAAGCCAAAGGTATCATAATACGGCATAACCATTTCAATGGCAAAATATGTACCTATCCCCGTTTGCCGGCTTAGATCAAGGCCGAATTTTTTTTCCAAACATTTTGTTATCTGTGCTAACAAACGTTATCGCGTTTTGTTTACCGGATACACACAAAACAATACATAGTATTTTCTTATATTACCGTACAAAGATTGAGTGAGGTGTTATGCCAGCCCGCCCGTGTTCCAAAACAAGATTTTATTACCAAATATTTGTTCAACACGATTCATTGTAAATTATACACATGCCACCGGGACAGTGTACTTACATATGTGTGTGCTCGTTTGCATAACACGTGTGCCCCCATATCTGTGCAGTGTGCTCATTATCTAATACACATTCGAAAGGAATCCAAAATCCGTGATTAATTTTACCGTTGATATTTATACCTTTAGGCTGGTTTAAGTTCTATTTTTTTTATTCTCGATCGAAATACAACCGTGTCAAAATCGAATTCAAATCTTGTTCTCCAATTTTGTACGGATGAGTTTTACCATTGATTGTGTATTAGACATAATCTATCATAATCAGTCTATTACATAATCAATGGTTTTACGCTAAAATCGATTGCTTTGACACAATAGCAAAACGTTCGAGGCCACGATGAGTTTGATACGGTCATGAAAATAATACTGTACTTCTCACTTTGCACAGATCCCATTTTTTTTTTACCAACATTTTGACATACACAGATTTAGATTAAATTATATAACTTTGGCCACGTTTAAAGTACAATTTGTCCACAATAATATTCCAAAAATGTATATAATTCATAACGCTAACGTCTGTATAAACCATACTGATTACCTATACTTATTGTAAGTATGTAAATTTCAATACAGTTTTCCGCATACTATTATGGGTACTGAATAAATGCAAATATATTAAATATTGTCAAAACGCCTTTTTAAAATATGTGCATTTTCACATAAGGAATAAATACATATGTATATTATATTGTATTGCTTCATAAGTTGCATGCAATAGCCGTGTGGAATATTTGACAATATCTTCTCTGAAGAATGTTCTATCTACCTATACTAATGATACATTTTACGGTTTTTATTTGTTTATATTGTTCTTTCAAATGATAATCTAATATTACCTAGTATGTTATATTTAACAGCAGAATTTTTGAAAAGTGTTGTATTTTTTTCCCCCACACATAAAACATAATACCGGTTTTCAACAAATAATTTATTCATGTTGAACTAATGGACTGTAATATTCTTGTTCTATCGTTGCAAATATCTCATCTCGTGTGTGGGCAAACTAGAACAGTACTGTAATCAGCTCAACGAACCAATTGACTTGTTGATGGCAAACAATTGGCACCGTTTAGCTGGATGTTCTTTTGTATTATCCGTTTTGTACAATAAATACAGTCTTTTAGGATCGTTAATATTAGGGTCAGATTAATTATTATTATTACCGACCCAAGAATCATTCCATACATGTATGCGTATGTATTTTGAACAAGTCACCACACGGTCGTTTCCTTTTTGAACACTTTGTGCTTACCAGAGTCAAACACAAACATCATAATATAAGCACCCGGACGGGTCAAGGTAGTCGTGGAAAATAAAATATAACCGCAATATTATTTGGCAGACAAGACCTAGGCCTAATATCTAAATTAAATGGCACAATGGCGGAATATCAAAAAAAAAGCACACTTAAGAAAGAGAAAAAGTATAAAATTAGATGAGATAAATTTAGTGGTGGTATAAATTCACTATTTTGCGTCGCGTCCAAAATTGAATTTGTAGTTTTCATGAAAAAAATATTTTAATAATTAAAACGAGTCGCACATTTTACACGTGTTATGCTAAAACCATTCAGATTTAAAACACAAAAAGGTGAAAATAGTAATACTAGTAAAGTATAAATTAATTGCAATTAATTTGTCAAAGCTCTAAGTTAACGATATTATAGCACATATCATATCACAAACACTTCATTAACGATAATTTGATCAATTCAAGTTTATGATTGTACATATATATATATTACCATGAGAGGTTTAACGTCCACATACATTTCATTATTTTTTTAAATAATTGATTGCATATAATATTTTTCTATAGGTAGGTATTTCTTACCTCCAACACAAGATTTGTTTTAAGGAAGTGTGCAAACTTATTGTACTTATTTAATGTCTGTGACTTGTGTATTGTTCGTTTGCAAAATATATATGATTGTTATTATTAATATTTTTGGGATTAGTCCGTTTTTGGACTTAAGTAATAGTTACTGCTTACTTGTAGTAAGTACACACCGAAATGCTGTTTGGAACAGCTAAAACTGTGCCAATATATTTTTCTGGACATGCATTTTTTTTTACCAATATTTGATTGTGCTTGGTTCGTACTTATGTTTGATTTTATTGTGCTTGGTTTTTATAAAGTTTATTGTTTAGTGCTGAAAATACCCAACATTTGTATAAGCATTGTGAGATTGAAACGAAAACTGTTTTGTTTTAATAAGATATTTTTTACTTTATTTAAAATGTATAAATATTGATATTATTTTATACAAATACCAATCAACAGAAGAACATTTTCGGTGTTTGAATAGGTTAATCACTTTTAATACATTTGACACTTTTAACATTTCAATTTTGATCCTTGTCCTGCCTGGTCTAGGCTTTAGCCAGATCCCACTTGCAAGATATTGTGTTGGACAGAATATATATATATATATATATATTATATTTTATAAATAAAACTCCAATAACATCAGTTTCTGTACGTCGGAAATTGTTTTTTGCTAAAAAAAAAAAAATAATAATAATTAATCAACTGTAAAACACCGCTTAACACGTTACGCTATAAATTGTAGTTTTGATGGAATGCCAAAAAAAAAAAAATCCAATATAAACAAAACACAATTTATAGCAGCTACTTGTAACGACTTTGAATATAAACCTTAGAAGTTGTCGAAAAACGGTATTCGAGTGTAAGGATCGTTTCATGGGTGTCACAGATATGGATTTCGAGGTGGTTATTTTTGAAGAAAAAAAAAATAATATATACATAAAACACTTAATTAAAATGATTATTTCGTTCGAATCGAATAGGCTGTTTTGGAGAAATGCCAATTAAAATAATTTACATCACGACAAAACAATGCGAACTCAGCTAAGTATTTATATATATATATATGTTTTACGCTGTTTATTTGACGGCCAGAGCTATTATAGTTTTACACTGTAGATGATAATAAATTGTAACACTAATAATAGTAGTATTGTCAATATTTGTGGTATGATAAATCCGCAATTTAACACACTCATTGCACGTCACAGGTGAAAGTCCGACCACGAATGAATCACCGTATGCAAATAGCACAACATAATTATTCAAATGTCAGCTGTTGTTTTCAACAATAGTAATAGGTAGGTAGTCATTTTATTTAAATACCCAATATTGCATTCGATTGTACACGTTTAAGAGCAGGTGTATTAATAGTTAAGTTAATACAAATGATTGAAACTTGAATGGGGCAGACAAGTCAATTTGCGAGAGTAACCGAAAAATATGTAAATAGTGCAAGTCAAGTTAAGTTTAATATACTCTTGGGTACGACCGAAAGTTCACCAGAGCTATTTTTTTTTTTCATAAGTGTTTTATAATAATCGTTATAAACATGTATTTATACTTTTGTATAGCTAAAAGTAAAGAAACTATGAACGTTAACAAAAAATAGTTTCTATTGGGAGAAATTATATTCCTTCTAAAACGAAATTAACTGTTAACTAGATTATTACATATAACATGTTTCTATTCAAAACTAAAATGTTGTTTTTTCCATTTAAATATCCATTGTAGAATATTGTTTTAATAGTTCCTTATAACGTCCACACACACTCTGTCTATTACTCTGCATGACTTTTTAGTTAAAAACATTAAAGTTCATGTTCTACAAAATGCGAATGTCCGCCAACTTGCATGTTAACGGTTTTTATTTTTGGAATCACTTTTTTTTTAATATTAACCGAAATTTCTAGTTTATTCAAAATTGTAAAGTTATTATTATTGTTTTTTTTTTTGAAAACCCCGCTTAGTTTAGGTATTTTTTTTCTCACTAAAAAAAACACAATGTAGACATATTTTTTTGCATATTCTGTCGATTGTTATGAAAACTTGTATTTTTTTTTTATTTTTTTAATAAAGTATTAATTTTCAAAATGTGTCGAACCTTGTTCCCTCTGATATTATTAGATACGACAAGTGGTTTTTATTTTATATATTATGCTAATCCATGTTCACTCATTGCGGATATCAAATTTTCAATAGGCTGCAATACACATTATGCAAATGGACTTCACCGTTGACCTTGTCGCGGTTAAAACACATTAAACTTGGCGGTACTTGTCACATGTGACATTATAATAATATGCAGAGTGATTATTTTATCATGGGCCACTAAATATCTCATAGGGTTTAATAAGAAATGTAATTTGTTTTTTTTCTCATATTGTTGGGGGGGGGGGGGGTAAAAGCAAACGGAGACCATATTGTTTAAGAACAACATGAAAAAAACAATTAAATTTCTTATTAAATTATGAGATATTGAGTGGCCCGTGATAAGAGAATCGCCCTGTATGTATTTATAACAATAATTAAGCTTGTTTTTAATAAATAGTATTTTATGTGTGAATCCGCTTCCGACTGGAACACCTTAACGAGGAATGTCTGAAGACTGAAGTTCAAAACTTCTGACGTCATCAGTACCTATAATAATAATATATGATGATCGTTTTTATTTTTTTCACCGCCTTTTGCTTTCCGCTTTTCTTTGATCGTGCCCGTCCATTGTATATTTTATTTACCGTTACATTGTTTGTAGGAAAAAAAAACCATAATACATAAATCTAAAGGTCGTCGTACAACTGTGCAATAGTTGCCCACGCTACAATTTACTGTGCTGTACAGGGTGATTAGGGAAAAGACAATTTCTCAAAAAAATGGTAGTTAAAATTTTAAATACATATATAGTTGGCGCAAACGGTCCAGAGTAGTATTAAAACCACATGAACTAAAGTGTCTCTAAAAAGAAAAACTACAACATTATGCCATTGTTTTAAGAGAAAACGGTCAGTGTCCTTAATGTCCTTAATGGATCACCATCATATACAGTAAAATGGTGCAGACGTTAGTTTTGAAATCTTAACGGTGATTTTCAAATAGGTATATAATAAAATTTAAAAAAATATACAATAATTTAATATGATAGCTTTTTTTTCTTTGTTAACCGTGTCTGGGGCCTGGGCAAAGAAAGGATGGGAGCGACGAGCAAAGATTAACCAAACAAGTAATAATATTATTGTTTACATCGAAAAACATGATGAACTTTTTTTTTTTTTTTTACCTTTATCTCATAATTTAAATGACGTGGGAATACCTAACCGAACCGCGGATAATTATGCATTGTTCGAATTTGTTTTGAGCTGAGATAACCATTTAATTTGTATGGGAAAATGTCAAGGCCACACGGATCGGTTTTTTGTGTGAAGAATCTTAAAAAATGTGTTCTCTGGTCATTAATTCAATAAATTTTCGTCGAATATTAATAAATCACACAGTTCTAATTAGTTAGAAAATAATTTCTAGGTCATAATTTATATCATACAGGATAAAAGCTAAGCTCTAAAATAGCTTTATCTATTTCCCAAAAGAATGAGACTAAACGTTTTTTTTGTTTTTCTTAAGAACATCATTAACCGACGACAGCATTATTATATTCGATACAAACCGAAAGTTAAGCTCAATATCCTTCTCCACCACAGTAGTATCCTTGGTCTCCCTAAATGTGTAAGAAAACTGCTTAGTGTATGATATAAAAAAAAACCATAGAGAATGCATTATTTAATATTATATTGTCAGTGAATATATTACAAACTTAACAATATAAAATTGGTAATTTGTAAAAGAGAAATGTTGAAATAAATTTACCTACTGGTCAAATAACTTTTGTCTTAAATAATTTACTTTTTTTAATAATTTTTTTTTTTTTCAATGATTTTGCCCAGCTTTGTCAAACCGTCTACAAAATATGTAATTGAATACTTCAAAAATCAACCGTCCGATGATTATATTTCCATGAAAAAATTTCAATTCTAACATAAACTAAATGGACAGTATAATACCGTGTAGAATAATATTAGGTCGGGTTTATGGAGTCGCCTCGAGCTGTTCCGGGCAAAAATAGTTTAAATAGTGTTTACTTATGCTAGTCGGTGCGAAACGATTGTTTTTTTTTTTTGAAATTTCCTAGTACAAGTGATTTATATTGGATTTAATATATTCACTATCTATCTTTATACGGTGAATGCTTGGATATTTCCTAGATGCACATCCGTGTGTGTGTGCATTGTATTTAGCCGCTGCTGTGCATGATACTCTGTATAGATAGTCTACATATAGTAATAATAATAATAATAATAATTGAAGGACGTCATCGGTGTAGGACTTATCCGTCTCGCGTAGGTACAACAGCGGTTTTTATCTAAGAAAATAGGTCACGTTTATTCAATGTTGGTATATATTATAATATTGTATTGTATTATAAATTCTTGATTTCTTCCGTTAATGGCCGAAATACAATTTCCCACGATCTACGCGATTAATAATAATATTGCACTAAAAAATCGAATTTGCGCACCTAAGTTTTGGATCAACCACTTGTCAGAGTGGTACAAACCATTCCACATGTGGCCTTTGGTTATGGAATTGCCATTGGTATCACAAATAATTGTAATAATTTCTTAAATAAACTTATTTTATAGTTTTCAACACAAACGTGTTTCTGTCTTTCACAACTTTTAACCAAATTATTAATTAGTTGTAAATTATTCAACCCTGTTTAAACAGGGCATTATTCTTAGAGAAGATCGATACAAATAAGACAAAAAAATTAAAAAGAAAGTTAAGAGTATCCACACTTGATGCAGATACATCAATACATGGGTATGTCCTGCAATCTAGTATCTCTAATAACTTATCTCTAACACACTATCTTTATTAATTCACCTCCATAATCCATAATGACGTCAGCACTGTGACGGGCAAATTTTCAAAATGACCACCAGCCATAAGACATTTGACAAAATGATTGTATAAAACCACAATAAAATTATAGATATAATATAAATAACGTACTTAGATATGTACAATATTGTTTATAGCTAATAAACACACCATTAAACGGTCTGTTAATAATATCAAAATGATTAGGTATTGCATATTTGTTTTATTTTTTGATGTAATCAAAATAGGAAGTAATAATTGTGCAGACTTTTCGGAAAGGTAATTTATAAAAAAAAAAAAAATTAGACTGTCAAAAGACTTGATTAAAATGCTTATTTTATTAATGGTTCACGGCCTTTATGTTGGAGCTGTTCGCTAGTAAATCTGCAGTAAGTGTGAACTTTGAATTTAATAAATGTATGATGTTATTATTAAAAATGTGTATTTTGATTCTTTTTATTCATTTGTCATCGAAAACTTAATAATGATAATAAAATAGCTAAAAATATGAATTTTACAGTAGCGCCAACATAATACATACTTTTATTTCGGTCGAAATTAAAAATAAACAAACAAATTATTAAACTCAAATTACGCAATAAATAAAAATATATACTTAATTTAAAAAAATATATATTTTTTTACTATTTAAAAGAAAATATTGCACAACTCGCCGTAACAAGCCACGACGGACTAAAAATAAAAAAGTTTAAAAACGTTACCTAACTAACATGGTAGGTTTAAATAAATATTTATTGGTTTTTTTTTTAAATTTTGATTTAAATGATAATATTATCAAACCGAATTATTTACTGCATTTTACTATGATGGAAAATATTTTTTTGCAAACATTGGAATTATACATAAAAAAACTGTATTATAACTATTTGTTTGGTGTTCAAAAATAATTGAGGCATGACAAAATAATTTTCGGTCTTGTCTGGTTTGAAAAAAAAATATATACTGAAATTAGAAATTCTGCTGAACAATAAAATTAGCAATTGGTGAACAATATATCATCCGAGTTAAATTAATGTATTCGGGAAATGTTTTATTTAGTGTATAAGAACGTTGTGCGAATAATGGCCAAAGGCTTTTTCTACATATTATTATTATAATACAAGTTTCGTTTTCATTGTATTTTTCGGTTTTACTAGGAACTAATAACCGATGTATATATCCAAAGGGAGGACATGACCTTTTGGAAAACGCGAATCTCTATGGGAAAAACTTTGAAAACCTATCTGGAACGGTTATGGCCAAAGTTTTGATTGCAAATGTTATTACACTATACCATAAAACAACCGAGTCAATTAATGGGAATAAATTCAAAATTCGGCTGAGTCGCTTATAATATTATGAGCAGCAGTAAAAGTTTTCGTTTCTAGGAAGCTCCGTTTCCGATTAAAGCCATTAGCATAGAATAATATTATTATTTTGGGTACCACAGCCAATTCATCTCGTGTCCAATGCAAATTTTAACGGACGCTGTGCTTAGATAGCAGACCAAATTATTATTATTACTATTATAGTACAGTTAACACATAACAGCTATAGTATTGTTATACTCTGATACAGTGATGTACCTACTTGTGTGGTCCCTATCTGTATATCGGTGATTGATTATTAATTATTAGCGCACAAGTCGGTTGACAAACTGGCTGTAAGTGGTGATAAACGTAGACCTAACCTAACCTGGCCAATTAAATATAATGAAACAAACAATAATAATTTTACTATCGACAATCGTTTATGGTCGAATAAAATACACAATAATAGTGTTAACGACCAATTTAGGACCAATTTTCAAATTAAGTTTAGTTCAGCTTAATCCGAATTTAAAACTACTCTATTTCGACTTGCACACACTTTCCGAATAGCCTTTACTGTTTAGACATGTTAGGCATGGTTGGGAAAAGCTTAAGTACTTGAATGTAAACCAATGCTAAATCGAAATATTTCAGTGAAAAATATCAATTTTAAAAAGCCCTTCAAAACTGTTGAAAAAACTGTATTTTAACCAATTATTTTTTATTTGTATTAAAATTAAGTAAGCACCGCTTAGTTTGTTTTGTACCTACTTGTACTTAACTGGTAACATATTTTTTGGGTTTGTCTCGTACTAAAAATTTTTTAAAAATACTTGAAAATTAAACTGAAAAATTAACTACTAATAATTGACAGTACCTACCTAATCGTTGTTATTGTGTTTGACTTTTAATGGACTTGAAAACGGTTATTTCCCGTCATTGTTCTAGAAACGTTTGGAATGGGATTGGAAACTGTGATTTCCTCTCTTTGTTCGGTGCATTAGAATTTACACATAAATAATTTTCACTGTTTAGGATGGTCTGATTTAAATCCTGTGAAAATACTTCTGGTCAAGTATTTAGCTAATAATTATTGGCCAACTACAAAAATACCTACGTTTCAATCACTGTGTATTGGTGGATTTTACGCAATGAAATTATTTGAAAATGATTTTTTTTTTTTACTTCAAATTAATAATCTTAAGAGCCGCGCAAGTAGTAGTAGCTATCTTAACAGGCTTTATCTGCTGGCTGTTATATCAGCGACACTCAAATGACAAATCATCGACCTTTAATTGCATTTATATTTTTTTTGTAAATTAAAATAATATGATAACGCTATAAACTCGATTTTTTCACCTGATTGGATAATAATATATAATATTATAAAAACTCATTCAAGCACTCTAACGATAATGCTGCGAAGAGTGACTGGCTATTGGCACAACCATAATAGAATAGGAACTACAGTAGTTGGTATTGTTGCAATAGTTTTTAAATTTTTTTTATCATTTCAAAATGCGGTAAATATTACAGTAGTTTGACCCGGTGCAGGGCAAGTCGTATTTAGATTATTATGTGATATTAAATAATAGTTTTAGGTATATTGCACGCGCCAACCTATGGACATCATTGTTGTTAACAATACAATTATTATTGCCCACCGTGTGTGTTACTATCGCACTCTAATACATTTTTGTGGAGGAGCATTCGAGGTTAAGGTTATTCGTTCAAATGAACAATATCAAACGGTCCTAATGGAAAATATTAAAATATAATATCTCGGGGCCAACAGATTATTACTGCTGTACATGTTTTACCAAGAGTTTACTGATTTTTGGTTAGGCTTAGGCCCAGGGGTCCAAAAGTTTTGACTTTTGAAAATACCAATTGGAAAGTGAACCAAAGTGTTGGCCCTAATGTGGTTCTATTCCAAGTATGAATGCACTTTAGTGATAATACTTCTTGAAAGGTACCTTCTCTTGATTAATCGGGTCTAATAAAAATAAAACATGTTTCTCGGATGTTCATCATATTAACAGGCGATTCGGCGGGAAAATGGTTAATTTATAACTCTGAATAAACAATAATAATTAACAAGATGGAAAATGAGATAATAATCTATGATAATATGCAGTATTAAGGTAAAGGTCATCAAACTCGCTCAAATTGAAAAACGTTTAATTTTACTGCTATCATATTTTTGTAGTAATAACTTATTTATAGCCAAAATTATTTATTTGCTTATGTCTTTTCGTTAACACCTAATATAATACTCATTACCCATTATCCATTGCGGCCTGTTTATTGACTATTAGAATAATTTTATGAGCACCTATCGCATTATTAAAGAGCGTAGGTATAACCGATAAATAATTATCATAGTAATAATTATAGATGATTTAAATGTATTACACGCGACGATAACGATTAGTTATATTAATTGAATCATTTGGCCGGCGTCGTCGACCTTGAATCGAAAAGCATATTAAAAAATAAAAAATATATACATATTAGATAATTATACTCAACGTAAGATTGTGCAATAATTTGACTAGACTTCAAGCGGACTGTAAATAAAAAGACCTTCGACTAATTTTTTTACAATTAAAACGACTGGCCTACTCGTTGATTGTATTGCCATCTAAAAAACCGATACAATTAAATTGTGCCGGAAAAATTATTATTAATAGAATGACATTTGACTCAGCTTAGTCTGGGTTATAGTTTTTTTTACCAAACTAAACATATTAATGTTATATTTTATTGAATCATTCGAAAAAATTTCTGACTATGTTCAATTTTGTTTTATCACCCCCCCGCCATCGTTTACTGGCCCAAAATTGATTTAAAAATATTTTCAAGCCACTTAAAAACGGTTGTGTTCACAATGGACTTCCCTGTAAGTAATATAACTCAATGCTTGACAAATTTGTCTCGATCAACAAGTCGTTGTTTACTTATGTTTTCAGTTAGTTATATGTAAAAAGGTAAAATTGAACACAATTAATATTGATCAACTATCTATTTTAATGTCTGGATTTACACACTAGCTAAAAAAAGTTTTTTTTTAAAAATATTTTTAAGTTTCATTATAATTATTTTTTTAATCTTTTCAAGGATAACGACGGTCAAGCTAATCTTAGACCTACGTAAGCACTAATAAGGAACAAGAGTGTCTCTCCAGAAAATTGCGATCTCTTAAATCATCTTCAACATGGCGCTTTTTATTGTGAAAGAAAATAGTATGCGTGTGAATGGTTGAAACCGACTTGAGCTGATATTATTTAACAATAATTGACAAAACGGTCCGAACGGCACATAATTAAGGTTCAAGGGCATTCGCGAGTGGCCGTATCGGTTGGTCGATGGCAATAATATTGTATGTATTTTATGAATAGAAAATCAATTAATTAATTATTAAAAAAGAACTTCTAGTTTTCAGAATACACGATTCGAAGAACTATAACGCTGTATAAATGTGTAGGTATAATATTGATTTTTATATTTTTAAATAAAAGAACAGACTATACAGGCATGGTGATTCATTAAGACACTCATTTTCTCTAAGACAATTGCGGTTTTGTTGTTTTTTTTTTAGAAACTTTTTTAGTCACTTTACAATATTAGACAATATTCAACATTTTTTGTATCTATTCTATTTTTTCCCAGGCTTATCGATTTTTAAAACTTAAATGGTCACAAAAAATAATATTTTTAATTAAATTTAAAAATTAATTTTGAAAATGTCGACTAT
This sequence comes from Adelges cooleyi, assembly GCF_023614345.1. Taxonomy (NCBI): domain Eukaryota; kingdom Metazoa; phylum Arthropoda; class Insecta; order Hemiptera; family Adelgidae; genus Adelges; species Adelges cooleyi. The sequence continues at coordinate 2,028,257 of NW_026095977.1, forward strand.
ATTTTAAACTTGGATCTTTTCCAAAATAGTTATTCCAAACTGGTTATCAACGTTTTCAACAAATGGTTATGAATTTTAAAAAGTTAATTAAATATACAACTATTCGTTTAAGTTTCAAAAATTAATAGACCTCTGGAAAATACTAAAAGAAATAGCTATTTAGTAATTTTGTATTACTGTAAAAAAAAAAATGTACTCAAAAAGAAAAACTACATAACCGCAATTGTTGTAAAAAACTTTAGTATCTTATTCTAAATAAATCACCCTGTTAATATATATTTATGTATACATATTATATGAATATTAAATATTTTAATACCTACATCACAGTGTAATCTATTAAATCAATAATAGATAAAAATGAGTAAAAATAGATAGATATAAAAATATAAATAGATTACAATTAGAAAATAGGTACATTTATAGCATTTAGTCTATAATTTTTAAGCTGTTTTGTTGTACCACATTTTTATATCATATACAATTGAAAGTTAGACAACAGAAAATTTAATATTTTTAAAATATAATATAAAAAAAAAACTAAAACAAAAAGCTGGTTTACAAAAAAACACACCATAACCGAAAGCTGAAAATGTAAGATCGGTTTGTAGGTGATTTATTTCTATTAAAATCAAAACATATCATGTGTTATTTTACTTTTTTGAACTTACTCATTTCCGTTTTTCTTGTTTATGTTGTCCGATGGTAATGTCTCAATTATTTCGAACGCGATGAACTTAAACGGAATTCTCACTCAATTACAATAAATTATCATCTAACATCTGCAGTAGACATATATAGCATATCGTTTGGTTAGGTTAGTAGTGACAGAAATGCAAATTGTTTCTGCGAAGGGTCCTCGTGCGTCAAACTAGAAGACCTTCGGGCTAACGGCGATAGAATCTTATTTCGAATCGGTTGTTTATTTGATTTATTCGAATACCGGCTGTGTTCAAAGTAAACTACACAACCCCAGGGATAAAATCAAACGGTATGTGTCCCCGGGACGGTTGTATTTTTGTCGTGTCTTTCATCTGTATCTATCAGCCATCTTACATTTGCCTACCCATAATATATTATAGTACATAAACTAGATGTGTACGCTGTTCTTGGTATTCGTTTTGTTTCATCTTTGTCGTCCGACAAGATTACCTCGGTCCAAGTCTAATGGGAAATCAACGGTACAATCTTTTTTTTATTGACATTGTATCTAAAAAATCAACTGACTTTGGGGGATGAAAAATAATTGGCATGCGTAGTTTTTTTTCCGTTTACTCACCACGTCACGCGGCAAGGAAACAAATAAATTCCAGCAGACGTTTAAGTAGTCCAAACAGTAACGGCCGTACATAAAATATATATTTTAAGCCCCTGTAATAACTTTGTAGACATATGTTATGTTGGCCAATACTTATCCGACGGACGTCGACTTGGGCAAAACACTAATTGACGTTAAATACAGCACAAATAAGAGCACATTTTATTCTCTGTGTTATGGCCAAGGCTGGTCGGTGACTACAGTGTAAGTACACACTTGTTTAACTTCCACTACTTACTTATTTCCGGGCAAAAACTAGTCGGTTGTAACTTGCGACAAGTCACTTTTTTCATTAAAACGTAGATATGGCATACAGCAAGTATTATTTGGAGTTAAAAAAGTACTATAGGGTTTTTTTTTCAGTTTGGTAAATACCTACTTTATAAACGTACTATTTGTTGAATTTGATACATTTATTTTCAAAAGAGTTTAAGTAAGGTTTTACCCCTTTGTTGAGTAGGTATTAAGTTCTTATAGGTATTGTCAGAAATATAGTACTTGTTACAAGGTTTGTAAGTACATTGCAGTGTAAAAATTTTACTTGGCGGTTAGGCCAAATATAAATACAATACTCGGTTTTATATTGTAAAAAACTGGTTTATGCGTTTTTGCGCAGATCAGAATCCGAAATTTCCAGTTTGAGTCGTTTAAAGAATTTAAAGTACAGTACATGTAGGTATGTAATGTTGAGTAAGTACCAAAAAGGTGACATTAAAAAAAAAAATACAAGTTTGTGATCATATATTATTTGTTAACGGGACGCATTTTTCTATCTGAGTTGGTTTTAAAAACTTTCCTTCGATTATTTAAAAAGATACATACCCATGAGAATACCTTGAAAATATAATTTTCATTCTTCTCTCTTTCTGTTTATTTTTTTTTGTTGTAAAAATGCATTACCTATATTTGCACTAACTGGTTTTAAACTCAACACAAAAAAAAACTTATATATCACAATATGAAAGGAAAGTTTGACGCTTTTGGGGAGTGTGACTTTTTCTCTGATGGTAAAAATAATATTTGGTTATTGTGCCTGCAAGCTGAGTATATAATTTGTTCGATACTAGTAAAAACCGCTATTGTTCTCGAATTCGGTAATAAAAATGTCAACAAAAAATAAATGTGTACTTAATAAAAAAAAAAAATGTTTTCACAGAATGATCATTTTGTGGAGAAATTCGTTCCGTTTAAAAATCATAAAACAAACAAAATATACAATAATAAATGCAAACATAAATAATAAGATAAATGGTGTGATGCGTTGATAGCTGTTATTGCCTGTGTCGAGTAATAAAGTAGAAAATATGGGAAGAGGCGGCAAAAATCTAATAAAAAGCAACTTTTTGGAAAACTTATTCGGGAAAATGTATATTTTGCTTAATGCACTTTTGTGCTTAGTAATAAAATAGTTGGAGTAAATAACACTCTGAATACTTTAAGTATGGAAGTTCGAGATAAAACAATAAGAAACCTTGTTCGGACGAATTGAATTTATATTAAAGATTTTCACTGAAATTTTGGGGCTTTATTTTCAAAGACAAAAATCGACTTAGTGATATTTTTCACAGACCGACAATTTGTTAATTGTGATATTACTTTATACCATTATCGCCGTATTAGACATATTTTCACACTGATCTTAGTTTATCTGCTGCTATGCGCCTCGTTTGGACGATAATTCATAAATTAAAAAACATTATTTTATTTTTAACTAATTTTTAAATAAAAGAGTTACATTTGTGGTAGTTTGTGTAACAATATTTTAGAGAAAAAGCTCTCGCGGTGCCATCTAAACGTTTTAACTTCAACCTGAATGGCACAAATGATAAAATATAATATTGTCTAAGTAATGTAATTTTGCCATGTTGCCAACATAGACATGATAGAATATTAGTCTATGGTTGCCAATTATAATGAGACTGAGCCAGCAAATGCGGCGTGGCATTATAACACCATTATCAACGTGTAGGTAGGTATACAATAAATAATATGATGTCGCAAAAAAAAAAAAAAAAAAAAATGTGCCCCTAGCAGCTAAATACGAGCGTAACACTCTCATCAGGTGGGTGTGATATTAGATCATCATAACCAATACAACAGTAATTATGTTATACAATGATATTATGTATAATATTATACAGATTAATAGTATAAAAAAACACAACGGCGGCCAGGGGTGGGGGGGATACGCGCATGGGTTGTGGTGGGGGATAAGATAGCGCGTATGAAACAAAAAAAAAAAAACAATCTAAAAAGAAGCAACGCGACGCCGTCGGCCAACGCCGCCGCCGCCGCAGCCGCCGATGTCTTTTCGGACGGCGGCGGACGGTTCTCAGTCGGCGGACGCCGTTGTTGTTTCGCAGTTTACGTTTCGCGCCCATCGCCCGTCGTATACCGCCACCACCGCCGGTAACCGTTTCCACCACTACCACCACTACCACCGCTACCACCGCCACGGACAGACCGCACGGCTGCATTACATACCCGCTGCCTACGTCGTCCGTCGCTGGCGTCCGCGGTTACCAACCACGACCGGTACGACGGCAAACGCGTTTACCTCCACCACCTCCGCCGCCGCACGTTATTACAACGTTTTGGACGTATTACATTCGTTTCAAAGGCCCAGTCACGTTCAACCGTCGTCGCCGGACTGATACCGCCGCCGCAGTGATAACGCGAAAAGCCGTGTTTTCCACATGACGACACGGTCAGTTTTCGTTTGAGAACGTTTCTTTCTTTTCTTTTTTTTTTTTACATTTTTTTTTTTTTTAATTTTACGTTTTGGCTATTACCTTTTCTTTTTATTTTCCCGCCCTCTAGTTTTTTCTACTCGTTTACTTAATAATATCTATTACTTTTAATCGTTTCGTTTCGTTTTTTATTACTGTTACTAATTTCCTTATTCGTTCAATCATCACTACCGTCCGCGTAGTACATTAAAAATAATAATAATAATATAATTGACGCACACACATCATATTACTATTAAACTACCCAATTACAAATTATTATTATCGTCATCATACTTAACGGCTAATCGGCCGACCGTTTACGATGAGTGTCCCGAGCGGATTAATTCGATTAAAAAATTAATTGTCGTTAATTGCTTCTTTTTTTTTTGTTTGTCTTACACGTCGGAATAATTTATAATATCTGCTACTAATTTATTATAATAATAACGCCGTTGTCTTCAAAAGGACACAACATTATTAAGAAATAAATTACAAGACAACCGAAATAAAATTTTAAAAAAATGCCACCCATCAAAGGAACGTACGGAAGCTGATCGCCGCCAGATCGACGTCGAACACGGATTAACCGCCGCACTATTGTAACTATTCTACAGGCGAGCGATCGCTCTCGATAACTGCACGCTCGCTTTTGACGACACCAACCGAAAATGGCTTCCACGTCCGATCCAGTCAGTTCTGCCGCTCCGTTTGGCGTACAGATATTGCAAAAGTTGTCCGGCAAATATGCGTCCATGAACCAGGTGGCCGACCGCAATAACCTGTAAGTAATAGTAAAATTAAATTGGATTGTTTGATTATGTTTTTTCCCAAATAAAAACTTACACATTTCATTTGAGTGTCGATTGCGAGAACTAAAATATATTCTTGAATTTGTTTGCTTATTAGAAAGGTATTGAAACGTTTGACTTAGGGTCCACTTCTAATTACACGTCTATCGATAGATTTAGGCTTATATTACTTACATTATTCAAATAAGTACATGGTTATAGTTGTTTAAATTTATGGTAAATATGTATAGTATCATATAACTATTTTTTTTTGTAGACAATTTCAGTTTCCACGTTTTCTAGTTTTTGTATCATTTTGAAGGTAGAAATAAAATACAAGCGATTTGTTAGCAAAGGTATACCTTACAAGACCATTTTTATGTTTGGCGGTTTTGAATATTAAATTTACTTGTTTTACAATTAGGTGTTTATTGTTAAAAGTTTAATGCTATTCTGTAAGTTTAAATATTATGGTACAGTGTACATTAAACGTTTACGCATAAAAGTAATGCTGTTTATAAAAAAAATAATTATGTGCAGTTGTAGATTTTTATTTGTCTGATTAATTAACAAGGTTATTTATTAACAAGGTAATTATTCTAGTAAAAGTTCTTGAAAATTGTCGGTGAAAAAATTAATAACATTAATGTATATTTAGTATAATAATAATTTATCAGCTGTTAATTAAACTCTGTTTAATTGATTTCCTTTATTGTATTTGTTGTAATTAATGTATATAGATTTTAATATTAAATATAGGCAGTAGGCTTAAATAAAGCAAATTTTCATAATGGTATATTTTACCAACATTTTCCTTTTAGAGTATTTTTATAAAAAATATGTATAAAAATTATTAAGAAATAAAAGTGTCTCAATAACTTATAATGCTTAAAAAGCAATAATTAAATAAAACTAAACATTAGTAATCATAAAGTTTAACCAATATGGACAATTCAAAAGCTTTTTGGCATTAACGCAAAATTTAATTTAAATCACCATAGTTTATTGGAAAAACTTAAGTATCCATTATGAAGAGCTGTCGAGGCAGTTCAGTTGTCTGATCACTTTATTGTATTAAATTTAATAAACAGACTTTTAGATAATAATTTTTTAGTGTGACGTTTTTTTACCTTGAATCAAATTGACAACAATGATTAAACATAATTTGGTTTTCCTGAAACTAGAAAAAAAAAACAGAATTAATAAATATCAAACTATAAGATATTTCAATAATTAAAACCTTGAGAGGAGACACTTTATTTATTTTTTAAGAAAAAAACCTTCATTTGGCAGAAATGCTAAAATATGATCTAAAATGATGTTTATTTAATTATCAAAGATTTTACGCTGCATTTGAAATAATTTGATTTTCTTGCAAAGCGTTATAATTTCGACGTATAACTTTATTACTCTGAACTGTTAAATTTAAGTCTGTTTTCTTCTATTTATTTTTTTATCAAATTAGTGAACTCGCGCTTTTAACTAGCACTTGATTGTACAATAGTAGATTTAATTGCTTGTCGTTCAGTCAATGTAAAATGAATTTGTATATTTAGCATAGCCTTATTTGGGTATTTTATATTTTGTCAATTTAGTAATTTATATCAATTAAATGTTCCTAATTGATTACTTGTGCTAAAAGATAAACTACAAAGCGTTTTAAGTGCCGTTCTAATAATTGTAGGAAGTTCTTTGTGATTGCATGAAATAAAATCTTAATTATCAATTTATATTTATTTTTTTAAATGCATTACCAAGTGACAGATAACAGATGAGTTAAAAAAAAAAAAAATTGACTAAAAATTATTGTACGAGTTCTTAATAAAAGTATGTCTTATTTGTAGAAGCGTAACACTTTTTAATAAAGTAATAAAAATTGTCAAGAAGGTGTGCGTTGTGTTTGATTAGTAGTAATAAAATATTATTTTGAAACTAATACTCTTTTTGAAAAAGGAACTTTTCAATAATGCAGAAAAGATTTATTAAATATATGGATCCGACATTTTTGTTAAATTAAAAGTAGCAACGTGATATAAAAAAATGTAGGTTATAAAAACACTTATATTGTCCTATTTATTACTTAAGGACGTAAGTGATAAAAAGATGTAATAGTGTTAATACCCAAGTCATATTTATTTAGCTTAGTGAAATGACCTTAATGTAGACAATAATAATATTTTACAGATTAACGTGTATTCTAAAATTACGCAGTAATCGAAATTAATTATACTTTTGACAATTACGAAAGCTTTTAATCCGTTATTAAATTATTTAGTGTACGTAAAACATAATTTATTACACTATGCATTTATAAAACAAACATTAATTGACACAAGTCTGCCTGTAACTAATCGGTTTTGTCAGCGTTCGAAGCTGTTGTAGACTGAACCTTTTCAAATCCATTAACCCCAGGCCGGAGACAGGTCTGAGCTTGTCTGTAAGGAATGTACAAACGCTAAATAAAAAAAAAAAAAACAAATAGAATTTTTCATGAAACATACTCATTTTTTATCCATATTGTATTAATAAAAAAAAAGTGTACTGCAGCGTTTTACTAAACATACATTTTTGGCTGAAATCTGAATTTTAAAAGTGTGTCACCAATGTAATTCTGCTTGATATATACTTTCGAGGCCATCAGGTTCGCTTGGCGACGCAAAACCTATAGATTAGTTTTATGTATTTTTCCTATTTGATTTCAGATATAAGTACAGTGTTCTGGTGCTGACGTTCATCACCTACGTGGCCTACCACGCGTCTCGGAAACCAATTAGCGTTGTTAAAATTGTTTTGTATCAAAACTGTTCAGAAGTTACCCCGCCCAACGGTACGAATACAAGTGACCCCGACTGGTGTAATTGGTTACCATTCAGTAAGTGTCATCTGTATTATTATCTAGTAAATTGACGTAAAAGTATCACGTTTTATTTGTTGAACAAAAAACAAAACTTTAGCCCTTGCTTGCTGATATGCCTTGCCCTAAAAAAAAAAACGATATTTAGTTAAACTAATGAATTTTTCAACTTGTTTAACCATTATAAGATTTTATACTAAACTATTTTTTTTACAGATGAAAAAAATCACACTGCTCTATTTGGAACGTTGGATTCAGCATTTCTTTTTGCATATGCAATTGCAATGTTTTTCAGGTAAACGATTAACACAATTAAAATTGTTTCTAATTCTGAATAATTTCACTCGATTGATCTAAAAACACTTTGTATTTGAAATTTATATGGCGATATGGTTTTTTTGTTAGGTATGTCACTTAATAAATTTTAAGGTGAGCTAATTACTTATCGCTCGCATTTTTTTCTCTCTCAATAACCTTTTTATTAATGTGGTACATACATTTTTGCAATCGTTACATTATACCAGAACACGATAAAAAAAAAAAAATTGTGTTATGCGATTTACCATTTACATAACAAAGTGTGTCATACATTTCTATCGTTAGCTTATGAAAAAACGTTTGTATTTCTGAACGTAATAATTATCAAACTAATTGTACACAGCCAAGAAATCCTAAATGAACGAGTATAAACTTTTAAACCCATTTTTGAATCTCACAATTTTTCAATGTAACTATGAATTTTACTCAAGTTGAATTATTGTTTTCAGTGGTTTTATTGGAGAACGGGTGAACATACGAATATTCTTAACCATCGGAATGATACTATCTGGTATTGCTTGCTCGATGTTTGGATTGGCCCACTACTATGATATTCATAGTATGTGGTACTTTATCGCCGTACAGGTATAGTGGAATGCTAAAAGAATATTTTTAACAATCACTTCTTATAAACGGTAGCGCAACTAGACACTTGTAAAATTGTAATTTTTCAACAGTCAGTATTTTATCTTCAAATACTTGAAAGAAAATAATTACTCCATAATTTCATTAAAAAATTTATCGAGTTGTTTGAACAATTAAATGAATAAAAACCCAATTGTGATTGTTTTAGATATTTGGCGGTATCTTTCAAACTACTGGATGGCCTGGAGTTGTTACAGCCATGGGCAATTGGTTTGGCAAAGGGAATCGAGGTAAAATTTATTTACCCGAGTCAATTGAATATAATATTATTTTGATATTAAGCGCCGCCGTCTTATACATTTCAGGATTCATCTTTGGAATTTGGAATTCACACACGTCGATTGGAAACATTGTTGGCACATTACTAGCCAGCTTGTACGTCGAATCCAATTGGGGACTGTCGTTTATCGTTCCGGGTGTCTTCATTATTTTCTGCGGACTCTTGAATTATTTGTTTCTCGTAGCTCATCCATCCGATGTCAACTGTACACATTTGAAAGAAATAACTCAAAACGGCCGCAAGGTAAGATCCCATGCCAAACATAAATACTCATGTCATTAACGTTTACAAACTGTATTGTTTGCTCCTATTATTTTTTCCTAGATACATAAAAAAAAACCATTGCATTAGGACCTAATCTTTATAGTCTATTTGAAATTGAACTTTTAATATTTAACTTTCAAAAATCCTAAAATGTGTGTTATTTGTATTTCATAATGCTGTTTGTATCTGTTTTTTTGTTTTAAATCTAAATATTCGGGGTTTGTGCGTTATGGAAAATTACAAGTGATGGTGTTGTTGTCACTGATAGTCATTATAGCAACCCGGGGTGATTTTTTATTTGAATCATAATTGAGTATTTATTTGAAAATAATTTTGTGTAAGAAATGTATTTTTATTTTACGCATAAAATCACTTTTTTTTACGTGAAATACTTTTTTGTATTATTTAAAATAATTTTTTATTTAAAGTTTCAATTAATCTGTTGTTTCTAATAACAATTAATTTTTTTTTATTTTACTCAAATTATTATTAAGTAAAAAATTAATTACAGTTCTAATTTAAAATGTATTTAAATAATTTTCGGTTTGTTATTTAATTTCGTTCAAATAAAATTCCCTAAACAATTAGAAGATTAAATGATAATATACTCTAAATAAAATGTGTAAAAATAACTACATTTTTTTATGAGCAGATTGATAAGAATTGTTTTTGCATTAGCTGACAACATCATTACACTGTATCAAAATCCAATAATACCTAATCATTTTCAGATTTTCATAAGCTTATAACAAAACTCGACTTGTTAGTTTTACTGCCTCAGTGGTTATATTCGCTTCCTATCATGATTATTTTACTATGATTAACATTATGATATAACAAATAGTAATTTTTTATAAACAGGATATTGTCAACTATGTCTATATTGTATGTGTACTCCTCTGCAACTTAACGTCTCATTCTCTTATTTAACAATTTTTTTTTTTTTTTTGTTAAACATATTGCTTATTCGGGCTTTGTTTTTGTCCTTCTATCGATCAATTAGAACATAGAGAGAAACGGCATAAGAAGACAAGCTCGTCGTGACGGTACAATAGCGGAAGAGAACGAAACATTGAAGGGCAGCTCCGAAGAGGTATGTTGGTGTCCGCTTTTTATTTGGGTTTGACGCTTACGAACACATTAACTGGGTTTTCTTTTTGTTATTTTTCGGTTTAAAAAATCAACAATAAATTTATATAATATAAAAAACCCACTTTTGGTCGGTTTATTATCACTTTTGACTTTGATGTAATTGCATGATGGATTTTAGTAATTTAAAAAAAAAGACAGTTTTGATATTTAATATAATATATTATACTTTTATTGATATTGGTTTAACGCAAAACTTGTATTTATTATATTAATCATTTTCATAGTTTTTCGTTTAGGGTTCTTAACTTATAAACATTATCAACTTAAGGCATATCTGTTGCCTATAATGTTTAATAAGTACACAAAAATAGTTTACACCTATTCAATTATATTTTTTTAACGGTTTGTGATGGAATGAAGTGTTTAATATCAGTATTGATGTTAAATTCTTATTTTAGAAACAAATCAAGTACCGTTACTTTCATGTTTTTTATTATAAAATCTAAAAAGATAATTACTAAACACTTCTGAAAGATTCAATTGTAGGTATAACAAGACAGTCTAGGTTATGTTTGGTGCTATACAAAAGTAGTACAAAAATAACGAATCCGTAAACAGCTTAACGCAAACCTTAAAACGTCGTATATTTACCGTAAAGCTTTTATTTATTTTTCCAATGTACAGTTATACAATAGTATACTTGGCTAATAATGATAGTAAGGAATTCGAAGGTTATTACTCTTGAAGCTTGCTACATACGATTTGTTTTATTAATTATTTATTTTACATATTCATTATTATCGGTGGGATTTTAATGAGATAAACTATAAAATTAAGGTCGAACTCGTTTTTTTATTGTTCTTATCATCATTACGTTTTGCCACGCCAGTTGCTTTTTTTGTATGTCGTTTAGTACACATTTTTATATATTTTCAGGACCGAGTTTAAAAATGATTCAGATTGATCTCATACTATTGTCTTCCCCCCCCCCCACAATTGTACCCAAAAGGTACATGTTCAATCTAAAAATGAGAAAAATTTATATCCTTCTCATTAAATTCGAGAAAAACGCAACATTTTTCCAGTTATTTTTTTTTTAATGAAAAATAGTCTAATTAGTTTCAAACTTGTGTGCCATATTATTTATGTATAACAGTGAATTACATAGTATGTACAACAGTGAATTACCAAGAAAATATGGTTTGGTTTTTCCCTCAGAAAGGGGTGGAAACTTTTTCTTAATTTGTTTAGGCGTAGTTTCAGTAAAATTAAACTGAATGTATATATCTATAATTTCTTATTGCGAACCGAGTATAGTGTAATGAAATGACTAACAAGCCAAACATTGAAAAACTTCAACCTGTACCCTTCATAATTATTTAAAGGAACCCATAACTTTTACACGTTTCAGGTAATATGAAATATTCATTACAAATAATTTAATAAAATATTATGTTGACGAACCAAAAAAATATCAAAAGCCCGTTTTTTCCAAGAAAAAATCGAAACTTGTTTTTTATTTATTTTATATTTTTGAAGTGTAGTTTTAGTACTTAAGGTCGAAAAATTATACTGAATGTAGACCTAGAATGAGGCATTTACAATTTTTATTTATTAGTTACTATAGATTTTAAGGGTTGTGGCTATAAATTGTCATGATATATATATTTTATTTTAGCTTCTTGTCTTTATTTTCTTTAGTAATATTATTACTGGTACTATGATTATTATTATGATTATTATTATTATTATCATCATTATTATTATTTTAACTATTAGCTTATAGTTAGCTGAATTGTTTGTTGTCGAAAAATATGTATAATGTTCGTGGCGTCGATATCAGCACACACATTTTCCCAAGAAATAGCAAGGTATTGTAATCAATGTCAGCGGTGTTGTCATTTGTGCTTGAAGCTTTTTATGTAGTGGCAGTTAATAGCTTAAAGTGTATTCACTGTATAATATAAATAGTATATAATATTGTATTTATATAAATTCTTATTAATTGTTTTGACGGTGAGTATGCAGTAATGGTGTCGGAAAAATGATATTTCTTCAATTTTTTTTTTAATCTTTACTTTAAGCTGGTCTACGGGTTTTTTCCCCATAGCCGTTAAGAATGTGTATCGACGGCATACGGTTTGTGTTATTTATGTAATCCGTTTAACCTAACAACAATACTTTCTTATCCACAAATCTTAGTTCACGCCAGAAACTGTTTTTTTTTTTAGGAATATATTAATTTTATATATGTATAACAATTTTTTTTCAACGTTTCAAAAATACTAAAAGAAAAGCATATGTTTAATATATATTTTTTTAAATTTTATTTGACATTTAAAGGCGAGTACAAGTACTGCAAGAGTAATGAAAATTATTAATCGTTTACAATTTTTTCCATGATGTACTAAAAAATAAAAAAAAAATGACAATAATAAAGTGTAAAGTATGTGTTTGATTTCAGAGGCATACGATTGGCTATCCACCGATTGAGCTCCGAATTTCGCTAAAACTGGTCATGTTCTTTGATTTTTCCTTTGTCTTTTGAAACGAATGCGATGCTTCGCTACTCCATTTTGTCAATGTGCCTGTTTATTATTATATTATTACACGGTGGAATGGTTGTGCAGTTAAAATCATAATAACTTTTATTTCACACAGAGTATACCTACTGCCTATACTCGATCCGCAAAAGTACTACCACTTCTGTATCTGCATGTCAATGTAACCCTGAACTGTTATTATATTTTGGTTATGTAACGGGATCTGTATGAAAACTTGTTTAAAACAATATAATATGTAATTACACGTTCGTTCCATTGTACCACTAATAGCTTAAACAACGAGAAACGCAATAATTTTTTTTTAACACACCACCATTCTCTCCTTGTGTGTATTCATCGCCTAAATTTTTTTTTTTTTTTTTCAAAATTCGCTCAACCGTACACTTGAAATTCTATCTTTTCCCGAGGCTTTGACCCGTTCGCCATAGTTCAGCTTGATATTATTTTCGACAATGTCCGTATTGTGTACCTTGTTTTCCTACCTGTCGCCTTTATCTTGGATTACAAACCTATTGCCAAGAGGTATTTTTTTATAAGGCTCTCTTATTATAAGCAGCTGCTGTTGTCCGCCACACCTCTTATCTCTTTTCTTAACATCTGGCCCACCCTACCGTCCCCACCCTAATCTTTTAAAAAGCTGTCAATCAAATGAGTTCAAGTATAAAAAACGTCCAAAGGCACTCCTCCGTTCCGTTTCTCATATTGACGAATTTCCTTTTCACAACACTGCAACGTTTTCCACGTTGTATAATATTATTATGGTATTATTATAACTCACTAAGCAAAAACACTATGGAACAGCATGATTAATATATACATATTTTATAGTGTCTATGTATAATAATATATTGTAGTAATAATGATACATATAATTATTTTTTTTTTTTTTTACAACGTTCTGATGGCTTTTTGTTATGCTTGTTTTCATTAGAAAATACCCAGCACTCTCCCGCCACAAGAGGTGTCTCTATCTCTTGGAGACATTTCACCTAAGGAGTTGTCGTTGTTACCTTCTCACAAGGTAAAGATTTTTCGTTGCTTTTTGTACATTTATTATTATTAAATTTGTGTAAATATAAATATATTATAATATATGTATATATTATGTATAATAGGGTGGTCCTTATCCCAATTTTATTGATTTTTTGCACCTAAAGTCCCTGTTTTTTATTATTATCCCTAAAAGTGTGAATATTATCAGCTTTAACTTTAATCGGACGGCGAGAACACGTGCCCCAAAGCCTGCGAAAGTTACCACAACTAAATAACAAAAAAACTGAACCTATTAATAAAAAATATTTCATCGTTATCAAGTTTTAACCATAACATATTAAGGTAATCCCAAAATTAAAAAAAAACCAAATCTATTTCTTTTATTAAATCCTATTGTTTTAACTCAAAGTAAAAATGGTAGCAAATTCACCCTAAAATTGTATTTTCCGTAGGATTTTTCGTCCGGGCTTTCAATGTTATTTTTTTGAATAATTTCTGAACAGTACTTTAATTGAATTAAGAGTTATTAGTCAAAATATAAGGACCACGCTATATATAAATATTTTCATATATGTCTGTGTATATATAATATATATGTATAATGTATATTATATGTGTACGTATATTGTAGCCGGCCAAGAGCGTTTTTCGCCAAATATATACCAACCGTACTAATTAATTATATTTGTATATAATAGTATGTTCTTACTAAGTCTGTCTCATTGTGCCTAAGGTCTCTTAAAAAAAAAGCAGCATCCTTAAATCATCATTGCGCTTATATTATTAATTATGATTACTTGTAATATTTATGAATTGTTACAATAGTCTTGTGGTATTTTTTGGGAAAACGTGTCCACCTGTTATATATTATATATTATGACTTGAACGATAACGAATTTGTGACTGATTTGGTGAAGGGCTTTGGCATGAGAGAGTTTAAATCTTACAGAATTATTGTTTGAACAATACTAAACGTTTTCAGAGTCGGCAAGAAAACAGTCTGGAAATGTCTAGTATTGCCACCAAAAATGTATAGGTTTTAATAAAGGCCTGGTTTTATATGTATAAACATAATATAAACTTTACTAAGTTAATAAATAAAATATAAAATCCTTGGCGTTTGCCAACTCTGAATAATAGGTATTATTTTAAACGCCATTTCGTCGATCCAAACCCTTGGCCGTTTGAACTTTAAAGTTTTAGTTTTCTTTATCTGTTACTGTTTTTTTTTCTATTTATTTAGTTTAGTTTAGTTTTAGGTTATAGTAGTACTTGGTTAGTACCGCCGTGTATTTATATAGCCAATCTAAAATTTCAAGTAGTGAGAATCCAAAAAGTATGTGTTTTCTATACAATTTTACACGAGAGAAAATTAAAAAAAAAATTACAATTTATCCTGTTCTTTCAAGTTATATTTATTAATTTTTTATTCTCTTTTCAAAATGTATAGAAAATTGTGTAAAATAATTGAAGATAAAAATTGGATTAAAAAAAAAAAACCACGTTTATATCCTTTTGTTGTTTCTCATTACTTATTTTAGTGACTTTTTGAAATTAGCGTTTTGTTTAAATAAACTATAATTGACATTTTAGGCGTTTAGAAGATATCTCATAGTGATATAACGCGGTAAAAATGATTGTAAGAATTAAGATAAGAGTGCACACATCATTTTATCATATCGAAATTAGGCTTACAAGATTATTAGTCGTGTTTAGTTTGTGTTTTAGTACTACTTAGTATAATTTATTATATTTGAGTGCCGACTTCGTTTTTCAGTCCCGGTAAGCCTATAATATAACACTTAAATCAGTTTCTTTTGTACATCTAGTTTATCTATAATGTTAAGATAAGAATTTTGATAGTTATAAAACGTTACACAACGCTACGAGTAGGTATGTAATTAAAATTATACGTGAATTGTTCAATTCATAAAAAAAAACAACAACTTTTGTTGTAACAAAACCATTAAACGTTTTTTATCGCTTTAAAATAAAAATAAAATAAAAAACCATTAAAAACTTAATACAATTTTCTCTAATTCCTAAATTACAGTGTTAAGTTTTTGGAAACAAAGCATATTAATTTCAAATAATACTAGTCTTGTCTTAAACGTGTTGTTTCACCGAAAATGAGACACACCTTAACATTTACTAAAATTAATACATTCCTTGGAAAAATGCAATTCCAACAATATAATGACTATCAAATACTGATTATTTATAGTTGGACGTTTAATTATTTTTCAAGAGTCAAAAAAATAGTAGGATTTATATATTTTCGAGAATTTAGATTTCCATCACTAGTAGTTTTCTCTTAAAGCTCAATTAAATAACGAAAAAAACAAATAGAACAAAACTTGTACATATATTGGACAAAAAAATAATCGAATAATTTTTAAATAACATTTGAACAAATCACAAACGCGCAACTTTTGGGGGAAAAATATATTGAAATAAACTAACAACAATTAGACTTGTATAATGTATTATTTTTAGAATACTTAATGTTTTTATTGAAACAATCATAACTTTCGGTCGAGAATTATTAAAGACAATAAAACAATTGCAATTCCTAGTTTGATGTTTTATTTTTGTGCAAAATGACAGTTTTGTGGATTGTACAATTTCGTTGGATTCGTTTTACTTTTTTAAAAAAAATATTCGGAATTTATTAAAAATTCTTTAAGGTTTTACGCTTAAGTTTGCAAGAGCAGCGGGGGGGGGGGAGGGAATACATTCAGCTAAATATTATAACAACATAAACCCCCCAGCTAGTTAATACATAGCTATTTGGTAATCCGACGGTTTACTTGTTTTTTTCCACTCCAACAGAACTATATTATTATCAATGTAACAACTAATTACACGTTAAATTAACAGCTATTATTGATGTTGTATACGCCCGTATTGCCCGTTTGAATCACAAAACGTTTTTCCACGGTCTAACCGTTGACCTTCTCTCTTTTCTCTCCTTTTTTTTTTACCGTTTCTCGAAAATTAAGCGCACACACAAATAATATTTTCAATCAACTATTTGTACAGTATAAATAACCGTCGGACGTTGATTAATAAACCGTGTGCTCCGTCACCGTGAACTGTGTAAAATTGGTACAGTTCCATAGGGGTTGTATTGTGACGTTTGTTGACATTGGTCGGAGGTCTAACGAAGGGGAGGAAATAGGGGTGAATAGGGGTGCTGTGTAACCCTTTGGGGTGGTGGCCTCGGGGTTCGAGCAAATACCAGTTGGTTGTTTCGGAAATGGGTATTGAAAATATGACGTTTGTGTTTTTGTTGGTTTACAATTCCACCACATTCTGACATTCTGGAAAGATAAAAAAAAAGTTATTAATGTTTTCATCCGGTCAGGACCTAAGGTGTAAGGTCTAGCAAGACAATTGTTTTTTTTTTTTAATCGCCTTTAAAGTTGTAAACGACTTTGACAACATCTAAATCAGAATTTTCTGATTTTCTTTCAAAAGAAAAACTTACAATTCTTGCCAGAGAAGCATATTCATAAAATGTTCAGTTCACGGTAGACAGATAGCGTTCAAAGTGTATCGACTAGATTTAAAATAAAAAAACTATTATAACTTTTGTTAGCTCATAATTGTTTTGGTAAAAATGTAACAGCGACTGTTTTTTTTCTTTTAAGTGTGACCTTTTGCTTTTTTTTTTTTTGTAGTGCTAATCCGAATTTTTGTTTTTCTTTTCAGGATGAAATCAAAGAGAGGACCGAAGGCAGTCCCATCCTTTCGCCGTTGAACGGTTCGTCCAAAAGAGCCGTTGGTTTCATCGGTGCCATTAAGATTCCTGTGAGTTCGATACGATAACGCTAATGTTGGTTATTTGTGTATTTTAACGTAGTTTTATTTTCTTCTAGGGCGTGATTGAATTTTCCATGTGTCTGTTCTTTGCCAAACTCGTCAGTTACACGTTCCTGTATTGGTTACCAAATTATATTAAGGCCTCGTGTAAGTGAGCCATCCCACCCCCTCCAAAAAAAATTTTAAAAAATCCAAAAACGACTCATCGTTGTTGAACAAAGTAATATTATAATGTGCGTTTGTTTTTCACCCATTGCAGCTACCTACAGTCCTTCTATGAGCGCCGATCTATCGACCTTGTTTGACGTTGGCGGTATTTTCGGTGGAATAGCCGCCGGCATTTTCAGCGACAAGTCCGGAAAGAGCGCCTGTACTTGTGCCGTTATGTTATTGATGGCAATACCAGCGGTATGTGTGAACATTATTTAAAAAAATACCAATATTCACAATACTCAATTTTTTTGGGTTTACTCTATTAAAAACCCATTTTAAAAAATATCACTGTACTTGAAAATATATTCTCAGGAAGGTTTGAAGATATTTTGACTAAGTCCTTACTCTATTTGACGTATAAATTTGTGAGTGGATCATGTTGGAAACGTAATGGAGTAGTTAACAGGGTTTCTTGAGGTCTTCCCCCCCCCACTCTTCCAGAATACTCAACATTACCGTGCATAATTTAATTAATTTTTTGTTTTTACCCATTTACAGTTGTACACATACAATTTATTGTCATCGTTGAACTTGTACACAAACATCGCTCTGTTATTGATCGCCGGCGCACTAGTGAACGGACCGTATGCTTTGATCACGACGGCAGTGTCTGCAGAACTTGGAACCCATAGCTCACTGAAGGGCAACGCCAAGGCATTGTCCACAGTCACATCGATAATCGACGGCACAGGATCGATAGGTAAGTAGTGCTGTGACATTGAAGGGTACGATCGAGTCTTTTTTTTTGAAAAATAGCTTTAAACCGAAGGAAACAAAGCTTTGGATTGAAACATGTCAACTTATTTTCTGTCTCTTATCAATAACCTCTTATAAGCTGATTCACTTATCACTATCCCATCTCACTCTTTCATTTCTCCTCCCCTATTTAAGCGCCACTTAAGTATTTGACAGATTCATGTCAAAAAAATGATTATAGGTATTGTAAATTCTACAGACTTAAATGATTTTTAAAATCAAAACCAAACCCCAAAAATCTAGATATCGGTTAAAAAAAAAAAAACCTAATAACTAATACAATATAGATTTTATAGAAGCATTTTCTTTATTTTACTTTTTTGGGCATAGTTTTAGGACTAAAATAAACTGAAGGTAAATGTGAACAGTTTTTTCCAAATCTCATTTTAAATACAATTATTAATATTTACCTACATTTAATAGTTATTACCTCGTCTACAGTTTAGCATTTGAAGCGTTTATTTCAAGAGATGTTTTTCTTTTTCAGTTTTAGTAATTTAATTCCTAAAGACTTGACCTCTTCGACCCCGCTGTGGTGCTAGCTTTATTTATTTATTTTGTTTTACAACAAATATATTATACTTATAGGTGCGGCTGTGGGACCGTTGCTGGCCGCTTACATATCGAGCATGTTCGGATGGACAAGCGTGTTTTACATGCTCATGGGATCGAACGTTTTTGCTATACTCGTAAGTAGTCCTGTGTTAGAACTCTGGCAAATAATTAATTATCACTTGGGATTGATTGATTGTTTTTGTTTGTTTCTATAGTTGCTGACACGTTTGGTCAAACGAGAAATTCAAAACATCGCCTAACTTCATCTTCAAAGACAACACCACACAACTGATAAGACTTACTCGATGAAAACTAAAACCACACACATTTATGTATATGTATTTATATATATTTGTATATAACATACACCAGTTGGGTGTATATTATATTTATTATATATATATATATATATAATAATATATATCTTTATCTATGTAGATAGATATTTATTTAATAAATATAGTAGTTAGAACTTAATTGTCATTACTTATATATAATATATACACATTAGAAGCACTTTTAATCGATTTAGGTTTTGGTCACTGTTCGATGATCGATCGCGCGACGTTTTATGTTTGCGAATAATATTTATTTATATTAAGCCAAAATATTATGATAAGTACTCCGTTCCATTTTTATTTTTAATGTTTTTTTTTTTTTTTATTGTATATTTTTATTATGACTTTTTTTTTGCTATACGACAATGTATTGATTTTCTTTTACGTTACTACTTTTTTTCCCCGCTATCAATAGTTAACAATTTGAACAACAACAAACAAAATTATGTTTTTATGTGTCAACGTACTTGACGGTTTTTTTTTTTTTAAATTTGTATTTATTTAAGAAAGTATCTGTGATTTCGTGTAAACATTATGTATACTGCTGCTCACTGATATGAATCGGATTTTTTTTTTTGACGGTTATTATTATTATTTATCTACTCTGTATCGATGAATTTATTTATATACGACTAGATTTTAATAACATATTATGAAGAATAAAAAATGAAAACACCACTATATTATTTTCGAACTAAATAAACTGTACAATTTTTATTTATTATTTATTTTCAAGTTTTTTTTTTTTTCGTTTACAAAACATATTTAAAACAAAAATATTACAATCATATTATATAATAATAACAATAGTGTATATTATTATGACGTACATCTATTATAAAATAATAATAATCATCATCATTATTATAGTCATTAACTGTATGCTTGTATTATATCAAATGTTAATACATGTATTTCATTAATGTGTATAAAATGTTAAAAAAAAAAAAGTAAATAAAAAGACCAGTAATAATTATTATTATAACATCGTAGGTGTGAACCCGATAAGATTCGTTTTTTGTCGATTTATACCTAATAATAATGATATATCGTAATGTTGTCTTAATTGTCTAATTGATAGCCGTGCGATTGTTACACGATGCGCAAACTATTTTGATTTGATCACGTGTATCATGAAACCGACGAAAGCGCACTGTGCCATCCGGTGCATCCAATAAAACCTGTGGGCAACGAAACGATTATTATTTGTTTTTGTGTTCATCGTTTGATCATTTCATGATGATGAGATGATGATGATGATGATAATAATAATAGTAATAGTAATTTACTTTTGCAATTTGCTTAGTCCCAGCGGGATCGTCGACGGCGGATCCTTGAGAACGTACTTGCGTATGCCGTACACGTAGTCTTTGACGTAGCTGTCCCACACCACTTGCGTGATGTCCACCGGGAACGTGTGTCGGTCGGTGCAAGTGAACTTGTTGTCCAGCTCGCGGATGTTGTCGCTGATGAAATCCCATTGGTGAAGGGCGAAGAACTCTCCGGTGCGAGCGGCCATTTTGAACCGTCGGTAAATGTTCAACATGCTGTGCACACCGAATGATATCATTATAAGTTATTATTATAAGTTCATGCTTATATTTGTTACAGTATACACACTACAGTATGTACTCAATAAGTATATACTTGTACATAATAATATACACCTACCTGTGTGATCTAATTTGATGGGTACAGGGGAGAAGACAGTCGAATCGCTTGTTTTTTTTTAATCTAAAGTGATTCGACTGTTTTCTTCCCTGTCCCTTTCATTTGAGTACAGTCTAAGTCGAGTTTTCAGTGTTGTGCGAAATTGTAATCGAATAATAAAAAATGTAATTTTTCACATGTGTTTCTATGGCTAATACAAGTGTAACTGGATGAATTAATTATATATTAACCATCAATCATTTTAGCTTTGATGCAGAGCTAAGGAGAAGACATTGCTCAAGAAGACAATGATTTATCTATTTAAAAATACCCCAAAAACAATTACACTGACTGTAGTAAATTTCTAGGTTGCTAAGTATGTATGTGAGTGAGAATTAACAGTGAACAAGTATCTGAAAAATAGTTATATTATTATGTTGTCAATTATGATACATGGTCCGTTTTATAATACCATTTTACTTGGTACTTAAACTCGAAACTGGTTAAGTACAGACTGATGTCCTTAAAACGACGGATTAGATTTACTAAAAAAATTAAATTCATCGTTAATTGAAAAGAAATCCACGAAAACTATTCGTTCTATATGTTTATATTTAAATTATAAATCAAAATAGTTTTCTATAATTTTATTATTAATCACTCTTTAACACTCATTTGGAACAACTCTGGATTACTTTATAGGAGGAATGTAACTGGTCCGGGTCACTTATACTTACATGGGTTTGGATCCGGTCAACCTGAGCACTATGTCCAGGACGAAAGCGGGCACAAAGTGAAACAGGATTTCGCAAAGTCTGTGCACCATCCTGTTGGTGCGGAAGGAAAATCCTGGATACCATTGGATGTACTTGGACGGCACGGTAAGCGAATGGTATTGCGTGAGACCTCCCAGTTCTTCCCAACGCAAAGGGTTCAAAGCCCCAGAAGTGCAGTTGTACACTTTGACGGCGTTTGTTCTGCAAAAGTTTCAGGTTAAAACAATAGTCACACTTACATAAATCATTTCCTTGTTAAATATCAAAAAAAAAAAAAAAGAAGGGTTGCCAAAACGAAAATTATATTTCCATAAAACTAATCTAGAAAAAACTTATGCAGTTGATAGAGTATATTAATTTAAGAGTGCTTGGTTCTTGGTCCTAAATTGTCTTGCCAGGTCTCCCGGTAAGTCATTTTTTAAAAAAGATCTACCCTCAAAAGTAGGGATCAAAGTGCCGGACAAATTCATTGTAACGATAATATCAGATTTGTGTTAATTATTCAGATTGAATGTGATAACCAAAAAGCCGGTAATAACTATTGTGAATACTTTTGATTACAAAATATACTTCTGGCAATATATTTAGAAAATTAAGGTTTTATCGGAAAAATCATTTTACTTAAAGTCTGATAAGCCTTGTGTATGAGTTATAAGTGTAAAAAATGCTTTGAAATATCCGAGATGCAATACATCAAGTGGGTTAGTCAATTTTCTTGGTACAGTAATATTTTTCTATGAAATAATTGTTTGATTAAAAACTATATTTTACTATTGAAATTGAAAATATTCTATTAATGGGCACAATGTGAGATTAGATTTACCAACAAGAAGAAAAATGATGGATAAGTAGTTTATGAGCTACTAGCATTCATAGGCGTATATACTGGGGCGATGTTAAGTGTTAACTGAATATAATTTTATTTAATATATTCACCTGCACTTCCTTGGTCGTCATAACTTAAAAATATGTTAATAACTCAAAAAGTATTTTTCAAAAACGGTCATACGTTTTCACATGCGTCATCCTGCTTTAAAAAGGCATGTATGTGTGTTGTTCGAATTTCAACAATTGGGTACCCTTTATGAGGTGCTAATTTATCAGTAATTAATAGTTTATTGCTCTACACAGTTTTCCAGCCAGATTGACATATTTTTAATGCTCTGGTCTTTGATTTTTGGGTTTATTTTAAATCATTTTTTATTTTTTTTTTGAAAGGTCAATTTTCAATATAATATATTAATGTAACTGATTCGTTCAAAACCTGTGAGCGGCCGTGTGCCAGGCCGCAGTGATCAACGTGTTGACCAGAATGTCCACCGGTATGATGTCGACCCGAAGCTTTTGGTCGCAAACGATACTCCTTATTGTGCCCCTGCCGATTTCCATCATGATCCCGGTTATTCCCGATATGTTGTCCACCCATCCCTCGAACGGTTCCTTCCACGCTGCCGTCACTGTACAAGCCACATAGACGACACAAATTAACTATAATAGTAGGTACATATTTTGATCTAACACACACACATGCATTCTTCCATCTTGCTATAAATCAAAAACATGTTTAGCCCTACACCTATCCGCAGTCTATGAATAATGGAACATATTCTTAAACCTGTAATCGAGTCTTAATAAAACTGTATTTATTGTCAATAGTTGTATGTTAAAGGCCGACTTAATTAACTTCTTCGACTCTCTTCCTGCCCTGTCCATTAACAATTAACGATAGTAAAAAAAAAAAAAAAAGGATTCTAAGCAACAATTAAAAACGATTGTCTTTTTTTTTACAAGTACTTAATAAAGCGCGATGGCGACTAATTATTGTTGGCCTTCTCGACCTATTCCACAATAATATTATATCCCCATTAACAACAATGTATTAGACGTACTTTGAATAGTTGTTCTATTAGCACTATTTCATTTTGCCTTGTTTTATCATTCAACACAAAATTACCTCTTTATAATTTAACGGTTTGCATTGACTTGCTTAAGTTAAGTTAAATGTAATATTAACAATTGAGTTACAATACTATCATGTTCAGTCCAATTAAATTTTTAGTCTATATAACAAAGTTAATAGGTAAGTTAATACATATAAGCTAACATATGTTAATGAAATAGTCAGTCAAGTTACCTGACGTTAATATTATAAATAAAACTATTTAAAAAATATATACATATATATATATATATTTCACTACACCCTAATGTTTTCCTTTTAGCTGTGTTTGCATTTACCAGCTATGTAACGTTAATATTTTCAAACCCTACAAAGTCGTTGGTAAAGTAAAAGATTAGAATGGGGGCTGGTCATGTTTGGAGGAGGTCTGAAAGTGTAGCAAACCAGATTTTTAGACAAAGATGGACAGAAAGGGTGAAGACGGAAATCTCACAAGGAACAAGACAGTGATAGGCGGAGAGGAGTGGTAGAGGCAGCAAAGGTGCTACATAGGCTGTAATAGCTGAGGGAGAAGAAGATAACGTCGTTAAGTGTTTTACCTATGCTCGGCCTGACGATAGCCGCGGGTATCTCGTCCGCCCCTTCAGCCACCACCCACTCGGCCATGGCTTTGGTCACGGTATACGTGTTGGGGTGTTTGCCCTGCAACCTCGTGCCCATGTGCCGCAAGTCGTCCTCCGACATCTTTTGACAGCAGTTGATCACCAGCCCGGGGTCGCCCGGCGGCTTGTACACAGTCTCCTCGATGACCGTCTTGTCGGCGTTCGAGTAGGCCGTCGACACGTGAATCATCGCCTGTAAAAAAAAGGTTCACGACTTAAATGACCGTAGCTCTTTTTTCCAACAGTTTGCAATGTTTGGGCTCTGATGTAGTTACGAACTAGACGACCTTCTCATTACACTACAATAAGTGTGTAGACGCCACAACACTTTCCCTTCTCGTACGACATGGTCTCCTTCTCCTATTTTGCCCTACTCGTCACAATTATACTTTTGGGCGTCCTGTTTGACTGTAAACGAACGATTACTTGCCTTGAGTTTGGTCATCGACCGGCAAAGGTCTATGACCCGCTGCGTGCCAAGTGTGTTGAGAGTGACGGCGGTGCGCAGGGACTCGTTGAACTTGACGGTGGCGGCCGAGTGAAAGACCACGGTGACCTCGGAGCACAGTTTCTGCTTGTCTTCGGCGCTCAGACCAAGGCCCGGGTCGGACACGTCGCCGGTCACGCACACCACTTTGCCGAACACGCTGTCCGAATCGGTTTCAGAAGATCTGATGCGGTCGAATACCTAGGAATAAAAAAACAAGTCACACGTGTATACTGCTGGACTCGGATAACATGGCAAAGGGAACGACAGCCGATTGATTCGCTGTTTCCGATCCGATTCAGGAATCGTGGTTTACCTTTATTACACTCGAATCCCTCCGAATCCACATCACCCCACGTCCTTCTCTCCCGGTTCCCTCCTCACAATGACACTATTTTGGCTCCAGAGTAATCAATATCTCGATCACATCATGGACACGGCGTGTTAGGGTCAGCTGTATCTTTCATATCCTGTTTCCCTTCCCCCCCCCTTTTGGCAGTACCTATTCCAGAGGGTGTCTACCCTTTTTGGCGTTGCACAAACAAAATTTGTAATTACCGGATTTTTGAGTAGTTCCTCGAACCGGCATTGCACGTCCTTGCCTCGTTTGGATCTGACCAACAGGTAAATGGTGTTGAGCCCCCGGCACGACCTGAGCAGCTTCTCGACCAGCGCTTTGCCCACGAACCCCGTGCCGCCCGTCACGAACACCGTGGCTCCGTTATAGAAGTTCTCCACCTCGCTGACGTCACCGCCTAACCCGACGCCCCCGGTCCAATCCCGGCTCCTGAAGTCCCTGTTGTCCGTCATTGGAGATGGTGTGTAGCAACACCTTATTGGGCACCGGCCAGAGGACACTGTGTACACGACCTATGTCAAGCAACGCACCGCCGCTGTTCGGCCATGTCGCTGGAAAACCTGTGTAAAATAATTGAAAATTCCGATTAAAACGGCGCTTGCAAAGAAGTAAAGAAGTTAAAAAAAAACACTAAAGAACTTCTCCCTAAACGGAAAAATATTGGTTCGTGGAAAATTATCTCATTTTTACACATAATTATTTCAACTGTTTTTGATTACTGTGGTCGTTTTTTCGATTTTTCTATTAAATTTCACCACTTTTGAAATTTACACATTTCATGTAAAATTATGTTTTCAGATTATTAATGACTTTCTCTTACTCGAAAAAATATTATTTTCAGATAGCTGAGGTTATTCTACTTAAGAAACTGATTTTTAATACATTTTTTTGATGGGCGAAGATACTATAAAAAATAAATGTCAAGCAAAATCTGAACATACTTTCTACGACAATGACCAAAATAATTCAAATTTCGATTGATTTATTTACCATCAAAACTTATAATTTCTTAATTTTTTCTATAATAACTTAACGCGTTTTTTTTTTTTAGTAGTTTCTTCAAACCGATAAAATACTATAAAATTATATCTGTAATCAATTAAACAAAAAAAAAAAAACACTAATTTTCTTTTTAAATAACCGCAATTTAGTAGTTTTTCTTTTTGGAGAAACTTTAGTTTTTGTTATTTTGTATTATTATTCAAGTATTTACCTTTTTTATTGTCGTTTTTTCCTGCGCTCTTTCAACTTATAAAACTTAAATCGTAACTGTTACATTTAATTAACTATAAATTAACTTGATTTTTTTTTTTTAATTTACTTTTTATTTCGACTGGCTAATAACATTTTCGCGCGCATTTTACTTCCTTTATAACCGTAAAAAATCGAAATTTAAACTAGTTTGTTACGTCAATAAAACACCAACACCGTGTCGTTGAATACAGAAAGTAACTTAATATTCGAGATCAACAACGTCGAAACAAAACAGTATTTTAAACTACTAATTAAAAAAAAAATCGAGTGTCCACACTCAAGCGGATACATAGGCACATGTTTATGTCTTATATGTCAACTATGGTTCTGTTAAATATAATATACTGTCCGAATGAGCAACAAAAACTAATTGGTCAAATCATTAAAAATTATTTTTCCAGTATTTAATCTCTTTATATTTCATATATATATTTATATTTCATGTTTCATGTTTTAGTAGTTTTATAATATCCGGCCTAGATGGATTTACTGTCAACTATTATCAATAGTCAACTTCTAGTTATTTTTTTACTAATATCCCACCATTAATTTGTGGATTGCTATTATTTTGATGAAAAGTTATGAGATTGTCTTATCCTCCTATGGACCACCCTGTATGTTGGCTTTTTAAACCAACGTGCAGCTGTCGGTGCCAATTACAATATTAGAATAATTTAAGTACGTGTACAAGTATATTTAGTGCAGTATTTAGTTCAAGTCACAAACATGACATACTCGACCTATATTTGCTCTAATATATCCGAGTGGAACCGGAAGCGCAAGATCCAATACCTATAAATTTAGGTAAATAATAGTCGAATACTGCACTGTTTAAATGTTTTCTGAATGTGATTCCAATACTCAAATCTGTATGTACACAAATACATTAAATTTTTTAATAAATCTTTATCGCTCGTGAACAACCAACGTGTATTTCAATATTAAAAACGGTCAAAAAAGCTGTTTGCAATATTCGTTTTGTGTATAGCATTGCCAACAAACAGTAAGCTTTTTCTCCTCTTTAAGGTATGAATTTTTTTCAGTTATGGTGTTTTTTTTATTTTTAGAGTTCTATCATACATTTTTGAATTTCATTCCCAGTACGCAACTAATATTACATAATTGTAACTAAGACGGTTTTTAGCTTGGACGGTAAGTGCCTAGTGCGCATTGTCAACAGCTCTGAAATTCCACACACATTTTTTACACTCTCCTCTTAGACTTTTGACGGCCAAAGGTGTAATTAATATTCTCCACAGAGGCACGGGTACGGTGCCGAGCCTACTAAGTAGGTAACACTAGGCTTCTTAGCTGCACCTTAAGCGCATTGTCACACTAACACCGCGGTGCTTAATACAATAATAACATTTAGGTATCATTATTATTATGTTGTTATATGCATTATAATAGATCCGTGAGACATGTAATCGACGGTAACGTAACACCACAAACCGGTCAGGTTATGCTCACCGTTCATTATGTATACTCGGCAAATGGGTACTATCCAAAGTGAAGAGATCCGGTTAGGTTAGGTATTTAGGCTAGACATTCGGTACTTACAAAAACAGCCACACCAAAGACAATAGTTAGAATTTGTGTACCTACTTAGGCCGGGACCGGTCTAGCTGTAACGGTCGAGAAGAGCAATTATTACATAAGATTATTGCCCTTAAATTGTTAATAAATGAATAATTACAATTTAAAATAGCCAATCTAAAAAAAATCTTATTTTGTGAAATATTATTGCATGACATTTATTTTATTTGTAAACATAAATAGTACTTAAGTTTTTTGTTAGATGTTTAAACTGTTAAATATTGTGTTTTTAGCTTACTCCCGTATTGTAAAATAAAAAAAAAATTAAAAAAAATTTACAGTTTAATTATAAACTGATACCTATATTTTTTAAATCCGTTTGTACAAAGTTTAAATTTACTCATATTTAAATGATATTTTTTTGGTGAAAGTATTTTGAACGGCCAAAGACGGCTTTGGATTGAAAAATGTTATTTTTAAATATTATTTATCTACTACTTTGCACTTGAGCGGGTTTTTTTAGTCAAAATAATACCTATATTATATCTCAAATTATTATTAATGAAATTTGTCATTATTTTTTTTTTTAAATAATCAAAAAAAATAATTTCAGATATTCAAAAATAGTGTTCAAAGGAAATTTGAAGTTTGTCCGGACTTAGGTTCGCCCGGATCTGTACTTGGAAAACGAGAAGTCGACTGTTCAAGGTGATTAGGCTAATTTTTTTTTTGTTACGTTTTCAAAAATTAGGTTTTCAAATACAATTTCCCTAATACATATAATTACAATATACGGTCGACTTTCCAGAGGCAAAAATAATAAAAACTACCTTTGTGGCTGGTGAAGTTTAATGACTACTTACCGACCAATTTCCCCCGAGCTTGATTGGCATGAGAAATTTTTTTCGGGAGAAACCGATATAGTAGACAAGACGGACGATGAAGTAACAATAACAACGCACTTACCCGGTGGAGAGACTTGGAGTATCGCTTTGGAACTTCTGTGTGCTTCGGTCGAAGCAATCAGCGGCGTTCGACGTTTGTCCGGCCAACGGTTACCGCAAAGATTTAGTAAGTAAATAAGCAACTAAAACACTTAAAAAAAATATATATATATAATGAAATGCAAACAAAATAGCCGGTCGACGACTGATGTGATCGGTTCGAGTGTTCGGGTACAAAAAAACGTCCGGAGCAGCGTTGGAGTGCGAAGAAAAGTCCCGCCAGAAACCACCTGTGAAAGTAATGTGTCCGGTGAAATGGTAGTCATGGCGTTTATTTTTTCCTATTTTTTATTTCACATAACACCAAAGTGGTGGTACGGCCTAACCACCACTTTGCTAGCCCCTCTATCCCCTTCCCCGTCGGCTACAAGCTACATGTACCACCGGATATGTAATAGGTTTTATTTTTTTTATTAGAAGGGAATAGCAAAAAAAATAATAATAATTTTGATCATACCACATCATCGTCGTTACCTAATAATGAAATATAATACACAAATTATTACTGGAACAATTATACTATCATTGGATAGATTCGTTCTCGTTTTGTGAACAGAATCCGGTAAAAGAAAGCCGGTATAATAAGAGTATAATATTATAGGAAATCATATTATTTTCTGGTGCTGTGTAATTGTTTTATAGGTAAGTCGATTATAGTACCCAGAATTCAATAAACCAGTAAGTAGTTTAAATTTTACAAAATTATACAGAGAGTAGTTAATCAATAACTGAATTGGTTTTTAAAATCACCGATTCAACTTAGGCCTGTTTTCAAAAAAGTCTTAGAAAATAATATAAGAGATGTTACAAATTTCTATGTTTTGTGGGGAATGGTTTTTTTTTTTGTCGGAGAAAAATCACTACAAACAAGCACCAAGTTAACACAACCCGTCTCTTAGTTAATTGCTTTAGAGCTTTGTGAATAATACATTCTCTACTTACCATTGTTTTAGCACAGACACACTAGTCATTTAAGACGGTTCCAAACGAATAAAGTACCGAAACACCACAATCCTTGATCCTTGATCCTTTATCGATGCGCACTATAGTCCGGCTCACGAAAAATGAACGCTGCCATCAGCGCTACCAGTGGCAAATTAGTGGGTATCAAAATAATTGGCGGGCTTTTTGAAATGTTTAAAAGTTCATATTTTACTGTTTTGTCTCACGCGCTACGTTACGTGTTAACAATATAGCAGTTAAAAACAATTGATAAAAACATGTTTAGTGTGTAAATCTTAACATAAAAGCAGACTCTATCCAACAGCCGACAACAACAATGATACCTGCAATACGGCGAACCACTGGCATCGACAATTTTTGGCAGCCACCCGCATAGACCTTGAACGTTCAGTTATCGTGAGCCAAAGATCAAGGATCAAGGATTGCGGTGATTACTTATAGCTTGTTTATTTATGGAAATTATTTTCAATTTGTGCTAATTTTACATCCCTTCTTAGCCGGTCTGCAACGACCCTTAAAGATGTCGAAAATTGATTTGGACCGTGAAAATCTGTCCAAGGAAAATAATTGTTCTATACGGTTTTGTACGTACAATCTTTATGTCGATGCACTGCAAATGACCAAAATGGACATTTTGTTCAAATTGTATTGGCATATAAATCTTTTGAAGCGCACAAGGGTACCAGCACAAAAGTGTTTTAAGCACCTAAGTATCACGCAGATACTTGTTATATCTAATAATTATTATTGAGTTACTATAATCGATTAGTGCAATAAATTATTATTATTATCCAATTACGGAACGCTGTTCGGTAACGAGTGTTTAATAGTGTTTCCTGGAAATGGAATAGCGTTTCCTTTGGCCGTCCGTTAAGAATAAAATATTACATAATTTACCAATCGTGTGGATGGCAAATTTCTAGGTACACGACTTACAGTATTACCCAAAAAAAACCTACTAACGAGTCGGTTTCAAAAAAAAAAAATACCAGTGTCGAAAATAACATAGTTTTGAGTATTTATTGTGAATTTTCAGTACACATTTTCAGGCTTTTCAGGGCGTTTTTAGGTCATAATGGTTGTAAATTTTCGTATCAGTCTTAATAGTGAGTTTGATGGGGTCTGTGGATTGCTGTTATATTATATAAACACAATATCGGATGTACTCATACTTGATCAACTTGCTTCCCGTTAGCACGAATGACTCCAAGTGGCGTAACTGAGTGTAACCGCATTTATTTGGGCCATCGTCGAAGAAAGTGTGCACATATCACGTCATATCTATATTTGAACAGTGATCGACAATAATAATTACCTATCCGGCCGTCCGATGAGATCACCGTTTCGAAATTATGTTTAAAATGAAAGCTATAGTTTATTACGATTTAAAATAAACAAATAAAAAATTAATTAATAAAACTATAAAGTCATAGATTTAATTCATTACTAGTTAAAACGACCACTACATAAGTTCACTGCGAGAAGAGTGTTTTTTTTAAAGTTTACTTACCTAATTTTATTAATTCTTAAACAGGTTAACAATAAGCGTTAACAAACGTTTTGATAAAAATAGCTAATGTGATAAAAAGCACGACTCGAGTTTGTAAAATTTTATCTCTGGCTTTTATGATATATTATTTTGCTTACAAGTAAATTACTTCACATTAATTATTTACTAGTAATTATCAATTTTATTTAAACAAAAAAACATTATCTTAGAACTTGTAAATAGGTTCAAATCAATTTATAAATTCTTATTCAATTTGAATTTGACTATTTATACCTTAATTGTGATCAACTTAATCATAGACCAATTTTTTTTACATCTGCTCAAATAAATGACTTATTTTGTGATTCTGTTAATTAGATTAACAATAATTGTAAACTCACATTTTTTAATTTTTGAAATAAATCAATTAACTATAGGTATCTAATCAAAACATTATTGTTTTTAAAAACACATTTATGATTATTTTAAAAATAAAAATAAATTTAATAAAATAATAACAACAATAAAATGAATTAAATAAATAAGGCATAATAAACTAATTTGCGTTAAGTTGACATAAGTTTTTAAACTTTAGCTAAGTTAAGAACGCGACATTTAATTTAACACATATCTCGATTAAAATTATTTTTTTATTCAGCTTATTAAGATAATTGAAATTAATTTTCTCAAAATTTTAGTTACAAATTATTACAATAATAGGTGTGTACTAAATTGTAAAACCCGAGACAAATTCGACGGTTTTTTTTTTTTTTACTTTCTTACTACAATTATTTATTTTTAATGTATTTGCTTTCGATTCGAACAAGTCGACAGAAAACTTAATAAAATGTGTGTAAATACAGTAAGTGGAAACTTTAGTGGGGTTCCTTGAAGGACGGTTCGCGGGCCAAAAGAAATTGGTGCATTTTGTCAAGACTTTTGCTCGATTATTATTGTTTTGTAGAGATTAATAAAATCGTCTAATGTACACTATTGATGATTAATAATTGATGGCTCGGCTCGAATAAACTCTTAATTTGTCGAGAGTTTTATTTGGCTAAAAATGTAGAGTATATTTAAAAAAAATTTTTTTTTTTTTTTACCAAGTTTTTAACGATTGGAGAGCTTAAACAAAATAGGTTGCTTGCTCATTTTTGTCTTCGGCATGTTTACCTACATTCGTATTGGGGCCGACTCGTAACGTCCTGATGTAATACAGCTTTATTTAACATAACAGCCATTGCCCATAAGTGTGTTACATAACCTAACCCGGTCGTCCGGACGAGATTTCAGGAACCACTTCCACTTTCTTTTTTCTTTTTTTTTTTCACTCTCGCATAATGTCTTCTCCGTGTGTGTGTGTGTGTGTAATTTTTAACTATTTATTTTCCTCCTTCTCCTTCATCTTGATCTTATCCGACGCGTTGCATATTATGATTATTACCTACTGTCGGGTACGGTCGGTCTCACGATTAGCCGTACCCGTAACACTATAATATACGATATATATTATTTTACAATCGGTAGGTATTTATTATTATTATTATTATTATTATCATCATCATCTACCGAGATGTGTGCACAAGCCATCCTTGTAAGGTCGAACACGTGGACGTGAACTCGGCGCGAGGTTCACCGGTTTGGATTCAGACATGATATGCCTATACTTGTGGCCAAATAGAAATGAATATATTCAGCCAACTAAACCCTCCCCCACAAAAAAATAACCTAACGCGATTAAATTCTTACTTGTTCGACTATTTATGTACATACTCGATGTACACTAGTATGTCAATCTAAATGCCGTCTAAATATCGTCGGTATACGGCTATTAGAAAACTATTAGTTTCCTTTAAAGCTGCACCTCCCACGTTATTCAATAATAGATATAGTATTTGTTTCAAATTCATAACTTGTCGGAGTTGGTAAACGTTTACTGTTTTCCAAAATAAAAACTGAAAAAAATTTAATGTTGTCAATGTTTTGAATTTACATAAACAATTTTTGAATTTATTTCCAACACTCAAATCTCTTTTTAAAAATATTTTGAAAATAACTACTTACAAAATATAGTAGATTTCTCGCCAAAACATATTTGACATTTTAAAAAATCTTTTAATTTTATTGCTGCGGGTACTCATAAAAAGAAATGCATACATACATTTATTTTATTATAGCTGTATTCTATTATATTTGTATAAGAAAAAAAATATACTAGTATGAAATGTTTTCAAATGTCAAATAGATTTCAATCGGTGAAATTTTATATAAATAAAAAAAGCCCGACAAAAAAGAAGTGATAAAGTTTTTTTTTTAAGAGATTATTATGGTGGTATAAGTGAAAATTGAACAGTAATTACCTTTTTTTTTTTATTATCATTAGAGAAACGGTGGGAAAGTAACGGTAGGCCTAAAGAGGCGTGTGTTTGGTATGTGAAGACGCTTTGGAAAACCGCAAAAACCGATTTCAAAAAATTTAAATAACAAGTACAAAAAACTTATTACTCGCAAAAAAAAACCAGTCCGAACCTTGAATG
Source organism: Adelges cooleyi (assembly GCF_023614345.1). Lineage (NCBI taxonomy): Eukaryota > Metazoa > Arthropoda > Insecta > Hemiptera > Adelgidae > Adelges > Adelges cooleyi. Next base: position 2,062,408 of record NW_026095977.1, read on the forward strand.
TCAGCGGGCTCGAAACAAAACATTTCTTGACAGTTGTCGTCCATAATAATTATATGGTTTTGTGTAGTGTACATATAATTATGTAAATTTCTTGTAGACAAAAAAAAGACACGGCATTATGTGTATTACTTATTCCACTAGAAAAACTATGAACTTGGAACAATATACTTGCTTAGAATTGTCGAAAGTCAAAGATAATTTACACGTTTTTTAATAATACAATATTTGGAACAGAGCACTACCAGTTACCGCTGTGGTTAGAACGCGGTTACCTATGGTAACACAGATATGCAATATCTGTTATTAAGTAAACACATTTTTAATAAACTATATAACACCGCTAACCGGATGGCGATGAAACTAATTAGCATTCAACGCTAATTTATACTGATATAATATATAATTTTTTCAAATAAGTAGCGGATTGTAATGGGAGCCGATAACGTCAATAACCAAACGTGTTGTTACCGCAGTTACCGCATAATGGGTAATACTGGAATTCCCTCGAGCCAAGATCTAAAGAAAAACAAACATCACAACATCAACGAATATGGTCATATAGTATATGTATAATAATTTAAATACGTAATTTTGTTTCAGTATTGGCCGATTCCATTTGAATTTATTTTTTTCTCTTTATGTTGAATACGACGGGTTTTTTTTTTTATAAAACAAAATTTCTGGTTGTGCTTAGTTTTGGAAATCCGATCGGATCCACTCCAGACCGTTTTTGCATCCGACAAACCTAACCTCCCCCCAAAATATAAAATAAAAAGAGCTTCGACCCCGATTAAGTTTACCGTGGCCATACCTACATACCTATATTTTTATAGTCAGTCGTGGAGATTTCACTTTCACTGACCGAGCCGGTGTGTGTCACGCGTTTCTCCGACCAGTTTACCTATAACCATATAAGATAAATACATACACTCATAGACAGCGGCTTCCGCAATCCACAACAAAAAAGAATAAATTACTTCCCATAAACTCATAAAAAAAAAAAAAAGAGGTGGTAACCGTTCGAATGGCGAATCACCGGAGGAATCTGTCGAATGCCAATATTATAATAAGATAACACTACCTATACAGGGTGATTCACAGATGCTAAGACACTCGTTTGTTCTTAGAACAATATTGGCTACTACAATTTTGTAGTTTTTTTTAAAAAATATGTTGTAAGTTTAAGTATGACACTTGAATATCCTTCTTTTGATAGTTCATGTTGACATTTTTGCAAGTTATCAGTTATATCAGTTTCAACGGGGTGTTACTCGATAAAAACAATTTTTTAGTGACATATCAGTTTTTTTTTGAAGCGCCATATTCAGTTTTGTACATTTTGATTAGTTTTCAAGTTGGATGTTTTAAATCAAAATTTTAAATTTCCTATTATAGTTACATAACAAAAAATCACTAAGGTGTACACCAGTTAAGCTAACTTATCTGAAATGCTAGGGATTTCTTATTTGAATATTATGCTACTATTGATTTGAGGGAGGGGGAGAGAAAAAAGTAGGTAAACAATTGTTTTATTTAGACAGTAATTTAATTAACAATTCAAATAAGAATAATTTGCTGAAATATTTGACTGAACATAGTCAGTTTTGGATAATTACTTTTACTAAATTACTGAAGTTTTAAACTGTTTTAATTTATGTGTAAACAATTACTTTTTTAAATTGATTTCTTTTAAGTTGTTACAATATTATTATCCTCTAACCCCCTTTCCTGGATATGCTACTGACAGAGTGTGATTATATAATATTATAATAGACAACTTGTTACCGAAAAGTGAATAATAATAATAATTTAGGGACTCGCAATTATAATAATTAACTAATATAGTTTATACCTATCATAATATACCATAACCAATGGCTTTAAATTGACTTGCTCTTACACATCTTCCTCAGCAAAATCAAACGACAATCAAACCCTAAATACTTACTAAAAGCAGCAGTATACAACGTCAATGTGCATAAATCAATACCGTTTCTGAAATGTATCCAAGTATACAGAAAAATATAACATAACATGTACAATGGACATAGTTAAAAAAAAACATTTTCTAAGCTATATTTAAATTGGATATTGTACATTTTTACTTAACATGAAAACATAATTTTTCCTTTTATAATGAATACGCTTAATGGGGTGGAGGTAATAATTAAAAATGTTGGCACGATTTCGTTGAAAAGTTTCAATATTAAAAAAATAAAAATAAATAATATAATGAGCAGTAAAAAAACTGACGTTTCTCATAGGTCTCGACTGGCAATGGCCTTTCCTTTGGCGATCGACATAAACACTTGTTCAAGGGACGTGTCGCTGATGGTGTAATCCTCGACGCCCACAAAATTCTCTTTGACACTGTCCATGAAACCGAAGATTTCGGACAACTTTACTGCACTGTCGGAAATGTGATAATGCAACAAACCCTGAAACGCAAAGGTCCGGCAGACATTATAGAGAAAGATGTATTGTGTTCAGCAAAATACAAAAAAAAAATGATTGAAACCCCTACGATGTGTTTGTCTTTTAAAATGATTTTCGGCGAGTATTGCGCCAGCACTTTCGTTTCGAGTTCGCTCAAGTTCAGGTCACTGATTTCCGTCAATTTTACTATGACCGTGTATCCCTGACCGTATTTGGTTTTCAAGTATTCCACGTCCCCAATGCATTTCATCTCGCCGTTCACCACTATGGTCAGCCTATCGCATAGCGCTTCGCATTCTTCCATACTAAAGCAACCAACCATAGGGTAAAAAGGCATGTTAGACGTTAACCCTTCACTGCATGTAAGTATGAGTATAATATCTTCAATTGACCACCTGTGAGACGTAAGCACGAAAGCTTGACCGGTCCTTCGCTTTCCTGCCAATATTCTCCATAAATTGCGTTTCGTTGTGGGATCTACTCCACTGGTGGGCTCGTCCAGAAAGACAACAGGAGGGTCTCCGATCAACGCCATGCCGACGTTTAGCTTCCTCTTGTTGCCATTGTTGTACGTGTCGGCGAGTCTATCTTTGTACTCTTCTAAATCTGAATAAAATCAACGTTATATACGGTTAGCATGCCGTTGTATCGCCTGTGATACAACGAAAGTGATTGGTTACAAACACCTAATCGTCTAATCCACATGTCCGTTTCCGCCTTGGCGTCTCGAACGGGCAATCCTCTCAATAAAGCCATCATCGTGAGCGTCTCTTTGGCCGTAAGCCAACTGTTGATCGCCTCGGATTGTGGACAGTACCCGATCATGTTAAGGTACTGAGAAAAAGACAAATCATACACAAGTACTGTCTGACCATATTATCCAATCGAGTTTTCACTTACGTTACTGTAAAATGAGTTGAGCTTGTATTTTTTGCCATTCACATGGATGACGGCGTCTCCGTCTGATGGGAAAGTCTCGCCAGTCAATATTCGAAATGCGGTTGACTTGCCAGCACCGTTCGTGCCGAGCAAACCGAAGCATTCGCCGTTATCAACTATAAAACTGACACCCCGAATTGCAGTAAACGATATACTGTATTTTTTTGTCAAGTTGCTAACAATCAAAGGCGGTGGCGGTGTTTCCCACGATTCTTCTAAACAAACCGTTAGTCGTCAATTCGGTCGCTATCCCTAACTGGGTTACACATAATTGAAGGAATAGCATCCACTCAAACACGTACAACAATCACTCTTATCCTCTAGTCTGCAATCTTCTCTTTATCTCCTCACAAGTCCTGACATTTCGTTTTAGCTACATTAGCTCCTCAATTTCCACACACAATCCGTGAAGTTGATAGCATAAATTTGCACACACCACTGTCTTTCTTCATGGCGGCTTTGACCCGGCTTTTCTCCGCTTGGACCTCCGAGTCCTTTGTGCTTTCTTTTTGACCTCCTTTTCCGACAGATAGGTTTTCAAAAATCGCATGAATCGCCGAGAACACTTTGTACTCTGCCAACATGATGATAATCATGGAGATGACACCACCAGCGATCATACAATAAAACTCTTCCAGCAGTCCATTGGGGTTATCTTCGTTAGCATAAACAAAATACATGATCCTTCTGACACCTAAAAAAAAATGCAGTGAAATTAGAATAACCACCGTAATAAAAAATACATATAGGTTTTGTCGACAATCGTCTGGCCACTCACTGACCAACACCGTCGCACGAGTGTCTCAAGAAGAACGGATCTTGGCAAATCATGCACTTGTATCTCAACCAAGTAATGGTCACAAACTCGGCGATACACAGCGAAAAAGAAAAATTCGGTATTAGCAACACTAACAGTCGTATCGTCTTCCAATGGTCGGACAGTGTTGCTTTGAACAGTAACACTAACATATTGACCATCAATCCTGCGAGCACCAAACAAATGCAAGCCTCACTACACAACACACAGTTTGTTATTATGAACAAATAAAAATATGGCGATTACCCAAAGCGAAGTTAATTGTTATGAATATAGTGATAGAGCTGACCAACGATTTGCCAAAGTAGCTGTAAAGGTACACGTAAAATATTGAACTGAATCCGTACACGAGCAACAACGTTATAAAAACAACTGAAATGTAAAAACAAAGCCCCGTTTCAATACAGATTATCAGTTGCCTTGTCTAATATTTATTACTTATTATTGTCTAATACTTATTTATTGCTAACTTACCAATTTCTTTGGGATTAGTGAGTATGCCGTACCGGTCGTATTGATACACCACCGCCAGAGTGATTACAGCAATAATCGAGTAGCACAAATAGTCCCAAATGAAGCACGTTGACCAGTACACCATTGGGGACAGTTTAGTCATCAACTGCAACTGCTTTATGCCGCTCACCCGCTCTTCCAGTGGCAGGGCAATGAACTGACTGGACAAAAACAGGAAGCTCGATGCGAACAAGAAGATATAAACGGGAACTACTGTCAGCTTCAGAGAAATACCATCGTAATCGCAAAAAGCCTGAAACAACAATCAGTGAGTGAGATGATCGGATCCAAGAGAAGGAAATTCTGTCTATTCGACCTCCTCAAATTGTCTTACTACTACAACCGTGTACCTCGTGGAAATTGATCGGTTCGTTTGTGGTAGAGATCCAAGCGTCCTCGACGCCAGTTAGTTTTTGCAACAGCGCGTTGCTGTACATGTTTATCGCTATTGGCGAAGCGTGGTAACTTATAGTGTTGTACAAAATGGTAGTGTTGTAGTCCTCAAATTCGCCGGCCAGTATGAGATTCGTTCTGTACTTGAATTCATTTTTTTGGCAGAAAATCAGAAGATCTGCGCACACAAGTTACACACGGTATCAGAAATATCCAAAAACACACATAGGCGCTCGACTAATGTGCTCTTTACCGGAGGTCAAGTTTGTTTGGGTCAAGATATCGAATTCTTTCGCTTGGTGTTGCTTAGAAATGCCTAGAAATCGGGATATAAGATTGTGTTCGGTGGTGTTGCCCAATCGCCGGAAGTGGACGAGGCTTTCTCGGTAATTCTTCAGTTCCATCTTCAACGGGTACGGCGGTTTAGTGTCCAATATAATATAGTTCATCAGTACAGATAAAACGCACAAAATCACGGTCAAAAAACCCTGAAAGCACAATTGTTTGTTATCGTTGTGATCCACAGGACAATCACGGGATGGACAACCCTTACAAAACACAATAGTAACAGCCATCTCCTTTTGGTGTAAAGCATTTTTTTTATCATCATCACCACGAATTGGTTTAAACACATATGGAATTTGTCCAGAGGTTTTTTTTCTGTCACTGGAAAAGGACAAGATAATATTTTTAAATTGAAAATTAATGCGGTTTTTCGAAACGCCAAAATAAACAAAAATTACTCTGTTCGACGCTCTCGTTTGTCGATATCGACGACTCTCCGTCTATACTTTTCCGCTTCGAATATGAACTGAAACGGAAGTGTATGATTCTAAGTTAACAATATTGTACACGCAAAATAAATCAACGCAATTACCTCAGATAAACGTCTTCCATGGTCGTCGAAGATACTCCCATGCTGATGATACAATATTCTTCCTTTTTTTGTTCCAGCGTCCGGAGCAGCGCGGTAAAATCTTTGGAACTTTCCTTGGGCAAGTTGAAAACCACTTTGGAGCCAAAAGAGTTTATCACTTCCGCTTCCGGCACGATTCTTTTGACGTCTTCGATTAGTTTATCGTTGGTGTCGCACGTTTTTCGTTTTAAAACTGTCAAGTAATATCCGGTACCTGTTCAAGGAAAAACCCCCAAATAAACATTTTGTGTGTTCTGGTGGACATGGCCACTTATTATTATTACCATAAGCGTTTTTCAAAAATATCGCCGAACCGCAACATTTTATCTTGCCGTTATCCATTATGGCGATTCTGTCGCCCAGCAAATCGGCCTCTTCCATGTAGTGCGTGGTGATCAGAATCGTTTTGGTTGTTCGGATTGTCTGCGAAAAAAAAAATTGGTCAAATCCAAATGGATACTAAGTGCTGGCAAATAGATTTACCAAGAGCATGTCCCATACCAATCGCCGTGATTCGGGATCCATACCAGTCGTGGGTTCGTCGAGTATAATGATCTAAGAAACGAAAACCGAGATCACAGTCATATCGGTAGTAAACAGTTACAGGTTACCTGGGGATCGCCTATTAAAGCTATGGCCACGGACAATTTCCTCTTGACACCGTCCGAAAGGTGTCTGACTACTTCGTTTGGGTTGTTGGTGATTTTAAATTTATCTAGCATCTCATGGCCTTTGACTATGGCGTCTTCTTTAGGCATTCCTTTCAGCTGAAACGCGACTGTAACTAAAACATAAAAGCCAAATGCCGAACCGTCGTACGCTTACCATTCCGTAAAACACCAAATGATCAATGATCGACAAATACGGTAACAACAGATTCCTTTGCGGGCACACTCCAATGTTCTTTCTAAATTTCGGCAAATTTCGGTTGATGTTCGTGCCGTTTGCTTGGATCACTCCGCGATTAGGCGACAACTGTCCTGTGCCAATTAATTGGATTAAAACAAATACAATTATAGATAGGTTGTGGCCTAAGAACATTGGACACGAAGTCAGATGAACATTGATCTCATACTGTCCGGTCAAACCTACTATTCGGTACCACTAACCGGTCATGATTAACATGGTAGTGGTCTTGCCGGATCCGTTGTGTCCCAGCAGAGCGGTGATTTTCCCTTTGTAAAGTTCCAAGTCCACTCCGCTGACGACTTCGATCTTGCCGAAGCGTTTGTGCACACTTCGGGCGCTCATGCCCAATTCCCAACTGTCCGGTACTTTTTCGAACAGTTTGTCCCTCTTTCCTGTGGTCGGTTTGTTCGGCTGCGACGTGTCCGTTGTCGTTTCGTCAATGTTGGAATCTCTCACGGCATCGGACTTTACGCATGGGAAGTTCAGCGGTTTGGCGATGCCGTACTTGCCCGGTCTGATGGCTTCCACATACCAGGCGATGACTCCAAGTACTATCGAGTCAAAGAACAACATGAACATGACGAAACCGAATGAGAACTCGACGTCGCCGCGGCCCGTAGAGGATAGGTTGGACATGCGGACTCCCCGGCCCTGGATTTCCATGGAAGTGATGACCAAGTACCCGTTAGACATGGCCACGGTGGGCAGCAGCATCGCGGATAATCTAAGGCCGTAACAGATTTTCGGGATCCACCAGGTGACACCGAACATGATGCACCACAGGACCACGCCGAAAAACATAGCCAACGACGGCCTGTAAAAGAAGGTGCTGACTGCAAACGAGTAAAACGATACGGCTATCAGGTACATCATAAGAAACGCCCAGAATAGCGGGGGACTCGTGTAGTTGAATATTTTCGTTTTGTCCATGGTCTGCGCGTAACAGCAGTACCACGTGATGCACGTTATGGGCAGGCACATGCCGAGGACGTTGTGCAGTAGCCAGCCGATGCGTATGGTGTTCGGCTCGAGGCCCATCACTTTCAAGAACTCGTTGGCTCCCGAGCTCTTCTCTTCGGTTACCCACCTGATGGTGTTGAGACTAGTGATGAGAAAACTTATAAACGTCATCAGCTCCATCAGCCAGCGGAAAATCTTTTGATTGAACGTGGTGGTGCTCATCGCTAACTTCTTGTACGGATACGGGCCGATGTTCAGCCGGTAGTTGTTCAGTTCTTTGTTGGCCGCATCCGACACGCTGATTTCGACCAAAGCCTTGTCCACAGCCAGCTGAAGGGCCAGGAAACCCTTGGCGTACGTTTCCTGGTTGTTCATGGGACCCGGCATCTCGGTGGTCGGATACAGCTGCTTGGTGGGCGCCGAGTCCGTGGGTCGGATCGTGTACTCGTACTTAAAGTCACCTTTGTTGGTGTGCTTGGCGAAAACCAGTCCGAAGCCCAACGTGCCGTCTTCGGCTCGGCGTCGGTTGTCGAAGTGATCTCTGAGCATGACGATCATCTCCTCTTCGCTGCCGGTGAATTCGATTCCCTTGTTTAACTGGAGCTTTTCCTCCACCAAGTCCATGATTGCATGCGTCGCTTCCACCGGAGGCGTGTAGACTATGTAAGAATTTCTGGACAAAGGCAACATGGATTCGGGCGTAGGCCCGATGATAGATTCGTTGACGAACGTCGTCGACGAGGACTGAATGTTGGAGCTGTACTTGTGAACGCTAAACAGAAATGCGAACAGCACGATGGGCATCAACAACTCGATCGCGGTGGTCTTCCAGTAACATTTCCTGATTTGGATGCTTTTCCACATTAACGCATTGAATGTGAACGACATGGCGTCTTAGATGTTGGCGATCGAACCTAAAATTCACCATCAACATGTTACAGTCATATCAGGTCTGGAAAGTAATATCTTAGGTATGAACTGTGGACGAAAAAACTTCCAATGCAAAAGGAGCAGGTCAGCCAAATCCTGTGCTTCCAACTCATTCACTCACTTCTTTTTCGGTCTTACTGTACTTCTACACCTCTCTTACTCGATTTACCTTTTCTTTTCTTCGTTCTATATGCCAAAACCATCTCAAAGTTTTCTCTACTATTTCCACTATCTCTTCCTCTAAAATTATTCCAAATTGTCCACCCTACACATATTTATCTCAACATTCTCAGTTTTTACTCATCTCTCTTAATCAGTATCCAACGTACTTTACATCATTGTGGAATTCACACTTTCTTACAAAAATGTATTGTCTGCCAAACTTTAAAATAAAACAAAGTATCACTTTAGTACATCGTTTCTTACCGATCTGGTACTCTGATACTGATTCCCGAACTATTATATTTTAATATTTTGTTTTATTTACATTATGTGTTTAACGACACTAGGAATACTTAAAATCAACATCTTAACGACATAGCGCGGAAGGAATGAAAATATAAACATAACAAATCAACAATAAAGTTACTACGAAACTTATGTGAATAAAATACCAAGTAGATTAGGAAGGCCTATTCCAGGAGAAAAAATGACAACCGATTCATTGTACATTATTTTATTAAACCAATTGTATTTTTGATTGAACTTGTATGGTTTCTTAGACGTCGTTCAAGATCTAAGTCCACAAATACCTAATAATTATGTTCCGAAGAAACACACAACCTGATCTCGTTGACTTTTTATCAATAGACAATGACAAAATAATATCACCGCATAGATCATATTGTATAGTGCATTTTTTTTAAACCTTTAGAACTTTCAAGAGTCTTAGCTATCGAATAGGTGGGCTATGACTATGGTGACCATATATAAAAATCCAAAAAAAAAGTACAATTTAAAACTTAGCTCTTCCTCTATCATAATTGGCGAATGTGTATACTTTTTTACCCGTTTAGCCTATGCCATATCCCATAAGTCATCTTCATCTATTACATTTTTTTTTATCTAAATACTCTATTATTTCTATTTCTATTGTAAACTATAAAAACTAATAATTTGATATTATAAATCCGTTGTAATGTCAACTTATTAGGTGTGCGTTTTATGATGAAAATACTTTGAAACTTAATGCATTGGAAATATTCTAACGTATGATTATTGAAAAGTATAAATATTTAAAGGTAAAAATGCCAAGTATAAAATTTAAATATAACTATAATAGTTTTTGATACACCTTACAGCTTAAAATTTTGTTTGATATCTATGCGCATTCGTTTACATGGTTACAGTCTGTTAGATAATGTTTTTGACACTTAAAAACTTAATGCGACAACCACAGTACTTTGATTGATAACTGATAGACAATAATATGAACAGAATGTTCATTAAAGTGAACTCTTCAACAGGTTGTCAATGTGACACAGTATAAGAATCAGAGAGTTGCAGTTTTAAAAAACTATTATAGAAATCTAAATGAGCAAATAAAATATTATACATTTAAACTAAGAAACTCTGCATCAAAATTACATTATATCTTTTTAAGGTTTTGCTGAATCAAAGTCTGGTTAGTTATCTCAAAATTGAAAAAAAAAATGCGTTTTAAGTTATTTTCTTTGTGTTTTGTACGTTAGAAACATTTTCTAACATTTATTTCAAATACATATGTTTTTTTTGTTTAATGCAGAACTGTTCTCAGAACAAATTCAGACATTTTAAATTTGCATTTATACACAAAACATTTTTATAAAATTCTTAAAATAGTTTAAGGTAAATTTTTTACAACATAGAAGATTATATTCTAAATATTTGTATTTTCCATGGTAAATATAGCGGTTTGCATATTTTCCTAATTTTTCTGTCATGATTTAGGTCACAACCTGTAACTTAACGAGGACTAAACTTACTTGGACTCATCACATCCACTCCACCAAACTGAAACTGAACTACCGCTTGCAAAATACTTAAACGTTTCCTACGCTATAAATCAAAACGATCACTTCATATAAAATATCACTACATACAAAACTCAGTTTGTACACACTCTAAACTCAAACCTCTGTGGACCTCTGATGGAATACAACTGTGGGGGGGGGGAGGGCTCTGCAAAACACTCTAACCTAAACAAACTACAAGTGTCATAAAACAAAATACTTTTGCCTTTTAACAAACGCTCCTCTCTGCGTGTCTAACTATTAACTCTGTACACTCAGACCCACAAATCAAAACTGTCTTCCAAGTTGCCAGACAACTTAACGCCCGTTATTACAGTTGCAAAAGGAAGACGCTGATCTTCTCTCCCCTTTGGTAAGAATAAAAAAACCCATAACAGTGCCGTCAGTGTGCACTCACGCTTTCGTTGTCTATAAATCAAAGTTATTTTTTATCAATATTTCACCTTGGCGAATAGAGAAAATAGAACTATACAAGTCTTGTAACTAGAATAACCCACCAAAACTAGTTGGCACTTAAAGTATTTCGCATTTTTACAAAGGTTTCCCATTCACGACAATTTATTGCCTATCCTTTGCGCCTTAATGAATAGCCATTTCGTTTCCCTGAACCAACTGATACGACTAATTTTGGAGAGGGAAAAAAAAATCAAAAAAAAAATCGCTTAGACCGTAAACCGGATTTATGACGAAGCATTAATCCGTTTACAAGTTGGGGAAATAAGACGTTACACCGAAAGAAAAAAGAAAAATAATTTATTCAGACACTTTTCCTAAATTGTTTGCGATTTCACAAAAGTGTTTCTTTGGATGGATAATTATTTTTTTGCAATAATTTGTCTAAAAACAGTTATTTAAAATATGTTTACTTAAAAACTAATTACATTTTTGTTTTATCATTACTTTGACTTGATTCATTTGAATAATTTTTTAATTCAATAATTTCTGTAATAAATATTTACACATTCTTTTTCGATAAGGTATAATCTTGTTTTTTTGTACATACAAATTACATATTTAAGGAAATATGTTTTTGTAAATGAACATTTAACTTCTATTTTATTATTGGAGATTTTATTTAAGTAATTGGTTCGTTTTTATTATTTTCCAAATTTTGTATATTTTATTAACTAAACTAGTTGAAAATGGATTTTTTTTTTAAACGGTTATTTGGATTTATATATTTAAATGCACATACAATTGTGTTGATTATTTGAGTTTTATGTATGTTTGAAGTATGAATTTTTAATTAAATAAAAATGTATTATTTAAATTCTCCCAAGGTTTTTTATTACACTTGTGTAAACTAAAATAGTTTTATAGTAGTATGTCAGATAAGGTAAATAAAAAAAAACCAGGACTTTTTTTCTCCAAGTATAATAATTTTTTATTTTTTCAAAACTACAATTTTATTTTGTCACAACTACTCGTCTATTAATATTATACCTAAATGACACTATTACATTATATTATTAAGTACAATAATGACGATAATAATTTTTATTATAAGCATTTTATAATATGATTACTACTTTAATAGATAAAAAGACTTAATACTATGACTAACATTTTATGCGGTTCGACCGATTGTTTCGGCTAACTAAATCTTATATAATATAATAAATATTACTAATAATAAGTAAAACTATCAATCTAAATATTATTACACTTTATAAGACTCAGTTGTTTGCGCGACACGATTTAATATAATATAATTTTCATGTTATGCACCACAAAACATTATTTATATCATAAATCATTTAAATATAATATTTCATCGTGGCCACGCAAAACACAATAAATTAAAGCGACTCAAAAAAAAAAAAAAGACAATATAATAATAATTAAAAGGTGTGTAAGGTGAAGTAAAAAAAAAAATACAATGATAATCTTATTTTATAAAATATGGTAACGAAACGTGTAGGATGATTTATTTTTTTAAAACAGTTGTTGTTTTTCTTTTCAGAGCGCACAAAACAAAACCGTTAAACAAAATGAGACTTAAGTGTTACAAAAAAAAAAAATAATAATTATTATAATAAATAAATATAAGACACGACAAAACGCGCATAAATTAAAATAATAATATTATGGTAAACTTTAGCAACACTCCGACCACGTGTTTCATGTTTTAAAAAAAAAAAATAGCATAAATAAATAATATTAAAAAAAAAATAAACATAGCAAAAAGAACTTTGGCAAGATCCAATAAAATAAATACTTAAACGATAATATTATATAAAATAAAAAATACAAGGTAATCCTAGAAAAGCGAATTAATCGTTTGAATTGCTAAGTGAATAATATATTAAAGTAGTATATTATTATATTTCAACTATCTCAAGATTAATTTATTATATATGTATGAATAATAAAATGTCTGCTCTATGTTTAAATATATTATGAATAATAATATTTGATAATAATTAATAAATATTAAAAGACACACAAATCCTGAAATCTAGCAGACTATATTAATTTTATCTAATAAAGCAAAAAAGATTATTTTTTTTTAATATATTTAATCAAAAAGCTTGTTTTGTAAGAAGGTTTTTATGAATTACAAGTGTTTTTTTAAAATTGAAATTGTGCATTATTATTTATTACTATTAATTATGTGCGTTATTATTGAACTAAATATTATTTAAATGCTTGCAAATGTGCTTTATTAAAATTATGTGTTATCATTGAATGATGTACTTTTTAAATGCTTTTTAAAAAAAAAAGCATTCTTATTTAGATTTTTTTAAAATTAAAATTGGTGCTTCATAAATTTTTTATAAGTGCAATAATAAATTGTCATTGTTACACGAACTGATACGAATAAAAATTTATAAAATATATTAATAAATATGATAAAAGTGTTAAATTTAAAAGCACACAAACTCTAAGCTAAATAGTGAGGCTGTGAGGGCAACAGTCGAATTGAAGAATGCACATAATAATTGCACTTAAGACTTGACAAAGTCTATTATTTATTAAAGTATTTGTTTATTTGGAATTGAAAATATCTTGGTTTTTAGTTGTTTTTCAATAGATTTCAGCACTTCGGTTAATCTATATTGAACTATTTTAGTGATTAATGAAAATCTTTAAAGTGATAGTACATCCTGTAAATAGTTTCTGTAAGTTAGCTGCGTCGCTGTTGCACTCAACGCATTGACTTTTAATATTAAAGTTTAATTTTTATATAATTTCTAAAATAGCCTAACATAATACTGTTTTTGATTTAAAGCGGAGATCGTGTAACGTGCGCTGGAAAATGATCTAAACTAACACAATGGGAAACCCCAGCCGTGAGAAATAAGCAAATAGGTGAATATATTTTAATAAGTAAAAAGGGAGGTTTAAAACCCAATTTGATATTCCCAAAAAACGTTTTAACGGATTTGTAATTTGTTTTTGTTTATTAACAAATGATTTATTAATTGAAACTGAAACTATGGCAAATATTTTTTATTTATACTTTTATTAATTATATATATATATTGTTGTGTGTTGTGTTTTTAGCGTTTGTTATATTTATTTATTTAAAGAAAATCGAAATTAGTGTTTGTTTCGCCGTTTTAAATGTGATTTTTTTTTACCGGAAATTGTATTTTATAATTAGGTGTATCAAATTTTTACCCTATCAATAGAGTTTTTTTTTTTTTTTTATGTTTTAAATTACCATTTACGGTATTTTTCGAAAACCCACGTTGTACGTTATTGTAAATGAGGCGAGTCCTTTTTGATATTTTTGTTGTTTTTTTAAGCAAGATGGACAGCTTTTTTTGTCTAACGGACATTTTTTGTTTTAGTTAGCATGACTGACCGAAGAGGATGAATAATTAATATGGTAAATAGTTATTATTATTACTTTTTTTGCTTGTATATTACTGTATGAATACTGTAAGTGTGATATTATTGGAGTATTATATTTTTCTATTGTACAGCTGAGATGTGTGTTGTTAAGTTATTAGTGAACGGATGATATTGGTAAACTAGAACTTTTTTTGTTTAATTTTGATCTTTCTGATGGCCGCCTGATGATGTTGTTGTGCAGGTGTTGATTTAAACGATCAGCATGAACAGAGCACATGAAAGAGCCAATCCGAATAGCTAGAAAAAAATACAGACAATATCAATTTAATAATAGGTATAATTAAAATGGGCACCTAATTACAATATAAAAATCATATTATTACAATAATATATTATACACATACATTTTTTCAACGTTTTATTGACTACTTTAATTTTTGCACATTTTTAATGATTGCCAAGTGAATATTAAATGTAAGATCCATATATATATGCAACGTTTGTGAACGACAAATTTGGCGAGTGAAAAATGTTTTTTTTTTTTTAATGTGAACTTTGACAGCAAGAAGATCAAGACGTGTAATCCTCTTGGCAATCCGTCAGTAACGTTGAGAGAATTATGCAAAACGACCGGCTTAAGCGCGGATAAGTTATAGTGTATAATTTTTTATTTGAATGCATATATTTTTTTTTTTTTCTTAAAACATTTTTACCAAAAAGAGAGACACGGCTATGCCGACTGTTCCCACGGTGTTGGCGTGTTGCTTCATGAAAGTAGTGGTCACGTTCAAGCATCCGGATGTGTAAATCTGTTGGCTGGCTTGGAAATTCAAAGTGCAAGGTTGTTTCTAAAAAAAATCAAAATGCACACTTGAGTATTGTGTTGTTGTTTTTTTGGCACTGACCGCTGTCATGACTGTCATGGCATTCCATCAAATATATTAGGCACACACGATGATATTTGATATTTGGTTATCATTATTATTAGTTCGTGCAAACGGGAACTGGCGAATTCCAGTTGAAATGCCGCCTAGTCATTTCGAAAAAGGAAATTTCAAAAATAAGAATCTAGTTTTAAATGTGAAAAAATAACACCTTTGGTCCTCAGGTTGGTGAAATTCGTATTTAAAGCTTGTAAGCTATTCAAGTATGATTGACGATTAACCGCCAGAATAGTAAATTAAGAAAACCCGATTTAATTGCAAAAACAGTTTTATCGTTTAATTGAGAACAGAATAATTTGTATTTCAAAATCTAACTTTAAGATGGCAATACAATTTTACAAAATATAAAGGTCAGCGGTTTTGCGTTTGAATAAAGAACAAAATTAAGCTCTTAATTTATAGTTCAACTTTTAATTGTAAATAACACTGTTTTTTAATACAAATTGAATTTTTAGGCACGAATAATGTGAATAATCATAAGCAACGGTTAGTCGCATGAATTTGTATTTGCAAAAAATTACATTGTACGGTAGAGAGTAGTAAAAAGATTGTTAAATACATAATAATGTTAAAAAAACCTTACCAAAAATAATTATAACCTTAACTCATTATTAGCCGTTATTAAATGTAATGTATGTGAAACGAAAAAATATACATTTCAACTTTGATCAAGTCCGGGTAAACTAATATTGTGCATTATGAAACGGTCAAGTCTGATTGGGTAAGACATCAAATATATAATTTTTTTTTTTAACATCTTGTCCAAGTCTAACGGATCAAACTATTGCAAGTGTCCCACGTTTTTTTAATTGACAATTTACTTGTCTGGGAAACAGTATTGATTTAGATAATATCTTATCCGTTACCGAAAAATGTGTTAACTCGGCCGTTTTTTTTTCTCAGGACACCCTTATCATATTTTTGGTTTTAGGTACTGCACATTATTATAATTTGGACCTGCTGCCGTTACATAGTGGTCATACAGTCAGGCCATTATTTTTGACATATTATTATTGTTATTAGTGGTACCTTTCCGTTAACTTCGCGGCAGCAGCTGTCAGGGATGTTTCCTCCAATGCGGTGTTGGCGCCAGTCGTCGTAGCCAGTGACGCCGCAGCAGTGCAACTGAAACACAAAGACAATGGGTTTTTTTTTTAAATTGTATTTTCAATAATATAAGTTTATTATTATTGTTATTGTCGTGGCTCTAGGGCCGTCTTACGCCTTCCTGGAGGTCGTCCCAAGCACGGGTGAGCACACGGTCCTCGCCGTAGGATCTAATGGTCCTGAGCATCTCTTGTTCCATGGTGGTTTCCACTCTCTGCCGGAAAACGTAGCACAGTATACCGCCGACCAGCATAACGACAAAGATAATGAAAAGTATAATGAAGTACTAGAAAAAAACAACAATGTACACGTTAAATTTAAATTTAAATTAAAAACACACACACACGCGCGGTCTACCGAATCCAACGAGATAGAACATAATATTATTAAAAGAATACACCTGTTACCTGGTAATTACCAGGTTACCAGGCTATCCTGGCATTTAAATCAGCTTGAACTTGTTTTGTCCATAGATAGATATATATACTAATACTAGATAACCGCCTTCGCGTTATCAGTGAAGCCGACGCCATATGCAATGTAGGCACAACCGGTAAATGAACGTTATCAAACACACTATATAACAACAACGGTTAAAATTAAAAAAAAATTAAGTCGTAAGTGGACACGTTTTTGACGTTTTGTGAACACTTATTGTTCATTTTTGTAGTATTTTATTTCAATCAACTTGCGTTGAGTACTTTGTACAACATAATAAAGCCAAATATTGATAACGTTTATACATCGATTGTGGCTACATTGCACATGCGGCATCGGCTAGTATTAGTAGATGTCTATGGTTTTGTCCTGTAAGTTTTTTTGTCGATAATAAATTAGTAAACAATATAGTTATAATATTCAAATGATAACGTTTGTATTGTTATTATATTTAGTGTGGCTCACCGCCAACAGCATGCATTTCACTTCTTTGGCCGCGCCGACACATCCAAGAAACGACAATAGCGACAGTAGGATCCCGGTGGATATCAATATGTACACTGCGCCGGTAAACAAGTTGGTCCCCAACAGCTCTTTGATGAACGACTTGTCGAACAGCGTGTACAACGAAATGATGCCCAACACGATACCGCCGATCTAACACACAAAAAATGGCAGCAGGTACCATTAAGTACGGGTTATCGTACACAAACCTTAAGTCGAGTCGGTTGTACTCACGAATATTATGAAGTTGGTCACCAACATGCTGTACTTGACCAAAGTGCCGCAAATTTCGTCTTTGGAGCCGTACCCCATCTTGGATCCCTGAAAAAACACAACAAGTCCCGTCGATTAGTATACATCATAAAATAATAATGTCATCTCAAAAGCGCACCCCGGCACAATGGGGTAGTTGGGGTATGGCATAGATTATTATTGGGAGGGTTACTGGACAATCGAAGCTGGGCAAGTTCAGCCTCACCTTTTATAAAGCTCCAAAAATAAAATTGTTATACCTTCTCGGCTTTGGGTTAAGACTAAAATCTGAGGGAAAAAACCATTGCTGAAACTACTGGAATGTGTAGAACTTGGTGAAGATATAAGGCATATTATGCGTCTTTGGAAACGGTGACTTATTGCCAATCTAAAAATCTTGGAAATCGATAAACAAATGTAGCAGAAGACGACAAGGATCCTTTTTTTTGTGTTTATCTTATCTGGTTCGATATTTTTACCACAACTATTGTGATTTCAAGGTGTTCGCCAGCTTGTTCGTCAATACGGTTTCCAATGGGAACCAAATGGTTTCTCGATTAGAGCCCTCGCTCAAGGCCGGGTCAACGGCGACCGTGCTCGTTCGTGCCGAACTACCAGTGCGACATTCCGACGTTCTTCCGCATCCGAGCCGGCAAAACTGCAACAATGTAAATGGGAAAATGTGTTTTTTTCCCCGTTTGAAATATGTCTAAGCGCCTTGACGGTGGCTGGCCGGTTTTGAATTTCTCTGGCACGCTGCAGACCCCGAATATTTCTTGCCTATTCACTAATATGCATCGGAATCTAGAAGATCTAATTATCAGGTCGACCAACCAAGCGAAAACATACTGAATTTTGAAAACCGACCGAGCTCATGCCACCAGCGAGACCTGTTATGACACACGCACAGCCTTGAATCGGATTCTGACCTTTCCACGGCCAACCGTTCACTTTTCCACGTCGTGCGGCGGTCTCATACAGATTGCCGGTCTCCTACAGATCGGTGTGACGACCGGAAATTTAACAAAAAATACTCAACACAAAACGAAAACTCAATCCAATTAACGCCCATGACCTCTGACCGCGCTGCCTTCGGTGTAGTTTTGATTTTAAAACATACAACATATGGCTGGGTCGAGGCGTGCACGAAAACGGCAACCGAATTCACGTGGGATTCCCGCCGGCAACAGGGGTACCCCCATCGTAGTTACCGTCCGCCCGTCCACAAACTATGGCCAGGGTACCTCGGTTGACGGCGGGAATCCCGTCGAAAATCGGTTGCCGTTTTTTTGTATACCTTGGGTTTATAAATTATTTTGTATGCAAGACACGGTTAGTGTCTTTTAACGTTCACTTTTATGCCGAGTAATTCGTTTGTTGTTTAATGTTTGTCAGTCCTTTCAGCCGTGGTATTACACACTTAGATTTAACGTCTCTTGTGGAGTGCTTGTCTGTTGATTGTGTCGAGTACCTACTTATTATCTTTTGTCCCCTTCCCAAGTGTATAATGAACTCGGCGACATCTCTACCGGTCTCTGCCGTTGTTTGTTGCAATAAAAAAGGCATCGTCGAGGAGTGTGGTGATCACGGTTTGATAAAGATTTTAATTATTTTGTCGCTGCAGCAAATTCAACAGATATTGGTCACTCTTATACACGGCCCGTGCACGGTTTGATTGTGGATAGGCAATCGACCTAACTGACCTAGTGCGGGCCACGGAGAGGTATTTAAAATTAATATTGTAATCGTTGATTAGATTTGATGACACATATATTATAATAATCGTCAATCGATGTTAAAACAAAATGATTGATCGTTTAAACGATTGGCCCGACTTCTCGGTGGTAAGAAAACTATCTTCGGGTAAGATGTGCAAACAATCGATTTGTGTATTTGACGGATGACGACCTGATTTCATAATAAATTGAAGTAAGGATTTCCATACACGGACAGCTGTGTACTCTCGCCGAACCTTGACTCAAAATATGTTTCCAATCACCGATACATATGCGAGGCCTTAGTAGTTTTCACATTTGGTTTAGCCGATGAAAGTTTCGATCATTTCGAGCCAATAGAATAATAAACAAAACCAAAAGTAACTCCTACTCCCCAGTGTTGTCAAACTGTTAATATTAAGAATTTGTTTTTTTTTTATCTTGAGGGTTTAGACCTCGAGGCCACCGTTTAATTTGTATCAAGGCTGAACATAAATTCGTTATTAAGTTTAATATGAGTGTAAATGTCACGCCCAATTAAAATAAAAAATATTCGGGGCCTCGATGGTGCAAAAAAAGCATTTGCAATATTTAAATTGTTCTCCCAAAAAAAAAAAAAATTGGACAATACAATAATTATTTATAAGTACATTTTTTCATAACTCAGCGGTTAGCTGTATGATTTTTATCGTTCAGATATGTTGAGGTTTTTCAGTAGAAATACTTAGAACAAGTATAGCGACCAGCCATGTGTCATGAAGCACGTCTAATAAAATCAATATTTTAGAAATTTCATTTGTGTTACCAATTTGGTGTCCGATTTCAAAACATTTTGATGATACAAGTCATTAAAGATCTAAAAAATATTGATTTATTTGTTGTTATTAAAAACTTAAGGAGTACAAAGTTTCTTAATTTTTAGAAAAGGCCGAGATTCGATATGGTAGTGAATAATTTTCATGGGAAATTTATTTTTAAAAAGAACAATTAAAATCCAGGAAAAAATATATTTAAATTTAGAAATCTGCATTTTCTTAACGTTAATTTAAATTGTATTATAAATCAATTTATGCTGTAAAATAATATAAAATCGTTAAATTATATTTTCATTTTAGTTTTTTAAGGGAGTGGGAGGTTAGGTTAGGTTCAAAAAAACATCAAATTTTGTAAAATTATTACTCTCCAAGCTCAGAATTGGACAATGTTTCATTAAAAAGTTTTAGTAAGGTGTACATGTTTTCTTCAACCGCTGCTTATATTATCTTCTGTATATCACAACACTATACAAAGTTTCTCAAATGTGTGTGCTTTCCAGAGGAAATGCAATAAAACTTTGAAGTTTAAACTACATCCGTCGGTATTCGTTCAGCTAAAGTAACTGCCATTACTTAACCAAGTGGGTTTTTGTTTTTTTTTTCATATTATGTTTCATAGAAAAATAAAAAAAAATAAAAATAAGAAAACAAAATATCTAACATTCTTAGAAGCAAAACACAATTTGACAAAAACTTGTGTGGGATCAAAAATAGCACAAGTCCATGTGGTGCTCGTACCATTTTTCCATTGATATATTTATATTTATTTTCTCTCAAGATGGGTACAAGGTTTTTTTTATCGAAGAAAAATATTATTACGAATAAATTAGTGTTTACTTTTAATTTCCAAAATAAATAAAGTTTACTGCGGGTTATAAATGTTATGGAATGGAGCCCAACGATAAATTTCACATACTTATTGTAGTTTTTATTTTTTTCAGAATGTTAACAAATTACATTGTAACGTTAAGATTTTTTTTTTTTTTAATTATATTAAGAGCTTGCGACCCAACAACCGTACGAAAATCCACCGGCCAGACATAATCGTTTTACAGCAGCTGTGCATTGTTGCTTTTTATACATAGCGCTAAATCTCGCTGCTGTTTCAATGGAAATAACTCAATTCGTTTTTTAGAGCTTACCCGCTTAGCCCGTGTATTTTTATTTTTTTTAATATGAAAGCAATTTCACTCGATGGGGACATACTGTGCTGGGCTGGGCTTAACTCTGTCGAACAGCGGGTAATGCGAGCGATTTGTGTAAGCAACAGAAAATAAAAACACAATATTAACATAATTTGTATCATATTTTTGTTGTGCTTTGGTCGGGCTAATGGGTTAGGTCCGCAAACAAGTCTTCAGTTGCATCAGAGTACCACAGATCAGATAAAACCACAAAGTGCACTCTACATTGTAAGCCTACAATAGATTTTCAAACAAAGATTTTCGGTTGGTGTACTCTTAACGCAGAAGGTTCAAATTATGATGCCTAAAAAAAAAGTATTGTACACACCATTACAGTAAACTGATAAAAGATACTTGTTGATGGTGATAACGCGTTACAGGTGATTGATAATAATATTTTTTTGGTCACACTGGCCTGAGAGTATAAAAGTCTTGTTTACATTTTTTGATTTTTTCAGAGTGCACTATCTGGTTTTATCTAATCTATTAAAGTACGTTGTAAAGCCTCCAAGTCCATCCAATGTTGTTGTCGAGCTGGTCAGACGGCTCCTTGTTTTTTTTAACAACTACTGCTAAAAAAAATAATTACACCATCGAATCGAATAGTTTCACAACCGAAAATTACATACTGTATAATATGCGAGATCTAGATCGAAATCAACATATAATATTAATTTATACCGAAAGAATTCCAATAATATACAGGTTGTTCAAAAACATTTACCCATTAAAGTAATATTTCTAAGCTAAGTATTTTAAACATAAAAAGTATAACGATTATAAGTATTAAATCGTTTATCATTAAATATATTAAGGATTTGATTGGCAGATAACTTTGTTTTATCTTGAACAGCCATTTCAATAAGAAATCATTGTTACAAGTAATTATTTGGATAACCCTGTACAAGATAATATACAGTCGACAATACGAGTGAACTGTGGACCGAACCAGTTTCAAAGAGAGCATAGTATTATTATATATTATTATAATATGTATATATATGAGTTGGTAGCAATCGACCAATATTGAAGTTTCATTGAAAAAATAAACCTCATTACACACTCTGAGCGAGAAGGTCAGTATCATTTCAGCGGTAGTCATTAACGATTCGTTTTCGTTGGCAATTTAAAAAATAATAATAATAATATTAATAATTATGCTAACAAATAAATCAAAAAGCGAATAACAGACTGGACGTGTCTTAACAACTTCACACTGGCGTTATTATAATAATATAGTCGTTAATATCTGAAATGGCCGTCTCCGATAAGCCGAACAAAACGTGTCTGGCCTGGCCAATTATAATATTAATGTAATTATTTGTCAGCAAAGCATTATAAAATACATAAAAACAGGGTGGAAGGACGGTAAAAGCCAAGAACTTGGTAAGTAATTATTTAAATGCGGTGAACGTCCAGTAGAAATATGTATGTTACCGTTCAAGTTGCAAAAGTTGATAGCGCTAAAATAGCTTGCCAATACTAAAATAGAGGTCGACCAAGTCACAGAAGATTGTTTCTCTACTAGACTTTTTTATTTATCTACTTAATCTTGATTTCGATCTACAGATGCCAAAGTAACCTAATAATCGTAGGAGGTCAAAATCAAGCTGGACAATAAGGTGTTGGTAAATCGAGATGAACATTTTCAAGTACATTTTTACCATCTCTTAAAAACAAACGTGCCAAACTCACACAAAGAGGGCCGTCGCAGTGTGCCTAGGTAAAAAATTAAGCTGACTTTTGGCTACGCGTTAAACATGTTTTGAAAAACGGTAATAACACATTAATAATAATTTTAAATTAGTCAACAACACTTTGAAGGTCTCTTCTGTGTGTGTGTGTGTGTGTTGTAAAAAAAATGGTAAAAATTAAACGGTCATAACTAATATTGTTTTGTTTGCGATTCGCCACGACGGTTATATGTTCAAGAAACAAAAACCTTTGACCGTCCTCGCCTTAAACGTATGTGATATAATAATATTATATTTTTTTTTCTTTCAAGAAGACCAACAAAACTTAAAATACAAACTGGAAATCGAGTTTGATTTCGAACAGCTGTTGAAACGCTGAAAACATAACCACTCAAAGTATTATTATGGTTTTGTTTTCGAACCGATAAATTCGATTTAAAGTTTTGCACATATATATATATATATATTTAGGGTTCCATGCTGTGTTTGTAGGATTTTCAATTAAATAGATATTCTAGGAAAACAATTATTGATGATATTACGAAATCGCATTTCTGTTTTCCATTTCAATTGAAATAAGTAAAGTTTGAAACTTCATTCTACGTCGGTACCTTCTTTCTTTCTAATATTCTTCATCGTCTCTCAACACTGTTTATAGACAAACAAATAATAATAATTATCAGCTGTCAATGTGTGATGGTGGTCAATGCCATATTTCCACTTCCTTTGGTTACTTTTTTCCACCCCCTCACTTGTTTTGTTTAGATTTATTCGTCTCTTGGATTTTTAAAAATGAATTAATTTGTAGTTGAATATTGTAATTTTTGAGTAACAAATTTCATGTAGGATTAAGTACACAAAAAGTTTATTTTATTTATAATATATATTTTACACAATATTATAAGCCAAGTTAAACGACTAATTTTATGTTTGCCTGTTAGGAATGTAAAACCTTCCAAAAACAATCGGTTAATAGGTTAATCATTTTGTTTCTTATAAGATGTCATAAGTCATAACGCTTTAATGTAAGCATGAGGTCAGGTCACTATTAATATAATAACATGCGTTAATGGGTATTGCACGATCCACCGTACTATTTGGTCCGATTGACCGAATCGTTTTTAAACAGTAATATTGATAATTGCACCAATTATTTTTTATTGTGTCAAGTTCTGTGAAAGCGTTAAATGCCCGTTAAGACGGGTTCAACAGCAGAAAAAAAGTGGTTCAGAACAAAATTTCAAATGGCTAAAAATTTGGTCTGAATTCCATAAGACGAAGAACAAGTCAAAGTCAATAATGCGCAATTTGTTATTATACAGATTGCAATTTCGTATGTAAAAAAAAAAAAACTATAAAACAAAATTTATAATATGCTTTACTTTATACTGTTTGTCCGGCTTAAATGGATCCCATTGGGAGAGAATTATTATTCGGATATGCTTGGGAGGCAGCTATAGTAGTTATTATGACCCTAAAATAAACGATAAGAACAAAATATGGAGGCAATTCCCTTTGTTTGACCATGTATTGACAGTTATTAGATGTTCGTGTCTGCCAAAGACTTAAAACTCTTACCACCCCCTTCTCCCACCCTCGATGGTTAAACCGCCCCCTGCAAAGAATATACGACCTTACCCCATAATCGAATAACGCTGAACGTGCTTGCTGGCGTTAGGAGATAAAACAAAAAACAAAAAGAAACTAATACAAGTTTTCAAGATATACACTTTCCGGAAACATGTTTTGTGCCAAAGGCCTAATGTACTTGCTCTGCTGTAGTACTCATCGGACGTGTCGGTACAAACTTTTTGACGTTTCGATAACAATCTAATTTTCGCTTTCTTTTGGTCGATTCCCATGCGCATACTCTGTGGCCATGTAATTGACTTAAAAACTTTTTTACAATCTCGGTACGTTTCCGCGTCTCAAGATTACTTATAGTGCGATAGTATAGAGAAGATGAGCTAACATATTGTTATAGTTACACTAGAGTTTGTATGCATTTTTTGTGGAATTTATGTGTGTGTGTGTATAAAATAATGTATCTGTGGTTCTGTGTTATCAGCTAAACTTTTAATTGTTCACAAGCAGTGATAACAGTTGTAAACACACGCGATAAGGTTCAAATTCCCACAAAGACGGCGGTTTTCAAGATATCGTTATCATTGATATCAGCTTATCGCGGCACTAGGTATATATTGAACGAATACCACGATTTTATAACCAAGTCTGGTAACTCCATGTTTTTTTCCAATATGGCGGACACCGGCCCGATGAAAACCCAAAAACGCGTCGGCTCATCAATGCAACGCCGGTGGCCGCCATATTGGAAAAATAATACCTATTTTTTCTTGGACGTTTAGACTTTAACCTCTCTGCTTTAGTCATTCCGTTTGCGTCACACATTAAAACCACCGTAGCCGCCACCCCCTGGGATTACCGCGGTTCTGGTACGTGGTTTGCCCGCTAATGGCGGTTGGTTACACACATACTGTGATTTTCGTGTGCGAAATCCGACGAGTCCAATAGCAAAGAATATTATTGGAATTTACAAAAAAAGTCGTACCGCTATAGTATAGGTACAGTACAGGCAGGTACACTATTAACACATTACTACGGTGGACCGTCAAAGACCTTGGCCGCAATAGGTATTACTGTCGGCCGACCGGGTATTATATTGTATCACATAATATTATAACATTATTATGTCGTCGGTACGCGGCTAGAAAGTTGATCGAGCCCCACATGTGCGCACACCTTATAGATCCTCGGGCAATAAAACTCAAATACAATAATGCCCACAACTTACATTATAACGTCGCATTATCATTGTACGGGCGACACGCGTGTACGATCATTACTGTTATATTAAACCGCATAATATTGCGGTTGTGTCTTCAGAATATGATTTGTCTTTGAATTTAAAAAAACAACGCTAACGTTTGTATGTGATGACATGTGGCCTGAGGAGAAAAAAATGGCAATATCAAACATAGTGATGAGAATCCGAAAATCCGGATTTACACAAAATAAACCCTAAGTACATAAGTCCTCCTTGACGGTAAATTTCTTTTGGATTTCGGGCCAACAAATCGAAAATCCTAAATCTATTTATCTTCTCCGTGTTGTGTTTTATTCTTACATTTTTTTATGTGAACGTTATTTTGAAAAATATCCGGATTTTCGAATTCCTATCAATTGGTGATTTTAACATAGATGAATTACATTTTAACCGCATTATTGTGTTCAAACATAGTGTTGAAGAGATTTCCATATAAAAATATATATATAGGTATATTTGAATCATAAAGCTTTACTCTGAGCTTTTCTAAATCTACCTACAGTCTATTTTTCAAACCTAAAGTCCAAAACTATATCCGAAAAAGTGCAATTTAAAAAAGGTTTCCCTCGTTTTAGAGAAAAAAGCTGGAGGTATTTAATTTTTTGGAGGGTTTTCATTGTAAAAGGATAGTAATACAATTATCCCACACAAGTTTTGGAACTGATTCGACGATTGTACAAAGCGTTTGATTATTTTAAGTTGAAAAATGTTTACACTTTTTGGGTGTCTTTCTCTATTTCGAATGGTAAAACGTGAACTTTTTGAATTTTGGCCAAAAAAGTAACTAACGCAAAAAAGTTGTCTCAACAGTTCAAATATTATTTTGGGTCCAGATACGAAATTAACAATTAAAATCACATAAATTTCGGTCCACGTCGAAGTTAAAAAAGTATTGTCGTTTTTTTTTTTAAATGTCATATTTTTGGCATATATTTTTTGTACTTTAACGGGGCTGCCATAAAAAATATGGCCGAAAATGCTTATCAGAAAGAAAAATACGGTTAGTACGACTTTTTCAAACGACCGAAAACGATAAAATATCATAGTTAATAGATTGGTCAATAATATTAATGTTATACAACTCCATCGATTTCAGAAATATGTATTACATTTTATTGGACTTCTGCGTTGAACCGAACCAGAGTAGGCCACATATTCAAACTAGATTGTTATGTTGTCATAATAAAAAAAAGTAAAAAAATTATTTTACCATACTTTAAACGGTGTAATTTTATTTTTATTTCATTTTCAATGCTACCTATGAGATAAGTTGATCGTTTCCTCTTTTTAAAAACAATCAACATACCTATGTCGCATTACTATATATTATGGTGACCTAAGATTTTTTCATTGACAAATATTCTACCGTTGGTCTTGAACTAGATTCCGTACGGACCTTGTGAAATGTTTCACTAGTTATTATGATTATACACTAAACGTTTTATATTAAAAAATAGTATTACATATTATTATGATTAATAAATATCTGTCTGAAAAATATATTTAAAAAAAATAATCACTCTAAGTCGAACCAGTCGACTGAATATTTTTATTTTACTCTCCATAGTTTCTCCTGCGTTTTAATTGCACTGATTAATATTGTCAGGTCCACTGATAACAAGCACTCCACTTTGAGTCTCGCTTTTTATAATAATTTATAGAGCAGAAATTTAATTAATTTTAACGTCCTCCAAACTAAATACACACCTTTATGAATTATTTATAATTTCGAAGAATACATAAATCGTCTTGCTCTCCCTCTAGACACTTTGAAATTGAAAGCAACGAGATCGAGTATAAGTTAACACCCCAGCAAACAACATTGATTTATTATAATTTCAAAGAAATAAGATACACACTGCATTATGCAATATTGTGTAGAATACATTATACTAAGAAGTATCTTTAGACGGATTTAAGATTGAAAAAAATAGCATTTTAATTACCCATTACTTATGCAAGGTAAAAAAGTAGGTAAGCCCAAACATGAAAATTATTATATTGAACATCATATAAATAATACAACATTTGGGAATAGCAGATAGTTGTGAGCCAATAATAAAATATTGTATTTATAGGTGTTTGATTTAAACAAATAGTTTACTTTTATCAATCAGCTTATATTATACATTAGGTATTAGCTTGTACAATTTTAGAGGTTTTTAAGTCATTATTTTCAAGTAATTTGTTTTTTAGCTATAAATTAATAATATTATATTGTAAACATCAAAAGCGACAACGACCAACGCAGTCAAAGCTTGCCTGCTTGGATATTCATAAATCAAAAAATACAAAAGACCGTCGAGCCAGCTCGGAATCTTATTTTCTATCTGGGTATGCCTGTGATATTATAATTTTGACCACCCTCCTTATATTATAGTATTAATCATATCTTTGAAGTCGAACGAACCGCCCTGATCCGACGACACGGTGTAATTTACAATTTAATTTATTTAAATTATCGCGTCTCTTCGATATTTGTATGGTAATGATTATTATGATAATTACAATTTATCATGTGAACATAGTGTACACTAGGACTAACCTAGTCTGACCGGTGCCTGGAGGGGGAGGAGGCGAAGGAGAGGCACATGGAAATATCCCACAGGAAGGAAGTGGCAGTACCCTATTCTTAGTGTAATTTCCCCGAGGGTCCCCGAGGCGGAACCCGGCCAATTTCTCGAGGATGTCCGGTGTCCCTTTGGAAGCCCCTCAGAAATCCTTATCCGGGACTTCTGCAAAGGAGTTCAATCTGACTGTCCATGACTTGCCTGGGCAGTTGTTGTGCAACGTCGGATGGGTTGGGTTAAAACCGAAAAAATTCGCAATGGTTAAAATAATCGAATAAAAATAATTACAGGAAACACAAATTATGGCGGCTATTAAAATTGTTTACATAACATGAATATTATTAATTGCCAATAATCATTACAGCCAGGCCCATAAACGATTCAAGCACACACGTTAGATGCCAAAATTATATTTTATTGCTTTCATAAAAATACACATAGTATTAGTATTGCCTACTTAGTACATTAACGACACCGTGTCTCTCAAATGACTCATCTTCCAGATGACGAGGGATTGTGCGAAATCATCGTTAACCGTTTTATAATATACTTATGTTTACACTAAACGCAACACTTAAGAATGACATAAGAAACGACAGTAGCGTTACTTCCTTAACGTTATTTTGTATATATATATATAAAAAAACAGCATCCAATTTATTAACCTATTATAGCACCACCTAATGGTTTTTTTATTACAATTTTTAAAACGAGGACTAAATGATTGCTGAACAATTATTTATTAGTCATAAAGTTTTGAGTTAAGTTATCCAATGTCATTGTGAACACATTGACTCGAGTCAACAACTATAATGTATATACAAACATTTTTATTCTCCATAAAGTTCAGTGTGGATATTTGTGCAAAACTGTTACATTTTTTTGTCCTTGTAATACCACATTTTATTTACCAAATATATTTATGGTGTTCTTGTTCATAGTCCAAAATTGACATTGACCCTATTTAATATGTATGTTTGTATATAATGAAATTGACTAATTATTATTTAAAAAGTGTTTAAGTTGATATTGAATATAAAGAGTTACGTTACAAATGATAGAAGTCGAGCCTATTAGGAAAAACAAGATTAACTAATTATTATGGATTTTTCCCCCTCTTTTTTTTTTTAAATAACTTTGTTTAAAACTGACAACTTTTCGAATTGTGTGTATTTTAAAAAAGCGTTTTATTTCATGACCAAAATATTATAGCTTGTAAAATGTGGGACTTTGATTTTTGAACCGTACCGCCAATGAATAAGATATCAAAAGCTAGTAAAAAAAAAAAAATATATTTTATTAAACATCTTGTTTTTTTTTTAATTCCCAAGGGTGACGCTTTAATAGAAGACTTAAGGCGCAAACTTTTTACTTTGCCAGGAATATACCACATAATTCTATAAAAATGTCTATCCTACAATATGGTCGTCGTCACTTTTTTGTTTACACTACAAGTGACCCTTCTGCTTTTTGTTTGTTTTGTGCAACAGTCCATTAGACCGCCGCCACTTTGTAATCGCATTATAATAATATGAGCTAAGCTTGATAAGCACAATGTACAAACCTGAGATAACAAAACCGGCCCAAATTCGTTTGGCCGCCCGCGAGAAATAATCGATAGCCGACAACAATGGGCTGTGATCGGTTGGCGACAATTGAGAAATTATACAATATCGCAGCAACGGTGCCGAAGAGTTAAGAAATAATGCAATACACAATAATAAAACACATTATATAGGTACAGAGATATCCAACGCAATTACAAATTAATGAAATACCTACAGCTGCCACGGGTGAGAGCGAAAAGTTTTCAATGCTTTGGCCCGAGGTCTCTTCTAATCTTTCTGGTAGTTGATGAAAAAAAAAATATATGTTCAATTATTATTATTAGCGTTATCGTCGGGTTAAGCAACCCGAAAAAAACACAAGCAAATTAAATTGTCTACGGTGTTTGCACGTTTCTTACTGCTCACTCGGTCGTGAGTAACGCGTGTCGTCACCACAAGACGAAGGTCATAAACGACTTCTGGGTTTTGGTGCAACATTACAAAAGCACAAAGCACGGTATTATTCAATTACCATAAGCTCTACATTCCAAAAACACCGGGACCGCAATTGCATGGGTGCGTCGGCCCTTATTAAGAATTCCACTTGTGCGGTGGCAGCCGACCGCCAAAACATTAAAGGATTTTAAAACGGATTAGATAAAACCAGACGGTGCAATCTCTATAATATATTAAAACAATGTGATTACTGAAAATGTAAACAATCCACAAAACCCTCACCAACTCAAGTGTGCAACACACTGGTTGACAAATGACAATTATTTTCGCGAAGGTACCGAAAGCAAACGGTTTGCTGTTAACCATTTTGGCGATGTTTTGTTTAATAAAATGTTTGCTCTTAAACAGCTAGTAAAAAGCTTTTCAGAGGTTTGTAATGTTTGGTACTTATGATAATGCAATATTATTTTTGTGGTAAACAAACAATCCTTATCAATCTCAACATTATCAGCACAAATCAGTAAACATGTTATCTCTTATAATTTATCTCCAATCTTCATTTTGTCACAGATATATATATATATATATACCTATATATAATAAACTACATTGCAACTGCTAGTAATATGAATTGAAGTCGACGTGCTTCATTTTTCTGGGATTTATGTGTGTATAAAAAATATATTATGTATATAATGTTATTCTGTGCTATCGACTTAACTTATAATTGTTATAAACACATATTTTCATGTGATAAGATTTTGATTACCACAAAGACGGCAGAAAATGGCAACTTCAATTATCTCTATTGGCGGTATGCACACTTAGCAATCTAGTTTGTTATATATATTTGTGTCTTTTGTACAATTGTTTAATCGGTAATTTTCTCTTATCACTTATCAGTTATCTCTAACTAAATGTGAATGTTTAACGTGAAAATGGCGATGTCTAAATTCTTGTATCCAGCCCAAAAACATATCCGTGTTAAACAAAATTCTTTACGGTATATATGAGATATGTATTATAAAAATGATTCAATAAAATATCATTATTAGTAAAATGTTTTGTACGATAATTTCGTTTCTAGAATGTGGTCACACTGAGTTGAGGAGGGTTCTACTGATAACTGTTATCGGTAGAATATGATGGAGTGCACCGTATTCTGGTTGTATCCAATCTGTGATATTATTATAAATAAAGGCAACCCAATTATTAACAACTATAATATCCGTCGGTGAGTTGTTATTCAGTAAAATAATATGTAAATAGAACCACGTCAGTATTAACAAAAAAAAATTACATGTCCAGCAAAAATATATCGGCGTTTTATTTGTCGGACCAATGCAAAATATTTACAATATTAAATAAATATAAAAAAACCACGTTTGACCGGAGAAAATAAATTTGATAATAATGTTATCGGTATTTTTCAGAATTCGCCACCGGATAAGGTTTACCGACCTCTGTCACATTACTTAGGAAAACCCCAATGCATAATTTAATGTATTAACCGACAATGTGCGACGGTCGACACGTTCAAAATTCGACTGCAATAACAATAATAAAACCGAAATCGAAAAAGACCCAACAAATGGGACGGGTAAGTCCACAAATACATACTAAACATAAATCTTGGTCTTCGCCTAATCCCTTGCAAATGGGGCCGACCGTCCAAATCTTTTCTTCGCACAAATCTCATATCCATCGCCATTCCGTACAATGTGTAAATAAAATAAACATATACCGTGTTAGAAAACTTTAGCAACCTTAAAATGTCCTATATATAATATAGTGGACTGCAGTCTATTTAAAATAAACAGAGTCGACCAGTGCATAAATAAAATTACTGATAATTTTAACATGAAAATTAATTTTGTACTCTTGACGTTTTTAATTGGACGTTATCTATGAGAGATTGCACAATAAGATCCTGCACAATACAAAGGGCAGAGAGAGAGAGAGAGAGAAATTAAAAAAATAAATACAAAGAGAATAATATATTATTTAAATATAAGAAATATGCTAACTCTCCCATGTGTACAAACGTTTTTTTGTCAAATGGGCAAATTTCAAGCCAAAGTGAAAATTATTTTACACTCAGAAATTTAGAAAACCGTGCAAGTGGCTTTTGATTCTATTATATCATTTTCGATTTATGGGCCCAAAGAAAAATTGGTACTATAACAATAACTACTTGCAAATGTCAATGAAAATCGGTTGATAATTTATTGTAACGGTTCAACCATAATAATAAGAAAAATATTATACGAGCAAAACGCATTGGCTACTAGAGTATAATTTATGCTAAACCTACACGAGGTATTTCTATAAAATTTAAATTACTATGAATTCCGTTGTAATTAATCCGCTGGGTAGTACATAAATAATTTTAATCCATCATAACTGGTACTATTATCATGTTTTTTTAGAAATATAAATCATGATATAATATATTTTATATACACAAGAACCATCCTGTATAATCTTCTATGTGGACACAGACGTAATAAGCAGCAAGACAATTCAACGTTTGTATACTAGCAAATTGCGAAAATACCTATACATGTACAGGTGTGCACATACAGCTTGGGCCGCAAAAAAAAAAAAACAAGCCCAATGCCATGGCGCCGAATGGTAATGAAAAGTAAAAGTAAAAAAACATTAACATCTTGTCATAAATTCCACGACGCGTTGGCGGACGTTGGACAAGAAAACAAAATAAAATAGTTAAGATTCATCACAGTGTGGCCGAGACACGGTAATACTATGATCCTTTGTGGGCAACAAAAAAACTGGTTAAATGTGTTTGTGATCGAGGGATTATTGTTGGCGATCACCCGGTATATTGGCGGCCATTTAACGTAAGACACTAAATTTAGGGGGGGGGGTGGGATGAGGTAAAATAGAATATCCACAGAAAAAAATAATACTACACTGTTAACGACTTAAAAAATAATTATCAAAACTGTTTATCGCCAATTAGGATTTTTTTTTTTAATAAGTTGTTCTTGCTTAAAAAAAATTAATGAGATATTACTATAATGGTTAGCGTTTAAGTCGATCAAAAGTACAGAAATACAGAGTTTACTATGGTATAAAATATGATGAGAACTTTCATATTATCTTGTAATGCTGCAAAATGTCATTAATTAAAATGACCCCCCCCCCCCCCAAAAAAAAAAGAACCTACAAAATTGTAATTATTCGTTTAGAGAAAAAGAATAATTAGTGTCTTACCTGGATTAATGGATCACCCCGGATTCTGGTGGGAGTAATTATTTTGAAAATAATCCCATGAAACGGAATTTTTCTTTTATTTCTCTATGCTGTTTAGTATTATGTTATAAAAAATGGTACTTTTAAAAATAGAATAATGGACGAACCGGGTAGTCGGTCGACCCTTACTACCACACACTGTCACCATAAGTCGCATAGGTTTTTTTTTAGGTTTTCCACGAATAAAAAAGTTGCCAGCTAGACGTGAACAACGAGCAACGTTAATGATGACTAGGTGTGGATTTTCACCACCACTTTATGCCACCAAAGCATTTCTATTATGGGAATTGCTCGAGTCATCGAATCATTATAAAAAAAAAAAAACTCCTTAGACGTCAAATCATGCTCTTCGATAGAGAAACTTTGGCTGAATAAAATTGACAAAAAAATCATCTGAAAGTCAAACGAGAAAATATTGTCAACGCCGTTTTCGTTGGGTTGATTTTTTCATTTTCCAAAAAAAAAAAAAACGCTTTCCAGTGGGAAATGTGTGTGTGTGTGCAAGACGAAACGAGTGAGCTCATCTTTTATCACATCTAGCCTTGTACGATAAATGTGCCATTTAGAATGTCCGTCCATTGTGGAACGGCCGCTTGAGTAACAACAATGCACGGCAATAATAATAATAATGTTATTATATATGTATATTCTTATTATCGTGTACTATTACAATAATAATAAAAAAAATTGCATAAAACCCGAATAGGTTTTTTAATAAGGATACGCGCTGGAGACGTCACAAGATTATAATAAACATATCTTTTGGCTCATCTTAATAGTATACACCAACGGTTTATAAGAAAATGAAAACATAAAAATAAACACATAATAATCACCGAGATCGTTCCAAGCCCGACAGATCAAACCGACTATTCGAAGGTTAGGTTCTCGACATTCCTGAATATTCAAATAATTATTAAAATATTACATTGATTTGCACAGTCTTACTATTTAATATGTTAACCTCATCATCGTTCAAACAAATTACACATACAACAACTGTTGTGAGTCGACTCAGAAATGCACAGCACTTCAAATATGTACAAACATGATGTTTTGTGGAGAAAGATAGTGGCTGTGATA
The DNA here is from genome assembly GCF_023614345.1 of Adelges cooleyi. Taxonomy (NCBI): domain Eukaryota; kingdom Metazoa; phylum Arthropoda; class Insecta; order Hemiptera; family Adelgidae; genus Adelges; species Adelges cooleyi. The sequence goes on from NW_026095977.1 coordinate 2,097,464, forward strand.
GTCTGACAGATAAATAGCTGCCTACCAAAAAAGAATGCTCATAACTGTATATTAATTATAAGTGTACCTACTATAGTTTAAGTTTTAAATTGAGATTTTGCAACAAAAAAAAAAATCTCCTTAACTCGACGCTCTTTAAAAAGTATTTGGCGTCCTCTAGAATATTTGCTCGCGTACTTAAAATATAAGATTACAACTTCTTTTTGTGTTACCTTCTTTGTTTTAATTAAAACCGTATCGGATAACAAATTGTTTTAAAAGGTCAACAGTAAGTTCTTAAGATGATTATTATTAGCATCTTTTCGGGAAAAATTCAAATTACTTCTAAACTTGTATGGGATATTCTTTAGATGTAGTATTAAATCTTAAGTACTATGCAAGAGTACTTAAATGTATCCCTATTTGAAAATACCTAGGCATGGTCGGCATATAGACTCCGGGTCGAGTTTGTCTACGGCAATATTATTATTATTTTTCCTTGAATGTAATCTGCTAAAGACAACAGCACAAAGGTTTTCTGCGGAAACGTTTCGACCGTTAACAAAGGCATGCGATTTCGTGCCTTTGTGGCTCAGGGCTTAGGGTATGCGCTTGGCCAAACCCAATGCGTATCTAGATAATATACAGCCCATATAATAACACAACAATAAGATAGTGGAAAACATTATTATGACATAATTGGTAAATTCGTTTCGGCCCCCATTTCGGTGGAGTGCACAAAGTAAATTATCGAGACGGACCTAGGCTTTATTTTAAGATGCAATAGGCAACACCGAGTGTGCAGTAGGAAATTTTAAATGTCCAATCATTTTCAATTGAATGTACATAATAAAGACTTGATTTTTATTTTTTCCTCGATACAATGTGCAGAAAACCATTTTATTTTAATTTGTCATTTTTCAGGAAGTTGAATTACTTGCATTGAACATATTTTTTTAAATGGACTTTAAGAGATAACATAATTGTCTAATCACTTATTACGAAGTTGACACTTTTTTTTACAAAACTTCATATTTTGATAATCATTAGTGCAAAGACAAATTAAACTCGAGTTTTTTTGTTTGCAATATATTGCAATATTCGGATTTTCCTAACCGCCAAATTGACAAATTATTAGATTTAAAAATTATTGCTTTTGATAAACATTATACATACGTAGGCATGTACACGTTTTGTAACGGTTATTTTGGTTTTTAACTTGGATTAAAAAAATGAAACCGGATACTTTGTCAATTCAACGGGTTTCTAGATATTTATTTTTGATATCTAGTAATATTTTTTGTCGGGCATGTATTATTTGATTGTCTTTGAAAAAGAAAACCAACTAGATCAATTGTGAACAGATAATTATATTATTTAAAAAACAATTTTTTAACAGTATCTGAGAAATATATAACATTAAAATGATGTTGTTATAATGTTGAAATATTAAAAAATGGGAGGGGGACGAAACTAAAATATATGTGCACCATGTAGTTGGAAAAAATCCTTACAATAAATCCTGGATGGATTCTTTATACAATATTTGTATATCTTTGATATCTCGACCATCACGTGTAGTACAGATAGTGTAAAAATAAATTATACATTCGAGAATATGCTATATGAAAACTCCTGTAGTATGCGGTACCTTGTTTGTTATTTGCTGGAGAATTCCATCTCTCTACTTTTAGCCAAACCCCGGGAAAAAATACCTTTTAAATGCCAAAAGTTTTTATAATCTGTAAAATAAAATGAAACTTTGTTGCAAAAACGGACCAAACCAACAAACATTTAATAATTCTACGCGGCTTTGTGTTTTGGCTAACATACTATTAAAGGAGTTTTGTGAGATATACAACGAGCTTTGTTTTTCAAACTAATTTCGAGCCTTATCGCGTGAACTAAGGTTGTTTTTACTATCGTTAAAATAATGTTATTACAGACATAAGTTCTGTGATAAACACAGTGAACCGCTCAACTAGTTGGCTGCACAGGACGAATAAACAAGAGGAGGGCATAAAACCTTATCTTGTATTTATCTGTGAAACTTAGCAGTTTCGGAGTAAAAGAAAACCTCAACATGATAAATAAATGAAATATTAGAACAGACCATTTTCAGGCAATATTTTATAACCTTGAAGAAATTCTAAAATCCAAAGTACTAAAACTGAGCTTGCTAATGAAAAATTATTTTTATCAAAAACGCCTATGCCAATATTTGGATAAAGTGTGTATCTTAAATTTTGTGAGTTTGATTTGTGAGTTGGACAAAAACGTTACATATCAATAAGAAATTATCTCATTGCTGTGCTAGTATAATATGATACGTTATGAGATAATAGATTTCAATAAATAAAATCGATCAAGATAAAAAACAGATAACTGTTTGAGTAAAATTGATATGATTTTTAGATTAATTTGTAGTAGATACATCTGGCTTACATAAATTTATACATAAATAGGTTTTTATTCACAGCAAAAACAAGATATTATGTCCTTTATATAATTCAGTTTATTTTGGGACAGTTCTTCAAATAGTGTTATCGCAAAGCAATAAAATATGATAAAGCATAATATTAATATGTTATAATGATATATTTTGTGTTCATTAATCATGTAACACTATTTTTTTACAGAATTATATATTGCTGAGTGATTTACCTACCTAACCGTTCAGATATTAGCTGAATTACCAACCAACACCTCCTCTAAGTGTGTGTGTAATATGTGTCAGAGCTGTAATTAGAGAGCGGATTTTTAAATATATATTTATATTTATTTATTAGCTTTATGCAGCTCAACGGGGATAAAAAAATGTGGACGATTTGTCGATCACAGAATATTTTGCATAATTCAGAATATATTGCATAACTGTCAGGAAAAAATCATATTCCTTGTTGGTTTTATTAAATAGTATATTAATTTTTAAAGAGGCTGTTTTAAAAGTTACTACACGTATAAAGTAATTACTAAGTAATTATTAGTGAGCATTAAAAATAGTTAGTTAGTTAACTTAATGTTATTTCTATATTGGTTTTTTTTTTATTAAAAATATTTTGGTATATTTTAATGAGATTGGTTTTTAATATTACAAATGAACATTTTACTATATCTTTCACGAATAAAATTGTTTAGCTTCGATGCGATAACTGAGAAGGCAATGGTTTTATAAATCATGCAATTATAATTTTTTCTTTGTTAAAATTTAATTATTGTTTGTTGTCTCGATTGAATAATAGAACATTTGATATTTTTTTGTTACATAAATACATATAGACAATTTGTTGAAAAAATCGGGGGATGAAAACGTTTTCAAGACAAAATTTACACTATTTGTTTTGACTACCAGTAAAATCGATTAAAATAATTGCTAGTAAGATAGTCTGATTAAAAAATAAATAAAAAGTAAATTCAATCAAGTTATGCCTTTTGTGAGGATATCAAATCAAATTCCTGGAACGATACGTTTGTGTCGTTTCTCTTTATAACAATTTTAATTGAATTTTCTTTTTTTCACAAGTGCAAACTCAATTGAGCAATCAGGATAACATGATATTAATTATTTTAATCACCATTTGTTGTAATATATTTATAACGAATGTTGTAAATTTCGATTCGGTAAAGTTTTAAATGCCTGTATTTAAAAGTAGTGAGGAGCATTATAACACATTAGTTACAATTAATATAAACAATAGTGTTTATTTTGTAGTGAATACATAACCAAACAACAAAACATATTGAATATTGATTTTAATTCTATTTTCGCAAATCTTTTTACAAGTTCATTGTAAAAGTGAATATTGTCTCCTTGTAATTGAATTTTGAAATAACGACCTTTTTGTAAGTGAATAGGTAAAACAGAGTATACAATATTCATTCTGTGTTTTCTATTTTTTCGTTCGTTTTTGTATTCATTGAAGTTGCTTCTCTTTTATAACGTAAGATAACATGACTAAATGTGACTCCATTAAGCAATAATATGTAGGTATGTTTTTAGAATTTAAAGTTTTACACCACTTTTACAATAAACGGTCCATATATATGTATATGATACTCAAGCCTTGTTGACATTAGCATCAGTCCCAGGTAGATACTAATAATCCTGGCCTGTCGTCGACCCAAGTAGATACCAAAGGTATGTTAAAAAATAAAATTGTATTTTAATTTTTCCAAATTAGACAGTTTTTTTTTTTCAAAAAATCAGACATCGTTTTCAGGTTTGAGCGATTTTTACTGTACCAATTTTTGTTTTGTTTTTTTACTCCCCCCTCACCCGTATAGTCAGAGGGTAGTTTGGACTTTACCGTACCTGGTTTTTTTAAAAAATTTTTTTTTTTTTTTTAGGCAGCCGACAGCGGTGCAGAGTTGGACATAAATGCAGGTATAACACAGAGTGTCCTCACAGAGAGCTGGTGGCGATAGGTAGAGGTGTATATTGTCGTATTAACGCACTGCCGAACCGGTTTTCTACGAACGGCGAATTGTCGGATACGCGCTGACGGGCATGGCGCACTGTCAATGACTGACATAGCTATATCGAAGCGTGGCCGCCAGTGCTCCCAGCAACGACACTGCCCGTTCCCCCACTCCCCCCTGGATCAAATTTGGCCGGTATGACATTGTAGAGACCGTATAATAATATTGCTTCGTATAACAACGTCCCGAAGGATGTGTAAAAGTCCAGAAACCGCCAACGATCCCCGACCCCTCGACCATGATTTAAATAGACCAGGTTATTGCGTATCTACACCACCCCCTCTTCCTAACAATATTCAGACGCAAAATAAAAATTAATGGCACCATAACGGGCGGCGTTCTTATTGGTTTAAATTTATTGATCGATAAGCTATTTTTTTATCTTATCGGTTTACAGTGGTTATAAGCCTCGGACAAAATACAAGAAATTCTAGTTTTTAATTTGGATTTTTTATTCGATACGGATCTTATAATTGTCTTTATTTATTCATAATGTAAAATAAAAAATGTATCTGCACAAGAAGAATGAACAAATAAATAAAAGCGTTTATAGTTTAACTAATATTAGTTGTTAATTAATTGTAATTATAATTTTCCGGCTTGTTCGATTAATTTATTCTATTTCTTTTTTTAGTTTTTGTGTGTTTAAAATTTGATTTTGTTTTCATCATGACTAAGTTTCATTCTTTCTTTTCTAGGGGCTCTCATAGGTGGTATTAGTAACTCGTATTAAAATAAATATTTTTTAATTGATAAAATTGTAAAAATACAATTTCTGTTTTCAAATTTGCGCGGGTAAATATCGACCAATGAGAATGCCGCCCGTTACGCTGCCATTTTGTGAAAAAATAATCACATAGAGTGGGGATATGCAATAACCTGGTATATTTTAATCATGCCCTCGACGACCCGTTCTGTTGTACGGGGTAAATAATTACAGGGTCATTTATCGCTGTGTAAAAAATATATAGGTTTGTAAAGTTGTGTTATCAATGTTTTGCACTAAAGTACTGATAATGGAAATCGTTATCATTTTGTTTATCATTGATTAGACCCTGTATGATAATAATATTTACTCCTACAGCTGATACCATTTATTCGATAACCAGTATATTGGTTTAAAATTAAAATATATAGTTGAAATTTTGTCTGGCCGTTTGGTCTAAAATAAAGCGAAATGGCTTTTACTCGTAGGAAAAATTATTTAAATTAAAAATAACACTTCCGAGCTTATACGCAAATTAACCGGTTAATGAATTTGACATGGTCGAAATTTATCAAACCCTCTTTTTTTCTTAAATATTGCCCATACAAAACTCCTTAAAAACAGACCGCACGCAATCCCCCTTGCAAGAAGTAACTTTTTAAAATATTTTCTTTTTGACGCTTTATATTTTGATTCCGCAATTTAAATAACACATTGGGTCGTTGTAATGGGTTTGTTTCAGACCTATTGTACAAAGTTGTATGTGTTAATGGAAATGTTATGTAGGTTCGATTATTACATGAGTTAGTTTAGGCTGTTATTACCCTAACGGTTAATACATGTGTTTACTTAAAAACTGTAACACTTGGGTAGATTATGAGCTTATAACTGCAATCCTTGTTAGTCTTAGGTATAAATGAAATAGCCAATATAGATAAAAAAATGGGTAAAATTCCTACCTTGAGATGATTTTTAATTTAGAAAAATTAAGTGATAACAAAATTTATAGTTATTTTTTGGTGGGAAAAATGTTGTTTATAATTTGTTCACAACAGCTGGTAATTTTGATATCAAAAGTTAAAGAGATATGCCACTGACAGTTATTCCCCCACCTTTCCTTAAACTTTGGTTTTAGCTTAAGGCCAGGATTTGGGTCTTGTCCCCCCCACAGCTCGTCCGACCTTGTCCCAAGTGGATAAACCACCAGCGAGACTTGTAACCGTAGTAATAGTATTAGAGAGTGTAATAGTCCTAAAACTTATTGTGTAGAAATGATTAACACAGGAACCCAAACCCTAAATCAAAGTTTTAACTCTGAGACGAAGGTCACATTCCGATGAACGTTTCCATGCCAAACTGTGGACGATAAGAAGTATTCATTCATTTTATAGCCAATAATAATTGCATGACTGGTGTGTGTAACGAAAGTTCGTTGCATTAATATTATGCTGTAGAAAACGGTTTACTGATGAAATTTGTCTTTTTATCGGTCTACTCTACTGGATGAGCTTATCCATAACACAAAATTAATATTTTCACACTAAAAAGTAGGTACCTTACTTTTTGTGCTATACAAATGAATTACCTAATTTTTTGTAGTTTTTCATAAACTAACGGTGCTAATGACTTACACCAAACGTGTACTAATCGTCAACTCGCAAAAATGTCAGATTTGATTGAAAAAAGATTGAGCAATTAAATAAATATGTCGTTATAAGTTTTTGTAGATTTCGGAGGTCACACAGGTCTATGGGAATTATTATAGCTGAAGGTGATAAAATTACTTTAAAATAAAACGCTTTGATGTGTAATGGTAGAGAATAGAAAGCAATTCATTCATCGACCAAAGCATTGTAATGACATGTGTTTAAAATTTTTTTTTATATTAGAGTGGAAAGTGTTTAGGGTTGGTCGTCTGGCTATAATTTTTAAGGATGGGCTTGAATAGATTATTACAAGACTATTTTTAGTCGAGGAGTTTGTCTCCCCAGAAGTGAATCGAGTCGGTTATGTATACTTGCCATAACGTGTTTTTGTGTATCTTTAATCGTTAACCGGGTCTACCAAAAGGTCTCTATTAGGTCCTATTCTATCATGTCCCTAGTCGACGAGGAAGTTTAACGTTATTATAGTTAAGCGTTATGAAACAAACCCATCTCTTAAAGGTAATAAAAAATATAAAAAACCAGTACAACTTCGGAGAACGTGGAAACATTTGAAAATGAATTTAGCAAAAAACATATTATTATACAATATCGACAAGGCTCGATTGAATAGCAGTACAAAACCAGTTAGACCTTTTAATATTCAAAACAACCCCATTAATAATTGTATACATTTACAACGTATAAGTAAAATTAGATATTCAATAAGCGTTTCTCTGTGGCAAATAAATTCCTCAAGACGGTCGTCTCGGCCATTGAAAAGCAAAAAAAGTTTTTAATTGTTTCCATTGGATTAGCACTGGCTTTGAAACACCGACGTGTTTCGCCCATAAAGTTTATAGAAATGTTCGGAGGCGTTTAATCGACATTTTCAATTCAAAAGCTAAGCAATAATAATACAATAGTAACGCGTTGCGGTTAAATTCAATTTTATTGTTACTGTCATAATCCGGCTAGGTTAGGCGCAGATTTATGAGTGTACCTACCTATTTTACGGTCAAACTTTAGTCATTACAATACACAACGTCCGGGCCAGCTGTATGTACAAACGCTGGCAAATGCAATGTATTAATAATAATTATTGACCACATTATTATTATTACATGTACATTCTAGACGTTGTACAGAACAATAATTCGAGGGCACAGCTGTGCATTGCACGGCATAGAGCAAGTCTACCGTAATTACCATAAATGTCCAACAACTCATAATATAATGTATAATGTTTTATGTTATCAAGTGAGTCACATTTCTAGCGTGTCAGTGTTGTTACCTGTTCTTTTTCTAAATAAAAAAACCAATAGTTGATGGTAATTTTTTGAGAAACGACTCTTAACCAGTAGGTACTACTTTTATAGCATTTGCCAGAGTTGTTTGTACTAGAAAATTAGCGCAATGCAGTGCATTCACTCAATAACCTGAATTTAACTGCATTTACCGGCCAGCCATTAATGATAACAATCATAGAATCAATCGGTCATCAAGTCAATTACACGAGATGAAAATATACTGTTCTGTACGTCGCTAAAAATCATTTAATCGCAGTGAATGTTTTATTTTTATAATTAAAAATATACAGTTAAATGATTATCATTTTTTTTCTGTTTGTATGTATATACATATTAACATAATTTTGAATCGAACGATTGCTATAATAAGAGAGTCTTACAAGTTGGATTATTTTGGTCTTGGCGAATATTGTTCGAATCTATTTTTTTTTCTGTACAGCTTTCTTGCTGTACTTGCAGCTTTAAAATTAGTATAATTTAATTTGAAATAACTTTTCGTAATTGTCGATAATTATGTTAATATGAGAAGTTATTTTTATTTATCTTGTTTTTTATGGTAATAACAGAAAAAGTTCAAAAAAATATATATGATGCAACACCACCTATCTCAATTACCATTCAATTCAATTATAACCGTGTTATCAATTATTCGATTATAGCGTTATCAAAAATCTGTGCCCGACAGTGTGACCAACCTGATTTGGCCAAAAAAAAAATAAGATATGAGGAGTTGCATCTTAAGCGACGTTATTTATCCATTAAAACTTAAACCGGTCCAATGGCGAAAAATCATAATAACTGTATTTATGGCTTGATAAAGTTTTAATAAATTATAAATATTAAATAATATTCCGAATTTAATTGTGATTTTACTGTTTTTAAATAAACCTTTTAGATTTGCGTTTTTTTTTTGAAAACTCGTTTACATTTTTTTGTTTATTCAACACATTTTTTCCCGCGATTTTACATTTCGAATTTCACTGTCGACATTATTATTAATTTTCAAATTGTATAAGTATTCAATTCCATTTCGACTCGGATAACTTTATTGGACGTTCGCCGAATCCGAAACAAGCGAAGAATTGGGTTAGGAATAGCAACATATTGTTCTGTGAACTTGTCACAAGAAAAACGCTATTACGTTGGTTGTTATATAATTTGACAAAATGTATTTTCCCATTTTCAATTCGCGGTACTGCGTAACGTCTATTTTATTAAGGAGTAAAGTATAGGCAAATCCTGGGCACGGGTGTATTTTGTTTTGCGGCAATACAATTTTTGGTTCTGGGAAATATTTTGCGCTAAAAAAGTCTCAAGTAGTTACTTTGACTGTTTCGTGTATTGAAATTGGTTTTTACCGTTCTGGGTAAAAATTGCATTGTCGAGAGTGGTTTTTATTGAATAACTTTCAATAGTCAAATTATGTAAGCTGCATAATATTATATTGGTTTTTGTTTTATATGTTTTATTTCGTGTTTAACACAAACAATAACTACATTTTGTTATGCAATAGTGAAGTGCTGGTGACAGCAGTGTGCTACTCAATCTAACATATTTCTTGTATTTTTAAAAAAGTAATTTTCGCAGAAAACGGAAAGCCCTGATAAAACCCTACTTATTATTGTATGCATTACTACGTTCCTGCGGGCTACAGTAAAATAAATACTATGTATTTCTTAGCGACAAGCTAAACCTGCCCCAGCCACTTCGACGAATCGTTTACATTGCATCTTCAATTATCCACTCACATTTTGAGCTTTGAGCTTATTCGAGCCTTGGGGGTTTGATGTAAAACGTGATCAACCGGTAAACAAACACCGGTTTACATATAAAAAATATAGAACATTTAAACGGAAAACCTCAGACAAATGTGAGATATTCAAATAGAATACAATTTTAAAAACGGTTCAAATGAAGATACGTTAAAAGCTGACTACAATGATGAAATGACACTCAATACATGCAATAATGTAAAATTTGCCGTTGAATAAATAGTCAAAACCACAGTCAGCACAGTCTAAGAACATGCATAGAAGTACAGTGAGAAGTTAGCAAAGTTGGGTCAAGGAAATTGATCAATTTGAAAGTGACAGGATTTCTTTTTTTTGTTATAAATAAATACATTCGTTCATAAGTACTTAAAATATATACATCTACAAGTAACCTTCAGTCAATTTTCAGCTAAAAATGCGCCTTGAAATTAAAAAACTTACATTTTTTTGGGGGGAAAGGCTTAACAACATTTTAGGGTTAAAGCAGATTTTGCATAGAGGAATGCAAAAGCTGAATGAAAACTTAAAAAAAATGGTTAAATTTTTTGAAATTTGGTACACTTAAAAGTTGAATACAACAATGTAATATTGATAATGTTTCAAATTTTAAAGTTACATTACACGAGACCTATCTGCAGCCTTCTAAAGTTCAGTTCTAAAATCTTAAAAACTGAAAGGTTAAAATAAAATTCATAGGTGAGATATAATACAAATAAAATTGGAGTTTGATTATTATTATTAGACAAGGACATGTGTAATTCATGCTTGTGTTAAAAACGTCGACTCCAACCGACCAGTTATAGCAAATTGAGTTGATTATAAATTGGAAAACCGAAATTTTTTTTTTTTAAGGTTTTTTCCTGGATTTGACACAGTGAACCTAACCAATGCCTCCTAAATCGAATACCTTCACAACTAAACTAGGGTTAGCCCCATTATTCAAATCCGCTTTGTGTTTCTAACAAATGAATGTTCGTACATATTATTGAAATCCGAAAGTTTGTGCAGCCCCCAAAAGTGTTAAACTAAAATGTTTATTATTCCAACCGGCAGACTAAGGGTAGATCGTACTTGGAAACGGGGAGACCGCCGTTGAGAGCATCCAGAGTAAAAACAGCTGTGCGGCAAACTAATTTCCCGAGGTCCACATTATACTGGTATGGACAAACCTAACCTAACCCGAGATAATTAAACGGGTAAGTCCATTACGAACGGCTGTCCAAACATGTTGGCAACAAATAAAAATTAAAGCGAAAAATGTGCCCAACAGTGAAATGGTTCTAAATGAAAATGTCTCTGGGCAAAATGTACCTACTGTCAAGAATAACGGCCTGGACATGGAACGTTACACAAGTTCAACACAAACCCGTTTAAAGTCTAATAAATTACAAGTTTTTAGTCAGACTAAAAGCAAAACGGTCGCATTAAAACGGCTATACGGTTTTTCATTAATAAAATATATTTTTTAAAGTTTAAAAAAAAAAACGGTTAATGTGTTTGTACAGTGGTTTTGACAATGAATTTTAATCGACTTGATTCAGAACTGATTTTTGAACTATTAATTGGTTATCATTTTTTTGTTTTACCTGATAGAAAATAATATGTAAATTAACAGAATATAAACTACTAGAGATCAAAATATGTTATAGTGCTAAACATAATTAAGGAACATACTATATGTTTGTGCATTATTTTGTCTCGAAAAACTTTGATATTTCTTCAAATTTTTTTATTTTTTTACAATAATATATAGTCAAAACCAATTCAAGACGTTTCATTTATTATTCACGACACGTTTAAAAAAGTATAGAAGTCTTGTATTTTTGTTTTTTAATCTATTATTCAAACACTACTAATAAACTTGCTGTTAACAGGTACATAAGTGGTCGGTGAAAGTATAATATTTTTTTGGAATTTTAATAGGTTTAAAAAATTGTTTAAATAATTGTTTCAACGGTAATAATAATAGTATATAATTGGCAACTGAACTCGACTGATATGTGTTAAAAATTCTAACATGTAGTTTTTATCAATTGTGTTTTATATTATTTAAAAACTATTAATACTGTGCATGTTATATTATTTTATATGTCAGTAACAACGTGTTTAAATGTTGGTTTTTTAATTACCTATTTAAATACCGTTATCAGTGGTTATTTATGGATTTTTAATTGCATATATTAACGATTATAAAATAGTTTGTGTTTATTAAATCAAATTATATTTATACCAAAATGGCTATTGTACCCTCGCAAGGTGTACCTATTTAAAACTATTTTCTTGTGGACAGGACTTGGGTAAAGTTTATGTCGTGCAACATTGACTGTACACACACATTCGGCCAACAACATTTTACAGGTAGGTTATTGTTTTTATTTGTTTAAGCCGCTATTTTTAATCCAATGCGTGCTAACACGAAATATATAGTGGTCCGTTTTCTACGCATTCGATTACGGGGCGTTTATTTATGAAACCGATTTGAAAAAAATGCATAGATGGAACAACAACAAAAAAAAAAAACACCAACAGCCAGCGAAAGGGCCCGAAAATAAATTACCGCCTGCCTAACCTATAAGACCTTAGCGGTGACAATGGAAAGAGCAAAACACATATTGGTTTTTGCGTTGATGTGTTTCTCTTCTGTATAGGTATACTATATATATATATATTATTAAAAATGTACACAAAGCACACAAAACGTGGGCGCAAAACGTCCAACTGGAAATAGAAATACTACAAACACAATGCACAAAACATAGTCTTCGACTTAAGCAAAATCGAAAACCACTGTTCGTCGTCGTCGTCGCCCGACCAAAAAAGCCTTTTATCCACATGAGTTCCAAATAATAATTAGATTTACCCTTAGAATACACACACACAGTCCTTTCCAGAAAACCGCCCGTTGCAGTCAGGTCCACAAAACAATCCAAGACAATCTCTTGGTGTAACAATAATAATATTGCCTACAAACGAGACAGAGTTGGATATTTTTCGAAAAAAATTTCATTAAAAAAATGTATATTTAAAAAAAAAAAAATTTAATTTATACACCAAAAGGGTGAAACTGCGCTAAAAAGTTTTAGTCAGCCCGACACGGGCTTGCTGAAATTACAACAAAAAAGATTACATTGTATACTCACATTAGCAACACAAAGACAAAACAAAAACATTTTTCCTGTGACTAAAGCATATAATTGCATATTTGGACATTTTAAAATGCATATTTTAATACATTTATGGTCATTTCCATCCCAGCTCTAGTCACGACTAAATACTGTCTGAAGTGCTCACATTTTTCTTTAGTCATAGTTAGACAGCGAATATATTTTTTTTTTTGAGTTTTTATAATATAAAATCAAGTCTTTAATAATATGTTCGTTATATATTTTGTAATCAGAATTTTTTCGCACACAATTAATTCGTTTTCTTCATCGAAGAAGGGTAACTGTAGCTAGAAGGGGGAGCTTGTTAAAAACAATCTTATATTTCAATTTTAATCAGAGCAAAGTAATAACCAACTTGCGTGGCGAAATTTGATTACTTTTTGTTATTTTTTTTTTTTATGAATAAAAAACAAGTCGTTGCCATTTGGCTCAGAGATGAAAAATGGAAAAATGATATCGTTGACCTATGGTGTCGAAAACCCTTTGTTTTAAGTACGTACTCACGTGCTTGGCCACCAAAGTAAAAAGCGACTTATCTGAAGGATTAAACCCTGTGTTATACGAGCTAAGATGGCGGAAAACGTTTTTAGAGCGTTCCCAGTAAGAAAGGGACCCGGGTCAATAAACAAAGTGGATAAATGTTATTAAGAAAAAGGCGCTGGGGTTGAAAGAAATGGAGCGGACACCACTTGTGTGGGATATGAGCCATAAAAGAGGACATCCGACCAACGTCTAAACTTTTACATTAAAGCCATTGCCCGTTTATACTTTTTTTTTTTTTTTTTGACTCCATAAAGGCACAATAAGCCCTTGGAGAATAATTCCCATTGCCATTCACACAACGGTCACCTTTAGTAATCTGAATAAAAAATTCTCAACAATGTATAGCTGTTGGTATGTTAATATATCTAGGAAAACAAAATTATTTGTCACAGTTCACTCGTATCCACGGTTTAATTATCTTGAGAATTAATTAAAATGTAACAGTTTAGCTCTCATAATTTCAATTAAAAAAAATAATGTATATTCATCATACAAATAATATGCATAACCATACAAAAAAAAAACGAAACAATTAACACAAATGATCAATTTGGTTCAGCAAAAAATATGTTTATCAAATTGAATATTTTTAGTAATTCGCTTGTAACGTTTTTCAAATTTCTTTTCTTTTCTTATTACATGTGTTTTTCTATTAATTAGGACATTTTTGGAAAACACAAAACTGCATTGTTTTTAGTGCATTATTATTGTACTGTGGAAATTAACAAATCGGTTTAAATATTTATCTTGGCCCGATTATTGGAATTTTAAAATAACTATGCTCGAGTACCTTAACTCACAACGACTACATTACTATAAAACCATTAAATTTTCAGTTAAGCATCAGAGTACATTATATTTGTAAAATATTAAATAAATTATCACTGTACCTACCACACGATTCGAAACAAGAACCAAATTGCATCAATTTTTTAATCGTTTTACATTTTAAGTTTTAAAAAATACAGTTTTATGTTATACATAACAAGCGTTTGTACTCATAAAAATGTGTTAAACTCTTCAACTAATTTTAATGATGAATGTTAAACGATTATTATCGATTTGATTCAGAACTGATCTTTGGATTATTAATATTAAAATTATTATAAAGTCGAATATTAAAATACCAAAATGTATTAATATTTAAATTTAACGTTTAATTTTTATATATTTTATTTAATCGGTTATAACTTTTTTTTTACATGAATGAATATATGTAAATTATAATTTAATCTAGAAAAAACTTGAGCAAAACTTGTGGTTATATTTTATAGCTATAGTTTAAGTATATCAATATAAAGTACCTATACAATAATAGCTGTACGTCCAGTCCTTTAGTCCAAAAAATAAAACAGATAATAACAAAGTAGCTAAATAAAGAAAAACCGATCATCTTATCTATGGAAAAGGATTAATATTCGGGCTTCGGTACAAGTTTGTGCTTGTAAAAAAATAAAAATAATAAAACCAAATTGCTTCCCTTCGGCTGTGTAGGCTCCAATATATAAACTAGTCACGGGGAAACCAACATTATCAATATATATGTAAATTGTGCGGGGGTGGGGGTTATGGTCATGGATATAATAGCTGTGATAATACCATAAAGCATACATGCAAAAGCAAACACACATTAGGTTACTGTACCAGAATTTTGCGGCAAATATTTACAATATAATATATATATATATATATTTATTGCCTACAAACACACACACACACACTGTGTTTACTCACATTTGATGTCTTGCTCGTCCCATCGCTGTCCGAAGATCCCCCAGAGTCGTCGGTTGCACTTGAATCGGTTCCGCTTTCCACCTTAGCCGGGTTGTTGGCCCGTTTGTCCCTTTCTTTTGCGCTCATAGCGCGATGCTACCCTCACGCGCGGTCTTAAGACAGCGGCTTAAGTCTGGAAAAAAAAAATACCCCCCAATAAAAACGGCGTGTAGTTTGTAACAATGAAAAGTAGTAAGTTTACACACAAAAAAAAAAAAACAACCCCCAAACGCAGGTACACGACAACGGATGTGCCTACAACAACGGTGTTTGTGAGATTTTCCTTTGCAAAAAAAAAAATATATATATATATATATCTGTAAAAAACCAAACGGATTTAAGTGGCTTGAACGGCTAAAGTCGGATGAAATGGGAGGGAAAAAATAACAATCATAATAATAATATTATGCAAATGCATTTTATACTGTAATGATTCGTATACGGTGGAATTATAAAGCGACTCGGACCACTCGGAGTGCGGTTTCTCTTAATATAATATTATATTATAAACATAAGATTGTCAACAATTATGCCGTGCCTCGGTCCTTGAAAAATATCAATTATACATGATAATTTGAAGATGAACAACATGATTTAATGTTATTACAATACACAGCTGATGGAAATAAGAATGCCACAACACAAAAAATAACCGATTTACGAGGAAACTCAATTTCAAGATCGAAACTGCTCTCAAAATGATTGGTTTTAAAGCTTAATTTTAATATTTTGCAATTATTTGTGCTCGTTGTTTTGTTAAACAAAATAGAAATTGAAATCCTCCCAAAGATAGGTACGCCGGCAAATAAAGCCATTTTTTTTTTTATCAAACTTTCGCCACAACTCGGTGAAAAATAACTCTAAAAGTTTTATTACTAGAAAAACTCAATATGTTTTTACATTGAAATTAGACAGGCATCCTCGAAACGGTTACTGGATAAACTGTTGCCAAATATTGCCTATCCATTGCGCCTTAATAAAGAGCGCTTTCCGTTCCCCATGACAAAAAAAAACCCCTCAAATTTTGTGTTGTGTACCAGTCTTGCATAATAATATATTCAATTGCTGTGTGGCGCAGAAATAATATGAATAATGTGATTACAATGCACAATCAGTCGCGCTTATATAGCTGACAATACAGTGTTATTGTCGAGCTATAGAGACACGATTCTCCCACCGGATATATACCGGATATATTTAATAATGGCAACAATACACTATCATAATAATATTCTTCCGGCACGTTCCGCCATGGAAAACCCGCCAATCAGAGAGTGTGTGATTTCGGTTTTACCGCAATGCGACTTTTGGATTCCGCGAAAATTCGTGGAGTTTCAAAAAAACACACCACACCGAAAAGGCTAAGTACACCGCCGATGTAGATAGGGTTTTTTTTTTTTTTTTGATTGGTTCCAAATGCAATTTATTTGGACATTTAAATTTACGCACGTAACGCCGATGGAAAAATATAGGTATAAAGTAAAAAACCAAAACCTCGACCACTAATTATGCCCTGCGGCGAAACATACATGTTTTATTGACTCGAGGTTAATCATTTTTTTTTTTTTTTGTAGCATTTTTACCAGCAGGTCGCAATAATGAAGTAACCGAAAAGACGAGCTGCAGTGTGACCAGAATCATGGAATTACATAATATTGCTTATCAGTTATAATATCATCCATTGTTATAAAACGGTGATAACAGTTATAAACATGTGATAAGGTTCTAATTCCCACAAAGAATGTGAAATTTGTTTTAGGAACGCCCAACACTATGATAAAACGGTATCGCTGCACAAAATATGAAACCAGTTTCGGATTAGCCGTGAAAGGTCCTATACAATTCATATTGTGTTTTAATTCTTTTACCAAACCTAATCGGAATGTGCTACTAATAATTGTTCATCTTAGCAAATATCTGTCATAACCTTTTTTTTTTTTTTATAAATAACTAATTCCCTAGCATATCATTATCCTACGATTGCTGATATATATATATATATATATACTTTGGAGTTTATCATGTAATAATTAAAGGTCGGATGTACATTGTAATTAATCATGGTACTCTGAACTTGCCAGATTTTTTAACGTCCAAACAGATAATTGTCTTTTTTTTTTAATGTTTCTCGGTTATGACTTGTGGCATGGGTCTAATCTAATTAACTCGGTTCCGTGGAAAGTCGAGAAGACGAGACGGTTAATAAGTTGGACACGAATAAAAAATAATTTGATCCCAGCCAAAAAGGAGCGTGTAACCGAGTAAAAGAAAATTAAAAGAGGATGGTCCAGAACCCGGGTAACAACGCACGAATTGGTTTTGTGGAATTAAATTTTCTCCGGCTCTGGCCGAGATCATTGTCCGAAAGTGTGACCGTGAAACTTTGTAATCGCGAAGACAGTAAGTACACAGAGCCCATTTGTTGTGCCGGTATTCTTATTAAATTTTGTTTTTCTCTGTGCGCCTCCTTGTGTTGCTACCCCGCTAATTACAACAAAACCCAATTCGGTCGGCTAATTAAATCACGACGTCCTACTACGACCTTTGTTGGAAACGCACTATACCGACGACGCCCTGGAGGATACAATAATAATAATATCTAATTGACAATATGACTTTTCATCGGGGTCGGGTTAGGGTATTTAGAACTATTGTTCGGCGACCTTAACCGCTAGCCATAACCCAACTACTTATGTATATATAAAATGAACCCTCCCCTCTGACCTAATCGATTATGAAAATATACTTTTGAACCCCCCCCCCCCACGGTGGGTTATTTTGGTGAATTCTTAATAGGCGTGTTATTTTTTAATTAAAAAAAAAGGTCGCACTCAAGAGGACAACGCCTTTCACGGTTCATAGACAGCCCGTTATTGGTTTTTGACACGTTCCATATCGCACAATACACATCAGCCATTCAACACAACATTATTATGACGCATTACTTAAGTATATTATTATTATATAGTGCAACGGCTGTGCTGTCGTCAAACGTGCAATTTGTGCGATACCAATCATAATGCATACATTTCCACTGTGCAATTAACTTTATCGGCAATCTTGTAATAAAAAATTTTAAAAAGCAACCACGTTTGGTGCAGAGTGGGGTTGAGGATGTCACAGACCTCCTTCGGGTGTTTTTTATTAACACTAAAGTGATGTCTAAAGTCATTTAAAAAAAAAAAACGCTTCGATGCGAATATCCAGTTAGAGTTATGATGTTTGAAATCGCTTTAAATTTTTTTTTTGAGGACGGGGGGGGGGTGGGAGGGTTTCTTAGTAGAAATACATTTGACTAGATAATTTCGCGTCCCAAAACTTTGGCCAAAAAGTGAAATAAACAAGAGTAAACCTACCGGCACTACTACTCGGCAGTTAGTTTATATGAATAAATTGAAAAGCTGATTAATATTATCTTATAGCTGTGTGCGCATATAATGTAATAATAAATTCTCAATGACTTACACTCGGCTGGGGGAAGGGCATCACTTCCAGGCGAAAGCGCGCTTTATTTGAGATAATAAACCAAAAAGGTAGCGCATCATAACGCTTTGAGTATACCATAGGCAATAAATACCTACTACAGCATTCCCCCCATCCTTCCCATTATGTGTAATCCCGACGCAACACGAAATTAATGAACGACATTGGGAAATAAATCGTGGCAGTAATATATTATTATTATTATTATATTGTACATAAGGGGAATAATATCTACGAAAAGGGGGGGGGGGTTAAACCAATTAGTGGCCTGCAGCAGCAGAAGCAGGTGTCTGCGCATTGTAAGTGTGGGGTCTACTGGTGTGTAGCTTTTGATTGCTTTTCACATTACATGCTTTTCGACAAGATTGGCTGAGTATGCTGTTTTTAACTAGAGTGTTATCGCAATCGACTGGCAAAAGCCCGAAGCTCTCATACAGCTTGCCGCAGCCGACTTGTCAAAGAGAGAAATCAGACGCCAAAACGCTAAAGGAATACCTACTGTCATAGGTGTGTATAAAGATTTAGTACACCGTCGAGTTTCAAAAAAATAAGTGAAATAATAAAAGCCGTTCAGAGATACCACTTGTGTATTCAAATTGCCCGCGGGCACAGGAGACGACCGTGCAACAGCACTGCATTTTCCTAAACCAATTATTCAGATTCAGCCCTGGGATAACTGATAACCGTTGTGCCCGTTGGCCCTTTGAACACATATAAAGTAGAGGTGGTAGAGGTCCAGAGGGAATTTTAAAGCGGTAATTTTCGTACAGAACATTGGAACAAAACCGAAATTGTCAAGCCTTGTATTTACATACATAGCAGTGAAAAATATCGAAGAAATGTATTTTATTATATTCTCGCCGACAATAAAATATGTATATGAAAATATAATATGCACGCGCATTCAACAAAATATACCTTTCAATTTAAAACACTGTGTTCTGATGAATATTTCATAAAGTCGATATTGTCTCATTTATTTGGATGATATTTTTTATCAGTAGTGTACATATTATATAACTACAAGTTGTAAAGTCCAAACAGCAATCAAGTGGCGGTGGTAAGTAGGCAACTAACGGGCAGTTAGTCTTAACTTATGAAATATGCAAATTATATATATATATATTTTTTTAATAACAAAATTTCTTGAAACAATTTTTTCTATAAAATTTAATAAAAGGCTTTATTATTGTTAATAATTTAACATTCTCCGTTACCCCTGTGTTAAATTCGCCGGAAAACCCGTTCTACTGGAATTAGCGTTATGAGTGTTTAAAACTTTTTGACTTTTCTCTATAGCAAAATAACGCTGCGTTCGTTGATTAAGTACACAACAATAATAATATTATTGCAAGTCAGACCGGCGTTCCAAAAGCCCGCAGTCACAGCTTTTTAGATTCTGTACCGAAAAATACATTAAAAAACGATAATAACTATTATTCTAACAATTGCGCTGTGTATACAAAAAAACGATTAATAATTGCAAAACGGCGTTTAATAATTTATGCGCTATAAACACAAACCGGAATTAGCAATTATTAATAATGTTCGGAGGGGGGAGGGGGGCAGCCAAGGCAATGGGGTTCGTGGCATAGTGAGGGGGATGTAGAAATCATTATAGTAAAATATAGGATTGTAGGAATTATTGTGATGTTGAAATTGATGAAATAATTCTCAAGAAAAAACGCTTCGATGCGAATCCGTGGAAATCTTAAATATCGACAAAAAATCGTTCAATGTTTATATATTGCCCAGTTACCGGTTGGGTTAGGTGTGATTTTTAAGAAAATCTGCATGATGTTTTAGCTCTCTACTTCTACTTTTATAGTCTGAATTTTTGACCTCGAGTCCTAAGACTACTCTGAAATAAATAAAAGGATGCCATCCCACCTTTTGTGAGAAAAGGTTTATGATATTTTTCCGGTGTGTCAATGTACAACGGTAGTGGCCATTGTACCTGTATGAATAATGTTCCATTCAAGTTTGGAAAATATAATTCCACTATTTTTTGAAAAGTTATGGCACTCGGTAATTTTAAGTGGAAAAATATGTAAATTTTCGGGTACTTTGTATGATTCCAAAATGCGAAACGGTCAAGTTTTTACATTTTCCGCCACAATAAAGTACTGTTCAGGTACGATTTCCGATCTTTTGACTTTCTACATCCGGTCGTGACACAAAATTACAATAAAAACGCATCATTGTACAAACAATAACCTTTGAGATCCGCATCGAAGCTAATAGATGAGCCAATTAATTATCAATAACCCGAAAGAACCGGAAGGGGTGGAAACTATTTTTTTTTATTTCACTTTTTTAGTAATTGTAGTTTTAGGGCTTAAGGTCTGAAAATTAGACCGAAGGTGGGTTCAAAGTTCTAACATTATGTCGGCTATGTCTGAACATTATTTTAATTTTCAAGTAAAGCAGGTGCCTGAAAAAAAATTACATTAAACCGACGATTACGGTTCATGGGTAACGACGGCAACAAATTTATGTAAACAAACGGTCAACCCTAATCGTATCCACACCTTAAATACTAAAACAACAATTTTTTGATTCTTCTTGTAAATGAGCCGACCTAAAATGGTAAAACGTAGGTACTTACATAGTCCTACAGTCTTTTCTTGTCCAAATGTATGTTTAATTAATCTATTTATGTTATTAATGTACCTGTCATGTTATCATTTGCCGTCATTAGTTAACTTCCTTTGTATTTAAAAGCCGTTACGAAGTAAATATATATATATATCTGTGGCTTGGGTCTAAAAGGGCCAATGTCAATTTTGGGCATAAACGAGTTAGTCCGCTAAATGCAAAAATTAAAACATCCTTTATCTTATTATACTGTGATAAAAACGACACTCTGAGGCCAAAAAATGAATTACTTATGAAGAGTTTGATAAAAGATTCTAAAAACGAAGTTACAAAAGTGAGATTGACCCCCTTTTAGATCCAAGCCACAGATTTATATATATATATATATATGTGTTATTTTTATATAAGTATATAATGTATCAAATACATAACTAAATAGAATTACAATTTTTTTTGTATTTCTGCCATCTACAGTGGTCGTAGTGGGAGGAGGGGAGGTACGTTAAACTTCTTTTAGTTAGTGTTTTTCATTCCCCCACTCGTTTTGTTTGAAATTATCCAACCGTCTGAGATTTAATAAAAATTAATGGTTAATACAAGTACACGACTAGTACAAGTAAAAACACATCCGTTTAATTTTTTTTTTTTATAAAAACACAGATTTACGAATTAACCAGATTACCCCCACTTATTTCGGTCCACTTCGACCGTCTACTGATTCAAACCGAACCGTAAGGGTGCCCCGTCCCAATACAACCCCCCTAAGTACACCGTCCCCCCGTACTGGCTTTAAAAAAAAAAAAAAAAATACCTTTGCATAACGTTATAGTTTAATTATTGGTTTCAGCTTCCTTGCTGCCGATGGGTGAGAGGGTGTTTTTTTTTTATTGTCATTTAAATTATTTTTTTTATTTTTTTATTTGTTAACGTTGTATAACTCAACCGGTGTACTACACTTCTTATTATTATTACTATTGTGTTTATATATATATATTATATATACTTACCCGTACGTTGAGGGCGTTGAGTGGTGTGTGTCTGCTCTTTGATTTGCGCTGTAGGTGTCCTCTGGCAGGGCTGAAGAACGAATGGACTTAACCCGCCCGGACGACGGTCCGGTGGCTAAGGGTTTTCGGCGGCGAGTAGTGTTGTGTTTGCGGCGTTCGGTGGCCCGACAACCGCGGGTCTCGCCGTCGCCGCCAACGCGCCTGACCACCGCCTCCCGGTTGCCCCCCAGCCGTGCCCGGTCAAATAATACACATTATTATATTGTTGCATTATGCAAACTAATAATATACAACATTATAATAACATAAATATATATATATATATATGTATAAAATACCATATAGCACACCCGAAAGAGTTCTTTGCCCCTGCGAGACTTTGTGTTGTACCTAGCTACCTACCTACCTATCTACTTAACTATCGTCGAGGGTTTCTCTTTAGGTTATAATGATAATCACGAGTAGTCAGGTTGCCGATATACCTACGGCTACTATTATTAGTATTAATTATATAGCACTTAACTATATATCCAGTCGGAAAATCGCCATTTATAGGTATTATAATATTGTCTAAACGGTTTGCTGTGGACAACCGACAAAATTTCAGATTTTCAAAACAAATTTATAAGTAGGTACATGTTTTTACAGTTGGGTGTAACAGCAGTCACTTTAAAACCCATGCGAAACAATAGGGAAAACTACTTTTTAAATTATTATTACCAAAAAAACCGTTCGGTAGTAGTAAAAAAATCTATATACAAGGTGATCCATGTCTATATTTTTATAAAGTCATAGCGAACGAACGGATTGATAAAAAATATTAAAAATTCAAACGCTAACTTTTTTAACATTTTTTGACTACATATTTATGGAATTAAACGCATATGTTCTTATTTGAAAAAAAAAACAAGTCCATACTTCTTTTAAATGCAAGGGATTAACGTATAAATATCATATCATTGAAAAATTTTGTAAAATAATGTGTAAGAAAAAAAACATTTTCAAAATAATCATATTTTCCGAATAAATGAGTGTAAGACACACCAGACGGATCAACCGGTATAACTACTAATATAATATGTTTTTCAATGTATAGTTAATACAGATATTCATAAATGTTAATATATATATATATATAATACACATATATTATGATTCACATCTAATCTAAAATTTTGCTATATCCTAATTTGTATTAAACACTGAATAATTGTAAGTAGAAATGTTTATTATACACTTCTAAATGATTGTACTTAAACATATTCGATATTAAGAAAATATTTGCTTTGGCTAGCCACCGTACAATTTTTTGTAAACCCATTTTCTTCTATTTTCCTTATAAATTATCACTTTTGATTTTTCTACACACATTCATAATGCTCACATTTTACAAGATATTTATAATACGATTAAACAAAAAAATATAAAAATTAACAGTTTATCTTCAAAAATTTTCCCAGTACACATATTGTCACAATGTTTGCCACGAATAAATCATTACAGAAGTTTTGGAAGCAAAATAAATTATTTATATAAATTGTTTAAAAAGCCTATTACTCAACCCTTTAAGCACCCATTCAATATATACAGGTTAAATTATAGTATAACTTGAAATAATATTGCGGTTTTGTAGTTTTCTATTTTGAAAAATAATTACCATCTATGATAGATCAAAATTATTTATGTACCAGTAATTTGTTTACAGAAATATCTAATATAGCTTTATCATGGTTTACTAGTAACCATTACGATTTTGTTCATATAATGTGTTTTTTTTTTTTTTAATAGCCTTTATTGGGAAATATGAAGGCTCAATATAATATGTTAATAAGTGTTTCAACTATACCGTTGAATCGTTATAATAATAATATTATTATTAACTGATTTGTAGTCGAAATTTTGTCAGGCTTTTTGGTCTAAGACTTCAAAAAAAAAAAAACAGACTGCTTACAATCCCATTAAGGTATCCTATTTTCACACGATAAGCGAGTAAAAAAATATTCTGTTAGTACAGACAAGTGTTTTTTTAAATATTATTTGTAATAATTTATTGTAACCGCTTGATAGGAAAATGAGTGTTCAAAACAAGACAAAAGTAAAATTAGAAAAGCTAGTACAGTGGTAACAACATAGAGTGGTGACGAGAAGGGGTGGGGGGGGGAGCACAGGTTTATAAGAATTATTACAAGTTGAAAAAAATATAAATTTACGAGGTTTTTTTTGGAGTTATAAAATCAAGACGTATCGTTTTGTGTGTACACAAATTTCTCACAATCTATAACGTTTTAAAATGAAACGACTTTGGTTAAAGTTATAAAGAAAAAAAACCACCGAACTTACATATAAAAAATGAACACGTATGGCCTGCATACAAATATTGAAAAAAAATTGCTACCTACTTCTAAGCTCAAATTTCGAACGAATTCGCCTTTTTTTTAAAATGTATATAGCGCCAAAATGTACAAGCTAAAAAAACAAAACCATACAAATTTTAAATATTTCGTAAGAATTCAAACGACCAACTGAAAAAAATGTACTCTCTTTAGGCATTACAAATTCTATTTTGGCTTCAATGTGTTTGATCCGTAATTTAAACACACATAAATGTACAATACATACTTACGTATTACACTTGTTGGTGTATACAACTTTTATACTTAAATTTTTATACAACTTTAATTTTTTAAATAGGTTTTTTATATTATGTATCCATAATTTGTATAACATGATTCCCATACTATTTATTTTATATTTGCTATTAAATGACTAAGTATTTTTTTTTTTAACCGTATTTTTCTAATAATTGATTGTTATAAGCAATCGTATTTTACAAAATAATATTCTTGGAATCAGTATTTATTGAACATAATAATAATAATATTGTATATAAATTTTACAATACAAAATATGATTTTCTATAAAATATCATAGCAATAATGTCGTACTCTAAACAGCTTAAAAGATAAAATATATATATATATATATCTTAAAACATTATGTAAAATACGTTAAATACGTCTTACAGTAGGTACGTCTAATAAAATACGATTTATGAAAACATTTTAAAATTTTAGTACGCTTAGTAATAATAAGGAATGAATAAAATTATATTTCTAATCCAAAAGAATGTTGAAATAAATTAAACTAAGATAGTGTAGAACGGCTAAGAAGGCGAGAATACGGATATACACCTATAAAATTCAAAAGCACATTATAATCGAATAGCATGAAACGTTTTAATTCTTTTAAATAGTTTTCGAAATCATTGATGATTTTTATTATCATATCGTCGGTTAAAAATTGGTCTTCGTCAACGTTGAAACTGAGCCGTTTGATTTCATTTGAACTGGCCCCGTTTAAATCGTTTAGCATCCCGTTGGCCTTTGTCCGCAATTTTGCTGAAATGTCATTAATGTGTTCGACGTTACTAGTTTTTCCGGACTTGAGTTCTGATGAAATAACTACAAGAAAATCATCTTGGTACGCCGTTAATTTCAATGCTTCGAGGACGACGTTAATGATACGGTCTTTTATATGTGTTAGCACCTTTACGTCAAGCTTGAATAATTGTTGTTTATAGACATGCAGTACAACCGCCAGATAACAATAAATTCTGGCATCGATAATCTTGACCAACAAGAGTTGGTGGTCATAGCGTTCGTATGGATCGTATATCCAAGTGCGATTTTTCACAAATTCTTTGGTAATAAGCACCTCGAGCTCAAATCGTTGTTTCACTTCACTCCAATCGGCTTTGACTTCTTTAATTTTTCTAAACAATATTTGATTGTCTTTCCAAAATGGTTTGAGATATAAAAAATCTATCATAGCCAAAGTACGGCTTTTGAAAAGATCTCCATTGTACAAGATAAAATGATGTAGATTGTAGAGCATATCATCGGATGTTGTCTTATTTTTCGAAATGAAATCAGATTCAGTCGCAGTCGGCGGAAGGTATTTATCAACCACACAATTTTCGATGACATTTGAAACACCGGTTAGCAGGTGGTCGTCTTCGAATGGGTTTTTTTTGGATATAAGGTTTATGATCACCGTATTGACTGAAGGCGAAGATTTTCAAAAAAACTATCCAAGGCCAATTTCCACTCCCGAAATTTGACCTTATTAAAATTTGTAGTAAAGTGTTGGCTTCCTTTTCAATACGTTTTACAGTACTCTGGCTATGAATGAATATAATATGTTCTTTGCTTTGAAGCTCATCAACTAATTTTTTCATAGTTAATATATTATATTTTGTAAAAACACAAAAACTACATTGTACGTCTTTAATCTTTGTCTCAAATTTACCCAGAGACTCGATTTTTAATTTTATATCTTTATCTTCCTTACAAGGTTCTGACAGAATAAACTCTTCAGAATTTTGTAAATTAATTGGAAGATCTTTGAATGTTTTTATTTGCATTACGGCATATACATGCGACGCAGTATATAGCGGAAAATATAGTGTAGGAGTAACCTAAAAAAGAAAATATGTAACAAAAAGTAACTATAAAAAGAAGTAACTTGACTAACATATTGAAGCATTGATATTATTTGTTTTAAAAAAAAATATAATTTCAGTATGAAGCAGCTGTTAAATATATTACATTTTGATTATATATTGACCGTAAAGCAGTAGTATGACTACAAATTAATAGAATCATCTCATTTGTACAAACAAATATTGATAGTTTTATTTGTATTTTAATAAAATAACATAGTATATATATATATATATATATATTGTAGCTTTTTTATTGTTATACAAAATGTTAGCATTATTTTTTATATTTTACAGCTACTATCAACTGTAAATTATGAGATTGAAATTATTTCAGAGAAAAATCATAGTTAAGAATATATGCTTACATAAATTAATTAAAAACTATGCATGTATATTGTATATATATATATATATATATATATCCCCATCAAAATCCCTATAAGTGAAAGAAGGCCAAGTTCCAGACCCCTTCCCAAAAATGTCAGCCTATCAAAGTAGTGATATATGCATTGTGGCCAAGTCAGCTATTTTTTTAATTCATATGCACACTTAACTTCTACTTTTATGCTCTTTTATTTGTATTGTTTATTTACGCAAGTAATAATTTTTATATTGTACAGCTGTTATCTACCCCAAATTATGTTATTATAAAAAATGTTAGTATTATTTTTTATAATGTACAGCTACTATCAACCGTAAATTATGAGATTGAAATTATTTCAGAGAAAAATTACAGTTAAAAAATAAATGCTTACCATGCTGTTACCTGCTGACTCGATTATTTTTATATTCGACGTTATAGTAAAAAAACACAAAACAAATGCACAACTGTTGGCAATCATTGTTATTTTTTTATAATACTTTTAATAAAACTACAATAGAACCCAAGTCTTTTATATGATATGGTGTGACTAATACTAAACTATTATACTAGCAAGACGTTAAACGGTAGCTAAAGTTGTTATTGCACTAAATTATTGTAAAAAGGCATAAGTAAAAATTTTTTTTTTCGATTTCACTCAACAACACGCTCTGTTTGTACAAACGCTTTACCGAAATTTTCTTTTTATTTTATTACACAGCAACTTGAAATATGAAAATTTTGTTTAAAATATACATTTTTTACAGCAATTATACATAAAGCGTATTTTTTAGAGCTCTGCGAACATATTTTTTTAGTATAATATTTATATAATCTACAATTTTTCTGTTATACACTTTTTACTATGGTTTAACGTTATTGTATGGGACTAGTCGATCGTGTAAATATATTTCAAGCAATCTATTATTGTCTCTAATTATTTGAATGATATCTTTTTTTGTTTATGCCTACCTAAACAGGTTGAGATGAAAAAACATGTTATAAATTGCTAACAAGGGTGCTGTGATATGAAATATTGAAAAAAATACGATAGAGAAACGATTTACTGTAACAACTTGTTTTAAGTTACATAAAAAAATGTAGGTTACAAATTTTACAATTTGCAAATATTATTTTCACCATAGGCTTATAATTTTTTATGTGTGCATTGTCAGCCATCGCAGATGTGTTGCAAAAAAAAATAAAAAAGACCATCGCCAAAAGTATAGTTTACTAACCGTCAACTAACGTCAGCGATTGTTCGACTGCGTTTATAAAAATGTTTACTATTTTTCACAATTATTGTGAAAAGAATAAAAATATCAATTTTCATTAGAAATCGCCCTAAATTCTCGGCAAAATGGTCTTTACTAAAAAAGTTAATTATTTGTATATGTTACCATTTAAGTTTAAAAAGTAGGCCTTCAATGGACTATGTAGACCCTAAGAATAGATATTATACGGTATTTTGCTATATTCGATTTCTTTTACTACTTTTTGCGCATCGATGAAAAAAACCAAAATAATAAACCGTCACAAAGCAAACACTTTGTATTAATACACGTGTACCTTTTCGTTTTCTCTTGAGATAATCGCATCTCTATGTTTTTATAATAATTGGAAAAACTTAATTGACACTGGTGACAATTGACCCTCCTTCGCCGCCGTTGACTCAAACTCAATTTGTGTGCGTAGTACATTGGTCGGTTGATGGAAAATGAATGTGTAAAAAAATTGTGTTCACTAAGTGGGATTAAAACTGCAACAATACAGTGTTAGAAAGTCGACTACGCGTTACCGACTCAGTGACTGCCGCAATGGCAATCATGAACTTAAATTTTACTTAAGCAACGTCCGTACTTTAAAAATTAATCTTTTTTTTTTATGCATTGCGATAAATGTACAATTGCATGTCATATTTGTCAGTATGACAAAAATACATACCAGTTGTACAGATGTTTAAAGGATATTTGTCAACTGGTCACTAGAATTAATTTTAATAGTCATTAACCGTACAGCTACGTGCTGTTTATATTAAGGCCCCTGGATACCGACCATTTTTAAGGAGTTTTGTATAGGCAATATTTAAGAAAAAAGTGGTTTTATTAAATTTTGACCATGTTAATTAGTTTACCGGTTAATTTATATGAGCTTCATGGAATTATTTTTAATTTAAATAATTTTGTCTATGAGTAAAAGCCGTTTTATTTAATATAATAGTACATTTTTTGTCCATCGCACAGGCTGAACCAGTGATCCGATAAGTAATCTGAAAACAGATTTAAATTTGTCAAGAAGTTCACTTGAGATCGGTCAGCATACTTTTTTGATATCTTATTCCTATTACGCATAAAACACGTTTGAACATTTTATAAAATTTAAAATTTTAAAATCAAATTTGGAAAGGGTTAAATTTAAAAACTGTAAAAAGTGCTCTGACCGATCTCAAGTAAACTTCATGACAAATTCATCTCTGTTTTTAGATTGCTTTTCGAATCAATGGTTCGGCCTGTGCGATGGACAAAAAATGATGTGTTTTGGCTGAAAAAAACGGTCGGTATCCAGGGGCCTTAATACTAAGTACTAACGAGTAACACATATGGTTTTACGTTAATTTTAAATATATTGGCGTTTAATTCCATTGGAAAGTGGTATTCTAAAACTAAACAATGTTTATCTTTAAAGTTGTTTTGAAAAACATAATACTATATATGAGAAAATTTCGGCATACGTTTTGATTATGGTGAATCACATTTAAACTTTTTGGAATAAAGAAGTTTGATTTATTTACTTAAAAAATGGTAAAATGCTTAATGGCAAGTGAACTACATAAAATTATTTTAAACTATTATAAATATAACAATATTTTGTTTTCTGTGTATTAGGTAAAGACACAGATAATTAATCTTTTTCACACTTTTCCCGATACAACAATAAAGTTAGCTTGCAACTTGTTATAATTGGCGACAAGTAATTTTGAAAGCGTTTGTTTGATATACGATGTTGAATGATATGAATCTATACATAAAACCTACATCATTGTGAAAACTGAGAAAATAAGAGGTAAAATACAATGACGTATTTAAATACTTAAGTTGTAATGTTATAACCTTAATATTAATAAATATTTTTTTTTTTTAAGTGTCAGAGGCACCTACTCTAGTCAGTGTTATCCGAATCTGATCGGACACCTTCAAACAATATAAATTTTTATTTTTCCTTTTGAATGGTAATTTTAGAATTAGTAGACATACTTAAAATTGACTGTGCTCATTATTAGGCATACTTAAATATAATTACTATTACACAATACTTATAATATAATTTTTTCAGCAGGTACATAAATAAATACAAAACACTAGTTTAATACTTGTTAAAAATGATAACAGAGGATAAGTCTTGGATAGCAGCTAATTACATTAGCTCTACATCAATAAATAAATGCTATAAAAAAAAATTGAATTTAATAAAATATTTCAATCTCATAATTTGACGACTATAAAAATGTTTATTATATCTATGCAGTACGTACTTATTTAATTATTAATTAAATTTGAATATTTTAAATTTGGTGTGTTTTAGTATGTTTAGGATTACATGGAAGTAGGTTCTATAAACCCAGTATCAACTATAAACGCAGGTATATGGAAGTATATTTTATCTGTAAGACGTTATTCTTTATCTATGATTATTATTATATTTTATTTGGTACTTATCATCATTGTTATTTTGTTATAACTTGTTGTCAAACTACCGACAATAATCTAATAACAAATAAAAATAATGGCTTAAGCGTCAAGTGTGTAAAATATCAAAATGTACAAAAGCACCTATTATTAGCTGCGTTAGTAAAATTGTCAACAATTCTTTAGCAAGTTAATATTTTTAAAATTTAACTTCAAAACATATGAATTTATACAATATTGATTATATTTATTCAAAAAAAAAAAATAGGGGTTGCCATTTGAAAATCAAAAGTTGTTGTTGAGGAAGGGGGGAGATACAAAAGTAGTATGTAATCAGTTAGTATTTTTTACACAAACAAATTATTAAATATTTTTTTGTGTAAAAATCTAAGTAGTTTTTGTAGTAAATTAACGTAGGGCACTATAAGAATCACCCTGTCTATGTATAAAATACCATATAGCACACTCGAAAGAGTTCTTTGTCCCCTGCGACTTTGTGTTGTACCTAACTAACTGTATACCTACCTACATACCTACTTAACTACCGTCGAGCACAGGATATAAGAATTATTACAAGTTCAAAAAAATTAATGAGGTTTTTTTCGATTTCAAGACGTATCGTTTTGTGTGTACACAAGTTTCTCATAATCTAGAACGTTTTAAAATGAAACGACTTCGGTTAAAATTATAAAGAAAAAAAACCGCCGAATTTACATATAAAAAATGAACACGTATGACCTGCATACAAATATTGAAAAAAAATTGCTACATACTTTTAAGCTCAAATTTCGACCGAATTCGCCTTTTTTTAAAAATGTATACAGCGCCAAAATGTACAAGCTAAAAAAACAAAATCATACAAATTTTAAATATTTCGTTAGAATTTAAACGACTAACTGAAAAAAATGTACTCTCTTTCGGCATTACAAATTCTATTTTGGCTTCAATGTGTTTTATCCGTAATTTAAACACACATAATGTACAATACATACTTACGTATTACACTTGTTGGTGTATACAACTTTTATATTTAAATTTTTATACAACTTTAATTTTTTAAATAGGTTTTTTATATTATGTATCCATAATTTGTATAACATGATTTCCATACTATTTATTTTATATTTGCTATTAAATGTCTAAGTATTTTTTTTTTAACCGTATTTATACGGTATAAGCAATCGTATTTTACAAAATAATATTCTTGGAATCAGTATTTATTAAACAAAAAAATAATATAAATGTATACAAATTTTACAATACAAAATATGACTTTCTATAAAATATCATATCTATAATGTCGTACTCTTAACAGCTTAAATGATAAAAAAAAAATATATAGATAAATATATCTTAAAACATTATGTAAAATACGTTAAATACGTCTTACAGTAGGTACGTCTAATAAAATATACTTTAAAAAAACATTTTAAAATTTTAGTATGCTTAGTAATAACAAGGAATGAACATAATTATGTTTCTAATCCAAAAGAATGTTGAAATCAATTAAACTAATACAGTCTAGAACGGCTTAGAAGGCGAGAATACGGATATACACCTATAAAATTCAAAAACACTTTATAATCGAACGGCAAAGAACGTGTAAATTCGTTTAAATAGTCTTCGAAATCGTTAATGATTTTTATAATCATATCGTTGGTAGACAGTTGGTTTTCGTCAACGTTGAAACTGAGCAGATCGATTTCATTTGAACTGGCACCGTTTAAATCATTTAACATCCCGTTGGCTTTTGTCCGCAATCTTGTTGAAATGTCATTAATGTGATCGACGTTACTAGTTTTTCCTGACTTGAGTTCTGATGAAATAACTACAAGAAAATCATCTTGGTACGCCGTTAATTTCAATGCTTCGAGGACGACGTTATTAATACGGTCTTTGATGCGTGTAAGCCCCTTTACGTCGAGCATGAATAATTGTTGTTCATAGACATGCAACACAAGCGCAAGATAACAATAAATTCTGGCATTGACAATTTTGACCAACATGTCTTGATGATCGAGGCGTGCGTATGGTTGGATATCCAATCGCGATTATCCAAAAACTCTTTAGTAATTTCCATCTCGAGCTCAAATTGTTGTTTAACTTCGCTCCAATCGACTTTGACTTCTTCAATTTCTTTGAACAGTAATTGATTGTCGTTCCAAAACGGTTTGAGGTATACAAATTCAATCATTTCCAAAACACGGCCTTTGAAAACGTCTTCATTTAATACAAAATCATGTAGATAGTGGAACATATCATCGTATGTTCTCATATTTTTCGAAATGAAATCAGATTCAGTCACAGTCGGAGGAAGGTATTTATCAGCCACACAATTTTCGATGACATTTGAAACACCGGTGAACAGTTGGTCGTCTTCGAATGGGTTTTCTCCGAAAAAAGGTATATTGTCAGCGAATTGACTAAAAGCAAAGGTTTTAAAAAAAATTGTCCAAGGCCATTTTCGACTCTCGAAATTTGATCTTATTAAAATTTGTAGTATAGTGTTGGCTTCCTTTTCGAGACGTTTTACAGTTCTCCGGTCATTATGAATGAAACGTTCTCCGCTTTTAACCTTACCAACTATTTTTTTCATAGTTAATATGTTAAATTGTGCAATAACCCAAAAACTACATTGGACATCTTGAATTTTGTTCTCAAATTTAACCAGAGATTCGATTTTAAATTGTATATCTTCATCATTGGCACAAGATTTAAACAGAATATCCTTTTCTTTAGTTTGAAAAATAATTGGAACTTCTTTGAATGTTTTTAAGTGATTTATGGTATGTACATACAACTCATTATATAGCGGAAAATATAATATAGGAGAGACCTAAAAAAGATAATATGTTACAAAAAGAACTATAAAAATCAACCAAACAATAAAGTTTACAAAAAAAAAGAAACTTGACCAAAATATCAAAATATAATATAATTTCAGTATGAAGCAGCTGTTAAATATATTAAAATTTGATTCTATTGTATGCAAGGCAATATTATGACTAAATATTTTTTGTAATTTAACAAAATAACATAGTATATAATATATTATATATATTGTAGCTTTTTTAATTTTTATAAAAAATGTTAACGTAAGTAATAATTTTTATATTGTACAGTTGCTTTCAACCGCATACTATGAGATTGAAATTATTTCAGAGAGAAATTATTATTAAAAATATATGATTACCTTACTATTGCCTGCTGACTCGATTGTTTTTATATTTGATGTTATAGCAAAACAACACAAAATAAATGCACAAATGTTGGCAATCATTGTTGTTTTTAATATATTTAATTAAACTATTATGGTATCCAAGTCTTTCATATGGTATGGTGTGACTAATACTAAACTATTATACTGGCAAGACGTTAAACGGTAGCTAAATATGTTTTTGCGTTAAATTATTGTAAAAATACATTAGTAAATAATTGTATTTTTGGACTCTATTCGACAACACTTGTTCATACAAAACACATTTTGAGCGATTTTTTTTTTATATATACGTTTTTTTCCTTTTAGTATGCCATAACATGTAAATATGGAAATTTTGTTTTAAATTTAAAATTGTAACAGCAGAATATTATAATATAGCTTATTTTTTAGAGCTCTGCGACCATATTTTTTAGTATAATTTATATATTCTAAATCATTGTTAAAACAAAATATTCGTATTAAACATAAAACAAATTGATTTATGTATGTAAATAGCGAAAAATAATGATCAAAATTAAATACCAGTTGACAGCGGGTGGGCCGGCTAAGGGGAGGCGCTTAGTGGATACGAAGCGATTGAATAAGATTAAATTATTAAAAACTTATTTTTGAAATTTGTTTTTTCAATAGAAAGACATTTTTATATAAATATTAGTTAATTTAGTTTATCTAGGCCTTCATGATACCATTGCAAATTGTTATTACTAGAGTATTATTTTAAAGTTTATTTTAGTTTTGAGTTTTCTCGTATTTCTATAAGAACCACAACATTACCCAAAAATACTTCCAAGAATTCAAGAACCCTTTTTTGCTTTTATTTAAAAACAATCAGTTCAATGATTTAAGAAAAATGTAATACTTACCGTCTGTCTAACTAGTACTCGCTCTGTGGCGGACCTAGAACTTTTAATGTGTACTTAATTTTTTCTCTCTATATTAATATCTGAATATTAATGAATAATAATATAATAAATAGTGTGTTATACCATAAATATATCTTACTAGCTATGTATTTGTTTTACAAGAAAAACTGTAAAATTATTAAATTTCATTACGTTTTGCAAAAAATAAATGATAAAAATACCGACTTCAGAAAAATTCCTAAAGCTTGGCTAGTTTACCAAGATTGTTTCATAATCTGATATTAGAATCTATTATAATTAATAATAGGTATTATAAATTACAATGTTTTGTAGCCAAATTTTGCTTTATTTATATTCGATTAATATATATTTTTTTAACTAAACTTTCTTGTTGGTGTTTATTCTAATAGAAACAATCAAACAGTAAGTGTTCTAAAATCATTAATAAAAAATATTTCATTATTTCATAATATTGTTTTTTTATTTGTAATAACGGATGCTATTGATATTTTGTATAAAATAATCCATAAGCTTAAATTGTATTTAGTTTCATAAAAATTTTTAATTTTTTTAATTCCACCATTTTATAATCAATTTATACAGTTTTATAATTATTATTGTTGTTAGGTTAGGTTTAAAAATCGTATTCTTTAATGA
Organism: Adelges cooleyi; assembly: GCF_023614345.1. NCBI lineage: Eukaryota > Metazoa > Arthropoda > Insecta > Hemiptera > Adelgidae > Adelges > Adelges cooleyi. The sequence continues at coordinate 2,133,212 of NW_026095977.1, forward strand.
TCATTTGTCATAAAACCATCGTATTTTACAAAATAATATTTTCGGAATGAGTATTTATTGAACAAAAAATAATAATTAAGTATAGTTTTACAAAATAAAATATGATTTGCTTTAAAACATCAATAATGTTGTTTTTTATGTAGCCAGAATGAATAATAATAATAATAATAATAATATATCTTACAATACGTCCTATAGTGCATTGAATGAACAAAATACCGTTTAGGAAAATGTTTTGAAATTTTACTATGCTTAGTAAAAATAAGGAATGAACATAACTATATTTCTAATCCAAAAGTATGTTGAAATAAATTAAACTAAAATAGTGTAGAACGGCTAAGAAGGCGAGAACACGGATATACACCTACAAAATTCAAAAACACTTTATAATCGAACGGCAAGAAACGTGTAAATTCGATTAAATAGTCTTGGAAATCATTGATGATTTTTATTATCATATCGCCGGTAACAGTTGGTCTTCGTCAACGTTGAAACTGAGCAGATCGATTTCATTTGAACTGGCACCGTTTAAATCATTTAACGTCCCGTTGGCCTTTGTCCGCACTCTTGCTGAAATGTCACTTATGTGATCGACGCCACTTGTTTCTCCAGACTCGAGTTCTGACGAAATAACCCCAAGAAAATCATCTTTGTACGCCGTTAATTTCAATGCTTCGAGGACAACGTTATTAATACGGTCTTTGATGCGTGTAAGCACCTCTACGTCGAGCATGAATAACTGTTGTTCATAGACATGCAACACAACCGCAAGATAACAATAAATTCTGGCATCGACAATTTTGACCAACATGTCTTGATGATCGAGGCGTCCGTGTGGTTGGTATATCCAAGTGCGATTATCCAAAAACTCTTTAGTAATTGCCATCTCGAGCTCAAATTGTTGTTTAACTGCGCTCCAATCGACTTTGACTTCTTCAATTTCTTTGAACAGTAATTGATTGTCGTTCCAAAACGGTTTGAGGTATACAAATTCAATCATTTCCAAAACACGGCCTTTGAAAACATCTTCATTCATTACAAAATATTGTAGATGGTGGAAAATAGAATTGTATGTTCTCATATTTTTCGAAATGAAATCGGATTCAGACACAGTCGGAGGAAGGTTTTTATCAGCCACACAATTTTCGATGACATCTGAAACACCGGTGAGCAGTTGGTCGTCTTCGAATGGGTTTTCTCCGATAAAAGGTTTATTGTCACCGTATTGACTGAAAGCAAAGGTTTTCAAAAAAATTGTCCATGGCCATTTTTCACTTTCAAAATTTGACCTTATTAAAACTTGTAGCATAGTGTTGGCTTCCATTTGGAGACGTTTTACAGTATTCGGGTTATGAAAGAATATATATTCTCCTCTTTTAACCTCATCAACTATTTTTTTCATAGTTAATATGTTAAATTGTGTAATAACCCAAAAACTACATTGGACATCTTGAATTTTGTTCTCAAATTTAACCAGAGATTCGATTTTAAATTGTATATCTTCATCATTGGCACAAGATTTAAACAGAATATCCTTTTCTTTAGTTTGAAAAATAATTGGAACTTCTTTGAAGGTTTTTAAGTGATTTATGGTATGTACATACAACTCATTATATAGCGGAAAATATAATATAGGAGAGACCTAAAAAAGATAATATGTTACAAAAAGAACTATAAAAATCAACCAAATAATAAATTTTACAAAAAAAGGAAACTTGACTAGTATATTGAAGTAATTTTTTTTTTATTTCAAAATATAATATAATTTTAGTATGAAGCAGCTGTTAAATATATTAAAATTTGATTCTATTGTATGCAAGTCAATATTATGACTACAAAGTAATTGTATTTTAACAAAACAACATAGTATATAATATTTATTTATATATTGTAGCTTTTTTAACTATTATAAAAAAGTTAACGCAAGTGATAATTTTTATATTGTACAGCTGTTATCTACCCCAAATGATGTGATTGACATTATTTCAGTGAAAAATTACAGTTAAAACAATACATTCTTACCTTGCGGTTACCTGCTGACTCGATTGGTTTTATATTCGACGTTATAGCAAAACAATACAAAAAAAATGCACAAATGTTTGCAATCATTGTTATTTTATATTTTTAACTGAACTATAGGAGCACCCAAATCTTTCATATGCTATGGTGTAACTAAAACTAAACTATTTTACTGGCAATACGTTGTACGGTAGCTGAAGTTGTTTTTGCGTTGAATTATCGCAAAAAGGCATAAGTAAACAATTGTATTTTTCGACTTCATTCGACAACACTTATTCATACAAAACGAATTGTTGTACTGCATTTTCGTTGTATTTTCTTACACCATGTGTTCGGGCGTTATCTCGGCAGCCGCCACTCCACACCGCCCGTATTGCCCATTAACACCGACCGTACCGTATCACCTCTACTATTACTGCTACTGTCACTGCACTACCGTCTACCGTACCGCATTTTTGCTGATACTTCACCGTTTGTTGTTCTTTTTTTTGTTTTCTCGTGAACTGGACCGTTTTTGCCTTTGAATTCGCTTATTCGACCGTTTCGGATTGTACGGACAATCTTCGATACCTGTCGACCGACCAGCCTGCCGCACCTGGACTTGTACCGCTGTAAATATACCTATTTGTTTTGCATTCTCGTATTATATTATGTTAGTTGTTAAGTAATAAACTTACTAGCTGTAAAACTTTAGCCAGCTGGCCAGTATGTAAGATATTATTGTATATAGTTGTTTTCTGAATAGTAGTTTTGTTATAATAATTTGGTTCTGTGTTATTTGTCGTTTAAGCCCCCCCCCCCCTATACAGTCCATTATATTTATTTATTATTCACCGCACACCATGACTTAAAATATGAAAATTGTGTTTAACATTTAAAATTGAAACAGCAGAGTATAATATAGCGTATTTTTTAGTGCTCTGCGACCATATTTTTTTCTTACAATTTTTGTGTTCTAAACCTTTTCCGTTATACATTTTTTACTATGGTTTAATGTTTTTGTTTTGGACAAATCGACTGTCTTTCATTCCTATCTACTCGGTGCCCTATTGTTTACAAATTAATTTCCAGCCAAACAAAATAATTGTACTTCTTTTTTAAATGCTATATATTATTTATATAAAAATGTTTTTAACAGTGTCGATGCCTGATACTAAATGACGTATAATAATTAATTTAGAATATAATCAATTTTGAACCATGTCAAGCTTAACAAAATAATTAAGTCATACAAATGAGCTGTTTTCTTATTTAAGACTAAACATATTTAGAAAAAATCTGTAACTGAAACCAATTGTCTTTGCAAGCTAGAATAATATTATATATAAAATTATAAGTTTTATAAAAGTAGTTTGTGTGTAAAAATACATGTCTTATTATTATGTAAAGACATTGTAGTTAAATATTCACAGACCCCATTGAAACCCCCGCCCAAAAAAAAAGTTTAGCCCAAACCAAGCACAAATTGTAGCCAGTACAGTATACAACTTACTATGTATAATATTTGAACGCAGGACCTCAAAAACATGTACCTTGACGTATGTAATGAAATCTATTCGAAAATCAAAAAAGGCCTACTTTTTACTCTTAAAAAAAGGGGCAGTTTTCAAAATTGTTGTGAATGTTATTATAAAAAAATTTTTTTATGAAATATCAAAACTTAATTAAAAAAACTTTTTTAAAAAAATATTGTTAAAAAAAAATTATTTATGTAAACAGGGGGGGGGGTGGCTTAGTGGATTGGATAAATTTAAATTATTTAAAACTTATTTTTTACATTGCTTTTTTTGATTTTATTTAAAAACAATCAGTTAAATGGTTTAAGAAAAATTTGATACTTGCCGTCTGAAAACATTTCGAATCGTTATTTTTTTACTTAAAAATTAAAAGTTCAGTTTAGTGAATCCAACTAGTACTCGCTCTGTGGCAACACTAGGACTTTTATTGCGTATTTAATTTTTTCTCTATATTAATATCTGATTAATAATGAATAATAGTAAAATAAATAGTGTGCTATACCATAAGTATATCTTACTATCACTATCTATGTATTTGCTTTACAAGAAAAACTAAAAAATTATTTAACTTGATTACGTTTTGCAAAAAATTAATGATAATGGTCCCAAAATACGGACGGCTTCAGAAAAATTCTTAATGCATGAGTTTACCAACATTGTTTTTAATAATCTGATAATAGGTTCTATTATAATTTATAATAGGTATTATAAATTACAGCGTTCTGTAGCCAATTTTTGCTTTACTTATATTTCCCTTCAGGATATCTTTAGGACTGAAGTTGGTCAATAAACCTTAATTACATCTAATTTCATAAATATTATTTTTTATACCATTTTATTATAATCAATATAAATAGTTTTAATTAAACTTATTAATTTTTTTTAAATAAGTATTTCTCTAATGATTGTTTGTTATAAATTGAAATAAGTATTTATTAAACAAGAAATAATATTAATGTATACAAATTTTACAAAACAAAATATGATTTTCTTTAAAACATCATTTCAATAATGTTGTTTTCTATGTAGCCAAAATGAAAATTAAAAATAATAATAATAATATACCTTACAAATACGTCTTTAGTGCATTGGATGAATAAAATACGGTTTATGAAAACATTTAAAAATTTTATTATACTTAGTAATGATAAGGAATGAACATAATTATATTTTTAATGTAGAAGAATGGTAAAATGAATTAAATTAAGATAGTCTGGAACGGCTAAGAAGACTAGAATACGGATATACACCTATAAAATTCAAAAGCACATTATAATCGAAGGACAAGAAACGTTTTAATTCTCTTAAATAGTCTTCAAAATCTTTAGTGATTTTTATAATCATATCGTCGGTTAACACTTGGGTTTCGTCAAAAATGAATTTGAGCCGGTCGATTTCATTTGAACTGGCACCGTTTAAATCGTTTAGCATCCCGTTGGCCTTTGTCCGCACTCTTGCTAAAATTCCATTTACGTGATCGACGTCACTCATATTTCCAAACATGACTTCTGATGAAATAACCAGAAGAAAATCATCTTTGTACACCGTTAATTTCAATGCTTCGAGGACGACGTTATTAATACGGCCTTTGATGCGTGTAAGCACCTTTACGTCGAGCATGAATAATTGTTCTTCATAGACATAGAGTACAACAGGAAGGTACAATTTTGCCAAAACTTATCCAATAAAAAAGATTACAATAAAAGTAATTTGACTAGCATTTTGAAACAATTGAATATTTTGTTTTTAAAGTAAATATAATTTCAGTTAGAAGCAGCTGTTAAATATATTTAATTTTGATATATGGTCTGCAATTCAACATTATGGCTACAAATTAATAGTATCATCCTATTTGTACAAACAAATATTTATAGTTTTATTTGTATTTTACAAAATAACAGTATATTTATATATAAATATACATGTATATGTATATCCCCAACAAAAACCTAACAGTGAAAGAAGGCCAAGTTCCAGACCCCTTCCCAAAAATGTCATTTTATTATTATATTATCGATTATTCGTTATAGAAAAATCTAATATTTATCTGTACGGCCGGCGGATCAGTGACATATTTTACTATTTTACTATGGCTGTGATTTATATTATATTGGTGACGGTGGGAGAACTGTAGTCTCGGCGGCGCGGAATCGCATATATATGTATATTGTAGCTTTTTTATTTTTATAAAAAATGTTAACGCAAATTAAAATTTTCATATTGTACAGCTGCTATCAACCGCAAATTATGAGATCGAAATTATTTCAGAGAAAAATTAAAGTTTAAAATACATGCTTACCTTGCTGTTATCTGCTGACTCGACTGTTTTTATACTTGACGTTATAGCAAAACAACAAAAAATAAATGCACGAATGATGGCAACCATTGTTATTTTTTATATTTTTAATTACACTATTATAGAACCCAAGTCTTTCATATGATATGGTGCGACTAATACTAAATTATTATACTGGTAAGACGTTATACGGTAGTTCAAATGTAATGATTTATTGTAACCGCTCGATAGGATCGTCCAAAACGTTTTTTTCGCTTTCAAAAATCAACGTATATCATTTTTTGTGTACACGAGTGACTCACAATCTATAACGTTTTAAACTGAAACGACTTTGCTAAAAATTATTAAGAAAATATATTTGCGTACGAACATATAATAAATGAACACGTATGCCCTGTGAATATTAATAACAATTGCTATTGTAATATAACGTGATACATTATGGTATTTACTTAGTTCCTATATTATTTCACGGCTTCCTTTTATACAACTTTCTCAATCTACTGATATCTCATATGATCAATTATTCTGTTCAGCCGTCACTCTGCTGGATTATGATAATCGTACAAAAATACACATTGTTAACAACGGCTTTTTTTTTTTGTGTCGACAGGCTCTCTCTCAATAGTAATAATATTTTCTATGATCTCAATTGATCATGCTAAACGTAACATAAAAAAAAATTATCGTTGAATCATAATATTAATTAAAAAGAAAAGTACGCACTAGTATATAAAATATAAGTACACAGGTATATAATTTGATGTACTACACTTTTTCATTTAATTCATTTTTTTTTTTAACTATGAATTTTAATGTTTTAAGTCTGAAAATTAAACCAATGGTAGATCTAGCTAGGGTGGGACTATAACACAATACACAAATTTCTCTATTATTCGTTTTTAGCCATTTACTTTTTATTAAGGAAAAAAACCACCAAAAAAAAAGACAATGGAGTCCAAATCAAGCAAAGATTAAGTCAGTACAGTAAACAACAGCTATACTTAACATTTGAACGCAGGACCTCAAAAACATATAAAATGATGTATGTGTTACGTATTAGCAGTTTATATGAATATATATGGTGGCGATTGTCCACCATACGCGAGTGCTACACCGGCACAACATTTCATTCGTGTAATTTGGTTTTATAATAAACGTCAGCGAAAATTATTACATATATTGATCTAATTGTGTTTAACTTTTATACTAAAATTGTTCGAAAATAAATAAAACACTTTTTCTAACTCCTAAAAAAAGGGGCAGATTTTTAAATTGTTGTTAATTGTTTATATAAAAATAGTTTTTTTTAAGAAATATCAAAGTCCAATTAAACGAACCGTTTTTTAAAAATATTTTTTAATACAAAATATTCTTATTAAACATTTAAAAAAAATGTTTTAGGTATGTAAATTATGAAAAACTATTATAAAAAATTAAATGTTGGTTAACAGCGGGTGGACCGGCTGAGGGAAGGGGGGCTTAGTGGGTACGAAGCGATTGAACAAATTTAAGTTATTTAAAACTTTTTTTTTACATTCCTTTTTACAAAAAAAAAAAGAAAGTTTTTATATAATTATTAGTTGATTTATTTTATCCATACATGCATGATACTATTGCAAATTGTTGTTACAAGGGTATTTATTTAAAGTTTACTTTAGTTTTGAGTTGTTTTCCTGTATTTCTACAAGAAACCTACATTGGCCAAAATTACTGCCAACAATTCAAGAACCAGTTTAGCTTTTATTTAAAAATAATCAGTAAAATGGTTAAAAACAAATTTGATACTTACTATCTGAACAAATTTCGTATCGTGATTTTTACAGAAAATAGGCGAAGAAAGAAACATCATTTCTACTATTATGAAGAGGGAAGTGAAACTCATCGGACATCTGATAAGACACAACACTTTTGTGTCAAACATCTTGGAGGGGAAGATTATGGGAAAACGATCAAGAGGAAGATCCAGACCATATCATACTTAAACGACATAAATCAACGAATGGGTTTGGAATCAATTTATATTATATGATGATGATTGTAAAATAATTTTTTTTTGTCGACTGGCTCTGTGTCACTTTTAATAATATATACTTATATTATACTAGACAATTGTCTTACAACCTACAGAGTTGTAAAAGAATCTATTTTTATGGTAGGTAACGACTAGTCCGATTGTTTCTAATAATGTTCAGAACACTTTATTTTACTAGCCTATTGTTATGTTAGTTTGTATACGAGCTTCAAGACTAAAGACTGGTACATATTTATAGAAACTTCTGTAATATGCTAAATTATGTAGAACTTGTTGAGGTATATTATTCGGATATTTTAGACCTGTTATTTAGATAAATAGTAAAATCACATTCAAGAAAATGTTTCAATGCGAATCTGTGGATATCGGACCCCGCTTTGGTCATTTCTTACTGTGCTGGGTTGAACTGTGCTTGTTTTAGACGGTGCCGGTTTGTACTGTGCTGCACTTTTACTATTTCCTCACTCAAGGGTTGAGGTCGAGGATAGGGGAAAAATTTACAATTTTTTGTTTTTTTGGTTTATTTGTTTTGTGATTACATTATAGCAGGTCATTTACTGAATTTCAAGTTATTAAACCCTAAATAGGTTTCAAAATCAATATTTATAGTGTTTTAGTTATTTTTTGGGTTTTTTCGTTATAAAAATAATGTTAGATGATGCCAATCTGTATTTGGTAAGAATTTAGCACAGTATAAACCGGTACAGTTTAAACCAATAACAGTCCGAACCCAATACAGTATAGCAAAGTTGGATCAAATCAATTTTTAAATCTCAATGTAATATCCCTTAACTAGAAGTCCAGAATAATTTACCTAAAGTAGTTTTATATAATCTAGCATATGGCAGACGTTTGTATAAATAGGTACCTAATATTGTGGCTCGTTGATAATCCAACATAATAAGAGCTTTTTATAATGCAGTAGAACTACTATTTGGTGAAATTGAACATTTTAAAACTGTTAAATATTTTTCGTAAGATATTCGGTTTTAATTTAAGGAGCATAGCAATTTTTTTTTAATACTTGTCATTAGTGTATACGCATTCATTTATTATATGTATGTACGGCATAGTAGGACACTTCTCAACATCTCACTGTGTAATAATTGATTTTTTTTTAAAATGTTTTTATAAAACGTGATCACTATGCCCTGACCTCATCATGCTCCGTCCCAATTATGCCCCGACCCCACTGTACTGGCCCTTTTTGTTATTATTATTTTGAGTGTCTAAAATTAACAATAGCTTTTAAAGTTGTCATTCAGCCTATTTCTCAAATCATCCATAAATATTTGTTCTAAACTTTATATCGACCAGTCTTTTTTTTTACTGGATATTCATTATATACCTAATAAATATTGAAAAAAATGTTAAAACGATGATGTGTTAGCCGTTAGGTTTTATTTTATATAATAAAGAATAATTTCTTTATTATATGTAACTTGCTCAATTTTTTTCTGTTTTTGATTTTATACATTGAATTTCCGTTGGTAATATATTTTATTGCGTTCTATTTACACGTAAAATTCGTATCGATGTGAAATAAAATTTTGAAGAATAAAAATACTTAACAATACGGTCTATGTACCCAGATTTTCCATACTATGAAATGGGTTTGTATATAAAATACCTTGAAGTACTGTGTGTAAAATAAACACAACTATTCCTCATTGTTTTTAGCGTTTTATTTTTCTCGGTTTCGTATCCAAATGAATAACAAAATATGAGTATTAGCCCATACAAAAACAGTTCTCTAAATCAACACACAAGCGCGAAAACAATTTTACAAATTTAGAATTTAGCACACAGTAACGCTCTAGAAAAATACTTAGTATTTGGTTTGGATAAAAGAAAAAAAAACTGTTTAAGCTGAAAATGCAAAATCACACGAAGTTTTAAATATTTTGTAAGAATTTAAACGACTAATTAAAAAAAACTTACTTAAGGCATTACAAATTCGATTTTGGCTTCGGTGTGTTTGATCCAGATTTTACATGTATATAAATGTACAATATACGTATTACACTTGTATTCAATTTTTATACTTGTTAATTTGTTAGTTTTTAATTAGTTTTTTATATTATGTGTCCACCATTTCCATAACATCATTTAAAAAATGTTGTTTTATATTTACTGTTAATTTTTTTTTTTTTTTAAATAATTGATTGTTATAAAACAAACTTTATTCTTGAAATAAGTATTTATTGAACATACAAACAAATGTTGTATACATAAAATTATTATATTCGATTACGTTTAGTAAAAAATAAATAATAAAAATACCAAAATACCGACTTCGGACAAATTCCTAATGCATGAGTTTACAAGGATTATTTTACAATCTGATAATAGAATCTATTATAATTCATAATATTATAAATTTCAGCGTTTCTTGTTGGCGTTTTTTCTAATATAAACATTATTTCTCAATCATACAGTAAGTGTTCTAAAATCATTAATTTACAAATTTTCATTATTTCATAATATTGTTTTTTTATATGTAATAACAGATGATACTGATATTTATCCTAAAATAATCAATTTTAGGATCAATCCATTTTATAAATGTCATTCTTTTAAATAGGTTTTTTATATTATGTGTGTATAATTTTTATAACATGATTTTCAAAGTCTTTATTTTATATGCCATTAAATGTATAAGTACAATTTTTTTTTTTAAATCTTATTTTTCTAATGATTGTCATAAAACACGTATTTTACAAAATAATATTCTTGGAATGAGTATTTATTAAACAAACAAATAATATTAATGTATGAACATTTTACAAAACAAAATATGATTTAGTTTTTATGTAGGCAGCCAGAATGAAAAATAATAATTATAATAAAAAAAAAAAAATAATAATATATCTTACAATAAATATTATAGTGCATTGAAATTTTTGTAGAATTTTTAGTATGCTTAGTAAAAATAAGGAATGAATATAACTATTTATCTAATGTAAAAGAATAGTGAAATTAATTGAATTAAGATAGTCTAGAACGGATAAAAAGACTAGAATACGGAGACATGCCTATAAAATTCAAAAGCACATTATAATCAAACGGCAAGAAACGTTTTAATTCTTTTAAATAGTCTTCGAAATCTTTGATGATTTTCATAATCATATCGTTGGTTGATAGTTGGTTTTCGTCAAAGTTAAAACTGAGCCGATCGATTTCATTTGTGCTGGCACCATTTAGTTCGTTTAGCGTTCCGTTGGCCTTTGTCCGGACTTTTGCTAAAATGTCATTTGTATGATCGACGTCACTCATATTTCCAAACATAAGTTCTGATGAAATAAGCATAAGAAAATCTTTGTACGCCACTAAATTCAATGCTACAAGGATAACTTTATTAATACGATCTTGGATGCGTGTAAGCGCCTGTTCGTCGAACGTGAATAATTGTTGTTCATAGACATGCAGTACAACAGCAAGATAACAATAAATTCTGGCATCGACAATTTTGACCAACAAGAGTTGGTGGTCCAGGCGTCCGTGTGGTTCGTATATCCAAGTGCGATTTTCCAAAAATTCTTCGGTAATAACCCCCTCGAACTCAAATCGTTGTTTCACTTGGCTCCAATCGATACTGACTTCTTCAATTTCTGTGAACAGTAATTGATTGTGGTCTAAAAATGGTTTAAGGTATAAAAATTCTACCATGGCCAAAACACGGCCTTTGAAAATATCATTATTCACTTTGGAATAACGTATATAGTGGAACATAACATCGTATCCACTCATATTTTTTGAAGTGAAATCAGATTCCGTCGCAGTCGGAGGAAGGTATTGTTCGTCCACACAATTTGCGATGACATTTGAAATACTGATTTGCAGTTGGTCGTCTTCGAATGGGTTTTCTCGGATAAAAGGTTTATTGACATTATATTGACTAATGGCGACGATTTTCAAAAAAAAAATCCAAGGCCATTTTCCACACTCTAAATTTGACCTTATCAAAATTTCTAGTATAGTATTGGCTTTATTTTCGAGTAGTACTACAGTACTCGGGTTATGAAAGAATATATATTCTCTGCTTTGAAGCTCATCAACTAATTTTTTCATAGTTAATATGTTATATTTTGCAAAAACACTAAAACTACATTGTACGTCTTGAATTTTTTTCCCAAATTTACCCAAAGATTTGATTTTTAATTCTATATCTTCATCACTATTACAACGTTGTGACAAAATATCCTTTTCTTTAGTTAGAAAAATAATTGGAACTTCTTTGAACGTTTTTAAATGGTTTATGGTATGTACATACAATTGAGTATATAGCGGATAAAAATATAGTATAGGAGTAACCTAAAAAAATAAAATCTGTTACAAAATGTAATAATAAAAATTACCCAACAAAAAAGTAACTTGACCTGCATACTGAAGCAATTATATATTTTGCTCCAAAATAAAACTTAATTTCAGTATGATGCAGCTTTTAAATATACTAAATTTTGATTGTATTGTGTGCAATGCAATATTAGGGCTACAAATTAATAGTATCATCTCGTTTGTACAAACAAATATATATATTTTTATTTGTTTTTTAACTAAATAACAGTATATTTATATATAAGTATGTATATATATATATATATATCCCCAACAAAAACCTAACAGTGAAAGAAGGCCAAGTTCCAGACGCCTTCCCAAAAATGTCAGCCTATCAAAGTAGTGATATCTGCATTGTGGCCAAGTCAGCTATTTTTTTAGTCCATAACCACACTTAACTTCTACTTTCATGAGCAATACTGCTCTTTTATTTGTATTGTTTATTTACGCAAGTAATAATTTTTATATTGTACAGCTGTTATCTTCCCCAAATTATGTGATTGAAATTATTTCAGTGAAAATTACAGTTAAAAATTAAATGCTTACCTTGCTGTTACCTGCTGACTCGATTGATTTAATGTTCGACGTTATAGTAAAACAACACAAAAAAAATGCACAAATGTTGGCAATCATTGTTATTTTTTTATTATAATATTTTTAATCAACCTATAATAGAACCCAAGTCTTTCATATGATATGGTGTAACTAATACTCAACTATTATACTAGCAAGACGTTATACGGTAGCTAAAGTTGTTTTTGCGTTAAATTATTGTAAAAAGGCATAAGTAAATAATTTTATTTTTCCATTTCATTCGACAACACGTCTTATTCATACAAAAACTTTTCCGATATTTTCTTTTTATTTTATTAAACAGTAACTGGAAGTATGAAAACTGTGTTTAAAATTTAAAATTGAAACAGCAGAGTATAATGCAGCGTATTTTTTAGAGCTGTGCGACCATATTTTTTTACTATAATATTTATATATTCTAAAAATGTTCTGTTATACACTTTTTACTATGGTTTAACGTTATTGTTTTGGATAAATCGAGTGTCTTTCATCCAAATGTATAGTAAACATGATGAGCTTAACAACAGAATTAACTCATTAATTTTACCAAGATTATTTTACAATTTGATAATAGAATCTATTATAATTTAAAATATTATAAATTTCAGCGTTCTTTAGCCTATTTTTGCTTAATTTATATTCGGTTAGTATAATATAATTATTTAACTAATCTTTCCACTACTTCATAATCAATTTATACAGTTTTATATTTGTTGTTTTATAAAAAAGTTTTATTATGTATTATTGTGTCTATCATTTTAAAACCTTATTTTCAAAATTTTGGCTTTGAAATATCATATTAATAATGTCGTTTTCTATGTAGCCAAAATGAAAAATAATAATAATAATACATCTTAATTGACGCTGAATACAGCTCAGCTGAATACGCAAATTACAGCACGCGAAGTGGTGGTGGCAGCAGATATCCATTGTTCGTGTAGCAGGCAGCTTATGGCGGCATCAATAATAATATAATATAAATATAATTTATTGTACGTATATGTAATTATATATATAATTTATATATGAGGTACTCAGAGGCCAAACCGGTTAACTCTACTTGTTTTCAATTTGCGAATAACAGCATGGTTGGATTAAAAGTGTATAACTTTCAGTGGCCAAGATAAATAACTCTATAGTTGAATTTTGCGCCACTAGAGTGCGCTAAGAAAATTGGCAATTGTACTTACATACATTGTTTCAAATAACTTTAACTGCCTGTCCTGAAAAATTTCATTTTATGGAGTTAGCCAGTTTGGCTTCTGAGCGCCTCATATATAATTATAGCTCTATAATTGTCAGTTCCTTTTTCAAATACAACACAATAACGAGGCAATTGTTATCATAATTAAGATTCAACTTTAAGCATCTCTGTAGCTATAATAGGTGAAAATTTAATATTTTATTCTGATTCAGAATTTTTTTTTAATTATTCGAAAGGTCGAGGAGTAAAACAAAAAGTATCACCATTTAATAAATTTAATACCAGCAATTTGTTAACAGAAATATCTAATATAGCTTTACCATGGTTTACTAGTAGCCATTACGGTTTTGCTCATATAATTAATATGTTAATAAGGGTTTCAACGATACCGGTAAGTCGTTATAATAGTATGATTTTGTCGACATTTTGTCAGGCTTCTTGGTCTAAGACTTCAAAATAAAAAAAACCGAACACTTTCAAATTGTGTGGCCAAAAAATACCTTCCATCGACTGCGACGGAATCTGATTACATTTCTAAAAATAAGAATACATACGAAAATATGTGCAACCATTTATATTTTTCCGAAGGGAATAAAAATATTTTCAATGGCCGTGTTTTGGCCACGATAGAATTTTTATATCTCAAACCATTTTGGCACAACAATCAATTATTGTTCAAAGAAATTAAAGAAGTCCATGTCGATTGGACCGAGACGAAACAACGATTTGAGTTCGAGGTGGTTATTACCGAAGAATTTTTGGAAAATCGCACTTGGATATATGAACCACACGGACGCCTGGACCACCAACTCTTGTTGGTCAAAATTGTCGATGCCACAATTTACTGTTACCTTGCTGTTGTACTCTATGTCTATGAACAACAATTATTCATGTTCGATGAACAGGCGCTAACACACATCAAAGATCGCATTACTAAAGTTATCCTTGAAGCATTGAGTTTTGTGGCGTACAAAGATTTTCTTGTGGTTATTTCATCAGAAATCATGTTTGGAAATATGAGTGACGTCGATCACATAAATGACATTTTAGCAAGAGTGCGGACAAAGGCCAACGGGATGCTAAACGATTTAAACGGTGCCAGCACAAATGAAATCGAACTGCTCAGTTTCAACGTTGACGAAAACCAGCAGTCTACCAACGATATGATTATAAAAATCATCAACGATTTCGAAGACTATTTAAATGAATTTAAACTTTTCGTGCCGTTCGATTATAATGTGCTTTTGAATTTATAGGTGTGTATCCGTATTCTAGTCTCTTACCGTTCTAGACTATCTTAATATAATTAATTTCACCATTCTTTAACATAAGAAATATAGTTATGTTCATTTCTTATCATTCCTAAGCATACTACAATTTCAAAATGTTTTCTTAAACGGTATTTTGTTCATCCAATGGACTATAAGATGTATTCTAATATATATTATAATTATTCATTCTGGCTACATACAATATACCATTATTCACATTAATTATTAATATGATATTTTTAATTAAATATTTTGTTTTGTAAAATTGTATACATACATTTTTTTTTTTTGTTCAATTAATATTAATTAATAATATTTTTTGAAAAATACATAAATAAACATTTTGGCGCTGTACTCATAAAAAAGGTGAATTAGTTCGAAATTATTATGATATTTGTAAATGTTGACATAGTGCTAATAAAAGCCACTGTTTAGAAGTATATAGCAATTATTTTTAATATTTACATGGTATACGTGTTCATTTATTATATATTAGTACGGCAGTTTTTTTTCCTAATAATTTTAACCGAAGTAGTTTCATTTTAAAACGTTATAGACTGTGAGGCATTTGTGTACACAAAAAATGATACACCTTGATTTTTGAAAGCGATCAAAACCTGATAAATTTACATTTTTTTTCAACTTGTAATAATTCTTATAGACCTGTGCACTTGTTCTCACTGTACTGGCTTTTCTAATTTTGCTTTTGTCTTAAAACGTTTAGAACACGCATTTTCCTATCGAGTCGTTGCAATATATTACATTTGTGTGTAACAGCAAATGTCTAAGTTATAGTACGCACGCATATAGTCATTTAAATTACAGACACGGTACACATTAAAATCATCGTATCTATGTAATTTTGACACGTTATTTTAATAGTAAAATTTAATATATTTGGGTTTATAAATATTCAAAACGGCAGTTAATAAAAAAAATTGTTAAAATATCTGTGTTGAAAAATTTTTAAATTTCATATCCGAACGAGAATTTTGTCAACCATTGATTTATTATTACCTTCGAGCATATATATTTATATCAGTGGCGTATTTATGGAGGGGGTGTGGGGATATATCCCCCCCGTTGGCCATTTTGTAGTTGTTTTCCGTATTTCTCAATATAAAATTACTTTAAAGTATATCTGTTTTTAAATATTCTTAATGGGTATCGCATATAGGCCGGCTTTTCCTACTAATCATTAGCCGCATACGCGACTATCCGATTACAATTACCCAATGTGTATTTTGTATTTCTCTTAGAATTATTTTTTCTGCTGAAAATACAATCTACCACTTTAATTGGTAAATTAAATACATTTGGTAAAATTCTAGTTTTAATCTTTATTCCTTATTTCTAGTTTAAAGAGGATTAAGTCCTTTCTTAAGAACAGTTTGACAGAAGTAAATATTTTTTTTCTATTTATTATTGGAGTATAATTATAAATTGGTAATTATTTAATAGTTTATTCTTTTATTATTAGAACGAACAACGTGGGTTGGCTTTATTGACATGTCACCGGTCAATAAAAATTTTGCCAGATGAGGTTAGCGATGAACTATGTCTCCAAAAAAATAAAAAACTGGATTTTGTGTTATGATTATGACAGAATATAAGATAATTATGTTTAAATGCTATTAATACTATTATAGTAGACAGTAGTGGCATTTAAACATAGTTTTCCTATTATTCTAGGAATAATACATTATAAATTATTTATTAGCTATAATTTATTAGGAGTCATAAGTTTGTTGGATTTTAAAAATGAAATATTGTTATTATGTTGTTTAGTTGCTTGGAGGGTGTGGGGGAAAAAGCCCCCACAAGTCTGTAGAATATTATTTATTTTATCCTTCCCCCTAAACAAATTCCTAAATACGCCACTGATATATCTTATATGTTTATAAAACCTTTAAGATTGATTATACCTAAAGTTAAATGTTTACATAACTGCATTGAGACATGCCTAATGAATGTTTTATACAAAGGTCTACTTTATCCGATCGTTTTTCACAAAGAGAAAGCAAATAAAATTTGACGGTTGAAAAATCGGTTAAAAACAAAAACTGCTTTAGCAAAAATTACTACGGTATTTTTAAAACAATTGCTAACTTGCGCTATTCGACTAAGTTGTAAAACAATGGAAGATTTTAAAATATTTAATTTTTATTTAATGTTTTTAGTAATTTATACATCTTGTTTATGTTATGTTGAAAAAAAGTACAACGAGATTAAATTTTACTATTTTATCTTTGTTATGAGTCAGATTTGTTTAAAAAAAATATATTTTTAAAGTCGGTCTGCGCTATACATAAAAATAAATCTACTTAACGTTTTCAAGCTGCGTATATGTTTTTTAGATAAACATTAAAAAACACCAACGTCGAGAGGCACCGCATAGTAAAGTCTAGCGCGTTGTATGTAAAGTACTGTACCAAAAACGAGACAAATATAAATTTATTTTTACAACTTGAAAGATGTTTCTTTAACTTAAACCCAGGTGTTTTTAGCTATACAGGCTGCAAAAAAACAATATCTGGCGTTGGATTTACATTTTTTACAGATAAAAACTTTAGAGTGAACATAATCGACGGGGCAAGAGTCATGTAGCAGTAGGCAATTACCGATATTCAATATAATGACGATTCTCAAGATTTCTCTTGTTATTGTGACAATGGCTTGTCTGAGTGGCACCGTTCGTAGAGCCGAAAGGTTGCAGTTTATTAAGAGGGGTTATGCCAAAGACGCTACTGATAAGCAGAAGATCATAAGCGACCGAGGTTATATCGCAAGACGTGATTTTTCCAGAGACGAATTTATGTCGATGGATTTCGCGATCCTAAGACAGTATTTTTCTTCGTTGAAAAAAGAGTTGGAATGTAGTTTTGTGTTTAGTGCACTGGTGCATGTACATTTATTCGATAACTACTTACCGAGAAAGGTAAACCGTCTTACACCCGAAGAGGTGAACAACATAACGTTCAAGGAAGAAGCGTTATACATAATTCACTACGCATTCGCCAAACGAAAATTTAGTCTTTTGGAGGTCATGTGGATTTATTATTTTCTCGATTTGAGAACACATAATAATATTACCATCAATTCACGCGCAAACGAAACTCTAAGAGACATTAATAAGATGATCTTGGCTGATCGCGCCAGAGTGAAACATATTCTCGAGGACTTCACCGAGTCTTACGAATGTAAGGTGTACAATCAAGAAACCGGCCAAACCCAAGAAACGAAGTACGTGGACAAGATCAAAGAAGTTATAGCTGATGGTCGGACGAATGACAGTCCATTGACACTAGCGTACAACAAGGAAAGATTCTTACGTCAGCGAAGAAGAAACTTGTATGCATTTCTAATAGTGGAACACTTTAAGCTAGTACACAATTTGCGTTATTATCATCCAATGAAAAATAAAGAAACCATGGATGAACTATTAAATACTTTTGGTGTTCATGTCGCCAACAATCGTATAGTGGGTTACTTTAGTGATCTTGACGAGGACACTAACAACGTTAACGTGCCACTACACGACTATATCGATTTATTCATAACTTTACAAAAAGAATTCATGACCACTCTTAAGGCGTTGGCTTTGAGATTCGTCATAGTAATCCTGAACTACCTGAAAAAGTTGTCGGCATTCCGTAAAACGTTTGAGGATTTTTTTTTATTGAATGTTTTTTTTGGAAAATACTATAAACAGGTTACTAAGTTTCTGACAGAGTTCG
The DNA here is from genome assembly GCF_023614345.1 of Adelges cooleyi. Taxonomy (NCBI): domain Eukaryota; kingdom Metazoa; phylum Arthropoda; class Insecta; order Hemiptera; family Adelgidae; genus Adelges; species Adelges cooleyi. Next base: position 2,152,202 of record NW_026095977.1, read on the forward strand.
CTTCTTGTGTTGGTCAGCCAAACGATGCCCATTTGAACAATGTAAAAATAATGTTCAATACGTCTTATTTTTGGTATTATCGAACAGGCTCCCAGTTTGAGGCATGCGTTAACGGTGTAATTGGTTCACTAGAAGAAATGACATCAGGCAACAGCGACTTTGCTACAATGTCTAGCCCGTTGGCGGACGAGGATTACGGCGACGAAGAGATGATAAATACAATCGTACAACAATATGACATCATTCAAATAGAACAACTTTGGGGCCTAGACGTTTTGTTAGTCGCTGATACATTTACCAAGTATATCCCGTGTATTACAGGTAAAATTGAAGTAATGAACTCATTATTCCGTCTCAAGGAATCTGACTCATATAAACATTTAGTTGAACTGGAAAAAAAAACCTGATGAAATTTAATATGTAGGTATATTATATATTTATTGATATATATATATATATATATATACTTTTAGTTTATATAAATGACCATATAATACTTTTAATATGTTCAAGCAACGGTTAAAAATGTATAGGTGTTTGTAAAATTTGTCTTTAAAATAACCTTTTTTAATATTTTTTTTTTGTTTGCTCATAGAAAAAAAATATATATTTTATACATCTGTTTCTTTTTTGGTATAGATAAAGGTTATATGCATAACTAACACTTGTGTTTTATAAACGATAAAACCAAAATATATTCTATCTCAGTTTCTAAATTGGTTGCTACTGTTTGCTACAAGAGATTCCTCAAAATCACCCGACACTACTCGTATATTCTGTAATCTTAAATGAAAAAAATACATTGACCTTAAATTATGATATTGTATGATAAAAAACCAAAAATGCTTCACGGATGTCGTTTGTTCATGATTTTAGAAAATCTTCACTTCAAGTCAGGTGTGTTATGAAATTCTGAAGTCTTCATATTTGTCGACATTAGGTGCGCATTCATATAATGTATGCTCAATATGGGATCTAATTATATTTTACAGTCTTTTGATTCTGTACAATTATTTAATACGCTAAACGATTACCATGTTTTTATTTATGTAAACAGTGGAAGTTGCAACGCACATCAAATCGCACAAGTGTTTTTTCTAAAGAAAAAAAATTGCTAGTTTCGAGTTAATACCTAGGGAAGAATTAGGAAAACAATACTTAAATAAAAATCATATTTCTACATTTTTGTTTACTCCGAGACTCAGTATCTCGTTTGAAACACACGTGCCGATTTGCAAAATTACATTAAAAAAAACAACACATCCTAACAATAGTATAATAAAAAATTGGAAAAAATAATAAAATATTTAAGAAGACGGTGACATTTAAACCTCGACAAAAACCTAACCGTGAAATAGGTGCCAAGTTCCAGAACAACAAAGTCAGTCTATAAAAGTAGCGATATCTATATTACATTGTGGCCAAGTCTGCTCTTTCTTTAGTTTCAGAGTGAGCCATTAGACAGACTGGGCCACAATCTAGATATCACTACTTTGATGGATTGACTTTTTTGGGAGAGGGTCTGGCAAAAAAAACCTTAATCACGATTCTATTATGCAAATTTGGACAAAATGTGGACATACTTAACAAAGTAGCAGAAAGTAGTAAAATATGTAAAGTTTTTTTGCGCTCTTGTAACTCATGCATGATAATAAAAAAAAATATTCGGCACACGATGTACTTAGAAACATAACTAAAAATGTTTAAATGTTTACAGAATCTATCTTTTTATATAAATAAAATATAAATCATCGAAAAATGGCTAATAAAATATTACATACCTGACGTCGAAGGTTCCATAGTTTAAAAATGTATTATTTAGATAATATCTCAAAATAAAAATAAAAAGGAATAATATTATTAACATATACATTTTTTTTTTATCGGAGTGACTCGTCGATATTCGCCCCGGTGAAAGAAGCGGGAAAAAGAGCCATATGATTTGGTCGCATGCAGTAAATTAACCACGGTACTAAAATAGCGTGACCTATTTGACCGTGTTACCGTTCAACCAAAAATACTATAATAAGGTAATGTTACATACTGGCTACCGCTGAACTTTTCTTTTTTTTTTAAATCATTTTTTATTTGTGTTAGTTTACACTATTATAAAAATTACCAAGTATTTACCTTGCTTCAGTGTTTTCCAGAGGGCCAATACACTTTTGAAACGGTACCGTATATATTTGAGTAATTTTGTAAATTGAGAATAATTTGCCGAAAACTTTGTCCGGTTCGTAACCAGTTTTGAATAATTAATTTTAAAGTTATCAAAGTTTAAATTCTAAGGAGGGTTGGAGAGCCGCTGAATAATGCGCGCCGATAAAAATAATACTTCACTCCACCCTTTCACTTTATGTACGTCTTATTTTAGGCGCTGCTAACAAATAATTACATTTGGCGAAACTCTCGTTAAAACGCTACACCCGACCCTTTCAGTCCCGTCTTAAGTTTTAAACTGTCAAAAAGTAGCAGTAGAAATCACCGTTTTATACAATATTGTAATATACTTCCAAGCCGACCGGTCGAAATTATTAACAGATTATAAAAGTCGGAAGAGCTTTAAAAATGTAAATAGGTACCTTGAAATCGTACACAATAATTGTATAATGGAAAACATACATTACCTTATTATTATTATTTTTTTTTTTTTTTGGGAATCAAAATCAAATCTAATATATTTATATATTTTTATCCAGCAATCGTACACACAAACAATCATACGTCGGTTCTTTTGTGGAAGTTCTTGAGTTATTTTTTTTCTTTAGTAGTGAGAAAAGAAGAAAATTATGTTAACTCTATTTTGAAATGTAACGGCTGAACTTTTTTTTTTTACTTTTGGCCTAACAAAGTACATTTGTACTTTTCTATGGACTCGTTTTGCGAAAAACTTTCTAGTGGTCAAGAAATAAATCAAATACATTACAAAAAATTGTTAAAAAAAAATAATAATAAATACAATCGAAACGCATCGTTGTGAAGTCAATAACTTCTTAGCACCAAACCGAAGAAGTTGAAAACTGAAAAAATCACCGTTGCTCCACAAATAATTGCTATACTTACTAAAGTCTGAGTTCATAAATTTTAATGTATACTTATATTTAACGGCACCTCTAAATTATCCTATTTAATTATTTTGTGTACAGCATACACATACAATATTTTAGTCGGCAAATGTACACTAATTAACTCCAAAGAAAATATTACCACAAGCTGTTTGTACGCTGTTAAATGGATATTATCGTTATTTATTACTAGTATAAAACTTCATTGGCTTGCATTACAAAATACAGAACATCCCGTTTTATGTATAAATTAAATATAGATATTTTATTTTACTTAAAAATAAATTCAGCTCGACTGGATAACGCCCAAAATAATACACACATTAATTAAATTAATTTTAATTTCGCAAAATAGTTAGGTATACATATTGTAATTTTCTACTGGAAAACTAATAAAAACCCGCTGGTAAAAAAAAAAAACATTTCAGCATACTTTTATATTTGATAACATTATTTATATGTATACATAATTGATGGATTTAAGTTTATTTTTTATAATAATCATCTTACACCAGACGTATGCGTTTTTTAAAATATAAATCTTTATGTAGGTAGATATGAAATAAATGTGTTTATAATCTTTTTTTTAGATAAACGGTCTTCCTGGATAAAAAAACTGTACTTGTATTATAGACGTTTGTTGTAATTTGTAGATACACTCTAAGTTAGGTAATCCAATTTGTACACTACAAGTTCAAAATGATCTCCAAAGATCCGAAATAAAGAATAATGTCCTTCCTATTTAAGTGATTATTTTTCTTTGGGTATTCATTGATGGAGAAGTGTTTTAATTACACTAAAATTTTATGGGTACTCTCTATATTAGTCCAGTTTTCAGTGGCCAAGTCCAAAGTTATCCCACACAGTAATGTTATAACCATAAATTGCACATGCAAATGCGTAACCGATTCTACTGATTATATAAGTTGTATTTTTGATCTTATGCAGAAAGAGGGATACACTCATTCAAATTTCACTTTTATAGACTACCTATTTGGGTACGATTATTATTTATTCTTGTACAACAAAAAAAAAATAGCTTCCCTTTGTTTTCGAATAATCGGTAAACCCGCAAGGCAGCAATATTATTACTTATTGATACTTATTATGTAAATTGCAGGGATGGGTTATGGTTATCAAGTAGTGGTATACATATATAATATCAAATAAACAAGCTTTTACAATGTTTGCTGATATTAAAGCGCACGTGCAAGTAGTATACAAACATAACGACAAAAATAAAAAGCATATACATCACAATATTGAAAACCATTTAATAGCTTTTTAGTTCGGCATATTCAAAACTCCTCCAAATCTTCAATAACCCTGTATTACTGGCATTTAAAAAGTATTAGAATTGATTTTGTTTTTAATAGGTTGATTCTTCGACTATAAATAAAAAATGAAACATTTTAAATGTTGTACTTAACTATTTAAAGATAACCTTCAATATTGATTCAATGATCAATTAGCCAGTCTCAAACAATATATATATAATTGTAACTGTTGTGAATTGTAGGTATTGAAAATAAAATGAGAAAAAACTTTTTTGGACAAACGGACATAAATAAACGAGGAAAAAAATCATCAAAACCAATAAAAACTCTAAAAAAAAAACTCCCAAGTTTTAATAGCATTTTATTGCAGTTTGAAACCAGAACCACCCCGAGAGAAGTGTAGGGGTGGGGGGGGGCGAGGGTCTCACAGTAAGGACCTACTGGAACGCCCTGAAAATTACTTAAGTACAATTTAAATACTGCTGAAACTACTCTTTTAAGACAACCAAAATCAAGAACCGTCAAAAAGTTATCGTCGATCGATTTAAAATTTTTTTTTTTTTTTTAAAGCAGTGCCCACTTAGGTTGATGACGGGCAATTATAACGTCGTCGGAGCTGTTGCTAATTGAAGACTAATGACATTAATACTTAAGACAATGCTAAATTTGTCGTTTGGTTATGTATTAATTATTGACTAAACACATTTAAAACCGAAAATATAAAATTACTATACATATTTTTGTAACACTATTTTTTATATTAATAAATAACATTATGTATTATAATTCTTCCCACTACTTTTTTTTCTGTGTCATTAGTATTTAATTTTTATGTACAGCAATTTAAAACGTTACCAAGTCAAAATTTACATTATTTATTATACAATACTAAAACAAAATATGGTGATTAAAAGAATATTATGATTATGATAAATATTCTGATAGATATTCTGAAGGCTCAATTGAGTTTGTACTTGTAAAAAAAAAAAAGTCAATTAAAAACATTTTAATGAGTTTTTTTGAACGCCAAGTACGTTTTATTCCAGGAACTATATTTTTTATCGTTTCAAAAGGAATAATTTAACCAAGTTCAAAGCGAGTTAAGATATAAAATTATCATAATATTAACTATTTCAATCAAAATGTAGTGTTGATAAAATAATGTAAGTTTTGTCTTGGCAACGTTACCAATCTCTGGTATATAATATCTTCTATATAAATGTATATATATATATAGAGATAAAGGGCCATTTATTAACAGGGAAATATCGAAAATATATTGTTCTAAGGGCCGTTATATTCTATGAATTATGGCGAAAGTTTGATAAACAACGACATTCGTAGAAGTCCCTTTATTGTTTTTTGCGAATATTAGATTCAACAGAAAAACAAAATGTAGAAATAAAAAAGCAGATTCAATAACAAAAAAAAACAAATGATTGTTTTTTTAACCTCCCTAGAAGGTATTACATAACAACAACGGCTCTGATCGAGGCTAAATAACAATAGGAAAGCACCACTGTAATATAATTCAATATAGTATAGAAATTTCTCACTAAACCATCAAAAGGTAGATAGGTAGATAGTATATATATATATATATTTAGTTCAACAGAAACCGATGAGCACTATGGAAAACAAATCGAGTTAAGTGTACCTACCCATACTCTGGCTCTAATAAAGGCCTTTGTATATATAAATGATAATGTGCACTGGAATATACAAAGGATTATTTCAATCACTATGGTTTGTTTTATTTAGATAACCGATCTTATGCAAATATTTCCACGGAATAGCCGCTAATATAATATTATATAAGAGCGCATAGTGCTCTTGTGTTGATTTTATAGAAAATCGCACTAAAACCTCTTAGCGTCTAAAGCCCTTTTAGGGTAGTGCAGCTATAAACCTAATTTACACCAAGAAAATGTATTTTCCAATATTGCGGGTCGTAAGCTGTTGATAGGATTTTTCAGATTGAAATCCCCCCCAAAAAAAAACGTTTGCACCAATCACATTTTTTAAGAAAATATGTATTGTGTAAGGAATATTGGACCATAAAAATCACTCAATCAAAATATTATACAAAGGCACCGACAAGTTAGAAAAATCAAAGTACGTTTTTATTATTTTGAACTTAGCCTATTGGTTGGGTAATTTTGTTTTGTTCTTAATTTGCTTTTGTAATAATTATTTTATATCATTCTAGTCACAAATTAACTGGGCTTCACTGAGAGTACATCATTGATACCTATAATACGAATACAATATTATTATAACAAACTATATTGTACTAGCATTCGTATTCAGTAATATTGTAATGTGTGAAATTCGACTAATAATAATGTGTTTACCGCCATTATTTATTTAGAAAATACATATTTTAGTGATAAAATATAATATACATAAATCAGGTAATCTATTATAGTGTGGGAGGGCTTGGCAATGTTATATTGTTCTTTAATATTATAATATCGTGGCAGGTAGGTAGGTATAATTTGCTTTTATATATTTTTTTTAATCAATTATAATGTTCGATAATATTTACAACACAATAAAATTTACTTACCCTATAATATAATGGCCGTTAACAATAAACAACAAAAAGCTCCAAAAAAAAAAATACCTCCGGTTAAACCTACAATGCCCTCTTTTTCGCCGAAGGTATAATAATAAAAATATAAAATAAAAAAAAATAGAACAATATCGAACGGTAATATATTGTAATGTATATCGCTTAAGCAAACAAACGGCGTCCATTTCATTTTCGCCCATTTCCTAAAAACATATTGTGTACATTTATATTAATACCTTTTTAAAGGTCTTAACTGTAATGATAATATATTATTTATGCTATACAATCTACATTGTAAAATAACTTAACGACAACTTAGCACGCCCGTTTAAGATCCAAAGATACCGACTGTCGGGTGCAATTTTTGTTATTTATATTTTACCCACAATATTAACATTGTTTGAAACAATAGTCACGCAGGTCATGTTTAAAACACTCCAATTTATTAGGTACGCCTAGATAACGACAATTGGGTAAGGAAACACCACCACCTACCTATAAATTAACTTTGCCACAATCAACAGTTCAAACACCTCGGTACGCCCACGATTTGTTATATTAATAAACCTACAAAATAAAAAAAACTTGAAGTAATAAAACGATTGTAATATTATTTCCAGAATCATTACTATTTAAAATAATACAAATTAATTAAATAAACAAACTAAACTATTATGCAATGTACAACTGTTATAGGTAAAACGTTTAAAAAATTGAAGCTATACAAATGAATATATGAAATATTAGCCCCCAAACAATTGCAAAATGTTTTTAAAATTTTGTCAAACATGTGCTCACAGAACTTAATATTTAAAAAATTTTGTTTACTAAATGCTGTATAAACATAATATAGAAATTTTAGAAACGTTTACATGTTTCCAATATTTAAATTATATTTAAACAACATATTGTAAGTATTAAATTGTAAAACATGAAATTTCATGACGAAATCTTTAAAACAAAATTTTAAATAAGAAATTAAAAAAAATTAACCACATTTTGATCATATTTTAAAACGTTAGTATTTTTTTATTAATGTATTGAACGATTTTATCAACATTTTCCAGACCGAATTTTGTTGGCAAAATAAATTCTTAACAAGTTTAATACATTTTTGTTCACGTTTATTAAAAACATCATGTTAAGTAAAATGTTTAAAAAATGTATAAATTAAAAAAATCAATGTCCATCTATTACAGTTAGTATATCTGATAATATTTATTTGTTCTATTAGTTTAATGTACACGACACGAAGTTATAGTAATAATTCAGTGCTGTAAACTGTGAACAGGGGTTGAGCAAAAGTATTATTATAGGTACTAGGTAGGACTATCTAATATTTTTTTTTGGTATTCAATGTACTTATTTTTAAGTAGTCCGCTACGATATAGTTTTCAGTAGAAACTTACTTTCGTTAAGGGATTTTCTTTATATTGAATTATTTAATATACACCTTCAATGCATACAACCCAAGTACATTAGGGAGTGGTTTCAGCCCCCGTAGCCCTTCCCCCCTACCCCTCGTATCCGCTCCTGCTACCAAGGACAAGACATTTAGTTCAAAACTCGGAACTAATCGTATTATATTATTATGTTACTTTGGTGATTTCGAAAAGTTTAACGTTCAGTAAGTCCTAAAACCTTTTTTCGCAAAGTGTGCAAGTATTAAAATTTAAAACATTCGAAGAAGAAAATATTATATCCGAGCGTAGACGGTATATTTATTAGTAATAAGAAACTGCTGAACAGCTAAATGCCGTTTGAAATATGCTAAATATTTAAAGGACAAATTATCCCGGTGACTTGTCTCCCGGGGGATAATCTCAGAAAACTCCCGTTTTGGATTCCTTCCAGTTTCTGGGACTTCTCGGGATGGCACACCGCCGGGCTTAAGCGAGACGACTCAATCCCCGGATTGTTCATTCCTGTCTGGGAATTTGCTTTAAATTAAACAAAGCATAGCATTATCACCGTATTATAATAAAACATTTCCCAGTGCAGTTTCCCTGAAAAATGGGCTTTTCTAATATTCTTTCAATTTTCATGTCAACACATTCACGAGATATGCATATATTTTTTTCATTATAATATGAGTAATAGCTAAGTACTTTATTTTAATTGCCTAAAATGTTGATGGTACCAATGAAAAAAATTAAGGTCAAAATGTTTTGTTCTAATGTTTAAAAATTGGTGAACGAAATTATGTAATTTCGTTCACCAATATTTTATTTATTTTTATTAAACCCGACTTAAAACGTGTAATGTGTACTAATTTAAATTCATAGAAGACAAAAAAACAAGCTATACATTTTGTTATACATTTGGTCTTTTTAATTTGTCTTTTCTCTTATAATAATATTTAGATTTTGTAGACTTTGTAATTTCCTAAAAAAACATTATCAATTTTATACAAAATGTCCATATTTTCTAATAAAAAACGACAAAAATACACTAAAAAAACTGTTCATTCAATTTAAACAAAACTGTTACTTTTATGTTTACATTATATACTATTTTTTTTCGAATAAAGATGTTTATATATACATATATAACATACTAAAATAATATGAAAATGTATATAATAATAACTATACATGTGTTCGTATTATGTTTTGTGTTATTGAGATTTTTTTTCTTTAAAAAAAAAAAAAGTAAGACTACAAAGGTTCTTAACACGTTTGATCAATATTCGAAACAATTAAATTTATCCCTTAATTCGACAAGGGCTAATTTTTAAATAAAGAAACAAAAGTACTATTTAGGTTGGTCAAGCAAAGTTATGTATAAAATATATGACTCTTTAATGATATAATGTTGAAGATATAGTTAGAAATTAATTTACTATTATGAACTATTTAGGCGTGTTAGCCAATTGGAATAATTTTCCCTATCGTCTTACCGAACCTGTCCAAGAATTTTCCTATTTTCCTTAAAAATGTTTTAATTATTTAATAAATAAGCAACAATTTTTTTTTATTTTTAATCTGGAAATTCAACCCAAATTAATGTACTTTGTGAACATTTTTTTCATAGGGGTTTATTATCATTACCTATTTATTTATGCAAAATGCATTATTTTTTTTAAACCAAACCAAAAAAACTATTATACAAAAAAAGAATTAACACATTTTTTTGAAACGTTAATTTTAGTACGTGTACAATATTCTTTTTACAAATGTTTTTTAGATTTTAATAAATTATTTTTTGAACTAGGTAGTGAAAACAATTTTATTTTTTTAATTAAATATTTGTGATTGTTAATTAGGCTGGAGGGGTCTCCCAACTTTTACTCGTTTGCGAAAAGACATTCACCAACTCAACAAATTATTACACATAGGCATGTGTTAAATAAAAGTATAATTAGACAGATCTATAAGTGTACGATACAATATTATTGTATGTTATAGGTTATGGTACACATTATGTTAAACTACTACCTACGACTTGATTAAATCAAATATAACTATCTTCGTTAGGATTCGGTTGGTTTAACTACTACTTAAATACAATATAATAGTAGATACATTTTCGTTAGATAAAATCATGTCATAGAACGCGTACAACTTTTTTTATTTCCGTCTTAAAATCCCAAATTCAATAATAACTACTGACGATAAAAAAACACATCATCGCATCGGTTTAGGAATGTATATATTTTAAACTTAAAGAATAGTTAATTACCATAACATTATTTAGTTTCACTCTATTGAGTTTTATACTGTCTACATACATAAATATAATAGCTACCCTGACTAGACAATAGGCACAAAAATGATTAAATTAGCAATCTCATTATCATTTATAATAGTATACTATTCTACATAATAGATTAAACTTAGTTACTTTTTTAAATTACTAGTCATGCCTTTTGTTATTGTCCAAACTCAAAACGTCTCTAACTGAATCGCATCTCAAACAAACAATATAATATAATCTTCTACTGCGTAATCATTTTGTATGCCTCAATTGCCTAGCAAACATTTTAAACTTAATACTAACATGGAAAATATGTAGTGTATGATGTGTGATTTTTTTGTTTAACTACAACGTAAAACTATATTCGTATAACCGTAATAGTCGGTACACAAACTATTGTTGTACCTCTGTATTACTGTAAAATAATTTTTATAATATTTTTTACTTAAAAACAAAAACAACCAAAAAAAAGAAAAATACAAAAATAAAGTTTTACCGTCGTAACTCATTTATGAACTTATCACCGCGACAAAAAAAAATAACATGATAAACTACTCGCGTAATGTTAAATCAAAGACTACCGGCAAAATAAATCACATACATCTCGTTTTGTAAAATTTACATAAATATATAATATAATTATAGTATTTAAACTAATCAAATCTTCATTGGTACACGCGCTTAACAAATTAGGTAACACGGTTATAATAGTATAATCCAATAATATAATGTTTCTGGTTTTTTTTTTTTTTTTTGTTAAATACAATAAAGACAAACATTACCGTAGACTGCATAGACATGTAATACAAGTAAGCGAGCGCAATTTATTTTTTATAGTATATCATATATTATATAATCATAATTTAGAAGGATATATTATTACACTTAATAAACTTTGGTAACAAAACGGTAGCGAGAGACCATATATTTTATAACAAAGAAAATAAATTATATCATTAAAAAGAAGAATAATTAACAATGGACGGTTTTTTTTTTTTTACGCACTTCTATTACAAATCGACAATTATTGTAAAAAGCGAGCGATCTAACAGCACTCAAGCGTAGTGTTCTCAGGACGAGTCTTAGCTCGACGTAAATGTATTAACATAATCATCTTAAACTTGTAAACATTTTGTTACTACATGTTATTCGGTCACGTAAATTACAAGATTTTTTTTTTTTTTTAATAAAAACACTATCGTAAAAATATGGCTTAAAACAAAACAATTCAAACAACAAAGGAAAACTAACTAAGTACAATCCCCATAAATAAATTACAAACTTTTTTTTTTCTTTTTATAAGGTCAAATTGTCTTAAAACTATCACAATAATCGAGTTCATCACATAAGAAGAAAAAGTATTGGTATTATAAAAACTAAAATTTCAACAAATAAATATATATATCTGCATAAAGCATTTTCAATATGAAATTTTGTTATCGTTACCGGAAACTTATCTGCATTAGGTTTTTTTTTTTTGTATACCGAACAAGCAAATAAAGGTACGTTCTAAATGGCATAGTGCCACCGTTTTTAGCACATGAGAATTTTACAAAATGTATTTCGAGTGGCCAAGAAACGCTCGACGTAAGAAAGTAGAATGTAAAAATGATTGACAATAATATTTGAAATATAATTGCAAAAATATTATGGACATAATATTATAACGTAAAACACGGTTTAGCAACGCCAGTACGATTAGGCGATTTGTATATTATAAATACAATTTACACAGAAATCGTTTAGCCAAATATCTATTTAGAAAGGAACATTGGTTTATGAGATATTTTGTTTACGTCATAAATTATCGTGTTACAAGAACCACACATAAAATATAAACGGTATTGGTTGACAAGAGACGTGAGAGCCACAAATTGGCAACAATATCTGGATCTTATCTGGACCGCAAACTGTTTTGTCGACAGTCTTAGCTACGGCGTAATGAAAAATCGATAACTTATTCTACGTTTTTTACGTTTGAACTACGCGATTGAATTTCTTAATAAAGCAATTACCAATGCGGACTACCATTGTAATGTTTGCCGAAGAGCTAAGTTTAACCTCTCTTTGGAATTCTAACAAAAAAATATTTAATTTATAACTCTTCTATTTTAAACAATTCAACAACAAGAAAGTTTATTTACAGAAAAAAAAAAAAAATAATAATAATAATTATATTATAGTAATACAAGACTAGAAGTTACCGATCTGAGTAGCTAAGGTTTGTGTAGAGGTAGGGGGAGAGTGGGGGAACATGTTTAGTGGTTTATCAGCATAGGACAGGGTGGGTTCTTTGTTGACGACACCTTGCTCGCGATCACCGTGCTCGTCGCTGTTGGTATTCGTATCACTGTTGTCGTCGTCAAGAATTTTCAAAGCTACAACGAGGTCTTGAAGGATTTCGGTCTCGCGCAACTCGATCAATTGATATCTGTGGTTGAACACAGAAAGGTGGGAGAAAACGCAGTTCAAGTGCGAGTGCAGATTCAACCAGACCAGCTCACGAAAATGACAATGGTAAAGATGAGCCAAGACGTGAAACAGCAATCTGAAGATTTTTCGCACGACTACTTCGAATCCGACAGGGAAATCATTTGCTATAAAAAAAATATATATACATATATAATAAAACCACTAGAAAAATGTCTTTATAAAATTACAACGTACGATTTGTTGTATCAATAAAACATACCAAATTTTGTTGGAAATATTGTCTCGTCGTTAATAGTCTTTTGAATATACGTCATAACATAGTCTATGTATAATGGAGCGGCAACTCGTGATTTTTTACCTTTCTCGTCAAACCATAAATAGGTCCTAGGCCAAAAAGGTACACAATATATATTTAATTATAGTAAGTTACACTATTGATGTGCTACCCTTCACAAACCAGCTCTTAAAATACAAAAACGAGTCCCAAATACAATTTCTGATTACCCACTCTGATTTAATGTAAACTTTTAGTTTCCTAGGGGAAAACTGATTAGAAATGCTTAAAACATGACGAGTTCCTATTTAAAGGAAGGGGAAGGAGAAGAAAACTATGTCAAAAGTAAAGTAGCCTAGGAAACTTAACTAGAAACGAAGACGGTTTCTCCTGGAAGACAGTGCAAAACATGAAGGACATGATCATGGGCGTAGCTAGGTTTTTTTTTTAGGTAGGCCCACTATAAACCATTGATAAACAAAGTTATTGATGATTATTCTTGTTAATAATTAATTTTTTCTCTCTCTATATATTTTATATATGTATATAGAAAATTTTGGGTAGACCCGGGCCTACAAGGCCTACCTACTGGCTACGTCCCTGGACATGATGTGTACCACAAATGGGTTTTTAATAGTTAATGTGCTATCAAAAATTAAATTATATGTTTTCCCATTGAAAGGAAAGTTTGCATTCAAACAAGGTGGCTAAAATGTTGAGATACAAGGCTGAAATTTTAAGGAGATAACAAACTACTCAAGAGCTCATTCCGTATAAAACAACAATATGTTTTTTTTAAAACACCGATTATAGCAATATTGTCTTATTGAATTAACATTCTACCTATAGCTCGGGCCGATCATATCAGGGCAACCCGTTATGGTACAGAATTCCGATATCGTTCCATATACTAAATTGATGTTATCAAAAATTGAAATAGCTGAAAAAAAAGAGAAAAAAATTATTTTAATTATATCTATTAAGATTATAGACGGAACTCAATCACAAACAGTATAATTAATTAACTTACTATGAGATGCGAGCCACTCATTGTAATCAATTCCGTTTGGCATTTCGATTAGTATCCTAAGATCAATGTCTGGTAACTTTTTTTCTAAAACAGCTTCATCTAAATATGGTTTGTTATCGTCGTTACATAATGATTCTTTGTCCTTGGACTTTCGGCCTTTTCTGTAAAATACAAAAAAAAAAATGATTAGTTTTGGTAAACACACTTAATTCCGTGTTAGTGTCTTATAGTTTTAAATCAGTAAAATAAAAATTACTAAAATTGTTTAATGTTACAATGTCATAAAGGTATTCTATTTATGTCAAGGTCAAAGTAAGAAATTTGTTATAGAAAGAAAAGCTTGGAAGGTCAGAAAGGGCAGGAAAAAATTTGGCAATAACATTATTTGTATAATTATTTCAAAAACAACAAAGTAATCGTTTATTATACGAAAAATACTCGTCCAAACTCTAACTTATTCAGATAAGTTATCGTGTCATATTTATTATTTAGTTATTCCTAATTTTATACTCAAACAATATGTGCCTATTCTTGAAAACAAAATTAAACATTATCAGTTGCGTTATTAACTATAATATTACTATCTACTTTCAGTAAATTTCACTTGTATAAAAATGTCTATTTACACAAATTATATTTTGTTACATTGTACATATTCAATGAAGTTTGCATTAGCTTCACATTAAAACAATTATCATTATTTATTACTTCATTTTATACTGATTGCGAGTTGTAAAAAAACAAATAAAAATTGGGTAGCCAAAAGGTCCAAAAAAAATAAATAACTATGTAAAAACTTAATTTCGTTACCTATTTAAAATATGTACTCTTTTTATAAGACATTAATATTATCAAAACTATCAAAAACTTAATTAGGTACCTATGTAATTTATAACTACAATATTATTAAAATTTATATACAATTTATAATACTTGTATTTTGTTTTTAATTGTGAACAAAATGGCATTCTTTATAATATAAAAAAAACTTTTGATTTTTTTATATGAAAAAAAAATAATTGGTCAAGTAGGTTTTAAGGTATTATAGTATTGCAAAACAAGTTAATATTTGAAGGCCAAAAAAACAAAAAAAATGTTTACGTTTTTAATTATTTTTTTTATAAAATTTTCACAATATACTTAGGATATTAATTAAGATGTAAACTTTAAGATCTTTAAGCAGTTTTTGAAAAAACCTGAATTAAAAATTTTTTCCGGTCGCTACTGAATTGATTAAGTGTGTCAGTTGTTCAATTAACACAAATGGATGTTACAAAAACACTGGAAATAAACAATCCGTGAAACCACTTTGACAGTTATAATTATATATTGTTAGTGAATATTTGAGTAGTATTTGTAATGCAAACTGAAACAGAGTTGGCCTTCAGCAAATTAACTCGAAAACACGAGTACGGAGAGTATGTATTTGCCCTCCGCATTCATGTCCCAAAATTAATATATTACGCTAAATCACCTATATGCCCTTGAAGTTCACTTTATAGATATATAGGAATAGGAACTTTAAAAAAATGAACTATATAGAAACAACGACAATAACTTTAACTGAAACTAGTTGCTGTACTAATATATTTAAAATGTGTTATTAACACTTTGAAGAGGAAGCCTCAGCTTTCCAGAAAAGACGAGTCATGTGTTAAGTCTAGTGAAGAAAGCTAGCTTTTGTGTTAATTAAGTCAAAAGTTATCTATATGACAAAATTCATGTAATGTCAAAACATTAGTGCAACCAGAAGGGCTTAGTGATTTTTTTCAATAATTCCTAATTTGTTTGTTTGTAAAAAAAATATTTTTAGTTAAGTATTAACTGAAAACAAAAATGTAAAAAAAATTGGGTAAACACTTTTACCAATTATTTTTTAGTCATTTTAGTTTTAAAAAATAACATTATGGGAAAAAATAAATGTCGTGATCAGATTTTAATAGGGGTTTCTATCTATAACTGCACTGACCTTCAATGTTTAACACATAATTACCAAAAATGACAACAAATAAACACTTAACGAAATGTAATATTCATGCTTATTAAACCCAGCAATTAACGACACTTATAGTCTTCCACTTAAACACAATTATAGATTGTAGGTACTCTATGTGTATAATACATTACAGAATAACAATTGTACTATATTTAACGAGTTATCAAATAATTAGGCCTGCCATATTATAGATGACTCAATTTGAAACGTATACAAGTTTAATAGATTGTTTTTCTTGAACTTGGGCTATTATATTATGTGTTTCAGATCAAACTGATCGTAGGCCTGTAGTCTCCCAACGATCGTTAAGAACTAATTGCGCCAATGCCTCGACCACGGTTTTGTGCAGTCAAACAATATGCTATTACGACGATTGAAACGACTTACCCCATAAACCAGTCCACGGTATCGCGGAGATACTCGGGTAACTTATCCAGTTTGTCAGATTTCTATGCGCCGACCATTCGAGATAAATACAACGTAGGTGTGATTTGTTTGTTTTGCTTTTGGGTGCTTTCTTGTTCGTCCGATACTAGTAACCGAACAACACTACTACTACTACTTTTGTTAAAAAAAAAATTTTAAAAATGAATAATAATTGCGCGTAGTGGCAAAGTCCGGTCGATGTCAGGTGGCCATTCCGACGACGACGACCGCACGTGTAAACGTTTTGTGTACACTGCTTTTTAATTTAATAAAAAACAATAAAAACAATAATATATTATTCTAATCGATAAAATAAACTTATTGACAGTTCGAGGCGTCGCTAATTGATACGACGGTCGACGACGACTTTACAATAATAATAACGCGTACACATTTCTGTTCCGTACCGCACACGCACAACGATGATGATGAAGAAAAAATAATATAGCGGATATTATATTATTATTGTAATAGCTATACTATATTATACTTATGTATATTGTTATTATTATTGTGTTGTACGAACGGCCGCTGGAGGGAACGCCGTAGTGTATTAAAATAATAATGCGACGAGTCGTAGGAGTGAGAGAAAAATAATATCGTAGGTATATTATTATTATACTGTAGTGAAAATTTCACGTCGTTATCAATTGGTCCAATATTGTGCGTTATCACTGATGTAAACAGATGATTGTTGTCGCGATAACAGCCGATGACTCGGTTGAAACGCGGGCATGAAAAAAGTTTTTAAAAAAAAACCCACCGTGTGTCATAGACCTTGCCGAATGAAGACCTCTGGTTCGAAGGGGAATCGTCATTGAAAAAAATGTATATATATATATATATATACCCATTTGAATTCTTATTGTAAAATGTATATACTTTATAATAATAATATAATGGTCTACCGCCGCGGCTTCGATTTGTAATGAAATAATAATATTACATTATATTGTGTTCCGCCGCGATGGTAAATGGTATAACGCAATATAATATTATTATACATACTAGGTGGTACCGCGGCCACCGATTGTTCGCTGTTATCAGTCATTTATTATCAGGTGCAAGCCAAACAATACCACGACGTTCCCCCCCCCCCACCGGCCGCGTCCGCCGTTCGTCCCGTGTGTGTGCCAGCGCTTTCTTATAGCGTTTTTTTAATTTTTTTTTTTACTTTTTTTTTTTATTTACCGTATTTAGTATTTACATTTAACTCGTAGCTCGCAACTACTATATCGGTAGTGTAGTATTATTATTATTATTATTATTATTGTTGTTGTTATTATTTATTATTACTCTCACGTCGAACAATATTATTATTATTATTTTGATGAATCGTCGGTAGGCACCTATGGCCCCCGTCGACGGTCGCTGAAAATTCATTAGCAGACATCTGGCCTTACCCGACGACAATAGGGGAAAAAATTCACACACACGCGCGAGTAGCTACGGCTCGATTTTTTCATCAATCACCCGAGGTCGCAACATACAAAATCGACAAGTTGGCCGAGACCTTCGCGGCATTGCCGGCGATATTTTTGCAATGGCGAGGTAGTGCCCGAACAAAACCCAACGGCAACGGCAGCAACGACAACAACACGATGAGCGTACCGATTAGCGACGGCATTGGCGATTTCTACTTTCTAAAACAAAAACCCAAATCCACGCCCATCGAACGCGACTTCAGAATCTCGGACAACGTGTTGGGCTTGGGCATCAACGGCAAGGTGTTGCAGTGCTTCTCGGTGGCCACCGGTCATAAGTACGCGCTCAAGGTACATGGCGTTAAAAAATTACTTAAAGTTTACACTACCTGGCACCCCCTTTTTTTTTTCCCTTCACCACTAATGTCAACGTGCATACACGTATCGTATGAAAAAGCTCTTGTCCAATGTTTTGTATAGCTGACATTATCAGCAATTATTATTTTATCCGGTGTTCCTGTATTAGTTGTTGAATTTCGTTAGCGATATATTTTAAAACTGTTTACCCCATGCTACTATCATTGTTTCTACATGTGTATGTTTTTTATTAAAATGTGCACACATTTTAGCTCATTTGAATCAAAATCTTATTATAAAACTTGTTATGAATAAGTTTGGAGCGGACTTTCAAGACAATAGATAGTAGAGACAAAACTCATTTCGGAGTTACTTATCTAAAACTGATTCTGAACAGTCTGAATGTTCTTATGATTAGCACACCGTATACTTGCACAACAGTAGTTCCCAAAATTTAAGTAGCTTTGACAGATTTGTAATCAGTTTAAAAAGGGTCGGTTGCGGGGGGAAGTAATGCCTCACTAGGCGGGTTCCCCTTTGGCCTTACTGAACGTAAAAAAAAAAATTTTTAAAAAAGAGGCGGGTAAAGCAAATTATTTCCACAGATTGGCCTTCATGTTATTTAAAAACAGCAATGCCTGGTATGCATTGAAATGTAGAAGGAAGTGACTGACTGCAGTTTTCAATAATAGAACGGCCGATCTGTTTATTATAATATCAATGTTTTTACTAACAGTGTGTATTTTTTGTCCAAGGCCCTGGTGGACTGTCAGAAGGCGAGACGTGAGATCGATTTGCACTGGAGAGCGAGTGGCTGCATTAACATAGTCAACATCATGGATGTATATGAAAACATGTACATGGGGAAAAAATGTCTATTAGTCATCATGGAATGGTGAGAATGGTTTAAAAATAAAATGGGCTTATATTTTATGATTTCTGTCATGAGTTAATGTTGATTTTGAATCGGAACCCACATTATTTTTTTTTTTTTTTAATATTTTGAATTTTATAGGATTTCAATGGGTTTTAGCATACCCAATAAACTTAACTAGGTTAGGCTTTTGAAAAATAAAACCCAGTTCATTGCCAACTCTGCTTAAGTATAATATTATTTTAAATTAAAAAACACGTTCTATTATTTTTATTGTATCAATAAAAAACAATTTTGTTTATGCATTTTTTTTTTGTATCACCGTCGATATTTACATTTAAGTTACTATCTATGAAATTGATAGCTTTGGAAACGTCTTAAAAATAATCTGTGACCGGTTTGGCTCTATCGACTTTATCGTTGCCTTATAGAATAGGCTGAGTCGCTATGATATCATCGCCCACTCACGTGTTACCTCACTGTTGATGGTATGTAACGGGTCACAGTTTTTAAATCCAACAATGTTTATCTGTGTATTCAATAGTACATAAATTGATCATAAATCAATTTCTTTAGGCAAAAAAAAACATTAGACTCATAATGTGTCCGTTAGCTTAAAGGTTACCATTCTTAATATTTGATATAACAATATTTATTTTTTGTTGATTACCTATACTATCATTTGCATTAACACATTAAGTTAACAATTTAAAGGTGTTGTTGAAATTATCGATTGTGCTTTCAATGTGTTATTAAAATACGAAAAATTTAAAAAATGTTTCATCTTCTTTGTACTTGTTTACAAACAACTAAAAACTAATACATTTATCCAAACAAAACCATAATATAGTAGTCATATATTATTTGTTGTTTCACGACTGTTCTAGATGGAATTTTATAAACAAATAAGGTAAAAAAACAAGTAATACGAGTCATTGTTGTAAACCTTCACGTGGATCATAAATAGCACGTGTAAAACGTTATAGCTATATTTGTTTAAATGTTAGTTTGATTTAATGGTTTTATCCATTTAAAAATATATACTATTTTTTGGAAATGTTTCATCATAAAATACAGCTACAAACATAAGAGAAGATTTTGTATCTCTTTGGTTTTCTTGTTTGAAAAAATGTTTTTTTTTATTATTGCTTTGATTCCTCAAGGAAGATCCAGATAAACTCTGATTAAAGTTTAGTGGTCATAGGGTTTCATTTTGATAGAAATCTATTGGATCTAGGCGTCTGTAATTTATACAGTTTTTGTTGTATTGTTGGCTGAACTTTATAATTGTTAAAAATGTCAGCTCTGTATCTCAAAAATGTTAGAACTTACAACAAGTTCCGCTGTTATATTATGTCAAACTTTCCTTGTGTCTTTTGACTCTGAAAAGATATATATTTTTTTTTATTTTACTATAGCAGCCTATTTTCTTTTGGTTTTCTAGTGATTTCATTTTTAGTAAAAGTAGAATTAGTTTTTGACGTAAGTTATGACGTTGGCCTAAATTGAATAAATCGTATCTCCACAGTTTTTTTAAATTATTATTTGCTTTTAAAATGGCGACAAAAAAACTGCATAGTTTAATAAAGCAGAAATTTTAAACTAAGAAAATTAAAACAAGTCTTTACTGACTAATGTGAAATAATTACTAGTTACTTACTTGTCCTGAAAAATAAAACGATTTGGACTTTCAAACTTAATAATGTGGGCCGACGATGTGCGAATGATTTGGGAGCGTTCTTTTTAAACATATAATGCATTTGGTTTGATTCATGACTAGATTGAGGAATATGATAATATTACAATGTTTAGTTCACCTAGGGTCACGAAGTTTTCATTCACATTATTTTTAATACAGATAAGCAATGTGTTATCATTTACTGTTCTTATAATTTACTACAGAATTTGTATACTATATTAATTTTTGCACTATTTGCTAAATTGTGTTTCATTCATATTTTCATTTATTTACCGTACAGATTATTTGAAATAAAAAAATATGTAAAATTTTTTATTTTCTTTCAGTATGGAAGGTGGTGAATTATTTCAACGCATCCAAGAGCACAATGACGGAGCATTCACCGAAAGAGGCGAGTATAATAATTTGAGCCAATAATATTTAATAATTTAACAACACAATGATCCGGCCATTTGTGACATCATTTATATATTTTATAACACTCAATCCTTTGCGCTGTTTTAAAATTAAAACAATAAATATTCTTTGTGACATTGCCAACATTTACGTAGACCGATAATTAATAATTGTGTTTATTGTTTTATTTGCACTTACACAGAAGCGGCACACATAATGACTGATATTTGTGCAGCTGTCAAATACCTTCATGACATGAACATTGCCCATCGTGACTTAAAACCAGAAAACTTATTATACTCAAAACCTGGTAAAACCTTGTTATTTGTTGTACTGTGATTTTTAGTTTGAACTAACAAGATTTAACTATATGTTTTTAAGTAGACGTTTTGAACCTCTTTAAACTTGTTCACATCGAAACAGCTTTAGTGGCTGTCAACTACATAAAATTATCTATTACGTAATATATAATTCAACCGTTTGTCTTTGTAGGTGTCAACGGCATTTTGAAACTGACAGACTTTGGTTTTGCAAAAGAAGTATCACAAAAAGCTCCACTTAAAACTCCTTGTTATACTCCATATTATGTCGGTGAGTCTGTGATTGGTATTAAATATTATTAGCCTCAGTGTTTGGATAGAACGCGTTGAATTTTTTGTCTAATGTATATGGTTTTTGACTACTTAATTTAATCATACAGAAAAAAAAATCCAAAATGTTGTCAATTTTTAACATTTAAAAATTTTTTTTTGAAAATCAAGTTAATTTTTTAAGTATTTTATTAAAATACTATCAAATGATAACTAATATATGTTGAACATGTCGACTATTTGTAAACAAATAGGGAAAATGTAAATTCATTTTTTATTTGCTAATATAATTATTATTCCAATTACTTAATTTCAGCCTCGTTACATTATGTATACAAAAAATACAACTTTTATTATATTTCACAGCGCCCGAAGTTTTGGGACCAGAAAAATACGACAAGAGTTGCGATATTTGGTCTTTAGGTGTTATCATGTATATACTGTGAGTATGCTATAAGTACTAGGTCATACATCTATACAACTTGGAAGCGGCTATTCGATTAATTAATCGTCCGTTTGACACGTCATGCGTTTATCATTTTCACAGGTTGTGTGGGTTTCCGCCGTTTTTTAGTAACCACGGCCAAGCGATATCTCCAGGAATGAAAAACCGTATAAAGACTGGCCAATTCGACTTTCCCAGTCCCGAATGGGACAACGTTTCCAAGGACGCCAAGACTTTAATATCATCCATGTTGTTGGTAGATCCGGCGGCTCGTCTCTCCATCGATCAGGTCGTCATGCACAAGTGGATTGCGGTGAGTATTGGAATTATATTTGGACCATACATAACATAATGCAACATCTTTTCCTTCTACAGGCGTACACCGAAGTGCCACAAACGCCGCTTCACACGGGTCGTATGCTGAAAGAGTCTGGCGACGTTTGGCCCGAGGTGCAGGAAGAGATGACCCGATCTTTGGCTACCATGCGTGTGGACTACGATCAGGTCAACATCAAAGCGTTGAACACGTCCAACAACGCGCTGTTAAACAAGAGGAGGAAAAAAGTAGCCACCACCAGCGCTTCTATCCGTTAATGTAGACGACAGATTTCATCGGAAAACATCAGCAATATCATGGCAAATTCTTGCCACCTGCCCCCCCCCTCCTCCATCTACCAAGTTCATATTGGACAGAAACCCTTAAGAAGAATTTACAAATGCGTGTATCCAAACATTGTCCTATTGTTTGGTGTCTCCCTAAAATGTATTTCAATCTACAGAGAAGAAGTCACTGCGGCGAAGAGTACAAATTCAAAGTAACACACCAATATTTTCATTAGATTTTATCGAATAGCTAATAAAAAGTAATTTTAATAAAGTCCAACGTTTCCCTGAAACAAACTAACAAATTAATTACAAATTATTGTTATTGTAACATTTGGATATCGCATATTCAACAAACGGTGATAATATTGCTTTTACTTGGCTTTTTTTTTTTTTTTTTAACACTAACTAACAAACTAAGAAACCTTTTAAAGGAAAATCCAAGGACATTCAAACCCGATTTTTATCAGCTGCCCGTAGTATAACTTACTTATCACATTTATTATATTTTGCAAGCCTCGTGTGTGATATTACTTAAGTGAAAAGCCGTTGTAATAATTTTATACTAAAAAAAAAAAAAAAACAAATTATATTTATAAAATATATTTAATGTAAACAAGTGTTGCTACGTACTGGTAGCTTACGTTGTCCGTCGGTTGTGAAAAAACGAACAAATTCCATTGTCTACTTATAAAATTTATATATTACCATTTTTTCAGTCAATTGTCAATTCTTGTCGTATAAAGTATTATTGTGTAATAAAAAAAAAAGTCTCCCAAACGTGTAGAAGTTTGGTAAATGCACAAAGAGAAGCCGAAAAAGAGTAAATACATTGTTTTGTAACGCTAAAAATATATAATATTATAATTTATAATACAATAGTATAATTACCGTTGACGATATAGTAAAATATTTATATTTAATGTTAAATAACGATTTTTGTGTGTGAAACATGTTTATAGTAAAAATTTTAATTACCATTGTTTGTGTATAATACATATATTTTATTGTAACTGAAACACCATGTGCATAATCTATTTTAATAGTCTTGTGTTACGCATATTTATTATAAATAATTTTAACTTGCAAATTAAATACTACGTTTAAGAAACATACTATTTGTGTCTTTTCGTGACTTATTTTTTTATAAACCAATATTTAAAAATGTTTAAATGCAATACCTTTGTTTTGGTAAACGAAAACAAACGGGGTTTTACAAAAAATTAGAGAATTCTTTTATTTTACCATTTGGAATGAGTTCAACATGTAGTCAAACTCAAAGACTAAGTACCCTAATAATTGTTTCCACACTAATTTTAGTATATTATTCTACATTGTTAATGGTATAATTTGAGAGTACTAGGCCTTTCAGTGTAAAACAATATTTCACCAAATATTGTTCATTTTTTAAATTTAGAAATCGTAAGTATTTTATTTGGCCAAACCAAAAATGATCATAAACCCTTTTTCCTAAAAAGAGGTGGAAACTTCAGAACTTATTTCTGAAAATTAGATTGTAGGTAGATCTAAACACCAAAAACATGAATAAAAATAATAATTGTTTATACATTGTAGTTATACCTATAATTGACACTTGGTTATTATTGGGGTTTTTGTTGATTTTTAATATTAATATTTATTTAATATTGTAGGTATATTATACTGTATACATGTTTATAACGTTAACCAGTGTCTTTGGTTTTATTTCTCAAAATGTTAGCAATTTTTAAGATTTTCATAGTTTTCTCATAAATATTTTTTTAGTGTTGTTTTTTTTTACAACGCTATACATTTTCCAACCGACTAGTCAACTTAATTCAGTAGATTTCTCTAAGACATGCATAATATTTTACCTTTTAAAAATTTGTAGACTAACGTTTATTTATCGAGGAAAATCGTGAAAATTTACTAAATCGAGTGGTCGTCTGAAAAATTGATTTTTGTTTAATAGTCTTAAAACGCATGTTTAAATTCCAAAGTCTATGGCCTGATTAGAATATTATATATAATTATATTGGGTAATTTGTTTTAAAATAATCAGCTATTAATTATTATGCAGACTCAGCTGATATTTACATGTATTTACTTATCTGTACAATTTTGTAAATTCATTGGTAAACTTTATCAAATAAATTATTGCAAAATCGTTAACTTGTTGTCAATTTGCAAGTAACTGAAAAATGTAAAAAAAACATTTTTTGTTTTCAGTATTCAGCACGGTTTCCATTTTTGTTGGCTTCTGGTTCCATCATCAAGGATCATGTCTAGTTAGAATTTTTAAAAAAATACACCGTTTTTCTTGAGACTTTGGTTTTGGTTTTTGTGCAGATTTCGAAGAAAAACGGTTTTTTTGATAAAGAAATTGTTGTGAAAATTATGTTAAAAATCTTAATAGGTACAAATTTTATGCAGCACATTTTCCACGGGGTCTTTGAATTTTTGAAAATGGAACACTCAATACCTACTACGTTTTAATTTTATAAACTATAATACATGCGTGTATAATCAATTTATTCTAGGCGGTAATATATCTGTAATTATTATCCATTATGCGTTAAAATTCATATCTGAAACGGACGACAATTATTAGTAATTAAATTCGAATTTTATTAAATTCATCTACTTACTTGCTGTTATGTCATATACATAGAATATTTGTTAATAATTTGTACAAGGTTAAAGTCATAAAATCGGATGAAACTTGTTCAGTTTTAGACGTTTTCGATAGCAGTCGACTTAAAACCGCATTTGTATAATTTTATTCCTCTTTTCCGGTGATGTAATATGTGTACGTTGATTGGTATTTAGAGTGAGAAAAATCGTTTGAAAAAATATTCATTTAAACATATATATTATTAATTATTTAATCAGAGAATAAAATTGTATAAAATATTTTACTGTCTTGGTATTAGTAATTAATAAATAGTAGTAGATAATATAGATCTATGCAGCGTGATCCAAGTTTTTCATTCAATCAAATAATAATTAGATTATCTGATATAGTAAGTACACCTATATATATATATATATTATAATAATCTACATACTTACAAATTAATTATGTATAGGTATAATTAGATTAATGGTTCAGATAAATGTTGTTTGACGGATTAGCTGTAGAAAATAAAATAAGTACTTTAATTTATTCAAATACACGTGTTAATCGGTTTTATAGAGTTTTTTATGCTTGAGCAGCGACATTTATTAATCATCACATAAAGATTTTTTTTTTGTACATATGCCTAGTCTTTTTTATGAACTAATAGATTTATTGTAATTGCTAAAGGACAAAATATATGCTAAAAAAATAGCAATAAAATCATTATACTAATTAGTATAATGATTTTATTACAAGTTAACTTGTCAATATATCTGTACATAAAACACTAGTCTTGACTATTGATTACTAATATAGTAAATTTATTGTCTTCTATTATTTTCGGTGATAACTCCAAAAAAAAATTGAGATTAATCATTTTTTACAACCTCGAGACACTACCTATCAAAACAAACAGAAAACAACTAATACTATAAAAATGTTGTCAAATAATATTGTGAACGTTTGAATGAATATATTATGTTATGTTAAATTATAATTATTGGCATAATAAAATTCAGTTTTTTATAAATTGAAATACTATTCTATCCTGAAAATGTCGACATTGTCATCAGTTAGGCCATATTCAAGTGTAGATGATTTAAGATTGAGGAAAAAAAGAAATTGTCGGTTTAATGCAAGACAAAAATATCAATAAAAACCTTTTGAAATTAAACGCTATCCTATGATTCATATCAAATTAATATAATTTCTAGAAAATATCTTATATTATGTTTAACAAAATCAAAAAAATGATTTTAAAACATTTAAGAATTAAAACTAAACATGTGGAGATAGTTTACCATGATTAGAACTACCTACAAATGCCAAGAGGCGTTTTCTTAACTGCATAATTATTTATAACTTAAATGTTTTTCGTCTCAACATTTTGATGTAACGTCAGTTCATATACATAGTTTATAAAAATAATTATAAAAAAAAAAATTAAATATAATCGTGTGATGTTGCTAAAGGATATTTTTTATGAGCAATATTTGACAAAAGGAAATTGGTTTTACTATTGAACTATACGTTTGTATACATTTATGCGCATTAAATAATTGCCAAATTTATTGGTCTATGTTAAATCACTTTTTACCACGTTTGTTGAACGGTTTAAAAAATAATATTTCACTGGACCATTTTTTCTATTGGGGCTAAAACATAAAAGGTTGATTTTATGTTAAAAAAATGTATGTAAAAACCGTTATAACTTAGTTTTGATAACAACTCGAATTTTTAACCCCCAAAATATGTAAGCTTCTAAACAATATTTACATTTGCATTAATTTAACTATTACATTGTAGTGAGTTTTTCGTTAATATTGTACAAACAGCATGCTACAAAAAAAAAAAAAAAAACATAATTAACATCGTTTATTACCGTCATTTGCTCGTGTTTTATGTACACACTAATAATGGACTAAATAAAATTCAGTCATAACTTATACTAGTTGTTATGTATTGAATAATAAAACTTATACTAATGTTAATTAAAGGGTGTTGTTCAAACAGCAGTTCATAAGACACACCTAATTTGCTTGGCAAGAGCTCGCTCTAATGACGTCGACGACAGCCAATAGATAATAGTAATTGTTGCAATTGTGAAGTCAAGACCTCTTGCTTTAAGTAATAATACAAATTTTTAAATTTTAGTCTATCAAATTCGATATGGTGTGACATTTTGTAAAACACCCTCTAACGATTAAAGTGCATTTAACTTTTTGCGATATCATACTCTATCATATTTATATTTACTCACTTATAAATTGTGCGTAGGTAGACATTGTAAATACAGTATAATATGTATAATACTTATAATTATTTTATAATTAAAAAAAAAAAACAAAACTAAAAACGTCTTGCGCAATTTTGATTTAAGTAATAATTAGCTATTTAAAATATCTACATATAAAATAAATGTAATTATTATTGTCTAAGTCTTTACCTAAATATTAACGGTTTTTCTTACATTTTTATTTTAGAGGATAGTTGAAATACTGGAGTATTTCCTTGCTGTTGACAATTTAACTAATTTGTACCTAAAAGGTTATATTAATTTATTACCGCCATACCGAAACTAAACAAATATTTAGCGATAATACATAGTCAATAAATATTTCACAAATGTGTACTTGAATAAAATATATATAAGTACAATAATATTTAAACACTTAAATTTTGTTATGATAATTTTAAAATTAATTTGGGGAAAAAAATCCATTTAATAGTTTGTTGATAGCTTTACCTACTTTGCATACTTTAAACACTAGTAAATTCTTTACGGACAACATTTTCGGACATCTTAATAATTCTTATTAAAAGAAGGGATAGTTTTAAAAAATAAATACCTAACTAATTTAATACTATATATTTTGTCTATTCTGTGCTTGTACATTATTATTTAAAATTGTTGGTATTAGATATAATAACATAATCTTGACTCTTGAGTATAATGGTAGGTATCAACGGTAATACTAAAATATAGACTTTACAAAATGGCCGTCACTATTTTTACTTACGTTGAAAGTGACCCTTCTGCGGCGGTGATAAGGCCTTTATCGGGTGTTATCAATTATTATTATCATATCATAGTTCGGTGGTCGGGGCGAGCCTCGTCTTGTCCATCGGCTGTAGCTCACCACTATAATACTATTATTATTACAACATTAAAGTTTTGCACATGTGCGGGATTTCGACCTTGACCCTTTGTCACAGCCGCCGCTGCCGCCGCCGCTGCTACCAAGTGCCAGAGCAGCTGCAGCTTAAGCGGTTCGTTGCAATTTTTTTCAAGCTTATTACGGGCCACCCTCCCCTGAACCGCCCGCCACACGCGGTAACCACCCGGCCCGTTCCAACCCCGTATCGCCGTGGCCGGTCGCCGCCGCCGCATTGCTGGCATTCAGTCGTTCGCGTGCTCGGTACCGGCCAACCGTGTGTTCCACGTCGGCCAGCCACCACCACATTTTCAGCGCCGCGTGGACAAGCGTCGTCCACGAGCGGTACACGTCGCGCCGTCCGTGGTCGGACACCGTCAACCCGACAGCAGGTACGATTGTCCAGGCGTTGGTTCCACCGGTAGGATTCCGCCGGCTCGCTGGATTTAAGCGGACAATGTTTTTGCGGCTTTGTAGATTCCTTGCCGATCGGCATCGGTCATAATCCCGACAGACGGCACGTCTAAGCGTCTGTGTGTGTATTTAGTAAAACCATCCGTCGATGAAGTTTGTTATAAAATAATTATTCGTCTTCTAGTTTGGTACGATTAGATTACGTCAAGAGCGCAAATTTCAAAACTCGTTAAAATTTCTTCGACAAAAATTAAAACGGATGGTCGATAATGTGGCGCTTCATTCATTTCACAAAAAATTATTGCTTTTTTATAATAAGAGATTGTCAGTATTTTTTTATTAATTGTCTTTACACAATTTTCTAATTTTCTTTAATTATCCTAAAAATTATAACCATCGTGTGAGTGCACGTAATTTGAGTGAATGTATTTGTGTTCCTTTGTACCTAATCCGATTTTCTTAGTTGATAAAAATTAATTGATTATTTGCAGCAAGTAAGAATAATACGTTTTTGGAATTGAAAATTTGTCTAACGAATAGCTTAAGCTATTCTATAACTGATTATTATAAGAACAGAAGTTATTTCTTTAAATTCTATTTGCTCAATTTATTGAACCGCATTATTCCACAATATAAATGTTTGCTATTAAAATGCTTTGTGTTTGCAACAACAATTTAATTATTCTTTGGCGTTGGGCAAATACTACAGTACTTGTATTTAATTAGTTATTTATTTGTTTTAAAATTTTTTCTAAACTATCTAAATGTTGTCTATTAGGAATTTACAATTATTTAAAGTATGAAAAGTAAAAGCTATTAACAAACTATTAAATGGATTCTTTTTCCAAATTAATTTTGAAACTATGATAACAAAATTTATGTATTATTGTACTTATATTTTATCCAAGTACACATTTGTGAAATTTTACAGACTGTAGTTTATGGCTAACTATTTATTTAGTTGCGGTATGGCGTTAATTAGTTAATAACCTTTTTTATTAAACTGTCAACAGTAAGAAAATACTTCAGTATTTCAATTATTATAGTCTTGTAAAATTTGCATATTAAACTAATTTAAAACAAATTTAATTAAAACCAACCATGAATATTTAAAGACCTGGACAATAATAATTAAATTCATTTTATTTTTAAATAATAACTTATCTAAATTTGTTAGCATAAAGATCCAAATTATATTTTCAAATGAAATATGTTTAAACAAATTAAATTAAAAAAACAAAATTGTATATTAATAAATAACGAGTTGCTATCTTAAATATTTATTTATTTAAACAAACTCTAAAATAATATAATTTAATACATTTTAATTAAATTATCTGAAAAAAATGTCTTAAATAAATATGTTACTATTCAAAGAGTTAATTATTACTCAAATAGAAATTGCGGCGGATGGTTTTTATTTTTAAATTAAAAAAAAATTATAAATACAAAACCATATTATATTTAATTTACATTGTCTAACTTATTAGCTACGTCACAATTCATAACTAAATAAATTTGATATCTCATTATGTTAAGTAGGTAGTAAACCTAAACACTTTAATCGTTAGAGGGTGTTTTACAAAATGTCACA
The DNA here is from genome assembly GCF_023614345.1 of Adelges cooleyi. Classification (NCBI taxonomy): domain Eukaryota; kingdom Metazoa; phylum Arthropoda; class Insecta; order Hemiptera; family Adelgidae; genus Adelges; species Adelges cooleyi. The sequence goes on from NW_026095977.1 coordinate 2,183,124, forward strand.
TCATATCAAATTTGATATACTTAAATTAAAAAAAAAAATGTATTGTTATTATTTAAAGCAAGAGGTCTTGACTTCACAACTGCCATTATTACTATTATCTATTGGTTATCGTCGACGTCAGTGATGTTGTGTACGACCCGTGACAGTATACGGCATAATTTTTTGAAATACGGATTTGGTGATTATTTGTGACTTAAACCAAAAATATGTCTTTGGTTTGTTGGAAGAAAAGTGGAACCCTTACTTGTAGTAAAGTTATTATAGCGAGCTCTTGTGAAGGAAATTAGGTAATGACGTAGGAAATGACGTTTGGACTACACCCTTTAATACTAGTATAAGTTTTAATAATCAATACATTACAACTAGTATGAGTTATGACTGAATTTTATTTAGTCCAATATTAAAAATAAAACATGAGCAAATGGCGGAAATAAACATTGTAAATTTTTTTTTTTTATAGTTTGTACAAAATTGACGCTAAGCTTGCTACAATGTAATGTAGTTAAATTGAAACAATTTCTGATAATTTACATACTTGAGCGGCCTTCGATGAGTCTAAGATTTTACGTTAAAATAATAATATGCTAAACATGTTAATTATTAACATCTATTGTTTACAATAATGTTAAGTGTTCTTAACCTGCAATTATAAATTTAAATTAAGCGCTGTTGTTTTACATAATTTAATTATGTAATTTTAGAACATCTATCTGTTGATAATTTTCTTTGCTTAATTTAAAAAATAATTATACATTCACATATTTCTTGTGTCTACACAGAAGTAAGTATAATTAGCCCATTATGTCTTTAATTTAAAATCCAATTGACACACATTGTGCAAATCTATCAATATTGATCAATTTAGACTTATTATTAGTTACTATTATTAAAATCATCCAATGCAATAACTAAACATTATTACAAATTACAAGTAATTACATAAATTACAATTTTTTAAATCTTAAACACAAGAGAAAATTTGAATTTAACATGATGGGTGCAATTTAAAAAAAAAGACCCGATTCGAATTCAGCAAATAAAAATAAAAACGGTATTAAACGTATCCATTTTGATCTTTATTCCAACCATAAGGTAAATGTTTTATTGTAAAAAGAGTTATTCAATTTATATAGTTATTAAGGAAATAAAGTACAAACTTACAAGCAAATTAAAACATCCTTTTGATTTAAAAAAAAGAACCCAAAATATTCTACACGACTTTTGAGCCTAGTTCTAAGAATATTGATTATTCTCTTTAAAGTTACAAATTAAATTTGAATAATCTGTTTAATTAGCAATTACAAATTACTACTTAAGTAATTTAACTAATCTTCTACACAGCTAAAAATGAAACTGTTACAATAAAACTGCATCGACATTGCTAAATTGTGTGTAAACCAAAAATACAAGGTTAATAAAAGTGTGAACAGTCTAATAAAAAGTTTCCAGTTCCCAAAAAAACATCTATAGACATATAGTAAAATAAAATAACATTATAAAAATGCTCAGGAAGCATAAAGCATGAATAATTCTAGACTTTAATTTAACAATATTCAATGTATGTTAGCCATTTACATTGTTAAAAATAAAAATTGTTTATTTTATAAATCAGTTACAACTAGACGTTTCCTTCAAATATTTGATCCAATTTAAATTTGTTTAAAAAAAATTGTTCCATATTAAATTCATTTTTAACTAAATAAGTTAGTAAGCCCATAAATATTATTTCCCCCCGAGTTCTACCCATTCCTAATCGTTTTAACACACTCAGAAGGTCAAATTAGAAAAATAGACGATTACCATGCAAAAAATAAAATGTGTGTTGGCATTAGAAATTCATACTTTGGAAGGAGATGTAATGTTAGTATCAATCAAAATGCTATGCAAGTTTAATAATGTTGTCAAATATATCTTGAAAAGTTAAAAAATGTTTTGACGCGAAATTATATATATGTTTAAAAAATGTTATTAAAAAAATGCTGTTCTATTTCCAATATTTAAATTACATTGAATAATTTTAAAGCACATTTAGCGTTAAAACATATTATTTATATAACAATATATTGATGTATTAATTTAATATTAAAAATTATAATATAGGACAGTTTTCTCATTAATATTAAGCACAAGTTATAACAGCTATAATATACTTAACTAAAATCGTGGAAATATTTTTATACAGAATTTTGTAAACGATATTTTTTTGAAACATTTCGTCTCTCGCTAAAGTATGTTTTTTTTTTTCAAAATTTTAACACACTTTTCGACAAGATAAATTACTTTATTTAACCGCAAAGACCAAAAGACTTAACTCAATTTTGTGTCTGACGGCAGCGAAGGCAAAAACGTTCCTTTATCCAACAATAATGATGTTATCTTAACGAGACTGGCAAGATTGGGATTTAAGTCACGCAATTTGGTCCTTGAGAAAATCGAACCACACAAAGGTCGAAAGGGCCAAGGGCGCCTTTATTGCTTTTGCACATAGCTGCCAGTGGTGGTCCATAAATTATTGTGAGCTGGTAATAAAAATACAACCCAGCTGGTTTTTTCCTTTTAACTGTAATTCAGCATGTTTTTCAAAAATATCACTCTTATCTCAAAATTTGACTTGTACTTTCTTGGAACAAGAACCAGAATTTTGTTGTCTCCAAAAGCACTACTTAAGCACCGTCAAGTTCACTCTCAGAATTAACGTAAAGATTTATTATATTTTAACACAAACCCAGACAAAACAAACTTAAAAGTTCTGAATTGTTAATATTGTACTCGAAACTTTTGAGACTATTTGAATGAACTATATATATACTTCCTGAAGTTTCCTCTTAATCGTGTAATGAATGAAAACTGCCTATACCTTCTCTTGTTGTTTATCATTTTTCTTTTTCTTTGTTTTTTTTTGTGTGCCAATAAACTTTTTCAACTTTAAATTAAATTACTACAGTTATAGTTTTGTAGTTATTAATTTTAACGATACTGTACTGACAATTCTGGGCTTGTCCTGTTAATATGTGACTATTAATCTATGTAAGTGCTTTTTGTTTTGGATCTAAACTCAATTTTATAGGATTTTCTCGCACAAAATCCGACTTTAAATCATCTCCAACATTAAATATAAACATACAAAACAAAAATCAGAACTTTATAATTGTCTTTCTGCGTTTAAAAAATAAAAACAACGCTAATTCTGAAACCTGTTCTGAATTGACCAAAGTAAATAGAATAAAAAACTCTTGTTTTCGACCAAACCCAGTATAGATTATAGCAGTATATTATAAGCAGTATGGATTATACATAATTTATCAAATTTGTCTTTATGGTTGACACTGTAAACGACTGTAAATTCGAAATTCCATATTTTTGTTGCTTGAGTACACATTTTTTTCCTGCGTTGGTAAATTAAATTGTTTTTAGTTATAATTTATGTATGAAAACAATAGCAATAATTACACAATTTATATTCAATTCTAAATATAAGTAAAAAGTATTTTTTTTTTTTTTATTACAGTAGAAAAATAATTAGGTTTAAAACATACTTTTGGACATGAATACCAGTTGCTAAAATATATCAAATCAAATTGAATTCAAATACAATATTATTTCTCTGGTATTTGTTGAATCATTTTTTAAGGACTTGTGTTTTGTATTTAATCGCTCAAGTGTAAAAATCTGTCTTGGACATATTTTCATGGTAGATTTTCGTTTTGAATGGTGTTCATTTATTTCGACTTGACGATGCATTTCTCGTTTAAACACAATCAAACAAGTAATAATAACCCGCCGCAAGCACATGCTTGTTTTTCAGGTTTCTGCGGGACAAGTCTTAAATCTCAGAATTGATCACGTTCAAGTGTCGTATAAATTAACAACAACTGGTTTTCAGCATTTTCAATCAATTCGAACGTCCGAAAATTTGACAATTAAACAGCTAAAAAAAAAACATGTACATTTTTTGAATCCACTAAAAATTATATACAGGGTGATGCAGACAAAAAACAATACTACATACACTGAGAAAAACATGATGTGCACATAAGACGTGTAATAGTAATATAGTAATACCTATTCCATAATCTTTTTTATCCTTTTAAGACACACATATTTGAATTCCATCCTTTTTTATATTTTCTAACTGCGAGTATTTTTTTTAATCGTCCCAAACGAGTTGCTATATTTTTTTATTATAGTAGAAATCAATAACAATTAAAACAGAATTTTCTACATACATACATATTTACAATGATAACTGTAATAGGTGTGATTAAAATTACATGGAAAAATGTATTACTTATCAAACGATATTAGTGCTAGAAGAACGGTTAGGGGCTTTAGATAGGCAACATAATATACACAAAACCATTTTAATTGCAATTGATTCTTATGGACTATTAGTTTGGAATTCAAGCCTCGTGTACCGATTCAGCTAGATTATTCAGCTTAATGATGATGTAAAAATTGAATCTAATGACTTATTTCTTTATTTTTTTCTACTTGCCAAAATTGAAAAAAAAAATCAAGTATTTTCAGACAATTTTAATATTTAAACAGATGTTTTATAAATAAATTATTTAATATTCAAACACATGTTTGAATTATTAGTACAAGTTTTTTTTTTTACTTGATATTAATTACCAGTGTGTACTCGTTTAAAGTATTTTAATCGACATTCATGTGCCATAAATTCTCAATAGTCTGAATGCTTGGAAATATAAATGAATTATTATTAAATGTTTTGTGTCGTTATTTTTACTGTACGTCTTATTGAAATTATGATTTAAAAATATAATATCTTTTAGTGTTTTTTTTTTTGTTATCTCGCGAATTTTGGCCAGTAGAGTTTTTATATGATAAAATCTTAATTGCGTTCCATCGAGTTATCGCACCCAAAGTGTTTTCTATCTGCTAATTATTTGTGATTGCAATGATTGTGGCAGTTTTGAAATGTGGCTATTTTTTATGTTTTATGTGTTACCTTCTTGTATTGTCTTACAACTGAAATTATTAGTGGTATGGGTAAAAAAAAGTATTTTTAGTCAAATGTTTACCCTGTACGGCACTTATAAATGTATACTTCTTAAGACTTGTTCAGGGCTAAACAGTATGTACATTTGGGTTTTTATTTGAAAAATTCGTGATCTTTTTTTTCCTATTTTTAAGTTAGAAAATTGAAATTACTTAAGTCTTTTAGAGCAAAAATATGACAGGTAAAGTTAATAATTCATATTTTCCGTTCAAATTATAATATCTACAAAATATATTTTTATTTTATATCATATTGGTGATTATTATTTATTAATATCTATTTTATTTTACAAGTATAAGAGGGAAAAATGCCGGTAATTAGAACTTATTGTTTTTGTCCTAAAAATTATTCTTCAGTAACCAGCAAACTTATTCTATTTTTTGATCCAAAAGGCTTTACTTACATTTTTTAATTTATATACATTTTTGTGATGCACGAGGAACTTCAAAGTTTGGCATATTATTAAAAAGTGCTATACTTAAAGCCTATAACTTTTTATGACAAGAACCAAAAAATCTGAAATTTTTACAGCACTTATATGTATGTAGAACATTTGGTAAAAGGTTTGTAATTGAGACTTTTTTTTACTAGGAGCTGTAGGATTTTGAATTTATCAAATTTTGTATTGTAGGACAATAATGAGAAATTCAAAGTCTCACAGCTTCTTGTAAAAAAAAGTCTCCATTACAAAACGTTTACCAAATGTTCTTCATACATATAATTAAGTGCTGTGTAAATATTGGAATTTTAGTTAAGTTATAGGCTCTTCAATATACCACTTTTTAGTAAAATGCACAAAATTTAAGGTTTACAAAAAAAATTATGAATCAAACAAGTATAGTATGATGTATCAGAATAAAAAAAAATGTTTTGAAATTATGACCTTAAGTTAGTAAAAAAAAGAATGAAATTCATACAATTTTCAATTTTTAAGTACTCAAAAACTTGAAAAAATTTTTTTCAAGTACATTATGAAGTAGAACACTTAGATTAAAATTGTTTAGTGAAAGTTTCATTACGATATCATAATTAGTCATTCAGTAACGTGATCGTGAACTCGAGAGGGTTTCACAACAAATTTCCGGAATATAGCATCGCCTAAGTCCAAAAAAAATTTTAAAAAAATTTTCTCTTCACTTTTTCGGTTTTATGGAACTATTTGCATAGGATATGTAAGTTTGAGGCATTTCAAAAATCCACTCGCACACACATTAGGTGATTTGGCATGGAAGGACCCATCATTATTTAAATGTATTCCTCGTTTTTAATTTTGGAGTAAATCATTCTGATTTTATGTTTAAAAACGACGAGTTCCTTTCCCTCCTCTCAAAATGTTTAGGTATTTGCATAATATATTAACTAAAATTTAACTTTCGGCTGGTACCATAACTTATTTATACTATTTATACAAGTAACAAAACGTTTTTAGAATATTTCAATATCGATCAAGATCTTTAATTGTATTTTACCAAAAAAAAAAAAAAAAAACATACCTACTGATTTTTTTGGGTGTTTTAACATTGTTATCTTAGTAGTATTTTTTTTTTATACTGCCAATTACCATTTTGATTTTTGCTTTTGTTGAATTTAGGCGTTTGAACAGCGACTAACCGTGGATCCCTTCGTCCTTCAGGACTTTGCCGTTCTGGATCATGAGTCGGCTCGTTAACCAAAAGCTGAAAAATGCCATGTAAGTACAGACTGTTATCATTATAATTTTTTTTTTTTTACAAATATGTCTTAAGTATCTGTCGAAACAGTGTGTGGCACAAAGGAGAGAGTGTGGACATGCGAGACGAGAAGGGAATGATGGACGTTAATGACCATAAATGTATTAATAAAATATGCAATTTTGCCAACATGACATAAATATCATTATAAATATATTATGTAAAATATTTAAAAAGGTATTTTTAACAATAGCGATTATTTTAGAAACGTTGGACAGTATTTTATAGTCAACATTTTCGTTTAATACTTTTGCTCATATTGTCGTGCCGTCAAATATGCAAATCTATACAATATAAGTTTGCTGATTCGAAATGTAGTCTTTGCGAATCCAAATTTATATCGCATTTGGAGTAAAATTCTGATTTCAGTAAAAACAATTTGCAAAGTCATAAGACATCTGGGCTTTAAAGTGTCATAAGACACGTTCATGTTGCAATGTGTTTCCTTCGAGGAAAAGTATAATTTGGAATTTTTTTTTTTAATTCTACCAGTTATAGAGTCCCTTTGTAGGTACGCACTATACGATGTGCGTATAGCTCGAATGATGTTTTTTATTACTATTATTATTTTTTACGAATCCCCCTCGGTTTAGGTACCTATTGTGTATGACCGTGACGGCGTGTACGTGCATCGTTGCCGGTGACCTTACCATTAATATTAATGTACCTACGCACAGGGACCATTTTTATATGGCCCTTTTATTGAGCGGAGGTTATTTTTAGCCTAACACCACAGTGCCGGTAATTGTCGATTAATTCGTCAAGGTTAATCGAATGAATCTGCAATAATATAATCTGTACCAGAGTTAACAGTAAATAAATAACAACAGGTCAGGCGAAGAGCACAGCTCACCACCGAAGCGCTGACGTTGTTATCCGCTCGCTACAATAATCACAATAATGTAAAGAGATAAACTTGCAATATAATATTGAATCAGATTGTATGCGATAGTGAAGTAAACAGAAGGACTAAAACCGGCATGGCAACACAAAAATAAAATAAAAAGTCCCCGTTGTTAAGCTTTTACCCTTTGTCTTGAAATATTATTGTTTTTTTCAACATACTGTTATCATTGATATCTTATCATTGATATCTTATCACGATATATTGAACGGTAATTTTTCATCTTCTCAATAGGCACACTTACTATAGTCCTACTGTTTATGTCACATTAAAACTACTATAGTCACCCTCTGACTCCATGTTATAGCAAGGTGTTAATTATTTCCATTTTTTTTTCCAAATAATTTGAAACCGTTTTCTCATAATATGGTTCAGACGTGGTTAGGACCAAACTAAACCAGGCTCGATTCGCATACTGAAGCTTAATCATGTCCTAAATATTGTTTTATAACGCAAAATAAGAATCGTATTGCGCAATAAATGTAAAAAACAATTATTAAAACTTATTTTTATTAAGTGAAAAATAATTTTTACTAAAAAACAATTTTGTACACAAGTACCGACATATTTTATAAACAAAAACTATAGCCTTAAGCAAAAAACGATCATTGTGAATTCTATTTGAGAGAGTCAAAAAAACAATTTTTCTTTTGTTATTTTCTTATCAATATTAGTCAACGTAAACCCACAAACAAACTAATATATTTTTTTTAAACTTTTGATATATTTGGAACCATCTAGTCTGAACGGTAGTTTGATAAGTGTTATTAAAACTTTAAAGTTTTCTCTTTCCTTTGCAAAAATTAAAAAAGTTTTCTAATTTATTTCATTTTTAGTTTTGAATCTATCGTTTGACACTCAGTGACATAAAATGGAGTGTATAAATATTATTTATAATCTTTTTAATATAAAATATACTGTGTATAACTATAATATTAATAGTTTTGTAAAAAAAACTAATACAAAGTGCCAAAGTCACAAAAAGTACCATTGGCCCGATCCACAAATATAGTTTATTAAAAAGTTACATTTTTTTTTGTATTTAAATTTTATTTATACATCACTTTAATGTGGTATGCGAAATTGCCGTCGTGACGCAAGTTCTTTTAGTAAATCTTAAAAATTGCATTTTGTCTTTTAGTAAAATGACAAAGTTAACATTTGTAATTAATTATCAGATTTAAAGTGGCACACTAGTCCTCTACAATTTAATGCAAATGGTGTTTTTTTCTCCATAAATGAAGTCTGGTAATCTTGTAACCAATACCTACCCACAATCATGTCATTATATTGTGTTGTCTGTGCCACACCTGTGATGACCAGAAAATAGCGCGACAAATTGCCATTTTAAAATAATATAATATTCAAAGATAAATATAATTTTTTTTTTTTGTTCGGTCTACCGACCGAAGCCTTTGTGACGGATATTAAGTTAATATTAAGAAGCGGCGATGCTTTTTTTTCGCGTACAATTGTCTTGCCAATGAATTTCCTGTCAACCAGCCAAACGCTTCAAAGTCAAATGAACACATTCAAAACGAAAAATAACTTATTTATTTTTAAATGCCCGCGCGATAATTATGTTTTTTCCAATTTTAAATCTAGACGAACTTCAAATATGTGCATCGCGTTCATATTTTGTCAGTGTGCACAAAATTTACATTATTATTATCTATTGAGTTTATACCCAACAGACACCGCCAAAAGGGTGCATAGCTGTCCGTTTCAAAAATGGACTTATTTGAATTTTTAATATACCTATGTGTTTTTAAAGACTTCGGCCAAATCAGAATTTGCCTGGCTGACATGTGGTGTATAAGCCATGTGGTGTATTAAGCCATTAATTTGGCAAAAAAAAATGTGATTATTTCCAAAATATTGACACACAAACATGATTTTAATGTGTTTTAAAAAAATGTTATATCGCTATTTTGTACATGACATTTTTGAAATATTAAATTCTGCGCTAAAACATGTACGTTTTGAAAATATCTAAAATTTGTCGCTGTATCGTTTACACATTTTTCCAGAATATATTACTATACTGTAAAACAAAAAAAAACATTAAAAGTAACGATTTGAAGGTAGTATTAATTTGGCTTAACGTTTGAGTAATGTGCAAGTCTTTTTATTTTCACTTTTATGCCACGTGTAGTGTTTGAAAAATGTTCACTATATTATTATTCAAGATTTACTTATCATTGAAACACATTATGTAGAATCTTGATAGCTGACAGTTGATTTTAAAGGCTTAAAAATGAAGTAGGATTTACCGGTTGTAGCCTGGCTCCAAATTTCATATTTAAAAAAAAATAATAGCTGAGGCTTCAGTGGACCCTTATCCTCACCATCTCTGATATTTATTTTTCTAAACTATGCACTTTTAAATAAATTGTACAGGATAATTCTCAGTAGAGGCAAGTTAAGAGAGATAATGTTCTCCCCGTGCATCTGTTATACTAAAAAAAAAATACATAAACAATATAAACAGTATCGCTGTTTTTGGCAGTCATCGTTGTTTTCTCTGGAATGGCAAACTCGAAATGAGAAAAATAAATAAAATATCTTATTATAATGTTTAAAAAAATACATATATTATATAGTACATCAACTAATAATGATTATAATCGATATTTTATTAGGAAATTAGTTCACTGATTGTTCAATTTTTTTTCATCTGTCGACTAATTTCAATTTTTTTTTTCTAAATTTATTAAGCCAAGTTATTGACAACATAATTAGAATCCCTAGACCTTTAAGGTGTACCTATGATCTTTAATTATTTATTTAATTTTAGTTGAATAATTGGTAATTTAATTATTTTGTTAGGTCAATAGCTGTTTATAAATTCACCATTTGGCCTTCTCATTGAAACCGAGTAAACCCCTTAAAGAATGACATACTTTTCATTGGCATAATATGACTTTGCTAAATTTCTAAATTACATGCTCAAAATTTATCTGATAGCGGTTTTTAGAAGAAAACAACAGCCTTTGCTTTCTCGGCAACATCTCAGCAATCGAAAATTCAGATGGTATACATTTTCTTAACTGTCGTTTGGAGATTTTTTTTTTACTCGTGATTTGTTTTAAATCGCAATAAAGCCAATGTAAACAATACAATCTAAAGGCTATTATCAATTATTGCACACATTGCGCACCTGGGGATTAAATTGAAACTGCATTCGAGCACACACACCAAACATGTGTGTGGCAACAGCCGTCAGTCACACTTAATACCGTTTCCTGTTTACCGTATTGTTCAACAACATTTTGACAACCTAACCTTACACTAGAATAAAAAAAGGCGGAGGGTCTTGATGGAACCGTCGCCACACAAAAGCGCATTGTTATACATTTTTATCGAAGCAAAAAAAAAAAACACTTACTCGTGAACGATCATAATATCCTTTTAATACTTTTCGTGCCAAGTCCACAAAGGTCAACAGTGACCTTCAAAGTTAATCCAATCTGGTTGGGTCTGGTATGGTGTGCGACCCCAAGTAATTATTGCTAGACATCAATTCCGAACAGGTTAAAAGCAATCTAGTCGAATCCTATCCCAAGTGCTGGCATAATATGGTCGGAGCTTGTAATAATTCTGGAATTGGTTTTAGCAGAATATTATAAAATACATACTCAAACAACCGATTTTTGATATTCTTCCAAAATGTACATGACGTCATGTTAGATATGTAATACTAAACCGAGGCTTCATCTTAATCTTTAGAAGCCGTCTACAAGTTTGTTAAACCTTTGCATTGAGACCAAATCGGATTCATCGAGACGCAGTTAAGTACAATTTTTATAATTGGATAATTACCGCTTGTCGTTTCGATTATGAAATAAAATTAAAAAAACACACTCGGTAAGGTGATTTATTTTTGAAAACCGCGTTTAACAACTATTGTGTTGTTTTAAAGCAGTTTCTTGTCAATACTTAATGCAATTAATTAGAAAACTTGTAGAGTTGTAAAAAAAGAAAACGGTTCAATTGAAGTATTCGAAATTCAATTTGTTGTTCTGCACAACTAACATTTTTTGCAATAAGAAATTATCATATTGATTTTATAGGATTTTACTTGCAATATTGTTTTATTTTTTGTTTTAAGGTCAAACAACAATTTCAATAATTGTTTATTCGAGTAAAATATTATCTTTTTATTTAAATTAATAATAAATTCAGTTAATTTTGCCCAACTATGCCTTACAAATACATTTTTTAAATCAAAATTCATTGTAAAAATGTTACATGTTAAAATTGTTTATTTAACAGCTTTAAAAAAAAGTTAAATATTTTATTATAGATTAATAACCGCTACAATCTAAAAATAATTGATTATATAATTTTACAAATATAACATAACTGTTTTAAAATTGTCTACATATTTAATATGAATAACTCCCTCTGTACTACAAATGACAAATTTTTAAACGCCAAACTGAAGGTTAAACCATTTAATTTATACATGTAAAACTTAAAATAAATTATTTCCCCCGAGTTCTAAACTTAAAAATATTTAGTTATTAGATAAAACGTTTTACTGTTGCATTTTATAGTAGTGTTGACTATTTATAAATTGATGCTATTAAGTGGTATCAGATATACTAGTTGAAGAATTCCGAGTAGTTGTACAATTTATTTTTGTGGAACATTTTTTATAAAATTTAAGCTATTTAAAGATGTGATTTAAAGCTCTAAAAATCTGAAGAATTTAAATAAAAAATTGCTGTTTAAAAGCTGTCGATGTAACTTACAAATTGGAAATAAAATTAGTCACTGTGTTTTAATTACTAAACAGGAGAGCAAAATAATAAGAATTGTTTTCATGTATTAAATTCCTTTTAAATTCTTTCAGTCTTCCTATCGTAACCAATGAGGTATAGCCCCCAAGAATCGTTTTTAAGATTTACACAAATTTCATTGGAGCTTGATGAGTTTTTAAAGAGTAAAAAATTCCTCAACCCCTTAATACAAAATGTTTTTTCTGTTTCTCCAACTACTTGATTGGGTAAAAAATCATTTCTTTGTTTTTTTCAGATTTTTAAAATGATTTTTATCGGCTGCAAGCGCCGTATTTCAGAAAAATTACCGTTTCTTTTATATTCAAATTTGTTTAAGGCATACCTAAATATTAATTTTAAACACATTCGTTTAAAAGTATAAATTTTACATTATTAATATTATTTTTATATTAAAAAACAGGAAAGAACTAGTAACGAAAAAAATACTATTGCCAATAATTTAGGGCTCGAAAAGAAAAAAATGTATAAAGACTTTGATATATTAGCACTTGACAAATTTTTTTAAAGGTTGGAAATAGTTTTATATTGCATTTGTAGTGTTTTATTTGTTTAGACAACTTAGGCTTTAGCGGTGCTTAAGACCCGCCGGGCGACTGATTATGTGTTATTGTGCGGTTAAATGACGTGTGACGCTGCTATGTGTGAGCTTCTTAATCTAATTTAGACAACTGTGGTTTTCTGTGATTGTAAATACCCACTGCGAAAATAATCTAATCAAACGTTTAATATTCGCATGTATTGTATGGAATATGAGTTTTTGTTGCCCGAGGTTGTCCTAAGCAGCCTTTTGTCCGCGTCTCAGATATAGATGAAAATAAATTACACTCAATATCCGGACTGCTGTCGTACAATACTACATAAAAAAAGTGTTTTTGTGACCACTTAGGCACACCCTTTGGACGTAACTTCGTTTGTTATTTTCGAAATGTTGTTTTGCAAAATACCAAACGCGTCAGCCAAACCAATTTAAACCGATTTAAGTACGTTATCCGAAACTGGCGAGTTGCGCATTTGACCGTGTGTTTTTATTTTTCTATGCGCCAAGATAATACAATAATAGAGTAATTTAAAACATCATCTTCTACGTTGGGATGTCTTACAATATACTTGTACTGTCGTCTTGGCGGGCAATAAAAAGCCCCACTTGTGATTCCTTTCTTTGTCTTCATCCACCAGGGTGATTTTGTTATCTCTTATCTCTTATCACTTATATTTTGTCTCTTACACAGATATATACACGGTGATTTTGTTATCTCTTATCACTTATATTTTGTCTTTTACACAGATATATTATACAAGGTGATTCTTTTATCATGGCCCACTCATTATCTCACTGGGCTTAATAAATTAATTAAATTTTTTCCCTAGTATTTTAATTTAATTTGATCTAAATTTTCCACAATTTTGTGTTCTCTAACCACCCTCTCAAATTAGTGTTTTTTTTTAATGGCAACTTTTGAAACTTAAACGGTAACGTATATTATATTTGATTAACTTTATAAATTAAGAATACGAAAATTGAAATAACATTATAATATAAAAATACAATCACTTGTGATGAAAAAATCGCCATGTATAGTTCCACCTTATCGATGGAAACCGTTTAATCCATTATGGAAATCGTCGAACACTGTTAAACAATCGCGTTTGTCGAGGCTAAAGGTTTTCAGATTCGACGTGAACAGAAACAGCTGTGTGATAATAAGAAACTTTCAAAACCATTATCTCTTAATGTCCTTTGTTGTCGTCGGATGGATACTATTTTCACGGCTCATCAATATTGTACCCGCATCGCCTTTGAACTACCTTAGCTGTACTTAGTTGTTATAACGAGCAACGTTCCTACATAGTTTATACTTTGATAGCGAGAAAATGTTCTCAAAACTTCTCTTCCATCGACAAATTGCGCAACGGTTTAAATTACCGATTTTCAACACCTTTAATTAAATCCAAGAGAACAATTTGAACTGTTTAAAAACGTTTCACCACAAGTTTACTTTGTTTGACATAATAGTACCTTTTTTTTATTAATTGCGTTTACCATTTGAATATGGCGTGTGAGTCAAGCCATGAAAATGTTTTAAACTTTCCTCAAAACACATTTAAATTAGTTTTTGTTTTACTCGAGTCTTAAATGAAGATATACTTAGCAACTTGTTAATCAAAAAACTAATGAGGTGTTTGTACCACTTTACATTTTATTTTTATTTTTCTGATACGGCCAAGTTCAGGAATTTTTTTTTTTAATTTTAATACTTATCAATACTGTATATGACATTACTGTACGAATCATCAGTATGCGATATTTAATAATTAATTATTTTTCAACGTGGTACCAATTTATGAGTTAATGTATTGTTCACATTAGCGACACTATGTGTAAAATTGGTCATGAATAATAATTGTGCCATTATTCGTCGATTGACATATTGTGTGTCATAGATCACAACAAATGAATGTGTTACAAACGCAGTTCAATATTGATTTTCACAAAAAAAAAAACAGTTGGGTATATTATTTGTTTTGTCTGTTTTGGAATTGTAATTTTTATAGATTTTGTGTTTGACCCACAGAAAGAGATGCGCACTTTTCTTGGAAACTGACGGTTTTGACAAGACCACATTTTTGGGGGGTTTTTTTCGGTTTGTTTAGCTACTCAGAATGGTTTTCCCCTTCTTATTATACATCTTGCGTTTTCCTTGTACGCCCAATGGCGTCGTTCACGGATATAATACAGAGGAAAGTGCGTTAATCGCGGTAATTTTGAAAACATTTTTTATCTTAATTTGGCAGTCTCCTCCACAGAAGTCGGCAGCGCGTAGAGGTCGTTTTCCATGTTCCCCTCGCTGACGACCTGTACCGGTGGATTTCCTTCGAAAGCGATTTCGCTTCAACGGCTTTGACCTTGGTCGTAATTCAAAATTTAATATACCTATATATTTTGTACAAACCCATTGGTATATGTGTATAGTGAGCCGTCATAAAAACAAAGGTGAACGCGCGTTTGACGACCACACTCAACAGTGAATATTGCTGGATAGGCGATTTTCCACACTAGGTATATTACCCAAAAGTATTGTTCAGAGCAGAGCTTCCCTCCTAAGGGGAGGGATGGGCAACAAGAGGACTTCAAAGAGAGGAGATGTGAAAGTTATAATAGCGTGGACGAGGGAAAATCTTGAACGGCTGATAACTGATAAGAGACTGGGTTGATAAGAGAATCAGCTGATAAGAGACAGAAAATCGGCTGTTCATGATCCAATGTCTTTGTTCAAGGAAAATATTGGAGATTTCAGTCTTAGAACGGGTTCTCTTTTGTCTAAATTTTACCAATTCTGTAGTAGGACCGCAAACGTCGATATTTAAATTTTTACTCAAAGTTATTTGTTGAGTTTTCAAATTTCGCTTTCAATGAGTATAATTTGTTTGTATTTTTCGATTCGTATACTTGTTTTAAAAAAAAACGTTTTCTATCCCTGAACTGAACCTCTGAGATACCATTACTAATAACGACCAATTACACTACCTATCAGAAGGCTGTCAATTAGTGCCATGTAATTCCTTCTAGATCTTTTTTTATCCATTCATCAATTTAATTCCATTTATAGTCTATATGACGTATAAATATGTTATAGTATAAGATATACTTAGTCTATAGCGGAAAAATGGATTTGAAACGGGTAAGAAACAATTTTTTTAATAAGAAAGCATTGTGAAGGGCATACGGTCTGACGTGCAATGGGAAAGCGCAGAAGCGGAAAATCAAAATTTAAAATTATTATTTTTATTACTTAAGCAAATAAAAAAAAAAATACTACTTTTCACGAAAAACGTTTGAGACGTGAACGTGATGTGTTTAAATTTTACAAATAAACTGTAAAATGAACGAAAATACACCAAAATGATGTACTGAGTAAGCTAACAAGTAAGTAAGCAACGACATTTAACATATTACTTTTGTCGAGTGTCTCAATTTACAAAGCTTATCGCGTAGACCTTGAGAAGTTTTTTTTTTACTTTTCAGAGTAAACTTAGCTTGTAAAAAAAGTACCATTTGGCATAGTTTGCCATATTGTGCAATTTATACCGAGTACAGTATAAACCGGCCAAGTGTATTTTGGGTTGACAATAGAGTTGTGAGAGTGGTTGAACTAAAGCATACCTACTACTAGATTAAGTATACTATAAGTTAAATATACTATTTTGTCGCTGACAATATTTCTACTTTACCGTAGTCGCCTTCTTAGATACGTCGACAGTAGAATTTACAATGTTTAATTACATAGATTTCGATTCATTGACTTATATTATTGTGTTGTGAACGATAATTACATTCTATTGCAATATACATTCCACACAAGTCAAAAATCCATAACCAGCTAAGAAAACGACCATCGAGAAGACGCTATTGTTAATCGTGTCTTTCTGCGTTCCTTTTGTTTAATAGTATTTATTATTATTATTATTTTATTCAAGATTTTAGCCTTCACAGTACACAGTAGTTATCTAAAAATGTCTGCGGCATAACCTTTGTACCAGTTTAATAATTGAAAATACTTGATTAAGTACAATAATATTATTAGTTATGTTTGTTAATTACCATTATTTTTAATTGCATTTTTTCAACTAACTGTTATCGATTTAGTAAATATTTATTGCTACTACAGTTGAGATCCTATATTTTAGTTAGTTTTTAATTTTGTTTGGTACACAAAATATACGACTACCTATAAAATCAAATAAAAAAATAATCGAATTACAATGAAGAA
Source organism: Adelges cooleyi (assembly GCF_023614345.1). Classification (NCBI taxonomy): domain Eukaryota; kingdom Metazoa; phylum Arthropoda; class Insecta; order Hemiptera; family Adelgidae; genus Adelges; species Adelges cooleyi. The sequence goes on from NW_026095977.1 coordinate 2,200,355, forward strand.
AAAAAAGGTATAATATTGATATTTATCTGATCGTCGCTTTTTGGAAAATGGTAAAATAAACTAAAACGAGTACATTATTTCAACTTGTAAATTTTATATATATTTATTCAGGTAAACGATAAGAAACGTATAACAGTAGACAGACTGTTGTAAGACAACGACAATTAATTAATATATGTAGCTTGATACGGTTAGATTGGAATAAATAAATCCAGACAGCATCTCTGTGATTTGCCATTTTGTGTATTATACAATCATCCTATCACTGACTTAATAGTTGAAGGTCTACTTTCAAAACCAGCTAAAAGACATTGTTGGAAAACATGTTGGCCACACTATATTACATGGTGTGTAAAACTATAATTGAATATCGAATAAATATATTATAGCTAACTCAAACTGCGTTGGTGAAATCTTGATTGGTTCGCCTGTTGAAGAACTTGTTGTTTGAGATAATTTTCAAAAATTGCTTTTAGCTGGTTAGACGCGCCATATATATATATTTATACATATAGTATTCCATAAGCCTGCCAATAATGTTTTATTGTGAAAAACAATTTTTTACCTATCGTGTCACCACACTAGAGTATTTATCCAAAAAATAGAATAGATTAATCCAAATCTGTTAGCCACAACAGTTTAAACTTTCGGTGGGCACGATTTTTCTTGTAATTTATAGAATACCGAATAACCTAACCTAACCGCCAAAAGTAAAAGTAGTAGTTAACTAAATGGCCAGAGTTGGCGGAAATTTTTTTTCAAAATTGCCAGAGACATTTTGGCCGGGTAAATGAGATCGTGCAGGCATTCTGTGCTGGGACTCGGGCGGATGTCGCATTGTTATTTTGCGAATAATAATTATTACCTATGTTTGTTGTGCATCCGCTTGACCCGTGCAGTCTGGCTGCGGTCATGAGTGTCATCATCACGGAAAGACACGAAGCTCGTGGACATCAGCAGCCGGTAATATGAAAAAAAAAAACCATAGCCGGTACATCATCATATAAGTTGACAAAAAAAAAAAAATCAAGGCCCAACGTGCCGTGTGTAATTTGGCACTGCACGGTTTGTCATATTATTATATTACGGCGTTGCATTGTATAAATGTGCACAATACTGTGTTATAAATTATTTCCTGTAGGGGTCAAAATAACAACTTGGACCTTGGAATTAATTCCGCTAATATTCTCCATCGGCGCATTTTTATTTTTTGCCCATCCACAAAATCAATTCGCCCGCGAAATTCAAATCAACCGATTAAATGGCAATAAATTAGGCAAAGGTTAGGTAAAGTTTTCGTTTAAAAAAAAAAAATGTATATAGGTACCTAGAAGAATCCGTCCGGTTACACAACATATCATTAAGACCGTCGACGACACAACCGGAAACACATAGTTGTCGGGTGAATTTTTTATTTTATTTTTATTATATTATTTTTAAACCGTCGCGTGTGACGTAGTTTAAATGAAGCGTTTAAGCGAAAAGGTTCAATGTCAACAGCTTTAATCGAATAAAACAATATCAGGTCGGCCTATTGCGCGTTAACCGTTTCAGACACACAATAGTAATTGATTTAGTGGTACAAACACATTTTTGTTTTCCGTCAATCAAACTATCGAGTTCCACTTAAAATTAATATCAATAAAACCGAAAAAATGATGAAAAAATTGTTTCATAAAAATACCAACTTCTTACAATTCGAGAGTACGTCACAACCCCTATTTACTGAGGAGTTAGGAGTATAGGCAACTTTTTTGAAAAATCTTAATTCAAAGGTTAAACTTTGATGTGTAATTGTATTAGTCCAGTAATTAGGACTCACGGGACTACTTAGGTACCATAACATTGGGTAACTTTGACCCTAGTGGTTAACACAGCCCATTGTTATAGTTTTTCTTATCGCCTGATAGCAACAATAAAATGGGATAATATTGGCAAACTTACCCCATGTTATGGATAGTTGATTTATTTTTCAGACTATCACTACACCCTTGACACCCTTGACAGTGATTGAATCTAAACATCTTAACATGTTCGTGCAAATCAGAAAAAGGCACCATTTAAAGTGATTTGGAGATAAAGCACAAAGACAGAGTGGACAAGATTTCCGAGGGCACTGTGCAAAGGCCAATATGAAGAATGCATTTTTGTTAAATCTTTGTCAATCTTTTTCTGATTGATATTTTGAAAGGCGCCTATGAGGCTCCTTTGGAAATCTCGTCCTCTACACCTTTTTTACCATAAGTGTTTTATCTCTTAAATCACTTTGAAATGTACTACGGTTGCGTTACCGTTGAAATGTTTAACTCCATAATGGATTTATTTTTATTTTTTAATACTGTCACAGTCGGACGAACACATCAATTAGCAAAACACACACTAATTGGATAATTATCGATTAAAACAATTGAAATAATGTCCAGCCGATTAATTGCTTTCATATAATAGCCAAGTTCGCCGAGACGTTGCTGCTGCCGTTGTTGATGTTAAGTATGGAATTTTAAACGTCTCAACTTTGAAAATGCTCTCTCAGGTGCAGCTGTTGCTGATGTAATTGACAATGTGGCAAATAGCAATAGCTGAACATATTTTGGTAACAAGTCTGTACAATGAAGTAGTGTAGGTATACCTCTAACCGATTGCGGTTTGTCATTCTTATGTTTTCTAGTAGTTCAGCTTTAAGACTACAACTGTCACTGTACGAAAGACCTTTAGCATAATAGATTAATAGCCGCCTTCAGAAATAGTTTCATCATCGTACAAACTAAAATAATCAGCGGTATGTTCAATCAGTCGGTAAGGATTTTTAATGAAACTGTTTACTTCTATTAAAATAATATTATTGTATTTGTTTTTTAACTAATTTGTTGTGAACCGATAAACTCTTGTTTACTAAATAATTTTCTTATTATGATTTATTCTAAGTGCGCCACACGCCGAACAGTATTTGGCCGTCGTTACCACATACTTTGAGTCGCATTGATGACATAACATGCCCGAATCCACCGTTAAAGAATCTGTCTGATCAGTCTCCTCGGTGAAACTGCAATAAAAAAAAAAACAATGATACCCGCTGAGTAATTGAGTGCGATTAAAAATGAAAAAAAAAAAATAAATGTCGAAGCACATCGTAACGCATAGCTTTGTCACAGTGCATTTTTTTTCTTCTAAATTTTACAAGAACGGAGCATTTGTATACAGTGCTATATCATTCAATTTTTTTTCATAATGAACTTGACACGGCCTCTAACTGCGAAAATGTCGACCTTTGCCTTCTGATATTCGTGTGTAGAAGGCTAAATTCTATTGCCAAAAAAAAATAAACATGCCCTTATCACATTATATTATATGCACTTTGCGCTGTATACATCATGTTGTTTTATTTAAATTTCAAACCGTTTAACTACTGGAATTGTGTGTCGCTACAATTGGCTGGTTATTTGATTTCAGTATTATGTCGGCAAATATATCATTTAAACCGTCACTTCCCGCAAACCGCACCGGTGATTATTATTTTATCTTAGGACCTTAGGAATTCATCCCATCGATTAAACGCAAAACGGGGTTTCCGTTTAATGCTAGTAGTAGAGGATTCCAATTAGCATATTACATTTGATAGATTTCAGCTAGTTTGCGGACCGGACGAGATTTAAATCCGGGTTAGTGTCTACCAGTACTATTAGTAACTTGGTCAAGTAAATCCAGGCATGTCTATTGGAATGGAAAATAATAATAAATGATCAAACCCTGACCCGATATCCGACTCGGTTCATTTCACTAAATACCTGCCCAATTAAAGCAATACATACGGGGTGTCATAGACGACAACGATTTCTGAGTTTACCAGGTTTAACAGCTAAAAACCACCAGGAGCTAGTAGCCTTCAGTGATTCTCACTCTCACACTCCCAATACCATGACTGGACTATAATACCAGGCTATTGCATACTATCCTCACTCAATTTTATTATCAATTGACAAAATGGCAGCGTAAGGAGATATCAATGTGTTTATAGCTTGTTAAATATTGGAGGAATGACAATTTGTCCATTGGACAATACCGAGTTGTTAAGTACACTAACCTACAGTCTGGTAGTTCCGGCTTCAATAGTACCGTCACGTTTCTATTTGATTTGTCGCATTTCCTCCAAGTCGGTATTCTAGACGATTTTTTCGAATTACTTGTCGTGCTCGAGTCGGGTAAACTCGGCTTTGGAGTGCATTCAGTATCTTGACAATCGTTTGTCCAATTCGGAAAAACAGTATTTAATTTTAAATTCGTCACGATCCGTTCGAATTGGTCGTCAAGGCTGAGACATGTGCTTATCGAATCGTTGTCAGGTTGGCTCTCGTCAGATTTACTTGGCAAGTTCTCGTTGGTCGTCGGATCAGCAGAACGAAGCTCTTCGTCGGGTACGTTATTATTCGTATCACAGTAATATGCTTTTGAAATATTATCATTACTGGCGATCCGTTCGGGTTGATCATCTGCACTGAGACATGTGCTTACCGATTCCACGTCGTGGTTTTGGCTCTCGTCGGATTCACTTGGCAAATCGTCGTTTTGTTCGTTGGAAAGGTCTTCAAATGCTAAAATATCTGTTTCCAACACCTCAACGTGGACGACTTCCATTGAATCGCTTTTACACTCAGCTTGCTTGCTCGGGGGGCCGTTCACATTGGACGCAGTACTTGTAGCAGCAGGCATTTTAGTAGTCTGACCAGTCAGCGGATTCGCCTTCTTCTGCTGTGACCTTTTGTCATTGTTCGAAACGGCAAGCGTCGCGGTAGATCTTTTGCTGGGTAACGATGTGACATTCGAAGGTCGAGCAAATGCCAACGGACGCCTTATGGGAGGAGGTTTACTATTGTTTCCATCAGTTGTAATTGCCGGCCTCTTGGAAACAGACCCCGTGTTGATTTTGGAAACGGTTTTCACCGTAGTCGTTTGATCTTTAATCTTTGGCTTGATTTGAGGTCGCGTTTTCGATTTGCTAACGTTGTGAATGCAGTTCTGGAACTCTCTGTCTTGGGACAGTCGGATTTTGCTTTGTTCGATCAACTTTTCCTGTTCGGATTTCGTACACTTAGTGGAGAGCTTTGTGTACGTTACAGTCGAGAAAGTCGGAGACGCCTCTGACTTTGGGCTTTGGTTTCTGTTGGTTATCTTTCGCAATGACTTTCCGACGGATATCGGTTTTCGCATTTCTTTACATTTCGTCAAACTCGACTTGGACTTTTTATTTTTAACCGCCGCCGATGGATTTCTTACTGGCAAATCGACCGGCTTGCCTTTGACTTTTTCTTCGGTTTTCGAGCAACTTATATTAGGGTTAGAATTTTTCGCGCATGTTTTCACCGCCGTACTTGGATTTGGCTTTGGAGTTGAACGAACCGTGGATTTTTTCCCAATATCGTTCAACTGTTGTCTGCTGAAATCCGTAGCAGTCATTTTCAATTGTACGTCGTCGATCCTTTCGCAGATCACCAAATCGTTTGACGGTTCAGACTCGTTCGAAGCGCGTACTCGTTGGTCGTTAGTTGAACTAAATGGATTCGATAAATGATCCCGAAATGGTTGATCGCGGTTGCAGTAGATGAACTCTACTTGTGCGCCAAAAAAATTTTGCTGGTCACCGGTTTTGGGTAGGATTTTGCATTGCACATGGCTCTCGTGCGATAGCATAACACGGACCGCGCTGTGGTTTAGAAGGTTTTCATATCACTAGGAAACAAAACAGTCCTGTGAGTGGACTCGCTTGTTAAGGACTTTAAACGAAAATTGGAATTCAATTATATAAGACGAGAAGAAAATTCGTGACATTTACACTTGTAACCGTAGACAGGTCAACGTGCTAAAATTTTGTTTTTTTTTTTGTTTTTAGTTTCACTGTTTACGTTTACTAAACCCCGTTACCAAGCAAAATAACCACAACTGAGTAAAAATGAAATTTTTAATTAAGTCCATTGGCAATGGGTCCAAACATGATGCAATGGCTGAACTTTGATACTTAAATAATTTATTTATAGAGCATTTACTTTATTGGCTAGCTCTAAGTGAACTAAAGTTGATCACACAAACCAACTGGACATTAGAAAGTTCAAAACTTGAGGTACCACGCGACTTTGTTTTTTAAATACAAGTAGAAAATAGTCACGAATGCATGATGAACTGGATAGGTGGCATTTATCGCTAGTCATACCTAGTTGATATTATTTGATTGTAGTCTACTACAGTGTGTGTTGCGGTGTTAAGAAACTATAATGTCGATATATTTTAGACAATGTTTAGAAAAAGTCATTATTGAACGCCGAGAAGACAAGAAATAATATTGAGTAATAATAAACACACTCTGAAGATTTAATTCGTAGACGCTCCGCGGGTCGCGATGACCTCATCTGATAAACAGTTATTATTTACATCATAATCGACTGTTGTAATTTACTTATGTGGTGCCCATCGCTACCGAAAAACGTGTATACACCTACCTATACTTTCAAAATACCGTCTTATTATCAACGCTATTTATTGTTTCTACAATAGTAATTATTATTGCAGGACCTACGACACACATAATATTATTAACGCGTTATATAATAAAATATCAGTGCCAATGCTTCGAGAAACAACACAATGCACAGTGCTTGTAAGTGTTGGAAAAGTTTTGCTCGCTCCAAAAGCTCGTCGGTCAAAAGTAATTTATTATGTTCTTGCCCAGCCAAAGTGAATCGCCTTTGCGCCTTTGTTGACTGCCTTTTTTTGTACTTACCTACCGGCGACCCTGAACTACTTGCGTTGTACGACAAATGTATTATCGAAATCGTTTTTCTTTATAGTTTTCTGAGCTGTATTAAAGTAAAGTAACCAAAAAATGTTTTAAAAAAAAGTAAAACAGTTAAGAATAATACAAACCGCAGTGTTTATAACGTAAATGATTAAAAATTAATTTTGAAAAAAATATCTTAAAACGAATTCATTACAACAAAAGTCATTTAATTTGCTAGGTGTTTGTGGGTCACCCTGTAAACCAGATACTAGGTAATATATGACTCACAGTGATAGAGCGAAGGTTCAAACGGCATTCAATACAAGATTCTTGTATTCGTATCAAATCACATTTAAATGTATCAATATCAACGTCGGTTAACACATTGATACACTAAGAAAACTCTAAAAAACGAAGAAAAAAAATGACCTGTTAGTTTTACTTTTCAAGTGTATAATTTAGTTACACTAAAAATTAGGATTGTTTATGGTTTTTTTGTGACGTATTTTTCTCCTAAAACTGTAAAATTGTATTGCAAAAATGATCAAGTCAACATGAGTATATTCTATAGCGGACAAATTGATTTGAAATGATATAATAAAAAAAAAATAGGTATCTTTTGTATAGTATACCTAGAGAAACTTTCCGCTCGAACAGACTCGAATAAAAAAGCAAGTGTCGTTTTTATATTTTATTTGGAACCTATTTGCAGCGGATAAGCGTGGCATGAAGTAAAAATAATAATAATAACGACTACCCACCCCGATGTTCATATATTATACAACAATATCGGGTAGCTGTACTTTTTTTTATATTGTCCGTCTCCAGGTCTGAAGGTTTAGATACGAAAAATAAACTAACACACACAAGAGTTTAGTGTGCTTTCCTTGGCACACCATATTGCGGTTTGCTTTTAAAATAATCAATAGCGCGAATACCGCAACAGGGTGTTTTTTTTTTAGGGCGGAAGACCAGACTACGTTTCACGACCAAACTATTACAAGAATTAACAAAAAAAATGTTAATCACAATATTATTATTCACCCAACGAGTACGGTAATTGCAGCACCGTACACATAAGTACACATACTTTTACCTGGCTTTTTCCATACTTTGAGTGTTCCTGTTCCATCTGTATAGTGTGTTGCGATCCACGAGGTGTGACAACAACAATAATTGCGGTGCTCTGGTGATGGCCTTGTCCAAATCACAACGATATAATTATTATTGTCTCCGTTTTTGTCTTTATAATAATAATTATTATTATTGCACCGACGACACAATTTAGACAATTGCACCGAACACCGGCTTCAGCTATTTTACGCCCATCGTTAAACAGCTAATATCATAACATTATGATGTTACTAATGTTCTTCAATCATTTTAATTTCCGCGGTTCCTTGTTTACGTTTAGGCTGACACTGTACCAACAAAGAGCTCGGCAGATAAAATAGGACAGTTATTGCTTGGCCAATAATAAGTTACCAATAAAAAATGAACGATAAATGTCTTATGACAAAATCAACTACACTTAAAGACTCCTGGTTATAATTTACTGTACTAATAGAAGTGTGTACAATATATAATATTGAAGGTTGCATCTTAAGGTGTTTATTGGTTCTTATGACGTTTTCGAAGATAGGTTGATGACATTAATTTAATATCCAATTTGTTTTATTATTATTATTTAAATATACGCTATAATATGTATTACCGTGCGGCAATCGCCTATCTATCTTGTTCTGTATTTAATTATAGAATATGTAGTATGAAATAGTTACCCTCGGTTTTGAAAATTTAAACCCATACAGGTGTATACTAGTGCACTGCGGGGGGTTGTGTTGGGTATTACTTTGGCTCTACCGAAATAATAAATTAAAACTATATTTAATGGACTTCCAGAACTTTCGCGTTGGCTGTGGTAACAAGGTCAATATTATAAATTTAAAAAGGCGTGGCGTTAGCGTTGGGAAATAATGAATTTTTCTCGCAAAAGCAGCTGTGGCAAAATTATAAAAAAAAAAACTATTTCGTATACAGCTGTGGTACGAAGAAAGTGCGCGTACAGGGTGATTCGCTTCAGGACAAGACACTAGTTTTCTTATAAAACATTGGCAAGTTGTTTTCCTTTCGGGCAGACACTTTAGTCTATATTACGTTGTTTTAACACAGCAGTGCGCATTATTCAATTGTTTATCTTATTTATTTTCTTTCAGTCCTAATCTCTAACCTAACCTAACCTTTGGACGGGCGATGGAGTGCGGTAGAAATACACTTTCCTTCTGTGCTAAATTTTAAACTTAAAGTATTTATCCAAAAACTGGTAGACATTTTTCAGCAAATTATTGGTTATTTAAAAAAAAATGTTAATTAGCTACTACCATTCGAGTTTTTTTATGTCGATAGAGCTCTGGTCGGTGGTTAGAGTGCCATGCCGGTTTGGCAGAGAAAAATGTGTCTCGGTTGATTTTTAATTTGTGTAGTGTGTACATAACATTATCTTATTGCATGTCAGATTGTCCGAAGAATGTGCGCATGCAATGTAAGTATAATATTCATTCTGTTGTCTGGTAGGTATGCCGGACTGATACGTTATGACAATTCGTGTGTACACCACAAGGTCACGCGTTCATTTTTTAGTTCTTGCACGGTAAAAAAGTTATACATATACTGATATATTGCACATAGGTGTAATAACATAATAGTATTATCTACTATGTTTTGTAGGTACGTATACTTTTGCCTTTATCGCGGTACCTATACATGCCAAAAATGTCTCTTAAAAAAAAAACGCCAAACACTCATTTTGTGTGACAAAACAAAATCCCAAACGATTGACGTGGATTGTCCAAAAATTATTGTTTTCTTTTGTTTCTTTTTAACTAAGAATAGCGATTATACCGACCCGAGTACGCTGTTTTCCACATTCGGTTTCATATACGTTAACCTCGACAAAAATAAACCAAAGTTCTGGTTGTGTAAATAAAGAAATTAGGTAATATTATCGTTTTCTAGAAATTCGATTGGAATTTACTCGATCGCTTATATAATTTAAAAAAACATCGTATTTTTTTTTCCTTAAATGATTAATGAAGTAAAAGATTTTGCCTCGTAATATGCCTATAAATAATATATTATTATATAACATGATAATTATTTATCTGTAACCATTGGCATTTTTTTCAATTTATTAAAAAACTATGTTAATTAGTTAAATTTTTCTTGTAAAAGTAGCATGTTTAGACATGTAACGAGATAAAGAATCGTTGGTGTTGTTTAAAAAAAAAAAAACGCACACTAATTAAAAATGAAAACAAATAGTTTGCTTGATATATTGATGTGTTTTATTTATATTTTATACATTGATAGCTGTGTTTTTGTTTTACTATAGAAATTACTAATAATCTTATCTTTGGAAATGGGTTTCGGTAAACAAAAACAATTTTTTGACCCTCAACTTGGCAAAGACTAATTTTTAAATGGCAAAAATATAATTAAAATAATATTACTTTTTAGATTAGCCACGGAATGTTATGTATAAAATATATATGCACCTTTAAAAGTACAACGCTATGTTAAGGGTTACAATTATAAAGTATTTTCTTTTTTTAAGTCGATTAGAGATTATTAACCTACTTATAAACTAAAGCTACTTATAACTATTTCTTGCTTAAAACGAAAAGTGCATTGGCAAATTACTACTTTATTAATATTATGCTTTATGGTCTTGTCATAATTATTGTTGTACGCATATTTAAATATCACAATATTAGATGTACAAGCCATTTTATTGAACCTTTTATTATTTTTCCTTTTGCAAATGGAATAAAGACTTAAAAAATTGCCTTTAACGAACCCCTTCATAAATATTATGTGTGACGTTCATTTACAACATAAATATGTAGACTTTCTTAACAATATTATTCTACCTGTTTCTTGTATTGAACTCTACGGTTATGTGACCTCAACCCTATTGAATTGTATTATTTTCCCCCAAATTATATATACCACATCAGTTTTTTTTTGGGGGGGGGGATTTATTTTTCATCAAGAGTTGGTTTTTATATTTTCACTTGACCGAGTAAACATTATTAACAATACGGCCTTTACTATATTTTAAATAACAAAGGAAAATAGTGGTAAAGGGTCGGTGAAATGTCGCCCTTTCGCCGAAACCGACGACACTGTCCAAACAAATGTTTTTTTAATAACCAAAAATGCAATATTATAAACGGTTTTTTAAGGACACTTGCATCAGCTCAAGGTTTACAATTTACACCACAGCGGGGTGTTTATTGCAAGTGCGGTAAAGTTGCCTGTTCCAGAGGTTAGCTGTAATAATATTATTATTATTATTGTACCGTAATCCAGAAGATGATGTAGCTGATGTCGATGAACGGGGCGGCATTGTTGCCTCAAAGTCATTTCTAAAACAATATTACCTACTACTGTTACATAAGGAAATGATGGGCATTCTGAACATGGCTACTCAACAGTAGTAATGATAATAAACATTGAATGGGTTAAATTCCAACATTCGCTCTCATCCGACCGGTTTAGGTTTCCTGTATCAGATGCAAAACCGACTATAGTCATTAAAATTAAATTTAAAAAAAAAACACACACACGCATCCAATTAGTGCCAATGTCCAATAATGTGCAATATTGAATAATATTACATCAATATTATATAATTATCACTCGTTATCAATAAATGCATGTTTACTAATGGACCGTGTGTTGTTGATGTACATAACATTAATCATGTATTTTGTTGAGAACCAAAAACGTCTCGAAGGTTAGAGCCGACGAAGAACAGACAGAGACAAACATGTCAATTAATAAAATGTCTACAATTTTAACACAAACGACCGGTCAAGTCCACATCAGACCGACACCTACGTCATGCCTGTGTGGTGTGGGCGAAGTAACAGTTCAATTTTCTTTTAAGCTCGTTATTTACATATTATTATGTCTTGTCTTTGTGCGACACGAGCACCAAACAATCGCATCGTCGTCGACAAACTAGAAGAATAATAATTATTGTCATAAAATTTTAAGAAAAAAAAATATTCGCCATTATGAGATTAACGTCTCTGAAATTGTGCAAAATCTTGTTTGGCTCGATCAAACTACAGTCGAAAAAAAAAAATACGGGAAGACTATAACTAGATTTTTTATTACAGTACAGGTTTGTCTCGAATTTTTTTTTTTTTTGATACCTATTTAAGACGGCGCAACGACCGACCTTGATAACAATTATTACTATATAGCGTGATAATATGCGTTTTAGACGGTGTGCTGCTGACAAACGGCCGAGGTCTCTTGGGGGTCATTAAAACAAACATTTGAATTTCCAATAAGACACCAAGTGCCCCATTCGATACTGAGACATTGGCAGTATATTGTGTTTCTTAAACGGTAATTGAATTGATGCGTTGGAACATATTTTGTTTGCGGTAAGGCTCTCATAATAATAGGTAGGACATACTTGCATTTTCTATATGTACCTATGCCGGTAATGATAGAATAATTAACAAGCTGGGTACGATGAAACAGCACATTGTTCGACAATACTAATATAAAATTATTATCGTTTTTTTAAATGTTTTTTGTGTGTGTGTACTGTGTACTGTGTTATATATCACTTTCTTTTCGAACATCTTGACACTAAGCGAAATCCATACTCACTTTTGTTGTTCGCCTTTGTTTGTTTACATATTCTATCCACACTATCCAACACCTATATTATATGGCTGCAGTTGTTTTTCTATTACTCATACTGGTATTGTTATTGTTTCACGAACAAATTAAAAACTTGTTTTTAAAAAAAAAAAATTATTAAAACTCGAGTGGGGCTACTATTGTATTTACACTACTTACACGATTTGCGGATACTCCAACTTGAGTAGCTCGACTTGTCTGCCAAAGACTTGTTTTTATTTAAAATAATTTTGATAAAACATAGTACATAATTAGCAAAACATTATTGTGATAACATATTCATACAATTACTTGACAATCAATGAGAATTACAATTATTACACAATGTCATAAAACGGTGCACACAATAATTTCTTAAGAATTCAAGTTAAAATACAAACAGTCACATTGATTGATTTTCTGTCGCAATAATTGTAGAAAAATGTGTGCGGTATTCTACAAATTTGACTACTTAATAATGATCTTAATATCATGTTATTCACAAACACCAAACAGTGTAAACTAATGGGGCTTTTTTTTTAACCTTTGCTTAAATTTGAAAATAAATATGCATAATCCATCAACTGGCACGCCCTAGACAGACTTAAACTCAATAGTTGTTAATCAAACTATTATTACAGTTAGATTCCTCGCTTAGATGTAATATTCCTATAAGAAATCGATTGGAACGTTCTGTGCGCTTTGGATAATTTGTGTATTTTTATTATAATATTCCAGAAAAATATACATTTAAAATGATTAGACTTAGACCGACTTTTACAAATTGATCTCTAAACTAATACATCTCTTTTCTAAACTATTTGCTTCCTTTAGACAATCTTGTAGTGGACAAAATATGCTAGCCACAAAAGGAAGAGGTTAGGTTACTCATTTCCTGTAATATTTCATTACCTCGATCACTATTGATTTGCATTTCAACCGAAACGAATTGACAATTATTTGCGTTTCATCTGATTTATTTTTTTCTCAGCTGGTGTAGTGTGTAAATATATTATTATTACTATTATAGCGACGGTCGGCCCAAAAAGGGATGAATGTCTACTACAGTACTGCGACCAACCGAATAACCGTACAGAATTCGATATTGCTAAATTTGTATTATGCATATATTATATTATTATTATTATCATTTTCGGAATTAACATAAAGCAGCTCATCAATAATTCATATGTAGGTACACAATTCGCAATGCGTCGGCTCTGCACAAAAAACCAATTTTATTTTTTCACCGGAAACTTTAAAATTTCGCCTAATTTATTACCATCTGATGGGTCGATTAAATTTGTAAAATATTCGTTTTAATTCAGCCTAAAGATTTTTTTAAAAGTTGTAAACGCGTTTTGTATAAAAAACAAAACCGAATAATTGTGGAATTCCCCTCGTCTCATCTGTTCCTAAACGCTTACAAATCAATTTGGGCTCGACCGAACCGAATTCGACCAACACAATTGAGATGTCGAGAGTACGTTTTTCGAATAAAGCAAAAAAAAATATACATATATGTACTTACCTAAATGCGCATGTGCCTAACCTACTGAACGACATCGTCCTGACGTATTTGACTATTACTTGCACGTCATCCCAACGAGTGGTGTTAGGACCGTGACCGGTTGTGTAATAACAGATAGGTAGATAATATAATTTTTCTCAAATCAATTTGCACACCGTTCGACCGCGAAAAGCTTGGATGGGGCCAAAACCGTGGGGGGGGGGTTTACTTGCGTAATGAACATCATTTGGGCTTTTATTCTACCCACAGGAGAGATCTCCATTGGAAAAGAAAGAAATCTCGACCAAAGTTAAACGGAGGGTGGAAAAACAATTGTTTTTTTTTTTTTTAATACTGTTTTATATAATGTTCTGCATTTAAATTATCAAAAAATGCATGTAAAGTTTTTTTAAAATAAACACAATTCTGAACTCACCAAATGATAGAATCTAATTTTGACTGTCTTAAGCCCTTTGAGGTAACGTCCCCTAGTCGGGTCTTAGCTTCCCTAAGCTTACACACATAATTAGGACTTTATAAATTGTATTTTTCCACTCTGATATTTTTACTAATAGTTAAATGTGTGTATTTACTAGTGTTTGTAGGATTATTTTAAGTGTATAAATTATAGAAATTGGTCGACTGGTGGCGAGCAGTTAAAAACTCAAATAAAAAGGCACCTATGCGAATACTGAATTAAAGATATATATCTCTCTATAGCTAGATAATATACCAATTCTACAATATTTAGCTATTGCTAAGTGTAGAGTCTCGATGGAATATTTAAGATTTCACGAGCTCTAAAATATATTTAAACGTTAATAATGTAGGTATTAGATACACGTTGAAACAGCAGAGACTATTGATAGATCATTTTTTTTTAATTATTATCTTTGTTTTTTTCATTCGAACACGAGATTATGTTACAGCTATTGATTTTAGTCGTATCACGGTACAGGGTTAAACGACAGCCTGATTGGCATACACAATATATGTATATATTTTTTTAACCTATCAATAAAAAACGATGACTTTCTTATCCAATTAATATGTAACAATTTAAAACGCGCAATTTTTTTTCACTTACAACGGGGTCAGCGCAAGTTTGTCGATTAATAGTTATTAATTTTCTATTTTTAAACATATTTAATCGCGTTTGAATATTTACTCTAGTTAAACAAACGAATAGCTTTTTTTTCTTCTTTTAATTAAAAACCGTTCAATATACCATCGAAACTTCATTATCGAATTTTACTTCAATCGGAACGTTAGTAATTAGTAAACTAATGTAGTTACCAAACAGGTTATGTATATTCTTTAAGTGTTATATAATTTTTTTTTTTTTACAACGACTTACAAAATACAGAACTCCGGATTAAACTCACAGCAACGGTGAGCATACTACATTAGTTTTAATTATTTATTATTTGCAATTGACGGATTGAAACATTTTGTTTTTTTATTAAATCACACATTTTGTTTTCTGAGTTTTTGTTTCCTGTACGACGCTTTTTTTTAAAATTTTTTTTTTTTAAGCACGTTAATATAATATTGAATACAAATGTTACACTTCATACACAGAACATAGGCACAACTACAATACAAAAGGGTGCCTAGGGAAATCTGTAAGACTGTCCAGTCTGTCATTGAAACACCAAGCAAAAATCATTATTTTTCTTAAAGCAGAAAACGAACGTTCAAAAAACAGGGCACAACCACTTAGTTAATTTGTATTAATTAAGTAGTTTTAGGGGAAACATAAAAAAATAGATAAAAATGTGGTTGCAGCCAAAAACCGCACACTTATAATTTCAATCCCAAAAAGGTAGGTAGACAAAAACCGCACACTTAATCAGTTGCTAGGTAGGTAAATTATACAGCCAAATACCGCACACTTATATTGGGTAAAAAAAAGGTACAACGTACAAGAGGTACGTAATAAATGTAAGGCTTCTAATGACATTCATGAGACACTTGAGACTCAATTTTAATTAAATTGGGTTTATTTTTTAAGAACACTTGTTTAAATGTTGGGAAGAATTTTTAGAGAGATTTTTTAAGAATTTTTAAGGACGGAGATCGTTTGAACTTTCTTAAAAACGTCGGTAATCAAGTACAGCCAAAAAAATTTTGATCATTTTTTTAAAAATTTTTATTAAATTAAATTAATTAAAATTTTTCAATACATAAGTTGTACCTAAAAAATGTTCTTTGAATAAATATTAAATCATAGTTTATACATCATTATAAAATGTGCGGTTTTTGGATACAGCAATTTTAAAAAGTATGCGGTTTTAACCTTATAAATGTGTGCGGTTTTTGGAGTCAACGAAAAATGTCTTATTTTAAATCTGTTATCTTTGTTTATTTTTTTTTATGCTACAAACAAATATTCTACACAGTTTTTTTAAATTTATTTTTTACATATTACTCAAGTTTAAAAAAATACAGGTAATAAGTCCATAATTAAACAAAGAAAATGTATTTCCTTATTCACTAATAACTTTATTCGCGTGTATGTTAAATAAAAAATGCCCATCTCCGCCCTTATACGGAATTGCAAGAAAACTTCTTTGGGACGTTTTAAAGGGACAATTAAAATATACAATAATAATCCACCGACAATGTCTGGTATAGTAATCGTCTGTGGATTTCCTTCCTATAAACCTTCCAATGTCACAGTTGTGCACGCTGTACGCGTCCAGTCAGGTGACTCATACCTACCTATACCGTTTTGGCAGTTTAATTATTATTATTTTTGATTGACTGGTTTTGAAATTAACTATTTCCATGACTCACGTGCCGTTTAATATGTGACCGTGGAAACGTACAAGTCATATCCATATTATTTAGTATACTTACACGTTTACGGTTTCACATTTTCTACATTTTCTTCTGGACAATAATAATAGGTACTTATGTGACTAGGTTTTTCAGACAGACAAAACGTAAGCCTACACAATGTCCCGTGGTTGTAACCAAATAATTAGATAACATAGTTAATTTATTCGACTGCCACCGTCCTACCACCACCATTTTGAAAACTAATGTCATAATTGCATGTTCAAAAAAAACATACAGAGGAGCAGCTAATGCGTTTTTTCCAACTATTATAATCACACAAATTTCTATAGTTTCTTGGCTTTTACTCTCTTTGGACTTTTTGTACATCACACGCCTGCCTTTGAATTTTCATACATTTTACACACAACTATAAAATACTTACTAATATATTATCTATGTGAGTATACGGGGAGATTCATTCAGTTAGGATAAGACACTCGATTTGAAACAATATTGAAATGGGATTGGGGCGACCGGCAACGGTTAAGCTGGTCAGGGTTTTTGAGTGTGAAATCGACGGAAAATATATTATCTATTATTATTGTGTGCACAGAAGGTCGATTGGATTTTAGCCGTTTTTCGAGAATATAACGACCAAACCGATTAACCCAATTATTTCGCTTTCCGTTTGCAGTAATTAAACGCTAGGTGGTTATTAAACACACAGCAATACAATTTATAATAATATCGCGCTAAGGTATTTAGAGTACATTTGCTACGACCATCTTCTTCTGGTAATTAAACGCCAGACGGAAACCGGTATTCGCCATTAATATATTATATTATTATTATTATTATTACTGTCCGTTGGATTGCAAACGAATTTAATGTACTTTCGAAATGCCGCGGTGTGCACAACACTATATTATAATATTATAACTTGTACTGTAAAAGTTTCCCAAAAATTAAAAATGTGATCAATAAAAAATCTATTATTACTATAACCGTTTGTAATATTAAAATACAAACTGTTCATTCAAATAGTGTATGATGTTTAATCTCAATACTCTACACTTGAGTCATACTTAGAATTGTTATTGTATTATTGTAAGTTTGTCATTAACACATTATAAGTTCCCAAAAAAAAAAGGATCAGATCATGTCAATATTCACATTAACATCTATTTTATCTCTTGTCTCTTATCACTTAATATATTAATTTGTCTCGGCCACTCATTATCTCACTGGGTTTAATTAATAATTTTTTTTTTCAGTGTTTTTATACAATGTGATATCAATCTGCCATCCATTCTTATCAATAGTTAGCAATCTATATGTATTTTCAATATCTGTGGTATTCCTATCTTTTATTTCTAAACCATTATCACTAATCTCTTATCTCAACAGTAAGCGTACCGCAATAAAAGAGGCGACGTGAAATTTCTTGCCAGTCCAATAACATATTTAGGTTGAAATATAATTTTTTGACGTTAAGTAGTACAAGTGTTCATTTCGAGACAAGTCCGGGAAGATGAGTTTTGCACGCAATCGTTTGGCTTTAAATACTATTATCGTTAGACAATACCTACTTATATATATGTTAACCGTCGAGGTACAGTATTGCTTTTCCACTATCTGCCGTGCACTTCAAACGCTCTCATCTATTCTTCCTTAATGCGGAATCTATTTCAAGATCAGGGATTCCACGGTAACGGCATTGATAAAAGTTTAAATCATGATGAATGCGACCTTCCACACATTAGTATGGCGGTTAGGACTTGTTGTGTGCTTTCTTGCCCGCAAGACGTCGTCGTCACGATTTTCATCATTTTTCTTTTTTTTTATGTACACTTTTTTTCCTCTACGATTGCGCAATCGGTCGTTATATTATTTTGTTGGACGAGCAACGATGGTGTACATTTTTATAGTACATTTAAAAAAAAAAAAAAAATGATAATGATAAATTGTTAACGCATTATCTACGGTATCAAAAAAAAAGAATATATATATATATATAACAAAAACGCGCGTAAAATAATAATTACAATATCTCAAGTATATATTATAATAATATAGATTATTCATGTTGGATTACAGCGCGGCTGGCTGTTATACCTACCTTGACAATTACCAGTTTTGGCCGTCGGCCATCGTTCGATTACAATGCCCCCACAGCCAAAGTACATAGGTACATATCACATAAAAAGTCACTTGTTTCATTGGAACAAGAAAGCCGGATAATAATGTTTAATTAACATACTGCTTGTACGGGTTTGCACGAAATCGGTCGACAGAACAACACACAGAAATATAGGTACCTAAAATGTAGACTGCCGAATTTAGATTTCGAAAATGTTCAATACAACATTGTCGTGAAACTTGACCCCTGACTTCCGCCTTTGGTCTCAGCTGTTAATAATTTAACCCGGTAACGCGTCCAGTTGAAAAATAAGATAATAATGTGATGATAGGTCAACTGCCCTGCCAAAGCTGGACAGCATCGCGGGTACGTTAAATGGTATATCCGCGGTAATTATGATATCACGTTTAATGTTTATAGTGAATCTTGTATTTGTTCGTGTGCAAAAATCGTGTTGTCGTGGGCTTAGAATAAGAATGCTATAGTACTAGCATGTCATTGTTTACATTTTCAGAGAGAGAGAGAGAGAGAGATTTTTCCACCTTTCTCACAAAAGATCTTGTATTTCCTTAACTAATTATCTTATTGACTCATAAACGGGTTTGTTTTTATTAATTTTAAGCTTAAAAGATGCGAAGAAAAATATTAGTAAAAAAATCTAGAAATAATTTCTTAGTTTTTTTCTAAATATTAACCCCTCGAACTTACCCCACTGCTACCCTTTTATTTCATAACAACTATGATAATCGTTCAAGGATAGGTTAGATCAAGTTCTTAATCGTATTGTACTTAAATGACTTGACTCGGTGAATAGATTTTCATCGATTATTTTCTGTTCATAAAAAAAAAATCAAATTTGATCAAAAGTTAAAAAGCTATTGCATTTTTGTTTTTATAATTAACATGAAAAAACTGAACTATGTAATTATATAACAAACTATGTAAGGTTTTTTTTTTTACTATCACTTTTACTATCTTCAATTATTATTTATATTTTACTTTATAATTTTTTTTTCTGTCATCGTGATCATGACTGATTGACACGGACCCTAAACTTATCTGATTAAAAGAGAGGTCGTTATTTATAGTTAAAAGAAAAAAAATTACCAATTTTTTTAAAACATTTTTGCTCGTCCAAAGTTTTTCGGGAACGATAACAATAAAATTGAGACAAAAAAAAATGCGGTGGAGACCAAAAACAAAGAAACCTTCAAGTCGTTAATAATGTAACATAACATATTATTACAATAATTGTCTTATTCACTTTCGGACCATAAAACTAAAAAACTTAAAGTTTTAAAATAGATATTTCAAAATAAATAACAATATTTTTAAAGTAGAAATGTGTGTACTGTATTATGTAATATGTATTGTAATGAATGATGGGAATTAAAAAAGGTATAAGTGGTTTTTGTGAAAATTGACAGGAAGACAATTAGAAAACGGTATTGAACATGTTTTTTTTTTTGCGGGTGATAAACATAAGTGTTTTTCAATACAATATTTTTCAAAAATATACCATTAACCGAAACCGTTAGTGAAAAAACCGGTTCTTTAAAATAATTTTACCAGTACTTTTTGGTTCTCGTCACCTTGAATGGTAGAATAATAACAGCCTGGGGTTAAAATTTAAAAGTAAACACTTAGATGCAATCTAATAAAAAATAAAGCAATGAGGAACAACAAAACGGTGCCAGTGACCAATTTTTTTCCAAAAAACGGTTTTTTAAGTGATATATGCCCTCCAGTCTAGTGTTCTAAATATTATTCTTGGATACTTTTGATTGTCAGAACATTTCAACAGTCATCATTATAATTATTGTATGTAGTTTTAGCCGTGGCTTGCTATACTACCGGGTTAACAATGCATAACGACCGTTCAAACAGGAAGTCGTTGCGATTCTTCTTCGTGGTAAACATAGCTGTTGTGTGTAAGTACATGTGTTGCTATTTATTACACAACACAGACCACAATCGTTTGCCGTTTTTTTGCTCGCAGGAGTAAAACCGTTGGCATTTCAAAATTTAAAAAAAAGACAAAAGAATTAAACGCCGCCGTCGGTACGATGGTAATGATGGTATAATATAATATTTCACCAAGGCTTCGAGGCACAAGGCCGACGAAAATTGTCGTTCCCCACCTGACTTTGAATGTAATATATTATACTATGTAGGTACAACACATCATGATAATGTCCAGCTGATGTACATAATATACACTACATAGTAATATTATTATATTATATTGAATCGCAACAGTAATAATATTATTATTATTTTTGTACCGACATTTTCGATGGACGATTATATTTTACTAACTCGTGTGTTACCTGCTAGTAATTTTTATACCATTTGAACGGGCGCGACGTTTGCAAATCGATTTAGCCTTCGTCCGGTTCTTTTCCTGGTGGTGAAAAAAACACCACACTACGGACTACGTGTAGTGGGTATAAAAAAAATTCCATCTGTGTTTGTATAAAAACGCATAAAAATAATTTATAATACTATTACTATTAATGTCATCCGGAAGTTGTGCGGCGTTCGTTTTAAGCGCGTTCGACGAAACCGCTTCGAGTTTTACCACAGTAACAGTATTTTCGATTTGGCATTTTCAGAGTGAAATTTCATTTCTAATCTGAAATTAAAAAATACAATCGAAATGAACTTTTGTTTTTCTAAAAGTAAACGCGCATATTTTAATCATATTTAATCATGACTCTGTTATCTCGTATCACTTATCACTTATCACTTATCGTTATCTCTTATCACATATCTAATCTCGTAACGTTGATCTCTTATCACTTATCTCTTAATATATTTGAATGTTAAAAAAAAATAGTTTTCAATATCGTTACGCGAAAACGGCGACATAAGATTTCTTGTATCCAGCCCAATAACCAATATCCATGTTAAAAAAAGGTACTTAAGAAGTTATTTTAGCTTCGATGCGGAGCTGAGAAGGTATTGTTTTTACAATGATGTGTTTTTATTTATTTTTTTTGTGTCTGGACCCACGATATCTCGTAAACCGCTGAGCCGATTTCTTCGTGTAGCAACTTTATAGATCAGAAATCATACCTGGAAGGTACTGCAACGGGCCAAAAATTAAAAAAAACACCCCTTCCCCATCAAAATCGAGAAAAACACCTAAAATATTTACAAATTTTTCAACTTAAAATTACGATGCTCTATAACTTTTTTAAAAATAGTCGAAAATTTTCCAAATTTATATGAATTGTTCTTCAAACATAGTACTATCGATAAACATTAACAAACCAAAAAATATCATAAACCCTTTCCCTTAGAAAGGTTAGAATTTTTTTCTTTATTTCCCTTTTTTCAAGCAAAGTTTTAAAGATTTAGATCTGAAAATTAGACCATAGGTAGATCTAAAATGGAACTATAACATACAATTTTCTCAAAAATCTGTAGTCAATTTTTTTTTTATTAAGGAAAAACCCCAAAAATAGGGTAAATTTAGCCGTTGTCTTTGGCCGTTGTCAGTTTCTAAGTTGCTATGTGTGTGTGAATCAACAGTCAACAGGCAATGAAAATATTTTCATTATATTGTTAATTACGATATATGGGTAACTATGACAGTACATTTTTATAGACAGACGATCAACCCTTATCGTATCCACCCTGCACAAGACTAAGTATTAAATTTTAAGTACATTATTGCTGGTCCCACGATATCTTCTAAACCGCTATAACTAGTTTGAACATACTATCCACAGATTAGCATCGAAGCGTTTATTTAAAAGTGATTCTATCACTTTCAGTTATAATAAAATCTGTAGACCTGTGATCTCTCCGTCCCCACTATGACCCGACCCCACTGTACTGGCTTTTTTGTTTTTATAACCATTTACTATTAGGCGGGAAGGGGGAGTCACGTCGTTTGGTCGAAAATTCAATCCAACGCAAAGTACACTTTTTCAACTTCATATTGATTTTGAAACGAAATAGATGAAAAAAATACTTAAACAGAAACGTGTGCGGTTGTGTTGGCTTACCCGTTAGATGTTTCATTCCTTTTTGTTGACTTTTAAACAACTTATTTTTAGCGCAAGGCGACATTTCCGGAAATAGTACTTTTTAAAAAAACAATAAGTTGTAATAAGTCATACCATTACGGTTGAACGAGAATAAAAACTTTTTTGGAAAAATCGAGACGTTTAGTGTGTGTTATACTTAAATAAAAACTGTTTTTGGTAAAATGGAATATTTTTTTTTTTTTAATAAAATGACACTTGGGCGCGTTTGGACTTAAAACAATAGTTTTCATAAACTGACCGACTAATTCATAAATTCACAAAACTCTCATAGTAGTTTAATAAAAAAACTACAGGCTTGCCAACCTCTTGTAAAATGATTAAAATTTCAAATTTTCATCGTGGCGCGCTCAATTGACGATCAAATACGGTTATTGTAGAGCTCATAAAATTTTTATTATTTTTATGATATCGCATTGATCATAAGACATAAGTGGCCACGTTTTTTTTGCAGTAATTAAGATAATATAATATATGATCATAGTAATCGCTTAGTCGACCAGAGCAAAATTACTCGATATCAAACATTCCAACAGAAATAATTATTAGATGAGTATCAGAACTAACGCAACACTGTCAATCTCTATTTTATTTTTTATTTTTTAAGCACAGCCTTTTGATTTGATTTTTAGGACCGTCTTGCTGTTTGTCAGACTACAAAATATAATGTTAATATGAGTAACATAATAATTTTAAATTATCATCTAGATTTTATACTGTATTATTGCACACATTTTCTGTACATAACTTTTGAGTACTGTGTGTTCAGTGTTGTAATAATATTGTGCAAGGTAAACATGCGAAACCCCATTCATAATATTAGTCTTCTTCTTATTATTAATTGTACGGTGTTGTTTTATTTATCTTAAACAAACTAGGTCGTTTTGGCGTTATAACCAACCGTAAGACAAATACGGTCTCCAGGAATAGTTAATGAAAAAGGGATTCGGTTTGTGTTTGAGTATACAACATATTATTATACTTACATAGATTGTTTGCGATTGGATGTTATCGAAGCAATATTATGGTAATTTTGACCTAAGTACGATTATTTTAATTTATTGGTATGTTTTCAACAAAATATGCTTCCGTAGAACTTTGAGTAATAGCTTATGACGTTATGTAGATGTACGTTAAGTTTTGCTTTTATGCCAAGTTCTCAAACGAATACTTGTTTATGAAGTTGTCATTGAAGTTTTTGTCGGCTCAGCCTGCTTGTCCGACACATACGACATAGGTCTAAGGCCAAAAACTTAACTCAAAACCATAATGAAAAATAAAAACTCACTCTCCTACCGAGGAAGAGGTATTGATAGTGGTCTTGGCAATGGTAATATTGTGTTATTGGCATCTCGGTGTGATTTTTCATGTACATCAAAGTAGGCAAGCGTATCGTCCAACCACGAGTAATGTACAAATATATATATAAATATAATATATTGTAAGCTGTTGCTGCGCAATGTGAAATTGTTTCATCTGAAATCGTAACATGACTAATGCCATTTTGTCCAATTAAATTAGATCAACAGTGGTTATTTCAGAGTCAAGTGTCAAAACGATTGATTGGTGTTAAATGAAAAATATGTGCATGATATATTGTGGTGTGTAAAGGTTTGCTTGTACGCCTATATTGACATACCTGTCGCCTGATCATCTAATCGTGAGAGAAAGAACCGTTGTTACAATAGAAACACATCAGTCTATAATGAATAGAGGAATTATTACCATAGCCGCCACTATACACATATGCTAATCTTTACAATACCAATAAAAATATTATGTTTTATAAACGGTCTACACTCGAGGCAGATGGACCCGAAACAGATCTCTTTTTTCTTTTTCTTTTAAGAAATTTCAAAAGTTATACCCAAACGCCATACCCACTATTCACTTAAGGGTTAAGGTTTGCTTAGAAAATTGTTGTCAAAATCTACATATTTTCAAAATAAAATGCACCTACTTTTAGTGGTACGGTAATGAGAAGCTTTAAAATGTAGTAATTGTTTCTTAAAATATAATATAATATAATCTTAAATTGTGAGGTCGATTAAAAAACAATAATACACAAGACGTACATTATCAGTTTTTTTTTATTATTATTATTTTTTTTGACACTGTAATAATTAAATAAGTTGTTATTAGAGTAATTAAGTGAATTTCAAACGATTCGTAAAAATGAATTAATTAGAGATACCCTATTGATTATAAATAATATTATTATTTATAATCAATGTAGATACCCACAAAAACCGGCGTTATATAATATTACATGCTATTTATTTTTTAAATTTTAAGACTACTTGGTACTATAAAAAAAAATATATTAGGACTTAGTAATTCAATGTATTTTATTTAAATTTTGTTATTGTTTATACATTTTTTTTTTTAACAAAATTGTATAATGTAATTTGCATATTTTACATACTTTGATTGTTATTTTTTATTTTTGGACAATATTTAAAACTTGTTTACAGGTTCTTTAGGAAATTTTTAAAAACGTAAACTTGCTAAACATTTTGGCAATAATTCCTAAAAAAAAAATTCCTAGATTTAATTCGGGTAAATAATTCTCAAAACGGCAACGACAATTGATATTGTTACATTTAATGTGACAATTTTTCTATCAAACAGATAATAGTACACGTAAAAAAGTCACTTGTCAGGCGCAATTTGTGTTGGAATTAAAATTCGTGTTCATCTCGTTTAGCTAAGCCGGTTCACCTGAGCTTGTTTACCAAAAAAGTTGATTAAGAACGTGACATTTGGTAGTGTTTTACAGGCAGTTTATAGATAAATATATATTTATATTGGTTCGACAGTTGTAGTTATTGTTAAAGCAAAATTCTTGTTTCTTTCATGGACTATTAATTGTAATAACTCATACGCGAGTATTGTGATACACAAATGTGCCAGTCATCTAAAAAAGATACAATCACAAATTAAGTTATACACTCTGTTTTCTTACGTCAGAAAATAGTATGATACGACAGTAATGCAAAATTACACCACATTTGGCTTAATTTGTTGACCCGTCGAGACGATATATTAAACGATTGTAAGTTTTACACGATATCAGCAACAATAATTATTATGGAAATTAGAGTTTATTATCTTTTGGTTATAATGTTTTCTTATTGTGGCATAATTGTTTAAGAGTTGTAGAAAAAAATCTAGCAGTTAGGTGTTATTCTCAAAAGAACAAATTACAAGTATAATGTTTGTTTTGCTCTCTTGACCAAACTTTAATAAAAATTACTTACGCCCTTTTGATTTTCTTCACTTTTAATTGTATCCGACAAATTCTGTACGTTTTGTGAATCCTTTTCGAAACTCATCTCGTTCAATAGTAATTACATGTTATTATTGTTATTATAAAGATTATGTCCTTCGGCCATTCGCGGGCAACTGAACCAATGCGTCACTGGTTTGTTAATAATTACTATCTGTCCAAACCAATAAAACGCCCCAACGGAAAACATTGTTGGCGCCAGCAAAAGCTTAATAAAATGTGAAGTAAACTCGTTGAGAAAAATCACTTTTAATTTATTGGTCGAAGATATGTCCGGGAAATCCAATCTGCGTTGAAGTGCAAAACTGTGTACTTTTAGAGTGCCATATAATAGCCTTGTGGTATATAATAAAGACAATACTGATTTTACCTAATAGATATTGATTGATCGAAACGTAGTAGAGTATTGAAATTTTTTCCTTTAAAAAATAAATAAATGAATATATTTTTAACCTACTCCGAAAAAAAACTAGGCTTGGTTTTGGTTAAGGAAATTAAAGCTAAAACAAAATAAAAGTGCATTTATAATATTTTACGTGAAAAATCCTTATATGTTACAAAAAAATTAACAACAATGAACAATCAATATTAATATGTTAGCTTCTATTATACTCGTTTATACCTACTTGTTCTTATTGTAATACTTAAGGTCCAAATTGTAGACGATACTCACAATTAACAATATAATATTACATTTTTTTTTTAAATTGGAACAATTCCTTATAAAAACTTATACCTTTTTGCTTCAAATACAGCTGTAAATTCTTTATTTTTCTTTTACAAAGAACCAACAAAGTCAACAATACATTAAAAAATATTTATATATATATATTTATACGGAATAAACAGCTCATTTAATTACAATTTTTTCGAACAATAAATTATAATTAGTCGTTTAATGCAGATAAAACATGATAAGGATTGAGTATCGCTGAAAAATGAAAATCAAATTATAACATGGCAATGTTGGAAATGCCATCGACATTTGTCACCAAATCATACTAATCTGACAAAATGCAGTTTTTTTAACAGCTTATCTAAGATAGTTTCAATCATGACACATGTGTACTCAACGGGATTAGATTAGTATATGCGATGAATCAGTTCCTATTAAATATATTGATCTTAATCTAAATAATATTAGTACAATTTTCAATTTATTAGCTTAAACATCAAACGCCAACTATTCAAAACAGTGAAATTTGGATAACCATTTTTTTTCCATTTATTGGAGTTGCTTTTCATTTATAATCAACGATACGACTATCATAAATGTGACTCCATTGGGCAAAAATTTGTATATTATAAAAATTACACCACTTTGACAGACCCGTACATTCTTTGAGATGAACTCTCAATTAAATACTGGCTGTGTATGTAGATAATAATATTATAGTATATTTATAGTAACGCGGACGTGTCGTAGTCATTTCTAGAAACGATAACGACCGTCTTTGTCCGATAAGACGGATTGGAAGACCTCTCAATCTGTCAATTACCATCGCGAGCGGTTATTATTATATCTTTTTTTTTACCCCACTCGGTTTTTTTTTTTTTAATCGTGTTTTGTCAGTTACAAACACAACGTGACCGATAACAATGTCCACAGAATAGTATTCACTATACTATAATAATTATTTACAATAAATACCGTTTGAACGCTTTTTCGTGCCGCCGGTCGTGCTTGGGTCAAAACTTAAAGTTTTGCGCTATACTCGAAGAACGTCTTAGATAAATTTACATAGTAGAAACAATAACAAAGCGCAGTCGTTGGTACTTCTTACTTCTTTGTCCATCTCTCATCTGCTCACTGCTGCTGTTGTTGTAGGCAACTGCACCGGTCGATAGCCGTTATTGATAAGAATCGACTATTGATAAGAATTTGATATTATCAAAAATAAAAAATTCCAACAAACACATTCTACGTTGTGTGTGTGCGTGTGTGACGTGTGCGCGTGTGTGTGTGTACTGTGTAAGTTCTGTTGGAAACGGTTTGCCCTTGAAAACGATAGTCTAGTAATTATATTATTATTATTTGGTCGACCTGCTCTCTTGGCGTTTAGATATACACATTTTTTTTTTTTTATTCATGCATGTGTGGGACTTGGTGCGTTTGGCAAAACAGTAAGTGACGTTGACGGCCGAGTTCATCACCGCGCGCATACACCAACCAAAAGCCGTGTTTAATATATTTTTTTATTTAATTATACTATCATATCTACCGTTATCATGCCTACCGTAACAACGGCCTGGCGTTTGTGTACAGAAATCACCGTCATTGCCGTTGCGCCGTCGCCAGAGTAACACATCCCAGCCCACCCGCGGATCCGGTAAGTACAAAATACCAAAAATACCCCCCCAAAAAAAAAAACGATAACCGCGTTATCCTACCCCCTCCACATTAAAACCGTCTCGAATTCGGGTTTTTTCCCCGCCAAAATCAAATACGGTACAAACGCCGTACTTGGGCTTTTTTTCCTGAAACGATCATTGTCGGTCACACGCGCGTGCGGTATGATAACGTTTCTTGGAAACGGTTTTCTTTAATTTGATTATTCTTATCGTTATCACTTATCATCGACGACAATGCTTGTGGAAATTTGTCTAATTGGCTGTAGAATATAATAATAATTACTATAATGACTTTGGGGGCGCGACTTACATGCCTACCTTGTCTCTGTACTAATATAATAATTATATTAGATTAGATTTTAGATGAATTTTTTTTTTTATGATTATCTAATCCAAGCCTTGCAAAGTCTATATCGCTGGCTAGCAAATCAAACTATAATATTATAACTTTTTTGGTGGTTTGGACCACCTTTTCGCGTTTGGTACAACAATAATTGCTCCAAGGTCCTATTTTAATCTAATTTGCAGTAGACGGTTAAACCGTTTAATCGATTGCCCATTATCGTTTTCGCATTATAATTTCAAAGTACATCCGGATACAACCATATTGATTTGTACACAAAAATTTCATTTTTTAAAAGACATTTTGGGGGTGAGGGTGGGATAGTGGAAGGGTAATTTTGTCATTAGAAAAAAACATTATTCTTCACTGCACTTCTATACACTAAGATGATTGCAATAAGACCATTCTTAAACAGCAAAATTGGTTTTGGGGATCTGTAAGTAAAAATAGCTAAAATTGACAATTTTTTTAATCTTAAAAAACTTAAATAATTTATTTTAAATTTGTTCAATTTATATTTTGTATCTTCCTGACAAGCTCTTTCTAATGAAATTTCTATCGAATAATACATGTGTATGAAATCCGATCTACAATTTTTCAAACGAGTGGTAGACAATTTTTGGTTTTTGTTTGCATTACAACTTACAATAGCCAAGAGTCGTTATACGTTCTTAAACGTGGGCGACGGTCACATGGTGTTTAATTATTATTTCCACCCGATAACGTTAATACTGCCAGGCTGGTGTAGGTTGTGTGAACCCTTAAGAGGATTTATAACTTACAGTGTGGGTGGTTTGGCATTTTAACATGATATTTTAATAATTATTTATACACACACACTCTGATTTCACAATATAAAAGTAAAACGCCGACAAAATGTAAATGTCTTATATTTTTCATGCATACTGTCTTCGGTCATATTACATATTATTATATTCAAACAAGTATGTCAACAATTTTACCAATTTTACCTTCTTATAAAAGATCTATCGTTTCGTTTGGCCTGTGAATAATAATAAATGGACGATTCGGTAAAAATATTTTTTAACTACACACCAATTGGGTAGCTGTTATGATAATTAGCGGTCAATTTTTAGAAACGTCAGTGTATGTTATAAGTATTGTTATTAAGTCGTCCGCGAATGGGCCATTAGTCTTTTAATAGTTTTCTGCGAAAGACAGTTCAATTACTGGTATATATAGAATAATACACCGTGTTGTTTTTGCGCTATTTATTATAAAAATAAAAATGATTTACCTTTCACTGTCAAACGATTATCTGCTGTTGACAACAACACAACATAATATTATTGTAGTTCGATGAAGTAGTTAAGACGTTTATCACTGTGGCATT
This sequence comes from Adelges cooleyi, assembly GCF_023614345.1. NCBI lineage: Eukaryota > Metazoa > Arthropoda > Insecta > Hemiptera > Adelgidae > Adelges > Adelges cooleyi. The sequence continues at coordinate 2,230,651 of NW_026095977.1, forward strand.
ACCATTTAATAATTACACTGTTTAGGCAAATTTTTTTTTTTATATACATTTTTTTAATGTTGAAAATGTTGACATTTGTTTTGGCCAGTGTGGGTGGTAAAAAACGTTTTTTTTTTCTATCTGTTGCCGTTGTCGTCATCGACACAATAATAAATATTTCTGTTGTTGTCCGACCTTTTCAAGACACACATTTGGCGTTGACTGTAATATTATTATTATTATTTAAACGGCGTTTGATGCATTCCAAAACGGATGACCCCTACGCCGTGTTGTTCCGAATAAAAAAGTAATAAATAAAAATATTAATAATAAAAAAAACACTACGTCACAAAAAAAAAATGTATCGCACCAAGAGGAAGTGTGAGCAAAAAAATTGCTCATACAATTTTTAACACAACAACAGTATAATATAATATATAACGGCTTAGCCCGTTTAGCCGTCCCGCAAGAAAGGGACATATTATTATTTGAACACAATACGAAACACCTTGAGATACACACTAGCTATACTTGTCGATTCGAATGTAAAAAAAAACCCAAAAAGTTACTAAAAAATCTTAACCCATTTAAACGAAAATAGTTTTGAGAATTTTCTTTATTTAGATCTTTCGAACTAGATTCTTTTTAGTGGTAATGTTGGAGGTTTAACTTAGCCTCATTGTTCTGATTTACTTAAAACGATTATAACTTTACCAGTTTTGTAGTTGTTGGAACTTAAGCTTCTATTTTATGAATATTATATTGTTGTAAAAAAAAATCGAGTTTCTTAAATTATTATTTTTATTTGACATGACATTTTTTAAGTAGGGATTTATATGCCCGGAAATTTTTTTAAAAAATTGGGGATGATTCAGAAAACTTTTTTTTTTTGTAGTCAGAAATTATTGTTTTATTTGTTTTAAATTGATTTAAAGAACATAAGTTCAAATTACAGTACAGTAATGACTAAGAGTAAAAATTAGAGAAATTTATACATTTCAGATAAAAATCTATTTTTCGGGTACTTAATTTAAAAAAAAAAATTTTTATTGTTATTGATTCCATTTATAATTACACTTTTTACAATTTTTTCTGGCAAAAACCTGGTTTTTCTTTTTTTTTCCCCTTAATTTTGATCACTGCTCGAGATTTGACTATTTTACTTTTGTTGATATACTTTATTAATAGCAAAAAACAACAGTATTAAATTAAACAAACAATAAGATTATTGTACTCGGTCATTCGTGGCAATGACCACCGCTGACGATAATAATATACTTTTGGTAAGTCACAATTATTACTACAGTGCGGGTAAACCAAAATTAGGTTTTCGAAACTAGAAATTTCTTTTTAATAATACATATTAAAAGCAGCTTTTATTGCGACCGGACCGATACAAATGTTGATGATGATAACTGTAATTAAAATATTATCAAAATGTCCAAATGATTGAAAACAACATTATATAGTAACGCGCAGAACAAATCAAAACTTGGCGGATTAGTATTTTGGTCGTCGGTTTTTGGCAACAATTATTATTTATTTTTTTGGAAAACAGTCCGATATTATTATTGTATAAAAATTATTATTATATTATATATTTTCACACGAAAAGTTGTTGTTATTATTTTATTTTCTCGCGCCGTATAAAAATGTGCTTCGTGACAAACATTCGTTGGATGTTTAAAAAATTGTATATGTATTATATTTTCATCATTCTCTGTAAACAATTCTCGGTTTTGTTTTATTTTTATTTTGGCTTTGAGACGACAATCTGACACTCAGTTAGTTCTACTCGGGTTGCCGTCAAGACGTCTTGTAATAAGTATAAACGTTGTTTTGCGTGTCGCCATTGCCGTTATCTCCTTATTAATCTTTCATTATTCACAAACGGTTATAATTATTATTTCGGTGTTATGCGATAAACGATTGTATAGAATTATTATTATATTATATTACCATGTCCAATGCCGTCGGCGGTGGTGTCTAATGGCGTGTGCGTTTAACGTTTAGACAATCAATCGTGTTTTACATTAACAGCTATATTATCAGCAACCGTGTATAAAATATTATAAGATCCGCGATTAGGCGGTGCAATGGAAAATAAATGTCTTGCCGTTTTAAAAACGCACGTGTGACCGCATTTTCGGAGTGTAATTGGATTTTCTCTAATTTTTTTTCTCCACACATTTCCCAGTAAGTATATTAGTATGGGTCTTGAGTTTGGTCAACAATGGTCGCGCTCGAATGGGTTGATCCTTTGAAACGGATAAGAGAAAAAAAACCACAAAAGGAATTAGGTACCTTTGTAAATAACACGGATTTGCCTTCAACTCCCAAAAATGTATTTTGAAAAATATAAACATCTAGCCAAAAACGTTTAAAAAATGCTTGAAAATTTTTTTGATTTTACAAATTAAGTAGTTGAGTAGAAACATTTCCATAATCTCTAAAAAAAAACAAATGGTCAACTAAACATTATTTTAATACTTGGATTTTAATTTGTCATTTCTTAAAAAAAAATGTAATTTTCTAAAATAAACAATTGTTTTTAAAAACTATCTGTAGCAAAATAATATTAAAAAAATTGAACCAACAAATAACGTTTTGTTATACCTACTTACTTATCGATTAGCAGCTGAGAGTCTTACCTTATGTTTTTCTTGTGCCTGAATAACTTTTTAATCACCGTACCCGTTTGTTAAAATATAATAGAACTAGTTTGTTTACTCCTTTTTAGATATTTTTTAGAAAGACATTGAAATACTAAAAAACTATGAGGTAATCAGAACCAAGAGGGGCAAGTTTATAACGATTATACTTGATTATACAATACATATTCGTTAAAAAAACCTAATTTGAGGTTGTTTTACAATTTGTCATCATTTTTTTTTAAAAAGATAACTGAACTTTGTCTATAAAAACACATTGATTACGATTTTAATTTCGCTCTCTTTTTAAAATGTTCTAAAAGGCACTTTTCCCATTTTGATTCTAATATTTTCCTATTAACTACCCTTTTCTTTGGAAGGGATGGAAACTTTTTTTTACTCGATTTTTTAGGGGGGTTGGACTTCGGGGGTCTTAAAATCTTACCAATGTTTGAGCTTGTAACAAATAGGAGAGTCACTTGTGACAAAAATGCAAGACAGAGTACCCAAATAAAGACGGTTCTGTCTGTTAAAAAAAAAATAAATACAACCGTCTCGTGTAAGTGTATCTGTGTGATAACATGCTAATTGTACTACACTGAAAATAGTTAGTACTTACAACTGAAACGTCAAACGTTATCTGTGCTTTGGTAATACAAATATTTAGCTCATTTGGAATATGCCACTGCCGCCGCCGACCTTGTGTGTCTTCCAACGATTGCGGACGATATTATCATCGACAATGGTATTATAGGTATTTGCAAAATATAATATTAAACAATGCACACATTATACATGCAGTTTTTTTCCATTCGTCTATTTGACGTTACGTGTTTTTTTATTTAACCGAAATTCCTGAAAGCCGATCAATGACCGAGATCACCATACCATGTAATAATATTCTGCAACGCCAATCATACATACTTAATGATCCGTATTGTATTTTTTACTGGACAAGATAGATTTATGTAGACTAGAGTGGCGGTAGTTTAAAATTGGCACAGTGTGAAAAGTGTAATTGTTATTATAAAATTGATATTTTTGTTAAAGAGCAAGACTAAAGTATGTGTTATGTTTAGAACGTAGATTAAATAACGAGCCCTAAATATTATGAAGTTTAAAAAAATCGTTTTAAATTACCTAAAAAAAAGTAAAATGCGAGGAAAAAAATTTTTTCAGTAAAAAAAAATACCAAATAAAAAATCTCGTTCGATTTGTATAATTATTTCTTCTGCTGTCCCTGACACGTGCAATGGAAATGGGCTTTTTTTTTACTTTACTAAAGTTCGGAACGCCGGTGCTTGCTTAAAACGTTTGTAAGCTTTTGTCCATAGTGTCGAAACTTTTGGAACTTGTAGTTTGTCTTACTACGAGTTCAATTAAAACTTCAAACTTATACCTAAGTCCGCCCGGACAGTTTGGGTTGTTATTTATGTGTTTTAATGAAGGTCGTTTGTTGAAAACAATTTCGTGGTCTAGTGTAGTATAATAATATAGTTTAGGTCGATTGCGGAGACTATAACATTATTTTTCATTCAGCAAAAAGTTGGCTGTCTTATTGCCGTTGTCACATTTTTTTAGAATTCAAAATTGCTCGCCTATTTGTTTGCCGCTCAAACGGCTTTTGTAAAGCAATTTGTTGGTTTCCTTTGGCCTAGTCGTCGGCGTTCTTTCTCCTATCAAAACCGAAATAAATTGGGTAACAGAAAATAAAAGTCATATACTTTCCCATAAAAATGAGTACATTATATTATAGGCAAGAAGAGGAGGAGTTTAGAAACAGGAAAAATAAGGGAGAACAAGATTGACCAGAGAAATAACATTGGCTTGTCGATAAATCAAATATAAAATAGACACAGGGAGGATAGGGGTGAACGACTCGAGTGGAAGACTATTTGAAAATTGGCGTTTGGCATTTAAAGCACATATTGACAAGGTCTTTTTTTGAAACAAGGTCTTTTCTGGTTTTTGAAAAAGTCAAAAGTTAACAAACCAACTACAAATGTTCAATTATCTTAAGATAAAATTATTGTCTTATCTAAACTTCACGTTACAGTAATTTTGTGTATGAAATAATTGTTTGAGCTAAAAAAAAGTCTATAATAAAATCGTTGTTGTGTTAAATTATCAACAAAAAAATTGTTTTAATATTTAAGTAAACATTTTTATTTTGAAGGGGTAGTTTTAAAACTGGATCTTTTAAAAGTCAAAAAGCAACTTACATGTTTTTAATACCCACGATGACGACAAGGTATCGAAAATAATGACCGATAATAAGTTTTAAGTGTTTTTCGAGTAATTATCATTTAAAGTCTGAGCCAGTAAAGAATTACAGGTGAATCGGCACGTGTGGATATAAATAACATTACACCTTCTACCTAAACCTCCCCCTCCATTCTACCTTTAAATAGTAAATAACTCGACAAAAATTATAGTTTCTTGTAAAAAAAAAAAAATGGACCTAGCAAAATAGTTTTTTGTCTCCTGAAAAACACCAAATTTTTTTGAAATTAGGCCCGTGTTCTAATAAGCGACTTAATTTTTTTTTACTTTAATTTTGACTAAAAATCGACCTATAGTTTTGTGATTAATGTTGTTTACTTGAATAAATATAACTTTTTATTTATGCAATAGTACTTATAAAAGCTTACCAAAACAGACGGTTTTAGTGGGATATTATCTGAAAAACAGCCCAATTTTTCTTTTTTTTTTAATAGAATGGGTTTAGCCCGGCAAAAAACCAGCCCGGGCTTTTTTGGTCTGGACTTTTTATGGCAACCCTTTAAATTGGTGTGTTGCCCACGTAAACCGATCAGCCCGTGTGTAGCCCTGGATATTGTAGGTTTAAAAAACGTTTACCTGTCGTTGCTTGTGCTATAGTACTTGTGTCGGGCAAAGCAGACGCGCGAAAAAAAATGTTGATATTTTTTTTTTTCTAAAAATAAAAAACTATATCGTGCTTACTCGGGCGCCACGGTATGTGTGTGTATAACATTACACTATTTTCTAATCATACACATTACAACGTGTTCGCCAACACGTTTGTCGTGACGAATTGTAGAAACAACCGACCGTGCAAACGACCTGTGCTAAGTACACACATACACAAACACACCTGGAAGTCTCTGGTCTTATGGTAACCACGGTCTTAGGTCCTTAGGCCACCGACGGCGGTATAGGAAACTTCAAAAACACTTTGATTTATCATCATCGTTCATTTCTCCCAAGGACGGGCTAGTAATATTAAAATAACATAATTATATTATTATTATGCATCATCGGGTCTACGGTGGTGGTTGACCTTTCTTGTCGCAAAATATAATATTGCATCCATCACATTAGGCGTCCGTCCAACATCTTTATATTATAATTATTAAAATATATTATTATTTCTATGTACACACACATAGGTAGTTTGTGCGAAAACCATCACAATGTGTGTACCATGCAAGTATAATATTATGTTTAGGCGTATCGATTCCCCGGCGCTGTTGTTAACCGCCTCCATCTCTTCCTTTCTTTGTGGGTTCTTTATAGTAACAATGATAATATTAATAATAGCTCGCCAATTGATTATAATATTATTTATATATATATGTATATATTATTCGGGCATACCTCAGGAACGTGTGCGAATCGTGTATTGCCAATTTCAGTGCAATATTGTAACGTCGTCGGGACATGACCGAATTACATCACACATATGCACATATGCACATAATAAGACTTTGCATCTGAACAAATCGCTTTCTTGGCTGATTAATTTCTGATCTAGCCGAAATTACGACGCGACAATCTCTCCCCCCCCTTTCTTTGGCCCCGCTCCTTACCCCAAGAAAACCCCTAATTTTCTACTTCCCCCAAAGCTTCTTTAACACTACACTTTAAAATAATTGTTCTAAAATTTGTCCCCACGAGGTTTTTAATCAAATGTTTACTTAACTCGATTCGGAACAGGTCGCAGAATTAATGTAGAATTTGTTGGTTAAAAGAAAAGATTGTTAGAAAACTGTGATTTCTGTTTGATAAAATATATTGACATGCTAGAGAAATTCCGAGGTTAGATTCAGGTTCAGCGAAAAACACTAATGTATTTTGGTTCTTATCTAAAAAAGAAAAAAGATCAAATTTTACTGTAAAATATAATTGATAACAGTCAACGATGATTTTCTTTTTTATATCTATTGAAAAATCAACAAAATCCACTATTTGGAACTGATTTAAAAATTAACACTCTTTTACAGAAACACTTATTACCAGTATTGAGACATTATACTTGTATCTGTTGTCAGCTGAAATAATAAATAACAAAAATCTATACAACGTTTAGGCAGAATTTCGCTTGGCCAAAATAATTTATAAACATTTAAGATTGTACAGTTGAACTTAGTCGTTTTTGCCCAAACATCAAAGAGATTTATATGTGCGTTATTGTTTGGATACAAAAATAAATTATAACTCAAAATTAATGTGACTTAGGAGAAAAACTAAAAACGTTTAAAACCGTTCCATTAAAATAATTCGGTCAGGAATCCGTTCCTTTTGAACGTTTCGGAAAACCCCACCGGTCGACAAGAGGGACTTAGGCCTGCATTAATTGACCGCTCGTTATACGTTTGTTGCTGTTGTCGAATAGGAATTTTGGGTTTTTAATGACGTCAAGTCGTCTCCTAATGGCCAAATAGGACAGAATAACATACACAAATACCTTAAATGATAAACACTGTCTATTGCTACTATAGGGATTCATAGGAATTATATCCAGCTAGACGGGCTGAATATTTCAGCCGTTTAAATCAGTTTTTTTGCAGACAAACTTCTTTAAACTTTCCAATAAGTGAACAATTGAAAATCGAGTCCCTGTCCAAACCGGAATCCATTAAAATAATGTACTAATTATTTTGAGTTTTTTTATTTGAACGATAAATTATTTTTTTAAACATTGTAGTTAAAAAAAAAAAAAATGACCGTTCGAACGATAATTTAATTATTTTTAACACATTACTCAGTATTCTTTTTGCTACTGGTTTGCGTGTGCAAGAGGCATTACCTTATCAGTTAACCCTAACCTAAGTAATCAGGTTTACCCTTTCTCCTGAGCAAAAGTAATGTCACATTCACAAAAATACAAAGAACATATTATTTTGGAAAACTTGATTTGAGTAAAAATTATTATATTCAGCCTGTCATAGCGTGTAATAATTGAAGGAATAAATAATTTAAAAAAAAAAACACACATATATTAAGTACAATTCTGTAATAGTTTGATTGTTGTAGTTGTTATTTCAATGTTCAAATGTTGAGATGGAAAATGTTTTGTCTGTAAATTCTGTTATACATTTCAACCGTAAAAATAGAAAATAAACCGTGCTGTGTATAATTATTGTTGTTTTGAAATGTAGGATGGGTTTTGTCAAGTTCATAAAATCGTATTCGTTTACATAGTTGGGGAAAAAATAAGCTAGTTAATGAATAGCAGATAATTTGAAGAATATTGTTTGTAATTTTAAAATCAATCGATAACTCGGCGGTACCAGCTATAAATTTTAAAAAAATGTTCAACATGGTTGTTTAAATGTTTTTTTAAATTTTCTTACAAATATGTTTTGGCGCGAAATTCAATGTTTCAAAAATGTTATATTATATACAAAATATTTCCACCAGAAATTGAGGTTATGGCGATAGACTTGTGGCGGTAGATCATTTTATATAGTTTAAAAATTATAGCAATAGACCTGTAGCCTTAAGAGGGCTTGATACCCCTATTTATTAAGGAATTAGATATAGGTAATCATTTGCAAAATCTTAATTTAAGGCTTAAACTGTAATGTGTAATTAGAACACATTTTTTTGGGTAGTTAAGCATCCTTGACAGCGATTTAAAAAAAAATTTTTTATCTAAACGCAAAATGCGTTTTACTAAGTTCATGGCTGTTTTAGAGAAAAAAACACCTATTGCGAAATCGAAAGATAAAAAACTTATGAGAAAAAACCGTAAAAAGTAAAACGTTTACAATGTAATTTTAAAACCAGAAATAAAAAAAAATCGGTCTTTTAGAAGCCCCCACAGAGAAAGTGATCTTTTTGTTGATGTCATAATATAAAAAACGCCCAAATTTTGAGTTGTGGCATTCTATCACCAGTGGGATTTTCCAAAATCACAGTGTTCTCGATAGGTACGAAACGACTGTACGGTTTTTTTCTCCAAAATATATACATATAAGTATAAAAAACGTTACAAAAATCAAACTTTTTCAAAGGGCCCCCGACAACGGCGGTAATCACACCTGTGTGTGTGTGTGTGTGTTAAGAGTTTGCCAATGTTGTGTGCACGGTATGTGTGTGTGTGTGTGTTTTGCGATTACAATCTCTCCCTCTAATTTATGCAACGGCCGTGTGTATGTATGACTGACTGACTATGTGTGCACGATTATTATTATATTGTAAGGCACTGTATAGAGAGCAATGGCAATATTCGCGATGTTGTGGTAGGGATATTCGTCGGTGAACCGAGGCGACGACGGCGACGGCTGAGCGCGGCCAGTGCGCGGCTCTCAGTGCCGATTCTGTGGAGTGTCTGCGCCGACCGCGAATAAAACAGCAAAGCGGGTTTCGCACGCGGTAAAAACCGAATAAAATATAAATAATAATAATATTTTAATATCGTATTAAAATTTAAAAATATATATATATAGTGTGTGTGTGTGAAACGTACGGGCGCGAACAGCCGCGACGGTTTTTTTTTTTTTGTATATCGTTTGTATTTTCGATTATAATATTATAAGAAATAGTAATTTTTTTTCCATTAAATTAATTGTATAGCGAATATTTTTGCAATTTTTTCGTTTTTTTTTTTCGCACCAAACACACACCGTATCGTAGTATATTATTATTATTATTAATAATTTTGATATAGCCGATTTGGTTTTTTTTTTCAACCGTCGTCTCGGTTCGCCCAATAAAAAGTTGTATGTGTCGGCCGACGGTGGTGCGCGGGTGTAGTTTTGCCGGAAACAGTAAAACGGTGCACGACGACGACGGCGACGATAATAACAATAATACCATTGTGGTGTACATTTTTGCGGTTCGCCAAATATTTTTACAGAACCGACAAGACTTAGAGAGGAGAGAGGACATAATATTGTAGAGAGAGAGAGAGAAGGAGTGGACCGACTCGTTTTTTGTTTTCCTCCCTCGTTTTTTTCAACAAAAAAATACCCCGCACAATAAAAAACTGTTTTTTAATACCTGTGCGTTTTTGTGTGTGTGTGTCTGCTCGGTTTCCAGGGCTCGAATTGGTCAAGTCAACCGCCATACCCGTCACCACGAACGACAGCAGCAACGGACTTCGGTGGACAACAGCTTAGCCGGTACTTTTGGCAGCAGCAGCAGCAGCAGCAGCACAATCATCGTCAACAGATACAACGGTGGAAAACCGTCGAAAATCGTCACGAGGAAGTAAGCAAGCGACGCAGACAACGACAAATTGAAACAAACAAAAAATAAAAATAATACCATAAAAAATTTGTTTTCCTTGAAAATATTAACGCTAAAAAAAAATTTTTTCAATAAAATACATCAACCGACGCCGCACGTCCAGGCCGGATTAATTAATTATATATATTTCAAATATATAAAAATTCATCTGTGATAGCGTTAATCGGATTCGTTTTGTTATCTGTTTAGAATTATTTATTTAATCGTTTAAAAAACACTAACACCGTTCGCTAACACTATCAAACAGTGTCGGCCTTTTTTTTTTTTTTGCTTTCCAAATCGGATTATTAAAAACAAACAAAGACAGAAATTTTAATTTAAAATTTACACACACATTTTCGCGGTAAAAATGTCTCCTCGACCAAGCGCGGATCTACTTACCGGTGCCGCCGTCCTGAGGATTCTGTTGATACTTGGCAGTTCCCTGAGCGGTTGCTGGACTTCTGACGCCGAACCACATGCTATAGCCGCACTTCCCACGTGCGACAGGTAAGCATGCACAAACGACCATAATAATAATAATATTAATATAATATTATACTACTATCTATTAGCCGTTATCCATTGGGGTAGGATCTTGGAGTAAAATGTATAATTTAGATCTGTAACATCATCAAATTATAATGCCCGGCTGTATTCGGCAACGGAGTAATCGAAAAAGCCGACCGACAGTGTGACCACTTTAAATGAAAATAAATACTTTTTTTATCAAAGTCCTTACAACACTACGGCTGTCTAAAAACAAAACATAGTAACTACCACTATTATCACAGTTGAATTTTCCATTGTGAACATGTGTTTGATAATAAAAAAAATTATCAATTGTATAAATAATTGTATTTCATGTTGTATTTCTATCATATAAATAGCTGCCCAATATAATCAGTAAAACCGCTCCTTTGAACAATTTCTACTTTTGTAGTTACTGTATTTCCTTTTTGGACAGCCGACTGCACAGTAGGTTCAATCTTTATCGACCAATACAGATCAATGTAAACTTGTATCGGAGAAATGTAATTTTTGTCATTCTGGTCACACTGCAGCTCGCCTTTTTACTTACTTCATAAAATTATTATTATATTGTTATAATAAACTCGAGGCCGGAGAGTGGTCATCCTGAAAAATATTGTCCTCATCGACTGAACCGTTTATGTTCATAAATAATATATATATATATATATATGGTTTGGTGGTCGTAAAATACACATATGTCACTTGCGGTGAAGTTTGCCCCACTGCAACTTGCCAGGTGCGACCGCTAAACTTTTCAAAATAATTATTTAAAAAACAGTTTTCCATTCGAATTGAACCATTTGACCTACCCCAAAGCGTTTTAACGTTAATAGGTTTTTTTTATGGTTATTCCTATGTACAATTTTTACAATTGCACTTGCCCCATTTAATGGCAACTACTTTTTCTTATGTTTGACATGTTCGTAAATGGTCTCTCACGATTTTTGTATGTTTTTTATTTTTTTATATTTGTTTAAAACAAGTTTTTTCGACTTTTTCAATTGGGGATTAATCATTTTTAAAAATCATCACGGTCAAACAATACCAAGTTCCGTTTTAGTCAAGAAAAATCCTGTTAAATCTATGTATTTTGATTCTTGTGGCATAATCGTTTAAATTGATTTACTCATATTGGGTTTTGTGATTTTATATTATGTTTATTGTTGTTCGTTAAATTCACGCTGAACATCAAGTAGTATATTTTTGTGCTAAGCATATTGTTATAATGCAAAAACCTGACGACTAAACGAAAATTAAATTACAACTTAATTGTTTATTAAATTACACTTCCCAAATGAGATTTATGTGGTTAGGTGACAGAAACAGATACCTAATATATAAATAGGTGTTACACAATGTGGCTGAACATTGTATGGCTGGGTGTTTTCTTAATTATTAAGCTATGATTGCCACTATAGAAGTTTTTTCTAAAGTTTAAAAAAAAAGGGACACATTAGCTTTTGCCGTCTTACAACGGAGACATAATAATTGGTAAATAGTGTAGAACTTTAATCAACTTTCTAAAAAAATATATTAATTTAAAAATCAATCATTTTTGATCTAGCGAGACATTTGTTTTCCAAGTTAACCAAATATTTTTAATTGACCGAGCTAATTAAATAGTTGCTCTAACTAAACATGTAGTTGGCCCAAAAAGATTTTTGATTCCGTTCGTATAACCAATATTGTCAAAACGATATTATGTTTTTTAATTAGTATTATTGTTTTTTATTATTCGATTTTTTTTTTTTGTGGGGGGACTTTGACCTTATATAATGTGGATAAATCCGCATTCGGTATTCGTCGCACGGACCGTTAACAGGTGTAATCGGTACCCTCGGCACGTATACTATAAGTACTTGGACAATAATAATATATTATTTAATAGTAATAATATATCAATATTATTCTTATCATCACAACATCATTATTGTTAGCCAGGCGTTATATTATTATGATTCGATTCGGTCGGCCTTGCCGTAGCGGTTTCGCAAACGGGTCGGCCGGCGAGACACTCTGTTGGAGGTCGGCGAAAAGGGAAAACTTAGCTTGGGACCGCGACTAAAAACATTATGTTTTTTTTCTTTCTATCCACGTTATTATAATATATTATCATCGTAATAATTTCTCTGCGCCAGAACACTTCCTCGTCGTCTGATAATAATAATAATACATAATTGTGTTTGAGTTTCTTTTCCATGTTCCCAACTAAAAGTCCTAAATTGCCCTTTTGATTCCCTTGTTATCACAACGTTATCACTGTTATCGCTGTTATCAGTTATCACATACTAACACGTTTTATGGTACAGTTTTTTTTTTTAATCAGAATTGCATTCGAGTAGAAAAAATGTTTGTCTGGGTTATGTTCTGAAAACAATTCCTTAAATGTTATATGTTGTCTTGACTTAGTAATTTTCAAACACTTATAAAAGCGTATTTTCTAATATAGGAGTACAAAATAAATAATATACAATATAATAATTGTAAATGACTACCGACTAGAAAAATAACAATACTGATAAACCTACTACTTGAGAGATACTTCAGTGTTGTCATATTACAGGGTGGTTCATTAAGGATAAAACACTCATTTTCTCTAAAAGTAATTGCAAATTTATAGTTTTTCTTAATGGAGTCACTTTAGTATATTATTTTGTTGTACAATATTCATAATTTTACTTGGCATTTTAAATTAAGAATTATTTCCTGAACAATTTGACCGATCGATAACTAGTTTTGGGTAATTACTTTTTAAGGTATTTAAGATTAAAATTTAAGACGGGAGATGGAATGCGGTAGAGTAATGTGCGCAGATAAAAATAATACTTCACTCCACCCTTGCTTCCGTCCTAAATATTATAAACTTGAACAACGTTAAAAGCAACTATGTCCAAAACTGGTCCATCGACCAGTCAAATTGTTCAGGAAATGATTGTTCTTAATTTATCAAAATGAATTAAATACGTACGATACCGCTTAAATTTCAAAAGCCGAATCTTTGGAAAATACATTAAAAGAAAAATATTTGCTAGTTTTATAGTTATGTACAATAGTAATATAAAAATGGTAATGGGATTTTTCCAAAATTAAAAACTATAAAATTGCGGACCAGTCATGCTACTCGAGTGGGAGTAACCTCAAATCGTGTAAATAGTGTACAATATTGTATTGTAATTATTTCCCAAGAAAACGAGTGTCTTATCCTTAATGAATCACCCCCCCCCCCCCGTATGATAAAATTTCTCTTCAAATTTCTATGAAATATGCTAAAAATTCCCATTTTTTCCGTTTATAAATTTTAACCAGATATGGTGGAAACTTTGCCTGCTATATCTCTACCATAACTTCCCCCGGTAAAACGATTTCCAGCGTCGATTGTAAATCATTTGTCATCGACTATTATTATTTAGTGCCCAATATATTATATTCTATTTGAATCAATAAACCTAACCTAACCGCGACGACGGGTTACCCCGATTAACTCGTTTTCAACGTCATCGGCCGTCGGCAGAGGTGACTCTCTGGTGTGACGTCACACACACTGTCTAACTAACCAAACCTACGCCAAAAACCGTGTTACACTCAAGTGGTCTCCACATCATATTAATGTATAGTAGCCTATTTTTACCACCAAAGACGGTGTGACGTATCAAGTCTAGTTAAAAATGTATAGAGAAAAATGTCAGCTCACATGCAAATCTCTAACTTGGGTCTAAAATGAACTTTTGAGTTTTTATTTTGCCCGGAAAATGTATTTTTTTTTTTTCATTATACAAAGTACGTTTTTAATTTTCATGTCATTAACAAGTTTATGCGAACAATTGACATTGGCCCTTTTAGCACCTAAGCTACAGAAATATGTACAAATGCTCGACCAATAATAATTGTAAGATCTATAAAGTACATATACCAATAATCAAAAAATATATTCCCTCCGATTAAAAAAAAATAGACAGAAAAAGAAAAACTAAAAAAAAAACAATAGCCACGTGTAGTAATCGATGAGTTGTTATTATTTAAAATATTATGTATGAAAATGTATGTTTATATTAATTGCGAATACAAAATTTACATTTTCTATGATTATTTTAATATCGATTAAATTTTCCAACATCAACAAAGTCTGTCCCGTGTACTCATAAGTAGTTTTGGGCTTTTCTTTTTGTGAGATAAATCCCATTGTAAAACAATGACGACAAGTCATAAAAAAATCTACAACAAGTAACAACATAAGAAATAGATTTTAGAAGCATTTTTAACCTAATAACATTTTTTTGGCCATTTTTTCCACTCCGTTACCATCATTTACATAATAATATTATCAATCTACCCAAACTTTCTTTCTCTCTTACTCATACACACATAATCGTTGGTTAGGTTAAGTTAGAATAGATTGGCGAGGTTTAATATTTAATCAAATTTCTTTATGTAATAACATTATGTAATTAAACTTAAGAAAAAATTGTGGGAAGGGCCAATTATAGTAAAAAAAATAGTAAAATAGTAGAGTATAATTTATAATAAAATCGCATACAGGGCAGGGTATGAGTAAGATATTAATTGTTCAATAACGTTTTTTTCTTGTTTTGTTTGGTAATAAACATTTTAACTTAATATTGGTAATGTTCTTACATTATGTTTTTATTTTTGTGTCCGGACCCAAGATATTTCCTAAACCGGCTGAACCAATTTATTTCAGCAAGTCTATAGATCAAAGATCGCACCTGTAGGAATATTAAATGGTCAAAAATTTAAAAACAGTATACCTTCGATCGAATCGAGTAGATCATCCAAAAAATGTTCATATTTAAAACTATGGCGCGTTATAACTATTTTGTGCACATCGTTCATTTCATATTTTTGAAATAAAAAAAATAGTTTTATTAGTTTTAAGTTTCTATAGAATATTCTTGAGATATATTACAAAACCAAAAAAAAAAAACAAAAATCTTTCCCCCCCCCCCAAGGTAGATCCACATGGGGCTATCCGTTTACAATTTTCTCAATAATTTATAGTTAAATTATTTCTTGTCTACTATCATATAATAGAAAAAAAATAGTATAACTCTAATGCTAAAAACAACATTTTTAAGCACAATGATGCCTTTACAATGATGTTGGAGATGTTTATTAAGTGTACTATTTACAGATTCACGTATGTTATCTTCCCTTGATTTTTTTTGGGGGGGGGGTGGAGGATGGGGGTGCTCTTTCTTTTGCCTTTATTTGGCTTTAGTCGCCCGGTACTTTTCCATTATAGGTTTTCTTAGTAATGTTTTACCCGCAGATTGGGGTGGTCATACGGTTTTTTTTTTGTTTTTCGACATTCCGGGATGTCTAATCTATATTTATACTCATCAACTCGCGCACGACCATCGTCGTCATATATTATGTATATATATATATATATATATATATAATTCACTTTGGTCGACAGAGAAAATGTTTGGCAAGGTTGCAACGAGATTCCTTTATACTTACTACTTACACCTACTGCCTCCCTCGGCCGGTTTTATGCGGTTCACTCTAGACCGACCACGATCCGGTACGCTTACGGCCCCTAAATAAAAGTAAAAAAAAAAAAAAAATTAAGAACAAATATATTTATATATATATATATATATATATATATATAAAAACCAGCAATGTACTTGAGACGCTCCGGTGGCGGCGCGCACTTGGCCCACTTTCGGCTGAGAACAATAATATATGTATAAAAAAAAAAAATTTTAACGATAAAAAAAGACATTCATTAATCGGCAGCCGATTCGAATCCGCGGGATAGTTTTAATAATTAAGAAAATTTAGCCGGTTTTTTATATTATTATTATTTTCTTTGCCAGTCACCCATCGCGTCCCCGTAACCAGGCGTACAAACCGCACGCCAAACGGTGGCATATACCTACCTACCATATAATAATAATAATACCTTATAGCTGTTATTTCGATACAACGTTAATAATAAGTTAACAGCTGATATTGTATTATAATAATATTGTTATTTTTTTATCCGTCTACAAATTCGATTTCGCGTACGGTGACTGCGCTCGCGCGCGCATTATAAGAAAGTGAATTGTTTAAAATATAATATATACATACATAATATATGACGTATATTATCACGTTATGTGTAGGTCAAATTATTCGAAATCGGTTCCGTTGATTAGCGTTCGGTGTATTAGTTCCAGCTGTCATAATAATTGACACGTGTTTTTACGACTAGTTATTATTATTACTTATTATATTCTATTCCAATTTCCAGTGTAATATATTAAGGAAAACGGTCAAAACCCCTGTTAGGTCTTGAAGGGTTTCGCCACCATAAGCAAATCCGTTGTCGTTTTACCACAAAATTAACAGAAGGGAATCTTAGAGTTTATCCATACACGATCAGACATATTGAGGTTCAACCAGTGTTGCCAGAACTTTGATACTTTTTAAAAAATTTCTGTGATCAATGGCTACACTGTTCATTTATTGTTGTACAGCAACAAATGTACAACGTCAAAACACAGTATCTGTATTTATCATAATTTTACAGGAGGACTATTTTTGTAAAATGATTCAGACCTCCAACCATGTAACTGTGTGATAACTCCTGAAATAATTGTGTGTTTCCAAAGAGGATATTATAGACAAATTTAGCATGTTTTATGTACCAAGAACTGTACCTGAACACGGCCATTTTCTTAGGGCTATAACTTAGGGCTTACCACTATAAAGTGTTATATCTATACATTATCATTATTTGTTGTGTATAGATATATAACATACAATACTAATTAGTCCGTCACAAAATGGCCGTAACTTTTTTGTTTTCATTGAAAGTTACCCTTCTGCTTTAATTTATTCTGTGTATAATTTATGTTATCAAATTATTTTCAAAATCCGCGATAACGATCTATAAATTCAGTGATGCTCAGTTAGGATACAATAATTTCCCATAAAGAATTTTTTTTATACCAGTGGTTACTCTGAGTTGAGGGGGGTTTCGGTTTGTTCACAATATTTTCAGCAATTGCATTGCTTTTAATAAGGACTGCGCCGTCTGGTTTTATCTAATCCGCGATACTATTCTATCCGAGTTACATAAAAAATAAATAAAAAACATTAAGGCCGACTACCGTCTTTAACGATTCATTACGAACAACAGCTGCGACGGATTGTTATTGTTTTTTTGAATTTTTTTTTCATTTCAATAATTTCTCTCTCTCTTTTAAAAAAAAATATATTCTACACCTGTCCGGTGAATGTTGGCAACCTGACAGCTGTTCAAAACTAATATTAATATAATTATTTTTATTATTGCCATCGTACACCGCTGTTGGTCTGCTACCCGGTATTGGTGTCAATGTCAGACGACGACATTATGACATTTGATTTTATATCATTACTTTTTTCATCATTATTCGACAGTAGGTTTGCAAGACAACGTTTTTCCGGTCTGCAGGATTCGTATGTCCCCAAAAAAAAAATTAAAAAAAAAAAAATCACCAAAACAGACTACCCGACTCGATTTTTTATCAATTATTATTTTCTTACATGACTTCTTATGTCATCACGTGGCACACCGCATTGAAGTCTTTTTTTTTTTTTTTTAATAAATTATTATACACATATAATATGTACCATAAGCCCGGTGCAGACTTACCCATAACCGTAAACGTTGATAATTATTACCATTATATTGTTATTATTCTTATGCAACATAGCCGTGGTGTGTAGTACCTACGTTCTAGGCGGTTGCCAATTTGCTGTTTTTTTTTTCTTTCATTATTATTGCCATCATTAACCGCCGGTACAACGTCGTAGGTACAACACGAGGTACATAATAATAATAACAACAACAACAGTAATACTAATAATACACCTATGGGCGACGACGTCTCTGGGTTGTAGTAGTAAAAAATAAGAAAAAGAAATTCGCCAATTTGTGTTGTGCCGCGACCGAGGACATAACGGTAACCGTACGGACGGTTTTTTTAATTTTATTATTTTTTTAATTACAAAACTAATATATATATAATCGCGCATTTGCACGCTCTGTGATACACTCGTTAGCAATTTTTACACGCTCCTCCGACAACAGGCCTTAGGTCGTCTCCAACCGGCCGAATTGTTACACCTCTCAAGGTCCCTAACCGAGTCGAGTGTCGGTTAGCATTTATTATAATAATATATATACTTAAGTTTTTCTCTGCGCATCCTTAAAAAAAAAAAAAAGAAAGACAAAAAAAATGATAATAATAATAATAATTGGCAATCGCCGCCCGATTGTCTGATTCTGCTATTATTGTTTCCTCTTCGTCTGCGGCACTAATTGGGCTTTTCTTCCTTTATCGTTTGGACGTTCATTAGGTTAGTTTAGATGTTGTTAATTGGAAAACATATTTTCTATAGTGTTACATAATGCATAGGGCTTTTTTTTTTTTTGGAAGTGTCTGCGTGAACGTGGAAAATCACCGGACCGATTCAATTATTTATTTATTAAACGCAGTACGGCAATTAAAAAAAAAAAACACATGTAGATAGAGAGAGCAAATAAATAGTGTAGGTAAAATAGAATAGAAATTTAAATTTAGCGATCTAAGACTTCGATTAACGGCTAAGGAGCATTTTGTAGATGAGATGGTTGTTACCATAAGAGGTACTGACAAGGTAATAAAATAGGCAGTAGTTTCTAAAAAAAAGGAAATAAAAAAATCTTGATCTATTGCGGTGGGGCCAGAAGCTGGAGTAGGCAGGCTTATTTCCAAAACTGAATACTTAACATATTTTGGTAAAATACATTGTGTGAGACATAAATAAAACTACTGTTCGGATGCGACGACCCGTGTATAGTCGTTACCGTGGAAATTTCTGTCTGCCAAAATTCACGAATCATCTCTTTTATCACTGTGAATACTTAAGACACACAAACACACCTCACGGTTGCCGCTGCCAATTTTGTGGTGCGTTTCGTCTGTCAACGGTTTGCCCGTGACACCTCGCGGCAACCGCGTCCAAAGCGTTTCTTCCTGCGATCTGTACCGCCTTGAAGTTAGTGTTTTGGCAGGATTTCAGCGATTTAAGCCGACAAGGACGTCACAACCAACGGCGTTACCGTTGTCGCATCCTCTGAATGTATTATAAAACGATTCGTAAAACATGACTGGTCTTAAATGCCAATAAGGCATTGCCCATTGCCGCAACACACACCCGCTATAGTTAGCTTATTGTTAAGATTGCCAACCCTTTATGAGAATGATCTAAGGTTTTTGTTATGTTTTTGTTTCGTTCCAGTGACATCTACTGTTACGGTCCGCTATTGCACGTGGTGCAGATGTCCAACATATTCCCGGACTCGAAGACGTTCGTCGACATGAAGATGAAATTCTCTCCCAACGAGACGATGAGCATGTTTCTGGACATGATGAAGGTGACGGGACAGCGACCTTCCCGGCTACAGGTCGAGGTGTTCGTCAACGAGACGTTCGAAGGCGAAGGCAGCGAGTTCGAGGCGTGGGACCCGTCGGACTGGGTGCAGCACCCGAAGTTCGTAAACGACATTAAGGACGTGAACTTCCAGGACTGGGCCAAGCAGCTGAACCTGCTGTGGAAGTTCCTGGGCAGGAAGATCAAGGACGACGTGCGCCTGCATCCCGACCACTATTCCATCATCTACGTGCCGTACCCCGTGATCGTTCCCGGTGGACGTTTCCGGGAGTTCTACTACTGGGACTCGTACTGGATCATCCGGGGTCTGCTGCTGTCCGAGATGTTCACCACGGTCAAGGGCATGCTCAGCAACTTCTTGTCGATCGTCAACACCTACGGTCACATACCCAACGGCGGCCGCGTGTACTACGCCATGCGTTCGCAACCGCCCATGCTGGTGCCGATGATGCAGAGCTACATCGAAGCCACCAACGACACCGCGTTCCTCAAGGAGAACATCGACATACTGGAACGGGAGTTCGACTACTGGATGCGCAACCACACGGTCGACATCGAGAAGGACGGCAAGGTGTACACGCTGGCCAGATACAAGGACTCTTCCGTCGGTCCCAGACCGGAATCGTACAGGTGAGCGCCGCTTAAGTCACTACGGTTGGTATCTAACCTAACCTAACCGGGCAACTGGGTCATGCGGAATTGAAGTTAATTTCAATTTCCTTGTCGTCAATGCAAATGTCTCCCTAACCGCATCCTTCGGCTGTTGCACGGTACACGGCCGGATAAGTGTCGGACGTGTCTTGCATGTCGGTTTATTACCTTTATTATAATTTTTTCGTTCCGTTCCAGGGAAGACATAATGAGCGCTCAGACGCTTAAGACCGAAGCCGACAAAGAAAACTACTATTCCGAACTGAAGGCCGCCGCCGAATCCGGATGGGATTTCTCCAGCCGTTGGTTCATACTGAACGGAACCAATAAAGGTCAGTTTTAAATCGGATTTCCTTGACCGGCAAAAACGGCACTTAATGCAATTATTAGTGTAGTTTGTTGCATATTTATTAAATATTAGTTAACCCATTGTCTTGTCGCGTTCATCTTTGGCCCGGCCGACATGCAAAAATACAGCACAGTCATATACCACACGGGTGCAAAGAACAATGCTGCTCAGGTTTGGTTGACGGGCTACTAACGTGTAGTTTTTTCTCTCCCAACATCTCATTCGGGTATCGTGCCCAAGGTTATAAAATATTAGAAGTTTTTTTTCAATAATTATTTTTCAATCCTGGTTTGAAAATGTATCTGATTTTCTTTTGTTTGTCAATAAAAAAACAATCTACGCAAATCATTGATTAACCGTGACCCCAACGCGCGCATTACCGCCTCATACTTTGTTAGGACACATATTTAGAAGCGTCTTATATTTTCATTAATATAAAAAAAAAAATAATAACATATACTACTGCTATTTAATATATTATATTTTTTTTTATAAAAAATATAATATAACTTTACTACAAGCCGGCGTACGGGTGTCTACAGGAACATTTTTACAATACTCTTGCCCTGTGGAATCCGTAGCCGAACAGGTACACAATGGCTTATACCGGAAACCCGACCAAAACGACAATGCCATAGCGTTATTATTATTGTTATTATTTGCCAGATAACCATTGTGTTTCGGTAATAAAACTTCGCCGTGTCTCGTTTTCGAATAAAGCATAAAATTTGCAAAAAAAAAAAAAAAATACATATTAAATAATAAAAAATTAAAATAAATACCTCGTTTTGTTTGGCTATTTTTTTCATATGAAATGTGACTAATATCAATAATAATAACGTATACATACATATAGTTTGGTCGGTAGGTCCTGTCCACTGCCACATCCCCCTTAATCAACTCAATTATAAGCTTTTTTGGTTGGTTTTTTTTTGCCTCTCCGAAACTGACAACGTTTTCACGCTGACGTATACAATAGTAATTATTATTAAGGTACACGCTTCCGTGAGCTAAAAAAAAAAATTGAATAATTCGTTACGGGTCGCTTGGTCCGGTCTCGTTCCCGTGTATGAACATAAGTGTTAGGCATGCTAGCTGGGAGTTGTTACAGGAGGTAGGTAGACAGACAGGCCAGCAGCAGTGTAGATCCGCATGACGTTAATCTCGATGGGCGTGAGTGAAAATCGAAACTTAACCGTTGTTAATCAATTACATTGAAACGACACCTGGAGAGGGTCTCTCGGGTCTTAGGGGGTGGCTGTATATTGGTTTTTTTAATGTGACGCAAACAGAACGGCTTAACGTGGTCAGTTCGTAATCATGATTGAAGCCATCGATGATAAAAACAAATATGTATGTCAGCGTAAAGGGAGCCAATCTAAATCATAAGTATAAAAGTACACGGTAAAATAATTAGGATATAGTAAAATTGATATCCCCTTACGCTGCCATTTTGTTTCCGGAGAACATCATTTCAAATCGAAATGATGCGCCATAACTTGTACATGCCGCTAATAGAAATAATTAAAGTTACCATTTTCCGCCATCTTTGGGAGAATTAAAACCTTATCACATGTTTATAACTGTTATCACTGTTTATCACTATTTTATGATAAGAGGTAAACTCTATTTTTATTATACAGCGTACCAACCGCTCAACAGTGGAGACATTTTTTCTTTAACGCGGCCAGACTGATTTTAGTCCTTCCGTTTAGTTCACTATCGCATACAAGCTAGTATAGTTAGATCATCTTTTTATAGCATTACTCTATTGGGTGTCTCCTTACATTGAACTTGAAGTAATTGCGCGCACAGCCAATCATTTCACGAGATAAGGGTAAAATGTTTAGGAGTTAGTCGAGTTGGTCGGTTGTTCTGCAATTGTGTGATTATATGAAAACCTAACATGATTTTGAATATAAAACCTATTCTATCTTATCCTAACTTGACAATTAATATAAAAACTATTTCTTACCTCTAATACAAAATCTAGCCTAACGTTTAATATCAGACTTAACCTAACCTTACCCCTTTAATGTACTAACATAACCTAACCCGTTTAGTCGGGTTTGACTCCTTTTCAATTTGTTTGAAACAAAGTTTATAGCAGTTTTAATTGATTTTTCAATAACAATTTGATTTTTAATTTCAAATTATTTTTTTTAATCATTTTATCTACCTATAAAAAATATAATTGCCTCTGCTTTTAAGACTGTCGGCTGGCAAAGTCGGTAATTCATATTATGTTCGTTAAGTTTGGTTGAATAAAATTATATTATTGAATAAGTTACGCTTTAAATTTCAGTTGCATGTCCAATTTATGTAATATATAATTACACTTGGCGCAAACGGTAAGTAGTCAAGTTAAAAAAAAAAATGTTAAGGAAAAATATAGTATATATGGTTTTCAAATTTACTATTAATTTTAGAATAATGTTTTGTTTTTTCTTATAAAAACATAACAAATTATGTTCTTCCGAACTACACGAAGAGTACAAGGTATGCGGCAATGGTTTTTATTTTTTTTTCTCTTAATAGCCTTTATTAAATGTTTGAAATTTCGAAACTGTTTAATATTCGTTAACCTTTTTGTTAAAAGATTTAACCTTTTAAATTAACCGAGCACCGGTCGAAAAACAAACGTGTTGCGATGAATCATTTTTACATGATGTCGAAACGCGATTGGTCTGGGAATTTCAATTTGCGATCCTTCGCGTTTTCAAGGCGATTCGGTAATTGCTCGAATTAAAAATTCGCCAACAACATAAAAAAAAATGGTAATAAAAAACACACTATTCGACGCCGGCGTAGGTATTATACTTGCAAAACAGTTCTTGAACCGCTTCTTGAATTACGCTCTCCGAAAACGTTTGTTGAATAATAATAATAAACCTTTCGCCGACGGCTTGTCGAAAATTTTACAATTTTTTCCCCTTGTAATCCGATTGAATTACATTATAAATAAAAAAACGTGTTTTATGCACTGTTTGTTCATAATAACAGTATAAATTCAGTGTATTATAAAAAAATTTCCACGGCCTTGTGCGTTGGGCCTCGACTTGTGCGCGCGTTCCATTTAACCTCATCGTTGCTGTTGCTGCTTTGCTCTACCGGATAATGTTATTACACACATTATATTGTAGAAATTATAATATATTTTTGCAACTGTTTGCATCGGTCCGCCGACGTTATAGAGTATAATATTATATTGTACCCATCCAACCTATATCCTATGGCGTCTTCCCATCTATAACGTTCTGTTTGTCATGACCGAATCGTAATTGTCTAAATGAGAAACAAAATCTTCGAAATAAAATTGCTATCCTGATGTTTGCCAAGAAAACGTTCCGTTTAAAATGTCAGTTCAATACCGGACGTTTCTTTTGACGCCCTACACTAGTTTATTATTAAAATAATTACAATAAATGCGGAGTGTTTCTTTTTGTATTTATGTTATAGTACAATATAAGACAATATTCAAATTTTTGAAAAATTTGACTGGTAAGGCATGCCTGGTTGTAACACAAGCGTGAAAAATTGTTATTATATAAACTACTAAGACAGTTTTTAATGGGTTTCACACACTTGGGGGAGGTGGTAAGCCCCTCAGCTCTCTTCTCAGCTGTTGCGCCCATGTCAAATCAGCGTTTGTCGGTCAGTGTCGGTTATCATCAGCTCAACTACTTTCAAAGTAGTACTTCAAACGATGTCGGTTTAATAGTAATTAAATATCATTAAATTCGAGTCGTGAATAATTCTGGTATTTTATCTATATAATTATTAGCGATTGGCATATTACTATTACAACCAAACGGCTAACTAGACCAAGCCATATCGACTCGAGGGATATTTTACATTGAACCAAATGACTGCATTACTTTCGGATTGTTTCGGTACTGCTATTATTAATTACAATATATAATGTGTATTGTACATAGCTTCAAATAACACTCGGACAATAGACTCAAAACAGTTAATCGTAACTCACACGACAGACATTTAATTTTAATTTTATTAGACTGTTTTTTTTTTGGAAAGACAAAATTAATTTTCAGAAATATTTGTTCATTTATAAATTTGAACGCCTTATTTTTTCTGTTTTTTTTATAGCCCGACCTAATTTGATACATCTTAAAGTTTTTGATAATATTAGTACTATTTTGGGTTACATAAACCCAATGAAAATCCTTATTTTCGGGTAAATTCCAAACATTTATTGCATTAAAAAAAAAACCGGATTTTTGCCAACTCTAATTTATCATAACTCAATCAATATTGCCTTTATGATTGTTTTTTCTTTTATTAACTTCAGTCTAACCTTGTTCACCACTGCCGTTGCATAGTATAGTTTATTTTATTGTTTTTACCATTAAAATAATTTGTTTAACGACCGCACATTAAATAGCCGACATATTACCGTTATTATTAGGTGTCGAAGAGACTAATAATAACTTTTAATGTGAGCAATCGACAGGTCAAGTCTAAATTAAAAGTAGACAGTTAAAAAAAATATATTTATACTCACCCAAATTATGTTATTTTTGTCACAGAATAATAACCATCGTTAATATTCAGTTTACCAGCGCAGAACGTTTGTAAATTGCATACAGTGTATGTATTTTTCTCGAATCGTTTCGCTGTTTAATACAATACTAAACAAATTATATTTTTCGTCTTTGTCAGCGTTTTCATGTTTCTTTATGTTAAACGGAAGTGTTCAGGATTAATCTGTTTTGACGTCGAAGCAATTATTGTTACTTAATGACGGATAATTATTTCCTAGTTTACCTCAAGACAAACAGTGAACCGAATAGGAATTATTTTTTATTTTATTTTATTATTTTACACGTGATAATTCAGTTAAAACTATATATATATATATATTTTTTTTTTTATGTACTATTATGAGAAATTATCATTACAGTGAAACGACACGACGGTAATGTTCTTACAAAGTACTAATTATATTTTACGCACATGACCGCCGTAGGCCATCAACAAATAGAACAATTAATAGTATACCAAATTCGTTTTCGGCGTTTCAATTGATGTCCTCTGTACTTGAGTACACATAACGTCTGCAAGACTTCAAAGACTTTGGCACATTGTCTTAGGCGATGGCAGCTTTTGCGGTGGTATTTGCTAGAGTACATAGTTTACTCATCTAACGGGTATTCTCTTTTAATATAGCTGCATTCTCATTTTTTGTGTAGTAGTTTTAAGGAAATGGGGGGGGGGGGGTGACGTATGATGTTCTTCATTTCGAATAACCACATACGTTACAAATGGTGCTTAGGCCGAAGACAAAACTCGTTCTGGCTGAAGACATTTACTTTGTGCCCTCTGCCGTTTAACCGGTGCAATGCTCAAGAACGGCAACCGATTTTATACGGGATTCCCGCCGTCAACAGAGGTACCCTCGTCATAGTCTATGGACGACCGGAGGGTAAACTACGACGAAGGTACCTCCGTTGACGGCGGGAATCCCGCATAAAAGCGGATGCCAATTTTGTGTACGGCGCGGCTCATCTGTATGTGATATTCCAACAACGTTGTTAATAATGTTATATCGTTTGCGTATGTGCTTTCAGGAAATCTGACCAACCTGAAGACCAGGTACATCATCCCGGTGGAACTGAACGCTTTGGTCTATTGGAACGCGAAAATACTCAGCGAATTCTACCGCGATCTCAACATGCCGGAGAAGGTGTTGAAGTACGAGAACATCGGAAACAGGTGGATCGAAGGCGTGACGGCCGTGCTGTGGCACGAGGAGGTCGGCGCCTGGTTGGACTACGACATGATGAACGAGATCAAACGCGATTACTTCTACCCGACCAACATATCGCCGTTGTGGACCGGCTGCTACGACTCGAAGAAGACCGAGTACTTTGTGTCCAGGTCGCTGAAATACTTGGAGAAAACACAGATCATGAACAACTTGGGCGGCATACCGACCACGCTGGAGCACTCCGGCGAACAATGGGACTACCCAAACGCGTGGCCCCCCCTTCAGTACATCATGGTCATGTCCCTGGACGCGTCCGGCGACAGCTGGGCCCAGGACTTGGCTTTCGAAATCGCCGAACGGTGGGTCAGGTCCAACTTCAAAGCTTTCAACGAGACGCACTCCATGTTCGAAAAAGTGAGTGTGCTCGGTTTCCTAACCTACCCGTCTGTACGGTAAGGGTGTACAAACTTCACCTAACCAACACAGACGGCTCCCTATTTGCTTCCCCGTTCCTCAGGAGCCATCGGTATCGTTTGTTAAACAAGCTTACGTTAAGACTTAGACCTGTTGAACAACACAGTCCATCTTGTTTTCTCAAATATAACTCTACGTTTGGGAAGGGTTCTACCCCTTCAATGGTCTAACCCAATCCAATCTAACAACTCCCCTTCTATAATGGATCTTGCGTTTGAACCTAACCTATTCACGCCTTTTCTTTCAAAGCACAGTCGACCTGTTGGTTGCCATGTCGAAGTAACCCAATGAGAACATCAGCTATAAAAGCACATTAAAATAACAAAGTTATTGTCTGGAATATTAAACGATACAAAATTCAATACAAAGCCAGAATGTTTTATTGAAAGTAACAAATGAATATTTATGTTATTTTGTACATTTTCATCCTCAGATATTCAAGTTATTTGCTATTATTTTCATATATGGTATGGAAAAAAATCCATTTAGACCTTTTTTGGTTTTAAAGCAACGGCGTGCTTTCTACTGACTACCTATAGGACCCCTAATTTTTTTTAACTAGAAGCCTTCTTAATGTTGTTCTTATTGTTCCCTTCTTAATTGTATAACTGGTATGTATCAATGGCCGTGTTACTTGACTTAAGCTTATCAATTGTTAGTCAAGTAGGCACGACCATACCAAACATACCGTGACCTATCCTGACCATTTCAAACATAACTTACCAAAACCTTACCTAGCTTTTCAGCACTTCTCAGAGTGGTTTATGTTAAATTTTTTAACGTTGTTTTTTTTATTGTCTTCCGGTAGTACGACGCTACGGTTCCCGGTGGACACGGCAGCGGTGGAGAGTACGAGGTGCAGCTGGGCTTCGGCTGGACTAACGGCATAATCATGGAGTTCTTGCACAAGTACGGGGCGCGGATCACGGCCGAAGACAAGTTCACAGAGGCGTCTCAGATCAGAGCCAGTCCCATCAACAGCAGTAGTAATTTTAACACCAAGACCGTGTCGTCGGCGACACAACTCATGACTGCGACTCTTGCGATACTGGCCACAATATCGGCCGGATGCATAGGGTGAGGTCAGTATCGATTTGCTATTTCAATCAAATGTGCCCACAGCCAATGCCTATGTGTGTATCCCTTTTACATTTTTCCCACGATATTTTCTCTGTGGCTTTGGAAACGTGTGATATATAATATAAAAGTTATAGCAGAACGGATAGCTGAATATTTACTTCAGCGAAAATGTATTAAAGAAAATACAAAGGTCAATTCCATAAATTGGACGCGACATGCCAAAAATAATATATATATAAACAAGCAGAGAGAGAGTGCGTGTAGGTTCATTACATATCCTTGTCGATATAATTACCTCTGCTTAACGACGAAAATATTTTTCCTGTAATTATATTAAACGGTTAAGTGCGTTTTCTCGTTTGATAATTTATTGTATATAAATTACTATACTTACCCAGTAAGTAATCGCTGTTAATGTTCCGACCAAGTTATTTGGCACTGCCGAACAATAGCCACCACTATAACATTCTACCTACTCAGAGTTTAGGTACGTAAAACCTTGGCCAAGTCAAAACGCTGTCTGATTTAAGTACCTTCTAAACTATAAAACTAAACAGCTCATATTGAGCAATAATTTAAATGTTTTGTGGTCTTTACATAATATATATTTTTTCCGTCACAACCACATCCAAATGGACACTAAAAACCGATTTGCAGGGAAGGGAAAAAGATAAATAAGGGGGAGGCAGTTAAAAGAATATATATTGGTAATAAGGATTTTGATTAATATGTGATAACAAGCTGATAAGAAATTATATATAGTGATAATATTGTTACTGATAAGATAAATTGAGGAGAAATCGGATGATAAAAAACAAGATGGTTGCTGATACTTAATGGCGGCTCGCTGCAAATCGTTTTGTGTTTTATAATTGCCAATTTCAGAATTAAATTTTTAATGTTGTTTTTTTATTATTTCCGTGTTTAATTTTACTAATATTTTCTGTTATTTATTTTGTTTGTTTCAGATGTTTTACAAAGTTAAATTATATATTTATATAAACATACCTAGTTAAATTATAAGAACATTCCATTGTGAAACGCTGGAAGGATCTCTTTTAATTATCAGGTCAGACGTATTTAACAAAACAAAACCAATCCAAAAAAAAAGGTTTTCTTGTAGTTTACTAAACTTTCTTTTTTGTGCTATCACATATCAGTTAATTTATTGTTTTTGTTTATTTGTATTTTTTTGTCGTTTTTGTACATGCGAAAGACGTATAAGTAGGTATATTATTATCATAGTTGAGTTTACTGGCTTTTTAGTTTTATTGTTTTGTTGGCACGTGGAAATTTTCATATTTAGTTTGTTGCGTGATCGTTTATAATAATATGACCATTATATTTTAGTTCTCATAATTAATAATAATTATCACACTATCAAAAAAAAAATTCGTCCAACGATGATTTTACCAAAGTAAAAATAAAAACGATTAATTAAAATCGATCATTTATAACCATCACCATTATCATATTTTACATTATTTAATAGTTAGATCTAAAAATTTGTTTTTATAATACATCAACTAATGTGTGTGTGTATGTGTGTGTGTTTTTTTATTATTATTATATATTATACATGTATAATAATTATAAAACTTAGTCTGTAAACTATTATTATTATTTTTTTGTTTTGTAATAAAGTAATAATATATGGAGTTTAAGTTCCTTCGAGCAATCGCGTTGCTGTGAGTCCAACCAAAATTATAATATTATTATTGTTGCCAGTTATGCGCAGTATATGCTTAACGTTTTTTTTTTTTTTTGATGAATTAAAACAAAGTAATGTATTGTTTGTAAGTTTAAAAAACAAAAAAAAGATTAGAGTTAGTCAGCACGTTTTAGTGAGATTTGAAAAATTACCGTATTTATTGAATACAAAGCTTGTTTGAACGCGTCTAACATAATTAACAAAAACATAAACCAAAAAAAAATTGTGCAGAGTACACGTCTTTTTGTTTTAAAAAAACGTTACACTTTAAATTTTTCTTACAATTTTCAACACAATTCAATAAGAATGATATCATATTATCGTGTACTGCATTTTGATAGATCTGCTTATTTCCTAGTGACGATCACAACACAATATCTATTATTACCATTATGAATAGGTATTTTTTTTTAATTTATATTTTTTATCCTGTATAGATAGATAGTAAAAATAGTAATAATAATAAATGGATAATATTAAATTAATATTTATATATTACGATGTTTTATTATAATAATTTTAGACGCCTAATAGTAATACATATATATATATATATAATACTAGTATATATAAATAATAATATATATATATTTTAACACTCTATAGTAATAGTATATAAAAAGCGGTTATAAAATAAAAATTAATAGTAAAAAAATCATACACGTTAAGAGGTTTTTTTTAATTCGAGAAATTTTCAATGAAATCTTATAAAAAAAAATATCACAATTATTTGGTTGGTTGGTTAGTGCAACGGTAATAATAATTTTTGGCGGCGAAAAGGAATAAAATTTGTTTGAAATTTTCGTTGGCTACATTTTTGATAGACTTTTTTTTTTTGTTTTTTGCCCCGGTAGTTCCTATGGTAGAATCCTAAAAACTTTTTTTTTTCGTTTTTATTATTCCACATAATAATATAACTATGATAAATGATGGTTATTTTTTTTTTCAAATTTATGCCTATATATATATATTTCTAACTTTTCTTTTACCATTTTGCACTGGCCGAATCTAGTCAGTCTAGCTAGACCACAGTTTTAGGACAAAGGGGAAGGTGTAGGGGGGGACACGGCAGACATTGAACAACACAAGTACACATAAAATTACTCACAACAGTAATTTTTTTTTCTGTAAATCGGTTCTCTTTATTTTACAAAAAATAAACCGCCGCCATCGTTGTAAAAGCATAGTATAATAATATATTAGGTATACGTTTTCTAAATAATTCATGTACCATTTACTCTTACACATTGTATTTATTTTACAAACACAAATCATAAAAACATCACTGTATACCATTTTTTTTATTTATTATTATCGCTCAGTCACGTTTTAACAATAATTCAATAATAATAACAATTCATTAGACAAATAATCATCGAACAAGCGGTTGGTTTTGTGCAAGAAAAAAAAATCATATTAATCAAATTTTCAATTACATTTCCACCCTCCCACCCTTTCCCCTCTTTTTTTTGAACAAATAATTTTGTTTATTTTCAAACAAAGTTTAGTCTAGTCTGTAGTACAAAAAATAAACAATTTATAACCACCACATAATATATATGTATATATAAATATACATATGTTACCACAACATGATTATAATAATAATAATATACATATTATTTGTTTTGTTTTTTTATCATCAAAATAATCTGTGCATACATTTTTTTCGTACCTGCTTCAGCTATGTTACCATTTTTTTTTTGTCTCCAAACAATTATTATTGTTTTTTTTTAATATTTTTAATAATAATATAATACCTGCGATAATATTACTAATACTATTTAACAATTTTTGATTTTTTTCAACGATTATACCATAATAATACATAATTTTTATATTGTTGTACGATGGTTTTGTCTCTTTTTTTTTTTAGTTTTAACTGTGTTATTTTATAGGCTTGTTTGCACTTGATCGTTGTTGATTAGTTTGTTTCCCAAAACCAATTGCAACAGTGGCTAAACTTTTAACGTTTTTTTTCCATTCCATAATCGCCTACTCAATTCCAATCATTGATTTACTTTGTACCTATAATATATTTATTAATTTATTATTTTTATTATCTATATTTGTAGAATCCTACTTTTATCTTTTGACCATATAACACGCCGCTATATATTATTATTCATATATATATATTTATTTATTTATATATAAATGGTATATGATATATTGTATATTAATTGTAGGAAGGTCTGAACGTTGTTTTGTTTATTTTGATTTTTGCTGTGTTAATATCATTTTCTTTGATATATAATATTATTATAATATTTATAGGTATCATCATTCATCATGCATGTATAGTCTATATAGTTTAATAATAGTAGTATAATATTTAGAGAATGTTAATTATTATTATTTTTCGATATTTATTAATTTAAAAAAAAAAAAAAAACGATTTTTGTACAAAACCCTACACGAGGAAATGGACTTGTCGGGTCTTTGATATGTTTAAGAAGAGCGCAGACACTGTCAGACATCCGATAAGTCTCCTCGACGTAATTTAATCTATTACCATTAAAAATAATTGTAAAAAATCATTATTAAAAAAAAAAAAATTACATATAAATATATATTTATTTATAATTATTGTGTTAATTTTTTCCACCGTTTAGTAGTTTAGTTTCATATCATTATATAACAAGCATTATATTTTACATACATTTTATGCCTATCATTAATATTAGTTTGATTGAAACATTGTTGGTCGCCTTTTCCTATCCTAATAATGATAATAACATTAATACACGACAAATCGATTTACCTACCTAATATATTATTAACGTTAACGATTGTAATAAATTACTATTATTATTATTATTATTATAATTATAATAATAAACTCTAATAATATTATTTTTTAATGTGATGTAATATTATAATTTATGAATACAGTTATTGTCTTTTGTTTTAAATAATCATTTTTTTTTTTTATTAATTTCGGCTCAACCTGACCTTTTTATTTAGTGCATCAGATAATAAAATTGGTTATTTACCCGTTTAAAATAATCTATTTGAAAAATAATTTTTTATTTGTATTTAATTACACATTTTTTCGGTTAGTAATTAAACTAATTAGTTTTTTAAATAATTATCCTTGTTTCAGTGTTATTATCATGAAACATAAAAACTCCAATAACAAATAAAGCCAAAACTCTGTTAAAAAGTTTAACTGTGGCATTGCTCCATTGAACAAATTAAGTACTAACCGCTAACGTTAGTTAATGTGTGTTAGTTTGAGTGGTGTAAAAAAAAAAATAATAATAGCTGAATATCAATTTTGCTTTTTCATTTTGTTAACTTGCCTAATATATACTTACAAACAAGGACAACCGTGTTATCATCATCTACCATTTGCGCCGTGTTTGGGTACAAGTAATTATTTTGACTATTTTTGATTTCTTAATGCTAGCATGCTTTTTTTTATAGTAGTTTTGTTTCCATAATCATTAGCAAAATATTGTGTTGTCTAATCCGAGCTTCACGTTTTGCATCATCGAGCCGGCATCCAGGTAATAAGAACTTTGTGCATTATACTTGTATTTTATTCATTCGTAGATCTAGGGTATGTATAAAACAAAAATGTCTCAACAATGTGCAGTACAATATAACTTCTCGACTATTGTCCTATCCCAATCGTATATTATATCATTCCATTACTAAAACACATTGCTTTAAACGATAATAATTTTGGACCTTACAACACTTTTTTGGGACGTTTAATGTGTTTTCAAATAATTATTTTTGTCGGTATGAAATCGCGACTACCGTGGATTAATTTTTGTACTCGGTTTTTTTTCCCCTTTAGGTTTGCCGTGTACAAGAAGCGTTACCAGATGTATTCTTCGGACAAGGCCATGTACAAAAAGATGTGCGGAGGCTACACCGAACTCAAAGACCTGACCAGCGACTGAGCGGCCGTTTATATAACAAATTACTACACTTATTTATATAATATTTTTGTCGCGTTCCATATATTATAATACTAGTCGAATAAGTCGAGTCGGCGGGCAACAGCGCAGAAAAAACCAAATTTTTTTTTAGCTAGTATCATCATCGTCGCCCCAAAAACCCTACCGGCAAGTCGTTACCGTTTTTCCGGGTTAGTAATGAAACAATATATTATTGTATTATTAAGACAGTTGGGATGACACGTCCCTGTCAGAAACCGAGATCCATTCGTTTGCTGTATATATTGTGTGTGTGATTATTATGTTGTTGCCAATAATTGTGTATGCGGTTGAGAGTGAAAAACGAGGGGAAATGAATGTCAGATTTCTAAAAACGCATACTTGATCCGAAAATGGTAAGTCTCCTTGGACCTGTTGTTGTGGTGTGTATTTAGTGGTTCAAAACCAGTATTATAGTAGTGTAAGTACACCTGTGTGTGTGTGTGTGTTTGTATGAGTGGTGTTACTCGATATAGTATTTCATATATTGGTATTTTAATTAGAGTGTAATCAATATTATTGTTATTATACTAGTGTGTTTAATATTTGCACACAACAATTACCACCGCCGGTGTACATTATTGTCGTTATGGCTTTGCTAGTGTAATAAAAGTACGTATATATATATATATATATATATATATATATATATATACCTACCTAAGTATTCTAAACGTATATATATATATATATATATATATATATATGTATAGGTATACAACACATTTGTGGTGTTTTATGAAATTTGTATTTATTCCAATAATAGCGAGACAATTCGGATTTAAAGACGTTTTTTTTGGGGGGGGGGGGGGATTATCAAACATTTTTATCTGTATTTTGTTTGAGTAGTTATCTTTTGGAAATTCACAAAATCCATACGTATGATTCAAAACTGATTGTTGTTGGTCAAAAACATAATATTGTGTTTTAAATGGTCGTTTTTTTTTCTTTTGAGGGTTAACTTTCACACGTGGATTGGCAACATTTGACATTGACCGTTAAAGTGTTAAAACCGGAATGATCATAATATTATTGTTATTATGAAAACAACGAATTGTCGATAATTAATAGGTTTTTTGTTAAATAATTTTTTCAGTCAACCGAGATTTAGGTTGCCAATACAATAGTATTTATTTTCAAAACCTGTTGTCGAGACTAGTCATTATTATTTTTATCAATGCATCATTCTGCTTGTAACAGCCGTTAATCAAATCATAAACTTAGGTTGCTATTTGACGTTTGAAAGTCACCCTTTTTGAGACTACCCGTTAGAAATAAGTATAAATATGTTTTCGACAACTCAATACCAATATTATAACAACGATTTTATTTGAACGCTTTCACAGAGACCCAAAAACAACATAAAATGTACACAAATTTAGTATAATTATTTTTGGACCCCAAGAATGTGCCCCCCCCCCCACACACACATAAATCCAGGCCTGTAATTGAAGTATTACATTTTTATTCTATCATAATTTATTCTATAGAAACGTAAGTTTTATTGTAAAAAAATGTGTTTTTTTTTTGTTGACTGAAGAGTTTATCCGAAAAACTGAGAGCCAAAAAGGTGATAATATTATTAGCGTGTGTTCGTTTGGACCGACAAAACGTTACCTAAAAATACTTGTTGGTTAATTTTGTTTTTAAAAATATAATAAATATATATTTATTTTTTAGAATAATTATTATACAATATAATATAATATATTGTAACTTATCATTCCTCTTTGATAATATACCTATGTAATGTATATAGATTAGGACCTATAATATATTATAACCTGTACTCTGTGGGTATATCAATTAAAATGTATTTTAAATACTAGATATTATATTGAATATAATCGTCTAATGTATAAAAATAGTTATCTTTTTTTAGTATTATGCTGTAGGCCTTAAATATATACAGTTATAAATTTTACCGCTTTACTCGAAACGTTTTTCACCCTTCTTATCTTCTCCTTTTGTTGTAATTAGAATGTAGGTATAAATACCTATATAGAATAATATACTCTATGCTCTGAAAAGAATGTTACATATTTTACATATTGTTGTAATTTTTTTTTTTTTTGTGACTGATGTTATACTTAGTTTTTGAACATATCTAGATATGTAGGCACCTAATTTTTTTTGAGAGCGGTCCCTCTTAGAAAAATCTGTCCCAACAATAAAAGCTTTAAAACGTACATTATGTTGTTGTCCGTTTGTGGATAACCGAAATTGTATTGTGTACTTAGATTACCGTTAATGGTTAAATGCTCATAGTCTAGTATAATATTATTACAGTAGTCGACGATAAGTATTTTGTTGTTAGACTTGTATTAAAGTTAGGTATTTATTTTTCTGTTAGTAAAAATATTATGTTTGTCTGTATAATATACATAGGTATTTATAATATATATATATATATGTATTATACAGTAATATTTTATTATATTACAAGTATTGTGCATTAAATGTTGAGTTAGTTATTTGATTATTATTAATGTAGTTCGGTGTCAGCCTCTGGAGTTGGAAGTTTGGAACAAGTTCTCCCCTTCCACCGTTTAAAATCTACAAAAAACACTCTTAAGTTAACTCTTTTCTACCAGAATGGGTGGATACTTTGTTTTAAATTTAATTTAGCTATTTCAAGTGTAGTTTTTGGATTTTTAGGTGTAAAACATTAGACTACAGATAGATTTAGTGTAGCCCCATAACACAATATGAAGAGTACAAGGGAAAGAAACAGGAAAGTCGGTTATCATATTATAAAAACGTGTTGAAATAATGCTAAACAAATGTTTTAAAACGTTTTAAAAATACTTAAAAACTTTTAAAAAATGTTCAATTTTTGTTCTTAATCGTGTTTAAATATATTTAGTATCAAAACAAATTTTATTACAACAAAATAACCGTTTTTTTTTTTTTAAGTGACTTGCCCGTTTTTTCTTTGGACCCTTCATATGCAGTTTTTGAAAAAATCCATAGCTAAACCTTTTTGTTTTACTTAAAAAACCACTAAAAACATTGCTACAAATACAATCATTTTCACTTGTTTATATTTAGTTTTTTTTTCTCGAAAATACTGTAAAATTGTGTTGCTTAACCCAATCCTTTTTTTCTTCAGTTGATATATTTTAAACCGTCCATTATAATATAAGTATAGGCATCATCCCCATCAGGTAAGTGTTGTATATTCTATTTTATACTTCAGTAAGTATTCTAATGTGGCTTAATCATAAACCGCAACAATATTATAACATACCTAAATAAGATGGGTAAAAAAACAATTTTTTTTTTAACGCCTAATTGTGTTCTTTTGCAACGTTGCAAAGTTGAGTTTTTTTTTTAAATGTGATAACTTTATAAAAAAAACATGACATATTCGAACATATTATATTTTTATATAACTCCTTATTTTTTGTTTGAGAAGTTTTCGGTAAAGTTAGAATTTACTTGCCTTTATTAATTTATTAAGTTATGAGTCATTTTTAAAACATATTTTTATAATTTGCTTTTAATTATTTTCATACTAAATGAGTGTGTAATACAAAATAAAATTCAAATTTGTTTAACTTACATATTTGAACACAACACCCAACTTACTGTGAGAAAACACAATTTATTTACTTCCAATTTTACGAGTTGGTAAGTTTTGATGCCAATGTGGAGATGATGAATATTATCATACTAAAAATGTGTTGTATCGACACATTGACACTGGCTTTATTCAATATGAATCACACAATTGGTATAGAAAATAAGAAAAAAAAAGACTTACAACTTTCGCGTTAAACATTTACCTTGTAAACATTGTATAAATGAATTTATGATAAAATAATAAATATACAATAGATTCACATAATTTAAACGATAACGATATGTAATTAACATTTTACAATATGTATGAAAAATATATTTTTTAGTAGAGTTTTATTTTGTTGGATTATTCAAAATGCAAAAGAGTTTATTATGAAATACAATTGTCACCGCGAGTGCGACAAAACCAATTCGTTTAAATAGAGGTTTTTTTTTTTTTAACAATGGACCACTTAAATATCGATAACAACATTTAGCAATTTAACAGATAACAAAAAAAAAAAATTTGTTTAACTTACAAACGAGTGACTAAACTATGATTTGGCAGATAACGACAGACAGAGAAGACGATGTTGACCATCGACACGAATACAACAATTCAATTTACAGCTGCACACTAGGTG
Source organism: Adelges cooleyi (assembly GCF_023614345.1). NCBI lineage: Eukaryota > Metazoa > Arthropoda > Insecta > Hemiptera > Adelgidae > Adelges > Adelges cooleyi. The sequence continues at coordinate 2,268,880 of NW_026095977.1, forward strand.
ATTCTAGTTAATTGTTTTTCGTTAAATAATATTATCATTATTAAATATAATGGCACAGAGGTTAAAACATTTTTTTGGTAACGACGATATTACAATAATACAAAATTCAATAAATTACACAATAATATATAGTAGATATATTAGATATAGTAGAAAAAAAAGTATCATGGTTAGGCTTCATCGATCATTTCAAATAAATATTATAATTTCGACTCGGTTCGTAAACATAAGCTAACCACTTGCGTAAGTGTTGAAAATTGCTGAAAATAATAAAAATACAAATCGTACCGATGGCGACTGATACCGCGTTGTAATTCACACACACACACTGTCAACTTAAATTATCATTAGAAATATGTAACAAACGCGTAAATCATCGTTGTTGTTAAATGTATAATAAATAGCATATTTAAAACAATTGCATTGTCTTAAAAGTGTCACACTGAAGATATATAAAAAAAAATCATTAACTTACATACAATAACTACAAAATATACTCTTAACGGCTTGAGCGAAAGACACGTGAGCCCAGTTTTCAGTCTCTTCGGTGATATCGAACGTCGACGTCGGGAAAGTGCCTTCGGTGATGAATACTTCCAAATCGCTTTTCGGCAAGTCGTCTCGAGAGTGATTCTGCAACACGAAGCGAGAGAATACAACATTAAAAAATACAATAACCTTTTTTTACCACGTTTTTGATTATAAATTACATTTTCTACCTTAATCGTTTCATACGAATCAATTATAACTGACAGGAACAAGTTGATGACCACGTAGATGAACAAACTGATGAAGCAGTACAGGTACAGTCGGCTGAACCACCACAGCAGTGTGGACTTGGTCGCCATTATCGAGAACGTAGCATACATGTCGTCCCCGTTGATTAGAGAAAACAAACACTCCGAAGTACTCGCCAACGAACGGAACTTTAAATGAAAAAACAGAGTCACTCGTATTTTCAATACGTTAAGCAAGATACGAGAGACGATAAAATTGCTTTCGACGGGTAACAACGTACTTTCATGTGATATGGACCCAAAACTAACCAGCCGCAAAAAGTGAAGCCGGCATACAGTAGTATAGCACACAATAGAAATCTCGAAGTGTTTGGAAACGCTTGCCTCAACGTCAGTATTACGCCCTGAAAATACGTAAAGCTTTTGAGTGCATTTGAGTAGACAGATTTTTATCGACATCGTTATAAACGCGACGACACTTACGTTGTACGTTTTGAAGAACGTCAGATATCTCAGAACGCCGAACCACACCAATAGGTTGCCCGTTCCCAGTAGAACACTACACAAATTCCATTGATCGCCGATGAATTGCTGTAACAAAAAAAAATTCAAAATTAAAAGTTAGCGTAACAGTTGTGCACAAGTAAAATAATTCAATATCGGTCAATCGTGTGACTATTTTATTTTTCCAATACTTATATCATATTTTTTTTTCACGTTACCTTTGTTTCTATTTGTTCTTTTATACTGGAACCGCAAATGATCAGTATATCGTTGATTATGATCATGATGTACCATAAATTCCAAAACGCCCACCGTCCACTGCAACTCAACGTTGATTTTAACATTTCATCAAAGTACCTGATGGTTTCCTAAAATTAAAAAAAAAAAAAAAACCCTCATCAAACATGGAAAAAACACATTAGGAAATATTACCACTCACGTATTTTAGTAGTTGTGCCCTGAATATCGCTCTCGAACATAAAATCACTGATATGGTACACGTTATGATAACGAAATAGTTCAATAAGCTTCTGAAGAACGACTCCATTTTGTTGTCGGCTATAAAAATTTGGCGGACCAAATAAATAAATTATAATTTCAAAAAAGATTAGGTAAAAATTGAATTTAAAAAAAAATAAAACTCACTGATGTATTCAATGTCGCCTTTGCAGTTCAGTCGGAACGGGTTAACATCGAGACCGACTAGGACTTGACCGTCCATGTCTTCATTGTCCAAAGTGATCTGCAAATTATGTTGAATACGTATTAAACGTAACTCGTGAACGTGTGTGCTTTAAGAGAGATAATGGAAAAATATGTAAATATGGCGGCAATTATTAAATTATTATTTCAATGTATTTGCACAATTGTGACAAACTGCAAGTTAAGTAAATAGACCAAAATATATAACAACAGAGTTATTAAAACGTCGATAACCAACTCGTTATGTGAATTTTATGTACATACAAGTTTAATTTAATATTTTTATTTACTGGATCTCACTTGTATTTCAAATTTGTAACAATCCGGCGGCGAGAATTTCCCGGCCGCTCTAAAGTTGACAGTTTTTAGAGCGAATTTCAATTTCAGCTTGAGCAACGACGAAAAACTAATTGTCGCGTTATGATCTCTCAGATAGTTTTCTATGGAAAATCCATATTTTTTCACATTGTCTGTTATGGTGATGTTTAGGCATTCTAATTATGGGAAAACACAGACATTGAAATTATTGAAACGAAAAAATTGTCTTTGTAAACGCACAAACCTTGCACAATTTCTCCGTCAAAGGCGTAACTCTCGTTGAAACCAAATATCATACCCTCTTTGTAGTGAAGAGTGCACAACAACGGATACACTATTTTGTTGTCTTCGCTCATATACGAATATGAACCGATGGCGTTTTTGATATTGGCATACTACATGTAAATTAAACAGAACAAATCGTAGGTGAATTTTAAAAACTGGCTTCAGGGTTTGAAATTAACACGTGTCTCATCTACTAGGTACGGATTTGCCAGAGAAGCGATCACCCATCTTATTATATACTACTATTAATAGGTATACTCACACCGACAATGGCGTAATTGATTGTAGAATAAAATGATTTAACGTCGTAGATGGCGTATGGTCCCAGGGCGGGTGGATACGACACGACTTCTCGCGCCGCGTCCCAGTCTTTGAGGAACAAATGCGAAAAGGTAATTCTATTGCCCCACGTATAGTTCACGTGACTATAACGAGTGTGAGCAAACAACGAGAGCTGAAACGGCAAAAATGTAAAATATTTAAACTCGCATTAGGCACCTACTTGCGTTATGTAACTCACCTGTATAGTGACTAGTACGATTTTGATGACTTGAATGAGAAACTTGTAAGGAAATCGCCTCCTCGTTTTCCACTTCTCGATCGGATTCATAAAAAAAAATGCCAATCGATTGCGCATCCTCTTTTCTAGAAACACATACTCGTCCGAGTAAGGATGACTGTATTCCTCTTCGCCGCCCAACAATAAATCGCAGTCTAAAACAAAAACCAATAGAAATTATCACATGCTGAATAAGTTACGTAGATCTTTTACAATAGTGTTCAAAAAGGCAGTACGCTTACATATTATTATTGCTTGAGATATATTTAATAACTTAAGTGTAAGATTGTTGTGAAAATTTGTAAATGTATTTTTGATTAAATGCTGTTTCGCTAACACCTTAATCGTACCTGATGTTATTGGCAAAGAGTGTAAAACAATGTTTTTGGCTTAACTGATGAGAGTATATTCTGAAGTTAGTTATATTATTTGCCAACAAGATTGGAAAACTTGACTTTAAATCAAATAAAAATCGATTAGATAAAAAAAAAATCTTAACAGTCCAACTTAGATATAGCCACGTGTCAAACTTACATTGAACATTGGAAAGAGAACAAAAAAAATTGATTCGTTATGTCGAACACAAACCTCGAATAAAATATTTATCGAGTAGTGGTAATCATCAAAACCATAGTTTATTAAGCCTCTTCTACACTAGCAACACCGAACCACCAAACTGCATTGCAGCAAAATGTTTCAAGGCCCCAACCATAATCTAATTTCGGTATGTCGGCAAAACCTTTAATGTGTCGCTGTGTCACATTCGTGTTGCAGTTTGAGCTTCGGCTTGCTATTGCGGACGAGGTTTGAAAAAAAAAGGGCTAAGACGAATAGTATATGATTGCCGTACAACAAACGCGGGCGACTCGAGTTGGGTTCATTTTAGCTTTAGTAAACCGTTTACCTAACTAATTCTTTTTCTAATATGAAAACTTTTTTCTTTTTTTTTTAAACAAATGCTGTAATACATACCCGTGTCGGCGGTATAGGCGTTGGCGGTCGGATTATCTGACAAGTCGGTACCGTTTCGACGGTTTGGGCCCTTTGAACTGTCCATCGCGGGCAACTTACAGACAATCAAATAAAATATATTTTGCCTCCTCCAACTAGGAGTGGTGCGCCGTTAAATTCGGTTATTATTATTTACCATTTTACGGCGGGCAAACACAATCGAACCCTCGTGAAAATGCCGTACGTTATCGCTGTCGCCGCATTAATAGATTGTGGTGGCAATAATTTATCGCACATGCATCCGACAACAATGACATATTACCCAAAACCTAACAGATCGACAATTATTATTATTGTAACGCGCCATTGACGTTGGTCATCATAAAAGTGTACTACTGCAGTAATTTTTCAAAAGACGCAGATAACGTTATCACACAAACATGCGCGTTATCTCTCTTATCAGTTATGTGTTATCATTTTGAGCAATATCGACAAAATAATAGCATGCCGAACTGTTCTGGCTGTATACTTTTAACTAATTATTTGTTTTGCTTTTAAAACGAGTAAAAACTCGTCTAAATTACCTCCGAAGCTCTAAAATAACTGCAAATTGAACAAATTTAAAATTTGTTTTTCTTAATAGCCAAAACTAAGAACACGTTTTAATAAAAAATCACAGTCAACATAACTTTTCCTTTACTAGATACTAGTGCATTTAACATTTGCAAAGTACATACATTATGTCAACTGTTGTTTAAATAAAGCACTACCTACCATGTTTTATTATGAATTATGAAAAATAACAATACTCAATTTAATAATCAAAATGACATACAATACTATAGTAAACAATATAAATATACCAAGAACCAGAGCTTGAGCTCAACAGAACATTGTTCATAAAAACTCTTCCTCTTGTAATTCAACCACAGAATAGATTAAATAATATCCTACTGACTACTGTTTGATAATAATTTTAGTTTTTATAAGCATTTAATTTTTTTGGGGTTTTAATGCTACTTAACAAATTTATTTATTAGACTTATTAGAAAAACTATAAAAAAGTAAAAATAATAATGCTTATAAAAATTGTTTTAAAATAAAAATAAAAAATCGGCCTTTTCCCTTCATAGAATAGATATTTTATTTAAATATTTTAAATAATTATGTTTTTAAAGTTTAGCATAACTAGTTTTCCTACTGGCTTGTAATATTGTATTTAATGTTTAGTAAAGATTTATACAAGGTACTTGAACTCCAACGCTAAAATAATTTTTTTCTACTTTTGGTAAGGGATGGTCTAAATAGTGTTCAATGAGCATCGAAATGTCGTTTTTGGAGAGTCTACAGCATAGTTTGTTAAAATTGAAATCACTAAGCTCAAACGGGTTACATTATTTTATTTCTTAAAATAAATTTATGGAGAGTAAAAGCACACGATCTTCTATTTCATCTAACAACGCCTTTGCTAAAAACGCCATAATCAACAATATTATAAACTATAAAATTAAAGAACGACTAAATAGCATAATATATTTTGTATTATCAAATTGTTTAGGCCAAATCAAAATATCACATTTAGTCATTTCGATTACGGTGGTACTAAACCATTTTTAGTTCAGGACACATAGAGAATTGCAAAAATGATGAGTGACTAAATTGAATGTTCGTGCCTACTGTTGACCTCGAAACACAATAAAATTTAACCAAAAGCGATTAAATATTGTGTTTAGATACCGTTGTTATATTGTTGATATCATCCAATTGACGGTATGGCATGAACACAAATAAGATCCAACTTAATCTATTCAGTGTTGACGGGCCTTTCCTTTGTAGTCTAATCAGCGCATGTAAACTATAGTAGTGACTTTTGTATGGTCCAATATTATTTATTATATTGTTATTACCTATTATTGTTATATAGGATGTGAAAACAACTTGATCACTCGGCTCGCTAAATAAGTGGTAACACAATAATATGACCTCTGGAATGACCCCTTGACAATATTACATTTTTATGCTTGTTGAAATCATACTAACTTATAAAGGTCTTAAAATACACCGAGTTGTAGGTAACGTACAGTCTTAAAACGGACATTTTTTTGATTATTTATTAAAGAAATTAATTACAAAAATGGAGAATAGGGATGGGGATGTTAATTTTTTTAAAAAATTGACTCGGTTCTTCAACGAGACATGAAAATGCTCTTTCGTGGTTGCAGACTAGTCTGAAAAATGCTTTTTAAAAAAAAGGTAACTTTCGTTTTTTCTAGCTGTGTGCCAACGTTAAGTCATAAAAATGGAAATTCTATGAAATGGTTTTCTCAATTTTAGTTATTTATTCAGAATTACATAATGTGTTCACAAGAGTTAAAAGAATTAGAGGTTTTTTTAGAAGAAGAGTTGTGCTAACAATATGTTCCCACGCCACAGATATGATCACAGTTTGATCATAAACTTGTGGTGAAAATTTCAATTTTGTTTTGTTTTGTCTTTTATTTCTGTTTATTTGTTGTGATATTGTAAAACTACAACAATTCTATCAACTCATAACTAGAGCTCGGATGTTAATGACCAAAAATTCATTTAAATATGCTTTTGAAAATGCCAAAATAACCAATTAAATGCTTTTATTAAAATGTAAAATAAAACAGTTTTTTAAATGGCTGACTTAGCACAATGCCACAATACATTATACCCTCAACTATTTTAACCCAGTTTTCTGAAAAATTTCAGCTTAAAAAATGAATAGGGCCACTATTGTCTATTGACACAGTGGTTAAAACTGACACTCTACCCTATTCCATATTCTACATAATATCAATAACTAAATGGTATAACTTCAAATATTTTATTATTACCTGTCGGCTGTCGATTAGTTCTGATAGACGATACTACTCTATGAAAGTCCAAGTAAAAATGAAGGCTTATAAAACAGCTGCACTCCAATAACTATTCAGTAGGGATTATAGTTAACGCGTTCATACCTACATTATAAATATAAACTTGTGACACAAAAAAAAAACACATCATAATAAAACCAAAACAATCCACCGATAACACTGTATTTTTTTTTAGGAAAAGACACACAAACACGAGCGTAAATATTATATATATATATATAAACCTAGATTGCAAAAACACTCGAAATGTATTGATAAAAAAAAAAATTTGGTGACAACGACATAACAATCATTTATTTAGGAAACATTTATCTTTCTGCCCGCTCTTTGGTAACGCCAGACCGCAGACGAGAATTTAAATAACTATATACCTATATACGTTATGGATTGAATCAAGTATAATAATTTTAACTGTAGACACAAGACTGAGTTGAGCTTAGCTGTGTATCTAACATGTTTTTGGGCAACATTTTTTTTTAACATGCAAAATGTATATGATAAACTTTTATTTTTCAAAACCCTTTTTATCATGACTACGTGTTATGTGTTGCATGTTGTTTTTTAGATTAAACTTTCCGCATGAATATATGACTATTGGAACATTTGCCGGATACATATTTTTCACCTTTATACCCACTCTAATACCTATCGCCTGGCTACACGTATAGATACAAAAATTAATAAACAACAATGCAGTCACCGTGGATTTTTTATTTCTGAACGTATTGTGCAATTTGCGTGAGATCATCGCGAAATCGTCAGTAATTTTGAACATATTTCCTACCGCCGGGTATGTCTGTAGATGATGTAAGTTTAATCATATTTACCACCGCCCTTAGCACCCGGGCACGCTATAAATCCGCCGCTTAAGATGTATCAGATTAATTGTGGAAACTTACCTTTGAACATTATGTACCACCAATTATGTTATAATTGCATTCGTCCGGCTGTAATGTATTGTCTCTCGACACAGGTAGTGCCGTGCAACTTCAAAGCGAACCAGTGCGAAGAAGAAAACCGGGTCATCAAAAACGAATTGCTATGTCTTCGGCGTTGGATCGATTCGTTCAAGGTGGAACAGAAACAACTGACCGAACGCTTGTTACGTGGTTACTATAAAATGCTCGAGCTGTACAAATGTTATAAAAACGACAACGAGTGTTTGGCCAACGAAAAGCTGATCGACACCCTGACGGTGCGGCGTTTAAAAGACAAGGTGGAAATGTTGGTCAAATGCGACCAGACGACCATGTCCAACAAAAAGTGTGACGACATACTTACTTTAAACGACCTGGTAGCGTTGATTGAAGTGAGCCTGATGAAAAATATAATGATTCTAGTTCAATAGCTTCTCGATACCATTTCTCTTCTTAGCCTTTAAAGTTTTGACATGAACATGTAGCTTTTACCTGGGACGAAAATTTGCAGCTGATTACGGATGCTGATAAGACTCAGCTGTTAAAGGATTAGTGATAAGAGATAGCAGATAATAGCTCCTAAATATAATGATAACTGGAAGGGAGGAAGGCATAGGGAGGGATGAGGCGCGAATCTGAACATAAACCTCCTTATAAGTACCATTTCCTTCAAGGGAATCTGTAAGCAATGTGTTCCACGCTGTTGATTACAGGTGTACCAAGGCAATGTGACACACTCTTAGTTTAGGTCGGTCGGTATGTATAGCGTGGCGTTTGGTTACAGGCTTACGTGGAGTCGTTCAGCGAGGAACACCAAGCCGTCATAGATGAGCGGAACAGATTCCGTCAGTTGGCCGACGAACGGAAGAACATGTTGCACGAGCGGAACACTGCGCTCGCGGAAGTGGAAAAGCGGTTGGCCGCGTTCGGCGACATGGACGCCACTGTTCGCAGATACCAGGACGACTTGGCCGACGCGCAGGCCCAACTGGCGGACCGCGACGACATCGAATCGGAGCTGCGGCTGTCCATCGAGCGGCTGACTGGCGAATCGAACCGGTTGCAGCGGGCTTTGGCCGACGAGCGGGCGAACAACGCGCGCAATCAAGAGTCCATGGACCGGCTGTTGGCGAACATGGCCGAAGCGAACGCTAATCACGCGGCCGAAAAGCACAGGGCCGACGACCGCACGGACCGTCTGCAGGCGGACAACGAGAGGCTGCAGGTGAAGAAGGCGGCTGCGGAAACTGTGGTCCAGCAGCAGATGGACCTGTTGTTCAGGGCCGTCGAAACCATCAAGACGTTGAAGGCCGAACGCGAAAAACTGTTGTGGACGCTCGAGCAGAACATGCAGTGCGCCGGAGAAGCCAGCGACCGGGGCCGCGCACTGCAGGACAGCAGCTGTTCGTTCAGCGGCTGCACCGGCTGCAGGCCACGTACCGCCGCGGGCGACGCCAAAGTCACGGTCAGCCGCAAGGCCATCGAAGACACTCTGAAGAAGTTCGAACGGTACGCGCGAGAGTTCAACGAAGTGGCCGACGACGCGGTGACGACGTCCGAAGACGAACGGCCCACCATTATGGAGATTTGCGAAGATTAATCGACCGGTTTGTGTGGATACAAAATGTCCGTACTTGTGCAAGCCGTTTTAAATGGTCACGTTAACAAATACAAAACAATGATCTTAAATCGAACATGGTGCACTTTATCGATTTAAAACTTTAAATGACTTCCGGCATTATAATTTTCAGCATAATATTAAAGACTATAATAAACATTGGTGTAACTAGAGAGGTGCTAGGAAAATTAAAATCCTTTTAATAATCATCTGGCTTTAATAATATGCCAACAACCATTAAAAGGCACAGCTCTCAAATAACGTTTATTAATACCAAAATTATAGCAAAAATACATTATAAAGAATAAAATAAAACTGAAAATGGTAGAGTAATATAATAAAATTGTAAAGAATGCAATCAACGTCCATATGACTGTTGTTAAGAGTTAGTCGAGCGAATACAACAAAACTAAGAGTATATTGTTCTTGATTTCCTTCAAGAAATTGAGTACAATCTAAATTTGTAATTTTTTTTAAACTAAAATAAAACTTTTATAAGTACATTTTTTGTTAGTAATTTCATAGAATAATCCTTTTATTAAGTACCAACTGATTAAAATATTAAGTACCTTTGTACAAGTATGTTATTCAATTAACTGTGTCTGTCTGGCAACTCGTATACAAAAATGAGCAGTTTGTTTCAAATAAAGTTGTGTATTTAATTTTAGGAAATAATTTTTTTTTCTACACATACAAATTATTTTTTTTTAACTTTATAAATTATTTCATTCGGTTATATTGTCAGGTTTTCCAAGTTTTTTTCTGATATATATATGAATGTGCTTTGTAGGGAAAAACGATTTCGTTTTATAAGCATTTTTAAGAAAAAACGGTTATTAGACATATTTTGTTTAAGACCTTAAGTTAAATATGGGTTATTAATTACAAACATTTATAATAATAATGGCTGTTCTCGTCAGTTTTTAGAAGGCTTTAAATTATTTTTTGTTACCGTTTGGAACGAAGGGAATTATTACCAACTGTCTATTTTAAGGCGTTTTTTCAGGCAATACTACAAACACACAAGAAAGCAGCGGTGGGGCTGAAAGGTTCAGATTTATGATTTCAGATTTTTTTTGAATTTTTCTTGATTTTGCATTGAAAGAAGTGCATTTTTTAACTTTTTATTCAATAAATTACCTTTCAGGTACGATTTCTGATCTATAAAGTTGCTACATGAATGGAAATCGGTTCAGGGAGGTGTAGAAAAATGTTGTGTCCATACACATAACAAAGTAGAAAATAAAAACATATCATTGTAAAGTTAAAATAATTTTATTGTGATACCTCTGTTATTTTCGATAATAATAATTTTCTTATAAAACCAAAATATTTATAAAATAATAGTATAGATCTTTATTTATAAGCAAAAACAATATGAATTATACAATTTGGAGTATCCCTAAAAATATGCATTGCAATTTTGTATTCCTATTTTGTGTAATTTTCAAATCTTGTTAATTTTTTTACATAAGTAAACAAAATCGTTAAAAAAAAGACATGTACTTTTTTTATAAGTTACAATGAAAAATAATTTAAAGATAAATATTTTCGTGAAACACATAATTATGTATACAGTTTACAATTTCTTTAATTTTCCTAGAAAGACAGTAGGTAGGCAGGCATAATATTCAGCTTAAACGTTATAATTGAATTCAATTGATGTAAATACAGTTATCCAAAAAAAATCAAGATAATATAATTGCTTATTAAATACTAATTTAATCGGGTAATTTGTGATACGACACCAAAGATAGGCATTTTATATTCCATTATTCAATCATCAAACGAACAAAAAAAAAAAATGGCAGAAGGAAAGCAAAGGCGCAATCTGTGCTTTCTTCATTAACTTGTCGATCACTTGGTGCGAACCGACTTCGAACGGGTCGATACCAAGTTCAGCGATGCATTAATTTCTTCAATCGCGTTGGCTATCAATTCTTCGTAATCCTTTAATCTAAGAAAACACATAATATCGATTGGTACGATTTACCAGCAGACCAGAAGTGTTTTGCTATTACCTTTTGACAAGCGACACGTTGCCGGTCTTTCCGTCGGTACCGTCTTTGTTTCCTTAAAAAAAAAACACACAAAATTATTAACACAGACCTGGTATTGCGTTGTTGGACTTGAGTATATTTACCAAACGATTTCAGCTTCTTGGACAAGTCGTTGAATATCTGCTTGGCCTCGTCTTCGTGCACAGTTTTCTGAGGTTCGATGTCGAATCGTTTCAGCAGAGCTTCCGCTTCCTGGTCGGAGAAATTGCAACTGGAACAAGGAAAGTAAGCAACAACACGAGCCCCCACTTGCGGTTCAATGGTGTGACCATTAAGCCGGTTACCGTTTTAGCAGACTGCGAGCCTCGCGATAGCTGATGTAGTTATGCTTATACTTCATCCTGTCGTCCTTGCGCTTTTCCGCCCATTTGCCGAAGCCAATGCGCCTCAGCAGACCGTCTTCGCGAGCCTGGTCCCAGACGAAATGCTTCCGGTCGCCAATGAGTTCTTCCACGTCCAAATTGAGATAGGCGTGCGACACGATCGCCACCAACATGATCTGCGCAATTTGTGAGTGAATTTTTAGCTCTTTTGGCTATTCGTTTGGCTATTCACCAGAAGAATGTAAATCACGACGAACGTCAACAGGATGAAGAACATGACCATTAGCTTTTCGTCAATGAGCTCGATGGTGCGGAATTCAAAATCTCTCATCAGTATTTTCATGGCCGACTCGAAGGCGGATCCCGGTGTGGAAAACGATTGGACCTGCGACGATAAATGATAATATTTGTCGTTAGCAAAATGGCATTTCACAGTTTTGTCGATTTGAACTTCTCGCCTGTGCACCGAACGCGCAGTATCCTAACGCGGCGAACGAAGACACCACGATGAAAACGAACACCAGGTAGCCGGACAAGACGTTGAAACACTACAAAGACAAGAAGGAAGGGATTGTGATCGACAAAGGTCGTTGGATCTAAGGCCGCTGCTCGTTCGTACCCTGTCCATGCTCAAGTATATGATGGTCGTGTATTTGGTCAGGTCGGAGTACTTGATGATCTTGATGCAAGCCACGAAGAACAAGTAGGACACCATCAACATGAGCGTCACGTGTCTGTCTACCAAGTCGCTGAAAAACCTGTAGCCCTCGCCGGATGCCGCGGTACTCTTGATTTTCGATTTGCTTTCCGTTATCAATATCAACCCGATCATGTACGTGCAAAACCATCCTTGCTGCCGTTTTGACAACCAACACAACCCAGTAGTTGTACTCGATGGCCAGTGTATTAATATTGTAATATCGAGTCGATTAGCATTGCACTCACGCATATTATGCTCAAATCTATCAGGTTCCAGAACACGGTGAAGTAGCCAAGTCGGAAGTACGCCAATTCGAACAGCTCCGCCACGGTGTAGTAGACAAAGAACACCAAGACGGCCGTCAGGGCTGCGATCACGATCAACGAGTCGGCCACTATGTAGTTGTAGACTTGAGCGGTTTTCACGTGAGACGTAGCTATGATGTTGCCCGCCGCCGGACATTCCAATATTAGTCTGCACAAAGTATACAGGTTAGGTGCGATTGCCTCCCATTCGAAGCGTCATGGAGTTTCTTACTTGACGGTGGAAACGATTTTGTTGATTTCGTTGTAAATGGCAAAATCGACAAAAATTGCTCTCGTGCCACGATCCACCCACGACTTGTCCTGAAGGTTTTTCAACAACGATATGGCCTCGTTTTTACTTTTCGGGAAGTCGAAGTAATAGCCACCGCCTCCGTAGTTGGAGATTTTTCCACGGTGTTTTGTAGCCTGAGTTACTTCGTCGGTCGAATAATTCCATCTGCGTACACAATACACGTCATACAGCAACTGTTTATAACGTCATTACAGTATAGTCAACACAAATATATATATTCTCCAGTATGGCTTACTTTTCGCTGCCAAAGTTACTTTTATCTTCAGTGTCTATCGTGTACGGTGCATAACAAGTGTCGAAAAAATAGTTTATTCTTTTGCCGTCTCGACAGGGTTGCCCTTTTACTCGAACCTTTGTGACAAAGTCAAAATATAGTATTATCAATCGAGTATCGTACAATTGCCATGCCAGGCAGGAATTTTAACTCAAACTAATAAGGATCGCGTTTGATTAATCAGATGGCCTGACATGGTCTCGCTACTGTCTGACTTCAAGTGGAGAATGTACCTGTCTGATTCTGGGCGCGTAAAGCAGTCTATTATTTAAGACACCACTGGTAGATTTGTCGTCGATAGTCTTACCGCCGTAAATTCCGTACAGTTTTTCGCACAGCACGTTTTCGCAATACTAAAATGTATAACATAACATGTAGCGTATTCAGAGGAAGATCTGAGGGGGGGGGGGGGTTATAGCCCTCTTTCCCTTAATAAAATCCTGCCTTCCAAAAATGTGTTCTGGTGTAAATGTTGTGGTAGTTCAAAGCCGGACTTTCGAGCGTCAACTGAAACTGGGTGCCCAGAAACAATAAGGAAATTTCATCGTCGACGGCGAGCACCTTGTACGCGTACATGCCGGAACAGGCTATTGGAAAGATCGGATGTCGTGTGTCTTAGAGCCGTCACACCGAATGCGGTTTCTATTACTTACAGACGATGAGCAACACGAAGAACAAAATGTACCAGAACAGCTCTTTGATCGAACAGTCGACGTACATATTCCGGTCGTCCAGGTCGATAGCGATTTGACGCGTAGGGAATTTGACTAAAATCAAAAATTCGTATACAGCACAATCTACCAACGAGGGGGGGGGGAGAAAGAGGGGTAGGTCCTAATTTAGTTAGAGTAATAGAGCTGTGCCTACCTTTGGGCGTTCGGTCGTCGGTTCGGGCATCATGCTGTGACTCGTGTGCTCTACGACGGCGAACGCTGGGTTCTGACATTTTATCCGAAATAACAAATTAACACTGTATCGGTAAAAACACATTTTATTATACACCAAACTCGTGTTGTCACGCGAATAATATCATATGTTCAAAATAGCATTAAACCAGTCTCATATTTTGTATCATGTATATAAAAACAACGAAAATAGATACGCGCGAAAACGGAGAGAGACATTGTCCGTAAGCTTGTAATTTTGTTCTCCACACTAGACACAATTACTATTGCAAGGCAGCGCAGCTTTTTCTTTTCAACCGACTTTTTCCGTGAAAGCCGTGACCCGAGCAAAAGCGTACGCCGACAACACGTCCACGGCTTGCTTGGCCTCCAAGTAGTTGGTCATCTCTTCGATCCACTCGTCGGCGATTATCCTGGCACCGCCGTCCAGCAGGTTCATGTACTTGAGGGCGTTCAAGAAATCGTTTTTCCGCATCCAATACCGGGCCCTCTGCAGTATGTCGAACGTGTTCATCTTGCTGACGTCGACCGGAGCGTCTTGGATTTCGGCTTTGGGTATGGCTTTCGGCTCTTTGTGAACGAAGAAGCTCAACAAGTGCGACAAAGCCACGTCCAGCAGACCGGGCTCCGCGGTGTTGACCAAGCCCATGTTGTGGGCTTTCTGCGCGACCGTGTGAAACCGGCTGACCAACACTTCCTTGGGGAACGCACCGCGGTCGATCACCCGCACGGGTATGGTGTCCAAAATGTCTGAGATCACCGGCATCCCTTTGCTGGCTTTTCTCACCGCTTCCACCGGGTGCTTAAGAGGTTTCAGATGCTTTTCGTTGGCCATGGCCGGCTCGTACATGTTGAAAGCCGAGTTCAGCGACTGGCACACCGTCCACAGCTCCAGGTACTTGGCCACCTCTTGCTCGCTGGCGGCGCGGTCCTTTAGCGCGTCGTCGATCCCGTTCAACTTGGCGTTCATGGTGGCCACTTTCTCCAGGAACTCTAACCTGTTCCTCTCGGAACGCTCGGAAAACATCATTCGCACGTCCCTCTCGGCGTCTCTCTCGGCCTTGCTGATGTCGTCTTCCACCTGCGACAGGTGCTTTTCCCTCAGCGCTTTGCTTTTCTGGCAGACGTCCGATTCGCACTTGACGTTGGCCAAGTACTCCTCTTTCATCAGGTCGTCCGTGAGTTTTCGCTTCAGGTTGGCCATTTGCACGTCCACGGCTTTTTCCACGCCAACCGGCGGGTCGGTCCGCAGGGATTCTACGGCCGATTTTAAATCGTGCGCTTCCACCGTCTAAAAAAAACAGAAGCAACCGCACAAAATCACACACTTGAAACGCCGACCAAATAATACTTGTGTGCATACTTCCGCCTTGACCAGTTCCATTTGGTTGTAAAACATTTTGCGCACCACGTACGCGACCAACTGATCCAATTCCTGTTGACAGACTTGCAAATCTCGTCCTTTCAAATCGATGGCGGGCGATAGCTTTTCGATTTCTTCCTTGAAGTACTGCCTGGCGTCGATCACTCTGTCCATGGCCCTGTTGAATACCGACAGCTTTTTCATTTCTTCGTCGTACTCGGACCGGACGCGGTCGATGTCTTCGAGGGTCTGCTGCATGTTTCGTTTTACCCAGTCGATTTTCGATTGCTCCAACTTGGCGCTGTTCACCATCAACAGCACTTGCATGTCTTTGATCGCTTTCACCGTCCGCTTGCCGGATTCCATGGCTTGCTGGACGTACCGTTCGCGGTCGGTTCCTTTGTTTTTCAACTTCACCAATGTATTATGCGGCACGTTCGTCATCGATTCGCCCACCAAATCGTACACAACGCTGTAATAGTCCCGCAAAGAACACAGCGCGTTCGTGTAAGACCCTATGGTCGACGTGGCCAACTCTCCGATGGTCTTTTCGGCGTCCATCAGACTTGCGGGTACCGTTTGTTCGCGCTTTAGTTTGTTTTCCGTTTTCAGGTTGGGCGCTTCTTTAATTTCCTGGTAATCTTTCGTTTCATTCTTGTCGAACACTCGGCGTGGAGCTGCGAAACAATAAAAATGTAATAAAAAAAAACCACTAGTGGTTGCTCTTAAGCCGCTAAACCGTTTTTTGTTCACGTATCAAGTCTTCAAATTGTGTATTTTGTACATATTTTACACACTCACGTTGATAGCTAGCCGTTTCTTCGCACTGTTTTTGCGTGGCACTTCGCTTCTTCTGGGTGCCGAACATTTCGTATAAAAAGTTGAGAAATCTGTAAAGACAAATCATAATGGTAATGGTTCACACGCGTTGCGCGGAATCTACTCGTTTCTTTAAGTACTTGTCCCGTTGTCTTGCGGTGAACTCGTAAAAGTACTCGTCGTACGTCTGGTCTTCTTGCCAAAAAAATTTGATCGTGTCGTCTATTATTTGGCATTTATTTTTCAAAAACTCCCTGAGTTCTTCGTCTTGCCTGATATAAGCCAGGGAACCTCCAAACCACAGCAGAGCGCCGGTGGTGTATTTCAACGTACGGTACTGGCTGAAATAACAACAAAATACACACCTTGACAATAATAATAATTATTATCGCAAGTTTTAATCATTGGAGACGTCATGATGGGTGTCTCGAAGACGCAAACCGTACCCTGTAGTGTGCTGGGGGTTTGAATGGGCCAACCTCATTCGATAACTCTTAACGCTTCTAGCAGTCATCAAAACGCCAGTCTATAAAATAAAAGTGCATACTAGTCACATTATAGAATTATAAAGTGAACATTGCACTTCTGAAATTATACTACTCAAGATAGCTTTATTTGAGTTTTGACAACTCGAGGCAGTATTGGAAAAAAAAACACAGCCATGTTTTAATGTACACATTCATTTTCGTTTATTTTAACAAACCCAAAAATAAAGGTGTCAAATAAGTATGTACAGAAAATCTCTTTTTTATTAATTGCCATTTGTATTGTTTTTTAAATCTAATTTAGTATTTTTTAATAAAATAATAATATGCTGCATCGTCTGCCACAGTTGAGCTACAATTATCAAGTCTTGAGACAAGAATTCGTACAAGTTTCAATTATTATATGTAATTTACAATGTAAAAATCCTACTATGTACACTAAAAATTACCTATGCAGACTTTAAAGTATAGAATTATCAATTGAACGCAAAATCTTTCAGATAAAATAAAAACTAATTGGTATTTGAAAGAGTATTTCAAGTAGGACAATCCAAAGAATTCAATAAAAAATAGAAACAAAAACAAGTAAAAAAGATGTTTTTCTCAATAGAGATCTATTGTTCAGATGAGTATATCATTTAACCAAATAGTTAAATTTAACTATATATTTTTTAGCAAATGTACCAAATTGAATTACTTACAAATAGTACTTATAGATACCTGTGTATTGTGTACTTTACTTGGGTTAATTTTCAAAATACTTACTTTAGCCAATGTTCTGCTAAAACTCATTTTGACGAACGTTCTTATAAAAAAGTGATTATTTTATCCACAACCTTTTGATTTTGATTTTAAAATTTTGCTTATTGACAATCAACAGGCAACACATATTAAAACTATGATAATAATAATAATAATAAAATTTGGCCAGAAAATTTCAGACATCAATCATAATTTCGTAGCAATTTTATTTGTGTATGTAGGCTTTATGGCCCCACCAACAATTTTTAGTTTTACATAGGTAATAGGTTTATTATAAAAAGTTGTTAAATAAAACTCTTATTACCGTTAATTATCATCGTGAAATAAATAGCTCACCAAATGTATTATGTTAACTCATTTTTAGAGCCACAACGGAAACTAATGCTTAATAAATTATGTGTTGCAAAATAGAAAAACGCACAGACGTTGTATATTTTAATAATTAATATGCCAACACTTTGGCTCATTTTTTTTCAACTAGTTACTTCATGACTTAAACACCAGAATAAGTTTGGAAAAATTGGGATTGAGACTAGGTACAGTTTAATAAGTAATAACAACAAGCTGTTGTGCAAATAACATTATATTTACCTAAATTTATGTCAAGTTTAGTCTGAAACAAAATAATGTGAAACTTAGTTATAACAGTATATTAACTTTGGTTATTACAACAGCTAAGGCTTTATCGCATGAACAAATTCAACTGGACATTTGAGATGATCAACAATTGAATAAAATATATATTATATAAACTACATATTTAAATGAAACAAACTGTTCCTAAATAACTTCGAAACAAAATTCCTTAATTAGTTTAATTGAAGACATTTTTGGTATTAATATTTATAGTTTTGTGCTCGTAACATTATTTTACGTGTGCCTTAAAATTATGTATTACAACTTTTAAACTAACGCGACGACCGCACTACTACTTAATGTATTGAAACAATTTTTTTTTTTTTTTTTAACAATATGATAAACTTATTTTTATGGTTTTAATAATTTACCGTGCTTACAGGCAACGCTACTTAAATACTACAATAATTTTTGTGTATTAGATATTTTACTATTTAAAACATTTAAATGCTATATTTTATTTTCAAACGACTGTTACTTATAGATTTCATTGGTTTTATACAGTAGTAAATATTTTGTTTAAATATGAAGCTATTTAAATATAATTTGACATACTAAAAAAAAAAAACTAATTAATTTAAAACATATTTTTATGTGTGAAATATCATAACTTTAAATTTTTTAAATACCAAATAATATTATTATCTAAACTTGACGAAAATATGATTAATTACGAGTAGGTAATATTATTATTATCAGAATACTTTTCGTTTAAATCCTTATCAAAATTTATTTTATTAAAACATTTTAAAGAGTTTGAGATTGAATAGAGTATAAAATCTATTGGCAAAATCGTTATCACTTGTTGCTTGTAAGAAAATCAAAGAAAACCCTTCTTGAAAACTAATTGAATCACCAATTTTAGAAGATTAATTTTTATTTCATCACAGTTTTAGCATAATATGATCTGTATCTTTATAGACTAACCCTAAGTGCTATTTCAAAACTATTTATAATAATATAGTAATAATACTATTTCAAAAAACGTATTGTAGGTAACATATTATTATTATTTATGTTTAAAGTAAGACTCCTAAGTCGTTGTGCAAATGTGAATCAATTGTAGTGCTCGTCGTTTCATATAATAGGTAACTGTGACTTACGGTGCACATAATATTAATATAACGGAAAAAAAAGTGTCATAGTTACGCATTATTTTCTAATGTAAATCTATGTGTACAATAGATGATTCTAATTTTCTCCTACAAGTATTTATAAAATTAAGAACCGCTATTGAACAAATGTATATTGTTGAAATATTGGGTAATAATATTATTGGTATACGCAAATTGTTTTACTCTACTCTGATATGTAGTGAGTGATGTTTGATCAAAACTGGCCACAGTTAAGCCTAATGTTGTCGTATGCCTTCGACTGGACCAGTGTTGACCGTGAGATTGATAATGCGATACTAGAGATCGCGTGCTACTATTATCCTATAAATTATATCGTAGTATGTGATGAATCCAGTAGAACAACAATCGATGACCGTATCCGCCTTAAAGGTAATCTCCGGTTTCATAATGCTGGACAAGCGATGCTTCCAGCGGGTAAACGTTGACTTTGGAAACCAGCTGCAACACGCGATTGTCTTTGACGGTAAATTTACTGGGAGTGTTGTCCAATTGGAACGTAGACAAAACCGTAACGAGCTCTTGGTAACCTTTGTTGTCCATGTCCATTAATTCCACTGAAACAATTGTAAGGCGTAAGAATTTTAAATGTCTACGGTCAGTTATATATTTTCACTCACTGGAGTGTTTTTGATATTCCAACTTCGGTTGACAGTTTGAATCTTTTTCGCACACTTGTAAAATTTTCTTGGAACTCAATTCTTTCACGTTCACGTCTCTAGTACAGTTATAGAAAATCAACAAAGTTTTCTCTTCGATGTGCACAATTTTTTCAGCGTTAACATAGTGATCGTTATTGTTCTGAAAAAAAAAAAGAAGTAGGTTATTGTAATAGTCTAATCATTTTTATGTAAACGGTCTATTGAGTGACTCGGCCCGATCTGTGTTACCTTTTCGGAAGACCATATCCATAATTTGATGACGAAACCGGATATATTGTTTCGTAGATCAAATGTCACTGGACTCATTGCGTAGGAATTGTTGTAATGTTTTGACCAAACCGCATCGCCACTGCTGTTTGTCACGTTCATGATAACTTTGCATTGGGTAGGGCAGTCATAATGGCTGTTTATAATGTTCAAACGAAAGTGACCTGCAACCACTGAGTATTGGTTTTCATCAATCGGATGGTGATGGTGTTTTGGGAAATCATCGGTATCTTCGGGTACCCAATCTGGGGTGCAGTTCAACATTT
Source organism: Adelges cooleyi (assembly GCF_023614345.1). Classification (NCBI taxonomy): domain Eukaryota; kingdom Metazoa; phylum Arthropoda; class Insecta; order Hemiptera; family Adelgidae; genus Adelges; species Adelges cooleyi. The sequence goes on from NW_026095977.1 coordinate 2,289,647, forward strand.
CCTTTAACGGAAGATTCTCAATGCTATCTGTAAACAATCATTTCATACACAAATATATTAATCATCCCCGTGAACAGCTACGACACAACTCTGCCATAGTTATAAGTGAAGAGGATAGGATAAAAAATTGGTTCGACTATTCGGAGTGAAGCGCAACAATGGTTGTTAATGAAACGATTTAACTCTCACCTGTTCCGACACTTTTATGGCATATGAACACTAGAGACATGTCGTGGCCCAAAACGAGATCGGACATCTTGGTACAATTGTCGTTGTTGAAATTATTTATCATCGGCCTGCCGTTTTTGCCAGATACGATAAGTAATGTCGGAATGTCGTTTATGTGCTGGAATAAAGCCATTTCGTTCACGCCGTCCTTATTGCAGTCGGGCACAATAACTGGAAATTCTATGTACACTATGTCTTTTTTACTGTAAAACTTGGTGGTGTTTGTTTCCATCTGACCCTTAGTGTGTTTCCAAATGAGTTCCCCTTAAATAAAAATACCGAAATTCAATAACACGTTTAAATATTAATTCTTCGCCATAACAGAGATCGAAAAACAATTTCAATATATTATGATAATTTTTTTGGCCAAAAATTGAATGTCTTACAAATATCGCTTTCAAAGTATTTAAATATTTTTGTCATATAGGAAATTGAGCATTTAGTTTTTAATGTAATGTATAGAATTTTTTTTAATTACAAGTTAAAACAATATTTTGTGGCTTTGTCTCTAAAGCTAGGCAACAAACTAATTTTGTTAACACAAAGTAATGCCAATTTTGTAGCGATAATAATTAAATAAAGCATAATAATTTTTAAAAAAAGCATAAGAATTTACCTTTATGCAGACCGCTAGATACAACTGCCAACAAGTTGCCAGCTGTGGCTCCGACTATGCAAAATACATCACTGTCTTCTCTGTGGTACTCATTCAGCAATGTGCAATCGACTTTATCGGGGAGCGGATCCAAGCGTTTACGCCACATCTCTTTGCCAGTAAGCGTGTCCAGCTGCAACAAACCACCTCCGCCTGATGGAAATCTCTCCGTTCTGGGCGGCACAGTCTGACTGTTCAAAATTGACCCCTGCACTATGAACACCAATCTTTTGATTTTTTTGTCCAACTCGATCACACTCGGTTTGCCTTTCAATTCTAACAACGGGAATTTAGATTATCATATGAAATGTATCATATTATAAAAAAAAAAATAGTCAGAATTACATACCGATATCCGTGAAAACCGATTCAGTCCATAGCGGCTGGCCTTCCTTCAATTTCGTGGACTTGATACAGCTGGACCACTCGCACGGTATAACAAACAATACGACAACGACGAGTGCAAAGCACATAAAAATCGTTACGATAAACAATACCAAACGAGTTTTCGACATCAAGTGCAAGGCGTACAATATCTCATCAACTACAGTGTTTCCAGCGGGAACGACGTTCGTCCTGGGTTCACTAGGTTCAGGAGTAGCCAACTGAAAGGTATCTGTACATAAAAATATTCAAAATATTCATAATAAAACAAGTTTGAGTCTAGATAAAAATTATATTCTATCATAACTTACAAAATTCTAAATCTAATATTAAAAAGGGAATAAAATATTAATTGTACTTTTTTTTATATCACTTTTAGAATTATTCTTTGAAATGTATAAGTGATTGCAATAATTTAACACAAAATAAGTTTGGGTTTTAATTAATCTCTAGTTAATAGTGTACTCCAAAGTACCGCAAAGGATTGCGGCAATGCAAACCCAAGTTTGTTTAAAAACCAAAATTTTGTTATTAAAAACTAATACGTTAGAAATAATTTTAATTGCGTTCTTTGTTGTTATAAATATTAATATATTAAAATGTCTAAAAAAATTTAAGTACAACAATTTCTATTCATATTCAATGTCAATGTCTTAATATTGTATATAATTTTTAAGCCCCTAACTAAATACAATACTAAAATAAAAAATTAACATAATTTCAAAACATTTTTAACTTTGATTAAAAATTACAATTTAGTTTGACAATTACATTTTATTATTAACGGTATTTCTTGTAAAACTATTTATCTGAAAAACATGAAAGTTTACTGGACATACCTATTAAAAATGATTATATTTTACAATTTATATTGTTTTTTAAATGTTTTCTTAAAACAGTTATTTTATTAGAATAAAAATAATAGCATGCATTTGATTTACTCTACTTTCAATCTAATATTTTAATTTGCTATTCTAAACTATGCTAGCAGTAAAGTAAAGCTACAACAAACATGTTAACATCAATCATTCGCTAAGTTGATTATTGAATTGCTGTTCATGACTACAAAACAAATTTTGTGGATTCAGCTAGAGAGATGAGGGTAAATGGAAATTTTTAAAAACGTGAATGAGAATATATAAGATTGATCAGAACTAATAGCCGTACGCTTCGTACCAAATTTGACGGACGTTCACTCGTTTACTAGCCGTACTCGAAGGAAAAATGTTGCAGAGTTCTTCTAAAAAACCTTCGAAAATGTTCTAAGCCACAATTCCAATTTTTTTCCCCACACAGTACTGATTTGAAATTTATCCCAAAAACCAATGGCAAAAAATTTGATCAAACTATAAACGACGCGGTCGGCTTACTCGTTCAACGCATGTAGACTACAAATTTTTTTTTTTACGAGTACACCGATACGACGACGACGGCACTACGATGAAAACACGGTTTATTATTTATTTTAATAATTTTTCAATGCACTTACCTTTGATCGGTCGATACATGACGACGACCGGTCGTTGCGTTGACGCTGACGTAGGTCGGAGCGGACTGCGGCCCGGCGACGATCGGCGACTTGCGTGCACGGCGTCCGGACGGCTATTGAGACCAGGATAAACGGTAGTGTGCTGCAAAGGCAACGCAAAGGCGCTGATGAGAAAAACAGGCGGCCAGGGAGGCGGAGTGAGGGAGGGCAAAAAACGTCGGGACGGGTTCGAAGGGACGGCGGCAAAACGCGGGAATCCGACCCGAATCTGACGTCGGTCGCGGGTTGAGTGCGACGGCGGAGTAGAAATTCTGGAACGCGACTTACAACTCGGGTACTACGCACTTACAATCAATTATTCCGCCCGCCCGCCGTCCGGCCCTCTTCCCGCGCGCGAGAATCGCGGTCGGACGAAAGGCCGGGACCTGCGAAGGGCCGTTGTCAGGGAAATGATAACGGGCGGCGGGACGATAACAGGGGGTCGAAGGGACGGGACGACCGCGGCGGCGGGGCGGCCGTGGAGGCGGTGCGGTGCGGTGGCGTCGTTGTTGTTGTTGTTGTTGGAGGTAGTTTTTTGGATTATCAAACAAAGTATAAAATATGTATAGGTATAGGTACACTGTTCCTTTACAACATTGCCTACCCTAACTGCAACAACGTTCTTATTATATCCAATATAATGTTATTATAAGACAAAATACTCGGAAGACATAAAACGATGCACATAATATTATATACTATAATAATATACTTACGGCGTAATACCGAGACGCGGGACTTCTAATATTGTTACTAAAGTACGACGAAAAATAAACTCAAAGAAAAGAAAAACAAAAAATACCCTAAGGCAAGAGGTAGGTACAACAAGAATCTGCGAGTCGCACGTTTTGCCTTAACGGTGGTCGAGACGGTAATAAAATAAAATGTGCTGCGTTTTGCTGCGATGCGAGGTGTACCAACACCAATTTATTTCCAACAATATGCACCCATTAAGATGTCGTACATTGACACTGCACTCGAAGATTACCGTTTTGTCGCTTTATTAAAAAATATTGAATTTAATTCGTTTCGTTTCGGCCAATCGCCGTGCGGATTACAGGCAGCCACGCTCAATTGGGTTTGATTGAATTTAATTTGGTCAATCACACACCGTAGACTGCTATTATTACCTACCAACGGTTGTCAGCACCGTACCGTATTATAATAGTGTTACACACATGTGGGATCCAATTTAAAAACGACACATCTAAACGAGATCATCAAGTCGTCATAGTTCAGATAAACGTAACAGCTTTATGCGCAGACTATAGGCTGTATAATATATGCCTTACAAATATTAGGGTTCACTATATTGTCTATTTAGAACTAAAATTGTTTACCCAACTCGTGTTGATCGCTTCATTTAGGTAACATGACATATTTTTCAACTGGTGATTTACAATGTATTTATTATGTTACTTGAAAGATTTGATCGACGTTTGATTTTAAAAATATATTATCGAACATGTTGAATAGGTACCTAGTTGGTAATTATAAATTGGGCGAATATCAATACAAAAATGTGTTTCTCATATAAATTTGTTTACACTATATATTGTAGAAATGTTATTGCGAAAAATTGTACTTTATTTGCAATGGGTAGGTAAACATTTATGTCTAAAAAGTTATAGCCTATAATACCTACTACAATACCACAATACAAATTTCTTTGCTATTTGGGAATGAACTAAAACTGTTTTCAAACTAAATGATTGCTTTACAAGTTATTAGAAATTATGTTTTCTTGATATGGGAAAAAAAAAATCATCATCGTCAAATCAGGACATCCCGGTCATAATTATCTATTTTAGCATAAACAATATTTTTCCTATAAAAAATTATCCACGCTATACCTACCTACTTTAACGTTTCGATAATAAGTAAAAATAAATTCAAATTTGCTTAAGGAATCCAGCCCAAGAAAATAGCGTTAACCATTTTTTTATCGCTAAAAAAGTTGGAAGCTATTTTAGGAAGCGCACTTTTTGAAATTAAAGTTTGAAATTTAGGCTAAAGCACCTACCTACAGTTTCGGTTTTTTTGGTCAACACGAAAAAAAAAATAATAAGACAAACATGTGCAATTAAAAAACACAATATTACCTAATTTGTGTTTTTTAATTGGTATTAAATATTATTATTATACTGATTTGCTAAATGTTGTTGTAAGCATGTATCATTTAAAAATAGTTTGTGATTGAAAATTACATTTAAAAGAGTAATCAATTAACAACTACATAAATTAGTAATGTAATTCAAATGTTGCCAACTGAGTAAAAGAAAAAAAAAGGCTAAGCCTTGCATAAGTTGGTACTTGCTTAAATTCAAAACAGAATATGGTAGGTAATTATAATGATAACGATAAGACATTTTCCAAAATTGGTTGAGTTAGCTTCAAAAATTTAAAAAAAAACACACACAAAGGGTAAGTACTCAAAGTAGACTACTCGTGGTTTTTTTTTTATAATTTTTATTCAACTTAACAGATGTACGCCTGTATTATGATTTTAACAGAAATACTTTTCATATTATATTATTTTATTATTATTTTGTTTTCAATATACTAACACTAGTACTATACACTATTTTGTGCATGATATTACAAAGTTTTTTTTTTAGATAGGTGTTTATTCAACTTAAATTGAACGACTCCATATAGTTTAGAGCAAAATTCCCGGGCGTACAACCTTCGCGAATACTTAACGTATGTACTGTACTGTTACTTAAATGGTATTTGTCGCTTAATTGCCTCTTTTTGTTGTACTTGTTAACGTCCAATTGACGTCGCCGGTCACACCCAAACCCTAGTGGACATTTTATGGAATATTTCCAACACAACAACACTTTAATAACTGTGAAAATGTCCAGTAATTTTGTCTATAAAATAATCGGTTTTGCCAAAAAAAAAAAAAAAAAAATACCTATAATTTTCACTGGTCGACCTAGCCAGTTTTGAATAACTATTTTTGTAAGTTATTGAAGTTTCAAGTTTAGGGCAGGAGAAAAAGTGTGGAGTAAAGTACATATTATTTTTATTTGTATACGATATACATATTATTTTGTGTTTACATTCATAATGATTGTAAATGGTCAAGAGTAGTTTTTTTTATATTTCTACTACTAATAAATACAATAATATTAATTATTGTTGGGAAAAATGGGATCAACGACCTTATCCATCCAGTTCCCCCCTTCACAGTCTACCTAATATGACTTGTGGGTTGACGATTGTTATTATTTAATAGTATTAATATTAATAATATGAATCTAATATTTTGAGGGGGACTTGGTTGAATTTTAAGTGAGTCTAAGTCCCCCAAGCCCCTTTTGTTTTCACCAATGTTTAACTCTATAATATCTAGATTAGAATATTACAATAGGTAATAAGAATGATTATATTCTATTTTATTTGGGTAGTTAAAAAATATTCCTGAATCACCGTGAATGCTATAAAAAGAAATGTTTACATAATTATTAATGATACAGTTGTAGTATAAAAAATGATAACATATCATACATTGGTCATTCGACATTGTACTTAGTGCCTACTAAACAAATACCCAAACCGATGAATAATAATCTACTATTTTAGTTTGTCAAATCTTGGTGTTTTTATATCATTGGAACTACTGTTTCGTACAATGAACAGCTATATTTTACCGAAAACTACAGATAAGCTATCAATAATAATAATAATAATTGGTAATTGGTCACTTTACTTTGATCTTAGTTATTCACTACTGTAAAAGAGAAACAATAAAAATTGGCCTCCCAGCTCGAAAACGACACAAAAAAACGTTTCTCTCATTAATATATACTATTAGGTATATTCTTAAAATGTATGTTATTGACAAACATAAAATTATTAATAATATTTGTACATTTTAGTCAGCGAACCAATTGTTACTTAAACTTTTTTGTGTTACTAAAATATCATTTTAATCACTGTTTATTACGGAAATCACACTATTTACAAAAAATTACCTAACTAAACATATATTGTGGAAAAAACAGATAATATTAATTTTTAGTTAAACGATTGACGTTATTCTACATATTTCAGGTAATCGTATAGCCTACATCTAATATGGTGTTATTTATGAATATTGTGCTCTCCTGTTAGTTATAATAATTAGTCGTGGACAATCTTAACCGCTTAAAATATCTTATATACTCTATTTTGATCATTTACACACCCGTTGACTATAATAATTTGTCCTTAGTAAACAAAAAAAAAAAAAAGATTAAAACACAATCAATTTTCAGTAAAACTACAAGTTTATTTAAAAAAAAACCATTATTTGTTACCTACACATAATGCTACTTAGTCATCTACCTTTAATGTGTTATACATCAATGGTAACTAAATAATATTGTGTGTAGATAACAAATAATGATTTTTACAATGAAAAAATTCAGCTTATTGTAAAAATCATTATTTGTTATCTAAACATAATGCTATTTAGTTTCCTTTTATGAATGAAACATTAAGGTAACTAAATAGTGTTACAAACGAATTAGTACTTTTCAAATGTTTTGAAACGATGTGTTGAGCTAGAAAATACAAAAGATAACAAGCATAATTAAACTTATTTTCTTTTTAAGAAATTTCTCAAAAACAATTTTTCTTAATTAACACAAATAAACATAGTACTTGTATACATAGTTCAATGAATAAAACCTACACTACGTAAATCATAAAATACTATTTAAAGTTGTTTTATTGGTTTTTTTTTTCTCGATAGGTCTATGTATACTTTATGAAACAATAATATAAAATTAGCTCCACGTGTAGGATCTTTAAAGATACACACTATAATATTAAAAAAAACCGTTTATAAAAAAAAAAAAAACCGTCAAAAAATTATTTCTACTGGTTTTAATGAGTAATACAAATAGCCATGGTTTGGATTTAACAAACCAAAACCGCATACTTAGAATTCATGGCGATGGAACAGTGTGAGAAACAACTTTGCCGTTAATAATATTGTATTTGCTTCGAATGACTTCCCCTGCCGTACCTATGCCTATTTATATCAAATATAGGTTATATATATATATATAGAAACAAGATGACCGCAGTAACCTGTCGATAAATACATACATTATAATTAACGTTTAAATGTACAACACAAAAGAATCGATAAAACTACCGGCTTAATGTAAAGCACAACGGTTTTAGCATTGATAGCAAAACCAATCGAAGAGGATAATAATTAATCAATGCACGTCACATTTGGTCATGTCAGTAATATGTGTTAATTTAGATTGTACAAATTTATTCATCAATTATAATCATTAAGAAGTAAGCATTTATTATTTTTTTTTTCATCGAGGGAGGACATTGAGAACGAAACAAGGTCATGCGCGTTATTCTTCAAAGTGTACCTAACACTTTTAATCAAACAATTTTGTATTTATAAATTACACTTTGAATTCTGCATAAACTGTGCTGTATCGCCTTAGATCCAAGGTTTTTACAGCCCATTGGCACCGAGGAAAGGATCAATTGAAAAACGGGAAGTAATAAAAAAACGTTATTTATTCATTCTCAAAAGACATGGTCTTAAACATCTTTGCCAGAGTTCAACGAGAAAATCTCAAAATTAATGTCACAATTTCAAAACATTGGAAAGTAGTAATTATTTTTCTAATAGTATTTAGTAGGTATTGTATTACACACACATTTTTTAAAAATTTTATAACTAATAAAACGCCAAAATCTTCTTTGAGCTCTTATACTGGGCGAACTAGAGAACAGAAAAGATGTCGTCTTGAGCTAGAAAATACAAAAAGAAAACAAACAGTAAGTATAATTTTAACATGACCCATCATGAGATATCATCTGATCTCATTAGATACGAGAACGACTCGACATTACCACATCAATCTAAAATTAAAAATAGTGTATTTTGAAAATGGTAAAAAAAAGTTATAAGAACTAACTAACTATTTAATAATAATTATTATTTCTATCATAAAAAAACAAAAAGCACACTGTTTTCATAATATATGGCTATAAATATTTCATTATATTTTATTAATAACCTTTTTACGGCAGACAAAACCGAATTATGTATGAAAAATACAAATATCTACAAAATTGATTAAAACAATATGTTATACACTATATTAACAAATTATTTACGACCATTAATTAACTTAAAAGTTAAACCCAATTAATTATTGCTTAGTTGCGTTCGTAACAATTAAGTTATTCCTTATTCAAAAAGTTAATTAAACGATGCCGTTTTCAAGTTTCAAAAGTTGTTAGCGCATTACAGTACCCTTTTTTTTTTTTTTATAACTGTATCCAAAAAGGTACAATGCCCTAATATTAACATAATAAAACATTTTTAAAATTAATAAAAAAGAATAGATATATTTTAATTTTTTGTTCCAACAGGTATTTATTATTTTAACGCGGTAAATAAAATATTAATTTTTTTTTAAATATGCAAACGCATTTTAAACTTATTTTCTTTTTAAGAAATTTCCCAAAAACAATTTTTCTTAGTTAACGCAAACAAACATAAAATAGTAAGATACAAAATATATCAAAATATTAGCTCCACGCATCTTTAAAGACACACATTATAATATGAAACAACGGTTTATAAAAAAAAAAATAAGGTCAAAAAACGATTTCTACGGGTGTTAATAATTATTAGTATTAAAAAAAAAACCATGGTTTGGATTTTTTTTATTTTCGTCAAGTTTTCGTTGTAAAACTGAGATTTTACAACAAAAACAAAAATCGCTTATACCGAACCCGATACTAAATTCTTTAGTAATTTTTTTTTTTTTTTTAATTTAAGCGTAAAATATGTTAATCAAACCCAAAATAAATAAAATCGTAGCGCCGTTTTTTTTTTTTTTTAGAGAAACACAGGAATAAATAGGGGTTGTTTTTTTTTTTTTTTGGATTACTTACCGGTTTTTTTCAACGGACCTGTATCTGATCGGCGCGACCGTTGGGGGGGTACGATGGCGGTAACGGTGGATTTTTCAAAGGCGTGCCATAACACCGACAATAATCATTGTTGCCGGGTTCGCATTCCCCTTGGATATTCTCTACCACGTCACCGTACTGGCTTTGGCACTGAACGCTACACGCATAGTCGTTGCACCGTACACCGTTCACGCCGTTGAAGGGCAATGTCAAAATCACAAGACAAACGAAAACCGCGTACTTAGAAGAACTCATGGCGACGGGGAACGGCGTGCGAGGAGAAACTCCACAAGCCAATAAGCAATAATACCGTGTTTGCTCGTGCCCGAGTCGCGGATATCACATATTTTAATAGAACAGAAGCAATTGACCGCAGTGACCTGGCAAAACGGGCATAAACAGTATGGTTTATCTGTCAGTCGGAGTGCTGACGAAAACATATTATTATAATTAACAACGATTACGATTGTAGTGTAATTTTTTTAACACGACACTTCACACTTGACACGAGAATGACATAACCACACCGATCCAAAATTAAAAATATTTCTATATCAACTGAAAACAATTATTGCGATTGCGTTGTAAATTATGAGTACAGTTAATTCGGCGACACTTATGGATTGGGTACGATGTACACAATCGAGTGATATAATTAAAAATATTAAAAAACTCCCTTCGCCGCGAATATAGCTTGGAAACTGTTGATAACTTATCGGTTTGTTCGTTTTGAGGGCAATGGATTTTTTTCTGAAGCAGATATTATTTTTCCTCCATCAATATCTCCACAAGATGATACAACTGATTTAAGCAATAGTTCATTTTGCTTTTTTTTTTTTAGCGTCACTGTAGGTAGGTACTTATAAAAATTGGTTGAATAATTAAATGAGAAATAAATTCTCTAAAAACGAAAAACTCAATATTTACATAAGGATTGACTTGACCATTCCTTGCTAACATCTTTTTTCGATTAACCTACTGGTTGATTTTTTTTTTTTTTTTTGCAGTCTGGGCACTTGTTTCTATTAAGAAACCAAGAATTGATTAAATATTAACTAATACAACCAACGACAGCTATGTCAGCAATGCTTGTGTGAATGTGTGAACTGCAATTTTTTTTTTTGCTGATTAAATAATCTTAACAGAATATGATAAATCAAGATGTTGACAAACTTAGAAAAAAATTGTTTTAACTTAATCCATATCGTTTCAATAATTGGCGATAAAAATTAATAAATTCCAATTAATAATTCTCAATCAGGTAAAATCTTTCATTGACATTAAAACAATCGAGTAAAGAAATGGGTAATCATTTCAATAAAAAATACTATGCCATACTACACTTACTATTATTTGTATCAAAACTTAAAAGAGTCTGAAAAGAACACTACTAATAGTGATTAATTCATATAATTATAATTTATATTTATTTTTAACAAGCCATAATATCATAATTTTGTATCCACGATTAAGCTCATGATAGTTATAATAAGTAACTGTTTTTTTTTTTAACATAATTTTTTTATAAAATTTCAAACAAGTATTATACTACTAAAATATGTCTAACTTTTTGGGTTTAAGTGAATAGGTATTTCATAATATTTGAAGAAGTCATATTGTAGTAAAACATGTTTGTGAGTATTTAAGTTTTTAGTTTCAAACGCATAGCTAAAGAACTCTGTAAAATATTATCTTAGTTATTACTTATAAACTTCAAATAGATTTTTCTCAAAACTGTAAATTTTGAGTTGTGGTAGTGTTGTTCTAGAGGTGCGATATATGAAGCAGTCTGGACTTGTGTATTTAAAACACAAAAATAGAAAAAACAGTTTATTCTAAATTTGGCCATCTCCGGTCTTAAGGTATAGCTAAAACTTTGAGAAGTCAGTATTGCGATATTATCCTAGGTGGCTATGAAGTTCATAACGTGTAAAGGAAAACCAATAAATGCATTTGTAAAATATAAAAAAGTCATGAGGAATTATTTGTAATAATCACAAAAATAGATTACAAAAACAAAAATAATAATAAAAAAAAAAAATGTAAAAAAAAAAATAAGAGATAAAATTCTTGTTGGCGCACACAACGGTTTTTCGAGAGGTTGCATCACTGGTTTGGTTTTTTAAAACCTATCAGAGTTTCGGGTGGTTTGTTCGGTTTGTCGATGACGCGACGTTTTCGCGCCAAGCCCACAGGCCGTTTGGTCGGCCTGGTGCTCTTTTCGGACAAGTTGCTCGCGTCCAAAGTGTCGGTCGGGTTCTTTTTCTTATTGGGTTTATTGCTCTTGCCGAACAACCCTTTGAATATGGACGGCCGCTTGGCCTGTCTCCTGGACGACGCCCGGGACGCCGCCACCGACGCCCGGGACGTCCGGGAAACCGCCACCGACGTCTGATCGGTGTTGCTGAACACGCTGCGCGGCGGAGGATAATCCAACGAGTACACCGAGGGCGAGGCGGCCCGCGACCCGACGTTCTTGTTCGTAACAGCAACCACCGCGGGCCTGACGTTTTTGTTAGTCGCGACGACCGGCCCGGCGTTTCTACTCGTCGCGGCGCCGTCGAAGGCCAACGGGACGACGTGCTTGGGACCGAACTGGTCGTGGCGGCGGGCCGCGTCGACGGCCACGTCGGCGTCCGGCCGGCCACGCGACCCCTGGTCGGCGGCCAGCAGATGGGTCATCGCGTAGTCGTCGAACTCCTCCGCCGGCGAAATGGCCGGATCCACGTCGGACGCGGCCACGTTCGAGTCGCGGTTGGTCAGCCCGGTGCAATTGTCGTACAGTCCCGCGGCCAACGCCCTGTCGTTCATCGACCACAAGTCGTTGACGTTGTTGTCCGCCATCGACTTGGTCAGCTTCAGCTCGCGGTCGGCTTTCTCGTGGCTGGCGAACATCAGTCGGTCGGCTTGCTCGTGACCGGCGAACATCAGTTTCTCCACTATATCCTTGTACATGCAACAGTCTGGCCGGCCACCGTTGTTGCACGAGTCGAAGTAGTCGATCAACGCGGACCGGTACTCCTCGCAATCCGGCGAGGAACACTGGCAGTTCCTCAGCGTCACCCGGCCGTTGTCGAACACCGTTCTGGTGGTGACCGCCATCATCTCGGTGACCCGTTTGCTGCTAAGCCGCTGACGGCGTTGGCCGGTTTCGGCGGACTTCTTCTTCTTGACCGCGGCCGGTCGGTCGGCGGCGGCCACCGAGTGATGGCTGCTGGCGGCCGAGCCGTTGGCCGCCATCGATATCCAGATGGTTTCGCGCGCGTCCGGCGTGGCCCGCCTGCGCATCACCACGTTGTACTGGCCGCCGTTGTACGTGCCCAGCTTGATGGCGTTGGGCATGAACCGGATGCGCGGCCGCAGCCGGCACTGGCTGCCGCCGTCGGTCTGTTTGTCCGCGGGCCTGTTTGCCGCGGCGATTTCCTCGGAATCGGCCATTTTGATCGAATCGAAAGGCACTCCTTTGCCCATCAGCTCTTGGGACACGGCGAACGCTCGGTCGGCCGGCAACGCGATCACGTAGTCCAGCTCCAGGCTCGTGTCCAGGCCTTCCAGGATGTTCATGGCAGACACGCGAGTTTTCAGCTTACACGCGCCACGGTTATCTCGAAAGTCGACGAAAATATACAAAACAAACGTCAAGTACAAAGAAAGACGACAACGAAAAAAGCATTAAAAAAGTCAAAAATAGTTTTTACTTACGTCATACATAGTATAGAGAATTCCACAGTTTTTTTTTTAAGTAAAAAATATTACTGAATTTATTTCGGCTGTTCACGTTTATCAACAAACATGTTTTTTTCATATTACCGTTGTCAAGTGTCAGATCACAACGTTATCGACCGTTGTTGGTTGTAGTCAACATATTAATATTATTATGTTAAATATATGTTTTTTTTTATTTCCAACCAATGACTCTGAACGTAAGGATGACTAGGAAAAAAAAGTAATAACCATACATATTCTATGCGACGTTCGAACGTTATATTAAAGTCAGTTAAAAAATCACATCGTAACATTACAACTTAATCGTATACGGGTTTTCAAATGAGAGAACAATTTTTTTTGTTTACAAACTCAAAAAAAGTATGCTTAACCGAACGGAATTCATATTAGATATATATTATAATAAACATAGATCTCAACACTTCAATAGGACTTATATAGCAATACAAAAATGTACAACGTTAGCGACCGATACGATGGGTCGGAAACACAATATATAATAGTTATATAACATAAATAGTAATGATAATAATAATACAATTTTTTTTTTCTAGACAATTTTATTTTAAATGCACAATAATGTCGCCGAGTGGGTATTTACAAGATGATAATAATAATTACACGTACATTCGTTAAAAAATACAAAATATAATATAATATTAATATAAATAAAGGAAATATACAAGGAATTTTTTAGTAACTTAAAAAAATGATGATTTTCAAAGTCAACAACGACATGGGTTACGAAGAGTTGGCCATTCCGCCGGCACCGTCGCCGCCGCCGGTGTCGTTGTTGTTGTTGTTGTTGTTGTTGCGCATTATTTCCAATTTGTGTTCCCTGGCCTTGAGCCGGAGTTCGGCGATGCTGGACGACCGGCGGACGATGATGTCGTCCCGGGGGCCGCCCGCGGACGACGACGACGAAGACGCCGACGACGAGGAAGCGGACCCCGTGGGACTCGGCGGCGGCATGGCCGCGGCGTTGGCCATCATTGCGGCGGGATGGTGCGCGGCGGCGGCGGGACGCATGGCGGCCGCCGCGGCCATGGCCATGTTGGCCAGCAGATTGTTGAAGTGGTGCTGGTGGTGATGGGGCGACGACGCGACGGCCTGCAGCCCGTGGACCGCCGACGGGGACGGTTGCTGCGACTGCGGCGGGCGCGCGGCCGACGGGTCGGGACGGCGGCCGTAAGCTGCGGCCGCGGCCGCGGCCACCGCGTAGTGCGGGGACAGGAACAAAGGCGGCGGCGGCGGTGGCGGCGACGCGGACGACGTGGCCACCGACGGGTGGAATCGCAGGAACCCGTTCTCGATGGTGGTGGGCGGCGGTCTGTGCATGCCGCTCATGTGCCCGAACGGCATCGGCGACGGGTTTATGGCCGTGCCCGACATCGGGCCCACGCAATAAGGGTTGTTGTTGTACGGATGGGCCTGCGGTCCGACTTTCTCCTGCTTACGCCACTTGGCCCGTCTGTTTTGGAACCATACCTGCAAAAAACATCGAACACACAGTGTTAGAAATCTATTGAAAATAATTTTCTTATAATTTATTACTGTCGTTTAACTAAATTAAGTTAAATTTGTATTATTTTTAAAAGTTAATTGAAAACAAATTAACTTGAGTTGTGCCTCAGTTAAAAGGTTATTTCAAATTGTATCTTATAAAATCAACAGTTTTATTACTTATGTATGCTATATATTACAATCGTATAAAAAATGTACCTATTTGGAATTAAACTTGATAATTATAAATATATGCTTCAAAGTACCTAACTTAGATTGGCGAATTCATGTAACATAATGAGCCAGTGTCCCCAATATTAGATACAACAATTTAAAGCAGTCGATAAAGGATCCTATTATGTTTAATTACGGTAAATCATTTAATAATCTGTTAATTTTTTAAATTATACAACTTATTCTCTAATCTCGTGGATCTTGTACGCCCGGGCTTAGAGGAACAACTGATTGCTGTATTAATTTATGTACAATATGGTGTATACCAAAACTGTTTAAGATGGAAATTTAGATGTTTTCCCGAGGACCTACGGGTAGGCAACCAAACTAGCTTCGTCAAACGTCATAAAGCCTAACGCCACGGAACTCTGGATGCACTCCACTGAACATCTTAAATTATATTATAATGCTTATATTTAGACAGCGGATTTTTAGCATAATATGTATTTACATATTTATTGGCTTTATGCAGTTCAACGCAAGTGAAAAATGTGAAAAATCGAAAACACATTATTTTGCATATTTTTAGGTTTCAGCATTTTCCAAGCATATATTTTACCGGTTATTCTATTGTAATGTATCATGTATAGTCGCAACTAATATAGAATATTTTATTATTGAACATGGTTAGCACGGTATTTTGGACGTTATTCCAACCTAAAAATCCGCTCTCTACTTGTGAGTTTAAAATACACATTGCGGTTACACCTATATATAAAACGAGGAGGCTTATGGAGCGTTTTAGGCGAGCCATTTGGACATACTCGAGTGATATTCTGTCTGAAAAAAATAGCATCAAGCGTTTTTTTTCCCCCAATTGTAAAAAAAAACCGTAGCAGTTGACAAAACGACTGTAGGTATATATATATATATGTTATAAATAAAATATAGCGCGTTGCACGGCGGTATATAAATAATTTACAAGATAATTCAGAAATGGAGTAGTAGGTATTTGTCGTTGGGGATTTTAAGGACAGGCACAAAATATTACAGAGTTTTCTCATTGTGCCGAAATTGTCCCAAATACTTTGCACGTCTGCTGCTGCGGTTTAATATCCTTAAAAGGTTGCGCAAAAAGAGGGTTAAATAAAAATAACATCGCCATGAGACATATTTTGGCGTCACAGCCTTTGTTTACACAACCAAGACATAATAGTGCGTTTCGTTTGACGTTTTGACGTTTTCGGAAAACGTCACTGGGTACTTTTTGCGTGCACTCACTTAAGTATATTATGTAAGTTATTGAGAGGACATATCGTGGACCGGCGAAGACGTTCTACCGTAACGACTAAACATGATATAATCACTAATTATCGTAGGTAAACACTGAACCTACACCGAACAACGAGATTGTACATTTATTATTTATGTAAAACTCCTCGACGAGCCGATGGCTTAATTAGTCGAATGAATAATTTATACCGAGCCGAGCACAATTATTATCCGGTTGGCCGGCTAACGTTGTGTGTAACATGTGTTTTTATAAATATTATTATTGTGAAACCATTATTTCACTACCGTTAGGCGGATATATTTTGTAGTTTCAGTCTTTTTAGTAAATTTTCAAAATGCCCACTGCAACGAGCCGGCTGTCGAACCACAGCTTTAAAACAGCGTTGGCGGGCTTTTGTTTTTTGAGTTCTGTGTGTCTAATATTATTATAGCATGTGAAATTCGTAGAGTGTATTCTATTGTAGTTGCTGTTAAGACACGGGGCAAATGATTTACGGCTGGTATACCCAAAGAGTATAATATCCTATATATTTCTTGTTAGGTACCACTCACATAAATTATTATATTATTATTGTTATTATTATTATTGTGAGTTACACACACACACCGCGACCCCGCGGGGTTATTTATTATGTATATTTTATTTACATCTGCCAAGACGGTTATTTCACTATAAACAAACAATCATAATAATCATTGTGTTCATCCGTTTTGGTACGACTTACAATTGGTACTGTCTACAGTCCGCCAAATAATTATCGTCGCAAATCGTTTTTTTTTTTTTATGATGGAAAATTAAGTAAATTTTTGTTTATAACATTGTAATTGTTCAATAATTTTATTGCGTGTCTAAGCTGACTGTTTTTTAATAATATTTCCATTTAGAAATATCTTAAAATTCAATAATTAGGTTTTTTTTTTTAACTAAATTTGCAAGTAAAAATATATAATTACAATAATAATAACCAAAATACAATTATTTACAAATGATTTGCTATGAGAAACGAAATCGACTGATTGAAATTACTTTTCGTACTGCAGCGGAATTTCCACTCAAATTAGGTGCAAAAATATAGATATAGTTTTTTCTTAAACAAATAACTTCTAAAATTACGAAAACCGTTTGGTTCTGTATTTTTCAGTATACGGTATTACACTTAAAAACGTTTATAAAATACACATATGTAATTAATAGAAATTTTATAGACAGAAAATTCTGATTTTAATTATAATAAAATATAGCATAATATACATATTATGCTTAGAATTTGAAGAATGCGTTCATAATTACACTTGTTATTTATTTTGTTCTTTTAAAACGTATTATAGGAACTATTATTGTAGTAGATCCACATTTACTGTTCAGTTTGAATATTACAAATATTTATAACCTATAATTTTCGAATTGAATGAAAACAAAATCAGAGGCCTATTCAAAAAACTGTAAAATGTCTCCTTCCTTTCAAACATCAAAACACGATGCGTGGTTTTTTTTCTAATAAAAGGTTTTACCACCAAAATGGCTTAAGAATGTATGTAAAAACGTATACAGAATATTAACGTGGTAACAAGAAGTAAACAAAATTATATTTTTATAATATATACAAGGTACATATACAATTCTTCCCCTTAATAAAATCTGTGTATATATTATTATTACAAAAACGAAAGCCTATCTAAATATATGAGGAGTGAGCGCAAATATTTGGAAAAGCACTAACAATTAGGTACTAATAAGACACACACACACACACACGACCGCATAAAACTAACACACAATACTTGTAATTGAAATATTACTATGATGTAATATAATATCCCACACGAATAGAAGTAAAAATTAACAAGAAGACTATACTATAATTTGTGTCTGTTCAAGTCGCTTAATTGAAACGGTTAACGTCGAAAGGTTTACCGGCGATTATTCGATTTTGATTTCGTTTTGGCTAGCTTAAGACCCAGCACGACATTATGATATGTTCTTTGATATTGAACCGCCGACGCCGTTGGATATTATAATATAATAAATATTATGTGATGGTCGATTATCGTTGTTGTGCCGGTGTACGATAATCATATTTATCCCGGCCCCGGTTAATGATCTATTGATATATAAATATTATTTAAATATTATTATGTCGGCCAGGACTGGTTATATTGTTAATTCGATAATGGGCAGGGCGCCACGGGTCACAGGTGGAAGAGCTGAGCTTATGTCTAAGGTACCTGGGAGATGTTGTACCTTAGGTAAACACCGGATGATAAATGCGCCGATATGTTGGCAGCCAATTAGCGGATGAAACAAATAACAGAAATGATATTCGGTTCGTTTTGTATGTACACCACCGCCGCCGACGCCATATTATAAGAATGATGAATATTATGAATGTGGAGAATCGTTCAATAAATTATACTTGCCGGCACACGAGAGGGAAATATAATAAATTTCATTAAAAAAAATAATAATAATAATTCCACACTTTGTTATTATTGTTTTAATTGTTTTTTGTTATTTATCTAATGTGTCCAGCGGTCCGGAATCTTATTTTATTACCCTTCTCCCATTTGGAAATCTTATGGAAAATCCAATGCCACTCCCGAACCGAACTAAACCCGTACTTGGTATTGGATGAATTTTGTACACTCACCCTGTACCTACATTGAATTGTGATGTAGCTTTAGTGGTTGAGACACTGAGAGTACAAAAGGGTAAGAGATGTGCAGAGTGGATTAATCCAAGTATCTTTGTAGGAATCGAAGGTGTGATTTAAGGCGATTTGTAAGACTGTAAAATTTTTCAAAGTGTGTAGAAACAAAAATCGGTCCTACCTGTATCCGTGCTTCGGTAAGTCCGATTTTGGACGCTAGTTCTTCTCTGTAAAACAAAACAAAATAAAATCCGGTGAAAAAGTGAGGACTGTTGCGAGGATAATCAAAATGCGTTAATTAGTAATAAATTCAGGTAGTATGTCAGGCCTGTGTGAACCCTATTATTTGGGAACAGTAGGGGCCACACCTCCCAAAGACGACCGGACGTTGCTGATATAAGATTAATAGTTACACCCAAGTACAGGGTGTCCCAAAAAGAATGGTGGCGTTTCAAACGGCTGTAGGTTGTGAAGTATTGGACCTACAGCAGTCGTTCGATACTTGACAACACCCTCTTTCGTTCAAGCCCTACCAGAGCGCTGTAGGTCGAATATTTCACGACCTACAGCCGTTTGAAACCCCGCCATTATTTTTTTGGGACACTCGAGTATTTTCCATCATCGTACCTGGTGAACACGTCTGGATAGTGGGTTCGGCCGAAAGCCTTCTCCAGTTCGTCCAGCTGGAAACTTGTGAACGTGGTCCGGTACCGGCGTTGCTTGCGTTTAGGCGTACCGCTGCCAAAATCGTCCAAGTCTCCAACGGCACAGTCGTCGTCGTCACCGCCGCTGCCGCCGCCGTTCAACGTGCTTGGGGTGCCGGCCTGTTGCCGTCTCTGGTACATGATATCGTCGTACCCTGTAACCGATACAGGGTGTCGCTGGTGTTGCTGCTGCTGCTGCTGATGCTGATGCTGTTGATCACCGCCTCCGCCGCTTTGCATCAAACTGTTGTTTCGCTTGTATTCCGGCGATCCTCGCATGTCGTTCCGGTCTGTTGATAAAAAAAAAAAAAAAAAAAAAATGTATGATTAAAAACCAAGGGATGGTTTGTAAGATCACATTGTTGATTTTGACATCACACAACCCCGATGGCCTTTGAGGCATTAATCGGACATGCCGCATAATGTTTTTCTACTCGCCCCAAACGACAGGACGTGTCGACTACCCTGAATGACTCCAACGGATCGTTATATCTCAACAAATCTCCATAAGCTCTCAATAATTGGTCTTCAGTATGCCGCTAACCTGTTCAGATCACTATTGATCGTTAAACTTTTTGCCCGCTCTAAGTTAACAACTTTGACCTAATTTTCTGTTCTTGCCTCTCGTAGACACCTTGCTTACACTACAGTTCTTTTACCCTCTACTTTTCTCACTACTCCCATCTATTTGTGTCCGTCCGATCTTTTATCTCCACTCATAAGATGGCTATCATCTCGAGTCGTACTCTTGAGGTCATTCCCCCTCCTACCTCTCTTTCAGTCGACGTGAATTTTCATAATTGCCATTTGTTTTTTGCTAATTTGTTTATTATTATTCAATACATTTGTTTTGTTTGGGAACCATCGCTAACAATGACAATATTCATTACAATGTCTGGCCATTAACAATTGAAATTTGATCAAATCTGCGTTGTTTACTAAGTAAACGTTGTCCAAAATGTTGGACGACGATGCCACGTCGCAGAGGATCACCGAAATCCTGCTGGCCCATTTTGGAGATGGCCGAGTGGTCGACGTGGATGTTATAATGAATACAGTACAGTATTTTTTCGGTGTAGAAATCTGGACCAGCGACGGGTTGTTCGAATCGTATCAAAAGTGTTTGCTGAAGCTCACGCGGGCAGGTCGACTCAACATAGACACGCCCGAAGGAGTGGAACGCTGGGCAACGTAAGCAAAATATCTTTCAATGCGGTACATAAAAGTACTCGCACATACACAAATATATATATTTATATATAAACACGAATTGGCTAACCTTATCCCTGCCGTGTTTTTTTCCCTGCTAAACCCTTACTCGATCAAACCAAAGGTACCTAAATATATTATGTGATTGAATTTCGCGAAACCTTTAAGAAAAAATAAGCTTGGTCACGTGTGTTCGGTTTATATTTTTTTTATTTTTCGACCACAGACCGTTGGTGCTTTAGAAAAATAAGACAACAACTAAACTCCTTACGTCGCCATACAGCCTAAATGGATGCGTAATATCAAAACGGAAACAATATTTTCAATTTATTTACTTAAAAAAAACTTATTTTAAAATGTTTTTTTTTTATTACCGCATAAACGATTTTAGTTAAACAATAAATCAACGTTCTACAAGCGAGCAGTTTTTTTCTAAAAACTGATATTATAAAATTAAAGTGTCGACGACTTAGCCAGTATTGGCCACATCAAGTAAATATGTTATGGTCAAAATTAGTAAAAACAAAAATGTCTTTTGGTAATTTTAAACTCATGAATACAATTTATAGGACAAATTGTGTGCAATTTACTGCTTGTGGTTATTATAAGCCACCCACAAAATATGTATTTACGCCTGTTTAACAAATAAATTCTAAGAGTCTTAACATTCTAAAATTTAGTTAAATACGGATTTGTTTTAAAAACACTTTCCATACAAGTGGTCCAACAAATTTTATTTCCACCTTTATACCAAGCGTAACCTTATACAGGATAGGAAAGTTTTATCTGAATCCAGACTGAATGATGTATAAGATAAAAGTTTAGTATTATTAAGATAACTTTAGACAAATATTTTATTCTAATAATACTAAGAATATTGTTTAATTCGTTATTTCGTGATGTGTATTTAAATTTTGAATGACTGAATTTTGAACAATGATCACCCACACGCTTACTACCATTTTAGTGGTGACCATAAAAACCGTGGTAATCAGTAACCACAATGGAAACCAATATATTATTGTACATAATGTACCTATTCAATTAGACCGTCGATTTTTGAACGTCATTTGTAAAGGATATTAAAAGTCATCATGAAAACTAAACGGCATTTCCGAATTTACCGCGTTTTTTTTTTACAATAAGGTTACTATTTCTATTCAATGTGGTATTTCAAAAAATGACCCCATTCCATTTCCATATAACATATTTATTTCTGTCTGCTTATATAGGATTTATGATATTTTTTATTTGAAAAAAACAACCGCCGGTTATAACCGGTACGGTAACACGAAAAACGGACAGTTCAGAAAAATAAACGTTGTTAATTTCCTGTGTTCTCTTAATATCCTTATAGAGCCAACTGCCAAGTGTGCCGTCCTCGCGCCGGAAACTCAATTTCTACACTATTTCCTATTCGATTTCTTCGTTTACCGCCACTTTGTAAGCCAATTTACTATTATTATTATTATTATTATTTTTTCGAGAATTGGGCACCGTCGTCTCCGACACAAGACCAGTTTTCAAACGTGTATAAATTGTATAATTATAATAACAACAATAACATACAATATTATGTATAGGTACCTACATCTCGGTCACCTGCGCGCGGTATAATTCAATTTGCCGTACACGGATAGAAAAAATGGCCGTACCTACGTTTTTATTATTTACAATATTATCGTATTAGTATAGGTATGCGCGACCGTGTACAAAATAATAATAATAATAATTATTATTATAATCGTAAAAAAGTGATTTAGTATTTAAAACGGGTCGGTTCGGTATAATATTATGTAAACACTGAACGGCGTTATAATTGAAAAAAAAACGAGCCGTAACAATAAAATAAAAACAATAATAATAATCGTCTGCCGGCGCAAACAGTGTTGTACCGTTTACGATAGGGTGTTTTTTTTGTCGATGATAAACGATACACTGGAAAACGTCGGGATATAATAATATTGTCATTAGAATAAATCAATACGGCTTGTGTACATAATAATTTACGATGCGAAACACATTGTATACAATATTATACTCACCTTAACCGACAATATATTTTCCGATGATAATATGATATTATATATGTCCATCAATGTATGCATAAACGCGCCATGTTAAATGTTCTACGCGAAACTGTTGTATCCCGCAGACACACTTAAAATGTTTACTTTATAAACGTCTTAACGAGACGTACACGACTAGTAATAATAACAACAACAAAAGGAAAATTAATGGAACATACAAATAAAAATATCATTAACATTATAATTTATACTGTTATTATTATTATGGTTAGGTACATTGTCCGGTAATCGCTTTGGCGCACCGCAGTGTACCCACTACCGCGGTTATGGTATGTGCGATTCATTTTGGTTTTAACCGCGCGGTTAACGCAATTATTAAAATTATTAGTAGGTATTGTTGATGTAATGTCGACGACAAACAAAAAATCAATTGTTACACCGGTTTTTTTTCGCATTACTATAATTATTAACAAAGTTTATATATATATTTTTTTAATAATTACACACGCAAATTGCCTTCAGCATTGTTTGGTCCTTTCTTTCATCAACATTGTACACGCTAAGAAAACAAAAAGCATCAGCAAGGACCCGACTCCGATTTGAAAATTTAATATTTCGGATCATCCCTTATTTTTGACAACAAGTCAAAACGGAATTTATAGGATACATAGCAGTTGGTATATCTATAGATATAACATTATACAAATACAATAGACTCAGGAAAATAACTACATAGAAATACAAATATGACCTGAACATTTTCGAGTAAAAATGTATTTGAAAAATTTCTTGAAAGGATTTTATCATTAATACAATTACCAAAAACAAAGTAAAATGCTCAAGAAGGGAAGGATAATTAAAACGTCTATCTACGGGTAAGTAAAAAAGTTAGAAGACTATATGTGATTTAACTTAGGTGCGGAGCCGAGAAGAAGGTACCTATAGTATTTTTATTAGTATATATTTTACTAAAATGTGGTTAAGTGGGATGATTATAAATCAGTGAAGTTAATTGTCCTGAATACAATTTCTCAATTTTTGGAAATAACCAAAAATAATCGTGTTACGTTGAATTGTTTAATATATTAAAGTCTTTACATCGAAAGCTCACAGTTAAACTTTTTATTAAAAAACACCTATAGGTTGGCTCGATTTGTTCATATTTACCATACTCGACCTATTAACTAGTACCTAACTCAATTTGTTTTTTCTTGTTAATCAGATTTTAAAATAATGTTTGGCGCCCATAATAATAATTTTGTTTTGCAATTAAGTAGGTACACGTGCCGGCACATAAAATCAGTACTGTTTCAAATATGTGGGTTTTACTTCGTTTTTTTTTTTATGATATGGTGATGAGAGAGACACACACTAATTAATTAAGTACCTACTCCGCCACCGATGCCGTAGGTGGCGTACACAGGGCGGCGCCTGTTTTATCAACTTGAAATCCAAAATACTAAAAGCATTTCACTGTCTTTGAAAATATCCGCTGTTATCAGTAGCCGGCCCTAACCCAGACGTATTATGTCTATACCTACTTACCTACCTACCACCGTCAAGAATAATAACTGTATATTATACTATAATATTAGACTGGCTTTGATAATAAATAATAATAATAATGCGTACATAATAGGTGCCGATATCGGTCATGCCTATAACCCGTACCTATATAAATGATTATTATCATATTACATCCAATTTGGTACACCACTATAGGTATATAAATAGCCATTATGAGTATCGGATAGCAATAATAATTATAATGTATACGTGTACATTTACTATATAGAATAAAAAACCATCTCGAGGAAATAATATATAGGTAACATGCAGAACGTGTGGGGTTTAAAGCGAATTTTGATTAGGAGTCATGCCCGCCGGCACGATGGAAATTCGAATTTCAATAAACTAGAACATCATGAATATCATCACTATAATATAATATTATACTTTCATGAGATAAACGATTTTCTAATCGATATCCAGATCCTTGCTTTAAGTAGGTATAGGCACTAAAATATACATAGGTAATTTGCCCACAACAGGATGTCGTAGTTTTTAATATTAAATTATTTTTTCTGCCCCAATAATTATTAATACCTACTTAATCGAAATAACATAATTATTGTTTTTTTTTTTTAATTGTCATTGTGCATTTTCTTCGTCTCGTATACCATCCAATT
Organism: Adelges cooleyi; assembly: GCF_023614345.1. NCBI lineage: Eukaryota > Metazoa > Arthropoda > Insecta > Hemiptera > Adelgidae > Adelges > Adelges cooleyi. The sequence continues at coordinate 2,314,869 of NW_026095977.1, forward strand.
GATTTTATAGTAACTGTATAAAGTAATAACCACAGTTAGCAGTGCCTACCTAATCACGACCTTATTATTACCTGGCTAGGTATCTACCTGGCTAGGTTTGGCATCTGTAAATTCTTCACTTGATTAGAAAAAGTGAAATTAAGTCACGACAGTGGTGCGCGTTGATAAACTTTTCAAAAACTCTAAAGATCACAAACATAATTTCAGTTGATGAACAAAAGGAATGGAACATGTTTTAAAAATCAATATAATAATGATCTTTCGGAGTGCAAATTTCATTCTATGATTAGGTACATATAATATATTTTTGTTCATGCGCAAATATAAGGGTTCCAAAAATTAAAACTGATGTTAATTTTAAAAATATCGTTAAATAACTTAAAATAAGAACGTAAAATATTGCATTTAAATCGTACAGTGACATTCTTTATTTAACTACATTAAAATCACCGTCAAAACCATACTGCTAAAAACTAATAAGAGTAATAAAAACTTAAAAGTGATTAATCGTTTTATTTGAATATTGTTCAGTATAACCGGTTAAATAGGCACTAGACAAAAAATATACTAGTATAAAACTGATATAATTATGCGGATGTGCTACACCATATTTCTAAGGACACTATATTCCACCGATAACGACATGTTTAGATGTCTACTATTGATTCAGTGAATGTGGATAGTTTTTGCTTGCCACATAAGAACTGAAAATGTTCAAACCGCCTCTTTATGAATAGAGATTTGTGGACGGAAAGACGATTTGGCTGGTCGACCCTATTATTCGTGATGGGATACACGGTGGTGACGGACAGGAAGACTTAGGGGACTTGCGGTATAAGCAGAAAATATTACTTCATACTTTCTATAGGTATAATCCGAGTCGCGTGCACCTATAATACTTTCCAATCAATGCGAGTGGGCAACTTGTATTAGATATTTTTAGAAAAAATTTGTTCACATCCCAAATTCCCATTGTCTCTCGGCAAGACGACCGTGTCCTACACGCAGCTCTTTTGCGGTACACGACAATTTAATAATAAATATTATGAACAACCTTAAGATAGTGTGTACAAAAAAAAAAAAATATATATATATATAAAAATATTAAGACCATTAGCGACGGTCCGACAACTCGAATATATAACCGATTTAATGTGTTATTAGTTGTATTACCATAATTAACAAATAAATAACCGTCTGTTCATATTTTTTTTTTTTTTTAACCCGGACCGACTACAGCGCAGTGATGAATTTGCTCTTTGGTGTTTTTTTATCCGAGTTATTAAATCGAATGCAAATTAGCATAATATATTGGTTGTGCGCGCAAAGATAATACACATACACACATATATCTAATATTATATTTGTTATTTATAATATCGGATTTGTTGACCTGTGTTTCTTTTAAAATTAATTTAAGAACCGAAAACACAATATCCATTTATACAAAAAGCGCGCGTCTGCACTTGTGCACATAATATTATAATATATAATATAGTACGTTTACTGTGTATTTTTAAGAAATATAATTTATATAATATAATATATATATATATAAATACCTACAATAAGCGCAGTACAAGAAATAGGTATAGGTAACGCGGCGTGACAGGTTGTTGTTTGACCTTTTTCGGTGCTGCGGGTTATATTAATGTAATACTTATCATATAATAATAATATTATATTTACCCACAACGGAGAAAGGACCAATTAGTATTTACATTAATTTATACCAAAAAAAAAAACCGAGGACCTGGAACGTTTTAATATAATAAAATGTAGGTATTTACACATACCTATACAGCCGGATTCGTGTACCTCTACACTTGTAATAATCGAATTTGTGTTAATGTTTTTTTCTGGTTTTTTACCATCAAAATTAAGAGAATTAAAGAACCTAACGTGCTACAATGTGTGTACGTAGATAAGCAATTTGAGCTTCAACACGTGGATCCGAGAGGTTACCTAGGTACAATAATTATGTATATTGTTTTCGTCACGAGAAGGGACACTATAATAGTCTTTTACTTTGCACACTCGGTCTAGTGGAAATTAATTAAGACAGTAATCGCATAAGCTTCGCGTGTTCGGTGAAACGACATAATTTTACATTTCCCTGCGATGAGAGATAGATAACCCAACAACACTAGGTATACCAATTAGTTAATTTATTTGGAACTTCTTGGAAAATAAGACACTCCTTAGTTATATTCGCTTCGTCAGCTTATAGAATGGATACTGATAGAAGGATAAGTAACAGTATAAAACGGTCTTTATGAAGACGGCGAATACTAATACTAGGAAAGACTACTTTGCGAAACTCAAACTGACGAGAACAAAGACCAACAAACTTACTCGAATAGGATTTTATCCATGATAGAAGTGGAAAATAATTAGCTGGTATATTCAACGGTTAACCCTTTACCTCCCAGAAAGAAGGGAAACTTTTTGTTTATTTTCCCTTCTTTCTAAGATTTGTATATTAATTAATATATACTTGATGTTTAAATTTTAAACGGTTCAATAAATCAGTCATGGCTAGACTACACACATAGACAAGTGTCGCCCAGTAAAAAAAAAAAAAAACTTTACCCGGCTGGCTTTTAGATGTTAGAAAAAATTATTAACTCTACGAACTAGATTTTGAATCTTGAGAGATAACAAAAAAATGTAAAAGTTTTAAAGGGTCGTTGAAAACTAATGGGGCAAATGAAAGTGCAGTATTATGCAACAATTTTTGTATTTTTTCACTTCAAATTGAAAATCGTTGTTGAGATTGTTCGGAAAATATTGCTTACATAATATCTGCCCCATTTGTTTACAATCAGCCTTCTTATAGCTTGGATAAGTTTAAGTACATAAATACCCAAGCTGGATGTTAGTTATTCTCGCTGTTCCCGGAATTTTGCGATGAGTTTCTTCTGCCTTTATCTTCTGCGAATCCCTTTTTACTTTATCCCTGATTGTCCCTTTACGGCGCCTCTGCACTTATGGTGCACTCAACATTGTTTCAATGTTTAATGAACTACTCAACATAAAAGGGGTTTTTTGAACTATTCCGGGTATTCAGCCGGTATCCGAGTCTTATGTAACCTAGTTTTTGTTTGTTTTTGGCATTTCGTTACTGAGAAATTTACACGTTTGCCTATATAATTTAAAACTTTATAGTATTATTATTAAACTTAACAACGTCGTCGGCGAACAGCAACAATAATTATTATTTTCGAACGCGAGGCGCGCAATTAATAACACTAATGGCAGCTGCTGTACACAAGACGTTTTATTAAAAGTAATAATTTATTATAAAATGCGCGTTACCTTCTACAGAACTGATTGCGATTGCTTGGAAACGGGTGCAATCAACGTTATAGGTATGCGCTGCTGATTTGCCAGAATTTTGTCTTATTACATTAAGACGAATGCGCACGGCTCTGCAATTAGCGATTTTTCTGAAAATTGTGAAATGTTGTTGATTTTCACCTATGGACGTCATCTGGTAAACCAATAAACCGTTTTTCTCAAAAATCCAATCCCGAATATTGTATTAGCACCTCAAGGCCAAATCAGCGCCATAATTCAATATATAGTCTGAAGAAAACGTGCAGACTCATCTCAAATGAGATATTTTCTTCTAATATTTGGACGGCAGCATTGCTCGAGCAGCCTGCTAAAACCTCTCAAAGTATTATATAGAAATCCTTTGAAACGTCAGCAAAAATATTAAACACGTGAATTTTATCCTAGATTTTTTTTTGTATTGTAAATGAAAGGTTTTTAACTCTCCGTTAGTCGCTTGATTTTCGGTCACGCTCAAATAAAGTGTCACTGACTAAATTAATAAGTCTGAAGACATCTTGGAGACGCATATTTTATTTTTATCCAAATCCATAAATGTGTTGTATATTTTGAAAATTATACACTATATACCTATAACAATAATTAACACTGCCTTGCCATAAATGACGAACTGTGCATACTTAATGATTATAGTAATTATAGACTTGGTGTAAATGAAAACCGTACTCACGAGTAAAGCCCCTCAGCTCAACCCTTTTAGAACATATTAAGATCCGTTATAGAATATAATTACTATTATTAAAACTAATAGTGATTAACACTAATAATAATCCTACTATATAACGCCCGAACCTAGTGTATATTATAAAATCCTGTGAACCATGATTTACTATATCTTGGATGACCTGGATATAAATCCCTTGCCTATTAATAATATGATGCATTTTGACATATTACATTATACCGACCTGCCCAACTCGGCTAGATAGACTTCGGATAGATTGTTAATATTAAATATCCATTTAAAAAGCATTTATTCGTTTTGAAAATGTAATATTGATATTTTTAAACAAAACAATGTTAATCCTGGTTTGGCATTCACAGCTGCGGTCCTATTAAATGCGTTCTGAATTGATCCCACGCTGATTTAGGTGTATAATATAATTAATATATACATGTATAAAGTATGTATTAATTCTTTTAGTGCACCTGTTTAATGGGATTATCATAATATTATACTGCGTCGTATAACACTGTTGTGTGTGCATGTCTTGAGGCTATTGTCCATTTAAATCATTTTAGTCATTTATTTTTTTCACGTGTTTCCCATTTCAGGCAGGACAGAAAAGTACCCAATTTATTAGGTCTCAAATTTTTAAATATAAGCCTAGTAGTCGCACAGTTCAGGTTAGATCACATGTATGGATGATACCTAGAAGAATTTTATTTGGGAAGTTAAGTTAGGCGAATTGGCCGACGCTATGAAAATGTTTTTTATATGTTTATTTATTAAGATAAACACTACAAAAAAAGTAAAATACTTAAAACAATACACGATTTTGGAATATGGACCAAAATATATACATTTCATAGGATATTTGTAAAATGAATGCATCAGTTTTTTTTTTCAAACCACTTACGAATTAATGGTAGGTAAATACGAATTTATAATATTTTAAACGTTTTGTATGTGATAATTCAACAACATTTTTAAAAATTGATTTAAATTGTTTTTTTTAATTATTTTTTTGGCCGCATTTAGAACTGGTCTCAGAATTGTTATTACGTTTGGATTTTTTTTTAGTATTTTTTAAACGCAAAAAAAAATTAATATTTTAATTCTAATCTTGTTTTAGCAACCAGTTGGACCGCTTAATGTAGTTTTTTAATTTTTGTTTAATTTTTCAATTTGTACTCCAAATTTTTTTTTTTTTTTTTGCTCGCTCTAACCAAAATTTATACCTAAATGACATATTAAACGTTAAATTCACAAAAAAACTAGAAAAAAAAAACAATTTGCCTATAGCTGTTGTCACGCTGTAGGCTAATGAAAAATAAGTAGCGTTTTAATGTTAAAAACCACATAGCTGAAAACATTATTTTTTAATATGTCCATTTAAAAAAAAAACTCAGTAACTAATTAACTAGCAAATTTTAAAAAACGTTGTTTAAAGTAATTTGTTGGTTATAAGATTTTCAATTTCTTGCCTAAACGGGCTACGGACTAGGCGCAATACAGCAAGCCTAAGGAAAATAGTTAAGAAAAAAAAATGATAATTTAGTATAAGTTTTGTTATTTCGCCTTTTGCAAATTAACAGTTTGTCAACATTTTCCAGTTGTGAGGCAACGCGACGGGGTTCACGTTTTTCGTTTTGTCTTAGGCGTTGTGCAAGTACTTACTACTTGTAACTATATTAATATACTTAAATTGTTTTGTGTGCAGACGACACGAGGACATAGTTTAGTAGTATTTTTATTTTTATTTTTTTTTTTGTAATTATTATTGCGACCATAGGGTAATTATCCTATCCGGTGGACGTGGTGCCCACGCCGGAAACGGGTCGCCAGTCGAATGCTCGCACACATATTATATATTATTATTATACTTAAGAGTGAAACAGTAAAGCGTAGAAACAACCGCGTATCTTAATATAATATACATATATATATATATATATATATATATTTTATTATCACTAACTAAATTCGCCTTGTCGGAGATGCACTGCTACATTAAAATATTATGTATGGAAATGTTTTAATTATCGGTTGCCGCGGTCGCCGTGTCCGACTTAATTTAATTTCCTTGTTGTAACAAACACTCGACGACACATGTGATACTATATGCTATTATTATTATTATTACAAAATTATATATGTACTACTTATTTCCACAGACCGAGTATATGTACACATATGATATACCTACCTAATAAAATTTAATTATACGCGGTAGCGCTTGTCCGCCCCCGCATATCTACTGGCGTGTGTTTTTTTTTATTTCCCTGACCGTTTCACACACACAGACGGAAATTAAATAAAAAATCGTATCTGTGTTAAAAAAAAAAAAACATTAAAAAATCGTGCGCCTAAAAATTATTATTATTGTACGAAAACGTGTCACCGAGCGAATTCGTGTGGGAAAAACCGTATATGGTAAAACTATCCGACAGGTGGCGGATCCGTACACGAGAGATCAAAGGGCTTAGCCAACTGCAACACCTCCCCGTCCGGGGCTTTTTTATTATTATTATTATTATTATTACTATTAAAGCCCATAACGCAATAACCGTCGCGTCGTTATAATATAGGTGTAAAGGTGGTAATCCCTTTAGATATTAGGTATATAATATCTTATTGGCTTTTGCCGGCAATATAGTGTACACCTATAACTCAACGATTATAACGATGAATTTCGAATAATTGGTATTATAACAGCGCAGTTAGTGTTGTTAAGTGGACGTTAATATTATAATATAGGTACATAATATACGCGCACGACGAGTAGGATTAGTGAGAAGAGTTGAAAAATTATTATAAAAAGAACTTATACAGGAATGTGTTTATATAGAGACTACCGGTCGAGCCGGGTAAGAATTAATATATTTTCAAAGGGGTACCACCACGTGGTTTTAATATCTTGCATATTTTCTTATGATGATTCGAACAAGCCCGAGGTAATAATGGTAGTTACAGTAGCCAACGTGATGTAAATGGTGATTAATATATGATTTAAATGAGTAATCGTGTCGAGAAAACAAAGCGATAAAACGTTTTAAGGCTTGAACGTCATAACGCTTTAATTGCGATGGACGGTGGAAAAAATTACACAATATTATTAATAACGCTAGTTAAAAAAAAATATAATATAATATAACAAACTTAGGTAACTGACGTATCTTGTAAAAAATTATCTTCAGACATGTAATAATAGTCTTATTTTATTCAATATACCGTTAATTTATAATTTAGTTTTAAAATACTATGGTTTTGTGGTTTAATTATTTTATTTCTATACTATGTTGAGCTGTTAAGCCACTAACTAATCGCATACAAAAAATAATCCTCATCGCATAAGCCTGCACAGGTTCGCGTCGAAGCAAAACTATAAGGTCAGATAGGTTAGGTTCGAGAAAACCAAATCTAGGAAAGAAAAAGTCATGTTAAGTTCAAGTAAAAAAAAAAAATACAGAGGAGAAAAATGTTTGGTTAGGTTAAGGCGTTGGTGGAGATCGGTGGAGGGGGATTGTGAAAACCTTAAAACATAAAATTAGTGAGAGATTTGTTGAAATAAAAAATAAATGCAGGTATTTTGAAAAGCAGTAGTTTTAAGTTTTTAATGGTCTACCGAGTTCTCCCTGATTTTCCTGTCAATGCTTTAACCTATAACCAAACACTTTTGTTCCCTGTTTTTTAATCGAACTTAACAACGCCGTTTTTTTTACTGGACTCGTTTCCTTTCTACCCGGTCTCCGCCAACTTTTTAAGGTTTATATATTTCGTATTTGAACAAAAAGTGCGCACACACATCAACAGATATGTAATTAATGATATTATACGCATATTGTATAGTTGTCGTTGCTGTTGCATCGGTTCAACAAGCCGACATATTTTGACCGTGTATATTATAGCGATGCGCAATATTACCTATGCTCGTTGCTGGTATTTTTTTTTTAACAAATTTTTAACGGTTAACAGATCACATTAGCGATATGATATTTCATTTGAATTATTATACCCGCCTGCCCGACCGCGGTGCCTCCGTTCCGTTTAGCCGCGACGGGCGGAGGCTGCGCTAACAAGTATCGCTGTCGCGCCTATACGAACCGAACCCGCGGCCGCCGTTTGGAGTAACGCAGGAGGAAAAGTAATTTTGTTATTATAATAATAATAATATATAATAATAATACCTATATACAGGTAGATACTACCTGCGTACTTACCTCTCTAACGGACGGTGAAGTGGCCGGCCGGCAAATTAGCTATTCGTTAACCGATAATATACAATCTATAATGTAATTATAAAAAATAAAAATAAAAAACGACGGTGGTCAACGAGGAGGAGATGGATGATCATAATTATAGATAGGTATAAGCTGGTAATAGGTACAAATATACACATATATATGTATATGTGCATATGTTATAGCGAATATAGGTATAGGTAGGTACCTAGGTATCCGACCGACGGAGCACAAGTTAATACGAGATCATCGTCTTACACCGAGTCGGTTTATTACTAATATAATAATCCAATTATGTAGTATTATGTACTCTGTGTGTACTGTATATTATTATTTTTAATTTTTAATTTTGTTTTATTTTATTTTTTTACAACAACATATTAGAAGTGTAATTTTAATAGACGGGTAGCCGCAGCCCAGGGGAGGGGTGGGGGAGGTTTACTATATATATATATGTAATAATAATAATAATAATGATACCGGCAAACCGGTTCTGGTGGTTACCGTGCGGCACACACACGGAATATGTGATTAAATATTAATAGAAAAATTCCTTATTTACGGTGGACGAGCCGAGTGTGTGTGTATATATTATTATTATGTTGAGTGCGAGTATTAATATATAATGTTTTTGTATAATTCGATAATACGTATTGGACTATTAATGAACAAATACACGTGTATATAGTAATATTTAAATATATATAATAAATAATAAGATATTATTATTATTATTATTATAATGCCCGGGAGTGTATACCTATAGGTATATTTTTGTCGGCCGCAAAATGTCCATATAATAATAATAATAATAATATTATAACACCACCGATGTCGTCGTCGTGTACCCTGTAGGTATACTCGTGTATTATATGTAAATTACTTGGAAAAAATTAAAATAAAAACAACTTGATTACAATAATTGCTTGTATTGAAAATGTAGATACAATTCCGTTATTATAGGAATTCCCTCGATTCGTATTGCCAATTATTGAATAGAGCTCGGTTTTACACATCGAGCATCGTGGTTTTTAAATTTAAAACAAAATTGATATATAATATTATGATTTCTAACTTCAAGAACCCCTTTGGGTTGTACAGGTAAAAAATCATAAAAGTCCCTTTTTTTATAACTGAGAAAAACATGCAGTAGATGCGTCAAAGCGAATATTTTTTTATAAAGCCTTAATCGTCATTTTGATAAAAGTGACTTTTCCGGTTTTTGTATTAAAAAAAATCTCAAAAATCTTAATTAGTAACATACCTACCTAATTGAATTATAAATTAGAATTTGCCTAATAATTAAATACTACAAGTTATTACGCAATAATTCGTTAAAAAAAATTACTAAAATGGTTTTCAGTTAACGTTAAAAAAAGTTCACATCTTCTCAACTGCCATATTTTTCATATTTAAATAAGATATATAATATATTATATACTATAAAGTATAAACTTGCAATGGGGGGAGCTGTGAAATAAAACCCTAAAATAATATTATAAGCCCTTACCCCTCCCCCCAAAAAAAATTGACGCTTATTTTTATGTTTTTGGATTTGACTAAGCCTATAAATTAGACTAAACCGGTAGATCTTCTAGTGTGCACCTATTTATAAAATCCTTATCAGCAAATTAAACTGATATGTTTTCAAAATGTCAACAAAAAATTGTTTAACGTTTTAAAAATATTTACAAAACATTTGAAATATTTGTTTATTATGGAAATACTTTCAACTATATATGTGACTTGAAAACTATAAATTGTATTTTTTTTTTGTAAAACTTTAAAGATATACATATTTTTAAAGATTCAATTTTTTCTGTATTGTTTTTATCAGTTAACCATCTAACCAGTTATAGCCACGTGTAGTGGCATTTTTTTATCATTAATGATTTATTAGTTGTTTCGCAGTAAGCCTAATATAATAATATTAAAAAACAATTTTCAGTTAGTAGTACAACATATAAATCTAGTAGTAACCATATACCTAACAACTCATACTGCCCACCACTGCCTTTAAGTACCGACAGAGTGGAGGGGTTATTCGTAATGGAATTTTAAATTTATTATTATTATTAATATATTCGTATTTACATAGATATTTCGACCAGACCTAACAATATCCATTTGAGTACTGCGATGACTAATGTGTATAGAAACCACATATGGTACTCACTATACATATACAGGTATTACTTACCTATTAAAAGTATAATCGGATATATGTAGAGATATATATATATATATATATATACAAATTGAAGTAATTTCATTTTGGATGGTAACGCTTTTTATTTTCCTCCTTCGACGACCAGAAAGTCTCGAATGCACCAATACAGTATAACATAATATAATATATAGATATGTATATATACAATCATCCCTAAATAAGTATATTAATAATATTATGAGAACGGTGGTGCGGTTGTGATTATTTTGTTAAAAAGAAGGCCAGCGTTGTATAATAAATACCGACGTTATAATAATAATATTATGTAAAAAATCGGTAGTACCGTTCATAATTAAATTCTCTCCCAAATAGGTAGATAGGTAGATATTAGTATGGGTGTATACGGTTAGGTTTTTTTTCTTCTTCTTAAACGAACGTCACGGTAAATCGACTCGAAGCCATCAATATAATTATTTTTTACATTTTTTTTCCTCCTTCGTTTTCAAATAACGCGCGCACACAGCTGCGGTGTATGGTAGTGTCGGTACCGACGACGAATTTCCACCTATTATTATAATATTATGTTGTACAGAAAACCGAACTTGAAGAATAACTTGAACTTGTCGTTGGCCTGGCACTTTTGTGCGTGGAGTGCCCCTTTTAGAAATATATTCCAAAGTAGGACGGGACTTGGTTTTTCATTTGCATGTTATGATTGAAAAAATACGTTCATTATATTATTCATTTATCCCCAACCGTTGGGTGCGGTTGACGTTTCGAGATTATTTTCCAGAACGTCAAAAAAAGATTTATACGATGTATATATTGATATTAAATCTAAAAAAAAAATAGGTCAACCGATAATGTCGAATTCAAAGGTTTCGGCACATTTCAATCTACAAACTTTTTACCTTCCAGGTCAGCAACCAATAGAAGCATTGTGTTAGTTATCGCTTATCATAGTGTACTATAATATGTTAATTTTTAATGTTAAAAAAATATATATAATGTAAATTTACCTATTTTTATTTAGTTAAAAACATTACTTATTAGCATATTCATAAAATAAATGATCTAGTATCCTTAGACGACAAAGTTTAATTAGGATCAATAAAAAAGAAGCAACCAATCTTAACTACAGTCAAAACAATAGCGATAGAGATATTATCATCTTGGGAATGATGAAAGAACGTTTAAGTGCAATGAATAACATTAACCCAGCTTTAATTAAATATTTGTACCTACCAGACCAATGTGTTAAGATGTTGGATTAAACGTGGATAAAGAAATGCAGATGAACTAAAACTGTCACAAAAGTTATGCGAAAAATCAAGACAATAATTTTTACAAATATTTTAGACCCATTTAAATGCATAACTAATTATTTTTTAGAAAAATGTATATTGTGTGGATAAATGAGTTGATACAAAAAGATGAGTGGATTTTATTTAAGTGATAATAAAATAAAATATAATTATTTCAATATCGAATTACTTGCATCAGACATAGTTCTAATTAATACATTTTTTGAAACAGCAAAAAACAATGTAGTTTTAAGGAAGAGTTCTTAACTACCAACTGCAGGTATCAAATGGAAAGTTATTTGATACACTAAACATACAAATCAGTATAAAAATACGTTTGGTATTTTCGCAAATTGTCGTTATTTGTTATTTAAAGTGTAAAAATCGCCTGGGACTAAAAAAGGTATGTTTTTTTTTTGGAACGCTCTAAAGTTAATTTTACTCGTCCGATTGGGCTTGCTGTTATTTTTTTTTCAATTCAATTCAAAAACTAACCGTCCGACAACAAAAAATATGGCCGTTGGGTTTTTTAAAAGAGTTAAGAGAAAATAAAAAATCGAACGAAATCAAATTTAAAAGGCAATAACGATAAATATTATACCCGACGGTAATGTTAATGGCACCCGCGGTGGTGCGGGGGTGGGGAGGTAATAGTGTACTTTAACATACTTTTTTTTTCTTGTTTTAAACTAACTACTACTATACAGTAGGTATAACTCACTATATGTCTTATTAATTTTTCATCATTACGGACCGTGTGCCGTGTGTATTGACTTCCGCGCAACGCGTTGAATATAAATGAGTTCATCAGCGGTCGGTTAGAAAAAAACGAATATATATTAAATATATTTAAAACCAAAAGAAAAAAAATACTTAAGGAAAACGCGTATAAGGAGCTCGGTCGGTCGTGGTGGCTGCGGTGATAATAATAAGTAATAATAATTGTGTTTTGGAAAAATGAAAAATAACGTCCATTTAGCCGCCGAGTGCAATAATTGAGTGACAAATTGTTTTTTTAATTTTTTACATTTGCACGGAAACGGTTGACCATGATAATAATAATTATTATAAAAAAAATATGTACAGGTATATACCAGGCACATGATACAAAGTGATTTTTTTATCAATAACTAACTGAATCCACTCGATATCTGGTAGAATTTAAAAATAATTCATAGTGTTTTTTATGTGATCTTTAAACATATTTTACACCTCCCAAACTAATTAATTTAATATCAAACGGTATAACACATACAGTTGATGAACTTTTCAAATTGAGAATACTGTACTTGACAATTTGGCTACAGTTATTAAAGTTTCAAGTTTAGAGCCGGAGGAAAAGCGGAGTGTAATATTATTTTTATCTGCATGCATTTCTCCTGACTTTTAAACTGTTTTTAATTCCCCAAGAAACCATCATCATTTTAAAAATAGTCGTTCAAAATTGGTCAACATTTTTTTTTTGTAAATTATTGTCAATTTAAAAAAATGTTAGTAAAATATGTATAATAGTTGCCGAATCTAAGTTTAAAATTTCAAATCATGAAAATATGAAAGATATTGATATATCACATTGTTTAAAAACACTATATGCAAAAAAACAAAGGAATTAGGTACTTATTAAATTCTATGAGATGTTGAGTGGATAAAAACGAAATCACCCTGTATATACCTTACCGACAGAACGATTGTTTTTTTTTTATACAATATAATTGTATATATATTTTATCTATACAATATTTTTTATATATTATTATAATAACACGGTATGAGTTTGCCGCCGTCGGGATGCGATCGCGGTGTGTACAGTAGTAGTAGTAGTAGGGTGCACACCCACACACTATGAGTAAAGGTATACTTACCTAATATTATATATAGGTAATGATAATTATAATAATTATTATATTATTTTTCGGACCCACCCCGAAGTCGTCACCGACAAACCCTCGTGTACTGTGTGTGTGTGTGTGTGTGTGTATAATATGTATTTAGGACTTGGGTACACGACCGTTTCGTGTACGGTTCACAAACCGGAAACGACCGGCCGCGCACAGATCAAACACCGGGATAATAATATAATTCCTCTGCGTTATTTGTAAAATAATAATAAAAAAAAATTAAAAAAAGAACCAACTGTAATTTCATTATTATTATTATTATTTAATAACAACCACCGCAACAGTAGTAACTATAATATTATTGCGTTGTCGTCGTCGTTTGTCGGCGCGGCGCTTGTACCTAATTTTTATTTACAAGTGTGTATATAATATATATATATATATAGGTATTATTTGCTATATTTTCTAAGATGCTGCTCCTCCTCCTACACAACACCGGTAGGTAATATAGTTAATTTATTTTTGCGTTATGTTATTATATTCTTTTCCGCAAAATAGCAATTTTTACCGAACCCAACCTACTACTCGGCCCAGATTGTAAGTACAATACCTACTATATATGTCTAGTCATAAATCGATTAAAACCCCCAATCGAGCAAAGGGCAGGAGGAGAAGGATCTCTTGTAGTAATAATAATAATGACACCTCCAGGAAGTGCCCGTAGCGTAGATATACGAGGAAAACGATATCTTACAAGTCGACCTTTTTTGGAAATTCCACACTGCGCTGGCATTTTTTGGCGACGGGTGTCAAAAGCTATATTTGTTTTTTTTCTTCTAAAAAGGTTCTGACTTGACCTACTTTATACACAGACAGAGTCGTAGAAAACGTGACCGAAAAACGGATAGCAACTGATATTATTCGTTGGTCAACATTTTTTTGTGTCATTCCACTTGGCGGAAATGAGCTTTTAAAAGGAACAGGCCGGGACGAGATTTCATGGAAATGCAGTCTAAAACGTCGAGTCCCTTTTTTTTAATAACGAAATGAAAAAGTCCGCCTTTTTAGCGATAATAAAAAAATTCGTAGAAAACCTTTCAGATAAGTAGAAAATATCCTTTCAAAAGATACAACGTCGAAAAGTGAATTCTACGAATGTCGCGTTATTTTTTTATCAACCGTTCTCCAAAATCGTGTAATAATGTGATAAAACTAATAGCAATTTAACGTTTAAATCAAATCTTACCTATTTGTCTTTTGACCCTTATAACGAATAAATGCATAATAATAATAATAATTCAGTATTGCATTACAAGCGATGCATTGTAAAAATTTAATAGGACTTTATTTATATTGAAATAAATTAAAGTAAAACTATTAAATGGTACAATAAATATTTACGGTTATCCCATACTGTGCCTATATAAAAACTAATCAATCGTGGCGTTAACTCTATTATAACTGGTGTTATTTGCGTGACAAGTGAGTACAATTAACGCTAATAGCTATCAGCTTGAAAATAAAGAGATCACGATAGGTATAGTTGATTTGTAATTCTTACACAAAAGTAGGTAAGCTATATAATTATTTCCAGTATTACACTGGACACTATATTTTAGAAACTGGGTTAAACATTATATATATGATTTTTGTCAATATGAATTTTCCACTCGGTTAGCCGGCATATTATTTGTTTAAATAATGTAGCCATAGACAAACGTGCGACTTGAATAATTTCACATTTACATTGATATTTTAGATAATCATAGCGGATATCTATTTTTTGCATAACAACACTAATAATTTATCGTGCTCCAATTGTATTAGGCCGTTCGCGGTTCACCGGTTAATGCGAGTAATTGAAAACATTTAAAAAATATGTTTAATGAATTCTTAAATTTGCATTAGGTGTACATGTTTATGCAACGCAGAGTGAGAATTGGCAGACATCTAATTCAAGTCAAGTATAGACAAAGATGGAAAATAGCAAATAAAAGGAATTCACGATAAAAATTATTTTGCGGGCAAATTATAAACAAGAATATGACCATATCCTTTCAAAAGTATAATATATCTTTTTAAATAATTAACCGAGCTCTAAATTAATAACGCGTTGGGCGATAATATAGTATTGCGCTAACTTTTTGAACGTGACAGGGAAAAATCTGACATCTGCGACTGGTAATAATAATTAAAAATATATATATATATCTATAAAAAAAGAATCGGCAACACTATATAATATTTAGTCGGAAAAAGAGGCACGTAACATGGGCGATGATGATGATTATTATTATTATTCGATAGGTATACCTGGCTACCTGGCGGTGTGCGGTGGTGTACGGCAGCAGCTATAGGTGCACTACATTCATTGTTGTCGTTTAAATAGAAAGAAAGGAAGAAAAAAAAACTGTACAATAATAATAATATTACAATAAAATATAATAACCGTCGAAGGGATTCTTAATATTGGACTAATGACTCAGCCATTTTGTAAAAGTATTTTCCAATTAACGAGGCCCCGGTTGTGTCGAATGGTTGGCTTCGAATTTAATATGGTACACTGTGGCAATAATCAGGTGTGAAATTGTCACTAGGAGTATCACAATACCTACCGACTTGGGCTCTACACATCCCGCCTGTACATATTATTACGCTACACCTTACCTGCAGTCTTTATTTAGAGACAGTATAAGACGGGGCACCTGTCGCTGCCATGAGTGGTCGAATTTTTCTGATTTAATAAATCGACTACAAATATAATATAATAAATATATTGATTGCTTTTTTTCTCTCTTTATCTCACTCCACACACACACACACCGGTTAACAACAAACCGTTGCAATAGTAGCACTATTGGTTTGTAACCGCGTCAAGACGGTTTTTCATTTTTTTTTTTTTTTTTACCATGGGAACGAAAATACAATATTATTATTATATTATTCTACTAATACGATTTTTAATAATAACAAAAATAATGGTAATAAAAAAATGAAAAAAAAAAAAATGTGGCCACTGTTAAATTTCAAAATGACGTGTGTCGTTTTCGAACAAAATGAATATTATAATAATATTATATTCGGCACAATGAACGTGGATAAACCCATATGTGCGTGCGTGTAAAATTGAGTTATATAAAATTTCCAGTCTCTATACTATATTATAATATAATAATATGTGTTTTGATAGGCAGTACACTATACCTAATAATATAATATGTATACCATAATGTATCCTTTTATCGTGCACACTGTGATATTTACACGACCATAACTACGTTACATTACAATAACTGTACCTATTATTATTATTATTACCTATAACGTACTTAACCGACATGTTTATGATATCAAGTAACTGTAGTAGGTAGGTACATTAGAGTTTCTATATATAGTTTCTTTTAACCCCTTTCGCTCTGGACCAATAGAGATAGCAAAGGTTCCTAATTTTAATGAAAATAATATCTTTATTAACATACACAATTATTATTGACACAGATGACACTGCGATGATTTGAATAATACTATCATGTTCGACGTGTAATAATTGGTGGTCGAGCACATCATGTCAAATAAACTATAAATATTTTACATATTTCATTGTGTATAATATAATATACGCGATTAAATTATAGGGTGGATAAAAATATTTTGGAAACAAACGGCGGGACAAAATATGCAATAGAGAGTTATTTGGTGTAACCAAAAAGTATATATTGTATTATTTGTAACGCATTACAAAATTGATTTGAAATCGTTTTAAAACTATCACATAATAATTGAACCGTTTAATACAAAAAGGACACGTGTCCAAATTTTAAAATCTTTCAGATATGACAAAAAAACTTAATAAATCATATATAGTTATACATTACATGTCATTAAATTATAGAGCATTAGACAACATATACTTATTTCTACAATTATTTAAAAAAATTATTATAAAAGTCTAAGCACCTTAAGGGTTTTAAGGTTATGGAAATATGCCGTTTGTGCAACAAATTACTATACATTTTCTTTAAATAATATTGTAGAAACATGTATATGATGTCTAATGCTATATTGTTTAATAACATGGAATTTGTAGTTACATTTTTTTTAAGAAATATTAAGGTTTTTGTCTTGAAAATTTAAAATCTGGACATGTGCCATTTCTGTACTTAGCGATTCAATTATTGTTCATTTGACATAGCTATGTGCTAGAAGATAAAAAAAAACATATTGATAATACAAATGAATGTACCTATAGCCTTAAAGTATATAAGCTCCTCTCTTTTAATTGACAAAAAAAAAACTGCCTTAAACCAAACATTTTTGAAGGGGTTAAGTTTTCTTAATAAACATCCATTTTCTCAGCTAGAAAAACTTTGTTTTTTTAAGATGTATTTTTAACATGAATGTTTTTATTTGTTAAAGTCACCGTTGCTAATGTATTATTTTTCAATATACCTAAATGTTTTTTTTTCGTCGATAAAAGTGTAAAACAAAGATATAACTTTAAAATTATTGTAAAGGTGAATACACAGTCGGGCCAACTAAATGTTTAGTCGAAGCAACTGTACATACTTAGTCGTACCAACTATTTAAGTTTCCCCGTTAACGTAAGTATATGCGACAAACAAAAAATAACTATTAATTTAATTACTCTGACACGACAAAGAAAGTTAAGTATGCAATTATAATACAATCATTACACTCGACTTTCCTTTTCTCAGTTACAATATATTTTATTACATCCATAATGTGCAGGTGGGTAGCGTTAAATAAATTTAGTATTAAAATAAAACTCACGGGGCACAGGGCATGTTAAATACTATTGTATTATTGTTTTTCAAGTCCTGGGGATGTAATGCGTGCATCGGTTCGTTATACCTAAACTCATTTGTACAGCGACCTCGCCTCAGGAAATATGTATATATATATATATATATTATCTGAATGCCTTAAAATATACAATATTTAATTAAAACATTAACATGTGCGGTGCCACGGGATCATCTGAATGTGTTACAGATTGAATTCCCTAGCCTGGTCGTTTCCAATGTCTTTCCAAAGGACGCATAGCATTAATGTATGATTTACCGCAAGACAATATAATATCATGATATTTTTTCAGACAAACAAGTTCAACAAAACGGCCTCGGTGTACCTGGAATAATTTATCTATAATAATAATTTACCTATCGTTTTAATCCTAACAGACAAGGGTGAGCGCTGTTACTTCAGTGATTTGTTATTAAAATAAATTACATTATTTCGTAGCAATTGGATAACGTTAGTGTAGGTTGATTGCAATGAGGCTGGGTTAGGTTAGGTTAGGGTCAATGTCGGCCACATTTTATTGGAATGAAAAAAAAACGAATAAAATAAGATATGTGTTAAACGGACTAATAAAATGATACATTGTTACTAATTTTTGATCAATACTGAAATACAATTCTTTACTTTAAAATATAACTTTGTTGTTCAAAAAGTATTTTTTATTCACGAATTAAAAATACAAAAAGAATAATGAGATTAATATTACTGAATAATAATTTTTTTTTTTTACTGTTCACAAAATTTATTTTTGTTTAAAATGATTTATTATTAAGTCATCGTAGTCATCGTAGATGATTAAACAATAAAAGTGTGTAAAATTGGAAAATGGGTATAAGTATAAATTTAACGATAGAATTACTGAATTTATAATGAATAAATGTATAAATTATTCTCTCATACATATAAAAAAAAGGAATAGTCAAATGACGAATAAACTCTTAATTTTACTAACTCGTTTGCATAAAAACTTTGATTTTTAAACTTTTCTAGCATAGTTTTTAGAAACAATTAATTTTTTATGGAAAATATTTGGTATTAAAAACGATATCTTGTAATTGATAAATTAAATACAATAAACGTTTGTAATATACACAGGCGCCATTGGGGGGGGGGGGGAGACTTAAGCGGTATTAGCACCACCAATTTTAAAATTAGTACCCTCTAATATTATTTTTGTTTATGTAAAAATTAAAATTGTAAATAAACTAAAGTGTTAAATTGTTTTACAACATCCTTGCTAAAACAAAAAAAACCATTTACCTCATTTATTCAAATTCAAGTTCTAATACATCTGGGAAATGCAGAGCTTAAGCACCGTTAGTTTTTTTTTTCAACTTAAATTGCGCCTATGGTAATGTAATGTTTTAATTTGCGATACTACAATTTCATTAGTATATTTTGTAAAGTACAATTTTGTTTGTAATAATTCGGCCACCCCTATATAATATGTGATTGCAGACACAAATGTAAAAGCGATTTGTTTATTTTTTTAATTGAAACATTTTTTCGTCGTTATTATAACATACCGCATAATATTTCTTCGAAAAAACATTTTAAATAGTATTATATTATCCAATAACTTTCTGTCGCATAAATCACCTACCTCAACCCGGCCAGGTAAACTTCACCCGTAGACGACTCCTGCTGCGAAGCAATAAGTGTAAAACAATATCAGAAATTCTCTCCGGGTCTCATAAAAAAAAACGGTAAACCAATTACCGGGTAACCGTTCCACGACGAGGTGCGCCACCTTGTACCGTGTGTTTTTTATTAACACAACAAATAGCGTCTAAATATAATATTATTATATTTTCAACCATATGCAATAATATAATAGTATTTATTATCGTGATATTGATTTTTTGTCAATTGGAAATTTTCGTTCAAGCCCAAATTTACATATACTGTGTGCGTGTGTGTAATTTCCAATGGGTAACCGTTGTTACTTGTGGTTTTCATAAAGGGGTTTTTTTTTCGTTGTATCAAGAAAAACATATTATTCTAGACTGTATGGTTATTAAATTAGCGACGGTTCGGTTCGATGGGAAAGTTTGGACGATACAGACGAACCGGGGTTAACCTGGCGTGTAATTAAAAATTGACATCATCCGCTATTGTATGTATTTTTTGGGGGGGGGAGGGGGGAATAAATTGGTAATTTTCTCTACGGGTACATAAAAACCGTTAAGTGCCGGCCGAGTATTAAAACCACCGGCCGTTTATCAGACATAAAAAAAAAAACAACCCGCCATATAGATATTATAACACATTGACAATGTGTACAGACGTGTATTATGTGAAGAAGATGAGACATTAAATTACATACCTCGGCACGTACGCTGATCATTATTACCGACGACGGACGACCTCAACGATTAACTACGAGCCATACTTGTACACTTATATATTATCCATACATATATCCCATATGTATATACATATCCCCCCGTGTGTCGGTCGCTATTGTTTTTTTTTTTTAATTTTAGAATTTTTTTTTTTCCAGGGCAAAACAAAATACTATATGCCGTACGATGTACCACCTGTAATTGAACGTTATGCGATGATATTAGGAGGTAGGTAAACGTGCAAAGAGAATATTATCATTATTATTATTTAGGATCACATCCGAGATGGGAATGCGACAGAACCGTGGAGACACGGGTATTATAATATTATTATTGTTGTTGTTGGGTATATCGAGAAACGTCCAATGAAACGATTACAAGTGTGTACTATATTTATATACATGCACACAAGCGGTATTGTTATGTTCTGTATATTATAGTGCCTATAATAATAATTGTAATGATAGAAAAGTGGCGTGCACGCATGTGGGTACGTCCTAAAAAATTAATTTCATATCGGTGAAAGAAATAACTTGCTGACGCGGTCGTGTGCTGTATCATATAGGTAGTGTAGGTAATATGTGCCATTCACTGTAAAAGTGGTTTAACTCCAAATTTTTTAAATATACACATTTTTGCTTATTGGAGTCGCGTTTAGTCTCATATTATTCATTGAAAATAGAGAAGCAACTCCAATAAATGCCAAAATAAATATAAAGAAAACACTGACTGAATACTTGTACCTATTTGTTTACTTACACATTAATTTCATGAAAAGCTCATTGTTTCAAAATTCAATTTCGAGGAGATAATTCACTTTTACAACATGAACGACACATACAATTTTTAATATTATTATAATTTGTACACTAACAGTAATTAGTACCAGTAACAGTACCTATTTATTATTCAGTATTATTTATTTATCAATTTTAAGGACTATCATACTTTGACATAAGGTCTGCATCTGTGGACGGCCGTTTCCTTAAGAAACATAAAGATTTGTCTTAGGGTTTCAATGAGTTGTACAGACTTACAGATTTGCCAAATATATGACAAATTTAGTTAACACAAACAAAGTTGTTGACGCTTTTACAGAACAAGCAAAGCGTATGACTCTTGTATAAAATACAATGTAAATTCCATACATTTGTATTATATATTTTTTATAAAATCAAAACGCTAATAAACTTAAGTGTTAAATGTTAAACTGCTATACAATATCCTTGCGCGAAAAAAAACATTAACCAATAACCCCAAATGCAGAGCTTAAGAACGCCGGAAAATGAAAAAACGTGGTTCGTTATTTGCTGTGAACCGAAT
This sequence comes from Adelges cooleyi, assembly GCF_023614345.1. Taxonomy (NCBI): domain Eukaryota; kingdom Metazoa; phylum Arthropoda; class Insecta; order Hemiptera; family Adelgidae; genus Adelges; species Adelges cooleyi. The sequence continues at coordinate 2,336,932 of NW_026095977.1, forward strand.
AAATAAGACAAGTGAACAAAGATGGTGTGCTAAAATAAATCAAGAAAGTTTCAATAGCGCACTCACAAATTCGTTTTACCGTATTCTACGGAATTTAATATTTGTATAAGAACACAAATGTGTTAAATCATTTTTTTCATTAAAAAAAAAAATCATAATTCATCTCTCTTTTTTCCTCTCTATAATAATATTCTCCTACAATGGACGAGTGCTCTTGTACCTCGTCGGTTCAATTGACAAATATTTTTCAAATTATATTTTCATCAGTATATTTCCACTACTAAAAATCATCAAATAAATATTGTATTTTCCTTTTAAAATTATTATGATTTTTTTTTTATATTACGCGTTATTTTATTTTAAAAATATATATATTTTTTTCCACGTTTATTTTTTGTACTACAAAATATTAAGCCAAGCCGGAAAATAGTGTTGTATATAGTATTTGTTTGAGATTTGTAAAAGGAATTAATGTAAGTATAATACATATCTGAATAATATTCAGACAAATTTGCTGAAACATTAATGTTGGTAAACATTTAATTTCCTGTCAAAATATAATTTTTAAAAAAATGCTTGGACGATATTAAGAAATACAAATATCATTTATCTTTCGGTACCCAATTATGTAAAATGAAAAAAAGATATGTATGTTGTTTGAAGTTTTTTTTTTTTTTTTTAAGAAATACTTTTGACAAGTGTTAGAATTAACAGTAAAATGTGCGTTTGCACACACTGACGGTTTGGATTAAAGCAAATACAAAATGCATTATGTAGTAAATAGATTTTGCCATCCTTTGTATAGGATTTTTGGGCAATAAGTAATAACAAACAAACGGTCGGACGTGAAGGATTTTGGGTATAACTTTTTTTTAATTAAAATTATTATTTTGTTCACTGTCAAAGCGAATCGACGGTTTTTGGTAAATTGAAAATCAAAAATACACACATTGTTGTATGTAGTTTTGTAGCGACTCGGCTTGTACCTACGTGGGTCCTAGGTCTAAGTATTATTACATAAACGTGTATAATGCAGTAATGATCGCCGAGAAGTATCCGTCCGTGTAAAAAAAAACGCTACGAGTAAACCCTATTATTTGGCTTGGCACACCATAACTGAATTACATCCAGGGAATTATTACAGAGGAGCAGACTTCATTTTTGTAAATCAAATTATAATGATATACCGTGTGCTGTTGCCCGGGACTATGGTTGTATACGAAGACGACTCTCTTGTATATTATATCCAATTACATGTCCACCGTGTAGGTACACACAGCAATAAGGATATAATATATATATATTTTATAATAGTGCTACTATACTTATACCTATATATATATAGGTGGTATATCATAATACACGGTAGGGTAATATTTTTGTAAATTGGTTCATTTATGCACTCTAATTACGGCACGGTGCCGGAAAAAAAAATCTGTTAATCCTGTGTAGAGATACAATAATAATATTGTTGCTATTTTCCTTTCTTTCTATTACACTTGGCCGTATCGTAGCCAATTTCACGACAACCGTTCAGTGGCTTTTAATAGAATATATATTTTAGGTATACACACATAAACTAAGGGCCCGAGTCTAATAGTCAAGACACCAAGTCAGGATGGATGACTTAGAGCAAAAACAGTTTGAGACAATGCCATGGCCGTTTTCAAATTGAAAATTGTCAAATTTCTTTTTATCAAAATCGTTCCATTTGCTTTTACAATTAATATGTGTGTGTGTTATACCGACTTAACAGCTCTATTTTTCGTTAAAAGCGCCCTTACAGCTAAACTACTTGGCCCTCTTACTTGACCTACTCGGTCGGTCAAGATAATAAAGACTTAACCCAATATTACTCACATTACTTCCTTCCCTCTAACCCCTAACCTAACCAATTGTTTTTTATACATTTTTATACTATCGACCTGACCTAACCTAACGTAAACCCGACTGCGGTGAAAGGAACGTTGGCCTTTTAACTAGGTCTCACCTCAATTAACCCTAAACCTAACCTTACTTGGTACAAGACTGGCACATTTTTTGAAAAAAGTAATGAGAACATTTGCGTCAAAACGATGCCGTTTGTTTAGTTTCCAAATTTTAGTACTCAAACGTTGCAGTTACCGAAGTGATAATTTTTATATTTTATTAAATATCTAATAATTAAGTTCATCGTCTTAGAACATAATAAATTAAATTCGGATAACTCCTACGTGAACCATAAGAATTACATTTTCAGACTGTTCTTCAGCTTCAATTTGTCGACAAATATTAGTAAAAAATGTTTAACTTTAACCAAAGCACTGGAGCGATATATTTTTTTTAGATAATCCACATGGCCCATTACAGTGGTTTGCTGATGGTTTTTTTACCGGAGAACATGCTAGGTATAATATTGTGTCCATCTCATTTTGCGGGTAACGTTAACTTACACCATTGGCTCGCTACCTATTTGGTTTTATATAGGTTTAGTGTACCTACATCGATATCGTGTGCTTACAAAGTATACTCAATACACGTTTGTGTGTGTGTGTGTGAATGTACTTTATCGTTATTATTTATTTATTATTATTATTTCTTTTTTTTTTTTTTAAACATACTTGAACGCACGCGCTCACGGTTTTTGTGCGTTGATTTCAGTGCGTGTAATGACGACATTTATTATTATTCTTATTCTCAGCTCCCAGAGTCGTTATTAAGATAATGATGTGTCCCCCTTTCCCCCCATGTGCAAAGAGTAGGTTTTCTATGATATTAATATGTATATAAATATATTTATAACATTTATATATAATCGAAATCCTAACGAACCATAATGGAAAATACCTACAATATTAGAATGATGTGAAGTCAAATTTGATTTTTTTTTTTTTTTAATCCGAAACCGCAAGAACCGTGTACTCGACGATGGTAACACAATAATAATAATTGTATCACGAGACGATATTATACACCAAACTCAAACCCGGCGCACCACCTTAGCAGCAGGCACTTAGGGTTAGCACATTTCACGAGCCCATACAGCTCATCATCTGCGGTCGTTATAACATATATTATAATATTCGGTTTTTTCAAAACCGCAACACAACAGCTACACGTCGCACGTGGTATACGACGCCTTCCCGGGCATAATTATTTGATATAATATCGTAGAAATTCATACTTGGGCACTATTATATAGAAAAACACACAAACTATATATATTGTATAGGTGTACCTACTAATATTATGATAGGCACACCGTATCGATGATGGCTACACGCCTATACCTACTCCAGAGATTTACACGCGTACCGTCTGGTGATTCGTGTGATCATCATTATATTATTGTTGTTTGTTGTTTGGGTATTTACCTACGCCCATTTGCCTAATTGGGACCTATGGTATACAAAAAACAACACCGAGGCAAACCAAAAAAAAAAAAAAAAACCAGAACAAACTCACGCGTTAATTTGCCGCAGACAGATTAGGTATTATTATTGTACACTAGTTGGCTGTTATACTTAGGCAACAAACACGATTCCTTTAACGTACACCACCGCACAAGTACCTGGCACGACTGCTTTTCTTTTCAAAAAAAAAAAAAATACAATAATTGGCGCAATTAGAGGGGGGTGAGGAGCTATAGGGAAGTGCATATCCTTCTAAACTCTTTCAGACTGTAATAAAAAAAATATCAATTCTGAAGGTGCTTTCAGTTTTTAAAAGGTCTGAACTTCCTTGGTCCCTTCCCCGTGCATAGCCCATGTTTATACCAATTTGTATCCGTTTTGTTGAAATAATAATATCCACAACGCGTTGGAAATATTAAAAATTCCGTGGTTTTCACAACTTTGGAAACGATTTACAACAAAAACCTGTTGCACTAAATCTGAGAACTGATTGAGATTTAGCAAAAAGATATGCTATGTATTTCGGTTCATGTTCCAAAATCTTGTATCATCAACACACTAGCAAGTGCTTAGTTTGCCAAAAGCTCAACTTTTGGGTGCTTTTTCGTTTGACAACAAGATTCGCATGGCCGTGGCAAACCGACAAATGGGGTTTCTTCAGCTCACGTCCGTTATCGCTGTGATTCCGCATTTTTCGCAGCACAGGCAGGTTTGTTGTTATTATTAAAATAATATTTTCTTAGCCGCGTTCCCCCCCCCCCCACTCCCCCTCCGAGTGTTGCCCATTCGTCTCCGATAATTTATTAATAACAAAAACGGATTTCTTCACGAGGATGGACGCACACCATCCGCGGCGTTCCGCTTGTATACCCCGCGCGTATCATCGCCGTCTTTCACGGTTCACCGGGCTAATAAATAATTTCCAGTAGTCGAAATATCGTTAACGATTTGAGCAATGGTTTTCCGGTCGGGACGCGCGGGAGAGGGGCACAGGAAGAGACAGGTGCTGCGTCTAGGAAGTAAGCACATTATACACTCAAATTGTCAGCATAGGTACAATATTGCCGGTTCAATTGTCGCGCGCGCTAGCACACGCTCGTCGGCGGGTACACGGTTTGTCGTCCACGACCTCCAGAACAAGGGCTGGAAGTGGCTATGGAAGTGCCGTAGACTCGTGAAGTAATTACTTAACGGCCACATTCGCCGTGACGGGAGGGGGAGGGGGGGAAATAATAATAATACAACACGTTTACGGTTCATTTGCTTCATTAATGCCGGAACCCGCCGCCGTATCATGTCATTATACCACCGAGTGCGGCCGAGTTAAATAAATAACAGAGACCAAACGAGATTACAAAAAAAAAATACTAACGACTAATTTTCTCCTCGAACGACACGGTGAAGAATATGTCTTATGTTCGCCCCCTCCCTCTATCTGAAATCTTCTACCCTCCCCGCAACGTGTCGTTGATCCTTTATCACGTCCTGTCTCTTACCAGCGTCCGTAATCGGCTGTCGCTTATCAATATCGAACATTTTCGGTTAAAAGTTAGGTTCGATTTGCACGTCTAAGTGTCGTACAATAATTCACCTATACCTACTTCTGTCTCAAGACAGAGTTCAACCAAAAACAAGGTCTAGTCCGTTTTAGCGATTAGACTTAGTCAAACTATGCCTTTAGAGAAGCTTGTGCTCACTGCTGACTGTAAACTGGTATTGTTTCGTGCTGCTTCATATTGCCTTCCACAGTGATCATTGGTTTGCATGCCATTTTTAGCTTTGTACATCACACGTTAGACTTCCCGTTAAGCTTTCCATTTTTGTTTTACTCTTCCCTCGTATAGCGTCTATTTTCTGCTTTTATCATGAGCTATAAGTATCGCTGTAGATTGGCACCGTGCAAGTGTCACTGACAGAAGTTCGGCCAATCTAGATGGACGGTATGGTGCGCGTTGTAGCTTTATGGCGGATTACCTCCTCGTGGATGAATATTGTGCGCCGCGCTTTTTTATTGTGAAATATAAAAACCGTTGAACCGTTCAAATGACCAACCAGAGTATTTTTTGTGAAGACTGAACCGTATAAACTCCGTTGCGCCAGATGTACCTACAACAATCATGCAGCCTTGCCTCGTTCGTTATGGGCTCGTGCTCAAATCGATGTGCTCCGAGGCTGCCCGGGTGAAATGAGCCGAGAGAATTTAATACAACCTTAAAACGGTAGACGGACACAAAGGGCTCAAACGATTGCGATCTACAGCGCTGGATCCGAACAATCGGGTTAATTTCGACAACGGATCACATATTGTACCTAATCGGAATACAATCCGTCCAAACGAGTGTTCCCTCGAGCAAACACACATTGGACATTGTGACCGAAACTGGCACCTATAATAATGTATACTTTAGATGATAATATGTATTATTATCGCCGTCTCCTGGTCATAAGGGCATAAGGTTGTTGTTGTTGCTCAACTCGGACGCTCTGAACGCCGACAATTAAAATCTATTAGCGAGCGTAGGCCTAAGGGGTAGATGACCACCAAAAAAAAAAATATATATATATATATATATATATTTCTATGCTTTAAACAGCAAGCGGCACTTGGGTCGTTAACCATTGTGTACTATAATCGTTTAGTTCAAAATTAAACCCAAGAAATACACCTACTCTTTTTCGAACACCAAGACACCCAACTATAACGTTTAATCGCTTTGTAAATTACAAATAGTTAAATGTTCACTTGATCTATCTGGAAACTATTAACTACCCAAGTAAAGATTTCAAGTAAAGAGATGTTTATGCATATTGGCCATGACTATTGTGCATTTTATACAAACATGAGTCACCAACGATGGTATGATTGTGGAATCATTGAATTTTGGAACATGAATGATAAAACTACACATCCAATAGTGTATCCAAATATGGCCAATTTAAATGATCTGTTATGTTTTGACATGGTAACCAAAAGAGTGAAGCAGAGTGAGAGAGAAGGCGCTAATTGTACCTGCTCTCTAGACATGACAGAACAGTAGGCGCCAATGGCCTATAGAGATTTTAATGCAATTGTTGTATTAATCAAATCATACAACCAAATTGTCTGTGCACGGTATTAATAATTATAAAATTAGTTACACATACTAAACGAGAACAAGATACCTTATATGATAATATTATATACTCGAGACGAAATAGTCTGCGCGGTATTAGATCAATGTTATTACACAACAGTTATTATATGTTGTAAATATGTGTGCTGCCAACAAGTCTTATAATTCAATACAGGCGGTACCCAAACAATATAATACGGTTATATAGTGAATAATAATAACAATAATAATAATTTTAAGTGTTAATTATTGTATTAGAGTTTTTAGAACGTTGTTGAAATAATTACAATATTGTCAACGACTATTGTGAATTATTACAACCAAAGGGCCAGGTTTAGTTCAAACGGTTTTTTCATCAAGTCCTTTTAACGGTCAAGTGAGTACTGCGCAATTTTTTTTTTTTGTTTGTCATTTAAGTTTTTAATTATTGTCAACGGCGGTTATTATCGTTCTCAAAGTCAAAGGGACTTTTGTCCGTTCCAGATGATTAGTGTGTGTACAATTCAAAAGCAAGCGTTTCACATTGGAATACATATAGGTATAGATATATTTTTTTATTTTTTTATATGGCGATACACATTCACGAAACGGATGGGTTATTTTTTTTATGTACCATGTATTCATAACCTCCCCACCCCACCGGTAGACCTCTATTCGCAGGTGGCGCTAAGGCGGAAACCTGAACAAATTATTATCAATCCGCCGCCGCCTAATGTATATTGGTAAATTAGTGCCTATAAATATAGGAAGAAATGTAACCGGGATCTTATTAATGTCGTATAAATGTTTGACCCGCGTATAGCCTCGACGTCGCCAATGGCATAATTATTATTACTTGTGGGTACCCATGTCCATAATCCTATAGGCGCCACACAGAGATTCCAAACCGGTGAAGTAATAACGATCCGGTAATACACACACAAAAACCAAGAACAAATAGGTACACACGACCGTGTGTGTGTGTGTGTATACCGAAATGTATAATACACACAAAACGATAAGACCGGAGACAATGAAAAGTGCATTATAATACCGACAAATAATAATTAAAGGAGGCCCACTACCGAGTAGAGTGATAATACTATTATTGTTGTTATTCGTTTTGGAACTATTTATACATACCGTTTGAGAATATATTCCAAGAAGGTAAATATTTTTTTTTTTTTTTTTGTTACTTCCCGACATCTTCATGGGCGACGACCCATCGTTACCCGCTTTTAACCAAATAAGTCAAGACACGTGTTTTGTTTGTTTTTTTTTTTAATTAAAACGATTAAACCTGATTTGTATCCATTACATATTATACACGGACATGTTGATATTTTATCGGTTTTTTTTTTTGTAAGGAATTCAGCAATTATAGTGAAAACGGACAGACTGACCGAGGGAAAGCTCTAAGAATATTGTAACCAGTTACACCGAGGTACAAGATACAAGTTATATATACCTATATTAATTGTCGCGACTAGTTTCAGTCACAAGCAGCGGAGGTGGGGAAAAAACCAGATAGATCAATAGTAGTATGACGGTTCAATTAAAACCCTTGCTGTTGGTTAAAAAATAAATTTGAAAAATTGTATAGTGCATACGAATATTGAAGACATATTTTCTATAATAATTCCCAAGTTCCTTGACCACCCTGTGAGGTACACCCCCCCCCCCTCTCCACAGGACGTTGCACTCAAAGTTCTAATTGAAGCCGACACCGGATCAAAATATTATATTATTTTATATTATTAGTTTTATTATCGCAGACCGTCGACGATTAATTCCACCGTACAATGACGTCACACAGACTACATTTTATAGCGTGTCTATCTGTTTATGTGTGTGTCTACCACTTGACATTTCGATGGAGTTACGCATTAAGAAGAGCTAATTGAATGTAGTAAGTGAAGTGCCGAAATTAAATCTCGCGTTCGCCCGTAGATAAAAAAAACATTAGTGAAATAAAATTAAATAAAAATAAAAAAACCATAATAATTTGAGTGTTGAAATCTCTTGGACCAGTATAATAATAATAATATACATTTAGGTATAACTGCTGGTAGGTATAGGTGTATACGTATATATTATATGTATATGCGTGGCAGTGCTTTTTTTTTTTTATCTTCTTTTCGTGTCTGTAAATGTACCTAATAATATTGTGTGATATTGTGTTGCCGTATAATAAAATAATATATTAAATTCGAATATACCATAAGATAATAAATTGATATTTATATTTGAAAAACAAACATAAAACAGCGGACAATGTTTGTAAACGAACAGGTCTGGCCGATAATAACGTTAATAAACCCCCCATCAGCTTCCCGAACACATAAAACACCAATGTCTATGCATTTTTTAACAGATTTTTAAACTTATTTTTTGGCCTTATACAGTAGGCCGACCAAAAAAACATTATTAAACCGTTTATTATTATTGTTATTAAAATGATAGGTACAATTTTTGGCAATATTTTTAGTGTATGTGTTAAGATTTTGTCTTTTTAGAGTAAAAAAAAAAGTTTGAATACATCACAACGCAAAATGTACTCCTATCGGATGAGCCTATCTACACGGCTGGATATTGCTCATAATATTATCATGTTAGGTACTGTTTACCGCATATTTTTTTTATACTAATATAATATACATTACAATAATAATACACTGTTCACCTACTAACAGTCTAAATGGCGGTCATTATTTTTAGTCCTTGTAGTTTTTTTTTAATATTTTTATTTTATTGCATTCCGCGAATGCAAAAACAATGCAACTTTTAAAAAAAGGTCGAGTGCACATTATTTTTTAATTTGCAAAATTGTCGCGGGTAATTCTGATGATTATTTTTTTCCATTTTGCATTTTTCATTGTGTTTAAATTGATAAAAAAATATCATGAATGCACCGCAGTTGTTTTGCGAGGCAATAATATAGTTAAGCCTAAAAAAAACAAAACCGATATTATCGTTTCGGACATACATATACGGTTCGGTTAAACAACAATAACATTAGGTATTATTATTATCATTATCATGGCGGTGCATTTATTTCATTAGATAAAAATTGTTTTATTATTTTATACCAGCAATGGGTACTGCACGTTTTAAAAATTCAAATAACATATACCGGTTGAATTATGATTGCCGGATGAATAATTATAAGGACACTCGAGGACAAAACATCTCATCATTGATTTTCTTTTTGAGCAAAAAATTCTCACCCAAATATTTTAACACAAAATGTAGGTTTAGATTTTCAGTTTAATTTTTTTATTAACATTTTTTTACAAACTATAAGACAGGATAAAATCATTCCGGATTTCGTCCAACCATGTCAAAAAAGTCACTAGTTTGCTCATACTTATATCAGACGCCCAACACAGCACAATTGTGTCATCGATATGCACTTAACCAACTGGCCAAGCTTTTTGAACGAGTCAGAAAACAAGGTGCGACTACATTCATTCTTATCATAAGCTTAGAAATAATGATGTGGCCTACTTCAAATTCCACTCATCGCCAAACGATTGGCGATGCAGGTTTTAATTTGTTTTTAGATTACAAACTGAACTTGTAATTGATATTTTAATAAAGGCATCCATAAATCTTTCAACGATCTCAATTAAGTACAGCCAACAGCGTTTTCTTATTGTTGTTGCCGTCGAGAAGAAATCGTGGTAGGACTTGACCTTATCTTTTAAGGCCGTGACCTAACATATTCTAATGTGTAGAGGTATACCTACCTAACTCCGAGGGCGTTTGGAATAAAAAAAAAAAAAGTGTAAATATTAAATAGTGTTATGAACATGTCGACTGTGTTGTTGTTAATCAAATTATGAGATTATATATTATTATTATTTTTACGTTTAAGTATGTTGAATTAAAAATTAACAGCCTTCGAGGTGTAAACAAGTGTGTGCAAAGTTGTGCAAAACAGAACCTGGTCCAAACCGACCTTACTAGGCCTATCGATAAGTACAACAAAATTATATTTAAGATTTCCAACGTCACTGGATACAGTATGATCACAATATCGTCATCATACTGCTAACCTTAAGTTTCCACTTCCCAGTACCTACAACAATATCGCTGGTTGGCTTGTTTGTTAACATATTTTTTAACGTATGTCACGAAACGACAAGTAATAATTGGAATGCACAAAAAAACAAAAACGAACACAAACACAGGCCAACGACTATAACAATATTTTATACACTAAAATCTGATAAGCAACATGCGAGCAGTCTGTATATAATGTATAATAAAATTATCGGTTGATACGCATAGGTAACACGGGTAATTCACGATGCATAATTACCAAGTTGAAAAAAAAACCTACCGTTTTCAGTATATGGTTTTTTTTTGTGTAATATTATACATAATATATTGGTATTTGTTTGACATCATTTTTTTTTTTTTTTTTAACCAGTTAATCTAATAATAATAATACAGGTAGGTAGGTACGCCCGAAACAAAAAGGTAGGTATGTCTGATAAAATATTACATTATAACCGTTTACTTTGTACAACATGTCTTTTTTCCTATTTGTGTTACAGAAAATAACATAATAATATTAAAAATAAACAAAAAAGTTTCTACCCGTTTTGGGGAAAAAGTTTAATGTAATATTTTGGTTTTTTCACAAAATTTTTAGATATTGTTTTGTAGACGTTGTAAAGGTAAAAAAAATATATTTTTTAAATGTATTTTTTTTTTAGTATTGGGGCGGATAACGCAGTTGGGTGTAAATCAACATAGTACAATGATAACTGTTGTAGATGTCGTCCAAGCACAAAAAACAACGCACACGGAGGCCCCAAAATCGACCGTGTAAAAATTAGCAAAAATGTATATTATTTTACTATGACTAGACTATTGCATAAAATAATTATCTTGGGAATATTTTTATTCTCTAGGAACACAAAGACGGTAGTCGGGGGGCCGTAAAAAAACTCACGGGTAACAACCGTGTAATTAATAAATTACCCATTACGCATTTACATTAAATAATTAGACACTGGGCACGTATCGAATGTACACACATAACGATATTATATCATTATCATTATAATGCGGCGGCGGTGTACCTACTTATGATATATATATTATAATAAATGGGTAATTCGGTATTGAAAATAGTATTAAAATTACAGAAGAGAAAAAAAAACCCAATGCCCATAGGAGACGATAATATATTGTTATTAGCGGTGGCTGGCAGTGTTTATAGGTATGAAATATACACTTGTATTTTTTTTTTTTCATTAATTTTCGGATCCGCCTTTTTCCGACCTGTACATGTATATAATGTTGTATAGTATACCTATATACACACACGGTAACGACTAATTCGATCTAAGATACTGCTGTAGTAATAATTGCAATGGCCTCTGGGAATTTTAAATAATAGTATAAAAAAAAAAATAATAATAATAATAATAATAGTGCTGTTGCCGCTGCCGCTGACTATTGTGAACAAATTATATCAACTATTATAATAATGTTACAACTATAATATAGACCTATCTACTATCCACTGTATATAGGTATATAATACAAAACGACCGAAGGACGATTGCTCCATTTTTTTTTTTATTAATCAATATTAATAACAGTAGGTACGTTATATTATTATTATTATTATTATTATTACATCAAATCGCACCTGACACGTATAACCGTATGACCTATACTACTACCGGGGCTTCGGTTATTATTCGCAAATAGATAGAGGTGCTAGGTAGGTATTATTGAATTACCGAACAAACGAAATGTGAAAATTACATTTAAAACAGTTACAAAAAAAAAAAATATGTATAGTAGTTAATAGATTGTTATTGGCATCCGCGGACCGGATGGAACACTATTAAAAAAATATATTGTTTTCGTGTCGATTGCATATAAATATGGTTGTAATAATAATAAAGCGTGCAATGGCGGCCGTTCAAACAATATATAATTATGCCTACACACGGGTACGGTATGTACCGCAGAAACCGCTTTCATCTGTAATTAGATAAACCGTAATAAAGATCTATAAAGATCTTCTTAATAATCGTGGTTGAAGGCGATAACGTTACAGACTTTTGATAAAAACTTTGGCTACACTGACCGGTGATTATTGAAGTCTGTTTAGAGTTTTTGGTTTTTTTAGAATCTGGTTTTATTTGATCTGTGATAGTACCATCAGCTGTTGTCACAGTATGAAATCCAAATCACCCTGTTAACCCATTGATTAAGCCCATAAGATTAAATGTAAGGAAACATTAACCATTCAAACAGCATATTGTACTTAGTCCTAATGACATTTTGGCACGCGAAACACCACTAAACAGTACCGGCTGCACTAATGACCCATCTTTATGTCCTGCTCTCTGTAATCGTCATTTCCTTATGCTCCCTTACATGCATTCGTATAACCAAGTACTACTAGTACCCATTAACTTCCCAGTCATAATATGTTATGTAGCTTGTGTGGACTATGCCAAATTTAAACGAGAGGAGGATCCGTTGAATATGCGAATATGTCGATTGTCTTCAAAGAATCTTGGACGGGAAACCGTCGCGTTGCCAACTAGAATAATATACTTTCGCCACTTTTTTCCCATAATGCAAATACTATCACACAGGTAGTGCATATTAGCCATATCACACTGTATTAATAGGGTTTCCTTCCAAAAGACATTCCAATTTCCAAGCACACAATATGTCTCGTTCAATGCGCTGCTCATAACGGTCGATTTCACTGTATACACTTTTCATGGTGGCAATTTCTTATTGGAAACGACTATTGGCACACTTATCGGCGGTGACGACGAACTATTGCACCTATATATTATTGTACTTTCAAAAAAAAAAAAAAAACTAGGTATAATATACAATAGGTATAGGTACGAATGCAACGCGTCGGGATAGATCACGTTGTATAATTGTAATTAGGTAGTATTTAATTGTCGGTGGCTAATTGGATTTTTTTTTCATCTCGACAAACCTCCCGGCAAATTAAAAAATACAAGAAAATAGGGTAAAACCGCAAAAAACTTGCTATTGTTTGACGTGACGCTCTCTGCGTCCGTCTTGGGTTTTCTCTAATCGAATTAACCGTACTGATCGAACGACGGACGAACACCGAAGGTCGCAGTTTTTTACTTGTCCTCAGAAAACACCACACAAAACAGAGGGAAAAAAATGATCACCGAAAAAATAATTACGTTACATAAATTCAAAACGACGCCGTTGGATTATGTAAAAAACAAAAAAAAACGATTAAAAAAATATAGATAATAATTATTATTATTTATACACATTAACGCGTGCAATATAACAATATTTCAGTTTTTTTTTTTTTTTACATTACAGGGTCATATCGAGCAGTATGGTATTGTGGACAAAGGGCGGATACGAGGAGAGGGGAGAGGCTCTGAGGTCCTCCCTAAGTACTCAAACTGTGCGCATTTAAAGTGTACTTATGTTTTATTTATTATAATATAATATTAATTGGACTTGGGTCGTCTGGCAGGGTAAAGTAAATAGAAGTTTAGTCGGTGTAATCTGATAATCTCTAAACGTTTTCTTCTGCTGGGTTCGCTTTTGATTACAAATTAAACCGATTAAATCTACTATGTAGATATTTATTTTGTGAACCGATTCGTATCAACAGAGACATATCGCCGTGTCAATACATAAATTACCATCCGTCCTCTATTTTATCATTTATACATTCAACCAAAGCAACAGCTATGCTTTTTACAACCTTTATTTGCGTTTATTTCGTGAATTTTTAACAATATGAGCACTCAGTAACGCAACACAGTTACCTGCTAGAGGTGCCCGGCTTGAACGTCGCACTTAAGGGTATACTTAAGGGTCACTCAGTGTACCAAATAGTATAAATTTTTAATAAGAACGATCAAAAATAAAGAGAGAGAGAAATAGAGATAGGAGATAATTTATTCCCATCACGCCCTTGTCGCGGACCCATCTTGTGACTATTGTATAATTTATTTACAAGACTGCGGTCGCTAAAACAAGAGCGGTTCGTTTAATAATAAATTAACAATATAATGTGTAGTTTATACTTTGTATGTAATATACAGGCACGAGGAAATCTAATAAAAAACAACTAAAAAAAACATTTCCCCATTACTCCGGCACTTTTCGCGCCGACAATATTTTCCATAGTGGTTTTTCACTTGTGCACAATATAATATACATCATGCATAATATAATATTATAAAGACTACCTTTACCTCCTCTATATATGTATAAGTACACACACACACACACATTATTATAATGTGTCGCACCGCGTTAGGGTTAATAATAAAAATTAGGCTTGACGGACACGCCATCTAATAGTATCATAAAAATGCAAAAAAATGAGAAAAAAAAACACCACAAAATAGTGGTATATACCTATATGAATAATTTTTAGTGTACACTGTTATTTTTTTTTTCTTTACTTCCACCTTGTACATAGTACATTATACTTAAATGCCTAGCAGTTGTTATATACCTACTGTATAATATATATTTTTTCACACGTTCGTTGTAATTTTATTTGCTGGTATAATATAATATATGATTGACGTGTACAGTAAACTATTATAATATACATTAACGTTTAATAAGCATTTATATTACTTTATACGGGCATGGTTTTTTACTATTATTATTAACACTATTTATGTGTATAATATGTGTGTGTGTGTGTGTGTGTGTGTATATATTGTACAAAAGGTAGCTCTATTATTTTCAATCGCGTGATTGACGGATTTTCTTTATATAATAATAATAATAATAACGCGAGTTTTAATAAGCGTTATATATTTTATTATTAAATATATTAACATAACGGCAATGTTAAAAAAATATGTTTATGTAAACGCATGTTGATGCACAATCCCCCAAAGGATTAATACCGATACCTATTGTACTTAATAATTGTAAAAAAGGTGATTTATGTATTATCTACAATATCAAGATGTAATTTTTTTATGGGTGTGTGGAAATAATAATCAACTACTTATTATTATATAGGATCTCTATCGGTTGGTACTAATATGTTTATGATAATATAAAACTTAAATCTGCAAAAGTCTGAATAGTTTTATCCATACACAACGCGTTATGGGTGTAATCCTATTTGTATGTGCTATCATTTTTTTTTTTTTTTACAATAGATATATTACTTACTTTGTAAGTCATTGTCTTTTTGAGGCGTTTTAAGTAGGTATTAAGCTTAGGAAAAAAAAATACTAGTTTCTTGCGTTAAATTGATCACCTTGCAGATAAGCTGAGCCGTGCATTTAATTATTTAACGTGTATTATACAGTCGAAGCAAATGGCATATTAATTTGCGGTCGCGGTTCACAAACTCAACTGCGCTGTTATATAATTTGTATATAGGTCCATTGTTCGAATTTTAAGTATATCTATATCCGTTGTTCCTATCTATGTTGCCAATGTCATTAATACAGTAGGTAGGCACGTTCTTTAGCACACTGCCAGTAAGACCTGTCCCTGCCCTACTCGGCAAAGGTTCGACCCCTGACCTAAGTTTGGTTAGATTTTCCGAATACAAAATATACACTAAACTATTGTGCAATAGTTGCAACGGAACGATTTTAATAATATCTCGATTGTAATTTAAGTTGATCTACTTTTAGACCGTTATGCCATATAAATAAAGCATATTCCAAAATCATGGCCTTGTCACTTGTGCAAAGTATATTTATAAGATGACCCATCTAAAGTATTTCCAACCTAGCCTAATACATTTGTCCATAGGGTAGTCCATCACTATAGTAATCCTTAAAAATCAACCATATACATAGTGATTCAGGATACCACAAAGGAAAACATTTCCAAAAATATAAACTACAACACAGCAATAATTATGGCAAGGCAAAACCAGTGTCTCGACCTTTAAACGAATCACCCTGTACACCGTAAGCCCAGTCGGTATAGATATTGAATTAATTTGGTTTATGCTCTAGTGGGTATACCTAGGCGTGTTGCGCAGCTTATAGTAGTTTACCCTTTCTCCGCCGAGGGTTCTAGTGATTCTCCTGGACATCTTATACAGCTAAGTCTTAAAGTAGTATTTCATTCCATTCCCGTCTCCAATTGTACCTATACATACTTTCCTTTTACCTACCACTAAAATAGTATAGCGCACCCAATTACTTACACTATTCCAATAGACCTACTATAAGGGTGATCTTTCCCTTAAAATTTGTGTGATTCTTTTGATTTTATTTCTATATTATACCTATATTGTCATATACATTTATATATTTTTGTATTATGTAATTTATTGCATTTTAAGTCAGTTTTGTATTAGGGAAAAAATAGTCGAACACTTTTCTTTTCCATGAAACGCACAGTTCAGAGGACTCATGAAAAAAACTCTGGTCAAAAGTAAAAAATTAATATTTTTTAAATCCTTAAAAATACTAATTTTTTTAAAAATAAACGCTAGACATATAAAACAAACATTTTAAGATATATTATAATTATTTTGACGCCTTCGTAAATAATGTGATTAAAGCTTGCCTATTAATTATTATAATATTATATTATTTGTTATGTGTAAATGGGTATTGTGTACCTATATATGTGTCGAGCAATAATTTTTGTTTTCAAGTACAATACATTTTTTAAGTATAATGTACAAAAAAAAAATCCGCCAATTCAATTCATCCAATTAACACTTAACTATCAGCTGTTATTATACTTCATAAAACTTGTATTCTTAATACAACACAAGTTTTATACACATTCTTTACAACCTTCTGTTCACATTACTGTTGCTTTTTGCATGTATATATATATATATATTTTGTCTTATCGCATATTCGGTAAAGCGCGTGGCGCATGCGTCTCTCGTCCAACCCTTAAGTATATATACATACTGGTAGACACTTACCGGAAGAAGATTCGTCGTGGACGCCGCAGGGTCCGTCGTCGACGTTCACCAGGTTCCTTATGGAAAATATGGACTTTGCCGGTCTGTTCGCCCCGTTACCGCCACCGCCACCGCCTCCACCGCCAACGCCGCCGCCGCCCATCGTGCCGCCGTTTTCGTCGCCGCCGTTAGTTCTTGCGTGCGTGGTCAGGTCCATCACGCTGCTCGTGCACTGATTGCGCGCCGCCAGTGTACTCTCCGAAGCGATCATCGTCCGCGCGTTGGCATTTACCTACTACACCGGCCGAATCGGTTAAAGCAGAGAAAATAACCTCGGGCTATCTCCAGTATCTGATAATTACGATATTAATAATAATTGTGGTTGTCGCAACAAAAAACGATAACAGCTAGACGCGGTCAGAGTGTGCGGCGCGCTTGTGCGAGACGCGTCCGTCGGTGGTATGTACGCGCACAACGACAGATACAGTTCTACTGTGCCGTGCGGCCGAGGTGGCCACGGCGGTGTACACCCGCGGGTGCAGTAGGTACGTACACACGCCGAGCGGACGGCAACCGGTCGGCCAATCGGCAGGCCGCAACCGGATCGCCGAGGCCCCGCCCGGCCGTCGAGGATAGACGAAAAATGGCGTCCGCGTCCGTACGCCGGCCGGCCGCCGCCCATTAGTCTCGCGCCGTGCCCATGCTATATTACTATACCTAGTATGCTGTATGTGTATACCGGCATATTGCGCACCGACCACCGCCGGGGCGACTACTAGGGGTTTAATGGCACCCCCCCCCCCAAAAAAAAATTCAAGACACTTTTTGCGTTTGGAATTTGAACAATGTTATACATAATATTTTCAGTAGAGCTGATTACAGTATTAGTAAAAATTATAAAATGGGATTGCACGCGGTCTGTTCTTAAGGAGTTTTGTTTGGGCAATATTTATAAGAAAAAAGTGGTTTTTTTATACTTTTCAACCGCGTTAATTGATCTGTCGGTTAATTTGTATAAGCTTCGAGGTATTATTTGTAATTTTTGCAATTTTTTTTTCTATGAGTAAAAATCATTTTAGACCAAAAAGCTAGACAAATGTCTACTACTTAAGATGGTCCGATTTCTCAAATTGTTTGGCTACTGCATAGGAAGCGATTTTCATTTAAACATTTCAGTTCCTTGTACCTAATTTAAAAAAAATAAAATTTGCAATTTTTTCAATGATAAAACCAATTTTTTTTACATAAACAAAAGAAAAAATCCGTTTTCCACAGAACTTAGTAAAGTTGCCAAAGAATTCGTATATTTTTATAGAATTAATATTAGACCATCTTAAGTAGTAGACTTTTTGGTCTAAAACGTCAAAAAAAAAACAGACCGTAGCAATCAAAGGGAGACATTAAGAAAAAATAATAATTTGAAAAGTGGTCAAAAATTAAAAATGTTCGATTTACAGCCACAAACATTTTGTTTTTTTAATGCAAATGGTGTATATTTTGTTTACCAAAAAATTGTTCTGTCAAAACCAGAGTCTTGACACTAACAACTTTTGCAAGAGACCTTGTTCGAAAAAAATCCATAGCTTAAGTAGTTTGTGAGATCTATCTCGTTGTTAAGTTATTTTTAATTTTTTTGTTACTACATTCAAGTCAACATTACAAAACCTATAGTTGAATTATTAAGTCACTTTTTTTTAATGATATAAAATTATTTTAACAAAAAAAAAACCGACCTAAATAAACTGGACATAAAAGCTGCGAATTGACAATTAAATGAAAAGTCTTGTACTAACAAGGTATAAAATAATTTCTTAAAATTTCTAATCAATTGTTCTAATTGAAACTTGAAGGTCAATATACAAGAACTGCGGATATTAATTATTGTTAAGAGGGCATTATAAATCCAATTTTCTAGCATTAAAACACACATACGCAGAATGCGTTTTACCAAGTCCATACATATAGTTGATTTAGAGCAAAAATGCTTATTTAAAATCAAAGATAATAACATTTTGGAGACAATGTGATATCCGCATTTTTTTGATAAATCTAATATTTAGCTTAATATTTAACATATTTTACTTTTTTTTAAATAGCTTTAACTTTTCTTCAAGATGGAATTTTAGGAAGATTTTTATTCTACCTAAATGCGATATATAGAGCAACATTATTATACCAATTATAAAAAAAAACACTGATAGATTTAGATTAGACAGCCTTGTAAAGTTGTTAACATTATATCTCCAATTATTTAAACAGTTTAATTCAAACAATTTTGATGATTTATTTTGATTTTTTCCAAGTACCTACTTAACGTGTAAACTATTTATCAAATAGTGTATGATTTAGTGTAGAAACCCTGTCAATGTTTATCAATGTTTTTATATCCACTTAAATTAAAATAGTTTTAACGGTTTTTCAACCAAGTCCATATAAGGAATTTGTTGAATGTAAGTTTGGGCCACTTTTTTGAAAAAGATGCAAATTTACAAATAAAATAAAGATTTTCCCGATTACTTAGGGCAAAAATAATTAAATGAGCTATATTTCATAATATAATAACATCATAGTATACTTACTTATTTCACAATTGCACATACCTGTTTTAAGTCAACTGCACAATTAGTGTCCTATTGCACATTAAAACAAAACCTGTAGGCCATGTTCAGAATAAATGGGTTAGATGAGGTGAAAAAAATACACAGTTGTACCAACTAAAATTATGCGGTTAATATATACAATACATTTACCAGTTTGGCCAACTATATTTTCAGTTAAAGCAAGTAAGCGCATCTATTAATTCTAACTAATTATTCCAACTATAATATTATGAGTTTATTTTATCCATAAATTAACCATATAATTTTAGTTGTTCCAACTATGTAGGTAAGTATTTTTTTCCGTGTCATTTTTTAAAAATGTCTAAAATAAATTAAATTTTAAAAATTCGTAGGAAAAAATGTAATAAAATATCAATTTTAAGTTTAATATTGTATAATGTTCATATATTTTTATTTTTGGAGAAAATACTCGATCAAAAACTTGGTTTCAATGGCGTTTTAAAAAAAAAAATAATAATTTTAAGCTATCTTCTTAGCAAATTAGTAATTCTGTGGCTACTTTAAAAGCTTACGTTTAAGTAGGTGAAATAAAATTAAAAATTTGTGCAGCTAAATTAAATTAATCATTTATTTGATGTATCTACCTACCTATAATAAATAGTAAAAATAGCTTATATCAAAATATGTTGTTTGTGCTTTAAGCAAAATCAGTATGCAATATCTGACGACAGACCTGGCCAGGTAATTATTACCTTTTATAATTAATATAAATAATATTTATCAAGTCCATTAAAAACCGTGGCCTAAAATTGCCTTATTCGATGGACAATGTTGTGTTTACATTAAAAGCAATTCTTATCATTTAACGTGAAGTCTAATGAATTTAATGAAATCTAAAAAACATAGCTAATATTGTAAATGTGAAAAATAATTTTAAAATACTTTACCTTACCCTAACTGATGAACATAGAAACAACGATAATGTCGATCAAAGCAATTTTAACTCTGGTAGTTTAGTTTATCATGACTAGATAAATTTTTTTATCAAATATTGTCACTTTAAGGGCAAATTTTTGGTCGAAACCAAACTCATTCAATACTTCAAACGTACTCTTCTTGAGAACACTACGATTTAAGTTTTGAACAAGTATTTGTATTATCCAAAACATCTTCAAGGTGTAGTGGTCGTGGCATAATTTTTGATATTATTTTTTTGTCAATTAATTATTCCAGTAAAAAAAAAAAAAAGAAAGGTAAAAATTGCATTGTTTTTACATCGATTACCTAACAATAAATAAACTTCAAACTTGATTCTTTTTTTTCTATGGTATATTACATACGTTTGAAAATGTCAGCTTAATGTTAAGTTTGAGCGAAAAAAATTGCCTATACAATGCGCCTTAATAAATGCTAGGGTAGTAGCCCCTTAAAGAATCAAAATATAAGCTGGCTTTGTTATGTCCTTAGTGATAGTCCTGTCAGATTTACTTGTTAAAACCTATACTGCGGAGATACATTGCCAAGACTTCCATTAAAAAAAAAATATAAAATTCTGTAAAGTAACTATTCTGCTGTAAAAATACTCTTCTTATAAAATGTATTACTTTATTGAAAAAATTATGAGCAAAGACTTATGTTTTATATTTCCCTACAAATGCGATAAAACATGGTAAACTAAATGCCATTGAAACGTTGTCTTGTTGATTAATGTTAAATTTACAATATTGTTAAAAAAAATCAAACAAAACTAAACAATACATTATTAATAAATTTAAAAAAAAAATTATTAAGTATTATACATCGAAAAAAGTGTCTTTTGTCAAAGAATGTTCCCAACAATTTGTATAAATGACAGTTAATCATTTTTTAAACTTTTTTAACTGTGTACCTACTTAGGTCTAGTATTCATATCTAGAGAATATCCTACACAAGTCTGGAAGTAATATTCAAGGACATTAAATTTGTTTTTATTTCTCAACAACAGTAGTCAGTCAATTTCCTGGCCCTCTATGAAACTTACCAAGTATTTGAATTTTTATATAAACAAATAAAGAAAAAGAAAATCAAGCAATCTTACTTAAGTACACCATTTGTATTTGAATCGAATTAAAAATACAAAATTGATATTATAGTAGTTGACAGATCTTTGGGGTTATTGTACAAATTAACCCAAGCGAAGGAAAATTATTCGACAACTCTGGCCGCCAGTTAGGTCACAATAATCAAGTCGTGTTACCGCATTGATTTTACTGTTAAATCATCAGCAAATAAATAATAATAAAAATACTCAATCTAAGTACAACCGTCTGGATTACTGTAAAATTAACGCAGTAGCAGTCAATAGAACAATAATAATAATTATATATATCTCTTAAACAAGAATCCGTTTGTGACAATTTGTAAAGTTAAAATTCGGAAAAGAAATTAAGATTTAAAAAAAAAATAGATATATATATATATATAATATAAAAATAAAATTCGCACAATTAACACGGTATAGTGACTTGATAGGTTTTGTCGTCGCACTACAAACTAAATTAAATATATTATAAAGACAATAATAACTCTTTAACCCTGCATTTGAAACCTTGTCGATAATAATAATAATAATAATATAAATATTTGAACACAATGTCGGTATTGGATTTGAATACGTTTAATCTTCGATAATTGTCACGTCGTCGTCGTCATCATCGTCGTCGTCGATGACGATCACTTCGTTTTCGTCGTTATGGTTTTCCCTAAAAATCACAATCGATTGTCGATTTAATATTTTACTTTGATTTGTCGTAATATTTTTTTAAGCGAACAGATGGTACTACTTACATAAATTTATTTTTGATCACTTCGAACTCCGTTTTCATTGTATCTATGTGTTGGGGCTCTAAACACAACAGGGACGCCTTATAAATTTCATCCACCAACGATGAGCTACCGAAATCGTACTCGAAACGAATACACTCCAACCAAATGTCTACAAAAGAATTTTCACATTAATAATACGACGAGTGTTTATAGGACAATTAATATCGACGACAGCACGCACTAGTGTCGATTTTCCCGAATTCGTTGCACGCGTCGTTGTACAGCTTTCTAATGTTTTTCATTTTGTTCATGTGAAACATTTGGATCTTTTCCAAATTGATCATGGTCATGTATAGCTGTAGACACGGAGGCTCTAGCTGGACGAGATCTTGGAACAGATCCCTCGCCGAAAGCAATCCCTTTTGTAATGCGCACCAATCCAGATAGGCGGGTCTCAACTCCAAGGCTACGACTTTGAACCTAACGCGCGAACCTTCGTTGTACAACTGATCGACCTACGTGAAATATATTCAAAAAACATTAATCGACCACTTACACAAATTATAATATTTTACGGTCGCATTCTTATCGTTAATATCTTGGGGGTTTACCAATTTCGGATGCGTGTTGTGCATGTATCTTATCATGATTTGCCACAGCGGCAGCGAATCGTCTTTCAACGCTCGCACTCCTTGCTGGAACGCTTCGATGAGATTGTCGAAACAGTCGTGCGTGACGTACAAGTGTAAAAGTTCTATCCACAAATCCAAATTGGTCTTCAGAGCTTTCGTTGCGCCTATCAAAATCGCTCGTCGATCGTCCGCGCTGGAATTTTCCGCCTAAACAACGCGACATAGCCGATATTAATAACGAGGTTACTTTTTTTTAAATAAACCTATCGTGTTTCGTTACCCAATACAAATAATATTTAGACACGAGCATTGCACCGCTCATGTGGGCGTTCTGAAATGCACGTTCCAAAGTTTCATGCATGTATTTTTTTGTCGATTCGTTTTGCATGCGGTACGACTGACGGATTTCTATCACGGTGTCCAAGTACAATTCCCACAAACGCTGTTTGTCTACTTGCAATAGGCTCTGATTCAATATGTCTTCGTATATGTTTATGCAATTACTAGAAAACATACGATTGCTAATAAAACGTCTACGCAGGCTCATGAGGGTTTTATATGACAAAGCGAGTTTGTTACGACGCCGCCAATTGTGTTACGTCAACAACACAGCACAGGCCTCAAAACTGCTACATAGAAAGTGTGCAATTTAGTGAGCAGATTTATGTCGATTTCATAATTATCATTATCATGAAAAACATTAAGAAACAACATGCAAATTTTATACGAAAAAAAAAAAAAGTTATTTAAATTAATTTATTATTTTGAATAGAAACTTACCGAAGACAAAGTTTTTATTCGTATTTTTATAAAACGATGTTAGTTTAACGAAAACCAGCTTAATACTAACATGATAGTTTATAAAAACAACAAAAGTTACATTAAGTTAACTTAAAGAAAAACTTTTTTTTTTTTTTAAGTGATTTTATAGGAGACTTGCAATGTTCAATAACAAATTACGGTGACCAAAACTCATATCAAACAAATAACCGAATACTTTTCATGCGATTTCATCAGCCAAATTTATTTTCTACCTACAACAACTCGTATCATGACAATATGCAACAGACACTTACTGTACAGCCATGTGATCTTTTGAAAAATTCAACCGTTGGGTCTGAGGATTGTAGGAGTAGCCTTTTAGTTGCATTTGAGCTAAAAAGTGCCAAAGCAATTCGTTGTGTTTGTAAATCTCGACCATGTCCCTGTGCAACGGGAGAGAAAAAAACCATTAGATTATCGAAATATTAGCAAATCCTACACTTGTAACTTATACTGGGGTTTTATTGCGTACTTGACGATGAGCGAATGTATTTCGTCCACTCGTAATATCAAAGCGGTGTCCAACAATTTCATGTGGAAATCTATATCGCCTTGAAAGCGTGCAATGGCTGCTTTATACTTCTCGATGCACATGTTATAATTAGTGCCCTTATCGCAATGCTGCACTTCCATCCAAAATTCGTCCAAACATATTTCCTTGCTCTGGCTGTGTTCGCATAGTCCCATTTTGTAATACTGTCGAGCTTCTTCGATGTTTTTGCGCTCCTCAAACTCGTAGCGCGCCGCAGTCATGTATAAATCGGGTTCGTCGTGGCGTCGTTTCATCAGGGTGCCTATCAACGCACTACAATTGCATAATAGATCCTGAAATTTTCATTTCAATTAACATACCTATTGGTTTTATAACATTATTTTGTGGTTAGGTACACTTACGTTATTCACACAAAACTCGATGTATTCTTTTAGATTTGCGTTATCGATACTGAACAGCAAAAATAAATTGTTGTACATGTCGTTGACGCGTTCCGACACGATTCTGAATACTTCAAATTTATCGTCATTCTTATCGTCGCTCAACTCCTGTCGTTGGGGGCAAAAGCGACTTCGATTAGGACAACGCAAAGAAAATCGTGTATCGTTAAAAAGACTGACGTCGAATACTCACGTTGATTTTTTGTTGATACGTATCCAATAGATTCAATTCGATATTTATGTTTTTCAGCAATTCTTCCTTGGTGACCAGCCCGTGAGCTATCTTCTTGGCGATACCCATACGCCTCTCTTTGACTACTCTGAAAGACGAAAACAAATATTTTAAAAATGATAGTCGGCAACATAAAAACCAAAACAATTTGACACCGCAATAGTTGGCTATTAGCACTATAGTTGATAAAACAAAAAAGAAAATCCAACTTAAAGAAAAATAAAAGTTGACTTGAAATTTAACAAAGATATTATAGCTTTTAACAAAAAAGGTTGCGCCATTAATCTCTAAATTTTTGTTTCAAATATAAAATCATCAAAATATAGCACATTATATTAATCACGCTTTACACTAACAGAACAGCGGTGGAAGTGCGAGTGGATGTTTTTAAACTATTAAATTTCAACTGAGACAATGTCCTATTGAATGACAATTGAAGAACATACTCATTAAGATTAAAAATTTAAATTTCGAGTATTTAAGTACATATTACTGTGTTTGCACAACAAGTACTTTTTAACGGGATTTCTCAAAATTATACAGGACAAAAAAAAAAGCTAGGTATTTGACCAATCGATTAGGCAAGAGTAAAAAAATCAGTTTGATGAACTGAAAAAAAAAAAGATAGATTTGTTCACGTCAACATCTTAAAAATTAGTACTATTAGTATCATGCCTAACTTTTTTCATTTTCAAATTAAAATGGTTTTTTTTTTAAGCTGAAGTGGTTGATAAAAAAACAATAACACTACTACACCTACAAAAGAAAACCAACCAAAAAACTGACTACAAAGTGTAATTTTCCCTTATACTTTTGGTTTATTTTTAATAAAAGAAAAGTTTGACTTCAGATTTTTTAGAATACTGTATATGTTATAGGCTTATACTAAATTTACTTTCGGTCTAATTTTCAAACCTAAATCCCTAAAACTTTGCTTGAAAAAGTGAAATAAACAAAAAATGTCTGTCCCTTCTAGGGCTTACAATATTTCTTTGGTTTATCAATGTTAATCGGTAGTAGTACGTTTAAAGAATATTAATTTGTAAATAATTTGACTATTTTTAAAAAATGTATAGAGCATCGTAATTTTAAATTGAAACATATCTACATTTTTATGGCCGTTTTTCTCAATTTTAAAGGGGAAATGTTGAACTTTTTTAAAAAATTTTTACTATTAGAGTACCTTACAGGAACGATTTCTAATCGATAGAGTTGCTACACGAAGAGATCGGTCGAGCGGTTTAAAAGATATCGTGGGTACAGACACAAAAATAAAAAAACACATCTTTGTACAGGCAATAACTTTTCAGCTCCGCATCGAAGCTAAAAAAAGGCGAAACCGATAAATAGATTATTCTCGTTAATTACATGTTAATTAAAGTATATAAAAACTCATACTGTGTGATAAGGAGATAATAATATTTATTATGAAATCGGAGAACCTATTTTTCGTGTGTTCTAGTTTAGCCACAGTTGAAGTAGAATGTAAAAACTTACAGCACTTCGTCCGGTTTCAGAATTCCATTGTCAACCATGAACTGAGCTTCGAGATCGACGTCGTCCGACGACATGACGGCGTTCACAAATTCCTGAAAAAATGTTTGACCAGCGAAACAATCGTTTGGAATCCGACTGGCAATTATTTGTCGTCGGTAGGTTTGACAATGAAATCAATTCCCTGTCGAATCTCTCAACTCGTTTCACTCGACCGGTCGCCCGATATCATCATCACGTCGTGCGCGTTATGTAATAAATAATTTCTTTACTCTTGTGCATGAAATAATGGCGTCTCAGACGGCAAACGATATTGCGTTTTGGGTGGGGGAACATCTGTATTCTGTATAAACAGGCTCTGTAGTAAAATAACATGACAAAAAAAATACAAACATCCACAGTGTAATATTATGCTATCTGTACGGAGTGATTAGTTTGTGGAGTTATCAGACCCGTTCCGTTACAGCTTATCAGTTTCTACGGACAACCGCGGTTACCCGAAACCGCATTACCGGTCACCATTGGTCGATTGATAAGATATCAGCGATTAAGTCAATTGCCGTTCAATTATAACAACAACAATATTATTGTTTATTAATTTAACGTGTTTTTTTTTTAATACTATTTTCAATTGAATTCAATCGTCGTTTAATTAAACCTTTTCAACTACCCACAAACATAATGAAATGGATTCGCGCAAAATCGGTATTTTATGGTATGCATACATTTCAAAAATAAAGTGCCTGCTCAATGGCTTGGAACTTGAAAAACGAAAATAAATCCTCTAAAAAAAAAGTGTTAAAAATTACCTGAAAATGTTAAAGAATAAATGCCTATAACATTGCCTTAAAAAAAGTACACATAGTAATTTATAAAAATAGTCTTAACAGCTCACGGCAAGTCGAATATCGTGTTACCCATATTTTTTATCTCAATAATTTTGCGTTTTTTTAATTTATAATCAAGAAATTTAATCTTCTTTTGTCACATATCAACTGCCGCAGTGAAAAAAGTCGTAACTTGATTTTTGTAAATTTTGAGGAAACCAAAAACAATTTTGATTACTTACTCTAATTTTTCATGTATTCTTATACAAGTTAACTATACTCCCAGGCAGATTTTTGAAAACGTTTTTTTTGTCAAGAGATAAAGAATAAAAATGAACTATCCGTATGCTACCAACTCTAAATTGATAAAAATCAAGTTTTGACTTTCTTTGCTGCGGCGGTCAAAATTTGTATTTTGTAACGTTCGTTAAAAGCAAATTAAATAAGTGTCCGATGACATTTTTCACAACATCTTTTATTGATAACAAATTCTTATTCATAAATTTTTTTTTTTTTACAAGCATTTTGATTTTTTATTAGTAATAAATTTTAGTTCGATTTTAAATTTCAAAAAGGTTTAATCTATTTCAACTATTTAAAGTTAACAGTTTTAACATGCAATTATACTGTTTTTAATTGGGAAAAAAAAATGTAATTTCAACATTACTCTTAACTTTTGTTAATAACAAATACTTGACTTTTAAATGGCTCGACATAAATGCACCAGTGGAAAAAGTAATGGGTTTTTTTCGTCATGCAACACGACCAATCCTTCGCTGCCCTCTATGGCCACCATATTTCCTATCTTGTCTTTGTGTTGATTGCACAGTATTTTTACAAAATCATTCAATTTGGGCATAACAGGCTCCAACTTTTCATTATCGACTGTTACCGTTTGTCCATTGTCCGGTAAATACACAGTGCATGTACTGTCTTCTACTTTTTTAACGATTCCAGTCTTTGCGGCTAGTTCTGAATCAGTTATATGGACGTAAACACCAGTAGTGTGCCAACCAGATGGCAAGTCTGAAAGTAAAACAATTTACAACAACAACGTTATCGACGTTGCTATTTAATAATTCAATTCATACCAAACAACGTTAAAAAAGGAGCCGCGGGTCCGGGAGAACTTGACGGTGACGAGGTCATCAAAAACGGATAATAAGATGAAGGTGACGGACGGGGATGATAGTCGATATTAAGCGGACTAACGTGCGTAGGGCTCAATGCGTTTAGGAAGGGGTTATTGCCTAGAAAAAAATAAAATAAACAATAATTTTTAAATATATTTTTATTCTAACGAAATTAAATACCTAACTAATAGGAAATACCTCAAATAATTTGTAATAAAATAATAAAATCCTATACAAATTTGTCTATCTACTTTTCTGTTTTGCCGATGAGTAATTTTTATAATAAATTAATTTTTTTTGGATTAACACAAACACACTTGTGATTAACTCTAACCGCCATATTATGACTTTGTATACTCACCATTGAATTCACAACTGGACGGAGATTCTGGTTCAAACGGTGAATAGTTATGATCCAATTGGTACGAGTGATCAGTGTCGCTGTCTCTGGCGGGAGTATATCCCGCTGCGGGATCCCACGCTAGTGAAGAGATTGTCGTGTCATGAGAAGGTGTCATGTTACCGTAGGCCGGAGTACGACTACCGACTTCATAGCTGGGCGTCATCGATCCGTACATGGGAGTCTTGCCTCCTTCGCGGTAACTAGGCGTCATGGGGACAACATTCAGCGATGTCTTGGTGGACGACGGCATTGTTCTCCTGTCCTTGGACTGTTGTCCGCCGACCATCATGATGTTTCTCTTATCGACCGATATGGTTTGACAAGGCGAATGCAGCTCGACCCTAGCCGTACACTCGGTCGAGTCTTTAACCATGCCAACAGCTCCTTTGTACGGACCGCTGGTGATCCGTATTGTTTGTCCAATCAGCTCTTTGTCTCTGCGTACGCCATCAAATTTTCTCGATTCGTAACTGACGCCGCCACCGTATCTGCCGTAACCCGACGGACAACCGGGTATATGACGAGGAGATGTAATTCCCAGGGTTGATGATCCATTTTGCAGGCTAGTTGACTAATAAAAGTTAACGTATTAGTTATATTATAAGAAACGATAATTCAATTAGAAAAAAAGTTTTAAATGGACGATAATTACTTTGTCAATCGAATTCCCAGCCAACGTAACATGTCTTAATCGACATACGAAAATCCCTCCGTTATTAGTCATCAGGCGAGAGTATAAAAATACATGATGACGATAAAGATGTTGGATTTCTCCTTGCATTCCCTGCGAGTACATAAATTACTACAATATTGATATTTAATACAAAAAACAATGATAAATAACAAATACCGTGTGTGGTCCGTCGATGACTTTGATCACATCTTTCCTTTGTAAAGAATTGCCATGCGCGTCCACACCAATCGTGTTTTTGTGTTCCTTTTTTTTTAACAGGGTTTGTGATTTCGCTTTGATTAATTTTCCTGTCATACTTAGTACTTGTACTTTTTCATGCTCGATTCGCACTATAACCCCAACGTTGTTAAGGCTACAACATAATATATGGTTACCGATTACTTTACGATCGGACTAAGAACAATAATAAAATGATACCTTGTCGTAAATTTAATTTAATTTGTCGAATCTATATAACAGTTATTACAAACGTATTTTAGTATCCTTCTTTTCTACAAATATCAACCGATCAATTACCCGTTAAAATTTAAACATATAAAAAAATCAATTACGTACTCTAACTGAACAAGATCACCCCATTGAAATTGTCCGATCGAATCCACTCCGGACGCCGTGTCCTTACACAATTGTAAATCACGAGGTAAAACTTCCATTTCATGCATCGACACATCGGAAAACATTACGACACACTTGTGTGTGACACGTACAACGAGTCCGGTGTCTCCTTTAAAGCGTCCGCCCAACACTCTGACGTGGTCACCTTGTTTGAAGTATTTGCATAATTCGTTAGCGGTAAACTCTAACGGCAGCTTAAACAATTTTTTTTTTAAAAATTGAAAACAATAAATATATTATGAAAGTCTAAGCATAGTTGGTTATTAGTTATTACCTACCTTGAGGTCTTTGTGTTCCGGCATGATGGTGACCATATTTCCGTCAATCGACAATACTTTGCCTCGAAGATTGATCAGTTCTCCTGTACAGACTTCAACATTATCGCCACCGCTTATGGCTTGATTGTTGGCTGAATTATCTGTGTTTATAATTGGCACGGCAATGTCTTCGTTTTCGGTAGCGTCTTCAAATTTTTCAAGTTCTGATAACGTGGGTTGGACTTCTTCGGTCGAGATTAGGTTGATATAGAAATCTTTGAACAGAAACCCTTTGCGGTTGTAGCGATTTCCTTCGAATACCATAAAATCCCCGTCACTGGTCACTTCGCCGCCGATAGCGCGGACTGCTTCCGGGTCAAACAGTTTGGCACCCGGACGTCTCCTCCTTTTCCTTTTTAGATAATCCGGACCCTATTGATTAAAACGACATCAAAATAATGCTAGTCCAATGAGAACATGTGTATATGAGAAAAAATAATTTTGCAATACCATCGTAGATCTCAATGCGCCGCGAAGCTTCGTGTAATCTATTCTCGGTATCAATTTCAGGTGTACGTTACTCTGGGCCATATTCATATAATCTACTTGGGCAATGTCGTCTTTGTAATAACCTAAAATCCAACGTATCAAACATATATTACGATCAATTTTACTTTTACCTAGTATTATTATTATTTTATTTTTAAGTCGTCACCTTTTTTAAATCGAACCCATTGCTTAGGTTGGAAACTGGATTGTATTTTAACGACTTTCAGTATGTCTGTCATTTCATTGATGGGCACTATTTGCTGTTTCCAAATGCCCATTTTAAGACTGCTAATATTTTCAATCGCCGACTTGACGTGAGTCTGTTTGTACGCCTCGATATAAATATAGCCCTTTACGCCTTCGGGCGACACCGCAGATTTGATTTGTAACGGGTTGTCTGTAAATTGATAAGCAATCGTCTTTCTCATCAACAATAAGGCTGTCTGTTTTTCTTCGCCGATACGACATTTGACCATCCACAAATTTGGATCTCTACCAACATTAATATTTAGGGTCAAAAAAGGTTTGCACACATTGCCAGTTGGCTATACAAGTTTAAATATTTAAATCATATTTTTGAACACAAATTGATTATTTACTTGACACCCGGTAAAAGTGTCTGCTTTGTGATTTCACTGATAAGTCCTACGCCGGCGTTTCCAAAATGTTTGATGGCGACCGAAGTGTCGTCCGAATACTTTCTACGTAAATACTCTTCGATTTCGTCCTCGTTTTTTGAACTAAAATTACAATAAAACATGTTCAAATTTTAAAAATCTATCGTTGTAAAATATGATTCACACGTAATACAATTTAATCGTTCGACTCACTCCCAAAGATCGTTTCCGCGCCTGTGCCCTTCGATTTCTCTAGCGGTAGGACCCGATTCGTCTTCTTCATTGGCAACAATACTGGTATCGACAGGACCTTCTTCCCATTCGTCTTCTTCTTCCACTTCATCGTCGACCTCTGCCTCGTCGATGATGAAACCGCCGTATCGCTCGACTTTTTTCTTTTTCTTTCCCGACCGCTCGTATAGCTCTTCATCTTCTTCTTCGTCGTACTCCTGTGTTACACAATACACAATGTGAACCAAAAGTGCAATGTTTAATATGACATTTTACAAACCAAACTTACATCATATTCGGAGACTAGAATTACATCTTCGACATTTTGTTCGTCGACGACCGCATCGTCGTCGTATTCTTGTCTGAGAAAAACGAAAACGCCAAATAATGTCTAAAACTTCTAATCGACCACCATAGTAAAGTTAGTGGAGATAAAACAATTAAAATTAAAATTTTTATTACCGGTCGTTTTCTTCTTCGGCCTCCGATTCGCTGGACAAATCGATTATGCTATCATCGCTGCACGACATTGTTCAGAAATATCAGAGAGAGGGGCACACAACAATGTCGCATAAACGCGGAAAATAATAATTTTATTTAAACGACAACGCCAAGTGACAAATAAAAAAACATTACAAATAAACCGGCAAACATTACACCACAAACGCTAACGTTCAACAACCACAATATGACCGTTTTTGGTCAAAAATACATTGTTTTGGTTTAGTACGTTTTAAATGGCGACCAAGCAAACGTCCGAACTTGCAACTAAGTTAACGCCTATTAACTTATTAGGTACAATGAATAAATTATAAAACAATTTATTACTAAACAACGATAGTAAAAAAAACGTTGCATATCACGGTCATCGTTGACTGTTTTTTTTTTTTATTATAAATTATTATAGTAAACGATGACCAAAGTTGTAGTTTACCTAATTGGTTTTTTTTCCAGCTCTCGTTGATAACTCACAACGCGCGGGTACAGCCGAACAATGATTTCATACTTTATAACAAATGACAATAATAAATAAACAGCCGTTTTGACATAAATATCATTTTACACGGGTTTAATTATTTTGAGAAAAGATTACTCGGTAATACAGAATCGTTTTTTCTTTTTTCGAAATATACATCTTAGTGTCCACTGGACATTGTTTCCCAACACTTACATGCATGTTTTCCGTTTCTCTAATTGAATTATGTAATCATTGTGTTAAAATAAACATTGCACAACACTATTTTGGAACAAGAACCAAAATAATTCGATATTTTGTTTTTGATAAAACCCATTTTGGTCTCACGTCTGGTTATTTTTCGCACCGTTAAGTCAATGTTTCTTGTATTGTTCTATATGGTTAAGAATAAATTTCTGTATAATTTAATTTTTTTATTTGTAGAAAAGTTCTCTATTCTATAGGTATATTTGCTAAATTCAGGGCTGGTTTTTTGAATTATTTATTTAGTAATAATAATGATGGAAAACGTGTAAGTTTTTCATACTTTTAAGAATATCAGTAAACTAGTTGGATGTATTTAGATTTTGTTTTCCAGTTTCTTACTTAATGAGAAACAAGTTGTCTATATTTATAATACCTGGCCTTTGGTACTTTAAGAGAATTAATTTTTTTGTTTGTTAATTCGAATCATTAATTCATTATTAATACGGGATGAGTTAAAAAATTATGACTGATTTGTAATAAATATTTGTAAATTTATGGAAAACTTCATTTTACCTAATCCTAAATTTATCATCATTTGGAATGTATAAAATAAATATGTACATTTTTTCAACTTATTTCGACAAAATATTGCACATTATAAGTATAGACCAACATTTTCTCCAACAGAAAAATTAATTGTCACGTTTAAAATTTATTGAACTCCTTCAAAATTGTTGTTGATATAGTAAACAAATACTGTTATCATTTTTTTTCACAGCCAGATTAAAATTTAGAAGCGCTTGTCCCTATTTTTTTTATGGTTATTTATTTGTAATTTTAGAAATCCTGATAAAATAAAACATACTTGCGGCTTCAAATAATATTTGTGCAAGTGTTTTTTTAAGGTTTTTATTATCCAATAAAATTAGGTTACTATTATTTATTTTTAAAATGTTACCTAAATTCACTTTTATATTTTTTTTCACTTATGACAAATTTGTAATGGTTTTAAACTTTTTGCTAAATCATTAAAACTCTTAACAAAATGTTACAAATAAAATTAATTATGTTTCCTTAATTTAGATCATCGTTTAGTATAATCACTTTTAGATTTTTGTTAAATTATAAACAAACAAGTGCAAACAGCAAAGTGAATTGTAGATTGATTTTTTTCAATAAGTAAATAAATGGCTAGTCGATTTGGAATATCGAATCCCAAGCTATCAAACACCTACTTAATAAAATATACATATATTTATATTTATGCCAATACATTATACTCAGCCCAAATATGTCAAACGGCAAAAGAGCCGCGACACAATCGTTGTGGCGAAATGACCGACACCCGTACAACATAACATAAATGTGAACCATCATCTAAATAAATATACAGACAAATTTTAATAATCAAAAGAAATGTATCAAGACATCTCGAAATAATTGTTGTCGTTTATTTTATTTTTTATATTTTGAAGCATATTTTTTTTTTTTTTTTTAATCTTTATCATGAGCGAAAGCCAAGTTTGAACTGAATTGAATAGAAATATGTTTGTGTCACCAAACTCTTGAAATACTCATTACATTGCTTGATTATTCCTATTAGAAAACAAAATAAAATAAATTATAGGCCCAGGTTTTTTTATAATGTTTATAGCACAAAAATTCCTAGTCATTTTGATATATATTAAGGTTGGTTTTATTGACAGTTAAATAGACAAAGACAGTTTAAATATAAAGAAAATAGCAAAAGTTAGAAAAAAACACCTAAAAATTAAAATTGCACTTATAACAATATATGTTATTATTATCATTTTTTTGCATCAACCCAATTTGTAGCTATTATGCAATAAATTAGACAGATTAAAAAATAAAAGGTTGGAACAACATCCAAGCCCTAATGATGTCTCATACTACAATTTACCAGTTCAGTACAAATTGATAAACTAAAAACACAAACTTAATTATTATACAATGATATAAATTACCTTTTTCTTTTCATTTAATTAGATCGGCTGAAATCAGATAGATATCGCTTTTGAATTTCCAGGAACGCTTTTAACTCATTCCTGGTTTCCATTAAATATGTATCGATGTCGTTTTTCCTCTCTTGAATTTGTTGGTACGCGTACTGGAGTTCTTTTAATTTAATCAGCATTTCATTTTGTATTTCTTCTTTTGCATAATTCGTAGTGTCTTGAAGATCAACAGGTAACTGAAATAGAAAAATAAACCTACGGTATAAATGTTGTTTTTTTTTTTTTTATTATTCTTTGGAGTGCAAACATTTTAAATATCCAACCTGTGCACTAGTTTCTGCATTCAAATAATTTACAGCCACCATAGTAGGATGTAAGTCAATTGGTTCCAATTGTAATTTTTTCAACGGAGGGTTTTCAGAGCCTTCTTCGTTGTCAAAATTCCTTTTAGACATGGTATGAATAGTTCCTGTTACATAAATGTAAGTTAAAAAAATGAGAATATTTTTTGAGCTTAAATTTTAAAGGTGTAAATAAATTGATTGTTTTTTTCTTCAAATTATTAATTACATATCAAAGACACTCTGGATTTAGTTTGAGGGCCAAGTACCGCACTGCACCTACAAAGCCGCCGATCCCACACGACTGGTCGTTTACAGTCGACCGATACGGGTCAGCGTACAAGTTAAACCTCTCACACTATCGGCGGCATAGGTGTGGTACATGTCATTTTGATTTTTAGGTTTACAATAACTGTCATACGTACCTACTGTACACCGGATCCGAATAGAAATATGGCGATTTATTTTATTATTGTTTCTCTTTAATAAAATAACATTAATTACACAAACGGACAATGATGACAACTCGGAACTCTTCTAGTTTCTACTATTTATATAACTATAAACTACCTTACTGTTACATCTATATAGCTATATCGACCTACTAATTAGCTATTCAGTCAGCTGCTGCTGTCTAGTGTCTACTGTCTACGTCCACTGCAGGCTACGGCGAGTAAAATTCTACGTTTACTGCGTACAGTGTTGCCACTTGCCTACAAAATACAATATACTGTAATATTTTCATAAAAACAATAATTATTATTGTACACATTTTTTTTTCGTCTACGACAGTTAGAAAATTGATACAATAATAATACCTACTATAAGATGAAGAAAACGTGAAAGAAATTCGATTCAGGCAGCTGGCCGGTACCGGGTAATATTACATTTTGTTCACCACTGGCTTTTGTCCCCCAAAGGGCGTTTCGGGCCTTTGTCATGACAAAATCAATAATACAAGGCCGTTGGGTTGGGGCCGGCTTAATAGTTATTGTTGCGTTTTGTGATTTCTACGACAAAATATGACAATACGATTACCGGTTTTCCGCTTCTTTGTCATTTTGTTTTCTTCCCCGCGGTTGGTTACGAGAACGGATGTATAAATATTATATATATTAGCGATATATGTATATTATAATAGCACATCTGTTGTAGTTTTATTATACCCCCCGCGTTCCTGACCGATATAATAACATTACAGCGGAGGGTCGTTTCGGCGGAGGAAGTGAACACGGTTGCTTAGGTTACCCACACTGTGCGCAAGTTCAGTTCTATTTTGTTACCTATTGACTTTTCGAATAAGTTTTTTTTCCTTTACCAGTCGACGTCCGACGCCATTTTATTTTCTCTCAAAGTGCAAACGGCGCTTGGCGTTGATCGCTCGCATCTTCTGGTAGTCGGCTGCGATTTTTGAGCTTTGGATTTTCATTTTTTTTTCAACTTTAGAGTTAAAAATAATAATTAAAAAAACAGCTTGTGCAGTTTAGAAATCTACCGGACAACGGCCACGGTTTATTGTTGTCGAATCATTAACGAAAACCTCAAACCGGTCAACAATGAGCTACTTGTTGTATTATATCATGAAATACCACAAAGAGGCGTCGGCCATTTTTTCTATAACAATGACGGTTTTGAGCCTTTATGTGGTTTTATCGTCGGAAAATGAGGTAAGCTATGGTAGTTTTTCGTGTACACGTTAACAAACACGTCAGTTTCATCGAGTATTTTATTTTAGCGTAATATTTCATGCGCGCCATTAACATCATTTGTAACTTGGTGTGTATGAACGATGATTCTGAACAAATGCACTTTACCGGATATCTTTTTTTTGCAATTTTCTCTACCATCTTGTAGTATTTTTTACGCTGATTACGAATATGAAGTAAAAAATCGGCAGACTCCTCTAGTTATAGCTACTTGAAATTTGCATATTTCCGCTTTTATAATAATAAGTAGCGGCTGAAGATGCCTGCCGCCGCACCATACATATTTTGTCGGCGACTCAAGTGCGCTCTGCTATAGTATTATTAGTTAATTATTTATTTTTATTTTTATCGTGATATTATCAATGATGTACTATTTGAATTGTACAACAGTATAATTTTCTTAAGTATTAAAACAACTCCATACATCTGCCGTCTTCGGGGGGCGACTCGAACCCTGTCGGGACTCTCCTTTGGATGGGGGCTCACGCCCCCAAACCCCCTGAAAAAAAAATAGCTTGCCTACTACTAACCAACCTAACTTACTGTTCTGAAAGCGTCAGCGACCTAACTAAACCTAGCCTCGCGTCTCCAACAAATGTATGATGCGGTCGCCCCCATTGCTGCCTACTATTATATATGAAGAAATATGCAAATTTCAATTAGATCTAACTTAGGGTCTGCAGATTTTTTTTACTTGAAATTCGCAATCGGCGTGAAATTTTCCAATTATAATGATATCGGAAACCTTAACCTCCAGGAGATCAAGAAACTTTTTTTATTTAGTATAGTCCACAGGGCGGGATTTTAAAATTCTCAGGGGTGGTATCCCTGCAAAGTATAATTATACAATTTTTTTAATAATTAACACTTGTTTAGAAAGTGGCCACATCTCTGTTTACTGTAGTAAATTATACTAATGACATGTTATGTTGTTGTATTAACTGTTGCGGTCAAATAAAACTTGGTGAAACTGGTTAATAATTATTATTCAAAGATATTGTAATAACTGTCAATAAATATTTATAGACAAATTGTGCACGAAATGCGGAAAGGTTATATTAATATAACAGTCCTCCTCGTCACCATATTTGATAAAAAGTGTAAGTGTAGTGCTTATTTCCATAAATTGTTCAGTTTGCAGTAGATAAAAGAGATTTGATATTTGTAGAAAAATTACCTTTTTGAAATTTCTCAAATCAAAATAGGAATGTGTTTAATTTCAATACTAAGTGGTTGTCATTTTATTTTATACACGCATAACTGTTTAAACATTTAATTTTCAAAAGTTTTTGAAATCTTATAGTTTGATTTGATTTATTACTTGTTTATTACATTATTCCTTAGATTTTGTATGTTGTAGTAGTAAAAAAAAAAGTTCCAGTGTGCAAACTTAGTTATTATTGTTTGCGATTTTTTTCAACGAGAACAATCATCTTACCGACCATATTATGATATTATGAGAACTTTTCCTGTGACCTACACAGTTTTCACATTTCTCATTCAATAAAACTATTTTTTTTTAAAAAAAGAATTTCTGAAAAATATACCGTCAAGATTGAGTATATATAGTATTATGATTAATTTGTTGAACACAATATATAATCAATGCTATAAGGCATTATAATGTATAATCTAAACATTAATAGAATTCTAATGATTGTTAAGTTTTAAATAAATATTAACTTTTAATTTAAAGCTCAACTAAAATTATACCGTTAATATTGGACATAGTTATCCGTCATTATAGGAAATCAATGTTTGTGCACACTGGGGGAACATAAACAGCTTGAATTGTTGCATGTATTTTTGTATCGTCGTTTTATCATTAGGTATCTGTTGTTTTCTTGAAATTATATTTATTTTCATTAATACAATATTATGATGTAGCTAGTAGTTATTGTTGAAAAAAAAAATTTTCATTTATAATATTTACTAATATGTCATTTTATTTTTAAATTTAGAGTGTAAGAATTTGCACAAATCGCCACGTAGATAGTGTTGTTAAAAAACTTTTTCCTAATACTTGTTTGGCTGTCTACCAAAACGTGACCGGCTTCAGAAACTGCAAGTCAAAATAGCTATCCTTTTCTAATTTTAAAGTGTTACCAGTACAATTACATAATAAATCATTTGTATTTTATAAACTATTTTTGACTTCATAATTTTACTTGATAACTATTTATAAACTAAAATTAAGGTACTAACAATCAATCAAAAATGAATGAGGAAGAAAGCAAAAGTTGTAAACAAGTAAATGATAAAGACGTTTTCTATGATTTTTTGGTAATAACATTAGGATTCATAATAATAACGCATTTAACATTGACGTACTTGCTACGCGATGAAAATCCTAAATTCAAAGAACAAACGTTACACTTATTATTCATTTTATACATAGAATGCATTTTTTTATTATAATTTTCACGTTAAATTTCAGTAAATATTTATAACAGTCAGTGTAGTATTTATCCAGCACATCATTTAGCAAATGTGCCCAATTTGAAATTTCAATGAGCAAAATTATTATGTATCATCGGGAAGTTTTTAGTTTCAATGTTATTTGAAGCGTTAGAGTTTGCATACTAAACTCTAACGCTGTTAAATTATATGACGTGTATAATTGAAATTTTGTTTCGACACCAAATTTCAATTATACAAAAAATGTACTCAATTTCATAGCCGAAAGTGTATTAATATTATGTAGCTTGCCATAAGTTATTCTAAATAATGTATTTGTGTAATTTGTGTAGCTATGTGAATTTTTAAAGTAAAACGTAATGCGCTGTTGCCATGAGTACCCAAGACTGGGCACTATAGCTAAAGTACATTATGTAAATGGTAGATAATGCTTGCAAAAGACCAACGCTTCTTCTATTTAATATTCTGTATCTAAAACCATATATTTTTTAAACCATGTTTCTACACACAAATCTTTCGATTTCTAAAAATATAATAATAATTATTTAGAAAATACTAATTTATATTGTACAATTTTTGTTAAGCATCTAAAATCAAAATAGCTTTTTCAATTTTGTCCATTGTGCCCAGCCTACGGTGTTACTTTTTTTACAAAAAAAATGCACATAATTATTATATGTCTTAGTTCTATAAAGTAGTTTATATATAAAGTGTGTACTATATCAATAAGTTGTGTGATTTGTAAAATTTATCCGAAAAAAAATATAATAAAATTAAAGACAAACACAATATGTTAGGTGCAATATGATTCTTTTAATATATAATATAATAGTCATAAATGTTTTACAAAGTGTGTTAAATGTATTATTTTCTATAATCTTAGGTTTGCTTAAAATTTTAACTGACTTACTACAAACACCGAATGTAATATTGTAAAAAAAAGCTAGGTATACTATAATATTATATATCTTATCTATGTTTAATTATATATATATATATAATAAAAAAAAAAAATGATTGCCATGATTAAAATAAATAGTGTGATTAAGTAAAGTTAATTTTGCTTGTTAGAAGAAAAAAAATGATTGCCATGATTAAAATAAATAGTGTGATTAAATAAAGTTAATTTTGCTTGTTAGAAGAAAAAAAATCGTGTGATGTTTAAGAAAAAAACAATCTTGTACTCTAATGTACTTTTAATTATTCAAATATTATAATAATAAAATATCTTTGTGTGCACTTATTTTGTTTTTTTTGTTTTTATATGACTTGCCTAACATCTATTCTTTAGCAGCAATATTGGAATATACGGGATTTACTTGTTGCGTACAACGGATGAATGTGGAACGCCTTGGTAGCTCTTTGAGCTTGTGAGCACCTGTGTAAGTGCACGCCGATCGAAGACCGCCCAGTATGTCTAAAAGAGTGTCGTTTACCTTGCCTCTGTACGGCACTTCCACGGCTTTTCCTTCGGCCGCTCTAATTAACATACATTTTAAAACATGAAGTAGGAGGTACCTTTCTAATGTAAATGACATAATTTTTTTTTTTTACTTAACCAAAATCAAAACTAGCCTATTCAAATAAGAAACTCTAAAATTTCAAAATCCCTTAGCTTAACTCTTTAAGTGCTTCCTTATTTTTTGAAAAATTTTAGTTTTTCATTTATAGTATTCTAACTGAAAAACTAATGGAACAATTTTACAGTTAAACTAAAATCTTCAAGCTGAAATATAACAAAATATATTTATCACTAATTTGATATTTTAAAAAATTATAATTGTTATCAAGTTAGAGACCATTTAAGTTGATAAAACTAATAACTTATAAAATAAAGTTTTATCACAAAATATAAAAAGAAGGATTTTCAAGTTTAAGATATTTTGGCTTAAAGAAACTTTTTTCAAAATTAAAACAATTTTATGGTTACCTGTACTCAGCTTTGCCGCCAGAGTGCTTTTTCATCGCTGTCAGCGAACTCATGCCGTAAAAAGATTTGCATTTGGTACCGTCGGACTTGATGGTCAGCTCACCGCCGCTTTCATCGTGCCCGGCCAGCATTCCCCCAAGCATTACATAATCGGCACCCGCACCGAATGCTTTGGCAACGTCACCGGGACAAACACATCCACCGTCCTTTCATTATAACACAATTTTTTAAAAAATTTTAGTTAAAATGATTAACCCATTAACGCCGGATTTTTTTTTTTAAATTATTTTTTGAATTAAAAAAAAAAAGAAAGAAATTTATGTATTTAAAAATTTTAAAAAATTGGATGTTGCCATATGGCAACGCTAGGCGCTAATAATGGATTAAACAAAATTTTAGTTATAAACACCGTCTAGCGCAAGCTATTAGTCCCATCAGAGAACATTGCTAAGTGTAAAACCCAATTTTTTATAATTTTAAAAATTAATTAATGTGTACATTTTTGTATTAATCAAAATATTTTATGCACAAAATTTGGATAAAATCATTATTTTTACAAGTGTGTAGCACTTCTTAGAAGAATTCCTTGTTGTTTTAATACTCAATGACCCGAAGTCCACGTTACAGTAATTTAATCTATACTGAATATAAATCTTACAGTAAAAAAAAAATATATATATTTTAGAGGGTAGGTAATTTTTCTTTTAAATCTCAAGTAGCAACACTCACATTTGATTTGTCTATTAATTGGAGCGATATAATTAAAATGATAACACCCGTTATCATTTCATTTTTTTAAAAGTTTTTAAGCGCATAAACGATGGGGTGAAGCAGATTAATGTTATTTAAATCTTAGCCCACACTTCTTTCTTAGCTTGTACGTTTTAAACGCTTAAGGTAAGTATTCAAAACTGGCTATCAACTAGTCGTTATATTATCATCCTACTTTTAATGGGAAAACAATACACAGTATGTTAATTAGTACCTACACTGTATGGTGCTATTTGACTTTAAACAATTACCATCTCCTGAACGAATATGTTTTGGTTGAATTATTATTATAATTTCTGGCAGTTTTTAAGCTTCTTTTTCTTGAAAAGTGAAAAATAATAAATCGAACTTTAAATAGAGTTCAAAAAACGTGTTTTGCTCATTTGTAATAAAAGTTCATATTTGTCAAAACTATACTTAAAAAGCCAGCATGCATCCTTTTTTCGAATCTAAGAGACTTTCCTATAATACAATACCCGGTTATGATAAATATAAAGATACAATATTAATCTTCTTTTTTTTTTTAAAAATATTTTTCGCTAAATTAATCATTCAATTACCGATTTTCTGATTATTTGTAATTCATTTTTTTTTTAGAAATAAATTAAAAATTTATTTTTTAATATTTGAATAGTAACCGAATTTCATAAAGCACTGATAATATAAAATGTTCAAAAAAAAAAAAAGTTACTTAACGAGTGGGGGGAAATATTGGCCATATTGAAAATAATAAATATCAACTGCGCAACGAGTAGAAAATGTAGCAAACAAATAACATTGTATTACGAATATGTCTTCACTTTCCAGTTTCCTTCCTTGGTCTCCACTTTTATCAGTCAGTTCTCTTATCAATCGTCCGATTTTCTTATCAATAACTTCCCCTATATCACCCGAGGCTTCGCATAATATTCCTTAAGCCAAATATTGAAATAACAAGCTGGTATTCTATTAAATGAAAACGATACGTACGGAAATGATGTGGCCTTGTAGACCGTGTGCAGCATCAGCACATTCGATCACGGCGCTCAGCTGCGGATATCCTACTCCGGTCTTGATGCGTGTAGTGCACACCGATCCAGGACCTATCCCGACTTTGATAATATCGGCGCCGGACAATATCAGTTCTTCCACCATTTCGCCGGTGACCACGTTGCCTGCCTGTGTATCGACAAAATGTATTTAAAAATAAAAATAAAAAAACACTAATATAGATCACTTTAGCCCATCTCCAATTTTGATTTTTTTTCAGACTAAAGAAAAGCTTTTTTTTAAAACAATTATCTCAACCGTTCACAAGATCGGATGCGCTTTCAAAGAAATCAAAATGTTTCTTTTGCTCTTAATTGTTGTGCGTAGTTTAGTTTAATAACCTTGAAACCGTTTTGGGGAAGATTGAAGCTAATCGCATGATTTCATAAATTATAGTTTTCATCAAATTTTATAATTGGTCACTTGTCATTTTTTTATTCTAATTTGGAACCCAATTTTGTTATATTTTTATTACACTGAATACATTTGCCGATCAGTTAATAGAAATAATCATTATGTTGTACAATATTTATTAACAAGTTGACTGGCTTTTGTATCATACTCGACTCTTATATAGCTTGCCAGTCAACTTGTTAAGGATAAAACGCTTATTTTTTTCTTAAAATTAGAGCAATTTTGAAGTTAGCATAGTTCACCAATTCAAAGTTTCCCTAAAACCGCCTAAAAAACTGACATGGCCAATAATTTTTTTTATTATAACACATTTTTTTATGTACCTATTTACAAAAATCGAATTAGATTTTTTTATCACTGGGAAAATGCAAAAAGAAAAATTGGTGAATTTTTTTTTACTTAATAAATTTGTATCACAGTAGCTCATAGAATCAAACCTTAAGCATTAGTAAAAATATAGTGGTTTAATTTTTGAGGGTGATACGTGTTGGAAACTGTTAAAATTTGCTGATAAATTCCTAGATTTGCAACTATTAATATTATAAGAACTTTATAGTTAATTTAAAAAAAACATAATGACTTTTTATTCATCCCGTTAAAAAAGATCTGATTCGATTTTTGTAAATAGCTAAATAACCAGAAAATGTGTATGTTGTTTTAACAGACTAAAATTGTTTTAAGCAATAAAAAATGGCTATTCCTATAAAAAAAAAGTGACTAGATCTAGAA
Source organism: Adelges cooleyi (assembly GCF_023614345.1). Classification (NCBI taxonomy): domain Eukaryota; kingdom Metazoa; phylum Arthropoda; class Insecta; order Hemiptera; family Adelgidae; genus Adelges; species Adelges cooleyi. The sequence continues at coordinate 2,381,609 of NW_026095977.1, forward strand.
AAAAATTAGTTTATGTTAAACATTCCAAATCTACCATCAGTCTAATTTTCGGATCTTATGCGCCCTAAAAACTCACTTAAAAATCGAATTTTAAGTTTTTCTTTAATTAGTTTTTGACTTTATCCATCTAAGTTCTACCTCTTTTGATTGAAAGGGTTAGGTTAGGGAAAATAATGTTAAAAATAATGACACATTAACCGACCAATATCTATGGTTCAGACTTCGGTTGACCCAATTAACCAATGTATAATGTAAGTCAACAATAACTTGCGAGTCCAATAAACGGTGACTGTACTGTATTATATAGTATTGTAAGCTTTATAGACATTAAATGGATTTTAATAAATGTACTCTATATTAAAATTTACCCCGAGACAGACTGGCCAATCGTGTATTAAATGAATTGAGAGGGTAAATGGATGAAGGTGTTGACTGACATTTTTTTGTAAAATAATTTTTAGTTTGAATTACATGAAAGTGTTAGGTTATAATATTACACACTTTAGCAAAATATTATTTAACAGTTGAACTTAAAAATTCCAAGCATATGACTAAAACGTTGCCTCCTGAACAGTTTTGAAATTGTGTCAGTTAACACCTTTAACCATTTCCAGATGGAAAATATTAGATGAACTTCTTGTTGAATCTTTTCCAACAATTGTGTGTTTGGCAGAAGTCAGAGACAGACCGTCACTGACTTCTGTGAAAGTGAAATTTTCAAATCTGAAATAATATTGTCTTCTCTCACAATAATCGTATGTTGTGGATAAGTGTTTCGGGTCTTCCGTACAATGTCCACAAACTGCTGTGTGTAGCCGTTGGCAACGTCCAAGCATATGAACGACACGCCGGGAACAGCAGCCAAAATTTTGCCCAATTTTTGAAAATCGGCCTCGCTTATGCCACAACTGACGGCGACATGATCCAGAATTGTCGGATTTTCATTGGCGAACACCAGCCACTCGTCCACCTCGTAATACTTATGGATAGTAGTGAATACGCCATGCTTAACCGAAAAAAATACAAATTAATTCATTTAAGAGTTGTTCAAAGCTAATAAAGAAAATGGCCATCACAGGGGAAGGTCCAAAAATGAAAATTGTAATCACAACACAACTCGTTACAAAATTATCAATTTAATGTAGGTATTTTACAAAAAAAAAAAAATATATATTATTTTATAAAAAGAGAGTAATATTTTTAAAACACTGAACCACCTTTCAAGACAAAGACTGTGTTTAAAATGGCTATCAATTTGGTTGACAACATTTAAAAATGTTTGCAGTCTAGGATGAAATCGCATTGACTTTTGAGACTACTTTAACACTAAATAACATGTTGACAAAATTGTACAACATTGGGTCGCAACAGTTTTGTAAAATATTTGAGTTACCTATACTAGTGTTTTAATACTTTAGTCAGTATATACCTATCTAATATTTTTTTACAATACGTATTTTTATTTAAAGCATTTTAATTGCATTTTTTGCCCATGCAGCGAAATAAATTGCAATATGTTTTTTTAACATATCAAAAATCATTTTTGCCCGCTTATAAAATGATTCACATCCACATTTGGGTTGTATTTTCTAAATATATTTATAATTAATGTATAGGTACATAGTTCTTATACGTATATTCAAGTTATTATGGTACAAAAATAATTTTGATTCAGGTCAAATATATTTTTATTTAAAAATTGTTTATGAGTACAAAGTTATATAAAACTATATAGATTTCCCTGACAATTTGTCTTAACATTTTAACGTAATAATGATTCAGGGAAACGTGGTTTTCCTCTAAAACCAAGATAGTTATCTCTCTTAGCAATATCTTGTTGTTATTTAACTGTTTTTTTTTTTTTTTTAATATTTGTTTCAGGAATTAAAATTTGTCTCGTTATCCAAATAAAAATTATAATATATAATTTATTTGGAAAAAAAATATATACACCTAATTATGTTTTTTATATTAAATATATTTTCACATATTAGGCAGACATGTTTTTATTCCGGGACTTAAATCGATTCTGTGTTAATTGGAATTTTAATGCTTTTTTGTATACCTACACGTGACAAAACGTATACTGGATGTTTCACAAAGATATAAACTTTTGTTCTAGTGAATATTTTTTAGTTTTTTTTTTTTTTTAAACAAATTTATACTCATTTGCTCTATAAACACCACGGCTTTTATCCAACTGTCTTACAAAAAAAAATTATTAATTAACAACTATTATTTAAATTATTCAAATAGTCAAATAGGTGGCAAGTACATATGGCAGCCGACACATGTGTTCTGTTGCCGATTCGGCGACGATGGGAAATCTTCGGCAGTGTCGTCCCAAAGTACCAGTGGGTACGAATCATCTTCGTTGTTGGCTTCGAAGAAATCGCCGGACAAATGTTCAGCAGACCGGACCGATTCGCATTGAAGCGCCGAACGAGGTAAGTGCAATTGTATCGGAAACAGCGGTGCCCCGTCACATGGTTCGCCGTGTACCTTTGAAGCCGCCATATGGCGTATACTGCGGTTGAACTTTGCCATTTCGGATGCAATTGTGCGCAAATGGCCGGCGATTTTGTGCACGTGATTGTTTTCAATCAGTTCGATTTTGGCCAGCACGTCCTTTCGCAGCTCCAAAAACCGCTTGCGGGCCATCTGCTGGCATCTCAACACCAGCCTGTACTCGTAGTTGCCGGTCTCCAACCGGCACAGCGGCTGGTCGGCCAACCGGTAGGCGTTTTCTTCGTCGTACAGCTCTTTGACTTTCAGACAGTAGGCCAGGTACTCGAACTTGGCGTCGGCGTACTTGCGTATCGTCTGCCTGGTGTCGGGAATGGCTTTTTGCATACACGCGTCGAACGAATGCACGGCGGGTTTGAGCACTTGGACCGCAGCCACGCCGTGCCGGTCCATTCGCCTGTGGTAGGCCGCGAACCGTGTCAGCACTCGACGCGCCTGCTGTTGGGGTTCCCGGTCGGCGATTTCGGCAAAGGCGTCGCCGAATTGGCCGCAACACCGCGCTAGGTCGAACAACAGACGCAGCCAGCAGTCCGTGCGGTCCAACAGGCACCGGTAGAACTGTTCGATGTGGTCCAGCTGCTGTTGCCGTTTGACCACGTCGTCGTTGACCAGCACGGCGCGGGTGATGCCCCAATAGTCGGCTTTGGCGGACGACACGCGTTCCACCAGCCGGTGTTTGACCTTCTTGAGTATGATGTCCAACGTTTTGCCCTGTCGGCTGTCCGCGTGCAATTTACTGTACCTGAACACCACTGGGTCCGCGCTCGACCGGATCATTTCCGCCACTTGCTGTCTCGTACAGCCGCGCACGCGCGCGTTGTTGACGGCCAACAGTTCGTCGCCGCTCTCCAGCGAACCGTCGACGGCGGCCGGCGACTTGTCGGTGACCTGTTTGACGTACACACACGAACATTGCGGCAGACCGCCGCCAATCACTATGCCGACCAACTTGGTTTTGGCGTCTTTCACAATGGCCACGACGCGCGGAGCGACTTTCGTGTCACACTTGCCCTCGTCCAAATCGCTGTCGCCCAAATCATCTTCAAGCCATTGAACGGCTACTTTTTTTTTTGTTGTACTCGACATCAGCGTTCCGTTTCCGGGTAATAGGCGCACGACTGTATATAGAATATTATGTAACAATTGTGTAGGTATGACAGGGGGAGATGGTAAACTGCGGCAAAAAAAATTTAAACATTATACAAACTGCGACAAAAATGATAAGGCGCATTCTACAAACTGCGACAATTTATTTTATATACCTACTATATAGTATATAATATACTTATATTAGCTATGTACAATAATACATACTGATACGGTAACATATACTCGTGTAGTACAATTCTGCGATTATTTAACAGAAACTTATATGGAAGGTATATTGCCTCCTTTTTTGTGGGCATCATCATTAGAAGTTTTAACAAATAATGTAAGTGAATCTTTCCCTTCAAAATTTAATGCATATTTTTATCATCATTATCATCCGTCACTATATACATTTATACATGTTCTACAATATATTCAAGTTGATACATACATAAAAGTTAGGAGTGCAGAAGAAGGTATAATACAACAACGAAATAAAATTACTACTCAAAAATACAAATTTATAAACGAACAACAAAAAAAAAAAAAAATGTATTATTATTTCAATTTTGTATTTTCTTAGACAGTATTATATTACAGTAGTCTATAAAACTTATTACTATTATTAGATGTACAATTTAATGTTAGTTAAATAATAATATTTTTCAATTTAATATGTATTTTAAAATTGTTTTTTAATTTTAATTTTTACACCTTTACTTCTATTGACTATGTGCACACCATAGACCTATAATAATATATGGTACAAGATAGCATTCTTATCGGTTTTCGGTATGTATTATAGACTATAGTATATTATATACTATATAGTAGGTATATAAAATAAATTGTCGCAGTTTGTAGAATGTACCTTATCATCTTTGTCGCAGTTTGTATAATGTTTAAATTTTTTTTTGGCGCAGTTTACATACAGCCATGACAGGGACCCGTTTAAAGGATCGCACCTCAAATTTAAAAAAAAAGAGACACGGGGAAATAATAAAAATAAATAAATAATTTAACACAACATTTGGTCCGTGGTACTGGGCGTAAGCCCATTTATTAAATGATCTCCACGAACACGAGAGTAAAAAAAATGAAAATAAAATATATATTGTTGGGAAATGGGACGGAGGTGTGGGACAAGGGGGCGGAAGCGTGATTCCGCGGGCGAGGCGAAAACCGAACAGACCGGGCAATCGGCGTTAGCCGCCGGTCGATCCGTCCGGGTGGACGGACTTTGACACTGGTCGCACAGGTGGACGATGTTCGTCCACCGGTTATCGCATGACCAAGTCGACGGTGCCGTGTCAGGTATTTATTCATAATTTTGATTTTCGACAGTGTTTAAAAAATTGTTTTAATTCCTACTATTTTTTTATTGCTTTGTGCGCTCACATCCACATTTGGGTAGTATTTTTTAAATTTGTTTTGCTAATGTATTCCTTACAACACCGGGAATTATATTTATGGATCGACGAACTAACTGCAATTTTGTAATGTTTCTTTTTGAAAACTGTTTCCCTCCCGTCCTAAATTTTAAACTTTGACCTATTCACTTATGTATGAATCAATATGAATCATCTTGCAATGAGCGTGGTCCGCGGAGAAACCTATCAAGCCAACTAATGTAAATTTTTCTTACTGTGATACTAGAAAATGTACCGATTGGTTCTTAGCACGTTGTTCGGACCGATCCTTCAATTAATATTTGTACAGTAAAGTCAGAAAAGCTAAATTCCCGGTTTCAAAATGTATTTTAAATAAACCAAAATTTCATAAATAATTTGTAAACGCTTATTGTAACCTGTGTTACTCTTATGTTTAGTTTGTTTACTGTTTAGAAACCTAAATAAATAATATATCTTAATTTACTTACAAGTCTCCTCTGAACTTTAAATTGATAATTGACTTTAAATAATATACATCATTCAATTAAAAAAAAAAACAAAATGGATAGCAAAATATATTATAGATAACAAAATGTAAGGACAAATGATTATTGATTATCGATATTCACCTTGGCAACCGCTGAAACACATAGATCGGCAGCAGGCAAATAGCCAGAAAATATTCTCTAGGTGGGCCCTTCTTCCCGACATTTTTTATATTATAAAAAAAGGAGTTATCAGCATATCATTACTACAAACATACAGGGCCGGTGCTAAGAAATATGCAAGGGGGGGTGACAAAATGAAACTGCCGACTTTAAAATTTGAATTGCCAACTAAAATATTTGGGTACTTTCGTAAATATTTTATGACATTTTGTGACTTGATTTTTTTGGTTTTTAAAATGTTTTTGGAGCATAGAAATATTTAGGCAGCTAACAAATTTATTTATTACTACATTTTCAATTCTCAGTCACCAATACTAAAACAATTTGAGCCCTACTTTAAAAGCATTATTTTAAAAATGTTTGAATTTATTTAACATAATTATAACGTATTGCAGTTGAAACTGCAATTTAACCGAGATATAATACAAATAGCCTTATTTTAAATAATTTTATAAAAAATAATGAAACTGTATTCAAAATTATTATTAAAGTCTTTGAAATAAAAACAAACGTGTATTTTTTTATGAGTTATTATCTAAATACAATTTTATTTTTATTTTAGTTAGGTACACTATTTAAAAATAATGCTCATGTCTGCTCCCTGCTCGCTATATATATAGTATAGTAGGATATTATAGTAGGTAATATCCCACCGCAACGATAGTAATAAAGAAGAAACAAGACATAGTGAAGTAGTACCAAGGAACTCTCATAGGCCTTAAAAATCTGATATATATATTAGATATATAATCTCATATATATATATTAGATTACACACATTTATAACCAATACTTATTATTTTACACGCGCACACGGCACAAGCAAAAATAAACCGCTAACTATTTGCCTGCAGACTTAATACTATGGGTTATGTGATATGTCTAAAACAGAAGAGTAGGTTTTTTTTTTATAGTAGGGAATTTTTTAGAATTTCAAAACTAAAATAAAAATATATACTTATAGAGGGATAGAATGTTTGTTTACAATAGACCAATAGGTCCCATGACCGAACATCGTTTGATATAATAATATACACCACAACTATTATAAACAAATAATAATACTTCTGCTAAAATCGGGAATTACCGAAAATGCATTGTTTTTTTTTTACTAAAAACTAAAATTATATTTTCGTATGGTCGTCCGTATGCCGACTATTCACTATTCGTCGCTAGATTCCAATAAAAATTATGTACCTACCTACTTTTATAAAATAAAAATAATAAATATGTTATTTGTATAATTTTATGGGGGATATAATATTTACCGACTTTTTGTTCGGAATGTGCCGACTAGGTATACTTGAGTTTCCCGAGTGGGGAGGTGTCAAACCCCCCCCCCACACCCCTCTAAGTCCGGCCCTGCAAACATATAATCTAATAATACCATATTTTATCATTTTGCCAAAAAGTGTAATTAAAAAAACACCATAAAATACATAAACAATTAAATGATAAATTTATAAATAAAATCAAATACAAATGCTTTAATAACATTGAACATTCATTATTTTTAAATTCACCTTTTAAAAATGTTAATAGGTAATACATTACAATATTACAGCAGTCAATAAAATCCAAACATCCAATATGTAGATGCGATATTGTAAATAAAATACAATCATCATAATTAATGTTTTCATATAAAAGTATTTTTATGTTTTATTGAGAACCTATTCATATAAATTCATCCAAACTTTAAGCAATTTTTTTTTTTAAACACTTGACAAAATGACCAGTCGGTCATTTGATATACGGTTTCTCATATAGTTTTTTAAGAAAAAAGTCCTTTAACATTGCTGCGCTGGATACTGGAATCAGGAATGTTTAGTAGTACTAAGATGGTTAATTTTTAAGTTTCATTAAATACAACGTTATATTTTTCAAGGAGATTAACCAGATTCATTAAGCTTTTATATTTTTATATTATTTAGGATTTCATATCCTTATCATATGGATAGACAAACAGGCTGATTGATACAACCGGAATAAGGTGTCTCAAACTTAATTTGTTTAGAAACCTAATTCCCTAAGGTTAATTGTGACAGATAGAATATTGATTTTGTTCGTTTTCTTTTGAGTTGCAATAGCCAATACATTTAAAATAAATCTACATTAATCGAAAACCAGTGCTGAATTCAGCAAAAACAAAAAAGTAGAATGAAAACTGAAATTTTAAATACATTTACAAAATACTTAAACGTTCCAAACACACTGAAAATACCACAAATGCTGGTTTTTTAGCTTTGGAGGTGGTTTAAAAAAAAACTAGGCGTGCTGTAGGAAATTTGAGCTCAGATACAGATACAACAAAAGATGAATTTTGGTCATTAAAAGTTTTTATTAGTAAAATGTAATTTAAAAAGAAAAATGATAATGTAAAATTACATACTTACAATAATTGTATTTTTATCTCTGTTAATTTAAAAAAAAAAAAAATTAATGTCCACGGTTTATATTATTAGTCGAATACACAATTGCCTTGTAGTTTTAAACTGTTAACTTTTATAGTTGTACATTTTGTAAACTGATGACTATATTATTTCTAAATTCTAACCTTATTCTGTACAAGAACTATTTTAGACACCGTACTCAATCTGCACATCTCTAAGCAAATAATATTATATTTTATAACAATATTATCCACTCATATGGTCTACCTTTATCTTTGAATTCATTCATCTAACAATTATTTAAGTCCTTGTCTACTTATAGTATTATACTAATACAAATAAAATTCTCACCTTTCCAAAAACAGCAGCCATCTCAAAAGTACCCACTGTGTCCATGTTTGACGCTATCAGAGGAATGCCTTGGTACGTACGCCTCGAATTCCGAAACATAATATGCCGGTACAGATCCACCTGAGTACAACCGAAATTTTTTTTGGATAAATCAAATGAGCATTTAGCAATGTTTGTACTGATATGAAAAAAAAATGTATTATAAGTGAAGTTGGTAGATGAGGTTTAAGGTAGTATACCGTTTTTTACTGTTATGAAACAAAAAAAAACATCCTGAGCATGTTTCAACAACTTATGCTATTACCAAAGTGTATTTAAAACTCCTTTTTATAGTTACTAATATAATAAGTGCAAAGTCTGTCCCTATAAGTATTGTAAAAAATAATATATTTACAATATTTAATATTACATAGCTGTACACATCTATTATAATAGATTAAATATATCTATAAAAATATATGAATATACCAAATACAGGACCCAATGGGTTATATATATTTTAAAATATTATTATTTTAAATAAAAAAATTGTACTAAAAAAAAAACTAGAAAAAGCCGTTAGGTCGATATTAAAATATAAAGTGATGTTTATAAATTAATGTTTATGACACTATATCTAAATTAAAAAGATTCCTTATCACGTTTTCTTTTATTTTTTTTTTATAAAATTTATTACTGTTGCAGTTATGCAATTACCTATGTTTATTAAAAAATATTTAGTTCTCTAAAACGTATTTTTTATATATTTTGATGTTTACTGTTAAGACTTGTAATTAAATTACAATTATAATTGTTAACAATTACAATATCAAAACAAATCAACTTTAAAATAACTAATAGCTAAAATAACAAAATATTTTATTGTAACAAATATCAGAGCGCGGTTATGATAGAAAAATAACTTCCAATAGGTAATCTTCGTTACTTAGTTGGTAAATAATATTAATAATTATAAATTTTATATTATAAGTAAGCTCAAGTTAAAGATATTAATTAAGATTTTACAAAAAAACCGCCAACTTTAAATAAATAAGTGGCGAAGCGTTCTCTCGACATTTAAAATTTTTAAGTGTATTAAATTTTTTACAGTTATTTTATTGCTATATAATTAAATACGTATTAAATTGTTGTAATGTATTTGTGTATAGTGTTTCGAAAATGTTTCAAAATATGTTTTTACATCACTAAAAAGTAAAATCCAGTTGATTCAATATAATCCAGGAAAACTCACCTCGGCCCGGGTCTTCAGCGTGCTTCTTTTGGGTCTGAGCAACACGTCTTTGAAGTCCAACTTGACTTCGTTGATGATGTTAGACATGACGACTACCTATATTAGATGCAACCGCGGTCAAACGCAACGACCGGACAACAGTACAATAATGACAACGATGACCGATGGACGACTGGCCGGTGGTCACCGATGACTGATGGGTTTGCCAGCAGATGCGTTTAGCCGTCAACGTCAACGGCAAACCAATCACACCCCAGAAAAGGCGGTCGGCACTCCCATTATGCAGCGGCAAGTGATCACAATATTCACACGAACAAACAAACGCGGTGTCGTCAAAAGACAGAAGACTTCTAAAATAATAATACTTAATATTATTGTATGTAAGTAAAACAACAACAACGCGTGATTAAAATGTATAATTTATTATTGTAGCGCGCTCGGCAGCTGGTACTCCGAGCATTTATAGGTTTTGCCATGAGTGTGCTGGGAAACTAAGGGTTCTAATGTCAATTTTTTCAAAAATGGTTTTAATTTATAAGAAAAGTTTGTTAGGGAATAATGTGCAATTTTCAAATTAAAATGATTTAAATTGGCATAGATACAGAAAAACTATATTTACTCCGATAATCTGATTAGTCCGATAACCATGAGACGTAGTTAACCCCTTTTGGTAGTCAATGGAATAGATAAACTAAAGGTGCCTTGTTGCCATTATTTTATTAACGACACAATAATATATTTTTTAAGTGTGTAATCAAAAGGTTCTAAACACCGTATATCTTAAAATGTATAACAGAAATTTCTATCCCGAGAACTTTTTTTTTCTCAACAAGAACATTTTATTTTTTTTTATTTTTCACAACTTGAATTAAAATTTTATTGACAAAAAATTAATCACTCATTATACATTATGACATTCTGGATTTAATGACATAAAAACGTGTTTTTATTTTTGTGTCTGTACCCGCGATAAGTCTCTGAACCGATTTCTTCGGTTCAGGCGCGGATTCAGGGGGGGGGGGTAGGTGCGGCCGCCCCCCCCCCGTTGGCTATATCATAGTATTTGCTATTTTAATTTTGGGGCAAAACTTTTGTTTTTTATTGTTCATAAATCAATTTTATGTAATATTACAAATAAAATCTCTATCAGAGTGAACGCAGACTAATATTCACACCGGCGGCCGAGGACTGCCATGTGTCTTCTTTTTTTTTGTCAAAAATAGGATCTGATTTTATATTGTTTGGTCTACAAATATTATCTTGTACCTATCGCTAGCTGCACAACCCGTGCCGTTCATATTGACCGCAGGGTTCAATACTTCAATAGGTCCTAATGTCTTATTGGATACGTTGTATATATATATATATATATATATATATACTTATAAATGCATTACTAAACCGCCCCTCCCGTTAACACAAGCTGGATCCGCGCCTGCTTCGGTTTCTTCTAAACCGCCGGACCAATTTCTTAAGTTAAACGCTTCGATGCGAATTCTTAATTCTACAACTTTATAATTATTTTTCGATATTTGAAAACTTTTCATTTATGTCATTGTACAATATTATAATATTACCAAATATTTATCCTTTTTTAGTATTTTCCAGAGCGTTATCGACTTTTAAAACGTTAACGGGAACGTATATGTTTAATAAACGTTTTGAAAATAGAAAAACATTGCTTAGACGATAACCAGTTTTATATATTTACTTTTAAATTGATTTAAGTTTAAAATTTAGAACAAGAAGAGTGCTTTTGATGAAATGCAAATAATACTACACTCCACTCTTCCTCCCGTATTAAATTTTAAACTTTAATAACTTAAAAAGCAAGTTTTCATAACTGGTTACTGACCAGTCAAAATTTTCAGAAATTTTTTCTACTTTCAAAAAGTTTACTCACCGAGTTCTCAGTCTGTGGTTTTTGGCGTTGATGATAAATAAAGTACGATATATCAAAGGGTTATCTATAGTAAAAAAATAATTATTATTAGTTACTATAATAGTTAAGTAAGTACTAGAGCAGTCTGGGGTTTTAGTGCGCGTTTTCTATTATTTGGTTTTAAAAGTGTGATAAACATTTTAATATGCTCTATAAACTTATAAAGATTGTTAATTTATGGACTAAACTTTTTTTTTATACCTTTAAATCATTATTTACAAATAATAAAAATTAGGAATTTTACCCCATGCATGGGGTAATACCACTTTATTTGATTTTAAAGCTTCTTTATCTTTAACATATTTATCATGAACAGGTCTAATTTCTCGAACTCTTTCCATCGATAGACATTTGACCACCGGCTTATCGATAATACAACATTTGGACGTTAACCATTGTATTAACTACTATTTCGTCTTTTTTCAAAGCTATTGTAGGGATGGGGTCCTTATTGACTGAGTGGTACTAAACATTGTCCATCACTATTACAAAGCTCTCTGTTAATCTGGGCAAAACTCCGTAAAACCAGTCATAAAATGTATCTCCATTAATTTTATCTTGGTAGTCTGCTGTGTGTTTTTTGGATTCAAAACACAGTAGACCACCCTCGACGAAACCCTCTGCTGAGCCTATATGTACAACAATCAACCGCTTGCCCTTGCCTGTTGGATTTTTTGGCGCTGTAGATAGATATCCTTTGTGGAATGCATCTCTATGCGATTTTATTGAATTGTCTAACCACACTCTACTACAACACTCGCCTGCATTCACCCACGTCTCGTCTAAGAAATAATAATGACAGACCAATAATTATACTGGCTATAAAATATATAATTATCAACAGAGTTTGGCACTTTTTATTCGACTAACGAATAACAACAAATTTGTTGGAATAATTTTGTTATTCGACCAAATCTAAGATGATTTATTCGAATCATTTTTTTAAAAAAATATTTCCTATACCTACAATATTAAAAAAAATGTACGTATGAGACCGTCGGTACAAATAAGTACCACATAAAAAATACTGTTGTGACCGACGGTACTTTACTTTACATCACTATATTTAAAAAACTAATGTAAATTTTTTTTTTATTCAAATTTATTATAGTTTAGAATATGTATTTAAACGAATTTAACGAAAAGAAATTTGGTGACAACTGACATTTGGTTTTTTCTTTGTTCGGGCAACCAAGGGGTAAAAGATGTCGACCATGTTAATTAATTTTCCGGTTAATTTGTATAACCTTCAAGGTACTATTTTTAATTTATATAATTTTTCATATAAAAATATAAAAAAGCGCTTCCAACATAACCTAGTAAAGTTGCCAAAGAACTAGTACATATTGAAATCGGACTATTGTAAATAGTCAACATTTTGTATGGCTTTTTGTCTAAAACGTCAAAAAACAGACCGCATACAATCCCCTCAATTAATCTTTTGAAAAACCCATAATATGAATAAGTCGTATCGAAAGCTTAAATCCACTAAGACAAAAAAATTAATGATTGTTTAACTCATTCAAATAAAGTCGCAATACATTTTTTTTAATTATGATAAAAATTTAAATAATTATCATAGAAAAAAAAATATTCAAAACTACTTGGAATAAAGAGAATTTATTCAGTTTTTTTATTTTAATAGTAATTGTTCGAATAAAAAAATTATTCGTCGGTCATTGGAATAAACAAAATTATTCGACGGTCATTCGAATAAAAAAATTATTTAGATAATTATCTAGATAAAAAATTATCTAAATAATGCCCAACTCTGATTATCAAGACTGTGATAGGTTTTTTAAAATTTTTTTTCGTTAACTAAAAATAGGCTTCACAAAATTACACAAGTAACTCACGTGAAATAAATTTAAATACCTGTGCATTGATTTTTGGTGCTGAATATATTTTAGACAACACAAAATATTTTTCAACAAAATATAATTTCTACCAAATTGGCTATCGCAGACTCGTTGTAGTTCAAAGCAAAATAAAGTAAAAAATAGTCATCCCCTATACCTTCTATGGGTGCATTCGAAGTGGTTTGTACAGCTGCAAAACCAACCCGTTAAATCAAAATAACCTCGCCCGAACTCACCTGCTGCCTGTCGGACAAGTACAACCGTTAAACGTGAAAATAAGGAACACTGCACTGAAGAAACTAGAATGTGTCACAATAATACCTAAGTATGAAAAAAAAATTCAACCGAGTCTGCACGAAAGAGCATTTTCATGTCTCGTTGAAAGTACCGAATAAATTTAGAGTAGTGTTATAGATCAAGCTAGTATCTAAGGTGGCTAGTAAACTAGACTTGTTTTTATTGCGAAAATATAAAAAAAAATTGCACGACTTTAAGTACAAAAATTATTTTTAAAATTTAACGATTTTTCAACGGTTAACAAACATACATAATATAAGATAATGAAACATAGACAAGAGGATTTGGTTGGATGAATACAAGACACGATGAGGAAGTAAAATATATATATATATATAGTTAAAGAATAGACTGCAAGTATAGTTTATTATGTAGGTATATTTAATAAATTTCAATGACTAGAATTGGTTATGACACATTTGACAAGTATAATACGGTAGTTGGTACGTAAAACAATTATTTGTAAACGATAAGGTATAGAATACAAAAAAAAAATGTAATTATTCACGGTAAATTATCCTCAGATCCTTTTAATATAATTCTACGGTGAAAATGAGGATAATGGACATATTTATATATTATACATATTTTATTTTATTTTGATACTCTAATTAAAACTCAAAAAATATTAAACTGCAATTTACCCGTCGATTTTAAAACTTGGCTCTAAGTTATCATTGAGACTAGTTACTATAATAAACGTGCACTGTCTTATTGTATATACCTACATTTGAAAATCAAGAAATATAATGACCAAATAAAGGTCATCATATATATATATATAGTGTGTAATTAAATATATTATTATTAATTGTGTTAATCTCAATGTCAGAGGCTACTGATCAACTTAATGTTTTTTTCATCTAATGTCGAATACTAAGAACTATAATATTATACTAATGGCGATGACGCTCGATCAAAAACTAATTTTCTAATATGAGAAGCTATTTGGCACTAACGAATTGATATCTTGGTCGTCCTCAGGGTATGTCAGCGACATCAACGGTTTCGCCATCTGAAATCAAAAGGCATTATTTTAGTAGTCACAATGCGGCACTGCATACACATATTTTGTATACAACTTTTAGTAGCAGTCGTGTGTTTTTTTTTAAATCGCTTGGCATAGGCGGAGATTTCATTAATTTTTTGGGGGGGCTAGCATTTTTCTACCTAAAATGACCAGCAAGGGATTTACACTCCTAAATTATTAATATATAATACTATATAACATTAAAAATGTATAAATAAAAAACATTATAATTATAATATAATACTTGTATATTATTTAAGTAAATACATATTATTTTATTCTTAGATCCAAATATATCAATAATTGTTTCTACATCAATATTTAAATCGTTTTCAATGTATAATATGGATGAATTATTAAACCTGTCTTGCAACCATGTCAGGTAACCATGTCTTAATTTTGCGCATAGCTAAAAAGCTGCGTTCGCATGTAGCTGAACTAATTGGCAAAGACAAGGCGACTTGAAATAATTTGAATCGGAATACATTTAGGGTTAGAGCCTTTTGAATTTTATCAATATTTATTGCGTTTTTTGAAAAATGTATAACTTTATTTAGCACTCGAATTAAAATGAAATGATAACATTATCAAAAACATTGTTATAATGTTTTGCCGTTTTGGAACTAAAATAATTTTCATAATTTATTCTTATTAATAATTTTAGTTTTTACTCCATTAATTAAGGAATTTATTACTTTGATAAGTGATCAAATAATTGGGGGGGCTATTGATAATTTTGGGGGTGCTAAGCCCCCCCCAATCTCCGCCTACGTCGCTTGGGAGCTAAACTGAATTTATACCAAAATTAGTATACTACCAGAATACTCACCATCGCTTCGTCCAAGTCGTGCCATAAAATTGTACATACATGCGTGCACATTCCGCACGCCGAAGAAGAAATAGGATGCTATTGAATAATGGGAATGGCCTCCTTCACTATCCTAAAAAAAAATAATCCTCCGTGTATTGTACCTATCACATATTATGTCGATTGTTATCGTTAATGTACACGTTGTTGTCGAGGCAATTGTTGCTCGCTATTATAGACGAGTGGAGTGTCTAGGCAGGATAGAATAAGTGAAATTAAATCATAATGGGAAGGTTAGGAGTTTTATCTTATTTTTAACAACTACTGACTAGTAGACACAGCCACTTACTGGGTTCGAGTACGATAATACAATCATAACAATGCATAATACGGTGACTGCCGTCAAGAATTCCATGCCGCGGGCGATGAATTCGATGGTATCATACTGTTTGTCGGTCAATTGGCGTAAACTTCTTTTGTTTTTTATGCAGTGCTTCCATATAGCTATGGCCACCAGAGGATAATAGAGGCCTCCAGCCAATGCGGTCCATAGTTTAACGTTAACCTGATTGTGTGGGTCAAAGAAAATTATATAATATACAGGCACATTGCGAACAACGCGCAAATCCCTGAATTTATTTATTGTTCGTTCACCTACTATCATACTACCCCGTTATTTACACTGTCTTGTAAAAATATGACACGTGACTTATTATTATTTTTCTTAAAAAAGGATACCAATACGAAAACGCTCAGTTCCGATGCGGCGACCGAGGCAAACGAACTACTTCTCAATTCGCCACCTCTTATCCACCAGTTGGTCACCAAGTTAAAAGAGCACACAGTTGTGATGCAGCTCGCCGACCTTGCGAAGTAATACAAACTCCTTTTCTTACTATCCTGTATGGATCAAGCGTAAACGTTCAATAGGTACATGTAATATCGCTATCTTTTACACGCATGAATACATTTAATATATCCATGTGGAAATTAACATACAGGGTGGTTCGTTAAGGACAAGACACTCATTTCCTAGGAGAACAGTGTGTTATCCTCGACGAGACACCCTGTATTGAAAGTAACAACTTACCACGAGATGTTCGCCGATGAAAATAATCCAGTAAATAATTAATGCGATGTGGAAATTGTTGTTTCTAAAGACTAGCATAGAATCCGCTAAACCTGCGTTAAATGGTCTCACCGCTACGTCCAACGGTACTAGACAAATTGTACACAAACAGTTAGATTAACGTTTAAAACGGACTAAGCTACTAATATCCCAATAATGTGCTTACCAAGCAACAACGCAAGAATCGAAGTAAACATTTCTGTTATCGTTATATGGAACTTGGAGTCGTGGCGTTCAATTTGGCGCCATGTCTTGTACGCCAATACGGCTATTGAAAAAGCCAAAAACCATACCATCGTTTTGAATAACAGCCATAGTCTGGACACGAAGTCGTTTTTATTTTTCACCTAATAACCAACATTTTGTAAAAATCACACTCTGATCTATCATTGTGTAATTTGTACTTCAAAGTAATAGGAGCCTAGTGACTGTAATGATAAAATTAAGCAAAAACTACTTTTTTACAAAACAGAGCCTGTATGCGTTATAGAAGTTGAAAAAAATATGTAATAGAAATATGTAGATATCCCTCTTTTTTGTATTGAAATATATGTTTACAAATATTAGCACATTGTTAAGTTTTAGTAAAAAATTTCCTATACAATGCACCATAAATATGCATTTATGAGTCACAATTTTTTAGGAAATTAGTTTTTTGACAAAAAAACGTTGACGAGCAAGTTTGCAAATCAAAAGGAACTAGCCTTTAAAAAATGTTTTCAAAAATCTCGTTAATTTATAAAGGGGGGGGGGGGTTCTAATAAAATATTATATTAGTTATAATTGGACTTTATAGTTAAATGTGCCAATAATACATTTATTTACAACTACTTATTTTTATTCGTTAAAAGTTTTAAACGCTTTTATATCCTGTTCCGTCATATTTTTTATATTTTATTAAGGAAAGCGGATAAATCAAACAGCTATGAATACCCAAAAATGTCACAAAATAAGTATCTAAGTCTGTAAAAAAATATCAAATGTTTCTAACGCGAATAAAGAAGTTTTTACATTTTTCAGATTTTCTAAATCTTTCTCGTCTGGGGAAATTATGAAAGCGAAGCCCTTATTCTGTAAAATATTTAGCGACCCCATTTCCCCCCTCCCTTTTTTTCTATTATATTTTTGCATATTAATTAAACGTCTATTCTCGTCTTAATATATATTTCCATGAAAATAATTTCATAAATTATAGCCCATAATTAGTGTTGTCCTTTCATGTTTATTAATAGTGTCATCATTAGTCATTAAATAACATCTTATGAATAAAAACAAACTGTCATGCTGTTTGAAGCCTTGGACACGAGCCTTGCCCGTCCAATCAAAATATCTACAATAATAACACATTATGACATTCACCGTTAGCCACATGTCCGTCAATCTCTTCAGCTTAGTAGAATCGCCCCGAAGTTTTATCTTCACCATGTTATAATCGAAATTAAACGGAGATAATTCGAACAATTTAATCATTGTGCAAGCATACATGTCGTTGTACAACAATTTCTAAACAAACAAAATAATTTGAAAAAATATAATACCATCATATATTATTATCTCAATCGCTTAAAATTGAAATAAAACAAATTCTAACAAAATATACACCACCGTTACTTACACAATCCACTTGGTGTTTCACGTCGATCATTTCATAAAATTTGGCAAACTGACTACCTTTGTTAGCATGTGTAAATTCGATATCCATGCCTACATCGAATATAATAACATCTACAAATAGGAGGGACATTAATAGGTAATTTAATAAAAAATATAATACAATCGACCAGTATAATCGAAGTAATACAAATTGAATAAAAATCAAATACAATCGAAATGACATGAGAATAGTTCAGCAGTTAGTTTGTGTTTAGGGTATGCACGTTTACAGTATTTGATTTTAGAGTCTATTCGAGTTGTTTGAGTATTTTGACAAGGTTATGTAGAAAACCGATTTTCATTTTTAAATTTTCTCCCTCTTACCCTCTTTATCTTCCGGACGATGAGCAACTTCAAAAAACATACTTCCGATGATATTTTGCTGCCAACGTAAGTACCGGATAAGCGAATCGTGGTCTTCCGGTTCGGGCATCTATAAAAAACGCATAATATTAACAACTCATAACGATTCCGGTTGATTCATCACAGTATAACATGACAGATAGGTGGTAATTAGACACTATATGCTGTCGATTTCAACGTTAATTGCGATAAGCATACCTCGAAGGAAAAAACGATTTCATCCTCATCCAAATTTGTGGTATTTAGACTTCCTGGGCTGTACTCTTCTAAATTGTATGTTTTACAACTTCTTAGGCTATGGCCGTAAACTTCCGGCATACTGTTTTTTGGAGTTTTCAAACATGTCGTTGCCAACACCGGTTGTTTGTTTTGCGACGAAGGCGGAACTTTGACATACAACAACAAACGAGTATAAAATTTCAAAACTTTATTTCTATAAACAGTAGCACATTTTTGGGGGAGGGGTAGATCTACTCCCTTGACCTTTGTTTTTTTGTAGTGTAATAATCTGTATAATAGTGTGGTTCTGAGAATGGAAAGGGAGGTTAATACCGTACTTACACTGTAACTTGAACTTGTAACTTAATTATGTATGTATATTATTACTAGTTAAAAGTCATTGGCCTGACTTTGTTTTTAAAGGGTGTACTAAGCCGGCACCCCCCCCCCCCCTTAGCTGCCGTTCCCAATAACGCGTGTGCATTCCACATTGATTGGACAAAGCTAGCAATTTTCAGTTTGACCATTGCCACAAAACAAAAAATTAATTTTATGTGTAAAAATTATGTTTTGACAGCCTGCTTTCACAATCCACATCAAATTGTCTTAAATCATGGTGATAAGCAGTAGATAGGTTTACGAAGGCTTATAAGTTATAACATTCTTACGGAATACCTACGACAGGACAGCAAAAGAACTGGCAAAAGACTCAAAAAGAAGAATTCACTTAAGATTACAACAGCTATTTTGTTTATTTTTTATAACTATTTTACTATACACACAATTTTAATTTCTAAACACTGTTTAATCATTTTTCGACAGTCGTCACTTAATATCCATACTAAAGTATTTACCTATTGCTCTAGGGCAACATTATATAATACTATCGAGTCCAAAATAGTATTTTTGAATATTTAAAAATTACTACTAGAAAACGTTACGAGATTTCCTCTAAATATAGCCTATACTAATTATTCTATATCATGTATAACCCCCGCCCCCCCTCTCCCTCCACTGAAATAAATCCTAGTTGCGCCTCTAGTGATAAGTAATATTAAATGATAGCACGAACAGTGTCGCCACAAATATTTACCGAATAAAAATGTTTTTTTCTCTCCTAAAGTGGCTGCATTGAAAAATATGGCAGCCCTCGTCAAATCAATATTGTGTTGATGGAACGACCTCTACGCCTTAATAATTTGCTCCGGGAAAATAAGCTAATGAGTGTAAGTGAATTTTTTGGAATGACAACGAGCTATGTGATAGATAGGTACTAACAACAATATTGGTAGCCAGATACGTATCATAGTGTACTTTTATAGAACGTGTGATGAGATGGCATGATGTAATGTTTAAAAACTCTTTCCTTGTAATTTAAAAAAAAAAAAAAACACACACACACACTTACAGCCCTTGGCTACTAGGGACGCCTCGTTTGTGTGGTGTAATAAAGAATTAAGAATAACAGATTAACTTACACATAGTGCCGCACATAACAATCGACACCTGGGTGACGAATAACATGGCCGCCACAAAGAAGAACGTCTCGTTGGACACGCATTGCAGCATATAAGAATAAGTGCTTTCCGCCGTGTTGGGGACCGGCGGCTCGGGTCTTGACCGGTTGCGGTTCCTCGCCATGTTTTCAGTGTCTCTACACTATATAGTCTGCGTCCGACGGGAACCTACTACACAGCAGCAGCAGCAGCAGCAGCTCTATACGCCGTACGTCCGACCACTACCACGGTTGCGGTTCGACTTGCGCAAGTGGTTAGCAGTGATGGGCGAGAGGGAGGACAGAGCCCGGGCACGCGGCAGCCCATCCAGTCGGGAATTGGGCGTCCTCCCTCCCCCAACCCACCCTTGGACTTTGAACACATCAGGTCGCCGAAGGGTGCGCTCGAGAGGAAACGGGGGTAGGGAGGGGGTAGGACCGTAGGGGTGAAAATCGATAGAGCTGAACTCTGAGACGACGGCTGGACCATTTTTGTTTTCAAAGAAAAATACCAAAAACGCATGGTAAAATTTCACTGAAATATATAATATGATAAAATCTCCCTCAACGAACTATACTAATAGCACAACAATGCATCATATAAATATGTACAAAAAAAACCCAGTACAGTGGGGTCGGGGCGTAGTGGGGACGGAGAGGTCACAGGTTTTACAGATTTTATTACAACTGAAAGTGATAAAATCACTTTTAAATAAACGCTTCGATGCGAATCTGTGGATAGTATGTTCAAACCAGTTATAGCGGTTTAGAAGATATCGCGGGACCAGCAATAATGCACTTAAAATTTAATATTTAGTCTTGTGCAGGGTGGATACGATAAGGGTTGATCGTCTGTCTATAAAAATGTACTGTCATAGTTACCCATGTATCGTAATTAAAAATATAATGAAAATATTTTCATTTTACAGATTTTTAAAAAAATTGTATATGTTGTAGTTCCATTTTAGATCTACCTTCGGCCTAATTTTCAGATCTAAATCTCTAAAACTTTGCTTGAAAAAGTGAAATAAAGAAAAAAATTCTATCCCTTCTAAGGGAAAGGGTTTATGATTTTTTTTTTTGGTTTGTTAATGTTTATCGATAGTACTATATTTGAGGAACAATTCATATAAATTTGGAACATTTTCGACTATTTTTAAAAAAGTTATAGAGCATCGTAATTTTAAGTTGAAAAATGTGTACATTTTTTTCTCAATTTTTATATAAGGAATAAAAATATCTAATAATAACACTGTCATTTATTGTAACGCCAATTAACGTTTGCCTGAGCTCTATATGTTTATTCTCCATTGAATGTTTGTTAATAACATAGACATTGCTTATCATTTTTACCAAAATTTAAGTACACAACTGTGTGTGTTATGTTACAGGTTTGGACGCCCAAGACAGTCCAGCATTAGTATATTTAGATGAATAAATCAATAACCAGATTACAGTAAGTACACCTAAATGCTACATAATATCTAAATGTTCTTCTGCTGACAGAAGGGATGCCAAATAATATCAAATTTCAACTATTCGAATAAATAAATTCAAAAAATCGCATTAAAAAAAAATATTTTATTATTTGAGTAAAACATTTTTTTGTACATTCTTTGCAAATTTGTTTTACTATAATTTGTAGTTGTAAAAAAACTGACAATGAATTTAAAGCCAACGACACATGTAAGACATTGATAAATTATAATAATAACACACGTGCAAATTGAAAATATTAAAAACAAACAAAATCACTACTACAAATAAATCTTATTTAAACCATTATAAAAATAAACTTAAATTTAAAAAGTAATGACACACATGCAATTAATTTACTAAGACATTTTTAAAACGTTATTATAAAGAAATACAAAAATAAATAAATAGATAAAGTAAAAAATACAGTGCATAAGTTAGACAAAAAAAAAATTTTCTTTAATGTCAATTTTCTTCGACAGTAAATGTAATAGAGAATATAAAAATATTTAAAATTTAGTGATTTTACGTTACGTGAACATACTCAAGTCTTATAAATTGAATGTCAGTCGAATAAAATGCATTGACTAGTATAGGATCAGTGGAGGTTTGTAACTTCCTATTCACTGAAACATGCAAATCAAAAATTATAGAAGTAATATACTATAAGGATAGTAATTATTGACACACACATAAGACGTCAAAATAGGAATGTTTGAGAACAATTGGAAATAATTGTTGTAACGCTTTACAGCAGTAAAGAAGTCTCGACTCTGGAATATAAGTCTTGACCGATGTGTCAGTGTTACTCGACGTTGTGATAGGTAGGAGTATGCTTTTGTTTAGTATAATTATCCAAGCTATAAAATGAACTTACGCTAATTGAACACAATGAGTTTTTTGAATCTACGCTCGACACAGTTGGTGAAGTATTCAAAGGGGTAGGCGCTACTGATGAAACGGAAACTATTTTAATGCAGTTATCATCTTCATCTTCATCTTCGCTGATAAGAGATGAGTATAGTGAAGTGTCCGGACAACTGATAATCTTTGCTTTTTTATTTTCATAATATTCATCAATGTCCTGATGGTCTTCCGTTTGTCGTCGTTTGATAGGTTCTTTTTCTTCGCTGTAATCTATGGAAAAAAAAAGATTAAAATAAAGAATGTTTGTCTATTATTTGGGTTAGGATTTAAAACGCCGAGTCAGAAAACATAATACGTTGTCGATGGGAATATAATAAGAACATTAGCTGTAAGCTAACATGTCAATAACTTTATCTTGGATAATAAATTAAACGGTGTCTTATGCAACAAATGTGCAAGTTGTTTAAATTCAAAAGAAAAAAAAAAGTAAGTCTGGTCACATCAGTTAATTCAGATAAATGTAATGCATTCGATAAAAAAAATCTTAAAAAGTACCTACAAAAAGACATTTCTTTGGAATTTGCAAGATGCAACCAACTAATAACAAAAATTATTTTAAATGGTTTCATTATAAATAAAAAAAACCTTTCTTTAAAACATTTTAAATTTGACGCAAATACTTTTTTTTTTTTAGACCACTAAGAAAAATTAAAATCAAACCTACCTAATTTGGTGTTTTTGACTTTATGTTTATTCACAGGATGTGTCAATTTCCAATCTCTGTACAGGTTTATCTTTGATTCGTTGTTGGTGCTTAGATAATTGTATTCGTGCTTTTCAACCAATCGGAGATATTCTTCGAGCGAAAGTATTAAGCTCTCGGGCTTTCCCTCGGCTACGGATTCCTCGATAAGCGTACGGACTCCTTGCACAGTGTTGGCTATCATTTTGAAATTATCTTCGTTAGGTTTGAACTGGGATCTCGATCGAAACGTTTTACATATGCCTAAACAAAGTAGGAAATTGTTTTAAAAAAAGAGAAACAACAAAAAATCAACGTTATCTCACCTTTGAGCCTAGGCACTTCGTCTTCCAGATCTCTGTTTTCAAATGGTTCTCCTTTTAGACCGCCATCGAACTAGGGTAAAGTTAAAAACAAATAATTAGCTTAAAAAATATAAATCATTTACATTTTTTTACATAAGTTCTCCTGTAAAAACGCATAGTTACCTTCTTATCATTGGAAGTTTTATGATAGTACAGTCGCAGATCGGGCATTATACTGAAGTAAAAATACTCTTCGGTACCATCTTCGCTTTTCCATACTGTACATTTCTCTTCTTTACATTTTACAACAATGTCCTTCATACTTTTATATTTAAACTAAAAAAAAAAATAGTTTACGAATAATTACTTTTAAAAAAATTAGCTCTCAAAATATGTCGTAGCTTAAATTAAAAAGCCGTAACTCTATATATACTTTGGTTTTAATCAAACTAAAAGATTCTAAAAAGCATAGAAGTTTCATGAAGATTTTTACTTTTTTTTTTTGGAAGCAATATCTAAAAAACAAGCTGCATCGCATCAAGCCATTAATCTAGCATTCGGTTTGGCCTGAACCGTCCAAAGCACGCAGGCGAGTCCAGTACTATCTTGTATTTAAAATACCTACGGTAAAATTAAATTAAAATGCAACAATTTTTGGGATATTCCAAATTTTGATTTGATAATGTTGAATTTTTTTTTTTTATCTACCACCATTGTTTTATTATTTTAACTTGACTTCAAATTGTGTTAAACTCGGTCCGCGATGGTCTTACAGTAAACACACCGATTTTTAAATAAAAATATTGATATGACATCCCCCATTAAATTATCATCCTCTATATAATTACATCATGCAGTGCATCGTGTACTAAGCGTTCTTGGTGAAAGCCAACTCCAATAAAAATATTGATTAAAACGTAGTTATTTAGTTGGTTTGACTTATAATTTTGATAATATTTTCAAGTTGTACTAATCTAATTGTTTGTGTAAATTTGACTATGAATGTTGTAAATTAACACGTCCGAACTGTACCGTGAAATATTTTGTAGGTATTTTAAATTTTAAAATCTTTGTTTATTTTTATTTAATTGTGAAGTTGGATTTAAGATATTTTAGCGGTTCATACCGATGCGCACCGATAGGACACATTTAAGAAAACCGTTTGATTGTGTGGCCGTTCACTTCTGATAACGTTATTTTTATTTATCACAATTTCCTTTTTGTTATCAAAAAAAAAAAAAAATACAAGCAATAAAAGCAGCGATATTTTCTACACTATGCTACAAGCTTTTTTTAAAGATAGGTTAGGTTAAAAAAAAAGAAATAGTAAATAAATTGAATTTAAATTTTTAAGTCGTCAACTAAGATGTATTGTTATGATTAATTAATAATCACAAAAGTCGTAAGAAAAAAACATAAGACGGCCAAATGCAAAATAAAAAAAAAACATTATGCAAGCATGCAAACTTGTGTGACATTGGCTTTTTGGCCATAAAATAATATTAACAGCAATTATTATCCGTGTATTAGTTTCAATGAAGAATTGGTCGATATTTTGAAAAAATAAACATTTTTAGTTCTTTCAACAAATACACTGTCAATATTATTATTATTATCTTATATTGATCGCATTATGTTTGCAGTTAATTTATTGTTCAGACTTTGAAATAAAAAAAATTTTTAAATAATCGCGTATGACTTGGCCGGCTATGCAAAAACTACTGGTAAATAAAATTTTAACAAGCTCCGAGATCTACTTAACTATGGTTTTTAATATTTTATGCAGGATTATTAAACTTACCAGTACATGATCGCACAGTCCTTTAAGTAACCAGACTTTAACCAAGTATGGCAATTCAAAATATTCTTTATCGATTAATGGGTTCTTGTCGCCCACGACAGTCCAAAAATCTCGATGGATGCCGAATTCTTTGAAAACCTAAATAAAAATCACAAGTAGTTTCAATTTTAAAAAAAAAACAATCTCTTTTTGCCATTATAATATACGTATGGTGCCATCGTATTGATTTGTTACAAACTTAAACACTTACCTTAGCTTTGCCTTGGTCGTTTTCGTGGTAAACTTCAAACCAACTCGATATTTTTTTCGACAATTTCTCGGTCCAAACTTTGTATGACATTAAATTATCGATACATCTCTTACCGCTCATCGGCCCCAACAATAATGTCATTATTTTACTCATTAACGTCGACTCTTTAGGTATTAAAAACATCCCTTCGATTTCGCCTTGATATACATTTCCGATACGAAAAGTCCCAGCAAGAGCAGATACGAAGTTTCCGATTTCAGCCAACTGAAAAAAAATTATATTTATACAATTTTAGTATTAACGTATAATATAAATTTAAAATTGCATCGAAGCTAAAAGTATAAAATTAAATTTTTCATACAAACCTCCCACATTGAAGTTACATATTGACTGTGGCAATCAAAATCGATTTCATTTTTCCTTCTATTTAGTTCTTCTAATAACATAACACTTTTCTCATTTAGGGCAATCTTATCCTCAATAGCGTTGTGATATATCTTCAATCGTTCTGGACGACAATGAGCGACACTTTTTAATAACTTTGAATCATAATGGTCTGAAATGACAATTTAAATTTAAATAAATACCCATTATTAAAAAAATATATATATATGTTAACAATATTCGTTTAACAGTAATACAAAATTAACACAAGCAACTACGACATCACAAATTTTGTAATAAATATGAAAATACCTTTAGGGTATAAGTATTTATAGTCGTAAGTCTTCTCCGTTTTAAATATATCCAACGCCTGTTGAACATCTGTTGTACTCTTTAGACGTCTGTAACACAATCAAATAATAATATATAAATTAAATAGTTGTTTTCCTTTAGGTACAACTGTGTGATCGATCATAAGTGCGTAGGTTGATGAGATGAATTATTTAAATGAAACGTTCACTAAAATTAGCTGTTAACATAAATTGTTAAAGCCATTAGTTGTTGTACTAAATTTATTATGAGGAGGCACTTATGAATAATTATAATTTATTATTTGTAAAATATTATTACTCGTCCAGGCAAAAAATACATTCATCCAACAATTTTTCAACCTTCAAAGCAGCATAAGTAGTCTTATGTCTAGGGCCAAAATATTTGTAACAGTTCAACAAAAGACATCGTATTTCCGTAATCACATCGGCAAACGACTTGTATTCTCCGTCTTCCGCATTCATTTCGACTAAAATTATAGATTATATTTATTAGACTATTTTTTAAAGTCCAACGAAAATATGACAGCGTTTACTATAAACGTTTTATTTTATACATACTCTCGTATAAGTCTCTGTTGTCTCTTTTATCAATGTATTCTAGGTAATCCAAATTATGAGCAATTACTTGAACACATTGTGGAGCTACTGTATAGAGTTGCTTTATTATTCTATAAATATTTGTATTATTATTATTACTGTTTCAAAATATTATTTGTAAATTTGAAAAATAAAACAATTTAATGCTTACAATATGGCTTGGTGTAGTTCTTGCTTTTTTTCATCCACAAAATTCGTTGACTCGTTCATGTTTACCTAAACATACAAAAATTGCGATTCATAGATGTTATTGATTTTCAAACAAATATATATTTATATACAGATAGATTTCCACAAATATTTAGTCAATAGAATCATGTTTTTTCCGTTGAATATTTAACACAATACTTTTAATCTCGTGTTTAATTAAATTACTATTTAATAACATATATTTTACTTATAGAAATACAGTTTTTACCTATGTTAGTGCCTGCACAACTTTAAATTGTGCTATCCTTAAGAGTTAAAATGCGATAGGTCACTACGAAACCATTCATCGCAACACAAGTAGTTTCAACGCAAATCAAATAAAACTAAACATTAGAATTTCAATAAATATATAGGTATATATACCTATATTTTATTAACTAGTTTTCACAAAAAAAATCAACATTATTAATTATTTATCATATTATTATAATGTCTACTATTTTTTCATCAGTTAATAATGTAAACAATTCAATGATAACCACCACCTATATCATCCCTCTTATCACATTAGACTCTTAATCTAATTATTATTACCAAAAAAAAAAAAAAAAATGATTAGCAAATCCAATTTTACCAATGATTCGATTATAATAATACAAATAAAAATCGATAAATGTATCGATTGTATAACCTAACTAAGAAATAAAAGCATAATTGTTTTTTTTAAATTAACGCTATGGCTTTTATTTTTAGTCATACTGTTATAATTTTAGAATTGCCCAAACAAAGGTAGAAAGCAAAATAGTTGACATAAAATACACTAAAAGCTATATAAATTAGCGTTTATGTATTATTTCACAGTATTCAAATAGTTTTAAATATGCCTAGTGACAATAGTAAAATTAAATGTTTTATTTTAATTTTTAAATAAAAATATTTTTTTTTTAAAGATAATATTAAATTCAAATTAATTTTCAATTTTTCTGTGTTCACTTGTTAAAATATAGCAAAAATTTCAAAATAAGTTATATATTTATTTACAGAATATAGAAACGACACTTATCGCATAAAATAGTTACTAAACGTAGCTTAAGTATTGTGACCAAGTTTGTTAAAATCTAAATGAAAAATTGGACACTAATATCAGGCGCAGCGTAAATTCGTTAACATCGTTTCTCTGTACAATATATACTCAATGATAGTAGTTATTTAAGTCAATGGTGTAAACATTTAATTGTGAGCGCAAACACAGTTCCCATAAAGTAACCGCAAAATAAAAATATTGCTGAGTAATATAGTAACAAAATATTGATTCTTTGATTGAGTTTGAACTGTTCTAAGAACATCAGAGACGAGTGAAAGTGTTTAGTTCTTTTTAAACAGCCATAAGATATAAAGACACTACGCTGCTCTGATAAAACTGAATTAGCGTTGTGTATTCTAATAATTAATTTTTGAATAAGAGTAATAAAAATGTATAAATTTATTAATTAAATTGTATAAATATCAATAAAATAAATAGGGATAGCTACTGGTAAGAACTTGTACTGCATGTTAACATGATTTTGACGTCGGAGAGTTGTCATACGAAATGTTCAAAAAATGTTATGTTATTTTTTTAAAAATAATAGCTCAAACAAAAAAAAATCCTTCGGGTTATTTAATTTTGTACAAATCACTCTTCATACCACCTAGTTTCATTTCAATAATTGTTGCAAAAAAAATTCGGGATCATTGTGTTATGGTAAGATATACTGATTAAAATTTTAAATTTAGTTTAGAAATTGTGGTGAATTTTTTAAATGATTATTCTCTGGACTAATATTTTAATTTGAAATTTCTGTTTGTACAAACGTTCAAAAAAAAAAAAAAAACAACGCTCAGAAGGACCGTCGACGAAATACACGTTGGTAATTTAAAGTGATTTAATACATTTTTAAATAAAATAAATAACAAATTTATCATTTATTTACCTGGAGGTCGGTGGTCATCGTCGGATCTGCGTCAATGTCCATTAGACTTTTTTGGATATTGGAATATTCTTGAAATAAACACTGTTAGAAGAGACTCGTTACAACGTTGTGCTCGTCCGGAAACCGAATGTCGTTTGCCAAATAACCAAAATATGATTCACCAGCTAATGTTTGGGACACGCCATTACAATAGATAAGGTCTACGGTCAAAATGTAACGGTCAAAATTTCAAATGCGCCATCTACCGCGACCAGCAGGTACCTACAACCTCTTTGGGCGTTTCCAAAGAGATTGTAAGCGATCCGTACCTGTTGTGGCGGGCTCGGGACAATTTCAAAACCGAATAATATTACCTATTATACTTCTCATCGTGTTTATGATTATAATGAAGAATGTATTTATTACCTTGGAAAAGGTTATTTTTCATATCGTTCAACTAATTAACACAACCCGCGTACATCAAGGTAAATAAAAACGGCTGTAATCGTAACTTTTGTGGGCTACAAGAGTCTTATTACTAATCGATTTTCAATGATCTCAGAGTGACCGACTTTTGTGGCTTCATCGTTTATTATTAGTTTACAATATTGTTGATTATCAATGTTTATGTTTAAATATACGAAACAATAATCAGAAGCGGACACCCAAAACAATTTGGCAAAACAAAGTTTTAGGTTTTAAATTGTTTTTCTATTGGTTTTTAGGAGAGGGAAACAAGATAAATACTTCTCCTTCCCCTCTCCTCTTTCTCGTTAAAAGCGAACCGGTTATTCGCCGCTGGTACTAATATTAGTTAAAGTAATTGACATACGTTTATTTGTAATTAGTATAGTATGTTAGATAAAATAGGGTTAAATAATTGTATTATAATAACGTAATGATACAATTTTAATACTTTAATTAAAAATAACATTTTAATGAGATCTATAATCGATTTCGTTGATTTGTGTTTATATGTATCTATGATATAGCTATCTTTATTAAATATAATCAACAGTTTCGATAGGAACGAAATAAAAAAAGGCGAAAATTTAAGTTCAATTAAATTAATTTAAAAGTAAAAAAAAAAAAAAATGGGCTAGTTAAGGGGAACTACTAAATGTGCTATTAAGAGGCAAAAAATAGACATTATTTAACAAAAATTTATCTAGTAACAATTTTAAGTAAACCGACAAATTTTTATGAAAATAAATATTACGTTTATCTAGTTATAAAACTTTAAGTTATTTTTCTCCGAGTTATGGACCTAACCGAACGTTTTCCAGCGTTATCTATTGGGCGGATTTCAATTTTTATTTTCTTTGTGTGAAGTTTACTGTTTTCTCTATGCGGGCCAAGAGGCCGATTTCTTATTTAGCCATTTGAAAATACCGTAAAAATATAAACGTGTAAACCAAAGCGTTCCGTTTTGAAACAGTGTATAGTTTTACACGCTGTTTGTTTAAAAAAAAGTGTTGTATCACAGTGTGCACTTTTTTCACACCGACCGTAGAGTAGGTGTGATACCTAATTTTCGGTGTTGGTCGTTATCATATTTCTTATCAACCAAATTGTATTATCAATAGAAAACAATTATCAGTTGATTAATCCTACACCAAAAACACGTTTGTTTTGAAATACCACACCCCTTACACTTGACGCTAATTGGTGTAATTTTTTGTCAAAACGAACAAAGATATTATTGTACCAAAATTGAATTTTTCAATGTATTAAGTCGAAAACTTATATTTTTCGACCCAAGTCGTTTGTACCAAGCATATCCAGTATATATATATATATTTTATTGATATAATAATATATACAGATATATGTTATATGCATTGATAACACACCTAAATCCCACCAGAATGGCGGACCGTCGGCTTCAATTCTTATCGCTAGTTAGCAATCTAGTTTATTATATATATCTGTGTATCAAAGTCTCTTGTACTCTCTCTTTCGTTTAACGTCTTGTACACGCTAAACAATAACAATAGTAATGGTATAATATTTGCGAACAATACAAAAATTGCAATCTTCGTACTACCGGGGGAGGGGTTGGGGGGTGTTTTAGCCGTCGCCATTCTGCGGTAATCAATAATAGTAAACGGCCACCACTTGGGTGGTGCAAAACAGCTCGGCGTTGCGGTAATTCTCGTGGACCAGCCGATCGGTTTTCTCGTCCCACAGGCACCGCGTGCCGATGGTGACCGACTGCCAACGATGCGCCCCGATGAACGTGTGCGCAATTATCTTGTACCGGGACCCCGCCGGGCGGGTGTGGTCGCATATCTCCTTGACGCGGCGCTCCACGTCCCGGACAATGGCCCGGCAAGTGACCTTGTGGTCCAGGTCTTCCCACGTCTTCCCGGCCAGGTAATCCGAGTGGACGGTTTGCACGGCGGTCCTGACCAGCCGCTCGTTGAACGCGTCCCTCAGCCGGGGCCTGACTCTGAACCCGCCGAGCGATTGTAACGATTCGTCCGCTCGCCTGTGGTCGTACTCCCAGTTCGGTTTGCCCGCAAAGATTTTCTCTGTCTCCGCCGTCGTCATGTCTTCGTAACCTCGGCCCTCTTACACCCACACACAATATATACTAACATACATAAAAATATAGATAACAGGCAGCACTTGGTTTTTAATCCAAAACAAACGCTTCCCAAAAAAAAAAAGCCCCGTGACACGGTATAAACACAGCATGCGTTGCCCGGCTAACGGTCGCCTAGGGCACGGGGGAAGCGTGTTATTACCCGGGTTGGCGTTGAGAATTTAAATTTAACAATAATATCAATTAAATACATAGGTAAAACTCAAACCTCGGTAATACTTTATTACATAAAAATTAACATATTGTTGAAAACGGGTGTTGATTAAACGAGTAAAATCCGCATCGAAATCGGATTGGCTCTAAACATGTCCGTGATTAATGCACTTGATAATAGGTTTACTTTTATGGACGACAATGCGTTTACCGGAAAATATATTATGCTTTTAAGACATCCTTAAAATTGTATAAATAATATATGAAGCGCATAGCGCTAGAAAATATAATACACAAATCCGTTTTTTCAAGAAATAGCCAAATATAATTTTTTTAACTTCATCGTTTAAATGCTGGATCAATTTTTTTTTTGGTTAATTTAGTTTTGTAATATCATAGTACCTATTATAAAATGTTTAATGCTATAAACGAAATTTAATTTTTAGCGGTTACCTTTTTCTGCCGGTATTCAAATAAAAGTACATTTTATATATGATTACTTAGGACTAGGTGAGTTGACAACCAATGAAATAAAATTTTTGTGTTTTCGAACAAGGAAAATAATAATAAAATTTGGTTGTTTTATTTATTTATAGTAATTTACGCCAAACGGCTTTTTTATAAATTAGAAAATATATATATATATATATATATAGTGATATTTAAAATACACAAATCAACCAAAAGAAAACGAAACAAAGCAAAACAAAACAACAAAAAATATACATGATAAAAAGGTAATGTTGAGAGGTGTGGCCTTAACACGAATAATATAAATCATAAATCGTTAAAAATTCCCATCATACTAAAGAGAGGTGCATTTTTAGTGAAATTGGATCTGGTAGTAGGAAGATAAAAGAACTTTTGAAGTCTGGTGTTAGTCGGGACCCGAATACTAAGTTGTTCCAATAAGCGAGGGCGTCGTCAACTCGGCCGTCTAACCAACCCGAAATAAACCGAGAGCAGAGGTTCTTGCGCCGCTGTTCTAGCGGTTGCAGTCCAAGAACATTATCAATGGGACTGTAATCATGAGGTGGGTGTAAGATTTTTAAGCGGTACCCAACAAAACTTAAAAACCTATTCTGTACACGGTTCATTCTCTGTCTGTCACCTGCAGTATATGGCGCCCAGATGACAGCGCCATACTCTAGGTTACACCGAACTAGGGAATTATATAGGGCAGACAGACATTCGGTAGAATTGAAATCAGACGAATGTCTTTTAATAAACCCAAGAGCTCGTAACGCTCTACTGATTGCGAAATCAATATGGGGCCGAAAGTCTAGGGTAGGGACATACACAAATCCGAGATCGCTTTACTTGGTAAACCCGCTCGAGAGGCATCGCATTTAGACTATAGTTAAATGTCAACATCGCACGCGTACGTTATATTTTTGGAATAATCTATTTTATAGCCCAAATCATTTTTTTCTCTCTAAAATGAGTGATTTTTTTTTTGTCACACTTAGTCGTTTGATAAAATCATTTTCGATTTATTTTAGGTAGAAGAAAAATTTTAACCTTTATAGCATTGGGAACCTTTTTTCATCAACATTTGGCCTGGTTATTTTTCTACCTATTCAACAATGCCATAGATATTTACCAAACAATCGGAATTTATACACATTTGATAACAATAGGCATATACCTACGCTGCGGTCTTATAAAGTATTTTTAAAAACACCCTTCATTACTATTGTCGTTCTTTAGATAACTATATTATATTTGTAAAGGTCGGATTCGAAATTCCAAGACCGGTACAAAAAAAAAAAAAAGGATCAATGTTCGTCGGACAAACCATATTATTTATTATTTGGATTTTTATATTTTTTGATTATTTATATATTATGTCAATACCCGACTGCGGAAAAGGGGCAATGTGTTTTTATAAGTTTTAATAATGTATATATAGTATATACATTATAATGTATATTATTATGTATACTATATTATACCTAACATACAATTGATACGACATGGTCGAGTCACAGTAAAAAATATAATATACTTTGCCAAAGTACAAATCCCAATGTCACGATACAAATGGGTAAAAAATTCCAAAATTAACGATAATTATTCACTATATTAAATGGACTGCCAATTGAAACCTAATATAATGTTATCCAAGATGATAATATGTGCGAGAGAGACAAAGCCATGTTGGACATGTATTTCACAATCTTATAATTTTGCCCAAACTAGTCCCATCTCTCTCCCATTAGGTATTATTATTATTATCGTCAGGTCTATGAAATTATCTACGATGACTTTAAAATGACATTTATTGCGATTGTTATTTGTATGATAAATGTGTCGTTATTAATTAATCGCATAATAACTACGGCTTGTTTACTGTCGTTTGCCGCCGAGGGTTCTTTTTGAAAGCGATTCGGGGGTGAACATAGTCGGTAAGTATATGTATCTATATACACATATATATATATATATGTAAGTATAAATTATTCGGTCGGGCAAATGCAGCTGCCGCTTTACACACGAATAAAGGGTCGTGCACTGATTCGACCTAA
Source organism: Adelges cooleyi (assembly GCF_023614345.1). NCBI lineage: Eukaryota > Metazoa > Arthropoda > Insecta > Hemiptera > Adelgidae > Adelges > Adelges cooleyi. The sequence goes on from NW_026095977.1 coordinate 2,416,198, forward strand.
ATAAAGGTACCTTCGCCGTTATTCAGACAGCACAGTGAAATGGATTTGCCCAAATCCCTCGGCCGGTACTACTATATATTATATATAATACAATATATTGATTTTTCATGTCTGACACTGGCAGGTGGTGCGGAACGACCCCTCAACTGGTATCCGGCGTCGACCCTCGACCCACGGCCCACAGCATACAATCCCTAAGCCCAGAGCGCGCACATTATTTTCAATGCGTACCAACCTTTATAACATAATACAATATATGTATACCTAAACGATGATAATATCCTTTTGAATAAAATAACAATACGTACTATGTACCACCCAACGTTCAAAACTCGATTCTATGCGAGCGAAAATAATATTTTAGGTATAACATACCTAAAGCCAAATGTTACACAAACCGAGACTCAAAATTTTACTATAAGCGTTTATGTTTTTACATTTTTATAACTTTTTCTAAAAAAATCTAACGAATTAAAAAAAAAATAAAATATAAAACAAAATATCGGGTTTTTGGACAGCGTAGAGAAAATAGTATGCTTCTCATAAACGAAATAAAAATTGAAATCCGTCCAATAGATACGCCGGAAAATGAGTCGGTGATTTTTAATTTTATAAGAATTATTGTAAATGTTAAAGGACCACGCTATATAAACTTACAGCCTAGTTTGCACATCTGAAGTCACAAAACTAGACAAACTAATAAAGTAGGCCAGTTTAAGAAAGAGCTTGTTTTATTAAACGTATAATAACGGACAACCTCTGAGTAACGTTAAAATGTAAAAAAAAACCTATAATTATTAATTTTGATTATTTTAGTTTCGACCCTGATTTGTGATATGTTTTAATTTATACTGTGATGTGATTAGGCTATAATGATCGTATTTTTAAAAACGGTCTACTTTACTAAATAAATATGTTCGAATGCATTCAAAATTTATAATATTGTATGACTAATAATAAAAACAAGGTTTAATAAGGTCAATATTTCTTACTTGAATTTTAATCAACCATTGTTTTATTGTTAAATTTGATCGTCAAAAAAGGGTATATGTGATTATGTTCATAAATATTTAATACAATAAAATTAAATAACTTTGAAAAGTCATCAAATAGGATTTAACGAGACAGTAATTTCTAATATCATCCAAAGCAGTTTTTCAAGGTTACTTTGTGTTCAATAATAATTCTTATGTATTTCTAAAAAATAAAAATAAATACTAAAATCAAGTATTTCCTTTATTGTTATCGATATTGCAGAACGGGACGTTACTTTTTTAAATTTATATAATGCTACATCCACATTTCTTTTTTTGAAATTAGTTATCAATGACCTATGTGTGATATATAAAATACATACATTAGGGCGATTGTTATTTAGGCGAAGTCTTAATTTATATGTGGTACCGTTCTCCGCTTGATTCTGAATAAAAATAGAAAATTTGGGAATTAATAAAAATATTCTGACATGGTACACCATAGACATTTAATTATGTCAATGTGCTACAGTAATTGGAGTTGTCGAATAAGGTAATATAGTATCATTTCACGCGATTTTTATGATTTTCAACATTATTAGTCAGAAATTGTTCAATTTTTTTACTGAGAAAAAAAATGTAAAGAAAATGATGATTACGAGTAACTGAATAACTTAAGTATCAGTAATAACCCGTACTTAAGTATAGTGTGTGAACGATTAAACAGGTCCCGAAAACTGATAACATTTAACACTGGGAAGATAATTTATCACAGAAAAACGCGGCGGCCATTTTCTTAACTTGGATGTTGATGACTGTATAATTGTTTAATGAAATCAGATTTATACCCAAATACGATATAAATTCAACTCACAAAGACTAGATTTTAAATCAGCAAACTCATATTGCATATATTTGCATATTTCACATTGAGCATATTATATTTGCCAATAATGTTTATTTCAAGATTTTGTAGCACACTAGTAAGTATAATGTTATGCTATGTATGTTTCATTTTATTATAATAATTTGTTATGTGTACGAGTATGAGCTAAAGAAAATTGTACAAAATATGACAAAAATGTGTTAAACGAAAATTCTGGCTAAAAAATATTGTTAAAAATGTCTAAAATAATTCTCATTGATGTTCTAAGCTTGAAAAAAAAAAATACTAAAATGTTTATTGTAAATTAATTAACCTGTGTGAAATGTTATTTAAATTATGTAATTATACAATTTTTAGCCGGTTTCATTGAAAGCATATAATTGTCAACATTTTGACATTTCAAAATGCATATTTTAATACATTAAAGGCCATTAACATCCGAGCTCAAGACTTATACATTTTACATTATTATTATTAGTCGTGTATAGATTTATCTGTATTACAAAATGGCCGTCACTTTTTGTTTACGTCGAAAGTGACCCTTCTGCTTTTGTCTATTCTGTGGTTTAATCTACGAAATCTAAAATTTGTATGGTTTGTTGTAAGAAAAAGGACCTGCTACTGTAAGTGAATACTTGGAAATCTGGTCGCCTCGGTTTGCCGCAATGCGGATATGGATTTACCCCGCACTATACCTCTCTGCCGGCAAAGCCTTTGACCTCCTTTACAGTCTACTGTAGCCATGGAAACAGACAAAGGCCGGCATTTCAAGCGACAATTATTGATCGTACAAAAACCTTAGCCAAGCCAAGCGCGCCCGCAGGACAAAATGCCAGCCGGGACAAGATCAAAATTCATGTGTAAACATTGTAAACTAATAAATACGTTCAAGATTATATTTTAGATTATCTAAAAATATAATAGTTGTTACTAAATGGATCTCCATAAATACTACTTCATAAATGGATCTCAATAAAATTATGTTATAATTAAAATGCGTGGCATTAAATTAACAATAGTTTTAAAAAAATTCCCAGTAGGGACAATGGCCCCTTTGGCCTCCCCCCCCCCGCGGGCGCCCTTGAGCCAAGCCTTAGCTAAAAAGCCATAACGAGTATGGATATTTGAAATTGTCAACCCTAAAGAAAATCTGAAAACCTATTACTTTCCTTTCTGTATCAAATAACATATTATTATTACTCGTTTCTCGACTTCGGGAAAAATAAAATAAATAGATAAACAATAGGCATGATAATATATTTTAAGTTTTTCTTATTCGTTTTGGAACGAGTTTGATTTATGAGCCAAGATATTTTTTTTATTTTTTACTTTTTTTTATAAACGTGTTTTCACGAATAAGGTGCGGGTTGGCAGAAAAAATAAAATGTTTTCTTGAGGTCAATAGAGTCTTTTTAACGTTTAAAAAATATTTTACAAAAACTTTTTGGTAAAAAATTATTGTAATATGATCTGAAAATATTGTTGTAATAGTTCAGAAAATGTCTAAAAATCCAAAAAAATTATTATTTCTACTGAAATATATATTTTAAATGCCGTTTTTTAAAATTGGTTTAGAACAAATCGTTTAAAAATGGATTTATTTGTGATGATGATGACATGATGGTATATTATATTTTATTAAAATTAGCGGGAGAAAATGCATTTTGTAACATCTTATTAAGTAATAGAACGATTTTACGGTTTGTTACACCAGAAAAATGTAGATCAATTTTTCGTTAAACATATTTTTTCCGAGAAAAATAAACTTATATCTGGTTGTTGCTGCAAGCCATACAATAATATTGTAAAACCAATAAAATATACTGAAATAAAGATAAAAATTCAAACACTACATATTACATGCTACCAAATACGGCAAAGTTAAAAAGTGCATAATTAAACAAATCGACACGATTTTTTCGCAAAAATCAAACGAATTTTCATAGCAAATGAACGTTTAAAACACCAAATGATCAAGCAAAATATCTTCTAATAATAATATCTTAAGTATAAGTAGGCTACTACTTATACTACACGGCTGGCATGAAAAACATGACACGTCATCAAATCAATATTTTGTGTAAAACTAGTCACGGTTTGTTTTTAATAATTTATAACAATAACAGACATCTAATCTACCGCCAAAAGGCAAAATGTAAGAATACCATAAAAATGACTAGTAATACATAAAAAAAATAATCGTCCTATGTTCGATTTTTAACATTCGAACAAAAATAATATAATAATTATTGTAGGTATTTGCCACACTGAAAATTTGATAACAAAGACCCGCGATTTTATTTGCCTAAATAATTTATGTAAAACCTATAGGTATGTAATATAAGTGTACTTACCCAGTAATGCATTTGATTGGTTATACTTTGCATAAACTTTTGAAAATTTGACCGATTCACTTGAGTTGTTCAAAAATAAAAACGAAAACAATAATTACACGAACATGCCTAATCATAATACTATTGGAAAATTATTTGAAACAATAATCTGATACAATATGGTTGTTAGTATTTTCAATGATTCCAAAATTGTGTTTCGTCCAAGCACTAATAATTATTTTGGGCTGAAACCAAAGACTGCATAAAAATACCTATCTACCTCTTATTAACATCCGAGTTGGGTGACTACTTTATCATAAAACAAAGTAGCATATTTTTCTTTAGCTACAAGTGTCAAGTGGTGATAAAGAGGTTTTCTAATTGCTATTAAGTATAATTATTCCACAACGTTTGTGTGTGTATACAATTTTAAAAATCCATATTTAATTGAATTTTACAATAGAAGTGTCAGTGTGCTGTGATTATATTATTAATAATTATCAACAATGTTCTATTATTGCGACTACCGTTTAGTTAACACGTTGTTATGCCTCTGGAAAATCAAAATATCGTTTTTTTAATAATGTCTATACCTTTTACATTTTCAGTTTATTAAGAAGTGCCTTTGAACTAAAGCCAAAGTTTTCTAACACAATTTACGGTGTTTTTCTTTATCACACTCTAATATGTATTATTATTTATAAAAACCCATTTGGGTTATATTAATTACTTGTTCAGTAGAAGCTTGTCTATTTTATCTATTAAAATTAATCGCTGTAAAATTTGCAAGCCCCAATTGATATTGAAGTGAAAATTCAAAATTCCAAGTTTATTAATTAATATTTATAAACATTTCCCTTGCCTGAACACTGTTTATTAGTGCTTTAATTAATTAGATAATAAAAAAAAAATGTAGCAGTGTTAAGAAACTAAGACCTTACCATACCCGCATGGCTTACTGTACAGTAGCACATCAGTAGTTTATAATTCACTTGTATGTTTTGATTATTATTAGTTGTAAAAATTAGAATACTTAGGTATTACCTACGAAATTAGGATAGTAGACGAATGTGGTAGTCGCATTAATAGAGAACCGAACGTACTGAACTGTAGTCTGCTATAAAAGTCATTACAGATGTATGGACATTCATTTTTTTATAACAGTTTAAATTAATTTAAAGAAATGTTTGAAAAGAATTCTTGGTCATTGACTTGGTATATGTTGGCCAAATGATACTAGTGTATTTGTTGAAGTCATAAATAGTTATCAATTATTATACGTTCCTTCTCGTTAGTTAAATTTAACCGTTCTTATAAAACATTTTTTTTTTAAATGTGTTAAAAAACACATGCACTTAAATCTTACATTTTTGATTAAAAAAAAAGGCTGACAAACAAAACCAAAATGTACATATTCTAAAATTTTATTTTAAACAAATAAATCACAATTCAATACATTGTTAAAACTTTGTAAGATATATGTATTACAATAAATATTTAAGTTTATTATTTTATGGGGTTCTTATATTTGTCCAGCAAACGACACTACATTTTAATTAGGATACATCTTTGCACACTAAGTACACACAACTTTTTTTTTTGTAATGACAAGTAAATAGTTAACTTAATAATAAAAGATTACACAGTAGTAGTTTGTTAAACAACTATAAAACTCTACATACATTTATTATAATAAATCAATGAGGAATACCTTATTAGAACAATCAAGTTATCGAAAATCGACTAGAGAAGAAGGTAAGACATGCTATTACCTACATTACATAACATTTGCTTTTATTACATTTTCCAATAACGCTAGTAGTAACAAACTTAAATTTAGTAGTCATTAAAAAATACACATCAAAAATTATACCTAAATGTTTTACACTTAGTAAATATACATTAAACATAGGCACAAGTGTAATATATTATTTAAGGTGTGAATGAAAATTGAAACATGCTAAAAAAAATTATATAATGTTATTTTATGTCTAGCAAGTAAATTTAAAATAGGTACAGTGTTTGGAAGTAACACGTTCATGAGAACTTATTTAATTGCCTTTGTTAATTTTTGGAATGTATCGGAGTATTAGTGTGAAGGAACAAAACTGGCATCATTAAATTTTATTGGCCGTGAACTTCATTTTTTTTTCAATTAAAAAAAAAAAAATTTCCTTAAAGTTATTTTTTTTTATAGATCAACCATATACCACTAAAATTATCTTAAAATGTAAAGAACAAAATTTATTGGGAACGTAAAAAGATACTTTGTTAAAAGAACTTCCCGAGCGCTGAATTTTATGTTCATTTTAAAACATAAAAATAATCAAATTAATTATATGAATATATAAAAAATATAAAAAAATTCTGTCCAAACATAGCTACGCAGAATGAGCAAAAACACCTTTTATAAAATCGAAAGACAACATTTCGAAGGCAATATCCTATCTGATTTAAAAAAAATGAATAATGTAAAAAGAGTTGGTTATTTTAAAAAAGTAAAAGAAAAATATTTTAAAAGTTAATTATTAGGTTCATCAAAAAAAATGGATATGACACAGTCTCCAAAATCTTGTCATCTTTCATTTTCTTTTTAAGTATTTTTGCTCCAAAATCATCACCGAGCGAGCAATACGCATTCCGCGCGTAGGTATGTTTAAACACGCTAGGAAATTGAGTGCATAACGTCCTATTTAGATAAAACGTATTTTGGCTAAAACTTCAACTTATTTACAATAGTATAGTCTTATGACTTATAATATGACTAGATGAAAAATTAACAGCCGTATTTCTTAGCAACTTCCTTTGACAATGGTATCATCCAATAATGGGGTAATGTATTGTTGTGCTCTTTTAGGTACTGATTTATTAAATCGTTGGACATTGGGTGAAGATGACCGTTTGGAAAACGTACGGAAAATTGGATTTCGCCGTCAACGCTCGGTCTGGAGACAACTTTGCATTTTACGTTGACGTGGGTCGAAGCGGGTTTTGAAAGACTAATGTTCAAATCAAAAACCGTAGGTTCTATTTTTATCACATTATAATGAGCTGCGATCGTTGGCTGTTGTTGTTTCATGGCCGCAGGACTCAAATTGTTTTCTGGAATTTTATTAATGTTTATCGGTGTATTAGAAACAGCACTGGAAAGTCTCACCGCACTATTTGACTCCAATAGTTGAGCTTGTTGAGTGTTGCGATTAGTAGGAACTAATTGTTTGTTATTGTTGTTCGAAGCACTTTGGGTATTAGGCGGATTTTTATAACGACTTGCCGGTATAACTTTAGGGCTTTTCCTATAGGACAAAATTTGAACATCATCCTCGTCGTCGTCGCTGATGACAATTTCAACTTGGTTGATTTTATTTTTAATCAAAGAAACATTGTCATTTCTTGTGGTTGTTGTTGTTTTGTTTGTTCCATTTTTGATAGTTTTGTTTGTATATTTTTCGGGGCTACTGGGATTGTCATCGATTACTATAATTTCAATGTCGACGTTCATCTTTGACTGGTTAATATCTTTAGCGGCTTGTAACTTTTTAGGGATTAACTTTTTGGTATTAGTGATATTAACTGACTTTGGCTGATTTACAAAACTCTGTGCATTTTTAGGTACGTTAACTTTGGGACATTTATCTTCGACTATGATAGTAGTGTTTAGTGTCTCAGATGTAGCTATAGCGTTGTTACAACTCAAACTGTTGGACGATTTGTTATCAATCGCTGTCATTCGATTATCATTTGATGGACTCAAACCTTCGCTCCAATATGACAAAATTTTAATTTTTTTGTTGCTCCCATTACATGACTGTTCTGTTTCTTGGTCGTTGGATTCAGTCATTTCTTCTTTCTCGGTCTTTATAAATATTCCGGTTTTAGGTTTTTTAGTTTTCACCCCTTCATTGCTCCCATTACATAGCTGTTCTATTTCTTGGTCGTTGGATTCAGTCGTAGTAGTGTTTAGTGTCTCAGATGTAGCTATAGCGTTGTTACAACTCAAACTGTTGGACGATTTGTTATCAATCGCTGTCATTCGATTATCATTTGATGGACTCAAACCTTCGCTCCAATATGACAAAATATTAATTTTTTTGTTGCTCCCATTACATGAATGTTCTGTTTCTTGGTCGTTGGATTCAGTCATTTCTTCTTTCTCGGTCTTTATAAATATGCCGGTTTTAGGTTTTTTAGTTTTCACCCCTTCATTGCTCCCATTACATAGCTGTTCTATTTCTTGGTCGTTGGATTCAGTCGTAGTAGTGTTTAGTGTCTCAGATGTAGCTATAGCGTTGTTACAACTCAAACTGTTGGACGATTTGTTATCAATCGCTGTCATTCGATTATCATTTGATGGACTCAAACCTTCGCTCCAATATGACAAAATATTAATTTTTTTGTTGCTCCCATTACATGAATGTTCTGTTTCTTGGTCGTTGGATTCAGTCATTTCTTCTTTCTCGGTCTTTATAAATATGCCGGTTTTAGGTTTTTTAGTTTTCACCCCTTCATTGCTCCCATTACATAGCTGTTCTATTTCTTGGTCGTTGGATTCAGTCTTTATAAATATTCCGGTTTTAGGTTTTTTAGTTTTCACCCCTTCATTAATCCCATTACATAGCTGTTCTATTTCTGGGTCGTTGGATTCAGTCATTATAAATATTCCGGTTTTAGGTTTTTTAGTTTTCACCCCTTCATTGCTCCCATTACATAGCTGTTCTGATTCTTGGTCGTTGGATTCAATCATTTCTTCTTTCTCGGTCTTTATAAATATTCCGGTTTTAGGTATTTTAGTTTTCAAATCTTCTAGATTATCGGAATTTTTAATTTCTTCCGAAGGTGTTTTCCTTTTTCTAAGATTTTCAACGTCGTTGGATTCAGTCTTTATAAATATTCCGGTTTTAGGTTTTTTAGTTTTCACCCCTTCATTGCTCCCATTACATAGCTGTTCTATTTCTTGGTCGTTGGATTCAGTCGTAGTAGTGTTTAGTGTCTCAGATGTAGCTATAGCGTTGTTACAACTCAAACTGTTGGACGATTTGTTATCAATCGCTGTCATTCGATTATCATTTGATGGACTCAAACCTTCGCTCCAATATGACAAAATATTAATTTTTTTGTTGCTCCCATTACATGAATGTTCTATTTCTTGGTCGTTGGATTCACTCTTTATAAATATTCCGGTTTTAGGTTTTTTAGTTTTCACCCCTTTATTGCTCCCATTACATAGCTGTTCTATTTCTGGGTCGTTGGATTCAGTCATTATAAATATTCCGGTTTTAGGTTTTTTAGTTTTCACCCCTTCATTGCTCCCATTACATAGCTGTTCTGTTTCTTGGTCGTTGGATTCAATCATTTCTTCTTTCTCGGTCTTTATAAATATTTCTGTTTTAGGTATTTTAGTTTTCAAATCTTCTAGATTATCGGAATTTTTAATTTCTTCCGAAGGTGTTTTCCTTTTTCTAAGATTTTCAACGTCGTTGGATTCAGTCTTTATAAATATTCCGGTTTTAGGTTTTTTAGTTTTTACCCCTTCATTGCTCCCATTACATAGCTGTTCTATTTCTGGGTCGTTGGATTCAGTCATTATAAATATTCCGGTTTTAGGTTTTTTAGTTTTCACCCCTTCATTGCTCCCATTACATAGCTGTTCTGTTTCTTGGTCGTTGGATTCAATCATTTCTTCTTTCTCGGTCTTTATAAATATTCCGGTTTTAGGTATTTTAGTTTTCAAATCTTCTAGATTATCGGAATTTTTAATTTCTTCCGAAGGTGTTTTCCTTTTTCTAAGATTTTCAACGTCTTGTTCGGTTTGTTTGTTTGATTCGTTGTACACAGATTGGGCTACACTAGAATTACAGTTTTCTGGCCGTTTTACAATCTCGGAGTTATCTTGAATATTAGAATTGTCACAAGTATTATTGGACTCTTTGCTGCAAGTCGGGTTCACAGGTTCTTGACTAACATCTTCTTGGCTTTGACACTCATCAAAATTGATATCTTCAGTTTTAACTAAAAAATTGAAGTACATATTAAACACTATTACATAAAACACATGCACCTATTATTTTAGATAATCTACTAAATGAAGTATGAATTTAAATTTATTCATTTTTAATTAAAATATTTGTGTTATTCACTTTATTTATGTTAGGAACAAAAAAATTAAAGCTTTCGGGTAGTAAAACATTTAAACCAGAGTATCGGATCAAATGAAGTTTAGTTAACATGTACATTTAACAAAATTAATATATACACCTTACTTAGAAAAATTATAAAAAAAAATATAGTGGGAATGGAGTGATCAAACCATGACACAAATGTTATGACTAAAATATTTTTATTTTAAGGTAGTCTTTTTTTTAATTAACTTGGTTTTACGCTAAACGCTAACATATAAAATCATACGCAAAAATCACTGTCTAAAATATTCTATAAGTCATTATACTGATTTATTTATTGTAAACATCTTTATAAGATGTTTCTCTTAAATTTGTTTTTTAAAATGAAATGTTTTGTTTGTATCTGATAATTGTACTCTGACTTGAGCCGCATAACTGATAAACTAGGTACAAGATTTTTTTTAAGTTAATTTATATTAAAAAGGAAGCAAATAGCAAAATTTAATTGAAAATAAACCTTAATGAAATTAAAATACCTATTATGTTTTCGGGTTGTTTGATTTTGTTTGTAGTTTGCTGAACCGATTCTGGGTCAATTTTTTGAGTTTTTTCGAAATGCGATTTCCAATCTTTATAAATATTTATCTTGGCTACGTTGTTTTCAAGTAAAATATTGGCTTCAAACGGCTCGACCTCATCGAGAAGTTCTTCTAATGCATTTATTAAGCTTTCGGGTTTGTTCTCGATCACAAGCTTCTCGATAAACGAACGGATTGCTTGAACAGAGTCGGCTATCAGTTTGAAATTCCCTCCTTTGGGTTGGACATGGCACTTCGATTGAAATACACTGTGTTCGTCTGCAAACATACACAATGAGTATAAATATATATATATATATTTATTATCTTAACAGTCTAGTATAGATTTACCAGTAACCAATGGTGTGGCACCTTCCATGTTTTCGTGAATTTTTTCTGCCTTAAGGAATTCAAGATCGGGCTAACAAAAAGTAAAAAAACATTAACTATAATCAACCAACCAGAAATAGGTAAGAAACGTTAAATTTTCCTATAAAATAAATACCTCCCCGCAGGGAATTTGAATATAATACAATCGAAGATCTGGCATGGATTGAAAGTAAAAATATTCTTCGGTTCCATTTTCATTCTTCCATATTGTGCACTGTCGTTTTTTGCTATTCTTAATGATATCGTTTATCATATGATCATTATCCTAAAATAAAAAAAAAATAAAAAAAATAATACATATATATATTTATATATATTAGTTTTCCAGCTTAGAAGACTGATATAATAATCAATTTTCTTGCTAGAAGAGTTCATAGTGCTTACGGTCAATTTTCAGTAGAACTAAATTTAAATCGATGACATTGTGTCCTCGATTGAATATCAAAGTTTACAACCCAGTTTTCGAAACACTTATTTTTATCACAAATAAAAAGTTATTTATTTGTACATTTAAATTTTGCCCAACACTGATAATATATTTAAAAACAAATGTCACGTGATAAATCAAAATCAAAAAGCTGCTCAACTTACGAATACGTGATCGCAAAGTCCTTTGACTAGCCAAACTTTCATGATGTACGGTAATTCACAATAGTCGTGATCAAGTAATGGGTTACTATCACCTATTGCTGCCCAAAAATCTGGATGGATGCCTAACGCTTTGAATACCTAAAAGAAACAAGTATATTTTTTATTTTATTTACAAATGTTTACACGTATAACAAAAAACATTAGTCATTATCTTAACAGCTTACGTTTACTTTGCAACGTTTCATTTTATGATAAACTTCATACCACGCCGACACTTTATTTGACAATGCGACTGACCAAACTTCATAAGGCAGTATTTTACCATCATGTTTTAAACCCTCCACGGGATTTAATAGCACAGTCATTATTTTACACATTGTTGTCGATTCTTTGGGAATTAGGAACATTCTTTCGATTTCGCCTTGATGTACGATTTTAAAATCATAAGATCCGAACAAAATCAATATGAAGTGTCCTATTTCTAGCAACTATAGATAATATTAAAAAAAAAAAACATACTTTAGTACTTGCAGCGTTAATAATAATTCTTGTTTACATTACTGTAGGAATATAATTTGGTAATTTTTCATACAAACCTCATATGTTGAACTTGTATAGTGATAGTTGTTATTAAAACAAATTTCAGTTTTCCATTCTAGTAGTTCTTTTAGCAATACAGTACCTTGCTCGTCCTTTGCAAGCATGTTGCCAAGAACGTTATAATATTGTTTTAATCGTTGCGGGCGACAATAAGCTACGCTTCTTAACAACGCTGAATCGTAAATACCTTAAATCACAAAGTTAAAAAAAAACAAATAAATATTGATGGCAAAATGTAAACAAACAATTTAAGAAACTCATTAATTGTGAAATAAAAATATGTAAAAAAAAAAAAAAATACAAAGAAAATTAGTAAGGTTTTCTTGATTTAAATAGGTAATTAATTTGCACAAGAACTTGTAAAATTTAAATTTATCGCAACAATAGTCACAAGATTTGTTAACAGCAAATACCTAATTAACGAGCTTCTAATACTACACCATAAGTAATTATAATGTTGTTACAAAAATACCTTTGGGGTATAAAAATTTATAATCGGGCGTGTCATCCGCTTTAAACAAATCCAATGCGAGTTGAACATCTGCCGATCTCTGAAGATGTCTTTAACGTTATCATGTAATATAATATAATATCTTTAACGTATAACTTTTTTTTTATAAATACGAATATATGATAAACAGCATATATTAACAAATATACATAAAATAATTATTCTTGTATATTAAATATACAATAATAACTATGTTATGATATTATGTAATAAATATAGCTACTAATATTGAGCCAATTTATATGATTTAAAAAAAAATATATTGTGTCCTTACTTGTTTAGCTGAGAAATGGAATTATCAAAAATTTCTTCTATAAGTAATAGTTTTGTAGTAGTTTTACTTCTCACACCAAAATATGTATAAATGTTTAAAAAAACACGCCGTATATCTGTAATTACTTCGCCAAATGAGTTGTATTCTTTATATTCAAATTTTTTTTCAACTAAAAAACATATTTTGATTTTTTTTATTTACATATAATATTATATACCATTTTGGAAGTACTTTTTAACATTTTTCATAAACCAATAAACATTCCTTACGGTTATACGTCCAAATGTTAAGCGTAAAAACACTACGCAGAATGTCTTTTATTCGATTAATAATGTGGGTTTAGAGAAAGACAGCTATATTTTGAAATTAAAATATTTTAATAAAAAATTTCAAATTGTTTTAAGTATTTCCTTGAAAAAGACCTTTTTTTATTTAAGCAATTATTATATTGAGCGAAATACTTAGTATTTTAAAAATGCACTCTGTTGTAGCATTGTTTGGGTTGGAGAAATAAATTACCGATAAAGAGTAATAAACTAATAAATGCACACAATTGTTTTATCTTTGAATTGTCCCTTTATAAATATAAAGTTATTTGATGTTTACTAAAATCGTTATCATTGCATTTACCTATATATAAGTCTGCGTATTCATCACCGTTCATGAATTCAGCGTAATCAACATCAAAGAACGAATCCTTCAGAATGTTTGGCCTATCATGGTTCAAATTGATTTTAACAAATATTCTGTAAAAAATGAATTATGTAATCAAAGATTTAAAACAATGTTAAAATAAAATAATTTGTACACTTACGCATAGGCAATATTGAGTTCTTTCATGATTTTCTTCATTTTTTTCCTAGTCGACATTTTTTTAGTCATGTTTACCTTTTTAAACAAGTAAAGCATACTATTAAACGAATTACTTATTTTGAAAAAAATTTAAGATTTAATTAATGTTTGGTATAATTTTTAATTACAAGTTCTAAAAAAAGAAACTACAAACAATAGTGAAGAAATAATTAGGTATTACATATTTTAACTAAGACATGTTATATTAAAAAAAACATGAACACGTCCATGGAAAATTTACCTTTGATTATTTTATTCGACGGTTAACGGTCAGTTGTCTGTGTATGATATGGTATTTTATTGAAATTTCCTTTTCAGCTGCGTTTGCATGCCTATTGTACGGCAAACTACACAGTAACCCAGATATAAGCTGATCTCTTCTGGTTGTGGTTTGTGTTGACGAGTCGCACGACCGACGGGATGGATTAAATTTGTTTAACAGCCTCGAGTGCAATGTACACGCGGAAATGCCTATTTAAAATGTATTTCCTCGACAGTACAATTGAATTATACAAACCTGAAGAAAATTTAGTTTAAACGCCAAATAGGAGCACTTAATAGGGGTGAGGTGCGAACTCTCACGGCGGCGTCCCTACCTGTTTACCAAAATCGATGGCACGTTGCTTGTCGCGCGACCAGTAACAGCCCTGTAGACCTGCGGGAACCGAATATTGTGGTGATACCCCCTATCACCGCTGTGCACCCCCGGCTGCTGTACTGGTAACTTAACACCCATAACCGTGGTTATGGCTTTTGCGTTTTTGAAACCGTAAATACGGTAAAGTCCCAAATCAATGTAACGAATCGCCAAGTCTACAGAAAGGGTACGTTTCCAGTCTTTTACAAAAATCGCTTTTTTTTGCATAATATGGTTTTGTGCGAGTGAAATTTCAATAAATAAAATACTTGCGACTCATTATCGTCAAATAAACCACTCGTATTAATGTTATTTGAATTTTTTTGTAATAAAAAAAGAACTACTTATTTATAAGAAAATGGTAATATATTCTTGGTAATTTTAAGCGTAAACGTGCCGTGTCCGCAAAACCTTCGAGTACCTAGATTTGTAATATTTCTGTAAGTGGTCGTAGAACCACCGTGTATATCATGTCATATACTAAATTATTTAACAACATACAATTTGCAATTCAATTTCTGTTCAGACTTATTAAGTTTTTTGTCTCTGATGAAAATTGTTAAAATGTGGACCTGTGCCCTTTCTGTATTTAGCGGTTCAAATATGATATTATGTCCAAACATTAAAAATATGCTCCTTTTTGCAATGCTATCAAATATTAATAGTCCAGAACTATTATTGCTTTTCAAATTTTACATTATTGAATTTTTGACATTTACTGAAGTGAATTTGTTTTTGAGTGCATAACCATAACATTAGTCCAAAATATTTGGCACGTAATATGTATTTAGGTAAAGATAAATACATTGAAATTAATTTTAAGTGCATAAAAATACTAGGTATGTGTGGACATACTATATATTTTGATAAACCCGGAAAAACAAATTACGGACTTATATTGAAATTAATAGGTTTAATAACAATAATAATCATTTTACCATGACATAAAATTGATTAAAAAATCATAATTTTGAAAATGTTCTTACAGATTTTTTTTATTATGAAACTATTATTAAAAGAAATGGATTTAATTAATTTAAAATTAAATCTCAACTAATTTTATTATATTATAGTCAATATTATATAGTCCTGAATGTATTTGTTATGTGTTGACGTCTATATAGTCACTCTAACGTAATAATATTAGTACAAACACTCAAATAAGTTTAAACACTTTATTAAGAATGACGTATTAAGTATGTTTATGGTTATTTAAATCAATTGTAAGGTTTTGATCTAATAATGAAGTATGAGCGACACATTTTGACGGTGACATTCGATTTAGAATAAAAAAACAAATTTTGGAACAACAAAAAAAATTGAAGCTATTTTCTAAGGGAACTGAGCTAAATTTATGTCCAATCGATAGGTATAACGTAGCTTATCTCATTGGGTATATACTATTAAACTGTCAATGCTAATATTAAAAAAAAAAAAAAAAAACCATGAACAAATATATTGTGTGCTTTTGGTCAGGTAAAATAAGAGCGGCTGAATGTGCAAAATTAATAGCTTGACCTGTGCTGGAAAAATGGGTGTTGTTCGATTGTAGATTTTAACGGTCTTACGGTAAGCGAGGGTCGTCGTTTAATACCTAACCTTAATTTTTTTTTTCACATTGAAATGTCAAACGAAATGGACTAGCCACTTCACCCTTAGTCTACCCAAGTTTGACCCAAAGAAGTGCCGTGACCTAGCTCGTTTATTGTTTGGTTACAACTGTTGACAATATCAAGAAAACCTTTTTACAAAAATCAAGGGATGACCTAACCTAACCTAACCGTTTCTTTAGAAAAACGTTTATGCGGATTGTGTTTAGGTAGTGGGTTGGACAAACCTAACCGAACCCTATAAAAATAAGTATAGTCCTTGTATAGGCTCTTGACACATTTTCGATAGTGTCACTAATATCCTCTAATATATATATATATATAAACTAATTAGTATTTGTTTTCCGAAAGTAACACCGTGTATTAAAACGGACAATAAATTATTTGCCCAATGTGCCTTACATTTCGCTTCCTTAAAGTTGTTTAAATACTATTATATATAGTGTAATAGCTTTGCATGTACAAACAAAATATGCATTTTAGTTTCATGTACATATTATATAAGGACCAGAATAATATGTTTACACTACTATATTGACAAAGAGCTTCAACTAATTGGTAGAATACTCGGTAGAAAAATTTAAACGGACCCAGTTTAAAAAAAAAATCCTTGTGCTCATTTTCTCTGTTCAGGATTTATCTGAAGTTTAAAAACAATATTAAACAGACTAAAATATTTGTACTAAACACGATTTGAATAATACTTCTGATATAGAAAAAAACATGAGATATGTTTCTAAAAAGAGACATATAAATGAATAAATAGAAAAAAAAAATCTAATGACACTAATATAATATTAAAAATATAACTCTTAAAATTGTCGTTAAGTTGATTTCAACTTTTTAATTTTTAACATAAATAAATCTATAATTACTTGGATTTTTAGGGCATTGTACATTTTTGGCGAATAAAATAACTGAAGTAATATTATTAGTAATATTTTCACAAATTAATCACTATTATAAAAATGAAGTAGTGAAATATAACCTTTACGAAAATATATAACTTAATTTTCAATGTAATACAATTATTTTTTTTTCAGCAAAAATTTGAACCTAGGATTAACTTTTATAGGTTTCGCAAAGTAACACAAAAATCAAGTGTTAATGTGGTATTGTTAACTATCAATAACTACTTTGCTTTACTTTCGATTAGCTCAGTTATAAGTTTTCGTATAAATATATATCAACTATAACAACAGATAAGTTCTTATTGTTAATTTAATAACCTACAGACAGCCAATATAAAGGGTAAAATAATATTATGTATATAAATCTTTGATGCTTAAAACATACTCAAGTCAATAAAAGTAAAATAGTTTTTCTCTTGTTTTGATTCAAAATGAACAAGCCAAGATTAAATTATAATTTAAGTAGGGAATAGAAGTACAAATTGCGCTTTATGAATTAAATTTGTATTTACAAGTTATTCGATAAACAATTATTTTAATGATAATTTTAAAAAAATTATCCAAATAATTATGTATAAGAATTTATTATTACTCGGATCTAGTATTACACCTAGGCAATTTTTATTTAAGTTCAAAATAAGAGATTGCTCAAAATGAACTATTGTAAATTATTTAATTTTATTTCCCGTGTCGAAAAATGTGTTATTTCCAATACATTTTTTTAAAACTTTTAATAATATTATAATCAAAAACATTTTTATTTTTTATACTTTGACAGATTAACAAAATCGACAGAAATAGAGGTTTGTTATTTTAACTCTTTAAAATATAAATGCGTTATTTAATATCTTTGTTTAAATAAAACATTTAAAATTATTAAATAAACTTTATTTAACGAGTTATTTTATTCACATAATTAAGTAAAAAAATTGGGAAAAGATGTATTTATTATTACAATAATGGCCTGATACAATCAGATATTATCCTCAGGCGCCAAATATTAATAATAAGGTAACATAATATAGTATATCATTAACATAAGTAAAAAAGGAAAATTCATGTGAGAGTAATTACAACAAAAAAGTAGAATAATGAATTTAAATGTTATTTTTGGCACATTCATACATTGTAGGTATATATTTAAATGCATATTATTTGCTGAGTAACTTAAGGGAATTGAAAGCGGTTTGTTTTGTGGACGTTTTAGACTTAAAATCCTTACAAAATTTAGCTATACTTAAGATGGTCCAATTTCAATTATTCTGTAATGATATACTTACTTTACTAGGTTATGTTGGAAACGGATTTTTTATCTTTTGTTTTATTGATGTCAAAAAAAATGGTTTTAATATTGAAACATTTTCAAATTTAATTTATTTAATTACAAAAAAAAAAAAAAACTAAAATGTTTAAATGAAAACAGGTTTCCAACAAAACCCACTAAAGAGGCTTAAAAATTGTTTTTACAGAAAAAAAGAGATATTTTTAATTGAAATTGGACCGGAAAAAGCCTCACAATTTTGTTCACAGCAAAAGTACTTGTTTGCTACCAGAAGGGCTTTTACTCGTAGAAAAAAATGTACGAGCTAAAAAATATAGGCTGCCTCGAGCTTAAAAAATTAAACTGAAAACAATTGTATTAAAACCCCTCTTTTATTAAATTAATGTCTACATACAAAACTCATTAAAAAACCGGCCGCTTTCAATTCCCCTAACAGGACGCCACTCCGCCCGTTTTTAAGTAGTAAACTATAGGTAATTTTTGTACATTAAAATGTTAACTTAACCGAAAGGTCTTATGGTTAGGGGTTTTTTTTTCACGACCCAGAACGACATATTTGCCAGGGCGGACACAAACATCATGTACTTGGGGTTGAATTTCAAACAATGAACTGGTCCAGGTTCGCCGGGTTGGAGGGCGCATACTTTAACCCCAGTCTTAGTATTCCACACGTGGATTTGACCGTCTGCGGAGCCACTGAACACATATCGACCGTCCGGGCAGAACGTCGCCTCCAGGGGAAGGCCCGGATGGTTCACATAATCCCTAAGTTCCAGTACGGGGTTGCAATCGAATCCGTTTGCCATTCGAATCGAAGATATATCGGTGGAAATCAGCAACAACCGGCCATCTTCGCTGTACTTCACATCCGTCCAGTTCACACGTCTCTTGTGATCCGGATAGTCAACGCTAACAAACGGTTTGTCGTATGACCTGAAAACAATTAAACGTACGGCGGTCAAACACGTGCAGAGTTGGGGCATTATTTTAGATAATTTTTTAGCTAAATGATTTAAATGATTTTTTTTTTATTCGAATAAGTCATCTTAGATTTGGTGGTCGAATAAAAAAACTATCTGTAACATTTTTCGACCGACTGAAGAATGATTTTTCGATTGCAATATTTATTATTAAAAAATAAATAAATAAATAGAAAACTAATTAAATATTTTTTTTTTGTAAGGGTTACTTTAATATTTTATGGTTTTATGCTGATTATAATATCCAAAAAACTTTTAAAAAACCACCTATTTTCTATAAACTATTTAAATAGAGATTGATTGAAATTGATTTCAGTTTGGACTTGAATTAAAAACGTATACAATGACCTGTTTTCAAGTTATAAAAATTAAAGCTTAGCATTATACGATTGCTAGTTTAAAATCATAACTACCAAACAAGAAAATGTTGAATATAAACCCAATCTAATGAGCTGTTTATCTCATATTAAAATATATCTATTAAGAATTTAACAGACGGTTATGTAACACTTTTCTTAAATGAGCTGGAACACCCGTCGAATAATATTTTTATTCGAATAAATCATCTTAGATTTGGTTGGATAAAGAATGAAAGTGAAAAACCTGCGGTCTATGCTTGATTGGATGAAAAAAATAGAATAAGCGATCTCGACATAATGTCTTTAAAATTGGAAATTTAGGATTATTTTGTCGAAACAAAACTAGTATTATTTATACAAAACAAACTAACTTTTGATAAATGAAAAAGGTTTTACGACTGACTTTTAGCTTCTACGCGAAGCTGATAAGTATAATTATTTTTAACTTCGATGCGGTTAGGTTGGGTTAGCAAGTGTTCTAATATTTTATTTTTTCTAATAGTGGTTGTATCAACAGTTAGATTTACTTAGTTCATTGTGTACATTTTTTTCGGCCGCAATTTGAATAATTGTTCTTAGACCCTTTGCAAGGGCATGGCCTATAAGGTGAACTAGAACCGGTGCAAAATCAATCTACCTAGGCCGATACGTTGCAATTCTGTCTTAGTACATATTATATTTTTATCTTGACGACGGTGTAGTACCTGATGTCGAATAATTGCAGTTTTTCCGAGTTTATGCCAACCGCTAAGACCAAACCTAATGGATCGAAAGTAGCAGTCGGTGTTCCGGCGACGTGCATGTATCCTTGACATTTTGGATGTCTCAGGTCCCAAAGCTTTATGCCGTTGTCTATTGATCCGGATATGAAGAAGTCTTCGGTGGGCGACATACACAACGTGGTCACTTTCTTAGCGTGTCCCGGGAAATAGTATATGTATTTGTTGTTGATCAGCGATAGATATCTAGTGGAATCGAAAAGCAAACCGTTTATAAGATAAAACGACACTTCTGTAGCGGAATAAAACAATATATAGTAACGATACTATGCCAGGAAGGTGAACGATGGACTAATTTATTGAGTATGCTTTTATATAGCATTTTATTCATGTGTGTAAAAATAATAGAGGATGTGCACGAGGGGGCGAAAACCAGCGTCAACAGTGTTTGTAGTAAACCAGTAGAATTTACAGATGGGGTAGGCATAGGCGCAGTTTCAATAAAACAAATTTAGGTATTATTAAATTTAAATTTCAAATAATGAGGTGTTTTATTTTAACAAGGATGTTGTATAATAATTTAATATTAAACACTGAATTTTATGAATATTTTTTTTAATAAAAAATAATAAATTTGTATCTTCATCTGTAGATATGTAATAACTTTGTTTGTGTTAACTAAATTTGTCATATTTTTTAGGGTCTAGGGCAGAAAACGAACGTTTACAAGTGGGAAGCACGAGAGCCGCCTGCAATTTATAAATGATACTGCGAATAATATAAACGCTGTTATCAACATTTTTATAAGAAGAGAAACACAACAAATATAAGAAGGTGCTTATTTTAAAACGAGGGGTGCTAATACCCCTTAAGCCCTCCCCCCGTCTAATCGCGGCTATGGGAATTGTCGACAAATAACTAGAGGAAACCTTAATATTAGTTTACCCTTAAACCGGTCGAAATTTATGGCTCCTGAATCAATATTTATGTCAACAATACATTTGTTAGCACTCAATACACACAAAAAAAAAAAACAATGTACACAAACGTACCTAACGGTGTGGTTGACTTTTGTGGAGCAGTGGATGACGTTTTCGTTGGAACGGGCGAAACGAACGAGGTCGACGCCATATTTTCTGCAGTGCAAGGTTCTCGATTGATAACCCAAAGTTGTATCGTACAGGCCTATATGTCCGTTTTCGGTGCACGACACCAAGTAATTGCCGTCCAAAGAGAAATCCACGTTTCTCACCGTGTCCAGGTTGTTATCAAAGCCGAACTTTTTGCACACCTTGAAGTCGCTCACGACCGAGTCGGTCAACATGGCACACGCCGTCATGTTCGCCTGGCAAACGGTTGCAAAATATGCGTAAAACGAAAACTGATTAGGTTCGTACCAGCCCTTACCGTGTATTTATTCACATATAGCGATAAGGCAATATGTCGTCGGCGATATTGTGCTAAAAACACAAAATGCCGCTCGACACATAATAATGTATACTCTCAGCAGATAGCACAGAACGGAGGGCGGACGCGAGTTGCGCAATGCTTTACACAGACTTTGGTTTATCGATTGCAGCGCTGTCTCATACTAAAGGTGAATATATATGTATATATATATGGTGCTTTTGCCCTTTACGGCCTTTACAAGGGTCCGAGACGCATTCCGAATAACAGCGGTGGGATGATAAGTTTTTTTTATGGTAAAATACATAAAAAAAATTGGTATTAATTTGTACACTCTTTTCTCACCCTATAATTCATATTGACTTGTATGCAACTATAACTTTCCGCGTTTTTCAAAAATTACTCTTTCCCTTTTAAAATCGAGAAAAACACTCGCTCTTTAAAATGTTTTAAAAATAGTCGAATTAACTCCAAATTTGCGTGGAATATTTTTTAAACATAGTATACTACCGACCGAACATTGATAAACCAAAAAAATATCTTAAGTCTTTTTTTTCAAGCAGTTTTCTTAAAAATTAGACTGACGGTAGATCTACAATGGAACTATACCTAACATATAGAATTTTATCAAAAATCTGTACTCAACAATTTTTTTTTTTATCAAAGAAAACCCCCAAAAAGGGGAAAATTACACTTTGACTGTAGTCAATTTCCAGGTTGCTCTGTGTGAGTGAATCGACAGTCAACAAGTAATGAACATATTTGTATTATATTGTTAATCATGATATATGGGTTATGGCAATACAATTTTATAGACAGACGGTCAACCCTAATTGTATCCACCCTAATACTAAAAACTAATTTTTAAGCCCTTAATATTGTCGTTAGGTACAATGCTGTTATCGATACTTTTATTTTTATCTGTGAACACTGACCCTCCCTTACTTACTCACTACTAACTTTCAGTTATATTAATATAATATATGTAAGTCTGTGACATCCCCGCCCCTACTATGCCTGGACCTCACTTTACTGGTTTTTTACTTTTATTAAAATAATAAAATCGTGGCAAGTCGTGGAGTTGAAAATCTGTATCCGCCTAATTTAATAAAATAAAAGTAAAAAAATGAAATGACACAATTAGGTTAAACACATATTTTATGGTCTATATATTATTTATATTTATAATGGGTTTTACTATTCACATAGAAACGTATATTATATAAAAGTGATTTTATCACTAGGTTATAATTATTATTCATATGCTTGTCACCACAACTATACCTATTCTGATAATATGTTCCAACCCAGTAGGCTTGGTCCCACTGTGTATCTATTAAGAGCTAATGATGGGCAGGTATCTGAAATGTATAGCAATTGAATTATACATATCTATTATTATAATACTAGCAAATTGTGACTGAAAATAGAAATGGGGTGTTTATATACACAGCATGTATAAACAATAAAAAATACAATATAGAAAAAAATATAACTGGAGAAACGATGATATTATGTTTTTCTATCCAAAAAACTCTTGTACCTATAGTAATTAATAGGTAAAGGTATATTGCTATCAATAAATTTATTTTTAAGAAATAATGCTAGATGCACTTACAATTATCAACTATGGATATATTTACGTTAAATGGTTAGAGCATCATTTAACTTAAATTCCCATTTTTTTTTTTGAACATTTGTAGGACGTGTTACTAAACGCAATGTAAATTATTTACCGCCGAATAAAATATACTGGCCGAAAAAAATTAACTTGTGCTTGTTTTTTTTTTCAATACAATCTTTCTAAATATTACATTTGTATACAAATTACTAATAAATACAAACACAATATTATGTTTTTGCCGGAAAAGATCACCGAGTGTTTCGAGAAATGGTTGTCGTTGTTGTTTCTATCAATATACTCGGAGTTTTAAATAATTGAACACTAATACCGTTATTTATCATACATAATATGTCGGCGATGGAGGTGCTACAAAATTGGATAATACCAACAATTAGCACGGTAATGCATAAACAAATTGGACAGAAAGATCTACCCAATACACTTCGAGTTCAATATATTAATTATTTTAACTGGACCGGGATTACTGCTTTTCCTTTTTAAAAAAATAAGAAATAATGAGAATAACGCCATGTATAAACCATGTTTTAACAATAATAATAATATAATATTTTATTAAGAATAAATTATTTCCCAATCTTGCGTGGGTTAACGTTTTCTTTTGTCTACTATAAAACAGTCGTATATGATTGTAATTCACGGATACTTTATAATTCATTTGGCAAAATCTTCTTGGACGACTTTGAGCAGAGCTCTAAGAAAATGGATGAAGAACAGGCGGGTGGAAGAAGAGTTCAAACACATAGTTACAAAACAAACGGAATTGGTTAGAAAATTAGGTGCGTACCTTTAAAATTGTACTTTTTACAGCTGCGAATACCGTTTGTCCCTTTGGCGTTCACTCGCCTTGCTTGTATTATGATGGTACTAGTTAAATTAAGAGACGTGTCCCAAAAAGGAAACTACAAAACCACTAAGGTTTTTTGTAAACATTGTTAGTTGTAGTAGACTGTAGTCGTGTTCATAATTTCAACTGAAAATTCGCGAAAAGTTAGATCCAAATGTTTTATAATAGTTATATGCAATTTGGAAAAGATGACGAAGCTGTCCCTTCCCAATAAGATATCTTCATATTTTTTAGCGGTTTTTTGGTCGTCAAATCTACATGACTTATAAAAAAAACAAATTACATTATAAATTATTGTTTCCCGTTGAGGGAAGTGTTAAGTACGAGGTGTGGCAATTAAATGACGAGAATTTATTTCTAGCTCCTATAGTGGTAACACTGACATATTGAAAATTTTTTGACGTAAAGTTCACGAGATTATACACAACTCTGCCACGTTTGATAGTGATCGGTGTAATATTTTTGTGCTCTGCGATTTTTCAAAGTTAGTAGTTAGTG
Organism: Adelges cooleyi; assembly: GCF_023614345.1. Lineage (NCBI taxonomy): Eukaryota > Metazoa > Arthropoda > Insecta > Hemiptera > Adelgidae > Adelges > Adelges cooleyi. The sequence goes on from NW_026095977.1 coordinate 2,441,198, forward strand.
TCGTGACGTACAAAAATGTGCGACGTGAAATGCGAGCAACGAATCGTCATCAAGTTTTTAGTGAAATCTGGCGAAAAACCGGTCGAAATTTTTTTTGTAAATTGCAACGCGTGTTCGGTAATGACTGTTTATCAAAACCACGTGTGCACGAATGGGCTAAACGTTTTGCATCGGGCCGAGAACCAACGCAAGACGATGCAAGGTCAGGTGCCCCTAAAATCGTGCACACTAGGCAAAATGTCGAACGTTTGAGAGTGTTGGTGCGGTCGGATCGACGCCTCACAATCCGAACGATGTCAAGTGAACTCGGTATTAATAAAGAGACCATTCGCCAGATGGCGATTGTGTCACAGAGTGTCTCGTGTGAGACCGGAATTAGCCAAAAATGGTTGGGTCCTTCACCGTGACAATGCGCCTGCTCACACATCATTAAAAGTTCAACAGTTTTTGACCAGTAGGAACATAACAACGCTCCCCCACCCCCCCGTACAGCCCTGATCTGGCTCCACTGGACTTCTGGCTATTTCCAAAGTTGAAGGCACCGATGAAGGGACATCGCTATAAGGGGATTTGGAGGACATTAAACGTGCCGTAACGTCGGTGTTGAAGAGCCTAACTTCTGGAGACTTCCAGGGGTGCTTCCGGAAATGGGAAGAACGCAGGACCAAGTGTGTTAGACTCGGAGGAGAGTACTGTGAAGGCACGGGTGCATAAATAGTTGTAAATATTAAATATATTTTTTAAAATTTAAAACTCTCGTTATTTAATTGCCACACCTCGTACCTACACTATACAGTATTTATATTTAAAGATAATAGTACAAGATTTAAAAACAGTAAATTTTACATTTTTTTTTTGTTTAACAACTAAAGAAAGCAGTTATTAATATGTCTTCGTAATAAAATTCAACTTTATAAATTAGAGGAACTACAAAGAACTCACCCAACTGATATGAAAATATACTTCTAGGTGTAATTAATCAGAACTATTTAACCGCTCATACTGACAAATGAAGTAATGGTGTTAAATAAAAAATCATTTGGTGGCGCAATAATGGTTTACCTAAAACTACCCTCTATAATGTCATTAAATCAGCACAATGAATTCGGTAACTTTAGAAATGGTTATATGCAGAATATAATATCTATAAAACTTTAAAAAATAAACCACCTGTCCTCTATAAGCATAAAAAAAAAGATTGATGAAAACTGAATGGAATTTAGTGACATTAAACACTTTTACAATGACCTGTTTTGAAGTCATAAAAACTAAAGGTTAGAATTATACGATCGCTAGTTTAAAATCATAACTATCAAACAAAAAAATAATGTTTAATTTAAACCCAATCAACGAGCTCAATCTAATACTATTTTAAAATATTTTAAGAATTTCACAGATTGTTATGCAACACTTTTCTTAAACGAGCATGCAACGTAAAAACTTAAAATGCATTTTTTTTTAAATTTTCATTTTGTTTTAGATGACATACACAACGAATTACAAAAGAATTTACGGGACATTCGTAAAGACATAATTTCTAATAAGGCAGCACTAAGAGAAGAAATCAGAGAAATTATGGGTATAATACAGATAATATTATGTACAGTAATCATTTTTGTTGACAATTATTTATTATTCATATATTAGCAAAAGTGAAGGTAATACAATATTACAGTCACTAGACACTTATGTGTCTCAACTTTGCAGTCTAAATTATACAATATTGTTTTAAATTGAAGTGTGTAAAAAAGCAATAAAAAAGTAATGTCAATGTTTCGATTAATGATTTCAGAAGAAGAGATGACCAAATTACGGTTGCACATATCTTGTTGTCTGAATCAACAGTCGCGAATTTTGACAAGTGAATCTAATAATTAGTTATCTATGTTTAATATTTAAGCAGTTTTATAATTTCATCCAAAGTTAAAATAAGAACCACCCTGCATTGACAAAGTCATTTTTCAATTGATTTTGTGCCCAAAGTTTAATAATTCTATACAGTATTATTCAAAACACCTCAATAAGGTACTATATCGGTAATAATTGTTATATTGGGCACTGACGCTAGCTAAATTTGCTAAACGTTTAACGATTTTTTTTTTAAATTTAGGTGGCCTCTTAAAATTATAATAATTAGCTCCTCTAAAACAATGTAATCGGTCATTTGAGAAACTTCATTAGTCACACATATAATGGAGAAACACCTCTTTTCACAGAGTATTTTTTTATTATAAATAATGATTTAAATTTGCTGTCGACAAGAGTTTTGAAAAAATTGTAAATGTTATAGCGCCATTGTATATGTTATATGTTCTAGATCTACCTTTAGTCTTTTTCTTAAATCATAAAACTTACCTAAAAAAGTGAAATAAAGTAAAAGTGTCTCTAGGGATATTATTTGATAAGTGTTTTTCATTTCCTGTCTTGCCATTTATATGCAACAAGTAATTTCTTACTCTTTCAATGACGTACCATACAAGCAGCACCTTGTCACAATACTTGTTATAAACAGTTTTATGATTATGTTTATTGAGAAAGGGTCTAAATTCTAAGCCACCCCCCCTCCGATGTTGACCATTAAAAACTTACTTCTGTTAGTAAATATTTATAATATAATATGTTATATAATTATAAATTAAAGATTTTTACTCACAATATTTGATTATAATATTATATTATTTGTATTCTATGTACTTTTCTTTTTACAACAAAACTAAATAAAATTAAATGATAAAATCAAGGTCTTAACTTTTAGGTTTTTGCAGTAAATCGTCGGTCTCTACGTTTACGGTTTTTGCTTATGGCAAATGTCCAATTATAATTTAAACAAATATATTTTTGAAAGTTTAAAGTAAATCTATGTAAAACCTATAGAATGCCTTTGTGGTGTTCTTTGTAAAGTTAAACTAGTGGTTTCGTTGTAAGAAAAAATGTAATTATTTGTTGTATATTTAATGCAAATTTGTCATGTGTAATACAATTTTTTTTTAGCCAGGGGATGTCCAGACACCGTGGACACCCCCCTCCCCTCCAAAATACGCCACTGCATCCGAGTCTATACCGTGTTTCGACCCTTTCTCAATAAACTTAATTATTATAAAACTGTCTACTAAGTTATTGTGACAAAGTGCATGCCTTGAATGGTGCGTACAATATACTTACTCCAAGATACTACTAGCAGGGCCCCGGACATTGATAACGATCGACAGACATTCGGTCGTAGGTCCCAAATGATAACAAGTTACCACTTTGGTCCTTTTTATTTTTACTGGTTATAACCAAGTTATACCAATTATAACTACTACTAATAATTATAATTATTGAAAATGTAATACTATAGGATCGCTCGGAACCCATTATAACAGCTTAAACCAATTAAACCGGGGATTTCTGATTTCATAGTTTTTTTTATTATTCTGCGGTGTTGCAGCGTTGAACTCGACTTCGATGGATTCCAGGACGTCGTTGCTGATGCCCCCGCCGCCATCTTATATGCCGCCGCAGTTCGTGTCGGCCTCAGCGTCGCCGACGCCGTCGAATTGCCATCTGTCGTCGCAATCGTTTCACATGTCTCGACCGCACTACGAACAGCCGCAGCACAACGCACCGTCGCCGCCGCCGCCGCTGCCGCCCCCGTTGCCGCCCATGAACCTCGGCACCGCGGCCGAGGACGACGAGTCGACGCCGCCGTCGTCGCCCGACAACCAATTGGCGAGAACGCAGCAAAAGAAACAGTCCAACATACCAGTGCGGCATGTAATCACTGTGCAAGCCTTGGAAAACCAAAAGAAAAAATTAAAAAAACTCAGAGAATGAAGTTGACAATATTGTATTCCAATCATACGACAATCATCGAAATAAGTGTGTTTTATACACATTAATAATTAACATTAACCGAATGCCGCCATTTTAAGACGTACGCTTTTATAATCGCATGAAATAGAACTGTTGTTTTATCCAAAGTATTTTTTGTTTCTTAATTCATCTACCCCTTTTTGTTATAAGGATGAAAATAGACTCGGAAATAATAAACACATCATAAAGGTAAGTTAACCTGTTTAATAATAATAAAATAAGCACTTTAATAGTCAATGGTTGACCGTAATAACCAACTGTATCATGGAGAAACACAAACTGACCGACTGACAATTACACATAATGAAAGCCTAGCTTATGTACTGTTATGCAAATTAAGTAAATGTAACAAACAACAGAAAAATAGGTTCAGCACAATAGATACCTTGTGTTTATATAAAGTTAATGCGTAATAGAAAATAAAGTCAACCAATGATACATTTTCGACAACACGAAAAAATCAACTTTTTAGGTAATAAACTCAACTTTAATGACTTTCTGTTACTCGAAAAAAAATTCAATATTTTTTTTCAGAAAGCTATGATTATTTTATATTACAAGCTGTGATTAAGAAAAAACATTTTTATATTGTTATTGATTTTACTTTTGTATTTTTTTATTTTCAGTTTTATTCTAAAACAATTCGATTTTTTATTTTTCTGCTAGGGCTCTAAAATTCCTTAATACGGCACTATTTTTTAGTAATTATTATTCGTCTTAACTATCAAAACCTGTCATCCTTTTAAAGTTAAACGAGCTTCTCGGTCAATCATTGAATGAAATAGTTCAGAATATCTAACGTTTTTATAATGTTTTAATTGTATTACTCAATTATTACCGCTTACCATATTTTTGTCTGAAGAGTTAATTATACCCCATACCCCATTGAATAGTAATATTGTATATTTATTTTAAGTAATTAGCCATGTCCCAAGCCTGTGTCACCAAAATTTTTCTTTTTGTAGAACTTTGCTCTTAGAATAACATACATTTTCCTATAATTTGCATTCAATCAATTGCTATTCAATTTTGATTTCTAAATGTCAATTTACATGTAATAATATTATTAACATAAAAAATTTGTAATCAATGAAATATCTAGTCTAGTTTAGGTTATAGGAAAATACCGGTAGATTTAGGTTATGTTTATTAGAGATACTCTTGTGTATTAATACAAAAAATTAGTCCTTATTTGAAAATCGAAAGTTCATGAACATTTAACGAGTTTAAGAGCTCCGATAATCGGCTTCCTATTATATAATATTTGATTAGGTAATGATTATAAGCAGTATTCGGGACTTAAGTACTTAACATCATAAGCATCATCAAGAGCTTAGGCCTATTATATAAGCTTACTTATAATAAGATTACATTTATCCATATAATACAGATTATATTTAAGTACTTTAATTAAGTATGCATAAATCAGCACTGTGACACAAAACGTGACGAAAAAATGTCCAGAATGACACCATGAGATTCATGTCCAAAGTAAACCGATGATTGCTTTAAATTCAATCACATCTAAATGGTCTACAAAAGTGGTTGATATGCCATATTTTTCGCTCAACTCCGTAATTTTTCCATTAGTTTTATCATGTACATTTTGTGAAATTTCATCATCAAAAAGTAAGTTGATATTATAATCGGTAAGAGCAACAAATATTTTTCTTGTCCTATTCTTGAACCCTATAATACCAGTTAAGGGTTAAAATGTGACTATTAATGTCTAATTTCTTAATAATATTGATTTTTAAATCCTCTCTCGATCCAACCGGTGCGGTGCTGTTGTTTTTCCTAATGTATGAAATAATAACAGCTATACGACGACAGCATTGGTTATAATAATAGTTTATTAATGAATATACTATCAATATATATATATTGATGTCGAAACATTAAAAGTTTAATAGATAAAACAACGGTTTTAACTAAATACAATTTATCTTATATGTTCTATGGAATACTCTCAATTTCTGTTCTAAACAATCCTGACGAAAGTAGTTGATCTTCATAAATCTCCACACGTTTCTGGTCGATTGATACAACGCCGTCTACCGTTAACTTCCCTTCCAATTCTATAACGCAATTTAAGTCTTCATTACAGCTTTGCGTAAATCTAAACTCAGGATTTAATGCACGCGTTATTATTCCGAGCAATTTGCATTTTTTGTCTTCGTCATTCACGCACATTCGGATGTTATCTGAAACCATACAATAGAATAATTATTGAATAGAAATATAATGGTTAAATATTACAAATTCTTGACAAGAAATAATAAAAAACATATAAAATAGTTATTCCGGATCTAGCTAAGTCTTAAAAAATAAATACATTAGCTTTTGCTTTAATCGTGTGGTTGCTATTGCTAGACTTTAGTCTACAGTCATTGTTCTATTCATTTAAAAAGTTTTTTTTTTACCCATAAGTCCTAATTACTTACACATAGATAGGTTAAGGATATTCCAAAGTTTGGTTTTAACGACGTTTTAAAATGAATATTATAAAAATGCTTACTCATTTGGTGATGTAGAACATGGTTGAATATAGTACGTATCAGCTGATGTCTGTTGTTTACTGCCGTGTCATAGTTAATTGGGTCTATAATATACAGATGATGTATTTAATTTAATTTTTAATGTTAAAGTTATACTTTGTAAATTACAAATAAGAATTTCAACTTTTTCAAATAATCATTAATTAATATAGTAGGGAATATTAATTAATATAGTCTTATTTAAGCACATTGTACAACTGTGATATTCACTCAAATACTACCTAAATAATTGTTCTGGAGAAAACTGTTATACTTACTATACTCAATTGGTAACGCTTGGCCTGTAATAAAGTGGTTGACTAAAGTCTGTTCTTGGGATACTATTGAATCAAAAGCTATAATCAAAACATTCCCCATTAAAATGTGTAAGTATGTAAAATTTCACTCTACCATAAAATATCACAAAAAAACGTCATTAATAAACATAGTTACTATTAATTATAAGTTATGCGGACGATATATCTTTACCTGTTGCTCTACCCCGCCTTGACAATAACGAAATAACTGAAAAATAGATTCGATTTTATAATACTATACTGTTAAATGGTTCCATATATATTTAGGTAATCGACAAAAGCCACTATAATCAAAATCTTAATTAAAAAATGAAACTTTTGTGTTTAAGCAAATTTTGTTTTGATATAAATTTGCCAGCTTGCAATATTAATGGATTAACAATAAAACCAGTAAATTTATAAAAAAAAACAATTTAAAACTACATCTTTAGTGTATTTACATGTAGAATTACGGATATCCTCTAAATAGTTTGTTAGTTATAAATGTGTAGTGTTAATGAAATGTAATAAAAGTCAAATACACGTTAGAACTAGAAAACATACACAATAACACTTAATATTCGATGCACAACTTAAGTAAAAATAAGATCAAATAAAGAGAACATCATGCTTCGGCAAGTCGTATCATCTTATACAATTTAGCATCGATCATATTATATATTACTAATAGTAATATAATTTGTATTATTATTAAACATTGTGATTTTGTTTATATACATGTATACATATTAGGTATAGCTTGAGATAGAAACTGAAAAGGTATTGATATCACAAAAACTAATTAATTTTTTCAATCTTGGATGCAGGTTTGTGAGGGATTTTCATTCTACATACCTAATAGTAATAACTTACAATCAAATTACACATTATTATTAACAACGTTTAAAAGAATACTGTCTAATACAGGGTGTCTCACAAAGATTAGTAAAATGAGATAACTCTTATTCTAGTGAATGGTTTTAAGATTTTTTTTTTAAAATTAGTTTATACTCATTTGCACTATAAAATAAAAAGGCCTTTTTTTATTGCAATTAACTGTTTTCGGTTTTTAATAGTTTTTGTAACATTTTTTTTTTTTAAATTCAAGATGACCATATATTATTCAGAATAATTTGATGAATATTTAGATTCGTCGATAACTAGATTTTAATACTTGCTTTTAATGTTATTTAAATTTTAAGTTAGAATGGGAGGTGCAGTGTGGTAGTTTCAGTTCATTTCTTTGTAGATCTATGATATCACCTAATCGTATAAAACATATTGTAAATTACCTGGCGGAAAAATCAATTTCTGAAGATTCTCTGAAAAAAAAAACACAAATAATTTGTTAAAAAAGAAAAGAAAAAGTAGTGCATGCGGGTTGCGTGAACGTTTAATTAATCAATACAAATTTAACGGTTCCTTAGACATCATTTTTAATTGAACGATTAAATGTACTAATAAAGTATACAACATGGCAAACGGTATTGATAGTACAACAAAACTATTCGGTAAGCAATGACAAATTAATAGCCTAATATTGTAAAATCGAGTTTACTTAAAACAAAAATATAATTTACACATAACAATACCATATTCGTATGAAAGAATGAGACCGTTGACCAGTTGGTATTTTTGATCTGGAATCAAAGTACAAAAACAAATTATTAATGAATTCGTTCATTAAACTTCAGCAATTACCATTCAATATTTAATAAAACATTTAAGTGAAGTAGGCATAGCACAGATAGTCTATAATTCTAGTGGAGATTGAAGAAGTTTGGGGAATTTTAACAAAGGTGTTATGTGTTATTTTCCCTACAAAAATGACTAAATAAATCACGAAAACAATTGCATACATTAAACCGATACCTTAAAGCTAACACAAACTAATTTAAAAAATCAAAATATATTAAAAACATGTGTAGATCAAATAGATCATGTAATGGTATACAACGACCATCAATGGAGGAAGAAGAGTCTGGGTTTGGAATGCTAAAGAATAGAAAATCGTCTGGAGCAGATGATATAATACAGGAATGCCTTAAGAACGGAGAAGAGCAATTAATACAGCAGCTACATAAGCTAAAAATTAAAATCTGGGATCATGAGGAAATACCAAAAGCATGGGACATCTCTATCTTATGCCCGGTGTTCATAAAGGGTGACACAATGAATTGTACAAATTATAGAGAGATCGAAGGCGCTTATTTACTGTTTGTGGACTTCAAGGCTGCACACGATTCAGTGAAAAGAGAATAACTATGGAGAGTAATATACCAAAAGGGGGGGGGGGGTACCAAGAAAGATATTAAGAATGATTCGAGCATGTATGCATGGGTCGAAATGTAAAGTAAAGTACGAAGGGCAAGAGTCAGAAGAATTTGAAGTAGGATTAGGCTTAAGACTGGGAGATGCTTTGTCTCCAGCCTTTTTCAATATAGCACTAGAATTAGTTATGAGAGAGACCTAGACTGGAGCCACAGGAATCAAAATAAAAAATGACCAGCACCTGGTAGTGGCAGGATATGCAGATGATGTTATAAAAATGGCGGAGAGCGAGGAAGACCTAATGAGAACTACTAGCAAATAGATAGAAGTATATACGAACAAATTTGATTTATGATAAATGAGATAAAAACAAATTACATGATAGCCACGACACATAACCGTGAAACGAGACAGTTGGAAATGAATAATTATAATTTTGAAAGGGTGAAAAATGTTTGTAAACAATGAGAGTATATTAGTAAAGTAAAGGTTTAGAAGAATACATTTAATTAATTAATATTAAAAACGTGTTTTTATAGATATAATTTTGTATGCATACACTTATCTCATAATATTAGGTTGGGTTATACAGTTTAATTTATAATCCTTATCACATCTCATCATATATGACCAACAGTTTGATTTAAAAATCTTATCGCTAATATTGATTAAAACAAAATTTCGTGAAGATATAACCAAAAAAAGAATTTCCATTATTAAGTAATTTTTATAATTTAGCATATATTCAAAAAATATAATTATACACCACTGCACTGGCCACAATATGATATTATTTAAACATCCACCTTTTAAATACAATGATAGTTAAGTCACAGTATGAAAATTTACTCATACTGTAAGTTATATCATATTATACTAATTTAGAAGACATGCATATAACAATTATGATGTGATCATTACGGATTAGGTAGTACTATTTTCAATTGACCATATAAGTGCAGAATATTGGTTAAAATAACTGAAAAATCTAAACATGATGAGATAGAATTCTGCCTTATTACATTAAAAGTATGGCGCTATTTAGAGTTAAGACTGTGTCTATTTTTTTATATTATTGCCAAACTTTTTATTTTTATCCCTTAATTATAATATACTATATTATTAACTATATAAACACTCACTGTCAGTTAAATTGCTAAGTTTGTTGTCTAAAAACAAAACAAATTTTACATAATTAACAAATACAATGTACAATGTAGTCAAAGCGATCATAAGAGGTTGGATACACAAAAAAAAAATGGTTCTATAACAAAATTATGTAATGGTTGCTTGTACTATCTTTAGCTTGTGGCACTCTATACTGATTTAGTCTTTATTTTTGATAAACCACTAGCCGAATGTTGGCTTAAACTATTACTGCTAAAAATGTACATCATTAAATAAAAAAAATTGTAGGTTATGTATTCGAGGTTACTAATTTACAATCTTGATGGTAATTTTAAATACTCCTAATTTTGGGGGATTAAAGGTGATATTTTTTATTATCTAAAGTTAAATTTTTGAGTCACGTTTACTTTATAAATGTTTGACTTTGCTAAAATAGTTTAGATAAGAAAGTAAAGAGTATTTTTAATATATATAAAAAAATATTGTTTGGAAAACGTATATAACATCTTCTCGTTTTGAAGGTCACAAACAGATTAAAGTAGCACATGTCAGTTCAGATTAAATTTTAGTAATAAAATATAAATAGGCAGTTATTTACAGGCAATTTTATGATCAAGACAAAGCGTTAAATTGTTTAATGAATTTGTAACAAAAATAGTTCAACAAAAAGTAACACAATATAACGACACAGATGAATAAATTTTCAATTACATATTATGAAATAACGTTACAAATTGCCTAAATGACTTAAAAAAAAAAAAATAATAATAATTTTAACTCACTGGTCGTACAAATCTGATCACAGCATTCTGGAATAATAAATTGTATTATCATAATTTCGTAAAATATAAAATTGTCAGCGAGGTCACAGTTCTACAGTAATTATTATAGCTGAAAGTGATAAAAATCCTCTCAAATAAATACTTTAGTGCGAATCTGTGGGTAGTAAGTTTAATCCAGTCCAAAAGCACATTTAGAAAGTGTCAAAGTGAGGTCTAGTGTGTCAAAATTTGCATCGAAGCGTTTATTAGAAATTATATCACATTGCATAAATAAGCCATCTGGATTGGGGTAAAGTTGGTTAAAATTATATGTGTAAGACTGCGTTAATTTTAAATTTAATACCAGTTTGTAAATTGTATACAACAAAAAAAATTTAATAGTTGTCAATAAAAATATTAACACAACTTGATAAAAATTGTTCAAAATGTATATCGTGTTTATGTTAAATTTTACAAAATATTAAAACAAATCTGTACATAGTTAGAGATAAATATGATTCTTATAAATCTCAGTTTCGCATCGATACTAAAAAAATGTAATAAAAAATTATTCAAATATTTAGGTCATACCGTACTCCGTTGCGCATTTTATATTTTTTATAACAATGCAAATAGTAACCGCAAAAAAACAGAAAACCTGTAGCTTAGTCATTTTCAATCGATATCTAAAAAAAAATAACGGTATAATGTCAAATTCAATAGTAATACGCATAAAATATGTGTTTGCGCAAAATTGCAGTAAAGATACTTTTTGGAATATTCTAGAACTATAACATGGATAATCCATATCTTCTTCTTCTTTATCTTCGCCTTACACTCCCAACTACATGGGGTCGGCCACCCTAGTCCTACACCTCCATAGAGGTCGGTATTCTACATCTCGTTCAAACACCCCAGCTATCCTCATATCACTCTCTATTCCGTCCATCCATCTTTTCTTTGGTCTTCCTCTTCCTATTTTTCCTTCTACATTAATTTGCATAACACCTCTCACTGTCTCTGCATCATCTCTTCTCATAACATGACCGAACCATATCAGTCTATTCTCTCTCATTTTGTCCACAATTGATGCAACCCCTAGATACTCCCTCTTATGTAAAATTTAAGTAAATTTAAAAATTAAAGACGTTTAACATAGTTTAAAACTGTAGTTCATTTTTACTTGTTTTCAAAGTAATTGACATTTAAAAAAAAATGCGCTACAGTTGATTGGCAAGTTGTTCTTGTAGTAAAATTATTTTTTTCTTTTGACATTTGTATGTCTTTGCTATGGCACACACACGGAAAAATGACACCGACACCGGTTATCATATCGAAAAATAACAGCTGATTGGGGTGAGAGATAGGGGGTAAGAGATAGAGGTAAGAGATAGGGGTGAGATATAGGGGTAAGAGTTGGGGTGGAAATGGTGCTGGGGGCATTTATGTTGTATTCACAACGTTCAAAATATAAATGAATAATAAATTCGATAATTTAAAGGGCCAAATTCTCTATTAATTGTTTTGACCCAGATATTATGAAAACACTAAAATATTAGACAGAAACTTGATAGGTTTACTAGCCACCTTAGATACATAAAAATGTATCCCATGGTGTTGCGGTCTCGTACGCAAGCTGTTTATCTAACTTTTGTACTACATTTTTAGAATAACATTTTTTAAATAATTTTTTATTTATTTATTTATTTTTTACTTTTTAGTTATAAAAGGTACAAAATAATTGTGTATAGATTACTAAATAAATTTTGGAAGATTTGGAAAAACATGAAATTTTAGTGAAATACCCACACATATGACCCTGTGTACAACGACTTGGAGGTTCGAGTCCCAATATTATTACAGGATATGGTACTGGGGGGGGGGGGAATATGAATAGCCATGATCACATTATATGAGTACATTATGAAAAAAAAAATTAAATTTCTTATTAAACCCTATGAGACATTGAGTGGTTCACGATAAACTAATCACTTTGTATGTTCTACATTCAGAAAATATATAAAACCAATAAATGAGGCGCTCAGATGCCAAACCGATTAACTCCATAAAATTTAATTTTTCAGGACAAGCAGTTAAAGTTACTTGTGAAAAAAATTAATAACTTAGATCACATTATATAAGTAGGTAGTGACTAGGTACATTTTTTATTCAAAAAGAATTATTCGATTAAATTTAGAAAGATTTATTCGAATAATATGAAATTTAATTATTCGAATAAATAAATAGTTTGTATAATTATTTTTAAAAATATTATTGAAATAGTTTGTAAATGTTTTTTACAAGAAATTTTGTTTGAAAATATTATTACGTTGAATTCTAATACGTTTTACATTTAGGAAATATATAAAACCAGTTTATTATATAGAAAGATTTTATTTTATTCGAATAGTTTTAAAAATAATTATTTAATTATTTTTCATTCGTATAAATTGTTGAATGCTTAGTTGAATACATTTGAATACGCGTAACTATATTAAATTAATTTATAAGTTCCACCCAGACCGGCATAAACACATTGTATTTACAAATGCATAGTTTTTTCAATTTATATTCGGATGAGACATTTTGTGTGTTAAAAGAACTTGGAGATTTTGGTTAATCTGATTGCAAAACTTTGATTTGAGATAATATAAGGTATGGCCACTGTGAGGATTCTAAAAACTATTATTTGTTATAACTTAACTACTCATATTACCTGTTGTGATTTGACGAGTTGTTGTATTCGTGTACGTTTTTGAAATGAACAAAACTCAGTGTTGGTGCAATAACAACAATCGTACCTTCTATATAAATACAACGTAGATAATATAGTGATGTGGTTTTTGAACAAATAAAAAACTTTTAGCATAGTAGAAAATATGGAAAATGTAGAAAATATTTACATTGCATACTACTGGGACTTTTTCTGAAAAAAATTGAGTACAGAAAAATAATGTAACAATAAAAAATCGAGCGCAGCGGTATTGTACATTATATACAGAGTGATGAATATATGAATATTTTAAAAAGTTTAGTTATTAATTTCAGTAATTTTTTAAGTATAAAGATCCAACTAGCGTAAGACACTCATAATCTCTGAAAATATGAATATTTTGGGAATTGTTTTCCCCTAAACTTTTAGGTATATATTTTACTACATTTTTAAATATTTTAAAAAATTTTATCACCAACCCTCATAAGCCAAAAAGGTGGATTTTTGTTTTTTTTTAAATGGCAACATACGTTTTTAATTACATCAATTTGTAGACAAAAAATAAAAAAAAATATGTTAGTGTTTGAATTTTGAATTTTTTTTTGTTTGTTCTATGTCATGGTTTTGTAAATGTAATCTAAGTAATCTGTAGATAAGAACCGTTTGTCTATCATTATCTCAAAATCTTTTATAGTGAATTCCTAGTTGTTAGAATGTTATCGCCAATTGGACAATGCGAACATAAATATGAATTTTAAGTGCTACCGGATTTGGAAAACCGAAGAAATATAATTACTAAGAGGAAATGTAGTATATTTACAAACTCATAGCTAGTGAACTAATAAATGAAAATAAAAAATTCAAACGCTAACACATTTTTTAATTTTTTGTCTACAAATTTATGTAATTAAAAACATATAAACAAAAATCCCCCTTTTTGGTTTATAAGAATTGGTGTTAAAAATGTTAAAAATATTGAAAAATGTAGTAAAATATATACCTGAAAGTTTAGGGAAAAAAAAAAATTCTCAAAATATTCATATTTTCAGATAAAATTAGTGTTTTACGTTAGTTGGATCACCCTGTATAGCGATGTGGTTTTTGAACAAATAGAAAATTTTTAGCATAGTAGAAAATATAAAAAATATTTACATTGCGTACTATTGGGACTTTTTACAGCGGCGTTGTACATTATATACTCATTTATTTGAAAGGGATTTTATTCACTTTTATCACTTTTATGTATAATAATTCCTGTAGATTGCTTGGATTCCATTATGCCTATAAACTACTGTACTAGCCCTTTCGGATACAATCAATTTCAAATAAACGCTTTGATGCTTTATGCTTATTTGTAAATACAGCACCTGAATTTAATTCTTTGGTACTATGCTGGTTTATACTGTGGTTTGGACTACTGGTTTTATTTTGAATGTCTAAAATTAACGATATCTGTTAAAGTTGTCTTTCAGTCAATTTCTCAAATTATCCATAAACATTTGTTCCAAACATTATGTCGACCAATAAAGAATAATTTCTTTATTATATGTAACCCTAAGTTGCTCAATTTGTTTTTGTTTTTATTTTATACATTGAATTTTCGTTGGAAATGTTCGTTGTTCCATTTACACACCTAAAATTCGTATCGATGTGAAATAAAATTTCGAACAATAAAAATACTTAACAATACGGTCTATGTACCCAGATTTTCTATACTATAAAATAGGTAAGTATATAAAATACCTTGAAGTACTGTGTGTAAAATACACACAACTATTCATCATTGTTTTATTTTCCTCGGTTTTGTATCGAAGTGAATAATAAAATATGAGTAATAGCCCACACAAAAACAGTTCTCTAAATCAACACACAAGCGCAAAAACAATTTTACAATTTTAGAATTTAGCACATAGTAACGCTCTGAAAAATACTTTGAAAACAACACATACTTTTCAATTTAAAATATGTGGGATTCATTTTCGTACCCTGAACTGTTCTTATATAAATCGTATTAAGCCAATCCACTTTCAATGTAGTTGGTCAGCTAGGATATTTTTTTCCACAACTCTCGCCCTCTCACTGTAGGTATACCCGAAGTTAACAAATTTTCAACTTAAAGGTCTTAAAATTACGGCTAAAAAACAAAAAAAAACCTGCACCCTCCTATTGGTTACCTATTGGCTTTAAGGTAGAGGGATGGGAAATGGGTATAATTTAAATTTGATACGACTGACGTGGGCGGGCATACCAAATAAATATTCCTTATACATGTCAACTCGATCCGACTCTTTTTCTGGAATTTATAGCCAGTTAGAGTTCTAACTTTAAAACTAGTATACCTGATGCTAATGACAACCTGACTTTGACGTGAACCTGTATAGGGTGTGCTCAGATACACTCAAACATCAAATGAAACAAATATCTTTTTATCAATCTTTAAAAGTACATGAAAAATATATTTGAAATAAATTAAGTATACATTTGGTTATAAAAAAAAGGCTTTTTTTAATTTATTACCTCAAATCGTGGTTAAAGCTTTCATTTTTGAAAAGTTTGTATGCAACAGTAAAAATTAAGAATAATTAAAAAAAATACATAATTAAAAAACAAACATTTTTAGGGTTTTTTTTTTAATAAAAAAACGTCGACCTAGTTATATTATTTGAAGTCTCCAACGTTAAAATGATTTTTATTATTATTATATTTTAGGTCCATTCATTTTTTACTTGAGTAATTAAAACTGTATGGCAATTGTCATTATTCCTAATTTAGTTTTAGTATGTTTTAAAACGTTTGGATAATAAGATGGATTATACAAATATTGTGATATAACAAACAAATTAAACCTATTTTTTTGTTATAAAACATATTCTTTCGTCGACTAACATGTAACTTAATACATCTTAGACCAAAATTAACATTTTTAATCTGGAATTTCGATGAAATTTATTCTTTACACTTGAAATTAGTTTGTTTTAATATTACTCTCTGACTCCAACAAAAACATTAGCTCAAATGAGTTAGATTTAATGTATAAACAATATTTATTAAAAATTATATGTATAATTTATATATAGTAGATAATTTAAAAAAACACATTTTTGCAAAATATACAAAATTGTTTCAATAACTAATAAAGGATTTCTCAAGTTTAAGATACAACGTTTTCTAGAATATTTTGATAGTATTATGTTCGAAGTATAACTCACACAATGTCGGCTACAGTCCCAGCTGTTTTTTTCAAATACTTTCGAGCACTCCCCTGCCTCTCCCTCTCGTATAGGAAAAATAAAATAAGTAAATTATAATTTAAGCTTATGATCCTTTTCACCAAATGCATTTATTATATATATTTACTTGTTTATTTTATTAGACATCTATCGTTCAATACATATAAAAAATGACTTAGAATATCTAACTTGTGGCATCACTAAGTGAATGTAGCTACGATTACTGAAAAGAACGCCGCCGAATTACCAGTGCGACATGTAATCACTGTCCAAGTCTTGGAAAACCAAATTAAAAAAAAACCCAGAGAATGAAGTTGACAATTGTATCCAATGATACGACAATTGAAATAAGTGTGTTTTATACACATTAATAATAAGATTAACCGAATGCCGCCATTTTAAAACATACGCTTTTATAATCGCATGAAATCAAACTGTTATTTTATCCAAAGAACGAGTGTAGCTGAGATGAGAATGCTAAGATGGACGAGTGGAGTAACTAGGGTAGATAAGGGGAGTCTGAGAGTTGAACCAAATGTGGGGAAATGAAAGAGAATAGGTTGAGATGGTTTGGTCATGTTATGAGAAGGGATAAGGCAGAGGCAGAGACAGTGAGAGGTGTTATGAAGATGAGTGTAGAGGGAAAAAGACCTAAGTAAGATGGATAAACGGATAAGAGGCTTTATTAAAGTGTAGGACTAGGGTGGCTTAGTGTAATTGGGATTGTGAAGCATAGATAAAAAAGAAGATATAAGCCGATTTTTAGCAGTGCCACAACAAGTGGTGGGCGTCGACAAAGTCACAAATTATAAAAAATGTTTAAAGAATGAAAGATTTCTTTTGGATCCCTAAGACGAGAAAAAAAATTCTCTTTCAATATCTAAGATATGTCTCAGATTGCTGTATGATTGGACAGTTTTAATCATATGGCCTAATATTGAAATTTGATATGGAAGTCATTTAATGAGCTTTAATGAATATAATATATATGATTTTCAATAAAAAGTCACCTCTTTTTTTCGTTTTTATGGACAACCAAATTTAAACATTATAAAACGAATGTAAAATTATCGTAGCTTTCTGAAAAAAATATTAGAAAAATTCTCAAATTTTCGGCAACACGAAAAAATCAACTTTTTAGATTATAAACTCAACTTTAATGACTTTCTGTTACTCGAAAAAATAAACCACTATTTTTTTTCAGGAAGCTGTGATTATTTTATACTACAAGCTGTGATTAAGAAAAAACATTTTTATATTTTTATTGATTTTACTTATTTTTTTTTTTGATTTTCAGTATTATTCTAAAACAATTCGATTTTTATTTTTCTGCCTAAGGCGCTAAAATTCCTTGATACGGCACTAATTTTTAGTAATTATTATTCGTCTTAACTATCAAAATCTGTCATCCTTACTCATTACATGTAATAATATTATTAATATGGAAAATTTGTAATCAATAAGATATCTAGTCTAGTTTAGGTTATAAGAAAATACCGGTAGATTTAGGTTATGTTTACTGGAGATATTCTTGTGTATTAATAAAAATACCTAGTTTAAGAGCTCCTATAAGCGGCTTTCTATTATATAATATTTGATTGGGTAATGATTAATGATTATAAGCAATATTCGGGACTATAGTAGTAAACATAATAAGCATCATAAGACCTTAGGCCTATTATACTATAAGCTTACTTATAATGAGATTATATTTATCCATATAATTCAGATTATATTTAAGTACTTTAATTAAATATACATAAATCAGCGTTGTGACACAAAACGTGAGGGACAAATTTCCAGAATGAAACCCAGCTATAAGGATGGATAAGCATGGATAAGAGTTATCCATGTCCAAAGTAAACCGATGAATGCTTTAAATTCAATCATACTTAAATGGTCTACAAAAGTGTTTGATATGCCATATTTTTCGCTCAACTCCGTAATTTTTCCATTAGTTTTATCAAGTACAATTTTTGAAATTTCATCATCAAAAAGTAAGTTGATATTGTAATCGGTCAGAGCAACAAATATTTTTCTTGTCCTATTCGTGAACCCTATAATACCAGTTAAGGGTTAAAATGTGACTATTAATGTCTAATTTCTTATTAATATTGATTTTTAAATCCTCTCTCGATCCAACCGGTGCGGTGCTGTGTTTTTCCTAATGTATGAAATAATAACAGCTGAACGGGCCGGGGGCGGACAATAGTAGGCCACTTACCCGGTTACCAATTGCTTTACACTTACCGATCAGTGCTGTGTGGGTAGTGGGGTAAATAGTCTCACTGGAAGTGTGAGGGATCGCCTACACAAGACCAGTGAGCTATGTGGTGCAAAAGTGTGTTTAGTGTGTATAGTGTGGATGTGTAGGAAACTTAAAACTATAACTAAAAACTAAATAAATAAAACTCAAACTCGATGATAATAATAATAATAATAATATTCAATAAAATGCTATAATAAATGGTAATAAATAAATAATTAGCCCTTTTGGCTCAAGATACAATTGTGAATAAAATTTACAAACATAAATAAATAATTAGCCCTTTTGGCTCAATATACAATTGTGAATAAAATTCACAAACACAAATAAATAATTAATATAAAAAAAAGATTGGTAAACTAAAAAGAAATTAATTGCCCTTTTGGCACAATAATAAATTAATCTGGTCTGTGAATAATAATTCACAAACACAAATAAATAATTAGTATAAAAAAAGATTGGTAAACTAAAAAGAAATTAATTGCCCTTTTGGCACAATAATAAATTAATCTGGTCTGTGAATAATAATTCACAAACACAAATAAATAATTAATATAGTAATGACTAGATTAAAAGGTAAAGTTAAGTGAGTGCTTAAAGCTTATGACGTTAAAAGTATTTTAATAACTAAGGTGGTTATTAGAACAACAAAAATTATTCACAAATACAAATATTGATTATTGACTAGATTGAACCCTTATGGCTAACTAGCAATATAGATGGTACGATTAACCTTATGTCTATCGCCCTAACTCGTATTTAGTAAATGAGATCAAAATGTGTTCCAATAATTCACAGTAGTTAACTAAAATACAAATAAAACAAACTCAATAAAATATGGTATAAATAAAAAGTACTCACAAACCGAAGAACTGCAAACCGCTGGCCAGGGCTGCTACCTAAACCTAAATAATACTAGACACAAAGTAAAGTGAACAACAAAACAAAAATATTAAAATAGTTTTTTGTCCTTATGACAACTCAATAATGCCCTTATGGCTTAAAAATACAATAATAAACAATTTTTTGTCCTTATGACAACTCAATAATGCCCTTATGGCTTAAAAATACAATAATAAACAATCTTTTGTCCTTAAGACAATAATAATAAAAAATCACAGTGCCCTTATGGCTTAAAAATACTATAATAACACTTAAAACTAAAAAACACTGAAGAAAAAACACACAAAAAAGTCTAGATTAATATTATACTTTAAAATTCACAAGAATGCAACAAGTGCACTACTAACACTGATAATACGGGCGTGGCACATTTGTTTACATACTTACGCACTATATAGTATGACGTATCCAAGGGCAATGATTTTAATTTCAATAATAAAATATTTTAAAATTCCCAATAAGTAAAAATGTAATGTATTATAAACATAACATATCCATACTTATTAATATACAATTTTAATTATTTCTAACATAGAGAAATAGTAAGCTGTCCACCATATAGCATGGCAACTGACAGAGCATTAATCAACTATGAATAGTATTGACACGTAGTATTTAATTACATTGTTATTGTAAAAATAATATCAATTCAAAAATAATTATAAATAAAATAATACAAATTATTATAAAAAAGTATTAAACAACTAAAAGTATTGCATATTTATACACTTAGTTATACATGTTTTAATATAACCAATTTTTTATTTACTCTAATTCTATAGGCTACTCAGATAAAAGTCGAGTCTTTTAAAGTATAATTGGCGTACAAAATGCACACACGCGCCTGCTAATAGGTTAAAATAAATAAAAAATAACGAACATGAAATAATTAGTAAAAATTAATAAATCACAAAGGTCACATAAATAAAACAGTATAATTGTTAGTAAAATAGTATAAAAAGCTGAAGTGCCGAATTTTTTTTCCGTTTAACATGTTACGGATACATATGAGTTCTAACAACTGACAAATTTTCAACTTAAAGGTCCCAAAATTTTTGCTCAAAAACTAAAAAAAACTTGTAACCATTCTAGGGGGGGGGGGGGGAAATGGAAATAATATAAATCCGACACCAGTCTAATTTTTGGTCGTTTAAAAAAAATGTTTTGCCAGAACCATTTCCATTATTCTGAAATGCAAACAAGACTTGGATGCTATTTGAAGTATTATGAATGAAAACAAATTTAAATATAAAAATATGTTTTAATAATTTTAATTTTTTTTGGTCAGAATACTAATGTCAACCAAAAGATCACCTTGTATAAACTACAGGTGATTCATCTGATGTAAGACATTCATTTTTTCAGAAAATTAATTCCTTTAAAACTGTTTAAAAAATGTTAGTAATTGATTATTTATTGTTCATCAATCTGTTCATTTGCTATGAAAAAATGTATAAAATATATCATAAATTAAATATTAATTAGTAAATTACAGTCAATTAAAAATTACTAATTAGCCATGAAGTGTTTCTTTTTTAGAACTCATTCACATTCCGACATAAAATTAATTAATTCCATTCCTCATTCCTTAAAACTAAATGTAATGCATTCATGATTGCATTCCTTTAAAAAGGAATGCAATCCAATAAATGCATTTATTCCAACACTGATATATATATCAGTGTTTAATAATGAAATGTTTTTGAGATAATGATAGAGTGTTATCGACGGGGTCAATATTATTACCGATATAACATTTATTATTTTTTTAACATTTAATATGGTAAATACACAGGTATAACCCGGTGCGTATATGTGTGTGTGTGTGTGTGTGTGTGAACAGCTGACCGGTAGTATTGCCAGTATAGATCGTGCGGAGTAGGGCGGAGTGGTGTGGACGGCCGCGACAACCAAGATAAGAGGGCATCTGTATCATTGGCGATAACCGGCATAGAATTGCGCTCCATTACCTGTTATAGCCTCAACAACAGCTATACGACGACAGTATTGGTTATAATAATAGTTTATTAATGAATATACTATCAATATATATATTGATATCGAAACATTAAAAGTTTAATAGATAAAACAATGTTTTTAACTAAAACACAATTTTTCTTATTAGTCCATATCAACATCTGTTTTATACACTCCTGGCTCAAGTACCCAATCTATATATTCGGATACTTCATTCTCGTAGGTTGGTAAAACGCCACTTGTCGTAAACTGCCCTTCCAATGTTATAACGCAATTTAAGTCTTCATTACATTTTTGTTTATATCTAGACCCTGGATTTAATGCACGCGTTATTATCCCGAGCAATTTGCATTTTGTGCTTTCGCCATTCTTGCACATTTGGATGCGATCTGAAACCATTGGACATAATTATTGAATAGAAATATAATGGTTAAATACTAAAAATTTATGACATGAAATAATAAAAAACATATAAAATAGTTATTCCGGATCTAGCTAAGTGTTAAAAAATAAATACATTAGCTTTTGCTTGAATCATGTGGTTGCTATTGCTGGACTTCAGTCTACAGTCATTGTTCTACTCATTTAAAAAGTTTTTTTTTACCCATAAGTACTAATTACTTACACATAGATAGGTTATGTATATGCCAAAGTTTGGGTTTAACGACGTTTTAAAATAAATATTATAAAAATGCTTACTCATTCTTTGATGTAGAACATAGTTGAATATTCTACGTACAACAGAATGTCTGTTGTTTACTGCCGTGTCATAGTCATCTGGGTCTATAATATCATTCAAATGATGTATTTAGTTTTATTTTTAACATTAAAGTTATACCATGTAAATTAAAGATAAGAATTTTCAACTTTTTTAATTAATAAGCACATTATACAACTGTAGTCTTATTTAAGCACATTGTACATCTGTAATATTCACTCAAATACTACCTAAATAATTGTTCTGGAGAAAACTGTTATACTTACTACTTAAATCATTTGTTGGCTCTCGTCCTGTAATAAAAATAATTACTCTTATAATTAAGGGTTCAAAAAATTTATATAATAAATATTATTTAGGTTTGTTATTTTAGTCATAGAATATGTATAAATCCAATCGAGCATTTATGGACAATAATTATCGAGCTAATGTTTTAAAACGTGACCACCAATAAAGTCGTTAGCAATCGAGAGAGATGGAAAAAGCTTGCTGTATTGTAATTTGTAACTACTAAATAGTAATTTAAGGTTTAGAAAAGTCGATGAGTAGATATTATAAATAAAAAAAATTTATACTGGAAAATGAAAAAATGTGCATATAAGTAGCACACGATATAATATATTAACATATTATTATTATTATTATTAATATATTATTAGTTACCTATGATAACTGATAGTAATTCTTGTATATTCCGTTCTCGGGTTATTATTAATTCAAAAGCTATAATCAAAACATTAATACCCCATTAAAATGTTTTATTATATGTAACATTTCACTGCCTACCATAAAATATCACAAAAAAACGTCGTTACTAAACAAAGTTACTATTAATTATAAGTTATGCGGACGATAATTGTTTACCTCTCGCCTTGACTCTGCTTGTCAATAACGCAGTAACTGAAAATAGATTCGATTTTATAATACTTTACTGTTAAAGGTGCCATATATATTTAGGTAATCGACAAAAGCCACAATAATCAAAATTTTTAATAAAAAAATGCTACTTTTATGTATATTTTGTGTTTAAGCAAATTTTGTTTTGATATAAAGTTTACCAGATTGCAATATTAATGGATTAATAATAAAACCGGTAAATTTAGAAAATAAATAATTTAAAACTACATCTTAAGTACTACATTAACATGTAGATTTACGGACATCCTCTAAATAGTTTGTTAGTTATAAATGTGTAGTGTTAATGAACTGTAAAAAAAATCAAATACACGTTAGAACTAGAAAACATACACATAAACTCTTGATATTCGATGCATAGTTTAAGTTTAAAAATAAAATCAGATAAAGAGAATATCATGCATCCGGCAAGTTGTATCATCTTATACAATTTAACATCGATCATAGGTATATTACTAATAGTATTACAATTTGTATTATTATTAAACATTGTGATTTTATTTATATACATATATACATATTAGGTATAGCTTGAATGAGGAACTGGAAAGGGGATATCACAAAAACTAATCAATTTTTTCAATCTTGGATGCAGATTTGTGGGGGATTTTTATTCAAACATACCTAATAGTAATAACACACAACGTTTTTTTTTTTATTACAATTAACTGTTTTCGTTTTTCAATAATTTGTGTAACATTTTTTTTTGAAAATTCAAGATGACCATATATTATTCAAAAGATTTGATAACCATTTTTTAATAATTGCTTTTAATGTTATTAAAATTTAAAGTTAGAATGGGAGGTGCAGTGTGGTAGGCCCAGTTCATTTCTTTATAGGTCTATGATATCACATAATCGTATAAAACGTAATGTAAATTACCTGGCGGAAAAATCTGAACCTGCAATTGCTCTGAAATAAACTATTCGCTATAAATGAACTATTCGATAAGCAGGGGCAATTTAATAGCCTAATATTATAAAAACGAGTTTACATAAAACAAAAATAATTTACACATAACAATACCATATTTGTATGTTTGAATGAGTCGGTTGACCAGTTGTTCTTTTTGATCTAGAATCAAATTACAAAAACAAATTATTATTGAATTCGTTAAATAAACTTCAGCAATTACCATTCATTATTTAATAAAACATTAAAGTGAGGTAGGCATAGCACAGATAGTCTATAATTGTATATCAATCTAACAGAGGAGAACAAAAGGATGTTAGCCATAAGATAGAGAGAGGCAAACAGAATAATTAGGATAAATAAGAGATTGTGGAAAAAAAGAAAAGGTTCAGGATATAGAAAATAACAGCACAAACAACACAGGAGTATTTTTCGAAAAGGTGAACGAGATGAAGAAAGGTTTTAAGTCTAGGCATACAATGATAAGATGGGACTATTTTAACAGAAAATGACAAAAAAAGTGAAGGCATTCAAGAACATGTTTCAGACACTTTTAAACAACTTATAACAGACAACGTAGCATCGGAAGAATATAACACGTTTGAACAAAATATTGAACGACCATCAATGGAGGAAGAGGAGACTGGGTTAGGAATGCTAAAAAATGGAAAAGCACCTTGAACAGATGAAATAATACAGGAATGTTTTAAAAACGGAGGAGAGCAATTAATACAGTAGCTACATAAAACTAACAAGTAAAATCTGGGATCAAGGGAAAATACCAAAATTATTGGACAGCTATGAGAATTACTGTGGAGAGTAATGGACTAAATGGGGGATGGGGATACCAAGAAAGATTATAAGACTGATTCGTGCATGTGTGCATGGATCTAAATGTAAAATAAAGTACGGAGGGCAAGAGTCAGAAGAATTTAAAGTAGGGTCAGATGATATAATACAGGAATGTCTTAAGAAAGGAGTAGAGCAATTAATACAGCAGCTACATAAACTAATAGTTAAGATCTCTTAGTCTTAAGACTAAGAGATGCTTTGTCACCAGCCTTTTTCAATATAGCACTAGAATTAATTATGAGAGAGACCTGGGCTGGAGCCACAGGAATCAAAATAAAAAATGACCAGCACCTGGTAGTGGCAGGATATGCAGATGATGTTATAAAAATGGCGGAGAGGTACATACGAGGGGTGTATGTTTCGCATTTAATATCGTTTGTGTACTTTAACTTTGTTTGAATGCAAATTATATTTTGTTGTGTGTGAATCTTTTAAAGTTATTATTATTTTACTTTTAAAACAAGAGTTACATTCTTTCTTTTTTAACTTAATTATTACAAAGGTGTGATTCAAAATAATAGTCACTGAGTTCATTTATGATAGGTTTCTTTGTAATAAATTAGTCTCTAACTCTATAAAGAACGTACGTATCAGTCACTGGCTCAACTAAGTTTTCATACTTAGCTCTTAGTGCCGACGGTACGATTTCCTACGAGTTTAGAAACACTGGCCATTTATACTTTGAAATTGATAAATAAATAATACTCAAGTTAGACCTAAAATACAAACGTTATTCGAGTGTGTGTATTGAACCAAGTTCGTATACGACAATACTATATTATTAACTATATAAACACTAGGGTGTTTTTTTTTGTTCTTCTCTTGACATTATGTTCCTTGGGGTAAAATAATATTTCCCTATTTTTTTCAGATTTTTTAAATTACTTTTAGAGGTTGCGAGCATCAGTTTTCCAAAAAAAAATTTTTTTTTAGTTTTTAATTTTTTTATTGTATAAATATCAATTTTAAACAAAATGTTGCTTTTATACAAAATCATCATTAAAAAAAGAGGAATAAACCAGTATTTTTTTTTTTTACAAAAAAAAATTACTATCCAACTAATTTTGGCCTTAGAATGTAAAATTTGCGAAAACATTGATATATGTACCCTTAATAGTACCCTACACATATTTTTTTTAGGGATATAAAATATTTTTAACTTTTTCCTCATTTAGTTGCAAAGAATTTCGATATACTTACATAACACATTATTCTAACAATAGATCAGAAAAAAAAATTAAAAAAAAAACAAGTTTTGAATTACATATTTTTTTGTTATTATTACCCTCGGCAGCAAAGGCCATTATATATTATTTCATTATATATTTTTCATTATATTTTTTACATATATATATATATATAACAATATTGATATAATAAATATACATATAATATATAATAGCTGACCGCTGTGTAATCATAATGCCAAAAGAGTGTATTATAAAATCTTGTATTTTTGTGTTTA
Source organism: Adelges cooleyi (assembly GCF_023614345.1). Classification (NCBI taxonomy): domain Eukaryota; kingdom Metazoa; phylum Arthropoda; class Insecta; order Hemiptera; family Adelgidae; genus Adelges; species Adelges cooleyi. The sequence goes on from NW_026095977.1 coordinate 2,467,997, forward strand.
TTTTTTTTCTGATCCATTGTTAAAATAATTTGTTATGTGTTTGTATATACAATTTATGTATTTCTATATAATGATTTTTTTTGATTTTTTAAAATAATATTTTATTTTGTTAATTCAAGTAATTAACAAAAAAACTATGAACCAAAAAATATATTTGTTAAGTAGGTAACAGTAACTGGAAAATCTAAACATGGTGAGATAAAATAATTCTGCCTTATTACATTAAAAGTATGGCGCCGTTTAAAGTTCAGACTATGGCTATTTTTTATGCCAAACTTCATTTTTCTATAAAATTATTTTTTATTCTTTTCTCTCAATTATAATATACTATATTATTAACTATATAAACACTCACTGTCATTTAAATCTTTAAGTATGCAGTCTAAAAACAAAATAAATTTTACAATATTACCAAATACAGTATACAATGTAGTCAAAGCGATCATAAGAGGCTGGACACGCAAAAAAAAAAAGGTTGTTTAACAAAATTATGTAATGGTTGCTTGTACTATTTTTAGCTTGTGGTACTCTACACTGATTTAGTCTATTATTTTGATAAACCACTAGCCGAATGTTGGCTAAAACTGTTACTGCTAAAAATTTACACCATTAAATAAAAAAAATGTGTAGGTTATGTATTCGAGGTTACTCAATTACAAACTTGATGGTAATTTTTAAATACCCCTAATATTAGGAGGTTGAAAGTGGTTTTTATATTAACTAAAGTTAAATTTTTGAGTTAAGTTTACTTTATAAATGTTTAATTTTGCTAAAAAAAGTTCTTCTAGTTTTGAAGGTCATAAACAAATTAAAGTAGCACGTGTAGCACAAGCAATTATATTGGTTTTGTGATCAGGACAAAGCGTTAAATTATTTAGCGAATTTGTAACAAAAATAGTTCTACAAAAATTAACACAATAGGTATAACGACACAAATGAATAGTTTTTCAATTGCATATTATGAAATAACGTTACAAATTGCCTAAATGACTTAAAAAAAAATAATAATAATTTTAACTCACTGGTCTTATAAATCTCAACACGGCATTCTGGAATAATAAATTGTATTATCATATAATTTCGTAAAATATAAATTGTCAGCGAGGTCACAGTTCTACAGTAATTATTATAGCTGAAAGTGATAAAAATCCTCTCAAATAAATGCTTTAGTGCGAATCTGTGGGTAGTAAGTTTAATTCAGTGCAGTCCAAACTAAGCACATTTAGAAAGTGTCAAAGTGAGGTCTAGTGTGTCAAAATTGGCATCGCAGCGTCTTATTGTAATTGATATCACTTTGAATAAATAAGCCATCTGGATTTTGGGGAAAAAGTTGATTAAAATTATATGTGTTAGGCTGCGTTAATTTTAAATTGAATACCAGTTTATAAATTGTATACAGCAAAAAAAATTTAAAGCTAAAAATCGTACAAAAACTTAATATGATCAATCCAAATAGTTGTCAATAAAAATATTAGCACAACTTGATAAAAATTGCTTGAAATGTATATCGTGTTTATGTTAAATTTTACAAAATATTAAAACAAATCTGTATATAGTTAGAGATAAATATGATTCAAATATCTAGGTCATACTGTTTTGCGTTGCGCATTTTATATTGTGTATAACAATGCAAATAGTAACCGCATAAAAACACAAAACTTGTAGCTTATTGTTAGTCATTTTCAATGGATATCTAAAAAAAAAACAATATAATGTCAAATTCAATAGTAATAGGTACATAAAATATATATTTGCACAAAATCGAAGTAAAGATTCTTTTTGGAATATTCTAGAACTATAACATGGATAATTCATATTTTCTTCTTTATCTTTGCCTTTCACTCCCAACTACAGGGGGTCGGCCACCCTAGTCCTTCCATAGTTGATTTTCCTGGCATAAACCCAAATTGATTCTTCGATGTACTCTTTTCTACCATCTTTTCCCAAACCTTTATACTATGACTAATCAGTTTTATACCTTCTATAATTTTCACACTCCTGTACATCTTCCTTGCCCTTAGATATTGGTACCAGAATACTTTTCCTCCATAATATCCCATATATATACCAAAACCTTATTAAGGAAACCTGTCAACCACCCTAACATGGAAATCATATAAAAAATATTAATATATTATCATCTCACTCAAGATATACAAGATAGAAAAAAATGTAGTGTGGTTGTTTCCGGATAATGTTCTTAAAAAATGACCATCCTAAATTTGTCCTTATCTGAACTTATTGTGTATTTTAATTTCTCTCACTTAAAGTAGGTCTTGTGTAAAGTAGGAGTTAAGTAATTTGCCCACGTCATCGGGATGAAAACAGCAAATAATTTCTATTTTTTATTAAAAGACTACATAAATTCTATTATTTTCTAAATTCGACTGCCAATTAAGTAGCCCAAATCGATCCAACACGGAGTACAAATTGAGAGTTGTGCATCATTCGAATAAGACATTACATAGGTCTAACATTTAAATACCAAATTATTCGAGTAAAAGTTAATAAAATTGTTTTTTATTCGAATAGTTTATAAAAATTGATATTAATATATTTCATTCGACTAACTTTTGAAATAATTATTCGAATAAATATATAAAAAGAAATAATCGTATAATATTAAATTTAATTTTAGAGATTAAAAGTTAGGAGGTGAAAGGAAGTGGACGTAGATAAAAATAATACTACATTCTAGCTTTTTTTCTGCCCTAAACTTGAAACTTCAATAACTTTAAAAATAATTATCTTAAACTGGTTATCGACAAGTCAACATTTTTAGTATTTTATTCTCAATCTAAAAAGTTAATTAAATAGCTGTTGTTTATATCTGGTTTTATATTGTAAGTTATTTTGTAATTTAAATTTTGTTCAATATTAGTGTGTGACACATACATTTTATAAAACTTAAATCAACGAATTTGGACTTTTTTAAATATGGCCCACGCTTTTCTTTTTAGTAAAAAATTTAAGATGTTTAACATTATTTAAAACTGAAGTTAATTTTTGGTTGTTTTCAAAGTAATTGACATTTAAAAAAAAATGCGCTACAGTTGATTGGTAAATTGTTCTTGTAGTAAAATTATTTTTTACTTTTTAGTTTACTTTTGTACTACATTTTTATAATTTAGCATTTTTTAAAATAATTTATTTTTTGTTTTTTTACTTTATAGTTCTATTAAAGGTACTTAATAAGTGTGAATAGATTACTAAATTAATTTTGGATGATATGGAAAAACATTAAATTTTAGTAAAATGATCCACACAAATGACCCTGTGTACGACGACCTGGATGTTCGAGTCCCCATATTATTACAGAATATTGTACTGAGGGGGGGGGGAATATGAATAGCCATGATCACATTATATGAGTACATTATGAAAAAAAAAAATTAAATTTCTTATTAAACCCTATGAGACATTGAGTGGTTTACGATAAACTAATCACTCTGTAGGTTCTACATTCAGAAAATATATAAAACCAATAAATGAGGCGCTCAGATGCCAAACCGATTAACTCTATAAAATGAAATTTTTCAGGACAGGCAGTTAAAGATACTTGTAACATTGTATGTAAGTACAATAAAGTAAATAGTTTGTATAATTATTTTTAAAAATATTATTTAAATAGTTTGTAAGTGTTTTTTTTTTCAAGAAATTATGTTTGAAAATATTATTACGTTGAATTGTAATAAATTCGACATTTAGGAAATATATAAAACCAGTATATTATATAGAAAGATTTTATTTTATTCGAATAGTTTTAAAAATAATTATTTAATTATTTTTCATTCGTATAAACTGTTAAATGCCTATTTCAATAAATTTGATCCATGTAACTATATTAAATTTGTTTATCAGTTCCACCCAGACCGGCATTAATATATTGTATTCGTATTTATAAATGCATAGTTTTTTTTTAAATTTATATTCGGATCCGACATTTTGTGTGTTAAAAGAACTTGGAGATTTTGGTTAATCTGATTGCAAAACTTTGTTTTGAGATAATATAAGGTATGGCCACTGTGAGGATTCTAAAAACTATTATTTTTTTATAGCTTTACTACTCATATTACCTGTTGTGATTTGACGAGTTGTTGGATTCGTGTACGTTTTTGAAATGAACAAAACTAAGTGTTAGTGCAATAACAACGATTGTACCTTTTGCATAAATACAACCTAGATAATATGGTGGTTTTTGAACAAATAGAAAACTTTTAGCATAGTAGAAAATACAGAAAATGTAGAAAATATTTACATTGCGTACTATTGGGAGTTTTTTGTTGAAAAAAGTTCTAGTACAGAAAAATAACGTAACAATAAAAAATCAAGCACAGCGGTGTTTTACATTATATACTGGGTGATCCAACTAACGTAAAACACTCATTTACTCATTTATTTGAATGTGATTTTATTCACTTCTATCACTTCTATTTATAATAATTCCTGTAGACCTGTAACCTTTCCGTCCCATCTATGCTTGGATTCCATTATCCCTATACTTTACTGTGCTAGCCCTTTCAAATAAACCCTTTGATGCTTATTTGTAAATACAGCACCTCAATTTAGTTCGTTCTTACTATGCAGGTTTATACTGCTGTTTGGATTTTACTGGTTTGAAAATACTAACTACTGTTTATTCGAAAGTGATTTTATCACTTATAGATTTAAAAATGCCACTAAAACTGTAACCTCCCCGTCACCATTATGCCCTGACCTCATCATGATCCGTCCCCATTATGCCCCGACACCACTGACTGGCTTTTTATGTTATTATTATTTTGAGTGTCTAAAATTAACGATAGCTGTTAAATTTGTCCTTCAGCCTTTTTCTCAAATAATCCATGAAAATGTATTCCAAACTTTACTTTGACCAGTCATTTTTTTTACTGGATATTCATTATACACCTAATAAATATCGAAAAAAAATTAAAACGATAATGTGTTAGCCATTAGGTTTTATTTTATATAATAAAGAATAATTTCTTTATTATATGTAACCATAAGTTGCTCAAGTTTTTTTTGGTTTTTATTTTACACATTGAATTATATTTTATTGCGTTCTATTTACACACCTAAAATTCGTATCTATGTGAAATAAAATTTTGATTTATACAAATACTTAACAATACGGTCTATGTACCCAGATTTTCCTTCCTTATGAAATAGGTAAGTATATAAAATAATTTTTTTTATTACATATTTTTATTTTTTTGTGCAGTAGGTAACGCGCGCTGATAAAAATAAATCTACTCGGTTTACTCTACCGCACTTCACCTCCCGTCACCAGTCATCCTCACTTTCAAATCAATATAACTTTTGAACGGATGACTCAAAATACAAATTTTTTTCACCAATTCTTTTTTAAAAATCATTTTAAATAGAATGACTAGCTTGAAAAAAAATAAAAAAACTATTAAAAAAAGTAAAACGGGTAAGTGCAATAAATTATTTAAAAAAAAAAATCCCAAAAATATTCACTCGAGCAAAAGTTATTTCATTTGTCAAATCTTTGTGGGCCACCCTGTATATTGATATATATACATACAAATAAAATGTATAGTGTACTCAAACTGTATTACATTTTTGGATTTGTACCCAGAATAACGAAATTTTGTATACCTATATGAAGAGTGAATTTGTCAAACGTTCCAAGTGCTAAAGTATAAAAATTGAATATGCAGATAATAAAGTATTGTTAAAAAGATAAAAATCATATTAAAGTTGCCAACAATGCCTAATGCCACATAATGATAGTGCTGCATTAATATTTAAATTAATAAAATATAACCTCCGAACTAAAATACTAAAATCTTGGAACTTTGAACATCGAGAGTGAATTTTTAAAACCATTAGACTTCGAAGATACTATCCGAACTTTAGCTAACGAAAAATCGAAGAAAAAAATTTAAGTATGGATGAAAAGGATAAACAAGCTGACAGTTGCAATGATAACTAGTGATTGATTTTGTAATAAATATAAATGTATATTTACCTATAATTAAATTATTTCAATTTGACACGATTATAAATATTATTTATATTTATAAATAAAATTAAGCAACATGATATTTTTAATTATTAGTAATTTGTAGTTAACACCCATCCCCTCAACACTCAACACTGAAAAATGTCTTCAACACAATAATTGTAATATATTTTATTGGTATTAACAAACCATAACAGAGATGTCATTTGTTATTAATACTTAAATACATTTGTCACCATGTTAGCCTTGTAAATGTATAAATACAAAGTATAATAATACCTACCTGGCAAAATATATAAATAAAACACCAAAAAAAGTTTTCATATTGTAGCTTTGATACAGAGCTGAGGGGATGGTAGGTGTAAGTCTTACAATGATTTGCCTATATTTCTAGAAATATGTATTTTTGGAATATTACGTTACTATTTTTATTTATAGGGTTATAATGTTTTGTAAATAATGTGATGGTATAATCATAATTTTGGTTGTTGTTTTATGGGTTGTCTACATCATATAGTATTATACAAACCGTTCGCTTTTGCCAGTGTTTGCTCCTGTAGTGATAAGTTAAAACTCTTGTTAGGTACATTAGCCTTGTTGTTTAAATATGTGCTTTTTAATGTAATTTAAATAATATAATCTAATAAAAATATCGTTTAAATAAGTCGAATGATTGTAATTTGAATGTTCTAATTAGATTTAGTTAGGACCTTAGGACTCAAATGCAACACAAAAACCTACAAATAACAATCATACTTGTCCAACATTTGCATTATCATAGTCTGAATCATTATCATCTAGAATGAATATTTTGATTATACCAAGAGTTAATCGCACTTAATTTGTCTTTTTATGGTCCGATGTAAAGATTTGACTATAACAATAAATTTTACACTTTTAATTAAATTAAATTTATGCTAATTAAATACAACCCGTAAAATTGGCTAGCTTTATAAGCTTTATAGCTCTTACGCATAACAGTTTAATACTATATTAAGCAGCGCCTTTAAAGAATAATGTGTATTTCAATAATTATAGTGTATTCATGATCAAACTCAACAAAAGACCAAGTGATCTAATTTTAACATAGCACTAAAGTCTACACCGCAATATCGTGGATATGCAAATCTTGTTAGATTTAGATGAGACTCGTTTGTGTTGCGAGAGCGCACGTCCATTAAGTACAAGATGCATTTTCACTCTGATATAAATAATAAATATACGATGTATAAAAATATTGTTTAAAAAAATGGCTTTGTTGGGAAAATTGTTGACCAATGTGCATGTCTATTTGATGTACACGTCTTACATTGAATTTGGTACCATAAAACGCTAGACCATTTTTAAGTTAATTTATGTTTATGAATATTAAAGAAAATAATAGGTTCTTTATAATTAAAAATGCTAAATTCACCAAATTTGTATAGACATTTAGTGAAAAGAATTATTGAAAATTTAAACACGCTTAAGCACAGATTAAGAACTCTATTTACTGTGAAAATAACGTTATTTTACAACAACTTCTAGACACTTGTCGATATCGATGAACAATAAAAGTATGTAACTTTCAAACTAAGTGCTAGCGGGGCAAAATTTTTACATATTCCCAATCACCATGCAAAATAGTATAAATTTAAAAAAAAAAACTAAAAAAAAGGGTGTCCGGTAAAGTAGATCTGTTCCCAGAGCATTTTCGATAAACGAAAATATCTAGATGTTTTTGTTTTTTAATATCCCGATTAGGCAGTTGAAATTACTCTCCCACCATTAATAACCTAACCATTGGCAACGTAACCCAAATAAAAATAAAACATTATTTCGGGCGTCACATGTTTTTTATAATTTGATAAAAAAACAAATAATATCATTGGTCCAACCTTACTTAATTTTCGCGTGTATTAACATCCCTTTTTGGATTTTTAACGAGTTTAGTTAGTGATTTTATCACTTACAGATTTAAAAATGCCTCTAAAACTGTAACCTCCCCGTCCCCACTATGCCCTGACATCATCATGCTCCGACTCCATTATGCCCTGACCTCACTGTACTGGCCTTATTTGTTATTATTATTTTGAGTTTCTAAAATTAATGATAGCTGTTAAAGTTGTCCTTCAGACTATTTCTAAAATTATCTATTTATATTTGTTCCAAACTTTATATCGACCAGTTTTTTTTCAAATTTTAACTATGAAAAAGTAAACTTTTTCAACTTTAACCCACCTTAAAGTACCAACTAGATGAAATTTGTGGCTTATAGAGTTGCTACACGAAGGAAGTGGCCCAGTATTAATAAAGTTACAGTGTGTACAGACAAAAAAAAAGCCCACACACTCTGCTCTGCACCGAAGCTAAAAGTGCAAACCACCAAACAAAATAAACTAATTAAGGGTACCTATAATGTATACCTAATATTAATGACAACCTGACCTTGGCGTGAACCTGTATAGGGTGTGCTCAGACACACTTAAATATCAAATGAAACAAGTATCTTTTTCTCAATATTTAAAAGTTCATAAAAATTATATATTTAAAATAAATTAAGTATACATTTATTTATAAAAAAAGGCTTTTCAATTTATTACCTCAAACCGTGTTCAAGACATTATTTTTTGAACATTTTGTACAGTAATCTTTAACATTGTGTTTAACTTAATGAAAATAGAGCAGCATTAAAAATTAAGAACAATTAAAAAACAAAAATTTTTGATGTTTTTTTTTAAATAAAAAAAATATCGACCTAGTTATAATATTTGAAGTCTCCAACGTTAAAACGATTTTGAATTATAATATATTTTAGGTCCATTCATTTTTTACTTGAGTAATTAAAACTGTATGGCAATTGTCAATATTCCGAATTTAGTTCTAATATGTTTTAAAATTAATTATACAAATACTGTGATATAACAAACAAATTAAACCTCATTTTTTGTTATAAAACATATCCTTTCGTCGACTAATATGTAACGTAAAACGTCTTAGACCAAAATTAACATTTTTAATCTGGAATTTCGAAGAAATTTATTCTTTACACTTGAAATTAGTTTGTTTTAATATTACTCTCTGACTCCAACAAAAACATTAGCTCAAATGAGTTAGATTTAATATGTAAACAATATTTTAACATTATTCTAACAATATTAACTAACTAAGGAATTCTTAAGTTTAAGATATAACGTTTTCTAGGATATTTTGATAGTATTATGTTCGAAGTATAACTCACACAATGTCGGCTAAAGTCCCAGCTGTTTTTTTCTAATACTTTCGAGCACTCCCCTGCCCCTTCCCCTCGTATAGGCAAAATCAAATAAGTAAATTATAATTTAACCTTATGATCCTTTTCACCAATTGCATTTTTTATATATATGTACTTGTTTATTTTATTAGGCATCTATCGTTCAATACATATAACAGATTACTTAGGATATCTAAATTGTGACTTCTCTAAGTGAATGTAGCTACGATTACTGAAAAGAACGCCGTCGAATTACCAGTGCGACATGTAATCACTGTCCAAGCCTTGGGAAACCAAATTAAAAAAAAACCCAGAGAATGTAGTTGACAATTGTATCCAATGATACAACAATTGAAATAAGTGTATTTTATACACATTAATAATAAGATTAACCGAATGCCGCCATTTTAAGGCGTACGCTTTTATAATCGCACGAAATAGAAATGTTGTTTTATCCAAAGTATTTTAGCTTTGATGTGGAGCTGAGAAGGTATTGTTTTTACAATGATGTGTTTTTATTTTTTTTGTGTCTGGACCCACGATACCTCGTAATTTGCAGAACCGACTTCTTCGTGTAGCAACTCTATAGATCAAAAATCATACCTTTATCGGGCCAAAAAATGTCACCCCTTCCCCATCATAATCGAGAAAAACACCTAAAAAATGTATAAATTTTTCAACTACTCAATCATACACCAAGTACACTGAGTCGTAGACGCCATATCGTATTTTCTTGAAAAAAAACTTTATTGCAATTGCGTATTCTTAGACATCTCACTTACTACCTACTCATCAAATCCTACCTAACGGATCGACATTTTCAAGTTCGCCACCGCTCTTTCTGATATAGCTTCCATAAATGCTGGCGTGCCTCAAGGTGGCATCTTGGCTCCAATTCTTTATAACATCTTTGCTTCTGACCAGTTTACTACTCCCAACACCTCAGTAGCTGACTACGCTGACGACAAAGCGTTAATATCTATTAATAAAGATCCAATCATAGCGTCAATTAATTTACAAACTCACCTTAAAGCTATGGAAAAATGTTTTACAAAATGGCGGTTTAAAGTTAACCAGAATAAATCCGTTCATACAACATTGACCCTCTTTCAACAAAACTTCATGATTTTATAACATTTATCACATATTCTTATTGTGTCTAGTATAATTGATACAGATTGTTTGTTACGCGTAAAAAATAAAAAATTAAAAAATAAAAATTTTTTCAACTTAAAATTACGATGGTCTATAACTTTTTTAAAAATAGTCGAAAATGTTCCAAATTTATATGAATTGTTCTTCAAAGATAGTACTATCGATAAACATTAACAAACCAAAAAAGTATCATAAACTTTTCCCCTTAGAAGGGATAGAATTTTTTTTCTTTATTTCACTTTTTCAAGCAAAGTTTTAGAGATTTTGATCTGAAAACTAGACAGAAGGTTGATCTAAAATGGAACCATAACATTTACAATTTTCTCAACATTCTGTAGTCAAATTCTTTTTTTTATTTAGGAAAAACACCAAAAAAAGGGTAAATTTACACTTTGGCCGTAGTCAGTTTCTAGGTTGCTATGTGTGAGTGAATCAACAGTCAAAAGGTAATGAAAATATTATCATTATATTGTTAATTACGATATATGGGTAACTATGACAGTACATTTTTATAGACAGACGATCAACCTTTATCGTATCCACCCTACACAAGAGTAAATATTAAATTTTAAGTACATTTTTGCTGGTCCCACGATATCTTCTAAACCACTATAACTGGTTTGAACATACTATCCACAGATTCGCATCGAAGCGTTATTTAAAAGTGATTCATCACTTTCAGTTACAATAAAATCTGTAGACCTGTGACCTCTCCGTCCCCACTATGCCCCGACCCCATTGTACAGGATTTTTTTGTTTCTTAATACTTCTACCTTTTTTGTTATAATGATGAAAATATACTGAGAAATAATAAACACTTTATAAAGATAAGTTAATCTCTTTAATAATAATAAAATAAGCACTTAAATAGACAATGGTTGACCGTAATAACGAACTATATCATAGATAAATGTAGTAAAAGCCTGGCTTATATACTAATATGCAAATTAAGTAAATGTAACAAACAACAGAAAAACAGGTTCAGCACTAGGATAACTTGTGTTTATAGAAAGTTATTGCGTATTAGGAAATACATAGATAAGCATAAAAACGTAAAGTCCCAAATGACATAGGTACTTAATAGTAATAAAGAGTACTTAAGAGAAAAATAAATTCTCTTTCAATATCTAAGATATGTCTCAGATTACTGTATGATTGGACAGTTTTAAAATTATTAAGACGAACAATTTGAGAAAAGTCTAAACTTTGTTAAGGGATTAAAAATTGTCAATGTTACTGCAGAATGAGTTTGGTACAAGGCTACGCAAATATCTTATCAAGAGACTAAGGACAAAAGCAGTTTCTAATGCAGGTATTATCAGATTATAGGAAAAAATTCCCGGACTCCAGAAAACACACAGTAATAAAAAAGATAAGTAAACATTATTATTTGAAATAAAATAATTTTTTACATTCGTTTTTTCTGGGTTTTATTAATTGACTATTACTGAAAAATATCTATAATCTGAATCAACATTAGAAAGAGAACTTTTTACAGACTTAAGTCAAAGTTAAATTTTTTTGAAACCATGGTAAATGATCCATCATTAGGACCTGAAAATATTTGAGTAAAAAGTATCTCTAATTCCAAATTTATTTGTTTAATATTAATTTTATTTTAATCGTCACAAATACCGTAAAAATCAAGGTCAAAAATCATTAAAATCGTATTATATGAAAAAACAAAAACAGTTTACCGGCACCCCTTAATATAGAGATAGAGCGTTAGAACTTTCAGGATCTTCTTTTTTTTTATGTCAACTTTATATTTTTCAAGTGGGAGCAAACTTTTTATTTTTAACGGCCAGTCTAATATACTTTTCAATAAAAAGTCACCTCTTTTTTTTTGTTTTTATAGAGAAACAAATTTAAACTTTATAAAATGAATGTAAAATTATCATAGCGAACAATATGGCATATTTTTCGCTCAACTCCGTAATTTATCCATTAGTTTTATCAAGTACAATTTTTGAAATTTCATCATCAAAAAGTAAGTTGATATTATAATCGGTCAGAGCAACAAATATTTTTCTTGTCCTATTCTTGAACCCTATAATACCAGTTAAGGGTTAAAATATCACTATTATTGTCTAACATCTTATTTATATTGATTTCTGAATACTCCTTTGATCCAACCGTTGCGGTGCTGGTGTTTTTCCTAATGTATGAAATAATAACAGCTATACGACGACAGTATTGGTTATAATAATAGTTTATTAATGAATATAGTTATACATGGATATCTATATATATGGATATTTAGATTTTAATCTATAACTGCCTCAAATTCTGTTTTATACAATCCTGACGAAAGTAGTTGATCTACATAAATCTCCACACGTTTCTGGTCGATTGATACAACGCCGTCTGCCGTAATCATCTCTTCCAATACTATAACGCATCTTAATACTTCATTACATCTTTGTGTAAATCTAAACCCAGGATTTAATGCACGCGTTATTATTCCGAGCAATTTGCATTTTTTTTCTTCGTCATTCACGCACATTTGGAAGTGATCTGAAACCATACGACATAATTATTGAATAGAAATACAATGGTTAAATATTACAAATTTATGACAAGAAGTAATAAAAAACATATAAAATAGTTATTCCGGATCTAGCTAAGTGTTAAAAAATAAATACATTAGCTTTTGCTTGAATCATGTGGTTGCTATTGCTGGACTTCAGTCTACAGTCATTGTTCTACTCATTTAAAAGTTTTTTTTTTTTACCCATAAGTACTAATTACCTACACATAGGTTATGGTTATGTATATGCCAAAGTTTGGGTTTAACGACGTTTTAAAATATATATTATAAAAATGCTTACTCATTCTTTGATGTAGAACATAGTTGAATATTCTACGTACAACAGAATGTCTGTTGTTTACTGCCGTGTCAAAGTCAGTTAGGTCTATAATATCATACAGATGATGTATTTAATTTTATTTTTAATGTTAAAGTTATACTATGTAAATTATAAATAAGAATTTTCAACTTTTTCAATTGACCATTATTAATATAGTCTATATTATAGTATATTGTACAACTGTAATATTCACTCAAATACTACCTAAATAACTGTTCTGGAGAAAACTGTTATACATACTACTTAAATAAGTTGTTGGCTCTTGTCCTGTAATAAAGTATAGTATAGTCCGTTCTTGGGATATTATTGAATCAAAAGCTATAATCAAAACATTCCCCATTAAAATGTGTCATTTTATGTAAAATTACACTGCCTAACATAAAATATCACAAAAAAACGTCATTAATAATCATAGTTACTATTAATTATAAGTTATGCGGGCGATAATTTTTTACCTCCCGCCCTGCCTCTGCTTGCCAATAAATCAGGAACTGAAAAAAAGATTCGATTTTATAATGTTACTGTCAAAACGTGCCATATATATTTAAGTAATCGACAAAATCTTTTTTATTAAAAAATGAAACTTTTATGTACATTTTGTGTTTAATCAAATTTTGTTTTGATACAAATTTACTAACTTGTAATAATAATTAATTAATAATAAAACTGGTAAATTTAGAAAAAAAAACAATTTAAAAGTAAATCTTTAGTATATTAACATGTAGAACTACGGACATCCTCTAAATAGTTTGTTAGTTATAAATGTGTAGTGTTATAGAACTAGAAAACATACACAATAACACTTGATATTCGACGCACAATTTAAGTAAAAATAAGATCAGATAAAAAGAATATCATGCATCGGCAAGTCGTATCATCTTATTCCATTTAACATCGATCATAGGTATATTACTAATAGTAATATAATTTGTATTATTATTAAACATTGTGATTTTGATTATATACATGTATACATATTACACATATTAGTTATAGCTTAAAAGAAGAACTGAAAAGGTATTGATATCACAAAAACTAATCAATTTTTTCAATCTTGGATGCAGATTTGTGAGGGATATTCATTCAAACATACCTAATAGTAATAACTTACAATAACATATATATTTATATATATTATACACATTACTAACAACATTTCAAAGAATACTGTGTAATACAGGATGTCTCACAAAGATTAGAAAAATGAGAGAACTCTTGTTCAATTGAATGGTGTATGATTTGTTTTTTAAATACATTTATACTCATTTGCATTTAAAATAAAAACGACGTTTTTTTTATTGAAAACTGTTTTTGGTTTTCAATAATTTTTGTAACATTTTTCTTTAAAATTCAAGATGACCATGTATTATTTGATGAATATTTAGACTCGTTGATAACAAGTTTTTAATCATTTCTTTTAATGTTATTTAAACTTTAAGTTAGAATGGGAGGTGCAGTGTGGTAGGCCCAGTTCATTACTTTGTAGGTCTATAATATTACCTAATCGTATAAAACAATTGTAAATTACCTGGCGGAAAAATCAAAACCTGAATTTGCGCTGAAAAAAAACACAAATAATTTGTTTAAAAAAAAAAAAAAATTGGTGCATGCGAGTTGCGTGAACGTTTAATGAATTAATACAAATTTAACGGTTCCTTAGACATCAATTTTTAAATGATCTATTAAATGTACTGATAAAGTATACAACATGACAAACGGTATTGATAGTACAACAAAACTATACGGTAAGCAATGGCAATTTAATAGCCTAATATTGTAAAAAAAGTTTACTGAAAACAAAAATAATAATTTACACATAACAATACCATATGAGTATGCACAAATGAGACCGTTGACCAGTTCGTATTTTTCATCTGGAATCAAAGAACAAAATAAATTATTAATAAATTCGTTAAATAAATTTAGCAATTACCATTCAATATTTAATAAAACATTAAAGTGTGGTATGCATAGTACAGATTGTCAATAATTCTAGGGGAGATTGAAGAAGTTTGGGGAATTTTAACAAAGATGTGTTATGTGTACTCATATCAAAGTCAATTTTCACTACAAAAATGACTAAATAAATCATGAAAACAATTGCATACATTAAACCGATACCTTGAAAGCTAACACAAACTAATTTAAAAAGTCAAAATATATTAAAAACACGTATAGATCAAATAGATCATGTAATGGTAAACTACCGAATTAGATTAAGCATAAACGACGTAAAAAGCATGAGGGGAAGTAGTGCACTTTCTGATGACTTCATGATGAGAGCCAAGGTCAAATTTAGTATATAGATAGAAAGATCCAAATTAATAATGATAAGTGTACACAGAAAATTAACAAAGAACTATTGAAAGAAAACCAGGCCAATGATTACAAAGAAAAATAACTGAGTAGTTAGATGCCTCAGATAATGTTACCTACGGATATAAATTACATTTGGAAAATAAATGTAAACTGCAGTCAAAAGATCCGCAGAAGTATTAGGCCATGAACTAAAGAGAAGAAGAAAATCATGACTTTTATTAACAATGAAATGAAGCTATTGTAGAAAGAGATAGAGCACGTTTAAAAGAGGTACATGACCTAACATCCATCTTTTAAATACAATGATAGTTAAGTAGTAGCTCATACTGTAAGTTATATCATATTGTACTAATTTAGGAGACATATATATATAAAAATTATGAAGTGACCATTATGGATTAGTTAGTATTATTTTCAATTATTAACAATATACGAGTAAATGCAGGAAATTGTTTAAATTAACTGGAAAATCTAAACATGGTGAGATAAAATAATTCTGCCTTATTACATTAAAAGTATGGCGCCGTTTAGAGTTTAGACTGTGCTTATTTATTTTTTATTTTTGCCAAATCATATTTTCGGTAAAATTATTTTATTTTTTTCCCTTAATTATAATATACTATATGTATTAACTATATAAACACTCACCGTCATTTAAATATCTAAGTATGTGGTCTAAAAACAAATTTTAAATAATTAACAAATACAATACACAATGTAGTCAAAGCAATCATAAGAGGCCAGATACACAAATAAAAAAAAGGTTGTTTAACAAAACTATGTAATGGTTGCTTGTACTATCATTAGCTTGCAACACTCTACACTGATTTTGTCTATTATTTTATTAAACCACTAGCCGAATGTTGGCTAAAACTATAACTGCTAAAAATGTACACTATTAAATACAAAAAATAAAAAATGTGTAGGTTATGTATTCGAGGTTACTCAATTGGTTAAAAGTGTTTTTTTTATTAACTAAAGTTAAATTTTTGAGTCACGTTTACTTATATATTTTTGACTTAATAGTTAGCTATAATAGCTATAATAGTTTAAAAGAGGAAGTAAAGCATAATTTATTGTATATTGTAACGGACCTACTTGTCTAGCTGGCTAGAGGAGTAACGGTCAGGTGAAATATGATCGTTACAATATAAAAAAATATTGTTTGGAAAACGTATATAAACATCTTCTCGTTTTGAAGGTCACAAACACATTAAAGTAGCACATGTCAGTTCAGATTAAATGTTAGTAATAAAACATAAATAGGCAATTTTATTTGTTTTGTGATTAGGGCAAAGCGTTAAATTATTTAATGAATTTGTAATAAAAATTAACACAATATAACGTATACAAATTAATACATTTTCAATGACATATTATGAAATAATGTTACAAATTGCCTAAATGACTTAAAAAAAAAGTTTTTCAGCCGAGTCGGCAACCACGAAAGAGCATTTTCATGTCTCGTTGAAGTACCGAATATATTTAGAGTAGTGGTGGAATTATAAATAATGAAATAGTATAATAACAAGCTAGTATCTAAGGTGGCTAGTAAATATATCAAGTTTCTGGCTCATAGTTTAGTGATTTCATAATATCTGGCCTTTGGCTGATATCTGACAATTCATAGGAAATATGACCTGTTAAATAACATTGAATTTATTTTTCAGTTTTAATTTGATCGTTGTGAATACAATATATCTCTTACCCCAAACTATCCCCCCTATCTCCCACCCTTATCTCCTACCCCTATCTTCCACTCCGAACCCCATATTCATCCACATCCCATCCCCATTCCTTTTTTCGTTACGTTTTTTTGGTAACTCTTTTTTGGTAACACTTTTTTCGGTTATGTGCCAGAGCTAAGACATAAAAATGTCAAAAAAAAATTATAATAATTTTAACTCACTGGTCTTACAAATCTGATCACAACATTCTGGAATAATAAATTATATTATCATATAATTTCGTAAAATATAAATTGTCATCGAGGTCACAGTTCTACAGTAATTATTATAGCTGAAAGTGATAAAAATCTTCTTAAATAAAAGCTTTGGTGCGAATCTGTGGGTAGGAAGTTTAATCCAGTGCAGTCCAAACTAAGCACATTTAGTAAGTGTCAAAGTGAGGTCTAGTGTGTCAAAATTTGCATCGCAGCGTCTTATTGTAATTGATATCACTTTGCATAATTAAGCCAGCTGGATTTTGGGGTAAAAGCTGGTTAAAACTATATGTGTTATAAGTTTTAATTAAGTACCAGTTTATAATTGTATACAACAATAAAATTTTAAGACTAAAAATCGTACAAAAACCTAATAAGATCAATCCAAATAGTTGTCAATAAAAATATTAGTACAACTTGATAATTATTTTTCAAAATGTATATCATGTGTATGTTAAAATGTACAAAATATTAAAACAAATCTGTACATTGTTTAATAGATAAATATGAGTCTTAAAATAAAAAATGATTCAAATATTTAGGTCATACCGTCTGGCGATGCGCATTTTATATTATTTATAACAATGATTTGCATTGTTATAAACTACGGAAAAAATTTAATAAAAAAATGATTCAAATATTTAGGTCATACCGCCTTCCGTTGCGCATTTTACATTGTTTATAACAATGCAAATAGTCACCGCAAAAATACAGAAAACTTGTAGCTTAGTCATTTTCAATCGATATCTAAAAAAAAAATAATATTATGTCAAATTCAATAGTAATACATAACATATGTGTTTGCACAAAATTACAGTAAAGGTACTTTTTGCAATATTCTAGAACTATAAAATGGATAATCCATATCTTCTTTATCTTTTTGCCTTACATTCTCAACTACATGGGGTCGGCCACCCTAATCATTCCATAGTTGATTTTCCTGGCAAAACCCCAAATTGAATATCTTCGATATTCTCTTTTCTACCATCTTTTCCCAAACCTTCATACCTAATCAGTTTTACACCTCTATAATTGTCACACTCCTGCACATCTTCCTTGCCCTTAAATATTGGTACCAGATTACTTTTCATCTACAATTCCGGCATTTTCCCATCTATATACCAAAACCTTATTAAAGAAACCTGTCAACCACCCTAACATGGATATCATATAAAAATTATTATTATATTATCATCCCACTCAAGAAACAGAATATAGAACACAAATGAAGTATGTTTGTTTCCGGATAATGTTCTTAAAAAATGTCCATCCTAAATTTGTCCTTATCCAAAATTATTGTATATTTAAATTTTTCACACTTTAGGTAGGTCTTTTGTAAAAAAGGAGTTAAGTAATTTGGCCACGTCACGTCATTGGGATGAAAACAGCAAATAATTTCTATTTTTTATTAAAGGACTTCATAAATTATATTATTCTTATTTTTTCTAAATTCGATTGTCATTTAAGTAGCCCAAATCAATCCAACACGAAGTACAAATTCAGAGTTGTGCATCATTCGAATAAGACATTACATAAGTCTAACATTTAGATACCAAATTATTTTAGTAGAAGTTAATCAAATTATTTTTTATTCGAACAGTTTTTAAAATTATAGATTAATATATTTTATTTCGACTAACTTTTGAAATATTTTTTCGAATAAATATATAAAAACAATAATCAAATAATATTAAATTTAATTTTAGATTTTAAAAGTTAGGAGGCGGAGGCGGAGGAATAGACGTAGATAAAAATAATACTACACTCCGCTTTTTATTCTGCCCTTAACTTGAATATGTCCCAAGCTTTTCTTTTTAGTACAAAATTTAAGACGTTTAACATTATTTAATACTGTAGTTAATTTTCGGCTGTTTTCAAAGTAATTGACATTTTTAAAAAAATGCGCTAGTGATTGGCAAATTGTTGTAGTAAAATTATTTTTACTTTTGACATTTTTCTGTCTTTGCTATGGCACACACACGGAAAAACGACACCGACACTGGTTATCACAAAGAAAAATAACAGCTGATTGGGGGTGAGAGATAGGGGGTGAGAGATTCTCTATGAATTGTTTTGGGCCAGATATTATAAAAACACTAAAATATTAGCCAGAAACTTGATATATTTACTAGCCACCTTAGATACATAAAAATGTATGCCGTGGTGTTGTGTACTTGTACGCAAGCTGTTAAAATATAATATGTAAAACCTATGTTAAAACCTTGAATATACCTTGCAAACCATTCGATTTATAACCCGTTTTTTAGACATTTTAGCGTACCCCTACTAATTTTTAATCCAACCCTACTATTTTTCGAAATTTCAAAAAAGTGGAGTTAATCGGCTTAGCATCTGAGCGCCTCAAATATAGAAAAAAAATTTTTTAATTAAAAAGAATTATTCGATTAAATTTAGAAAGATTTATTCGATAAATATCCAATTTTTTCATTCGAATAAAAAAATAATACGGATAATTATTTAAAAAAATATTATTTAAATATTTTGTATGTGTTTTTTTCAAGAAATTGTGTTTGAAAATATTATTACGTAGGATTCTAATACATTCTACATTTAGGAAATATATTAAAACAGTATATTATATAGAAATATTTTATTTTATTCGAATAGTTTTAAAAATAATTATTTTAATTTTTTTTCATTCGAATAAATTGTGAAACGCTAATTTCAAAAAAATTTGAATCCGTGTAACTATATTAAATTTGTTTATCAGTTCCACCCAGACCGGCATAAACATATTGTACTTATTAATGCATATTTTTTTTTCAATTTACATTCGAATCAGACATTTTTTGTGTTAAAAGAACTTGGAGATTTTGTAGAATCTGATTGCAAAATTTTGATTTGAGATAATATATGGTATGTCTACTGTGATGATTGTAAAAACTATTATTTTTTTATAGCTTAACTACTCATATTACCTGTTATGATATGACAAATTGTTGGATTCGTGTACGTTACTGAAATGAACAAAATCAAGTGTTGGTGCAATAACAATGATCGTACCTTCTGTATAAATACAATGTAGTTATAGGCGAGTCGCATAAAAAACCGAAAACAAATCGGCAGAACCGTATTTTTGCCGAAAAATAAATTACCAAAAACACAAACTAACAGAACTGTATTTCCACCGAACTACAAATAAAAGAACAGTAGTGTAGCCGACACTTGTTTTAGTCGAAAATAAATCGTAAACAATGTTGCGATTTAATTAACACTAGGTATTCATGTAAGTTGTAAGAGACTGATAGCCATTACTTAACAATCGATTGTGGGCGGCGGACTCTTTTACAGAAGTTCTAAATAATAATAATCATAAAAGATAGGCCTTACTTGCCTTATTAGTTTTTAACCACTGGCATATAACATCGAGTCGGACGATTAAACAATTAATCCCCCTAAATTCATAAAAAAGGGCTTTTTGGTTAGATTATCTAAAAATAATAGATCTCACGAGCTCAAGTACTACAGAAGGTTAATCACGCATGTGCTCGGAGAGCATAGTCCGTTACAGTATAGCCAATATTTTATATTATGAAATATTATGGCTATCGATTTAACTGTCATACTACAAAATATAATACATGATTTTTAATGAAAATATCTTAATAAATATTTTTATTCCTATATTTCTGTACCAACTATTGAGTAGAAATTTCATGATTGATTTTGTATCAAATCAAGAGTGGAGATCACGGTAATAAAAGTTACAGAACATTTTTTTTTATAATTAGTGTTGACTTCTAATGATAATATTCAACTGAACAAAACTATAAAGATTTAAAAAAGGCCATAACAAGTGTATTGGACATAGATGGGTCTCCGCTTCAAGTTATTTAATGCAAAAAAAAAGCGAAGTAAATGATTTTCAAATGTGATTTCTTTATTGAAAACATGCAATTTTTAAAAATAAATGTTGCTTTTGTTCAAACCACTAGACCGGTATTTAAGGCTACCATGACTAGGTCAAGGTCTTAAATAATGGCATTCTAGTTTAATGTATATAGATTTTAATACTTTTGCTGAAAATAAAGTATTGTTAAAAAGATAAAAATTGTATTAAAGTTCCAACAATGCCTAATACCACATAATGATAGTGTTGCATTAATATTTATATCAATAAAATATAACTTCCGAACTAAAATACTAAAATCTTGGAACTTTGAGCATCGGGAGTGAATTATTAAAATCATTAGACTTCGAAGATACTATCCGAACTTTAGCTAACGAAAAATTGAAGAAAAAAATTTAAGTATGGATGAAAAGGATAAACAAGCTGACAGTTGCAATGATAACTAGTGACTGATTTTGTAATAAATAGAAATGTGTATTTACCTATAATTAAATTATTTCAATTTGACATGATTATAAATATTATTTATATTCATAAATAAAATTAAGCAACATGATATTTTTAATTATTAGTAATTTGTAGTTAACACCCATCCCCTTAACACTCAACACTGAAAAGTGTCTTCAACACAAAAATTGTCATATATTTTATTGGTATTAACAAACCACAACAGAGCTGTCATTTGTTATTAATACTTAAATACATTTATCACGATGTTAGCCTTGTAAATGTATAAATACAAAGTATAACAATACCTACCTGGCAAAATATATAAATTAAACACCAAAAAAAGTTATCATATTGTAGCTTTGATACAGAGCTGAGGGAATGGTAGGTGTAAGTTTTACAATGATTTGCCCTTTGAAAAAAAAATGCAATTTGGTCATAGAATTTTCTAGAAATATGTATTTTTGGAATATAACGTTACTATTTTTATTTATAGGGTTATAATGTTCTGTATGTAATGTATTGGTATAATCATAATTTTGATTGTTGTATTGTCTACATCATATAGTATTATACAAACCGTTCGCTTTTGCCAGTGTTTGCTCCTGTGGTGATAAGTTAAAACTCTTGTTAGGTACATTAGCCTTGTTGTTTAAATATGTACTTTTTAATGTAATTTATATAATATAATCTAATAAAAATATCGTTTAAATAAGTCGAATGATTGTAATTTGAATGTTCTAATTAGATTTAGTTAGGACCTTAGGACTCAAATGCAACACAAAAACCTACAAATAACAATCATACTTGTCCAACATTTGCATTACCATAGTCTGAATCATTATCATCTAGAATGAATACTTTGATTATACCTAGAGTTAATCGCACTTAATTTGTCTTTTTATGGTCGCAAATCTTGTTAGATTTTGATGAGACTCGTTTGTGTTGCGAGAGCGCACGTCCATTAAGTACAAGGTGCAATTTCACTCTGATATAAATAATAAATATTCGATGTATAAAAATATTGTTTAAAAGAATGGCTTTGTTGGAAAAATTGTTGACCAATGTGCATGTCTATTTGATGTACACGTCTAACATTGAATTTGGTACCATAAAACGCTAGACCATTTTTAAGTTAATTTATGTTTATGAATATTAAAGAAAATAATAGGTTCTTTATAATTAAAAATGCTAAATTCACCAATTTGTATAGACATTTAGTGAAAAGAATTATTGAAAATTTAAACACGCTTAAGCACAGATTAAGAACTCTATTTACTGTGAAAATAACGTTATTTTACAACAACTTCTAGACACTTGTCGATATCTATGAACAATAAAAGTATGTAACTTTCAAACTAAGTGCTAGCGGGGCAAAATTTTTACATATTCCCAATCACCATGCAAAATAGTATAAATTAAAAAAAAAAACTAAAAAAAAGGGTGTCCGGTAAAGTAGATCTGTTGCCAGAGCATTTTCGATAAACGAAAATATCTAGATGTTTTTGTTATTGAATATCCCGATTAGGCAGTTGAAATTACTCTCCCACCATTAATAACCTAACCATTGGCAACGTAACCCAAATAAAAATAAAACATTATTTCGGGCGTCACATGTTTTTTATAATTTGATAAAAAAACAAATAATATCATTGGTCCAACCTTACTTAATTTTCGCGTGTATTAACATCCCTTTTTGGATTTTTAACGAGTTTAGTTAGTGATTTTATCACTTACAGATTTAAAAATGCCTCTAAAACTGTAACCTCCCCGTCCCCACTATGCCCTGACATCATCATGCTCCGACTCCATTATGCCCTGACCTCACTGTACTGGCCTTATTTGTTATTATTATTTTGAGTTTCTAAAATTAATGATAGCTGTTAAAGTTGTCCTTCAGACTATTTCTCAAATTATCTATTTATATTTGTTCCAAACTTTATATCGACCAGTTTTTTTTCAAATTTTAACTATGAAAAAGTAAACTTTTTCAACTTTAACCCACCTTAAAGTACCAACTAGATGAAATTTGTGGCTTATAGAGTTGCTACACGAAGGAAGTGGCCCAGTATTAAAAAAGTTACAGTGTGTACAGACAAAAAAAAAGCCCACACACTCTGCTCTGCACCGAAGCTAAAAGTGCAAACCACCAAACAAAATAAACTAATTAAGGGTACCTATATAATGTATACCTAATATTAATGACAACCTGACCTTGGCGTGAACCTGTATAGGGTGTGCTCAGATACACTTAAATATTAAATAAAACAAATATATTTTTATCAATATTTAAAAGTTCATACAAAATATATATTTAAAATAAATTAAGTATACATTTATTTATAAAAAAAGGCTTTTCAATTTATTACCTCAAACTGTTTTCAAGACATTATTTTTTGAACATTTTGTACAGTAATCTTTAACATTGTGTTTAACTTAATGAAAATAGAGCAGCATTAAAAATTAAGAACAATTAAAAAACAAAAATTTTTGATGTTTTTTTTAAATAAAAAAAATATCGACCTAGTTATAATATTTGAAGTCTCAATGTTATAACATTTACAATTTTCTCAACATTCTGTAGTCAAATTCTTTTTTTTATTTAGGAAAAACACCAAAAAAAGGAAAAATTTACACTTTGGCCGTAGTCAGTTTCTAGGTTGCTATGTGTGAGTGAATCAACAGTCAAAAGGTAATGAAAATATTTTCATTATATTGTTAATTACGATATATGGGTAACTATGACAGTACATTTTTATAGACAGACGATCAACCTTTATCGTATCCACCCTACACAAGAGTAAATATTAAATTTTAAGTACATTTTTGCTGGTCCCGCGATATCTTCTAAACCACTATAACTGGTTTGAACATACTATCCACAGATTCGCATCGAAGCATTTATTTAAAAGTGATTCATCACTTTCAGTTACAATAAAATCTGTAGACCTGTGACCTCTCCGTCCCCACTATGCCCCGACCTTACTGTATAGGATTTTTTTGTTTCTTAATACTTCTACCTTTTTTGTTATAATGATGAAAATATACTGAGAAATAATAAACACTTTATAAAGATAAGTTAATCTCTTTAATAATAATAAAATAAGCACTTAAATAGACAATGGTTGACCGTAATAACGAACTATATCATAGATAAACGTAGTAAAAGCCTAGCTTATATACTAATATGCAAATTAAGTAAATGTAACAAACAACAGAAAAATAGGTTCAGCACTAGGATAACTTGTGTTTATAGAAAGTTATTGCGTATTAGGAAATACATAGATAAGCATAAAAACGTAAAGTCCCAAATGACATAGGTACTTAATAGTAATAAAGAGTACTTAAGAGAAAAATAAATTCTCTTTCAATATCTAAGATATGTCTCAGATTACTGTATGATTGGACAGTTTTAAAATTATTAAGACGAACAATTTGAGAAAAGTCTAAACTTTGTTAAGGGATTAAAAATTGTCAATGTTACTGCAGAATGAGTTTGGTACAAGGCTACGCAAATATCTTATCAAGAGACTAAGGACAAAAGCAGTTTCTAATGCAGGTATTATCAGATTATAGGAAAAAATTCCCGGACTCCAGAAAACACACAGTAATAAAAAAGATAAGTAAACATTATTATTTGAAATAAAATAATTTTTTACATTCGTTTTTTCTGGGTTTTATTAATTGACTATTACTGAAAAATATCTATAATCTGAATCAACATTAGAAAGAGAACTTTTTACAGACTTAAGTCAAAGTTAAATTTTTTTTAAACCATGGTAAATGATCCATCATTAGGACCTGAAAATATTTGAGTAAAAAGTATCTCTAATTCCAAATTTATTTGTTTAATATTAATTTTATTTTAATCGTCACAAATACCGTAAAAATCAAGGTCAAAAATCATTAAAATCGTATTATATGAAAAAACAAAAACAGTTTACCGGCACCCCTTAGTATAGAGATAGAGCGTTAGAACTTTCAGGATCTTCTTTTTTTTTATGTCAACTTTATATTTTTCAAGTGGGAGCAAACTTTTTATTTTTAACGGCCAGTCTAATATACTTTTCAATAAAAAGTCACCTCTTTTTTTTGTTTTTATAGAGAAACAAATTTAAACTTTATAAAATGAATGTAAAATTATCATAGCGAACAATATGGCATATATTTCGCTCAACTCCGTAATTTATCCATTAGTTTTATCAAGTACAATTTTTGAAATTTCATCATCAAAAAGTAAGTTGATATTATAATCGGTCAGAGCAACAAATATTTTTCTTGTCCTATTCTTGAACCCTATAATACCAGTTAAGGGTTAAAATATCACTATTATTGTCTAACATCTTATTTATATTGATTTCTGAATCCTCCTTTGATCCAACCGTTGCGGTGCTGGTGTTTTTCCTAATGTATGAAATAATAACAGCTATACAACGACAGTATTGGTTATAATAATAGTTTATTAATGAATATAGTTATACATGGATATCTATATATATGGACATTTAGATTTTAATCTATAACTGCCTCAAGTTCTGTTTTATACAATCCTGACGGAAGTCGCCGATCTATATAATTCTCCACTCGTGTCTCGTATGTTGGTACAACGCCGTCTGCCGTAATCATCCCTTCCAATACTATAACGCACCTTAATACTTCATTACATCTTTGTGTAAATCTAAACTCAGGATTTAATGCACGCGTTATTATTCCGAGCAATTTGCATTTTTTTCCTTCGTCATTCACGCACATTTGGAAGTGATCTGAAACCATACAATGACATAATTATTGAATAGAAATACAACGGTTAAATATTACAAATTTATGACAAGAAATAATAAGAAACATATAAAATAGTTATTCCGGATCTAGCTAAGTGTTAAAAAATAAATACATTAGCTTTTGCTTGAATCATGTGGTTGCTATTGCTGGACTTTAGACTACAGTCATTGTTCTACTCATTTAAAAGCATTTTTGTTTTTATTGTTTACCCATACTAGATACCAACAAACGCATAGATAGGTTAGGTATAGGCCAAAGTTAGGTTTTAACGACGTTTTAAAAGCAGCGATAAATAATATAAAAATGCTAACTCATTCTTTGATGTAGAACATGGTTGATTATAGTACGTATCAGCTGATGTCTGTTGTATACTGCCGTGTCGAAGTCAGTTAGGTCTATAATATCATACAGATGATGTATTTAATTTTATTTTTAATGTAAAAGTTATATCATGTAAATAATAAATAAGAACTTCAACTTTTTTAATTAACCATTAATAATATAGACTATATTAATAATGGTTAATTGAAAAAGTATAACTTACATAGTATAACTTTAACATTAAAAATAAAATTAAATACATCATCTGTATGGTATTATAGACCTAGTTGACTATGACAGGGCAGTATACAACAGACATCAGCTGATACGTACTATATTCAACCATGTTCTACATAAAATAATGAGTAAGCATTTTTATATTATTTATCGCTGCTTTTAAAACGTCGGTTAAACCTAAGTTTGGCCTATAACTAACCTATCTATGCGTTTGTTGGTATCTAGTATGGGTAAAAATAAAAACAGAAATGCTTTTAAATGAGTAGAACAATGACTGTAGTCTAAAGTCCAGCAATAGCAACCACATGATTCAAGCAAAAGCTAATGTATTTATTTTTTAACACTTGGCTAGATCTGGAATAACTATTTTATATGTATTTTATTATTTCTTGTCATAAATTTGTAGTATTTAACGATTGTATTTCTATTCAATAATTATGTCGTATGGTTTCAGATCACTTCCAAATGTGCGTGAATGACGAAGAAAAAAATGCAAATTGCTCGGAATAATAACGCGTGCATTAAATCCTGGTTTAGATTACACAAAGATGTAATGAAGTATTAAGATGCGTTATAGTATTGGAAGGGATGATTACGGCAGACGGCGTTGTACCAACATACGACACACGAGTGGAGAATTATATAGATCGGCGACTTCCGTCAGGATTGTATAAAACAGAACTTGAGGCAGTTATAGATTAAAATCTAAATATCCATATATATAGATATCCATGTATAACTATATTCATTAATAAACTATTATTATAACCAATACTGTCGTCGTATAGCTGTTATTATTTCATACATTAGGAACAACACCAGCACCGCAACGGTTGGATCAAAGGAGTATTCAGAAATCAATATAAATAAGATGTTAGACAATAATAGTGATATTTTACCCTTAACTGGTATTATAGGGTTCAAGAATAGGACAAGAAAAATATTTGTTGCTCTGACCGATTATAATATCAACTTACTTTTTGATGATGAAATTTCAAAAATTGTACTTGATAAAACTAATGGATAAATTACGGAGTTGAGCGAAATATATGCCATATTGTTCGCTATGATAATTTTACATTCATTTTATAAAGTTTAAATTTGTTTCTCTATAAAAACAAAAAAAAAGAGGTGACTTTTTATTGAAAAGTATATTAGACTGGCCGTTAAAAATAAAAAGTTTGCTCCCACTTGAAAAATATAAAGTTGACATAAAAAAAAAGAAGATCCTGAAAGTTCTAACGCTCTATCTCTATATTAAGGGGTGCCGGTAAACTGTTTTTGTTTTTTCATATAATACGATTTTAATGATTTTTGACCTTGATTTTTACGGTATTTGTGACGATTAAAATAAAATTAATATTAAACAAATAAATTTGGAATTAGAGATACTTTTTACTCAAATATTTTCAGGTCCTAATGATGGATCATTTACCATGGTTTCAAAAAAATTTAACTTTGACTTAAGTCTGTAAAAAGTTCTCTTTCTAATGTTGATTCAGATTATAGATATTTTTCAGTAATAGTCAATTAATAAAACCCAGAAAAAACGAATGTAAAAAATTATTTTATTTCAAATAATAATGTTTACTTATCTTTTTTATTACTGTGTGTTTTCTGGAGTCCGGGAATTTTTTCCTATAATCTGATAATACCTGCATTAGAAACTGCTTTTGTCCTTAGTCTCTTGATAAGATATTTGCGTAGCCTTGTACCAAACTCATTCTGCAGTAACATTGACAATTTTTAATCCCTTAACAAAGTTTAGACTTTTCTCAAATTGTTCGTCTTAATAATTTTAAAACTGTCCAATCATACAGTAATCTGAGACATATCTTAGATATTGAAAGAGAATTTATTTTTCTCTTAAGTACTCTTTATTACTATTAAGTACCTATGTCATTTGGGACTTTACGTTTTTATGCTTATCTATGTATTTCCTAATACGCAATAACTTTCTATAAACACAAGTTATCCTAGTGCTGAACCTATTTTTCTGTTGTTTGTTACATTTACTTGAAAAAAAACACAAATAATTTGTTTAAAAAAAAAGAAAGAAGTAGTGCATGCGAGTTGCGTGAACGTTTAATGAATTAATACAAATTTAACGGTTCCTTAGACATCAATTTTTAAATGATCTATTAAATGTACTGATAAAGTATACAACATGACAAACGGTATTGATAGTACAACAAAACTATACGGTAAGCAATGGCAATTTAATAGCCTAATATTGTAAAAACGAGTTTACTGAAAACAAAAATAATAATTTACACATAACAATACCATATTCGTATGTACAAATGAGACCGTTGACCAGTTCGTATTTTTCATCTGGAATCAAAGAACAAAATAAATTATTAATAAATTCGTTAAATAAACTTAGCAATTACCATTCAATATTTAATAAAACATTAAAGTGTGGTACGCATAGCACAGATAGTCAATAATTCTAGGGGAGATTGAAGAAGTTTGGGGAATTTTAACAAAGATGTGTTATGTGTACTCATATCAAAGTCAATTTTCACTACAAAAATGACTAAATAAATCATGAAAACAATTGCATACATTTACACCGATACCTTGAAAGCTAACACAAACTAATTTAAAAAGTCAAAATATATTAAAAACACGTATAGATCAAATAGATCATGTAATGGTAAACTACCGAATTAGATTAAGCATAAACGACGTAAAAAGCATGAGGGGAAGTAGTGCACTTTCTGATGACTTCATGATGAGAGCCAAGGTCAAATTTAGCATATAGATAGAAAGATCCAAATTAATAATGATAAGTGTACACAGAAAATTAACAAAGAACTATTGAAAGAAAACCAGGCCAATGATTACAAAGAAAAATAACTGAGTAGTTAGATGCCTCAGATAATGTTACCTACGGATATAAATTACATTTGGAAAATAAATGTAAACTGCAGTCAAAAGATCCGCAGAAGTATTAGGCCATGAACTAAGGAGAAGAAGAAAATCATGACTTTTATTAACAATGAAATGAAGCTATTGTAGAAAGAGATAGAACACGTTTAAAAGAGGTACATGACCTAACATCCATCTTTTAAATACAATGATAGTTAAGTAGTAGCTCATACTGTAAGTTATATCATATTGTACTAATTTAGGAGACATATATATATAAAAATTATGAAGTGACCATTATGGATTAGTTAGTATTATTTTCAATTATTAACAATATACGAGTAAATGCAGGAAATGGTCTAAATTAACTGGAAAATCTAAACATGGTGAGATAAAATAATTCTGCCTTATTACATTAAAAGTATGGCGCCGTTTAGAGTTTAGACTGTGCTTATTTATTTTTTATTTTTGCCAAATCATATTTTCGGTAAAATTATTTTTTTTTTCCCTTAATTATAATATACTATTGTATTAACTATATAAACACTCACCGTCATTTAAATATCCAAGTATGTGGTCTAAAAACAAATTTTAAATAATTAACAAATACAATACACAATGTAGTCAAAGCAATCATAAGAGGCCAGATACACAAATAAAAAAAAGGTTGTTTAACAAAACTATGTAATGGTTGCTTGTACTATCATTAGCTTGCAACACTCTACACTGATTTTGTCTATAATTTTATTAAACCACTAGCCGAATGTTGGCTAAAACTATTACTGCTAAAAATGTACACTATTAAATACAAAAATAAAAAATGTGTAGGTTATGTATTCGAGGTTACTCAATTGGTTAAAAGTGTTTTTTTTATTAACTAAAGTTAAATTTTTGAGTCACGTTTACTTATATATTTTTGACTTAATAGTTAGCTATAATAGCTATAATAGTTTAAAAGAGGAAGTAAAGCATAATTTATTATATATTGTAACGGACCTACTTGTCTAGCTGGCTAGAGGAGTAACGGTCAGGTGAAATATGATCGTTACAATATAAAAAAATATTGTTTGGAAAACGTATATAAACATCTTCTCGTTTTGAAGGTCACAAACACATTAAAGTAGCACATGTCAGTTCAGATTAAATGTTAGTAATAAAACATAAATAGGCAATTTTATTTGTTTTGTGATTAGGGCAAAGCGTTAAATTATTTAATGAATTTGTAATAAAAATTAACACAATATAACGTATACAAATTAATACATTTTCAATGACATATTATGAAATAATGTTACAAATTGCCTAAATGACTTAAAAAAAAAGTTTTTCAGCCGAGTCGGCAACCACGAAAGAGCATTTTCATGTCTCGTTGAAGTACCGAATATATTTAGAGTAGTGGTGGAATTATAAATAATGAAATAGTATAATAACAAGCTAGTATCTAAGGTGGCTAGTAAATATATCAAGTTTCTGGCTCATAGTTTAGTGATTTCATAATATCTGGCCTTTGGCTGATATCTGACAATTCATAGGAAATATGACCTGTTAAATAACATTGAATTTATTTTTCAGTTTTAATTTGATCGTTGTGAATACAACATATCTCTTACCCCAAACTATCGCCCCTATCTCCCACCCTTATCTCCTACCCCTATCTTCCACTCCGAACCCCATATTCATCCACATCCCATCCCCATTCCTTTTTTCGTTACGCTTTTTTGGTAACTCTTTTTTGATAACACTTTTTTCGGTTATGTGCCAGAGCTAAGACATAAAAATGTCAAAAAAAATTATAATAATTTTAACTCACTGGTCTTACAAATCTGATCACAACATTCTGGAATAATAAATTATATTATCATATAATTTCGTAAAATATAAATTGTCATCGAGGTCACAGTTCTACAGTAATTATTATAGCTGAAAGTGATAAAAATCTTCTTAAATAAAAGCTTTGGTGCGAATCTGTGGGTAGGAAGTTTAATCCAGTGCAGTCCAAACTAAGCACATTTAGTAAGTGTTAAAGTGAGGTCTAGTGTGTCAAAATTTGCATCGAAGAGTTTAATTGAAATTGATATCACTTTGAATAATTAAGCCAGCTGGATTTTGGGGTAAAAGTTGGTTAAAACTATATGTGTTATAAGTTTTAATTAAGTACCAGTTTATAATTGTATACAACAATAAAATTTTAAGACTAAAAATCGTACAAAAACCTAATAAGATCAATCCAAATAGTTGTCAATAAAAATATTAGTACAACTTGATAATTATTTTTCAAAATGTATATCATGTGTATGTTAAAATGTACAAAATATTAAAACAAATCTGTACATAGTTTAATAGATAAATATGAGTCTTAAAATAAAAAATGATTCAAATATTTAGGTCATACCGTCTGGCGATGCGCATTTTATATTGTTTATAACAATGCAAATAGTAACCGCAAAAATACAGAAAACTTGTAACTTAGTCATTTTCAATCGATATCTAAAAAAAAATAATATTATGTCAAATTCAATAGTAATACATAACATATGTGTTTGCACAAAATTACAGTAAAGGTACTTTTTGCAATATTCAAGAACTATAAAATGGATAGTCCATATCTTCTTTATCTTTTTGCCTTACATTCTCAACTACATGGGGTCGGCCACCCTAATCATTCCATAGTTGATTTTCCTGGCAAAACCCCAAATTGAATATCTTTGATATTCTCTTTTCTACCATCTTTTCCCAAACCTTCATACCTAATCAGTTTTACACCTTTATAATTGTCACACTCCTGCACATCTTCATTGCCCTTAGATATTGCTTCAAGAATAGTTTCCTCCACAATTCCGGCATTTTTCCATCTATATACCAAAACCTTATTTAGGAAACCTGTCAACCACCCTTACATGGTTAATCATATAAAAAAAACCAGTACAGTGGGGTCGGGGCATAGTGGGGACGGAGCATAGTTGGGTCGGGGCATAGTGGTGACGGGATGTCACAGGTTTACAGGAATTTTTAAATCTGAAAGTGTTAAAATCACTTTCGAAAAAACGCTTCGATGCAAATCGGTAGTTAGTATTTTCAAGTCAGTACAGTCCAAACCAAGCACAGTATAAACCAGCAAAGTTAAAAAGTTTTAAATGAAGGTTCTGTATTTACAAATGAGCATCAAAGCGTTTATTTGAAAGCGATTTTATTCAATTCTATCACTTTTATTTATAATAATTCTTGTAGACCTGTGACCTCTCCGTTTCCTCATTGCTTTGATTACATTATACCAATACTCTACTGTACTAGTCCTCTCGGATAAAATCACTATTACCTACATATATTACTTATTAGTTAAATATTACTAACGTGTATAGCCAATAGCGGTCGGCTGTTGCCTGTTATTTAACAATAACCTTTTATGGAGATTTTAAAAATTGTGTTATTTTAATAAAAGCATAGGAGCAGTATCATGATGTTAAATGTTCACGAAATTTGATCTAGTCATAAAATAAAGTATTATCATTTATGACTTAATTATTAATAAAATTTATCTTAATTTGTACATAGTAATAAAATAATGAAATATTTTATACAAAATTAGAGCTACAAGTTATAAGCTAAAAAATTAAAATTAGCACGAAGCAGATTATCTAATATTAGACAATTTAAACAATCAAGCGTGAATCTCTTTAAATGAATAACAGTATAACAAAATGCAAAACATTAGTTTTCCTTTAAAAAAATTGTGTAATAAAAAATACATTTTGAGGCGGTATACTGCATAAAAAACCAACACTTAATCTGAATCCCAAAAAAACAGTCCTCGTCATAATTTGCAAGTAGTTGGACCTTATATACTCTTAGTTGACCTTCGGTAAGGTTATATAACGCAGGCTATAATTTAATATCAGTTTTCAATTTTAATCATCCAGAAAGAACTTAAGTAAAAAAAAAAAATTGAATTTGTGTAAACTTAATGTCAAAAGCGGTACTTGAGCAAAAAACTTAATAGTATCATTCTGCATAGATATACATAAAATTGTTTTAATGATTTGATCAATTTTTTTTAAAGATTTTAGGTGTTTTTGTTAAAATATACGAAATCTGCGAAAACACAGTTTCCCGGCAATTAAAAAAAAACTGTAATGCCGAATTTTTTTCCCGTTTAATATGTTATGGATACATATAAGTTCCAACTACTAGCAAATTTTCAACCCAAAAGTTATAAAATTACGGTGAAAAACCCCGAAAAACAAAAAAAACTTGTACCCCCCCTAGGGGGTGGGAAACGGGTATAGTTTAAATTTGACACAACTGACGTGTGCGGGCATACCAAATAATTATTTCTTATACATTTCAACTCGATCCGACTCTTTTTCTCGAAATTATAGCCAGTAAAAGTTCTAACTTAAAAACTCGTACGGTTTTTTTTTTGTTTTTTCAAATTTCGTCTGTGAAAAATTAAACTCTTTCAACTTTTACCTCCTTCTAAGTACAAACTAGATAAAATTTGTGATTTACAGAGTTGCTATTCGAAGGAATTGGTCTAGTATTAAAAAAGTTACAGTGTATACAGCGAAAATAAAAGCCCACATCAGAGTAAAACCAATACCTTCTCGCTTTGCATCGAAGCTAAAACAATATATTATCATCCCACTCAAGAAACAGAATATAGAAAAAAAATGTAGTGTGTGTTTTTCCGGATAATGTTCTTAAAAAATGACCATCCTAAATTTGTCCTTATCCGAAATTATTGTATATTTCGATTTCTCACACTTTAAGTAGGTCTTTTGTAAAGTAGGAGTTAAATAGTTTGCCCTCGTCGCGTCATTGGGATGAAAACAGCAAATAATTTCTAATTTCATAAATTCTATTATTTTCTAAATTCGATTGCCATTTAAGTAGCTAAAATTAATCTAACACGGAGTAAAAATTCAGAGTTTTGCATCATTTGAATATGACATTACATAAGTTTAACATTTAGATACCAAATTATTCGATTAAAAGTTATTCAAACTCTTTTTTTATTTGGATAGTTTTTAAAAATATAGATTAATATATTTCATTCTACTAACTTTTAAAATAATTATTCCAATATATATAAAAAAAATAATCGAATAATATTAAATTTAATTTTAGAGTTTAAAAGTTAGGAGGCTAGGGAAGTGCACGTAGATAAAAATAATGCTACACTCAGCCTTTTCTTCTGCCCTCAACTTGAAACTTCAATAACTTTAAAAATAATTATCCAAAACTGGTTATCGACATGTCATCAGACCGGCATAAACATATTGTATTTATAAATGCTTAGTTTTTTAAATTTATATTCAGATCAAACATATTTTGTGTTAAAAAAACTTTGAGATTTTGGAAAATTTATTGCAAAATTTTGATTTGAGTGAATATTAGGTATGTCTACTGTGAGGATTCTAAAAACTATTTTTTTTTGTAACTTAACTACTTATATTACCTGATGTGATTTGACGAGTTGTTGGATTCGTGTACGTTTTCGAAATGAACAAAACCAACTGTTGGGGCATAGACAACGATCGTACCATTTGTATAAATACAACCTAGATAATAGAGTTATGTGGTTTTTGAACATCTAAAAAACTTGAGTACAGAAAAATAATGTAACAATAAAAAATCCAACACAGCGGTGTTGTACATTATATACAAGGAGATGAATATATGAATATTTTAAAACGTTTAGTTAGTTATTTCAGTAATTTTTTAAGTATAAAAATTGAGGTGCTGTATTTACAAATAAGCATCAATGCGTTTGTTTGAATGTGGTTTTATTCAATTTTATCACTTTTATTTAAAATAATTCCTGTAGAACTGTAACCTCTCCTACCTCTCTATGCTTGGATTCCATTATGCCTATACTCTACTGTACTAGCCCTTTCGGATACAATCACTTTCAATTAAATTCTTTATTGCTATGATGGTTTATACTGTGGTATGGACTTGACTCGTTTGAAAATACCAACTACTGTTTATTCAAAGGTGATTTTATCACTTACAGATTTAAAAATACCTCTAAAACTGTAACCTCCCCGTCCCCACTATGCCCTGACCTCATCATGCTCCGTCTCCATTATTCCCTGACCCCACTGTACTGACCTTATTTGTTATTATTATTTTGAGTGTCTAAAATTAATGATAGTTGTTTAAGTTGTCCTTCAGTCTATTTCTCAAATTATCCATAAATATTTGTTCCAAACTTACATCGACCAGTCTTTTTTTTTACTGGACATTCATTATATACCTAATAAATATCGAAAAAAAATTAAAACGATAATGTGTTAGGTTTTATTTTATATAATAAAAAATAATTTCTTTGTTATATATAACCATTGTTGTATAATGGGTAACGCTGTAATATAACCTACAATGTTATTTTGTTCAATACATCCTCATTTTCCTCTGTATCAGTTAACACATGTACCCGTTGGCTGCTTTAAACTTTTTTCTAATTATTAATTAAGTATGTTGTAATAATTACTTTTGCTTAATAAAAATCATAAATACAACATGGCTCAGTCGAATGCAGGAGGATCAATTGTACCATTGGACATTAATGATGTGGGAACAGTAATTAATAATATTAAGTTATTTAAAAATAAGTTTGACCTGTACCTCAGAGCCAATGAGTTGGATGAAAAAACTGAAAACCTTAAGGTTGCAGTATTGTTGAGTGTAATAGGCGATGATGCCTTTGAATTATTGGAAACGTTGAGTGCAACTAACTCAACAGCAACTGTAGCCACAATATTTAAAGTACTACAGGGATATTATGAACCTAAATTTAATGTCATAATAGAGCAGCTCAAGTTTTTCCAAAGAAAACAAGAAGAGTTTGAGACAGTTGCCGTACATATGACTAAAATGCAAAGTAAGTCAACTTTTAAAACCAGTGGACAGCAAGACAAGTTAAGACGCAATAAGAACAATAATGGGTCTATGATTACGGATTATGATTGCAAGAATTGTGGAAGACGACATGGAAAAAGGAAACGCTTTGCCTTTGGAAAGGCGTGTGTTAAGTGTGGAAAATTAAATTATTTTTTGGTGGGATGCCAAGCTAATAAGGACACTGAACAACAACGAAAGGAGGTCAATAACATTGGTGAGGGTATGCATAATAACTATATAAGTTACAATGAACCTAAGTATAAATTGTTTGATATATTGTCTATTGAAGAAGGAAATGTTAGTGTAAAACTGAACAAATAAAGTGGACTGAAATCATTAAAATTAATAGTAATTTTCTCATTAATTTTAAAATAGACATGGGTTCAGATATTGATATAATACCTTATAGTATTTTTAAAGAAATTAATTTTGGGAAAATATTGAGTAATACTTATATTATGATTAAAGCCTATGGTGGATTTGATATAAAAAGTATGGGGACAGTTGAACTTTTATGTGAAGCTATAGATAAAAAAATCTATTAATATCAGGTTCATTATTGTAGATGATAGTCAAAGTAAATGTGTACCTATTCTAGGATTAATTACATGTACTAAGTTTGGTTTTATTAATAGGTCTAAGATAGAAAGCGTTGAATCCAATAATTGTTTGAATGTACTTGTAAATGAATATAAAGATGTGTTTAATGGACTGGGTTGTTTTCCGGGAGAATAAAGGATAAGAATTAAGGAAAACAGTGAACCGAGGTTAAATCCTACTAGGCGTGTCCCAGAATCCATTAAGAGTGAATTAAAAAGTACTTCGTATCAAATGTGTCATATGGGCGTGATATTTGAAGTGGAAAGGACCCATGGATGGTCGAGTAATATAGTTATTGTTGAAAAACCAAATAAATATTTGCGTGTGTGCTTAGATCCCACTGAATTGAATAAAGTAGTAATAAGAGGTCAAGTTTTAATCCCCACTCTTGAAGAGTTAAGAACGAATTTATACAATAAGAAATGGTTTACGTTGTTTGATTTGAAGACTGGATTTTAGCAAATCAAATTAGATGAATAGTCGAGTTACTTGTGCACCTTTAGTACACCATTTGGTTATTACAGGTTTACAAAAATACCCTTTGGGTTGTCGTGTGCACCTGAGGAATTTAAAAAAAAAAACAAAGGGTATTTTGGTGACATTAAAAATGTGTACATCTACTTTAATGATTTGCTTATTTATAGCAACACAGGATGAAAAACTGCATGATGGAGTAGTAGTACAGGTATTAGAAAGGGCAAAAAAATTAAATATAAAATTTAATAGTGATAAGATAAAATATTTGATTATGAAAACCTCATTTTTTGTTATAAAACATATCCTTTCGTCGGCTAATATGTAACGTAAAACGTCTTAGACCAAATTAACATTTTAACCTGGAATTTCGATGAAATTTATTCTTTACACTAGAAATTTTTTTGTTTTAATATTACTCTCCGACTCCTACAAAAACATTAGCTCAAATGATTCGGATTTAATATGTAAACAACATTTATTAAAAATTGTATGTATAATTCATATATAATAAAAAATACAAAAAGAAACACATTATTGCAAAATAAACAAAAATGTTTAACTAACTAACAAAGGAATTCTCAAGTTTAAGATATAACGTTTTCTAGGATAATTTGATAGTATTATGTTTGAAGTATAGCTCACACAATGGCGCACGCTTTTATAATCGCATGAAATAGAACTGTTGTTTTATACAAAGTATTTTTTGTTTCTTAATTCATCTACCATTTTTGTTATAAGGATGAAAATATACTCAGAAATAATAAACACTTTATAAGGATAAGTTAATCTGTTTAATAATAATAAAATAAGCACTTAAATAGACAATGGTTGACCGTAATAACGAACTGTATTATAGATAAACACAAACTGACCGACTGACAATTATACATAGTAAAAGCCTAGCTTATATACTAATATGCAAATTAAGTAAATGTAACAAACAACAGAAAAATAGGTTCAGCACTATGATAACTTGTGTTCATAGAAAGTTAATGCGTATTAGGAAATACATAGATAAGCATAAAAACGTAAAGTCCCAAATGACATAGGTACTTAATAGTAATAAATATAATATAATATAAACAACCCTGAGCTTAGTACACCAACCATTGCTTTATATAGGTCGGAATATT
Source organism: Adelges cooleyi (assembly GCF_023614345.1). Taxonomy (NCBI): domain Eukaryota; kingdom Metazoa; phylum Arthropoda; class Insecta; order Hemiptera; family Adelgidae; genus Adelges; species Adelges cooleyi. Next base: position 2,507,149 of record NW_026095977.1, read on the forward strand.
GAGCCGTAGATAAGAAAACTGAATATAGAACGAGTGTAGCGGAGATGAGAATGCTAAGGTGGACGAGTGGAGTGACTAGGTTGGATAGAATATGAAATGAATACATAAGGGGAGTCAAGGAGATGAACCACTTGTGGGGAAAATGAAAGACAATAGGTTGAGATTGTTCAGTCATGTTATGAGAAGGGATAAGGCAGAGGCAGAGGCAGTAAGAGGTGTTATACCAGTTAAGGGTTAAAATATCACTATTATTGTCTAACATCTTATTTATATTGATTTCTAAATCCTCCTTTGATCCAACTGTTGCGGTGCTGGTGTTTTTCCTAATGTATGAAATAATAACAGCTAAACGACGACAGTATTGGTTATAATAATGGTTTATTATTGAATATACTTATATATTGACATCGAAACATTTAAATTTTAATCTATAACTCTCCTAAGTTCTGTGTTATACAATCCTGACGGAAGTCGCCGATCTACATAATACTCCACTCGTGTCTTGTTGGTTGGTACAACGCCGTCTGCCGTAATCTTCCCTTCCAATACTATAACGCATCTTAATATTTCATTACATCTTTGTCTAAATCCAAACCCAGGATTTAATGCACGCGTTATTATTCCGAGCAATTTGCATTTTTTTTCTTCGTCATTCACGCACATTTGGAAGTGATCTGAAACCATACGACATAATTATTGAATAGAAATACAATCGATAAATACTACAAATTTATGACAAGAAATAATAAAATACATATAAAATAGTTATTCCGGATCTACCTAAGTGTTAAAAAATAAATACATTAGCTTTTGCTTGAATCATGTGGTTGCTATTGCTGGACTTTAGACTACAGTCATTGTTCTACTCATTTAAAAGCATTTTGTTTTTATTGTTTACCCATACTAGATACCAACAAACGCATAGATAGGTTAGTTATAGGCCAAACTTAGGTTTTAACGACGTTTTAAAAGCAGCGATAAATAATATAAAAATGCTTACTCATTCTTTGATGTAGAACATAGTTGAATATAGTACGTATCAGCTGATGTCTGTTGTATACTGCCCTGTCATAGTCAACTAGGTCTATAATATCATACAGATGATGTATTTAATTTTATTTTTAATGTTAAAGTTATACTATGTAAATTATAAATAAGAATTTTCAACTTTTTCAATTGACCATTATTAATATAGTCTTATTTAAGCACATTGTACAACTGTAATATTCACTCAAATACTACCTAAATAACTGTTCTGGAGAAAACTGTTATACATACTACTTAAATCAGTTGTTGGCTCTTGTCCTGTAATAAAGTATAGTATAGTCCGTTCTTGGGTTATTATTGAATCAAAAGCTATAATCAAAACATTAAATCCCCATTAAAATGTGTCATTTTATGTAAAATTACACTGCCTAACATAAAATATCACAAAAAAACGTCATTAATAAACATAGTTACTATTAATTATAAGTTATGCGGACGATAATTTTTTACCTGTTGCCCTGTCCTGGTGTGCCAATGACGCAGTAGCTAAAAAAGAGATTCGATTTTATAATGCTACTGTTAAAAGGTGCCACATATATTTAAGTAATCGACAAAAGCCACTATAATCAAAAATTTAATTAAAAAATGAAACTTTTATGTACATTTTGTGTTTAAGCAAATTTTGTTTTGATATAAATTTACCAGCTTGTAATATTAATTGATTAACAATAAAACCGGTAAATTAAAAAAAAAAAAAACAATTTAAAAGTACATCTTTAGTATATTAACATGTAGAATTACGGATATCCTCTAAATAGTTTGTTAGTTATAAATGTGTAGTGTTAATGAAATGTAATAAAAGTCAAATACACGTTAGAACTAGAAAACATACACGATAACACTTGATATTCGATGCATAATTTAAGTAAAAATAAGATCAGATAAAGAGAATATCATGCATCGGCAAGTCGTATCATCTTATACAATTTAGCATCGATCATATTATATATTACTAATAGTAATATAATTTGTATTATTATTAAACATTGTGATTTTGTTTATATACATGTATACATATTAGGTATAGCTTGAGAGAGAAACTGAAAAGGTATTGATATCACGAAAACTAATTAATTTTTTCAATCTTGTATGCAGATTTGTGAGGGATTTTCATTCCAACATACCTAATAGTAATAACTTACAATCAAATTACATATATACATAGATACATATATATACATATATATATATGTTATTACTAACAACATTTTAAAGAATACTGTCTAATACAGGGTGTCTCACAAAGATTAGAAAAATGAGAGAACTCTTGTTCTAGTGAATAGTTTTAAGATTTTTTTTAAAATTAATTTATACTCATTTGCACTATAAAATAAACACGAAATTTAAAGTAGGAGGTGCAGTGTGGTAGGCCCAGTTAATTTCTTTGTAAGTTTATGATATCACCTAATCGTAAAAAACAATTGTTAATTACCTGGCGGAAAAATCAAAGCCTGAATATTCTCTGAAAAAAAAAACACAAAAAATTTGTTTGTTAAAAAAAAAAGTAGTGCATGCCAGTTGCGTGAACGTTTAATGAATCAATAAAAATGTAACGGTTTCTTAGACATCATTTTGAATTGAACGATTAAATGTACTGATTAAATGTACAACATGGCCAGCGGTATTGATAGTACAATAAAACTATTCGGTGTGCAATGACAAATTAATAGCCTAATATTATTAAAACGAGTGTACATAAAACAAAAATAATAATTTACACATAACAATACCATATGAGTATGCACGAATGACACCGTTGACCAGTTGGTATTTTTGATCTGGAATCAAAGAACAAAAACAAATTATTAATGAATACATATTGTACTAATTTAAGAAACATAAATATAACTATTATGATGTGATCATTATGGATTAGATAGTACTATTTTCAATTATTGACAATATAAATGCAGGAAATTGGGTAAAATAACAGGAAAATCTAAACATGGTAAGATAGAATTCTGCCTGATTACATTAAAAGTATGGCGCCTTTTATAGTTTAAGTTATGCCTATTTTTTGTTTTTTTTTGCCAAATTTCATATTTCCTGCAAAATTATTTTTTCCTCTTAATTATAATATACTATATTATTAACTATACAAACACTTACCGTCATTTAAATGTCTTAGTCTGTGGTCTAAAAACAAATTTTACATAATTAACAAATACAATATACAATGTAGTCAAAGCAATCATAAGAGGCTAGATACACAAAAAAAAACTGGTTCGTGTCGCGGGACACGCGTTTGGAACGCAGTCCCTTCCCTATGCAGGTTTGGCATAATTAGTCAGTAACTTGCTAGGCTCTTATTCCCTCTACCCACCCTTCTCTTTAACTTTTATTACTAATGCAATAAATAACTATAATTATAAATTTATTTGCAATATATATATTTATTTATTTGTTTTTAAAAGTAGTAGGAATAAGATATTAAAAATGTATGTCGACCGATCTCAAGTAAATTTCACGACGAATCCAAATCTGTTTTCATATTAACTATCAGATTAGTGGTTGAACCTGTGCGATGGAACAAAAAATGTATCGTATATTGACTAAAATGACTTTTACTCATAGACAAAATGATTTAATTTAAAAATAATACTTCAAGGTATTATACAAATTAACCGGTAATTTATTTAAGCCAATTTTTTCCTAAATATTGCCTATACAAAACTCCTTAAAAATGGTCTGTATGGAGCCCCCTTGACTAAAGTTAAATTTTTAAGTCACGTTTACTTTAAAAATGTTTGACTTTGCTAAAATAGTTTAAGTAAGGAAGTAAAGAGTATTTTTATTATATATACATGTCAGTTCAAATTAAATTTTAGTAAAAAAATATAAATAGGCAGTTATTTACAGGCAATTTAATTTGTTTTGTGATCAGGACAAAGCGTTAAATTATTCAATGAATTTGTAACAAAAATAGTTCTACAAAAATTAACACAATAGGTATAACGACACAAATGAATAGTTTTTCAATTGCATATTATGAAATAACGTTACAAATTGCCTAAATGACTTTAAAAAAAAAAATAGTAATTTTAACTCACTGGTGTTACATATCTGATCACGGCATTCTGGAATAATAAATTATATTACCATAAATTCGTAAAATATCAAATTGTCAGCTAGGTCACAGTTCTACAGTAGTTATTATAGCTGAAAGTGATAAAAATCCTCTCAAATAAATGCTTTGGTGCGAATCTGTGGGTAGTAAGTTTATGATAGTGCAGTCCAAACTAAGCACATCTAGATAGTGTTAAAGTGTGGTCTAGTGTGCCAACATTTTTTATCGAAGCGTTTAATCAAAATTGATATAGTTAGAGATAAATATAAGTCTTATCAATTTCAGTTCCGCAACGATACTAAACAAATTTAATAAAAAAATGATTCAAATATTTAGGTCATACCGTCTTTCGTTGCGCATTTTACATTGTTTATAACAATGCAAATAGTAACAGCAAAAAAACAGAAAACTTGTAGCTTAGTCATTTTCAATCGATATCTAAAAAAAAAAAAACAATATAATGTCAAATTCAATAGTAATACACATGAAATATGTGTTTGCGCAAAATCACAGTTATGATACTTTTTGGAATATTCTAGAACTATAACATGGATAATCCATATCTTCTTCTTCTTTATCTTTGCCTTACACTCCCAATTACATGGGGTCGGCCACCCTAGTCCTTCCATAGTTGATTTTCCTGGCATAAACCCAAATTGATTCTTCGATATTTTCTTTTCTACAATCTATTACCGAACCTTCATATTATGACTAATCAGTTTTATACCTCTATAATTTTCACACTCCTGCACATCTTCCTTGCCCTTAAATATTGGTACCAGAATACTTTTCCTCCACAATTCCGGCATTTTTTCATCTATCTACCAAAACCTTATTAAGGAAACCTGTCAACCACCCTAACATGGATAATCATTCAAAAAATATTAATATATTATCATCCCACTCAAGGAACAGAATATAGAAAAAAAAATGTAGTGTTTGATTCCGGATAATGTTCTTAAAAAATGTCCATCCTAAATTTGTCCTTATACAAAATTATTGTATATATAAATTTTTCACACTTTAGGTAGGTCTTTTGTAAAAGAGGAGTTAAGTAATTTGCCCACGTCATTGATATGAAAACAGCAAATAATTTCTATTTTTTATTAAAGGACTTCATAAATTCTATTATTCTAATATTTTCTAAATTCCATTGCAATGTAAGTAGCCCAAATTAATCCAACACGGAGTACAAATTTAGAGTAGTTTATCATACGAATAAGACATTACATAAGTCTAATATTTAGATACCAAATTATTCGAGTAGAAGTTAATCAAATTATTTTTTATTCGAATAGTTTTTAAAAATATAGATTAATATATTTCATTCGACTAACTTTTGAAATAATTATTCGAATAAATATATAAAAAAAATAATCGAATAATATTAAATTTAATTGTAGAGTTTAAAAGTTAGAAGGCAAAGTGATTGGACGTAGATAAAAATAATACTACACTCCGCCTATTCTTCTGCCATTAACTTGAATATGGCCCACGCTTTTCCTTTTTAGTAAAAAATTTAAGATGTTTATCATTATTTAAAATTGTAGTTAGTTTTCGGTTGTTTTCAAAGTAATTGACATTTTAAAAAAAATGCGCTAGTTGATTGGTATATTGTTCTTGTAGTAAAATTATTTTTTACTTTTGACATTTTTATGTCTTTGCTATGGCACACACACGGAAAAACGACACCGACACCGGTTATCATAACGACACTGGTTATCATAACGAAAAATAACAGCTGATTAGGGGTAAGAGATTAGGGTTGGGGTGAGAAGGGGGGTTGAGAGATAGGGGGTAAGAGATGAGGGTTGGGGTGGGAATGGGGGTGAGAATAGGGATGAGGGATAGGGGTAAGAGATAGGGTTGAGAGATAAGGGTGTGAGATAGGGGGTGAGCTTTAGGAGTAAGATTTGGGGTGGAAACGGGGCTGGGGGCATATATGTTGTATTCACGACGTTTAAAATAGAAATGAATAATAAATTTAATAATTTAAGGGGCCAAATTCTCTATGAATTGTTTTTGGCCAGATATTATAAAAACACTAAAATATTAGCCAGAAACTTGATATATTTACTAGCCACCTTAGATACATAAAAATGTATGCCGTGGTGTTGTGTACTTGTACGCAAGCTGTTAAAATATAACATGTAATACCTATGTGAAAACCTTGAATATACCTTGCTAACCATTCAATTTATAAACCGTTTTTAAGACATTTTAGCGTACCCCTACTAATTTTTAATCCAACCATACTATTATTCGAACTTTTAAAAAAGTGGAGTTAATCGGTTTAGCATCTGAGCGCCTCAAATATAGAAACATAATTTTTTAATTAAAAATAATTATTCGATTAAATTTAGAAAGATTTATTCGATATATATCCAATTTTTTCATTCGAATAAAAAAATAATATGAATAATTATTTAAAAAAATATTATATAAATAGTTTGTAAGTGCTTTTTTCAAGAAATAATGTTTGGAAATATTATTACATAGAATTCTAATATATTCTACACTTAGGAAATATATAAAACCAGTATATTATATAGAAATATTTTATTTTATTCGATTAGTTTTAAAAATAGTTATTTAAATTATTTTTCATTCGAATAAATTGTAAAATGGTTTTTTTTTATAAATTTGTATGCGAGTAACTATATTAAATTAATTTGTTAGTTCCACCCAGACCGGCATAAACATATTGTATTTATAAATGCATAGTTTTTTCATTTTTGGATCAGACATTTTTTGTGTTAAAAGAACTTGGAGATTTTGTAGAATCTGATTGCAAAATTTTGATTTGAGATAATATATGGTATGTCTACTGTGATGATTGTAAAAACTATTATTTTTTTATAGCTTAACTACTCATATTACCTGTTATGATATGACAAATTGTTGGATTCGTGTACGTTACTGAAATGAACAAAATCAAGTGTTGGTGCAATAACAATGATCGTACCTTCTGTATAAATACAACGTAGTTATAAGCGAGTCGCATAAAAAACCGAAAACAAATCGGCAGAACCGTATTTTTGCCAAAAAATAAATTACCAGAAACACAAACTAACAGAACTGTATTTCCACCGAACTACAAATAACAGACCAGTATTGTGGCCGACAAATATTTAAGTCGAAAATAAATCGGCCAAAAATATTTTAGCCGATCCGTATTTTAGCCGACACTTATTTTAGTCGAAAATAAATCGTAAACATTGTTTTTAATTCAATGAACACTATTTATGTAAGTTGTAAGAGACTGATAGCCATTACTTAACAATCGATTGTGGGCGGCGGACTCTGTTACAGAAATTCTATATAATAATAACTATAAAAGATAGGCTTACTTGCCTTATTAGTTTGTATCCACTGGCAACCAACATCTAGTCGGACGATTAAACAATTAATCCCTCTTAATTCATAAAAAAGGGCTTTTTGGTTAGATTATCTAAAAATAATAGATCTCACGAGCTCAAGTACTACAGAAGGTCAATCACGCATGTGCTCGGAGAGCAAAGTTCGTTACAGTATAGCCAATATTTTACATTATGATATAATAATTATCGATTTAATTGTCATACTACATAATATAATACATGATTTTTAATGAAAATATCTTAATAAATATTTAATAAAATCCTCTATTTCTGTATCAACTATTGAGTAGAAATTTCATGATTGATTTTGTATCAAACCAAGAGCTAGAGTGGAGATCACAGTAATAGAAGTTACAGAACATTTTTTTTTATAGTTAGTGTTGACTTTTAATGATAATATTCAACTGAACAAAACTATAAAAATAAAAATAAGGGCCATAACATGTGTATTGGACATAAATGGGGGTTCTCCGCCTCAAGTTATTTATTGCAAAAAAAAACAAGCGAAGAAAATGATTTCCAAATGTGACTTCTTTATTGAAAACATGCAGTTTTTAAAAATAAATGTTGCTGTATTAAATTCTGCTCAAACCACTAGACCGGTATTTAAGGCTACCATGACTAGATTAAGGTCTTAAATAATGGCATTCCAGTTTAATGTATATATCTATTCAGTTTTCGATTATAATATCTTTGCAGATAATAAAGTATTGTTAAAAAGATAAAAATCATATTAAAGTTGCCAAAAATGCCTAATGCCATATAATGATAGTGTTACATTAATATTAAGATCAATAAAATATAACCTCCGAACTAAAACGCTAAAATCTTGGAACTTTGAGCACCGAGAGTGAATTTTTAAATTCATTAGTCTTCGAAGATATTAACTTTGATGACCGACTCGGCAAAGCGGGCGACCGCGTTCCACGCATCAGAACTTGCAATCATGTTGGCGACCAGTGTCTCCGGGACAACTTCGCCGACGACGTCCTGGAGGTCCCGCCTTTGGGACTCCCAGGCCGAACACTCCACTAGTGTGTGATAGGCACTGTCCACCATGCCTTCACAGTGTGAGCATGCTGGACTGGGTGCTTTGCCGATCCTGTGGGTGAATTCGTTGAAGCACCCATGCCCAGACAGCAACTGGGTTAGGCGGTAGCCCATCATCCCGTGCTTCCGTCCAACCCATTTCCGGAGGTCAGTGACGAGCGTTCTCGTCCACTCACCTCCTGTTGCTGTCCGAAGTCTGTCCTCCCACTTGCCGAGGGTAGCAGTCCTAAGGGGGGAGATATAACCTACTAGTAAGATTAAATATAAAAAAAATGAATTAATTAAAAAGAAAAAAAAAAAGATTAATTCAAATAATCAACATGGCGCATTGAAGGGTTAAATTGGTGTACTAAAATGTATTTCATGTGATTATAAATATATATAATCACATTTGTTCTGCTAAAGTATTAAGTCCTAATATCTTTGATATATTTTCTCTCAATTGTATTTTATAATAAGAAAACGGCTTTTTAGGCGTTTCACACTATTTTATTAGCTTTATGTAGCTTTATGGGGTTAAACAATTTTGACAATTTATCAGAGAGATTGTTAAAAGATACTATTTTTCCTATAAGAGCATATTTGGGAGGTTAGAAATTATATTCAGGTTTGAACATGTTTTAAATTTACTTTACCAAATTTTATAGAATACTAAGACATAATTTAGACATAAACGCCTATGCAAAACTCAATTATTAATCTAAAGATTTGCAATTTAATACATAGTTTTTACATTCTTTAAACAAAAGTTTAAAAAATTATTTTTATAAATATTATATTTATAGTTTATTAAAAATTTAATTATTCAAAAAATGAAAACGAAAACCATTATTTGTTTTTCAATCTCGAATAATTTGTTTACCGACTACCCAGCAACCCATTAGTAAACATTACCCACTACCATTAAACTAAATTATTTTTTTTTAGTTATTAGATTTCCAAAATTAGTGCGTACATGTATAGTTATTATATGTTTAGTATCTGGCTATTCGTTAAACTTTCAAGGTTCTCAATTGGCCAATAATCATTAAACCTATCATGTTAATCATATCGTTGAGTATACTCCAAGTATTTTTTTCCAAATTTTAACTGCGAAGAAGTGAATTTTTGAAACTATTACCCCCCCCCCCCCCCAAAGTAGAAGCAATTGGTCCAGTATTAACGTTTTTCACCAACTCAACGAAAGTGTCTTTTATAAATATCACATACATTTAATTTCTGTAAATAAATATTATTTCTTGTTCACATTGGTTTTATAATGATGTATCATTTTGTATCTGAACAGTCTGGAAGATCTTAAAAAAAAATCCATAAGAATTTTGATTTTTAAGCTTTTACTTGCTATAACTTCAAGAAAAGAGGTCAGGTCGATTAGAAATGTATAACATATAATTTGTTGGTGTGCCCCACCCCTGTAAGTATGTTCACTATATTAGTTTTATTTATGCTAAAAAAAAAAAACATCCCATCAACATATAAATATTATTCTGACCGACCACATGATCTGATTATCGATTATTTTGTGTATAGTTCAAAACTAAATACGAAGCAAAATATAAACCTGTACAGTAAGAGCGTACCAAAAATAATTTTTTTACATTTAAATAATAATATAAACCTAATGCGCCATTACAAACGCTTGGATATAGTAACGGTAAGAAGTAAAGATAGCAAATCATTTTCTTTTTTTTTTTGGTAGGATGGGAAGGGGGATAGTACATAAAACGAAAATATGTCACCGAAGTCACACATTATGTCAAAATTGTCCGGTTATTCGTTCGAGTCTTGCTAAAAACCAACAAATACGAATATACCTTCTACGAAAAAGAAATATCATAAAACTGTAAAAATTGTTTTCGATTGTTCCGTAAGTTGTAATAAAAATTCAGTCGATACTAAATATTGTAGTGCGCAGTTATACATTTGTGAAAAATATTAGGGCTCATAAACAATGTCGTTTGTTCGTAGATACCCGTTTTGATTTTTTTTGTTGAAAATTAACAAATATAAGCTTAAAAAAATGTTTTTGTTCCAAATCTGTGTTATTGCACTATGCGGTATTCGCTATTGCCAAACAATGATTACATTGCAAGCTATTCAAGACTTGCAACAAACCGAGTCCACATTTATGGAGTTGGTATTTTTGAATGGTACGTGCTATACTGACCCAACGATAAACTGTGTTGGTATACCAACTATTGCGGTAGATTATGAAACATACGGTGTAATTGCACCTTTTAGGGTTACCGAAAATCTAAGGAGTAACATTTTATTCACTCAAACTTCGCCGACAGCCAGTAATGAGCCTATAGACAGTTATATGGCCTATGTAATGGTGATGAATACTAACACTGTCGTTGGCAAATCATTGTACAACGTGGTGGAGGACTGTGTAAAATGTGGTCATTACGTCGACGCATTTACTCGAATTATGAACGTGATCGAAAGTGTAGGCATTTCGTTGCTGTGGAGATTCTGTGAGATAACAAAAATAATATTAGAGAAGTCGCAAAGAGTCGATATGAAAACTCACTATGAAATGGTGGACCGTTTAATAACTCACATGGAAAACAAGTTTAAATCGTATTGCATAGCGACTGAATCGTTGCGTCAAATAAAAGACGCCGTCAACGTAGTAAAGGTTAAAGAAAATTATGCAAAAGGACGAAAACATTTCTTCATAAATACATGCATTGAGTATAGTCAACGATATGGTAACATGATGAACTTGGTGACTACAGTCCAATCAACGGACTTGGCAAGTTTAACGAATGGCCACAGTTCCACGCATGAACAAAAATATACCTTAGAACTTGCAATGCATTACTTTGAAAAGGAAACGGACAATGAATCAATCGGTGGTGACGAATTCAACGTACTGGATCAACTCAGAAGTAATGAAAGAAATAGACAATAATTATAATATTTACTGGTGGCATCAGTTTATACCAAAATCGACAAACACATTTTCCAACTAATGTCTTAAAAGAATGATACAATTTGGGATTTTCAATTTTATTTAATATTATTGAATACAATATATTTGACTTAAAAATTTCCTAAGATTATTGCCGAAAATCCCATAAATGTTACCTAATAATAACATTTTTTAAATATATAAGCAATTTAAAAAAATACCACAATTTCTTTATAATATTTCAAAATTATTTTTATTATTATTTTATTGTAATAGTTGTTCGTTTAAAAGTGGTTTCCATCAGTTCATTTACTGAGTAATTGGATCTGTAATGAATATTCTTCTAATTATTATAATATTTAAACTTTTGATTAAAGAATATTAAAACTATGTAATGCATTATAAATCTTTAGATAAAAATTGTGTTGGCATGTATAAACAGTTTTAAAATACATTGGGTATAAAATAATAAATTCTTCGTTATTTATAAATTATGCTATTTGTAGCTAATGATATCAAAGTAAGTTATTCGGGATAACATTCTAACTTTCAACTAAATAAAAATTGGCCAACTCATCACACACAACCTAGCAACTTACTAGTACTACCGCTAAACTTCAACATCTATATATTATATATTTTGTATTATTATGTATACTATTATGTAATTTCTTAATTAATAGTTTCCTGGTCCAGATTTATTTTCTACATTTATCCTATATGAATGTCGTTATTCAAACTTTCCCAGACCAATTTTTATTTAATTTCTTTAAAAAATATTTGTCGTCGTTAAATGATTTGTTGTTTTTTTTTACATTTACATTTACTTAGTTCTGGCACATTTACCGAAAAAAGTTTTTCAGCCGAGTCTGCAACCACGAAAGAGCATTTTCATGTCCCGTTGAAGTACCGAATATGATATAATAATCGTAGCATATATAGTGAAAACGATAGTTAGCAAACAAAATGAGAGAATAAAGACTGAGATGGTACCTATGGCCATGTTATTATTATTCATTTGTCTACAAAATTATAGACTAATAAAAATAAAAAATAATTTCAATAATTAACAAACATAATTTCAAAGATTTTAAAATAAATCTTGGGTCGTTATATAAATGTTTGGCTGTACAATATTTACAAAGACAAGCTACGATTATTATATCATTAGTGTGCAATAACTGATAACAGTGGCGTCCGCAGTGGAGGCAATAAAATATGATTTTTTTATCGTAAGTCACTCAATACCTATATAATAGTAGGATTTAATAAGAAATGTAATTTGTTTTTTTTTTCATAATGTTTTTATAAAGTGTAATCTCAATTTTTCACGGTTTTTATTTTTTATTTTTACCCCACTCCCAACTTTGTTTTTTGGTAGCGACTTTTGAACCTTAAATGGGGACACACACGTTTTGATATCTTTTGAGAATAATGTACTTAAAATTTCGACGCATTTCCATTTAAGTTTCAATGGTTGCCATCATAAGAACTGAGTTGGGAGGGGGGTAAAAATAAAAAATAAATGTGAAGAATTGAGACCACATTGTATCAAAACAATAGAAAAAATAATGATAAGTGAAATGTGTAAATTATGTTCCTAAATAATTTGATCGAATAATTATTATCTACAACTAGCTGAAGAGGCTGGCCGGTGATATAGCAAGTAGGGTAAACAGCAAAACCAACCGTACTATTTAAAATTCGTTTTTACAATATAAATGGAGTAAAAAATATAGTTTAAAGACAACACACAAAAAACTTACATGTTTTTCAACTTAAAAATACCATGATCCAACACTTTTTTTTAAATACTCTAATTAGTTCCAAATTTGTTTGGAATATTCTTTAAACGTAATAATACCGGTTAACATTGGCAAACCAAAAATATAGCACAAACCATTTCCCCTAGAAGGAATAGAATTATTTTTAAAATCACTTTTTCAAGCAAAGTTTTAGGGATTAAGGTGTGAAAATTAAACAGTAGGTAGAGCTACAATAGACCATAATATTACATTATATACTTGTCAATTTTTTTTCGGAATTCTGTAGTCAAACACTAAGTCATTAAGGAGAACCAAAAAAAAAAGGGAAAAATGCACTTTGTTAACTAACTAATGAAAATCATTTTAATCGAAAAATTATAATATAATAAAAATAATAATTATACAAATATTATAAGGAAATTATTTAATTTTTTTTAAATTGCATATACATTTATAACGTAGGTTTTTGTTATTAGATAACACATAAGGAATTTTTGGCAAACGTTTTAAGACATTTCGTGGTCAAATATAATGTATTACTATTACTGATATATACATGCAAGCTTTAATTTTATAAAAATTTTCAAGTCATTAGTTCAAAAATGTTTGTGTTGATTTTGGCCTAAGCTACCCGTAAATACTAGAATTGCATATTTATATTCTCACTTTGGAGTTGATCCAGTAGATTGAATTCGTCAACATCGCCGCTTGGACCAGCGTCCGTGTCTTTTTTAAAGTACATGGTGGCTTGTCCTAAGGTAAAACCGTATTCTTTGTTGACTCTTTGGGCAGACAGTAAAAGTTCGACGTCCGTATATACACCAGTACTCATCAAGCCCATCATGTTAACATATCGTTGACTAAACTCCATGCATGTGTCGTTGAAGAAATCTTTTCGTTCTTTCAATGTCCTATATTTCTCACTTAATACTTTGATGGCCTGTTCTATTTGACGCACCGGCTCAGTCGATAACATATACATTTTAAACTTGTGTTTAATGTGTTCTATTACAGGTCCAATCATATTTAAGTGAAGAGTTATTTGCAACATTCTCTTCTTATCCGTTAATTTATTTAAAATATGACATAATCTACTCAACATCGAAATGCCTTCACTTTCGATCACGTTCATAAGCCGAATATACGCCTCGACGTAATGTCCTTCTTTTACACAGTCCTCCATCACTGCGTGCACGGTTCGGTTTACGGCACGACTCCAATAGGTTGGCAGTATAAAGGCCATAAAACTTGTATTGTGTGAAACGGTTGTCAGCGGGTTTCCAGGGAATAAAATATTATAGCCCAGATTTTCAGTAACCGTAAAAGGCGGTACCACACCGAATTGTTGATAATCCACTTGAACGTTCGGAATACTAACACATCTTATCTGCGGGGCTTCTTCGGTCTGGTTCGGTTTATCTCGAGTATAGCACGTATTGTCCAAAAACATCAATCCCATAAATTTCGACTCGGTCCGATACAAATTTTGAATGGTTTCCAACGTGGTCAGTGTTTGACAGCTGCGAAGACTGTATACCGCAATAACACAGATTTGAAACAAAAACATTTTTTTAAACTTATATTTGTTATTTTTTTGAAAAACAATCAAAACGGGTATCTACGGTAAAATGATATCAGTTATAATATGAACCCTAATGTTTTTCACAAAACTATTACCGCTCACTACGAAACAGTCATTCGTCGTTATGACCTGCGTGCCAATCCAAAACACTTTTTACAGTTACATTAAGTTTGTTATTAATATTCGTATTTGGTAGGTTGGATTTTTTAGGAAAACTTGAACAAATAACAAGACGACGACATTGGAGAGGTACAATGTTTGATGTTCGTGTCATGTACTTTACCCTTCCCCGTCCTTCCGAAAATAAAGAAATACATTTTTTATTTAAATTTTCGCCGTAACGTTGATATGTAAGTATTCGTATAAGACGTAGAAATATTTTATTATTATTTAAATGTATAAAAAACTGATTCACACACGTGTAGATACTGGACTTGATTTTGATACAATCCTGCTAAGCGGGTTTATACTTTACTCGGTTAAACGGTTCCTAATTAGATTAAGCTAAACAAATCGATAAGCAGATAATGTTAACGGGAGGAAGGGTGTGCAATATGGATATTTATTATAATGAAAATTTGAGGATTTTGTCGTACGGCGGGGAGATAGATATTTTTCATAAACAAGTGGATGGAATTTCACAATCATGCGGTATGATGATTTGAATTTGAAAAAGTTCTGTTTGATACATCTTATAAACGCTTAATATTCAATTTTCTCCTAATCTACAGGGTGATCCACTTATCGGGAACCATTCAATACCTTATAAGGTTTAATAACAAAATTAAGATTTTTTTTCCATATTTTTTTTTATACAATGTGATCTCAATTTTTCACAATTTTTTTTGTTTTTACACACAGGTTTAAAGTTAGGAGGGGAGTAGAAGAACGGTTGTGAAATGCGTGCAGATAAAAAGAAAAATACGCTCCACCTTTCCTCCTGCCCTAAACTTGAGACTTCAATAACTTCAAAAGTTTTCCATATTTTATAGAAATAGTTTTCCAAAACATTTCAGAAGAACTTGAGAGAGCCATAGTTGACCAAGGACTCTGTACAACATATTGTATTAAAATATTAATACTTTGACAAAAATAAAATGCTAGTAACAGTATTGCTTTTATATCCACTTTTGACTAGTATGTGGCCATGATCTAAGGACGATAATACTAATGGCGGTGCTTTAGCCATATACACGAATATTAAACACCCATAACATTGTTAGAATGCACTAAAAAAAAAAAACCCTATAATATTTTACTAACACTGCAAAAGTTAATTTATAAGATGTACAAATCTAAATATAATTTTCCAAATATACTCTATTATGAAAATAATATATAATAATAAATTCTTTGGTGTATTGTCCAAGTTGTTTAACCCCGTAGAGCTGCATAAAGCCTATAAGTATGTGTAAAAACCTAAAACTCCGCTCTCTAGTTATAATATACAATTGGGAGAAAATATTTCAAACATAATATAAGAACTTAATACTTTAGGCGGAAAAAATGACATTGTATTTATTTATGTTCACAGGTAATTTAAGTACACCTATTTAACCCTTCAATGCACCGTGTTGATTATTTGAAACAATCTTATTTTTATTTTTATTAATTAATTTGTTATATTTCATCTTTCTAGTAGGTAGTATCTAGCGGATAAGTAAAATGAAATATAACAAATTAATTAACTAAATAGAAAAAAAAAATAAATATAGAAAAATAAATATTATGTCATTTGTTCTGCTAAAAGTACTAAGTCCTAGTATGTTTGATGTATTTTCTCTCAACTGTATATTATAATAAAAATGCGTCTTTTTAGGCGTTTTACACATATTTATTAGCTATATGCAGCTCTACGGGGTTCAATAATTTTGACTAATTAATCAGAGATTTTGTTAAAAGATACTGTTTTTCCTATAAGAGCATATTTGGGAGGTTAGAAATTATATCCAGGTTTGAACATCTTTTAAATTAATTTTACCAGTTTTAATAGACTACTAAGACATTATTTAGACATAAACGCCTAAACAAAACTCAGTTTTTTTAATCTAAAGATTTGCAATTTAATACATAGTTTTTACATTCTTTAAACAAAATTTAAAAAAATTACATTTATAGTTTATTTATAATTTAATTATTCAAAAAATTAACACAAAAATCATTTTTGAGTGAAAAATTATTTTATTATAATAATGATAAGATTTAAGGACATTTTGAGGTAAAATATATTTTATTATATTACTTATAAAAAAACATAATAAAATAAACCCTTGAGCATACAAATAATATACTCTCCGCGTATACGACGTATTTCGGCAACAATGTTGTCATCATCAGCGCTAACGACCGACTAAACAGTACTACTTATTACTTATTTGCAAGACCCAATTTTACAGTTATTATTTAGGAAAATGTGTAACCTATATTTTAATAATGTGTTGTTTGTACTTTTCACCGAAGGTAAATATCCAAGCATTTGGTAAGGCGTATAAAGTTATAATTATTATTGTTTAAATGTAAAAAAAAATACTTGAGTATGGTAGATGATGCCACTTCAGCGGTCACTGCGGCAGTGTTTGTTAATGTGTGGGTACCTACTGGACTTGACTTTGGTTCTTTCTGCCTTTCTACTTTTATACTTTGAATGTATTTGGTTTAAACTACTTACAAAATAATCGATAACCAGGAAATGTTGACGGTCAGATTATTGATATGTTAATAATACGGTATGGTTTTTGTTGCTTAAGTAAAACCGATAAAGTAAACATAGATGTGACGAGTCTTTTAAAAAAGAAACCTTTATGGAGTTGGTGAAAAAAGTTGTTGCGACCGGTTTCTCTAGGCTTCTTTATGTTACTACAAAGACAACTAGAATACACTATTTCTAAAAATCGTAACGTGTGTAGGTAATATTTTATGGTTAAGTGTTTTATACATTAATTTCTTAATTAATAGTTTTAAGTTAAATTCTGCTCCTGGTCCATATTTCTTTTCTGCATTTTTCCTATATTAATGTCATTATTCATTAGCTTTTCCAGACTACTTTTTATTTCATTTATCTTGCTTTAAAATTTAAAGAAGATAATATGATCTAAAAACGGTTGTCGTCGTTAAACGATTTATTTGTTTTATCTTATCTGGTTTTGATTAGTCCTGCAAATATTCTTTTTTAATTTATATTTAGGAGTGACGATTTCATATTACTTATTGAAAATTTGCACACTTATGCACACTACTGAAATCATCAATAGCCTTGAATTAATCTATGTTAATAGCTGCATGTATAGCTTAATAATTTTAAACATTATCAATTAGAAAAACTTTTGAGAAAAAGTTAAAATTCAAAATATCACATTTATCAAAAGAGACTTTTTAAAGCGTCTGCTCTTTTTTTGAGGTTATAAACATACAGATTATAATGGGAGTTTTTTATAATAATACTAACTTAATATGGGTATTCGAAAAATTGTTACAGTCTTTTGACTTTGTAAAATTTTTTTAACACAAACGAGTACTACATTATACCCTATGTAAACAGTGCAAAATTTTAACACACAAGTGTTTTCCTGAAATGTAAAAAGTGTTTTCTCGAGTCGTCACCTAGGTAAGAATAATAGATAAACAATATTTTAATGATAATTACTAATTTTATGTACTTCGAAGATGGGATGAATACAGTTACTATTATATTTTTTTAAATATTTTATTAAAATAAAATACAATATTCATAGAAAGACACTTTGTCTGGGTAAAATTTAATTTTCCTTTTGATTTAGGAGTGTAAAACAATAAAAAACCATTCCCAATTCGGTAGTACATTGAAGGGAGCAGCTTTTTTTTTGAAAAAGTGAATTAAAAAAAAAACCAAGTTGCAGTCTTATCGTATTAAAAAGAATTTATAAGTATACTGGTTATCAGAATCTTACGGGGTGAGGTGTATAATAAAAATATATAAATGCAGCGTGATTCATTAAGGGTAATCCCAGAAATTATTTGGCATTATTAAGTTTCGGAAATCATTTGAAATCTTTTTGGTAATACGTGAAAACCGTAACATAAAAATGATGTATAAATCTGCTAAAGAACTACAAATAATCTCGAAACTTGCATTTTAATATTTTAAAAAGGACACGGACACTGAATCAAGCGGAGACAATTTCCATGTGCAGCAACAAAATGAGGTAATAAATAGACAATCGTAGTACTTACGGATGGCATCAGTTTAGGTCAAAATCAACACACACACAATTTCCAACTAATGACTATGTAAAAATTGATAAAATTGGGACTCAAATAAAAGTAATAAGTAGTGATATATGATATTACCATAATATAATATATTTGACTTCAAAATTTCCTTATATCTTATCATTATTATATTAAAATTATTTTTCGTTCAATAATGGTTTTCATGTTCAATTTTTGAATAATTAAATTTTTAATCAGCTATAAATATTATCCTTTAAACGTTTGTGTGGAGAATATAAAAACTTTGTATTGATTTGGAAATTTTTAGATTAAAAATTGAGTTTTGTTTAGGCGTTTATGTCTAAATTATGTCTTAGTAGTCTATTAAAACTGGTAAAATGAATTTAAAAGATGTTCAAACCTGAATATAATTTGTAACCTCTGAAATATGCTCTAATAGGAAAAATAGTATCTTTTAACAAACCCTATGATAACTTGTCAAAATTGTTCAACCCCGTAGAGCTGCATAAAGCTAGTAATTATGTGTAAAAAACCTAAAAAGCCGCTTACTTATTATAATATGCAATTGAGAGAAAATTTATCAAACATACTAGGACTTTAGCATAACACAATATGACATTATATTAATTATGTTCACATGTATTACATTTTAGTAGACCAGTTTAACTCTTCAACGCGCCATATTGGTTATTGAAAACAATCTTTTATTTATTTTTAATCAATTCATTTGTTATATGTCATCTTACTAGTAGGTTCTTTCTAGTGGATAAATCGAGAAGTTTTTGATATAAAAAAAAAAATCTAGATAAGATGTATCAGAACATAGAACCATAAGTCTAATAACACATGCCTAAAAAATATTAACAAAGATAACTCACAACAGAATAGAAGCAAAAATAAATGACAACCTAGAGGAAGATCAATTTAGTTTAGGAGGAATAAGGGAACCAGGGAGGCTATACTGTGCCTAAGGGTGATCAGGGAAATCATGTAACTTATCACCAACACTATTTAATTGAAAAAACTCTAAAAAAAGCCTAAACCTAACCTAACCTGAACTTCTTCTAAAGCCTTTTTTTTTACCATGCGTATTTTACATCGTGTTTATATATTTTTAAACTATTTACACTGATTTAAATAAAAATAATAATTATTAGGAAGGTATGTAATTAAGTGTTAAGTAAAGTGACTACCTACGTTAAAGATGCTAGATACACATCCAATTTAATACAATTTTTAATAGTTATACATTTTCGTCAACATAAAAAAAACATGCCACTATACTAATAGTTGATTAAAATTTACCTACGTGATAACTTACCTTGGTAATTTTGAATAGGAATCTTTCCATTTTATAACGATTTATATATACATAAATATATAAATTTAATGTTAAATTCGTAATGGCTAAATGTTAATGAAATTTTAAACAAAAAATATATGAAAAATTATAATCATCACACGTAAATCTAGAACGAATAACGCGTATAGGGATAAAAAATTGATAAAAGTATTGCTTACACTTTCGTTTCGATATTATTCCACTTTAAAGAATACGCTTGTTCTACTGCCTTCATCCAACATGAATGTTTCAAATCCTTATACCGCTGTAGTCTTTGGGACTCATGTCCCATAGACAAGGGTAGTTTTGCACTTAAATTATTAATTTTTCGGTTGAATATGTTATCATACAAAAGTAAACAGTTTTATATTTCCAGTTTGAGATTTCCTGGTATAGAAAAATCACCACAAAGATTTTGAAAAATAGGCAACTTGTTGTAAACGGAACAATTTTGGTCCTTTTAAGTCATCAATGTTATGTTCAAAACATTTTTCTAAGGATGATTTTAATAAGTGTCACTTAATGCGTAAATAATTTATGTCAGACACTAAAGAAGTAGTTAGTTAGAAACCGGGGGTTCCTCGTGCAATTTTTACTACTGGCAAAAATATTTCCAGCCCATCTAGTTCCAGAGATTTAAATAGAAGTAACAGAATATCGAAAAAAAAGGAGAAAAGAGAAATATTTTTATGAATACAAGTCTTGTTTCCACATACTCGGATCAAAATCACAAAGACACTCTCGATAATAAAGGTATTTAATGTGAGTAAGGTAATAATATAATAATAAAATAAAACTAGAAAAAACCAGTTTTGAATAATTATAACTCGGCAGATTCCGACATATGTGCTATATGAATTATGAGGAAAAATGTTGCTTAATTATAAAAAAAAAATTAATATTGAGTTAGTAGTGTTCATAATAACTATAATTACAAATATTAAAATAAAAGTTTTTTTCTAATGATTGTTTGAAATGTTAAATAATGTTTGTTTTTTTATAATTACTGTAATTAAATTAAAACCTTAAAATGGCACTTGAGTATCACAGCTTTTTAGTATCATTCTGAATAGATGTAAATAAAAAATGCCGTAATGATTTGATACAGACAAAAAAAAAAGCCGGCATCGTGGTAAAACCCAATACCTTTTCTGCTTTGCAACGGAGCCAAACCACTTGTGTAATTTGATGTGCGTTTATACTTTGCATTGCTTACACATATAATAAAAGGTGGTTGTTTGTGTTAAAATAATTTTACAAAGTCAAAAGACTGTAACAGCTATTCGAAAACCTATACTAAATATACATTATCATAACGTACGCCTAACGGCGATTTTAAATTCGTTGTAATTTTGTTGCTCTTCGGCAACAAAATAAAAGAAGGAATGATTAATTTTAATGGAATTATAATAATAGTATGAGATGGGTTTTATAAAAAAGACATATGTAGATGTAAGATACTATGTGTCAATCGAGATTTAGTATATTAACCCAAGTATTATTAGTAGTATTTACAACCAACATAAACCTGAAACGTGTAACTACATATATATATATATATATAACAATGATTAGGCTAAGGTTCATGATTATTTTTAATTTCTGAATTACCTAAAACCCAAAAGTGCTATGTAGTGAATTAGTGTGTTATGTGGGTGTCAGGTGTGTAAGGGTCACTAAAAATAAATAAATAAATAAAACTTAAAATCCAATTATGATAATAATAATATTCAATAAAACTTTTTGCCGATTTGGCACAAAATAATTTGGTAAATATAATAATAACAATATTAGTCCCTTCGGCACGAAACAATATTACAAGGTAATGACTAGAAAACTATTAGGCAACGCTGTGTGAGCTGGTGTGTTAAAGATAAAATAAAATATTATGGTAGCTAAATTTTTATTAGAACAATAATAAATAAATCACTATGATATAAAATGAACAGTTAATATTTAGCTAGATCGAGCCCCCGTGGCTGACTAGATAATAAAAATGGTGCCTACCATTGACCCTGGGTCTATCGACCTAACTTTCATTAATTAAAAAAGAAAAGAGGGTTAAAAATTCGTTCTAATAGTTTACAATAGGAACCCAATAAAATAAAATAAAACACAGATTCAGTAAAATAATAATATGGAATTCTAAGGTACTCACACAACGAAGAACCGCAAACCGCGCTGGCCAGGGCTGCTACCTAAACCTAAATAAACAAATAACTAATTAAATTCAAAAATTAAAATGTCTTTATGACAATAACACAGTTTGACTAAAAACCAACAATATTGAAAATGTCCAAAAGACAATTAAAGCGCGGCTCAAAAAATTCCAAGGTGGCAGTAAAATACAAAACAAATCACACGGAAAGAAACACACAATAAGCCTAGATAAATTTTTAAAACAGAAAAATCACAGATTGTTTATAATGCACAAACGCAACAAGTAGTGGTTAGCCAATGTAAATTAATGGTTAATCGATGTAATAAGAACTGATATTATGGATAGCCATGTTAGCTTACATTTCTTGGTCTCATTGGTTTTATAATAATGTTTTGAATATTGGACAAATTCTTCTAGTAGAATATTAACTATAGACATACATTTTATCGAGTTGGTTCAATAGAGAGCTTATAAGTTAAAATAGTTGACTCCTTTGAACTTAAAATCGGGAAGATCCAAAAAAAAAAAAATCCATAAGAATTTTGATTTTTAGGATTTTCAACTTGCAATAATTTAAAAAAAAAGTGGTCAGGTCGAGTAGAAACGTATAACAAGTAATTTGTTGGTATGCCTTACCCCTGCGGGTATGTTCAATTTATCAATTTTATTTATGCAAAAATAACCATCCCATCAACATATCAACATCAATCTGACCGTCAACATAAACTGATTATCTATTTATTTTGTGTATAGTTCAAAACCAAATACAGTTCATACCGAACAAAATATAAACCTGCACAGAAAGAGTGTACCAAAGTGAAAAAAAAAACATTTTTTTTTTCATTTAAACAACAATAAAAACTTTATGCGCATTTACGAATGCTTGAAAATTAACGTTACGGTGAAAAATAAAGATAACAAATTATTTTCTATATTTTTGGAAGGATGGGGAGGGGTAAGTACATAAAACGAAAATATGGCACAAAAGTCAAACAATGTATTTAATTACTCTCTTATTTGTTCAAGTTTTTAAAAAAAATCAAATTAAAGTCTACCTAATTCAGCCGATACGAAAATTTGTTGTAGGTAGTTGTAGTTCTGCGAAAAATACTAGATATTTGAGTTCATATTATAGCCAATATCATTTGATCATAGATACCTGTCTTGATTTTTTTCAGAAAATAACAAATATAAAATTTAAGTAAAAATGTTTTTGTTCAAAATCTGCGTTATTGCATTATGCGGTATTCGCGGTTGTCAAACAATGATTACACTGGAAACCATTCAAAGTTTACAACAAACCCAATCTAAATTTATGGAGCTGGTGTTGATGGACGGTACGTGCTATACTGACGCGACCATAAGATGCGTTAGTATTCCAAGTGTCGAGCCGGATTATAAAAAATTCGATGTGATTGCACCTTTTACGGTTACTGAAAATCTGAGGAATAATATTTTATTTACTCAAACTTCGCCGGCAGCCAGTAATGCACCTATAGACAGTTATATGGCCTATGTAATGGTAATCAACACTAGTGCTGTCGTGGGCAAATCATTGTACGACGTAGTGGAGGACTGTGTAAAAGGCGGTCATTACGTCGACGCATTTATTAGACTTATGAACGTGATCGAAAGTGTAGGCATTTCGTTGTTGGGGAGATTCTGTGAGATAACAAAATTAATACTAGAGAAGTCGGTAAAGGTTGAAATGAAAACTCACTACGAAATGGTGGACCGTTTAATAGCTAACATGGCGAACAAGTTTAAAACTTTTTTAATATCGACTGAGCCGTTGAGTCAAATAAAAGCCACCGTCGACGTAGCAAAGAATAAACAAAATTATGAAAGAGGACGAAAACATTTCATCATCAATACATGCATTGAGTATAGTCAACGTTACGGTAACATGATGAATTTGGTGACTATAGGCAAATTTAAAGATTTAGCAAGTTTAACGAATGGCCACTGTTTCTTCCACGAACTAAAATATACCTTAGCACTTGCAATGCATTACTTTGAAAAGAAAACGGACAATGAATTACTCAATGGTGACGAATTCAACGTACTGGATCAACTCAAAAGTGAGGACAATAGACAATTATAATATTTACTGGTGGCGTCAGTTTATGCTACAATCGACACACACACATTTTCCAACTAATGCCTAAAAATTTATACAATTTGGGATTGTAATTTTATTTAATATTATTGAATATTAATTTAATATATTCAACTTTAATGTATCCTTCTTGCCGTAAATCCCATAAATGTTACCTAATCATAAAATGTTATATATATATATATATATAAGAAATTTAAAAAATTTACATAATTTCTTAATAATATTTTCAAAATAATTTCTATATTATAATATTTTTTTGTTAACGAGTGGTTTTCATCAATTAATTTATATATGAATAATTGCATTTTTAATGATTTGTAGTTATTATTCAACTGTTAGTAATATTACTATTTAATTAATAAAGTAATATAAGTAATATTAATATTACTATTATTAACTGTTACAATATTTAAAATTATATTTAAAAAATGTAAAATGTATGTATTTAATTGCAAGTTTTTAGATTAAAATTATTTTAAGACTCTGTTGGCATGTATAAACAGATTATAAATATATTTGGTATAAAAGCAATAAATTCTTCGTTATTTATAAATTATACTATTCGTAGCTTGTGATATCAAAGTAAGTTATTCAGGATAACATTATAACTTTCAACTTAAACAAAAAATTGACCAACTCATTAGTCACAACCTAGCAACTTACTAGTACTACCGCTAAAGTTCAAAATTATTTTGTACACTGACAAAATATGTGTAAATGTAGTTATTTCACTAGTACTATCTATCAGATAAATCTAGAAGTTTTTGATATAAAAAAAAAATTGGATCGGCCTATTATAGTTTCGTTACAAAATTATAATTAACACAATTTGTATAGTAATAATGGTTAAGTCAAATTTCATTAATAATCATCCAATCTTCGAACTACAAAAAAAATGAAATTATCATTAAAATATTGTTTATCTATTGATGTGCGTTAAAACTTTGCACTGTTTACATGGTTGGTAAAATATAGTGCTTGTTTGTGTTAAAACAATTTACAAAGTGAAAAGACTGTAACAATTTTCCCAATGCTTCCAATATTATAACATACCCCTAATGTCGACAAATACTCATGGTATCCAGAATTTCAAGACCAACCTGACTTGTTGGCGGTATTCTGAAATGATAAAAAAACGACCTAATTTTGAAAGCAAGATAAATTATACATATAGTAGTCTGGAAAAGCTAATGAATAACGACATTTATATAGAAGAATTATAGACATTAAATATGGGCCATGAGTAGAAATTAACTTAAGAATATTAATAAAGAAATTAATATTTAAACCCCTTTACCATAAAATAGTACACACGTTACGACTTTTGGAAATAGTATATTATTATTGTCTTTGTAGTAATATGAAGAAGCCTATAGAAACAGGCTATAACAACTTTTTTCACCAATTCCATAAAGGGGTCTTTTTTATAAGGCTCATGACATCTATGTTCACTTTTTCGGATTTACTTAAGCAATAAAAACCATCCCGTCGACATATTAACAGATCATTAATCTGACCGTCAACATTACTGGATTTCGATATTTTGTATGTAGTTTAAACTAAATACATTCAAAGTATTAACCAGCACAGCAAGAAAGTACGGAAGTCAAGTCCAGTAGATACCCACATATTACCATTCACTGCCGCAGTGACCGCTGAAGACGCTTTATCTATCATGTGGAAATCAAGTTTTTTTTTTACATTTAAATAATAATAATAAAAACTTTCTACGCATATGCATTCGGTGAAAAGAACAAACAACACATTATTAAAGTATAAGTCACCGAAGTCAAACATTGCATAAAAAAACAAAGTGTTTTGGATTACCACGCAAGTTATATTGATGATTTAGCCGATACACACATTTGTATGGCGCATAATATACCTACCTGTTTTTAATATATATATATATTTTTATAAATTAACAAGTCTCAGTTAAAAATGTATTTGTTCCAAATCTGTGTTATTGCACTATGCTGTCTTGGCCATTGTCAAACGACGATTACATTGGAAACCGTTAAAGCTTTGCAAGAAACCGAGTCCAAATATATGAAATTGGTCTTGTTGAACGGTACATGCTATACTAACGTGACGATTAGATGTGTTATAGAACCCCGGACGTTGTAATAGATTATAAAAAATACTGTGTGGTTGCACCTTTTGCGGTTACTGTAGACCTGAGCAATAATATTTTATTCACTAAAAATTCGTTGACGACCGATAAGCAATATCCAGACAGTTACATAGCCTATGTACAGATAAATTAATGATGGTACTGTCGTGGGTAAATCTTTGTACAACGTAGTTGATGAGTGTTCAGGTAAAGGACGTTACGTCGAGGCATTTATTTGGCTTATGAACGTGGTCGAAAGAGTGGGCATTTCAATGATGTGCAGATTCTACGAGACATTAAGAGTAATATTAAAGAAGTCGCATACATTTGACATGAAACCTTACAGTGATGCGGTAGAATGTCTAATAACACACATTGCCAACACGTTTGAAAATTATTCCATATCGACTAAGCCGTTGCGTCAAATAAAAGCCGCCATCAACGTAGTAAAAGTTACAGAATATTCTGAAAAGTATATAAAAGGACCAAATAATTTCTTCATCAATACAAGTAATGAGTATAGGCAACGATATGATAACATGAAGGATTTGGTGTATACTGGCGAATTTGCAAAATTCGAAAGTTTAACGAATTGCCACAAATCCGCTAAAGCACTCCAAAATATCTCAAAACTTGCATTACAATATTTAAAAAAAGAAACGGACACCGAATCAAGCGGTGACAATGTCCATGTGCTGCATCAAAATGAGGTAATAAATAGAGAATTGTAGTACTCATGGATGGCATCAGTTTATGTCAAAATCAACACACACATTTTCCAACTAATGGCTATGTAAAAATTAATAAAATTGGGGCTTCCATAAATTATGTCTTAGTATTCTATTAAAACTGGTGAGCTAAATTTGAAAAATATTCAACCCTGAATATTACCTCGAACCTCCCAAATTTGCTCTTTTAGGAAAAATAGTATCTTTTTACAAACTCTATGTTGTTTTGTCCAAATTGTTCAACCCCGTAGATCTACATAAAGCTAATAAAAATCCGCTCTCCTATTAAAATATACAATTGAGAGAAAATATATCAAATATATTAGGACTTAGTACTCTAGCAGAACAAATGACATTATATTTATTTATGTTCACATGTAATACATTTTAGTACACCAATTTAACACTCCAATGCCCTATGTTGACTATTGGTGACAATCTTATTTTTTTTTTTATTAATTTATTTGTTATATTTCATCTTACTAGTAGGTAAAATCTAGTGGATATTTCCAGAAGTTTTTTATCCAAAAAAATTTCTAGATCAGCCAATAGTTTCATAAATAGCCGCAAATGTTGTTTTAGAAAGATAAAGACCCCATCATTTTTTTTATAATGATATCGCTCATTAGTCATTTCTAAATTGTTATCATAACAATTTAAAAATGAGAAATATCAGGAAAAATACTGATTAAGCCTTTATCATTTTTAAACCAATCTGTGGCTGATAACCAAAGTACAATAGGTCGACCCAATTTTTTTTTTTGAATAAAAACTTCTAGACTTATCCGCTAGATTAAATTAGTAAGGTGATATGTGATAAATTAAATAATGAAAAAGGAAAAAAAGATTCTTGCAAGAGAGCCACATGTGAACAGAAATAAATAGAATGTCATTTTTTCTGCTAAAGTATTAATTTTTAATATGTTTGATTAGAACATATCATTTGGGAAGTTAGAAATTATATTCAGGTTTGAACATTTTTTAAATTAATTTTACCAGTGTTATAAAAAAATTATAGGATTTTTTTAGTTCATGTGGGTATAATAATATTCGTGTCTTTGGCTAAGGCACCACTATTAGTATCATTATCCGTAGAACCGTCATGGTTTCATACTAGTCAATAGTGGACAAAAAAGCAATACTGTTACTAGTATTTTATATTTTGAAAGTATTAATATTTTAATACAAAATGTGCAGGGTGATTGGGTGATTGTTAACAGCTATGACTCTCTCAAATTCTTCTATGATATTAGACCCTTTTTTTACAGTCTTTAGTTATTCTAAAAGTAATACATTTATTTTTTAAAAAAATAAATCAAATTCGGGTGGACTAAATACTATAAAATTGTTTAAAAAAATAATATGGCTTTTTCATCGTGTACAGACAAAATCACCTTGTATTAGACTTTACTGTGTTGTTTTTGTCAAACGCATCACAACAGCTCTTCAAACATAACAGTGAACAAATAAAACCTTAGCTCGTGTTGCAAACATCAGGTATAAGAAAACCTTTATAACAAAGGCTTTAAAATTCGCTGCGATTTTACAGAAATGCGGAACATAGCATTTGAAAAATTATATTAAATGTATTTTCTTTTAGGCCGCCGAAAATTGTGTTATTGTCTGTGTTACACAATATCTTGCAATTCAGCAAATATTTTAATATTTTCTATTTTTTTTTTTTTGGCGAGAAATCTTACATCTTATAAATATTACTTCTTTTAAATTTCCCAAAAAATCAGTAATAGTAACTTTTTTAATACTGTTCTAATTTTATTATCGGCGTTGCTATTTGTTTAAGGCTGGAAAAAAATGTATTTAATAAATGTATAAACACTGTCAACACAAAAATTAGCGTTGTATGTTGAGATTTGTGTGGATTGAGACAAAATAAGAATTAACACAATTTGTACAGTAATAATTATTGCGA
Organism: Adelges cooleyi; assembly: GCF_023614345.1. NCBI lineage: Eukaryota > Metazoa > Arthropoda > Insecta > Hemiptera > Adelgidae > Adelges > Adelges cooleyi. The sequence goes on from NW_026095977.1 coordinate 2,536,563, forward strand.
TATACGCTTGTGTATCTTGGTGGAAATTAGTATTTAAGTTGAAAATAAAGTCTCTAATCATTTATCTCTTATCACTAATATCTTATAATTTATTTCTTATCTCTTGTTTCTAATTATTTATCTTCAAACTCTTATCATTTAGCACCTATCTCTTATCATTAACCTTTAATGTTTTATAATTTATCTTTTCTTTTATCTCTTATCAATTATGTCTTAGCATTTATCTTTTATCACCTTATCATTTTTTTCTGGTCTCTAATCATTTTTCTCTTATCATTTTTTGAGTAAGGGGCCGAAAGGGACTGAAAATGATGTGACCCCTCTTTTAAGGTTAGCTTTTTTCACTGAATAACATGGAATAATTTTTTGTTTTTCTTAGGTCATTATTTCTTTACTTAACTGTCGAAACCTTCAATTTTTGACTTATCGAAAAAATTAAAACGGGGGGCTTATTTGGGGGTGTCCCAGATGTCCTATTACTTACCTTTCATGCTGGAACACCCTGTATACAACGTACATTACAGTTATAACAGTGTCCGTTATAGAGTCGTAATCCAACACCTTAATACTATATATGATATAATCTAGGTTACAAATGAAATTGGTCATTGTATCAAACAACTTTTAAATATTACATAATCATTTATACATATATATATATATATATATATATATATAGATAAGTACCCATATTTCACACCCCTCCTCCCGTCAATATTATCTGATAAGCGATGTTTAAAGACGAGTATATATAGCTTAAACTAAATAGGCAGTGTTGAGAAGGAATTCGTTCCAAATAGAAAGGATTCCTGGAACGAGGTCTTTTTGTAGGGACGAAGCTTGGAACTGCTTCCTTTAAAAATAAAGAAAAGAAGAAAAATGAACGAATTCTTTTTTTTGAGGAACGTGAACGAAAATTATAGTTCCTTAAAATTTTTAAAAACATATTTTAGTGTAGTTTTTGTTTTGTTTCTAAGAGTTTTAAATGTTATTTTTAGTTGGTTTACGTTGACTATTGACAACGGAACGACCCCTACATACCCCAGCCTATATCGTAGGCTATCTAAATGAATCTATTGACTATAAATACAGTTATTAGATATTAATATATATTTTTTAAATAATAAATTGTATGGTGTCAATGGATATTATCGTCGTTTCATGTTAACTGTTGTATCTTAAAGGTTTTGGGTTTTCCGAATTATTATTTCTAATTTCTATGTAGACAATAGACATCGGCTGTGTTGACACAAGTCGTCGGCAGTTGCCTGCTAAAATATTATTTTCCAATACTTTTAGTTAAGGTATACCACAAATTTGTTTTGTTTTCGACCGTTGATGAAGATTATTATTGACCGTTTTCATGATCTCATTACCACTATTGGCAATTGATATTTATAACTGATATTTATTTTTATGTTATAGTATGTAGTTATCAAACATATTATATAGATAATAGATTGATGCCTTTTAAATAGATGCTAGTTTATTTAAATTCTAATAAAACAAATTATGTTTACTTATTTTCTGGTAGTAGTTATCTATTTTATTTTTCCATTTCCCATATTTTCGACTTATTGATATACCTATAATTTTGAACAGGATTTAAAATTTAAAATTATTCAATATATTCATCTGAAATTAATGATATTAATATAATGCCTTCAATGATATTACATAAATAATTTGACGAAAAACGTGATATCTTGAAATCACAAGATAACTATAAACTTATAATCAAATTCAAAATAATAATAATAATTTCTTAAATAGTTTGGTTAGCAAAAAGGAACGAAAATTGGAACGAAATCTTATTTTAGGAAATTAACGGGGAACGGAACGAGTTCCGTTTAAAAAGGAACTTTCCCAACACTGTAAATAGGATTAGTCTAACCAAGTAAAGTATAAACCAGCATAGCATGATTGTATCAAAATCAAGTCCAGTATCTACACATGCGTAAATCAATTTTTTTTTCTACATTTAAATAATAATAATAATGTTATGCGCCGTTGCGAATGCGTAGATATTAACGTTACGGTTAAAATAAAAAAATAGATATTGTTTTCTTAATTTTTGGAAGAACGGGGAATGGTAAAGTACATAAAACGAACATCAATCATTGTACCTCTCCGTCGTCTTCTTGTTATTTGTTCAAGATTTTCTAAAAAATCTAACCTACCTACTACGAACATTATTATCGTTAGAAACAAATTTAATGTAACTGTAAAAAGCGCTTTGGATTGTCACATAAGTTATAACGAAGATTCGGTCGATACAAAATACTTTGTAGTGAACAGTCATAATTTTGTGAAAAGTATTAGTGTTCATAGTATAACTTATACCATTTCATCGTAGACACCCGTTTTGATTTTTTTCAAAACAAAACCAATATAAGTTACAAAATGTTCTTGCTCCAAATCTGTGTTATAGCACTATGCAGTCTTCACAGTTGTCAAACGATGATCACAATGGAAACAGTTCAAAAATTTAATCAATCCGAGTGGAATTTTATGATTTTGAAATTTTTGGGCACCACGTGCTATACTCACGAGTCCGAAGAAGCCCCTCGGAAAAGATGTGTTAGTATTCCAGACGTTGTAGTGGATTATGAAAAATTTGTCGATTTAACACTACCTTTTACGGTTACTGAAAATCTGAGCTCTAGTATAAAATTCACTAGAAATTCGCTGACAAACAATTTAAAAAGGACAGAAAGTTTTATGGCCATTATACTGGAAACCTATTGCAGTCGTGCCGTAAATAGATCATTGCAGGAAGTGGTGCAGGACTGTGTAACAGAAGGACGTTATGTCCAAGCATTTGTTCGGCTTATGAACGTGATCGAAAGTGAAGGCATTTCGATGATAGGTAGAATATGTCGTTTATCAAATAAAATAATAGAGAAGAGGCCATTGTGGACATTTCAAAGTCACTTAGAATCGATCGATACTGTAATAAAACACATTGAAAACAAGTTTGAAATGTATTCGATATCGACTGAGCCGGTGAGTCAAATAGTACAGGCCATCACTGTATTAAGGACGTCATTTCAGTCATTGGTGGAACGAAAAGAATTCTACAAAAATACATGCATGGAGTTTAGTCAACGATATCGTAACATGATGGGTTTGGTGAATACTGGTGTATATATAGACGCCGAACTTATACCGACTCCCCAAAAACTCAACAGAGAATTCCAATTTACTTTAAGTCAGGCCACCTTGTACTTTGAAACGGACGCTGGTCCAAGTGGCGGTGTTGACGAATTCAATCTACTGGATCAACTCCAAAGTGAGTATATAAATATGCAATTATAATATTTACGGGTAGCATCACTTTAGGCCAAAATCAACATACACGTTTTTGAACCAATGTCTTGAAAATTTATAAAATTAAAGCTTGCATAGATATATATTATAAAATAGTTATATATTATATTTGACCTCAAAATGTCTTAAAATGTTTGCCAATTATTCCTTATATGTTGTCTAATAATTATAATTATTACAATTATTTATTATAATTATATAATAACTCAAATTCCAATTCGAATTGTCTAAAAATGTTTGCCAAAATTTCTTTACGTGTTATCTAGTAATACCAATCTACGTATAAATGTATAAGCAATTAAAAAAAATTAAATAATTTCTTCATAATATTTGTATATTTATTATTATTATTATTAATATATTATAATTTTTCGTACAAAAATAATAATGGTGTTTATTAAACATGTTTTTATAATATGCAAAAAATAATACAGTAACATACCTATTTATAATCACAAGGAGAAAAGCGCTGAATAGGTTTTTTAATCCTAAAGGGTCTAGGAGATTTTTGTGTTGTGGTATTTATTTGAACAGTGGTTTCAAATGAATCGGAGTTTGGTTGATCAACACTAAGCGTGTCTGAATGATTAGAAGCGGGAGATAATTATTTTTCTTCTTAATTGTGTGGCCATATCTGATCATTATGTCTTATCCATTCAGAACCATCATTTAAAACTACTTTACAAGTAATATGACTAATATTGCCAGTAATTGTACCCATCTGCCAATTTTCATCTGTCTTTCTGTAATCTTTAACTAACACACCATCCCCTTATCTAAATTAAGGTCTCTATTATCCCCGCTTTTTATTTGGGTTACTTGATTATTAATAACTACTTCGTTGGTGTTAGAATATGGAATGGTTTTTTGGGATCCGAGAGACAAACAGTTCTTATCTACAGATTACATAGATTACACGTTATTTAATAGGTATATCTGATTACGATACAGAGTACGCTGTACAGTGTACGGTGACACGTAAAATTGTTTTCAGGCGATGTAATAAAACTACTTGTCTTTGTAGTAACGATTGAAAATGTTAAGAAATATAGTCAAAAAATCAAATCTTTATAAGGTCATAACAAATGAACAAATATATGAAAATTCAAAATTCAAACGCTAACATATTTTTTGTCTACAAATTTATGTAATTCAAAACATATGTTGCCATTTAAAAAAACCAAAATGCCGTTTTTTTGGCTGATAAGGATTGGTGAACAAAATTTTCAAAATATTAAGAAATGTAGTAAAATGTGTACCAAAAAAACTTGTTCTCTATATTTCATGGTGGAAAATGAGTGTCTTACGTTAATTGGATTACCCTGTATACTCGGTAACGTTCAGCGTTCGCACATTTTTTCCAATTGAACTCATCCCAAATCTTTGTTAAAAAAAAATTAGGAGTCTCATTTTAGGCCAAGACGAATCAATAAGTCCACTGGTCATCGGAATCTCACGGAAGCCTTTTATATATATATATATATACATTAATTATTATACGATTATTTTTCCTTAGAATATAGCAATTTTGTAGTATTTTTTTTTTACACAAATTTAAGTGTCTCTAATTATCAAAACTATAAAAAGTGAGTGTCTTATCCTTTGTTTAATGTACTTTAATATAACGAAAATGAAAATATTTGAATTCCAGGTTTTAGTAGACAATTTTATGATACTCGTATATTATCGTAAGGTGTATGTTTTACAACGATATATTTTTTTTTCATCATTGATACGCAAAAAGTAAACGAATGTAGCCAAATCGTTATTTGGCGTTATTATGGCTGTTATACTTTGAGTGTTTTAATATGCTGGTCAATATAGTGGTTACAAGAGCAATACTGTTACTAGCATTTTATTGTTTGATATAAACCATTATATTATAAAACAGAATAATTTTATCGAGTCTTTTTACTAATATATGTAAGAGAAAACAAAACCGCATTGTTTTTGTCTAATGAAGCGCGCGAATAGTTCAACTTCAGCTGTTCATACATAAAGCATAGAACAAAATACAAATGAAGTATTAGGTCGTGTAGCATACACCAGTTATTTGATTGACCTTTCGCCATGATTTTACAGAAACGGGCGAAATAGTATTTGAAAATATTATATTATATTTTTTTCCTATTTGGACGCCTATGCGTTATTACTAGTTTATACAATATCCCCAGTTGGCAAAACATTTTAGTATTTTATAATTGTTTTCTGGCTAGAAATCGAATATCTTACAAATATTACTTCTTCGCGATTTCCTAAATATTTTAAGTGTATTAAAAAAGGGATCTGTGTCCATTAGTAACTTTTGACATTTTAATGTCTTAGGTCTGGCACATAACCGAAAAATGCGTTCCTTACAAAAGCGTTAGTTACAAAAGCATATCTGATAAAAGATTAGAGATAAGAGAGAGGAGATGAGGGATGTGGTTGGGGTTGGGAATTAGCTTAGTGATAGGGAAGGGGGGGTAGGGGTAGGGGTAGGGGTAAGGGATATTGGGTAAAAGGTAGGAGGTAGGGGGTAGGGCTAAAAGATAGATGATAAGGGGTAGTAGGTAAGGGGTAGGAGATCGGGGTTAGGGGTAAGAAAAAGTGTGCGAAATTTAATGTCGGCACTGCAGTTTGTCCACAACTGAAAAATTAAGTTATTTTCTCTGCACCACCGAAAAACATTGAATCATGGATATGTTTTAGCATTGAGGGTATAACCATAACTACTTCTAGTATCTAAGGTGGTCAGTAAACATATTAAGTTTCTGGCTAACATATAAGTGTTTCATAACTGGGTTAAAACAATTCATAGAAATATATCCTCTCAAATTATTGAATTCATTTTAGTTCAGTTTGCACGTTGTAAATACAACATATGTGCCCCCAACCCCATTCCAACCCCCATCAAACACAATTTGTATTGTAATAACGATTAAGTAATATTTCATTAATAATCATTCCATCTTCGAACTACAAACAATTTGGAATTATGATTAAAATATTGTTTATCTAATATTCTTACTTAGGTGATATCATGATGAGCGTTAAAATTTTACACTGTTTACATGGTAGGTAAAATTAGTGCTTGTTTGTGTCAAAACAATTTTACAAAGTCAAAAGATCGTAACAATTTTTAGGATATCCAGTTTAAGTTTTCAATATTATAACATACCCCTAATGTCGACATATACTCATGGTCTCTAGAATTTCAAGGCCACCCTGACTTGTTGGCGATATTCTAAGATTATAAAAAAACGAACTACGTGAAATACATTTGGTTTTTATCATACAATAATATTCTAAGGTCGTTGTAATTTGATTCCTCTTCGGTAACAAGATAAAAGGGAAGGTAGATTCTAAAATCTCCCATTATAATCTATACGTTTGTTTAGATAGGCATATTTTAAGCTATTTTTCTCAAACATCAAAATTAAAATAGCATTTAATTGGAATTGAAAGTTGATAACCTCAAACAAAAGCGCAGAAGCTTTTAAAAGTTACTTTTGAATAATACCTTTTTCTCAAACGTTTTTCTAATTGATATTATTTAGCTATATAATATAGATTAATTCAAGGTTCACAATAATTTCAGAAATGTGCATTTAGTGTCAACTTTTCAATGAGTAATATGATATCGTCGTTCTTAAAAATATAAATTAAAAAAGAACAAGTGCAGCTCTAATCTAAACCACAAAAATAACGGGTGTGTTAAAGAAAATACAAACAAATCAATCATCGACGACAACCGTTCTTAGATCTGATCATCTTCTTCAAATTCGAATACAAGATAAATTAAAAATAAAGTAGTCTGGAAAAGCTAATGAATAACGACATTTATATAGGAAAATTGCAGAAAGTAAATCTGGGCCAGAAGTAGAAACTAACTTAAGACTATTAATAAAAAAATTAATATTTAAAGCCCTTTACCATAGGAATAGTCTAACCAAGTAGAGCATAAACCCGCATAGCATGATTGTACCAAAATCGAAATTGATGAGTTTGGTGTTTTCGGGCACTACGTGCTATACTCACGAGCCCGAACATGCCCCTCGATTAAGATGTCTTAGTATCCCAACCGTTGTAGTGGATTATGAAAAATTCGATTTGATACCACCTTTTCCGGTTACTGAAGATCTGAGATACAATATTTTATTCAACAGAAAATCGCTGACAACTAATTTACCAAGTACAGACAGTTTTATGGCCTATACACTGCAAACCTATTGCGGTCTTGCCGTAAATCAATCATTGCACGTAGTGATGGAGAACTGTGTAAAAGAAAGACTTTACGATGAGGCATTTATTCGGCTAGTGAACGTGATCGAAAGTGAAGGCATTTCGATGTTAGGTAGAATATGTCGTTTATCAAATAAAATAGCAGAGAAGATGCCATCGAGGGCAATTAAACCTCACTCAGATTTGATCTATCCTGTAATAGATCACATTAAGGACAAGTTTAAAATGTATTTAATATCGACTGAGCCGGTGGATCAAATAGTACAGGCCATGAAAATATTAAATATAAAAGCTTATACCTTAGAGGAAAAAAAAGACTTCTACAAAAATGCATGCATGGAGTTTAATCAACGATATCGTAACATGATGGGCTTGGTGAGTACTGGTGAATATACAGACGTCGAACTTTTACTGACTCAACAAATGGTCACCCAAGAATTCGAATATACCTTAAGACAAGCAACCTTTTACTTTAAAAAAGACACAGACGCTGGACCAAGCGGTAGTGGGGACCAATTCAATCTACTACATCAACTCCAAAGTGAGGATATAAATAGACAATTATAATATTTACGGGTAGCATCGCTATAGGCCAAAATCAACACACACGTTTTTTAACTATAATTCAAATTGTCTAAAAATGTTTGCCAAAATTTCCTTATGTGTTATATAATAATAAAAATGTACATTGAAATGTATAAGCAATTTAAAAAAACTTCTTCATAATATTTGTATAATTTTTATTATTATTATATTATAATTTTTCGCTCAACATGGCTTTCATCAGTTAGCAAAGTGAAATTTTCCCATTTTTTTTTTACATAATGTTTGACTACAGTATTTTGAAGAAAATATGTAAAATGTTATAGGTAGCCTCCATTGTAGTTCTATCTACGGTATAATTTTCATACCTTAATCCCTAAAGCTCTGCTTGAAATAGTGAATTAAAAAAAAAAAATTCTATCCCTTCTAGGGGAAATGGTTTATGCTAGTTTGTTGGTTTCCCAATATTCACCACTAGTACTATGTTTAACGAATATTCTAAAAAAACAAAGCAGAGTATTTTTAAAATTTTTTTTTTTATATCATTTAAAGTAATTTTCTGGTACGATTTCTGATTTATAGAGGAGCTACAAGAAGAAATCGGTATTTATAATATTATTAATCTGACCAACTTTTAATGGTTATACGTAATAACTACCGTAATTACTACCTAGTTATATTATATCTAATGTTATTTATTACAATTATTTTTATATTGGAAAAACTAATTTTAAATAATATTATGGTTGGTTCTGTTTCCTCTACTTGCAATATTACCGGCCAGCCTCTTCATAGTTAGGTGTACGTAATAGATGTAGATTTACACATTGTACTAATTATTATTTTTTAAATACTGTTTTTGTACAATGTGATTCAAATTTTTCGCATTTTGACATTTTTATGTCTTTGCTTTGGCCCATAAACCGAAACATCGACACCAGTTATCAAAACGAAAAAATAAGCCTATTTATCTGATAAGATAGCATATAATATGTTGTATTCACAACGTTCAAAATAGAAATGGACAATAAATTCAATAATTTAAGGGGCGAAATTCTCTATGAATTGTTTTGGGGTTGATCTTATGAAAACACTAAAATATTAGCCAAAAACTTGATGTTTACCAGCAACCTTAGATACATAAAATTGTATCCCGTGGTGTGACGGACTCGTACGCAAACTGTTAAAATGTAATATGTAATACCGATGTGAAAACCTTTAATAGAGCTTTGCAAACATTCTCCATATCCTTTATATCCATACTTTTAGTATATTATTCTCAAAAGTTAATGATACGTGTGCGTCCACATTTAAGATTCATATACAAAACTATATATATATATATTATATATATATATATAAGTCGATATAAAAAAAAACCAGTTGGGAGTAGGGTAAAAAAAAAAAAAATTTTGTGAACAATTTAGATTACATTGTACAAAAACATTATGAAAAATACAAATTAAATTTCTCGTTAAATATAATAATTTGAGTGGTTCACGATAAATGTATCATTTTGTACTGCCGTCTACCTCCAGTCGACCACCGCGGATGCCAGTGTTATCAGTTATTGCACACAAATTATATAATAATCATAGCTTGTCTTTGTAAATAATTGCACAGCCAAACATTTTTATAACAACCCGCGTATTATTTGAAAAGGTTTTGAAATTATTTTTCATAAGATAAATAGTATATTATAATAATATTAAAGTATAAAGTGTGTGACTCAATAGTTGGAACTTGATTTGGCGTCTTGATAGCAGAACACTGACTACCGCTGTCTTCGTAGCCGCATGTAAGACTTGTAAGTACCGACTACTAAACAATCCAAAAACGACTGTGAGTCCAGGATGCTACGTTATGTCTCTTGCACGTCGTCAAATTATAATACCATTTGTTTACCCTATAAAGAACCTCCCCGTTTCTTCTGCCGGTGACTTAAGTTTACACTTACCAGTAGTTTATGTCCTAACAAGCATATTCTAGAAGTGTGTCGTAGATCGGTCAAGGTACTTGCCTTCTTTCAACGTATTTCGTTGAATTTTGTCTTAAAGCACTCTACTGTGCCCTCGTTCATTCCAAATTAGAACTCAAGTAAGCAACATTACTTATAATACACAATATATAAATCATACTAATGATATTTCCACTTCTCCAACTCCCTGGGCGGGGGGTGGTCAATTTCTCAAAAAGTTCTAGACACAAAAAAAATAATGTAATAAAAGTATGTTTTTTTAAATATTTTGTTAGATATATCAGGATTATTCAATAGAAAAAAAAACTGGTCGATACCAAGTATTGAACATATATTTATGGAGTTATTAGCAATTTGAGATTACGCCGGAGGAAAAGCTTAAAATTACCGTTTATATAATAGAAATTTTGATGTTTTTTTTTTTTTAATTTTAGAACGTTAAAATAATATAACTAGGTCGATGTTAGAGACGTTGTTTTTGTGTTGGATATATTTCTTATTTCGTGCATTAGTGTATGACTTACTGGTTAAACAAGCATACAAAACAACGCATGAAATTATGTTTTTTCTTTGTTTAATAAATAGTAGAATTTAAAAAGTGTTTTCAACACGAAATTTAGAAAAGTAATAGCAATGATAAACATAGTAATATTTTCAAACGGGTTCAAATGAATATAAAAATAAAATGGTAAAATTATTCATGCCCGGATGTAGACATTTTTAGGTGCCCTAAGATGAATTGCAGGAATATGGACACAAATAAATACATCACTATTTCTGAAAGTACCTTATCTTTATTTCAAACACGACACCTTTTTCCACTTCAACATCTTTGTACTCAATTACAGCAAATGAATGGTCCGGATAGAACATTATTATTATGAGTGCGGGCTAAAAGCAGAAGAGCAGCAGAGGAGATGCGGCCTTTATTAAAAAAACATAGATTTTATAACGTTTTTTCTATTTTAGCACCCACGTGTAACCATTTGAGCAGTATTAATTTACTAAAAAAAACATTTTTCATGGTTATTAACACATATAAATATAGGAAACAGATTATTATCCATTTGTATGAAAATGAATGTTTGTCTGTCAGTTTGTTTGTCCTTTATGCATTAGTACACTATTCATCCGATCAGTGATAAAATCACTTTCGAAAAAACGCTTCGATGCAAATCGGTAGTTAGTATTTTCAAGCCAGTACAGTCCAAACCAAGCACAGTATAAACCAGCAAAGTTAGAAAGTTTTAAATGAAGGTTCTGTATTTACAAATGAGCATCAAAGCGTTTATTTGAAAGCGATTTTATCCGAGAGAACTAGTACAGTAGAGTATTGGCATAATGTAATCAAAGCAATGAGGAAACGGAGAGGTCTCAGGTCTACAAGAATTATTATAAATAAAATTGATAAAATTGAATAAAATAGATATAATATAGATATTAACGTTACGGTTAAAAAATATGAAAGAGAAATTGTTTTCTTTATTTTCGGAAAGACGGTGAAGGGTAAAGTACATGAAACCAACATCAATCATTGTACTTCTCCAACGTCGTTTTTTTATTTGTTCAAGTTTTCCTAAAAAATCTAACCAACCCACCACGAACATTATTATCGTTAGAACCAAATTTAATGTGACTGTAAAACGTTTTTTGGGTCGGCACGTAAGGTGTAACGACGATTCAGTCGATACGACATACTTTGTAGTGAACGGTCATAATTTTGTGAAAAATATTAGTGTTTATAATATAACTTATATCATTTCATCGTAGACTCCCGTTTTGATTTTTTCAAATAAAATAAGTTAAAAAATGTTTTCACTCCAAATCTGCGTTATTGCTCTATGCAGTCTTCACAGTTGTCAAACGATGATTACATTGAAAACCATTCGAGATTTGCAACAAACCGAGTCGAAATTGATGAGTTTGGTGTTTTCGGGCACTACGTGCTATACTCACGAGCCCGAACATGCCCCTCGATTAAGATGTCTTAGTATCCCAACCGTTGTAGTGGATTATGGAAAATTCGATTTGATACCACCTTTTCCGGTTACTGAAGATCTGAGATATAAAATTTTATTCAACGGAAAATCGCTGACAACTAATTTACAAAATACAGACAGTTTTATGGCCTATACGCTGCAAACCTATTGCGGTCTTGCCGTAAATCAATCATTGCACGTAGTGATGGAAGACTGTATAAAACAAAGACGTTACGATGAGGCATTCATTCGGCTTATGAACGTGATCGAAAGTGAAGGCATTTCGATGTTAGGTAGAATATGTCGTTTATCAAATAAAATGGTAGAGAAGATGCCGTCGAGGGCAATTAAACCTCACTCAGATTTGATCTATCCTGTAATAGAACACATTATCAACAAGTTTAAAATGTATTTAATATCGATTGAGTCGGTGAGTCAAATAGTAATAGCCATCAGAATATTAAATGTGAGAAGGCCATTGCAGGAACGAAAAGACTTCTACAGTAAGGCATGCATGGAGTTTAATCAACGATATCGTAACATGATGGGCTTGGTGAGTACTGGCGAATATATGGACGTCGAACTTACACCGACTAGTGACGAAGCCAGCCAAGAACTCGAAAGTACCTTAGAACGCGCAAAAACGTACTTTACGATGGACGCTGGACCAAGCGGTGTCAGATTCAGTGTACTGCATCATCTCCTAAGTGAGAATATGAATAGATAATTATAATATTTACGAACAGCTTCGCTTTAGGCCAACATTAACACGCACATTTTTAACTAAAATTCAAATTCAAAATTTCTAAAAATGTTTGCCAAAAATTCTTTATGTGTTATCTAATAATAAAAATCTACGTAAAAATGTACAAGCAGTTTAAAAAAATTAAATAATTTCTTTATAATATTCGTATAACTATTATTATTATTATTATTATAATATTATGATTTTCCCTCAAAATGGTCTTCTTCAGTTAGCAAATTGAAATTTTTCCATTTTTATTTTTACCTAATGTTTGACTACAGAACTATGACTGATGACGGCACATGCAGTTTACTCTACCGCACTCCACCTCCCAGTCAACAGTCATCCTCACTTTCAAATGAATATAACTTTTGAACGGACGAAGAGAGATACACATTTGTTCGATATATATTATTATAGGCCTGACTTTCTGGAACTTCACCATTAATTTCCCACTGACTCACCAACACAAATAAAATTGTATTTCACTTAAACCCAATAAACATGTAAACATCTTCGATAACACTAAATTGAAACTTTAACACACAACACATATTTAAGCATTAAATATATAATCAATTTCGCAGTACACGGACAATATTATGTAATTTACAATATAATTTTTAAGATTTAGTGTTTACAGTGCAATAATGTGAAAAAATGCAGTATTTTATTCGTTTCAAAATGTCTTTTTTAAGCGGCCACCTAGACTTTGAAAAATCTAACATCATAACAAACATCAATATTCACCAAAGAACAAAATGTTACCGAATTACTCGATTATTGTATAAGGTTGCTTATTCATTGAACTAACACCATATCAGTTCAGCGCAATCGTCTTTTTTCATAACATAATTTTTAGCTTTAACAAACTCTTTCAATTTTTTTATTTACAAAAATACCAAATAACCCTCCCCCCCCCCCCACGGATTCTTTATACTGGCCTACTGTCAGGTACATCTTCATATCTAAAATTCCCTCCAATTCCCTCCACTGTATATATCTCTCGACAAACCTATATTATCAGCGGTAAAGAATTACACTAAACCACACAATGATACTCAAACTTCAGAAATAAAGTTAGAGTTTGTGTCACTCAAACATTAAATGATCAGAACTATTTAATTAAATAGTTTATATATTTCTAATCCTTTTATTAGTACTGACTAACTTTTATTATAACTTATAAGTCTTTATAACAAAATATGTCTATTTAAAACATTTCAAATCGAAAAGTTAATTATTTTACAGTTGAATCCGTTTAATTTGATTTTATAATCAGTATTTTTTTTTTTTTATAATTTACTCCACTGTTTAATATCTAGAAAATTAAAAGCTTAATAGACGTTAGTCGTTTAAAAAGAAAACCATTATTTTATATTTCCTTGATTAACCATACAAATTAAAGTAAAATTGACATTATTAAACAATTATAACGGGTATGTTTTACTAAGATCATGCAAAAGTAGCAATATTAAATCAAAAATAGCCTTTGCTAAATTTTAGTCTCTAAATTCAACAATTATTGTGTAACAAAACACATTTTTGAGGATTTCAAATTTACGAAATTTGTACGCGGCAAGTTTGTCTGATTTTTTACACATACATGTATGTATACTACATTTATGTATGAATACAAATAATTATAAGATCAATTATACTGACTTATAATGCATAGTTGTTAAAAATAAACTTTGTTTACATTTAATGATGCAAAAATGATTAAAAGAATATTTCCAGTAATGCGTATGCGACAATTTTCCTACTTTAAAGAGTTAAATGAACAATGTTCATTAATTTTGGCTGTGTGTACTTTACATAATTTAAACATTGATAACACATAGTAAAACAATTGTAGTGATACATTTCAACGACAAATAGTTCGGAACGGAAGTCCGTTATCCGAAGCAATCTACCTTTCGTCTTTCGAACACATATCTACTAATGTCAGAACGTATCATATGGGTGGTTAATTATTATATCTGATTATGATAAGGATTGCGCTGATATCAAATTATCATTATATTATACATTATGTCATTTTATTTTTTTACGTTTCAATAATAATAAAAACTTTATGCGCCTTGCGAATTCATAGATATTAACGTTGCGGTAAATAATATAAACGAGAAATTGTTTTTTTTATTTTTGGAAAGACGGTGAAGGGTAAAGTACATGAAACCAACATCAACCATTGTACCGCTCCACCGTCGTCTTGTTATTTGTTCAAGTTTTTCTAAAAAATCTAACCTACCCACCACGAACATTATTATCGTCAGAACCAAATTTAATGTGACTGTAAAACGTTTTTTGGATCGGCACGTAAGGTGTAACGACGATTCAGTCGATACAACATACTTTGTAGTGAATAGTCATAGTTTTGTGAAAGATATCAGGGTAGAAAAAATACAAATATAAGATTAAAAATGTTTTTGTTCCAAATCTGTGTTATTGCACTATGCAGTCTTCGCAGTTGTCAAACGATGATTACATTGGAAACAGTTCAAACATTTTATGAATCTGAGCGGAAATTTATGAGTTTGGTGTTTTCGGGCACTACGTGCTATACTCACGAGCCCGAACATGCCCCTCGATTAAGATGTCTTAGTATCCCAACCGTTGTAGTGGATTATGGAAAATTCGATTTGATACCACCTTTTCCGGTTACTGAAGATCTGAGATATAAAATTTTATTCAACGGAAAATCGCTGACAACTAATTTACAAAATACAGACAGTTTTATGGCCTATACGCTGCAAACCTATTGCGGTCTTGCCGTAAATAAATCTTTGCACGTAGTGATGGAAGACTGTATAATACAAAGACGTTACGATGAGGCATTCATTCGGCTTATGAACGTGATCGAAAGTGAAGGCATTTCGATGTTAGGTAGAATATGTCGTTTATCAAATAAAATGGTAGAGAAGATGCCGTCGAGGGCAATTAAACCTCACTCAGATTTGATCTATCCTGTAATAGATCACATTATCAACAAGTTTAAAATGTATTTAATATCGTCTGAGCCAGTGGATCAAATACTACAGGCCATGAAAATATTAAATGTGAAAGCTAAGACCTTAGAGGGAAAAAAAGCCTTCTACAAAAATGCATGCATGGAGTTTAATC
This sequence comes from Adelges cooleyi, assembly GCF_023614345.1. Classification (NCBI taxonomy): domain Eukaryota; kingdom Metazoa; phylum Arthropoda; class Insecta; order Hemiptera; family Adelgidae; genus Adelges; species Adelges cooleyi. Next base: position 2,552,488 of record NW_026095977.1, read on the forward strand.
AACGATATAATAACATGATGGGCTTGGTGAGTACTGGCGAATATATGGACGTCGAACTTATACCGACTAGCGACGAAGCCAGCCAAGAACTCGAAAGTACCTTAGAACGCGCAAAAACGTACTTTACGATGGACGCTGGACCAAGCGGTGTCAGATTCAGTGTACTGCATCATCTCCTAAGTGAGAATATGAATAGATAATTATAATATTTACGAACAGCTTCGCTTTAGGCCAACATTAACACGCACATTTTTAACTAAAATTCAAATTCAAAATTTCTAAAAATGTTTGCCAAAAATTCTTTATGTGTTATCTAATAATAAAAATCTACGTAAAAATGTACAAGCAGTTTAAAAAAATTAAATAATTTCTTTATAATATTCGTATAACTATTATTATTATTATTATTATAATATTATGATTTTCCCTCAAAATGGTCTTCTTCAGTTAGCAAATTGAAATTTTTCCATTTTTGTGTTTACCTAATGTTTGACTACAGAACTATGACTGATGACGGCACATGCAGTTTACTCTACCGCACTTCACCTCTCAACAATAATTTTTATTATTACTTGAATTAAAAAAAAAATTTACATACGTATGTGTAGACACTGGACTCGATTTTGATACAATCACGCTATGCGTGTTTATACTTTACTTGGTTAGACTATTCCTATTTAGTTTAAGCTATATATACTCGTATATAAAAAAATTATACTCAGATTATGTTAACGGGAGGAGGAAATTTATTATTATCTAAATTTGAGGATTTTACCGTATGGAAAAAATTGCTATACTTTAAAATACCGAAGAGATAGATATTTTTCATAGCATTAATAGAAGATAATAAACAGGTATATCGGATATCACATTAACGAGGTATAATGATTTGAATTGAAAAAGTTATGTTTGATTTCTTATTAAATCCTATAAGGTGTTGAGTGGTTCACAATAAGTGGATCACTCTGTATAGAATAACCCAAAGAGAGTCTTTAACACTAATAAATGTAGATTTTGAATTCTATTATGGGTTTCTAAACTTAAAATTTGACCTTATTATTATTATATATTTTTAAATCGGTGTTGTTGAGTTTTTTTTTTACTGTAGACAACTGCATTTGGAATGCATTAAACAATACCTTATCGATTTTACGAATAAACAAATGCACAAAAACATATTTTTGACGATTTTATCGATACAGGGTTTCTCATCAGTATATTTGAATAGCTCAAATATAATATTCTCATAATTATTCAATTTAGATGGTTTCACTTATTCGTCTTTTATGAGGCCTAGGAGCTCAGTTCAAAAATATGAAAAATTGACAGGAAATAAATTAGGGTTTTCTTTAAACCCGTGAATTCCAGTTTTCAGATTTCGAAATAAATCCGGATCAGCGGTGCCGAACCTGCTCCTCAGGAAAGGAGGTGACAGCCACCCTGTTATAGAATGGTAGTGGGAGGGTGGGTGGCCGATTGGTCATGAAAATAGACTTAACGATGCTTTTTTTACCTAACCACAACTTGAGTTGGGTGTCCATTATATTGTTTGGCCCTTACTAGTAAATTTTATTTTAGTGTCACAGATCCGGTTTTATGATATATCGTAAAAATAATAAAATAGATTTAAATTTTAAGAATTACTACGAATGTTAAACGGAAACTGGATGTTTTATTTTATTTAAAAAAAAAAAAAAGGACTAACAAAAACCTTCCATTTTTTTCGAGTTGTTAGATCTGGAAGACAAAAAACGTGACATCTTTTTAATATGTCTTGATTTAACATATTTTAACAATTAACAAACATTCAGTTATTTCACTATAGGTTATTATATTTTGTTATTGACTTAATGTGAAGGAACTTTGACTAATCAGTGTTGTAGAAGATATCCGTTTTGTTTTTGTGATCACTTCATAATTGCGTTATACATAGTATACAATTATTAACTTGTATTCTTATTTTGTTATCGGAATACATTAAAGTCTTATTTAAGTTAGTTAGTTTAGTCTAATCATAGCCTAAAAAGTTCTCCATCTAAATTCAAAAAGGTATTGTTAAAACCTGACGGGACACCCTATATCGATAAGAGCAACACGAGTTTAGAAAAACATGTTGTTGTGCATTGGTTTCTTCGCACAAATCGTGAAATATTATTTTTACTATTGCTAAAAAACATTTTTTTACTGGCTACTGTAAAAAAACCTAACAAAAAACACAAATATGGAAAAAATATGTTTTTGCGCGCCCATATTTTCAAACTAGAATATGGAATGGTTATTATATATATATGTGATAAATATAATGTTTAAATAATAATAAAAACTTTATTCGCCTTTGAGAATGCTTAAATACTAACGATACGGTAAAAAATATAAAAGAGATATTGTTTTCATTATTTTTGGAAGGACGAGGAAGGGTAAAGTACATGAAACGAATATCAACCTTTGTACCTCTCCAACGTCGTCTTGATATTTGTTCAAGTTTTTTTTAAAATCTATCCTACCAACTATGAACAATATTAACTTTAGAAACAAATTTAATGTAAGATGTGTTTTGGAGTGGCAAGTAAGGAATACAAACATGGAAAAATATGTTATTGTGCGCCTATATTTTCGTACCTAAGTCGAAAAAAAATTTGAAAGGTTTTAAATCGGCAATTTTAATTTGATATAACTTAGCTATTATTATAAATGATTAAGTTATTAATATTAATACTAACAACTTTTTTGCAACACTACAATGGAAAATAAACATCATTTTAACAATTAGAATATCAGTCCGAGGACTTTATCTATTATAATATAACATATTATGTTATAGTCTTTTTAAAATGAAATAATCCAAAAAGTGGCTTTTACACTAATTAATATGGATTTTGAAGATATAAAATAATACAAAAAAACACAGAATTGTTATTAAATTATTTCACAAACTAGTGTAATTTTTTAAAATAAAACAAAATATTTCTGACAAATATCACAAATCTGCAAAATATAATTTTTACACAGAATATGTTACTACTTATATAAATGTCAAATTTGACAAAAAGTCATCTTTGAAAATTGATTAACTTATGTTGTTTTTGAAAGGACTGATTGATTTGAAGTTCACTTTCGATCACGTTCATAAGCTGAATAAATGCCTCGACGTAACATTCCCCTTTTACACAGCCCTCCACCACTGGTTTCAATGTTAATTTACATCATTGAATCGTAGAAACTCGTTTTTTTTTTTAAACCATTTTAAGTTTAAAAAATGTTTTTGATCCAAATCTGTGTTATTGTACTCATCGCTGTTGTCAAACGATGATCACATTGGAAACCGTTCAATATTTGGAACAGACCGAGTCGAAATTTATGAGTTTAATGTTTTTGGGCAATGCGTGCTCTACTCCTGAACCCGAATGCCCGCGGAAAAGATGTGTTAGTACCCCGGACGTTGTAGTGAACAATTATAGATTATTCAATGTGACACCTCCTTTTCCGGTTACTGAAGATCTGAGCCGTAATGTTTTATTCACTGGCAATTCGCTGGAAACCATTTTAGAAAATACAGACAGTGTTTATGGCCTTTGGTCATACTACTGTCATACCATTCGCCATCACCACCGCTTGGTCCAGCGTCCGTTTCATTTTTAAAGTACGAGGTTGCTTTTTTTAAGATAAATTGGAGTGCTTTGTTGACGCTTTGGAAGACGGTAAATGCTCGAAGTCCGTATATACACAAGTACTCACCAAGCCCATCATGTTACCATATCGTTGACTAAACTCCATGCATGTAACATTGTACAATTCTTTTCGTTCATTCATTATCCTATTCGCCTTTAATACTTTGATGGCATATACTTATTTGACGCACCGGCGCAGTCCATATGTAATACATTTTAAACTTGTTTTCAATGTGTTTTATTACAGAGTCGGTCTTTTCTAAAAGATCTTGAATTTCCCATAGTTCCTTCTTTTCTATTATTTTATTTGATAGACGACATATTCTACCTGACATCGAAATGCCATCACTTTTGATCACGTTCTTAACCGCATAAATGCCTCGGCGTAAAGTCCTTCTTTTACACAGTCCTCCACGACATCGTTCAATGTTCGGTTTACGGCAGTACTGCAATAGGTAGCCTTTGCAAAGGCCATAAAACTGTCTATATTTCCAAAAATGGTTGCCAGCAAATATCCAGTGCATAAAACATTATAGGTCAGATCTTCAGTAACCGGAAAAGGAGGTGTCACATTGAATAATCTATAATTGTTCACTACAACGTCGGGGACTAACACATCTTTTCCGCGGGGATTCGGGTTCGGTAGTAGCATTTTTTTAACTTATATTAGTTTTAAAAAAAAAAATCAAAATGATGATCTACAATCAAATGATATAAGTTAACTATTAAACCCTAATATTTTTCACAAAATTATGACTGTTCACTACAAAGTATGTTGTATCGACTGAATCGTCGTTATAACTTACTCGCCTATCCAAAACACTTCTTACATTAAATTTGTTTCTAAAGTTAATATTGTTCATAGTTGGTAGGAAAGATTTTTTAAAAAAACTTTAACAAATATCAAGACGACGTTGGAGAGGTACAATGGGCGCACAACAATATATTTTTCCATGTTTTGTGTTTTTTTGTTAGGTTTTTTTATAGTAGTCAGTAAAAAAATGTTTTTTAGCAATAGTTCAAATAATATTTTACGATTTCGAAGAAACCAATGTAACGGTTTAAATTTCATGTTTTAAAAAACCATTATAGTCTTCGAAGTTCACATATTTTAGTATTAAAGCCAATATTTAGGTTATTTCATTATAAAATTGTAATACGATATGTAATATAATATGTTAGATAATATCATTGTACTGAATTTCAAATTGAAGCAGTCATTTCAAAAACGACATAGGTCACTGATTTTTTAAAGATGACTTTTTGTCAAATTCGATATTTATATACGTAGATTTGTGACATTTGTCAACAATATTTTATTTTATTTAAAAAAATTACACTAGTTTGTGAAATAATTTAATAACAATTGTGTGTTTATTTTATTTTTTCAACATCCACATTTATAAGTGTAAAAGACACTTTTTGGGTTATATAATTTAAAAAAAGACTTCTAGAAACATATGTTTTTACATAATATGTTGGATAGAATCCTCGGACTGAATTTCTAATAATTGAAATGATGTTTATTTTACATTGTAGTGTTGCAATAAAGTTATTAATATTAGTATTAATAAATTTCAGCTCATAAAACCTAAAAATTCGCTTTAGCAATAAAAACAAGTTCTAACGCAGAGGGCTGTGGGTTGTCGACATCTTGGTTTGAGGCCTTTGTGAGGCAAGCCTAATCGATGTTTTTTTAAAAAATTTCAAATCGATCCCGTTTGAATTGACTTAGTTATATCAATGTAAAATTGCCAGTTTGAAACCTGTCAAATTTTGGATTAGGTACGAAAAAGTGGGCGCACTAAAACAAATTTTTCCATGTTTGTGTTGGGTTTTTCTACAGTATACAATGTTTTTTAGTACTGGTTCAAATATTATTTTACGATTTGTGCGAAGAAACCAATGTACAACAACATGTTATTCTAAGCTCCTGTTGCTCTTATCGATACAGGATGTCCCGTCAGGTTTTAACAACACCTTCTTGAATTTAGATTGAGAACTTTTTAGGCTATGATTAGACTAAACTAACTAACTTAAATAATAATTTAATGTTTTCTGATAACAAAATAAGAATACAAGTTAATAATTGTAGAATATGTATAACGCAAGTATGAAGTGATCACAAAAACAAAACGGATATCTTCTACAACACTGATTAGTCAAAGTTCCTTCACATTAAGTCAATAACAAAATATAATAACCTATAGAGAAATAACTGAATGTTTGTAAATTGTTAAAATATGTTAAATCAAGACACATTAAAAAGAAGTCGCGTTTTTTTTGTCTTCCACATCTAACAGCTCAAAAAAAAAATGGAAGGTTTTTTTGGTCCTTTTATTTTTTTTTAAATAAATTAAAACACCCAGTTTCCGTTTAACATTCGTAGTAGTTCTTAAAATTTTAATTTGTTTTATTATTTTTACGATATATCATAAAACCGGATCTGTGACACTAAAATAAAATTTACTAAAGAGTGTCCCATCACGTTTTAACAACATCTTCTTGAATTTAGATTGAGAACACTTTAGGCTATGATGCACAAAATATAATTTAACAATCAAATTTATGAAGTTCATTGTAACAAATGAACTTAGATTAGACTTTAATGTATTCCGATGACAAAATAAGATTACAAGCTAATAAATGTATATATGTACAACGCGAGTATGAAGTGATCGCAAAAACAAAACGGATCTAATTCTATAACATTGATTAGTCAAAGCAACTTTTAAAACTTAAATGGTAACCTACATCTTTTATTAAATTTTTAAATTGAGAATAATGTACTAAGAACTTCGATTGGTCCATAACCATTTTCGGATAAATATTTCTAAAGTTATAAGAGTTTTTAAGGTTGGAATGGGAGGGGAAATGTGCGCAGATAAAAATAATACTATGCTCCAACTTTCCTCCAGTCCGTAATCAAATTTTACCATGACAAAGTGACTTTCCATGAAATTTGTATTTTATTTAAATCAAATATTTAAAAAAATAATAGTATTTGTAATCATCACATCTTCGAACTACAAAAAATTGTAAAATAATTGTTAATCTAATATTCTTACCTAGGTGTCAACTCGAGAAAACCATTTTTAAATTTCAGAAAACACTTGTGTGATTTTTTGATATGCGATAAAATTTTGCACTATTTACATAGTAGGTAAAATATAGTGCTCGTTTATGTTAAAACCATTTTAAAAGTCAAAATAGGCTGGAGTGTTCTTAATCTAAAATCAAGTAGGTGTTGTTAAATCCTGACGGGACACCCTGTATGCATAAGAACAACATAAGCTTAGAAAAACATGTTGTTGTACATTGGTTTCTTTGCACAAAACGTAAAATATTATTTGAACTATTGCTGAAACTCATTGTATGCTGTAAAAAAACCTAACGAAAAACACATACGTGGAAAAATATGTTTTTTTGCGCCTATATTTTTGTACCTTATCCGAAAATAAATTTGACAGGTTTTAAACCAGCTATTTAAATGTGATATAACTTATTATATATAGCCATAATTATTAGACAATAAAATATTAAAATTAATATTAATAACTTTGTTGCAACACTACAATGCAAAAAAAACACCATTTTAATAACTAGAAATTCAGTCTTTTTAAAATGAAATAACCCGAAAAGGGGCTTTTACACTAATAAATGTGGATTTGAAGAAAAAAATAAACATACAATTGTTATTAAATTATTTCACAAACTGGTATAATTTTTTTAAATAAAATAAAATATTTTTGACAAATGTCACAAATCTACGTATACAAATATCAAATTTGACAATAAACCCTTCATCTTTTGTTTTAAAGAATTAGTATTTTAAGATATGAAAAACAAACAACGAGACGTCTATTTAATATGTCTTGATTTAACATATTTTAACATTTTACAAACATTCAGTTATTCGCCTATACGCTATTACATTTTGTTATTGCATTTATATGGAGGAGCTTTTACTAATTAATGTTGTAGAATGAAATCCGTTTTGTTTTTGTGGACACTTCATACTCGCGTTGTACATAGTATACAACTATTAACTTGTATTCTTATTTTGTTATCGGAATACATTAAAGTCTAATCTAAGTTCATTTGTTACAATGAACTTCATACATTTCCTTGTTAAAATATATTTTGTGCATCATAATTGATAGCCTAAAGTGTTCTCAATCTAAATTCAAAAAGATGTTGATAAAACCTGATGGGATACCCTGTATCGATAAGAGCGACACGAGCGTAGAAAAACATTGTACATAGGTTTTTTCACAAAAACCATAAAATATTATTTGAACTTTGCTAAAAATCATTGTATACTCTAAAAAAAACCAACAAAAAAAACACTGTGGATTGAAAAACACATCGATTTGGCTTGCCACACATGCCCTCAAACCCAAATGTTGACAACCCACCGCCTTCTGCGTTAGATCTTTTTTTTTCATTACTAAAACGCATTTTTAGGGTTAAAGAGCTGAAATTTATTAATATTAATAACTTTATTGCAACACTACAATGCACAATAAACATAATTTTAATAATTAGTAATTCAGTCAACAACATGGTTTCCTAAGCTCGTGTCGCTCTTATCGATACCGGGTGTCCCGTCAGGATTTAACAACACCTACTTGAATTTAGATTAAGAACACTCTAGCCAATGATCCCAAAAAAAATGTTATCAAACAAATGTATGATGGTCGTTGTAAGACAAGGAACAAATAAACTTATATTAGACTTTTATGCATTTTGATAACAAAAGAAGAGTACAAGTTATTAATTGTATACTATATACAACGCGAATATGAAGTGTTCACAAAAACAAAACGGATCTAATTTTACATTTTACTTGTTCTTGTCTATTAATTATTATATTGTATTCTATTATTTATTATGTTAACTATTAAGGCATTAATTGTAAATAATATTCTTTTACCAACTGTACTTAATTTAACAGAACATATTCCCTATGAATTATTTTACGCCAGATATTATGAAAACACTAAAGTATAAGCCTCTGCTTTATTGATTGAAATTATAAGCATACAAGTTATAATGGGTGATTTTGACATCTCACGTCCTTTAACTTGTAACCGATAGGGGAACAAATAACAACGACCTTTTAATATCATTATATGACAAAATTCAAAATATCACATTTTTGAAAAGAGACTTTTTAATGCCTCTGCTTTTTTGTTTGAAATTATAAACATGCAGATTATAATGGGAGATTTTAAAACGGCAGGTCTCCGAGTGTTTTGGCATTCGCTCGCTTGGCGCCGTCGCTTCGCTCCGCCAACTAAAAATATCCTAGGTTTATAGGCTACAGTCTATGAGGAGGTAACAGGTTTAAAATTAAGTGTAATCGAGCCATCGCAATACGTCTTAAAGGAATGACGTTATAATTCATGGTACCTATAGGCTGTATTTAGTAATCAGAATTCATACCTAGTTATGGAAAAATATTTTGCATGCTAAGTACTGATTAAGTGTAGAGTTAGTCTAGCTATGTATCTGTATTTTTTTTTAATTTTAAATTGAAAAGAATAGTCTAGAATTTAGACGGTTAATAAATATCAAGTGTCCGGTGTTGCCTACTTGGGTTGCTACCACTTTTACCAATTTTTATGAACTACCAATGTCCAGTTCCTTATCAGCGGGCGGAATTCGTATTGAAAACTGATAAGGATGGCAGGTCTCCGAGTGTTTTGGCATTCGCTGGCTTGGCGCCGTCGCTTCGCTCCGACAACTAAAAATATCCTAGGTTTGTAGGCTACAGTCTATGAGGAGGTAACAGGTTTAAAATTAAGTGTAAATTAAAATTTTAAAAAGTTAAAGAGGCTTGATAAGAAGCTGGCCATTGGGAAAAAGTGTACAATGGAAATTGTCTTTGGTAAAAGTTGTTATATTATAGACCACGTCATCAATATAGGCCGGTGTCATCCCGCTTAATTTTATGAGTTGAAAACAGATAAAAATGTCTAGAGGACAGTCAGCTAAATGTCTGTTAAGGTTTATCTTTGTGAAACAAAATTCGTTTAAACGTAGTATGTTATATGTCTGTACACAGCAGTTCCGAGGGGGGTGCCCGGCCACGGAGTCGAGTCAGCTCACTACGTTTTAATGTATACCGTTACAATTCATCGTACCTTTATCTAGTAATCATAGTTCATACTTAGTTTCGAAAAAGTATTTTGCAAGCTAAGTACCGGTTAACTGTAGTGCAAGTCTAGCTATCTGTCAGATCAGAAACGTCCTACTACTAAAGCGAGTGTGCTACTTGCTTAAAGGACAACTTTTTTTTTTTTTTTAATTGTTTGAGGTGTTGTTTACTTCACGGGCTTGGTAATAGCTATGGTTAAAAATAGAAAGAAATGTTTAGAGGTCAGTCTGTATATGTCTGATATGGTGTTCCTATGTGCAACAAAACTTTTTCAAACGTAATAAGAATTTTGTATATCTAATTAATTTGATAATTTGGTTTAAGCGAAATGTAATATACTACTATACTATATATTTTATTATATATATTCTAAATCTGAAAAACGTACCGACATCCAACGACGCATATTAATAGGTAATGTTTGCACACCGGGAAACACGTCGATTTCTCTTGAACGAAAACCGTGAGCGAATTACGGACAAATATGTAATTAATAATAACTATTATACGATTTACATATAATTGTATGTATATAATATAACAAACTACAAAGACGAAAATTCACCAAAAAAAACAAAACACGCCGTTCGCCGTTTTTATTTTTATTATTATATATATGATAACGTTTGACACACCGGGAAACACTATTGAATAAAAAACCACGTATGACAATGAACAACAGTGTAATTAATAATAATAATAATAATTTTACGTTTACTTTAAGGAAAGTACAAACTCGGCAAAAAAACAACACACGCCGTCACCGTTATTATTTGATACGATAACGATGTGACATGATAAAAACGCGCGCCAACGCCACGCGCTGCCTAAGCCGCCTCAGATGCTTGTGTTATGAGCGAGATGTATTATATGAATCCCATGGAAGAGACGATTAGGCGACTGGCGAGACGTCGGCTATTTGAATTGACATTTTATATATTAGAAGACTATATACTTTATGCTATATATATATAAATATACTATATACATGTCATCGATAGAGCAGTAATTTTTACTTTTTTTGGGGTATGTTAAATATTTTGTATTTGTTTATACTTAGCTGTGTAATATACTATAACATAGACTATCGTTTGGTGTCCCTGAATACAATAAATGACAATAACAATCCCTCTACCAACTTTTTTCAATAGGTCTAAACGTCAGGTGGTCGGCGCCAAGTCACCATTAAAATAAAACATCAGAGTATGAGTATCTTACGTTTCCCATCTAGACTAAAAAACCTTAGCATTGAAATTTGCTAAGCGATTTAATTTATAATTTTTATCTATCTGTTTGTTTGCTATGACTTAGTAAGAATTTGAATTTAAAATCAATATTTGGTCGGTTTTTACAACAGTAGCGCTTCTATTTGCCATTAAATGATAATAATATTGGTCTCCCATCGATATAATTGTCTCCGATAATCAGGAGTAAATAACACTCGCTCCAATTGTTTTTTTTTTTAAATACATAGCCAATCGATTCTTACAAAGACACCTTGTACAACCGTTAACAGCTATATATGTATTTTATAGTGGCCGGGTCTATGTAATATGGGACTTTTCGGTAAAATGTGGGTTTTTTTGGGGAAATATTCGGTTATTCGGTATTGTTACCGAGTCGGTAAGAATTAACGTCAGTACTACTGAAATTCGGAAACGATTACCGAGTTCGGTAAAAAGGATTTCGGTAATTACCGTATGGCAAAAACTGCTATACTCTATTTTTCATTGCATTAATAGAAGCTCCTATACAGGTAAATCGGATATCACATTCATGCGGTATAATGATTTGAATTTGAAAAAGTTCTGTTTGATACATCTAATAAACGCTTAATTTTCAATTTTTTCCTTATCTATAATTGATAAAAAGTTGAATCTATGTATGTCTTATATCAAAGGTTATTGGGGGTACTTTATTTATAGGCTTTTCACACTATTTTCTTGTAAGCTAATGATATTTAACAAGTAAAAATAATAACCCTATCTGTGTACTTTATAATTTTATAAGTATTAAATTATTTCTTTTTTGTATTAGTCTTAATGAAATATTACTTATTCATTATTACTATACAGATTGTTTTAATTATTATTTTGTCTCAATCCGAACAAATAGTCGAAATTCAACTGTTTTTTTTTTGTGTCGACAATGTTGACACGTTTATTTATTTTAGTTATCTTTTTTTCACTTAAAAAAAAAAACCTGCACCGCCCATAATAAAACGGTACGGGTACGGTATTAAACAAATACTAACAGTATTAAATAATTTGGGGAATTAACAAGAAGTAATATTTATAAGATACAAGATTTCTAACCAAAAAAATAATTTGAAATTATTAAAATGATTTGCCAAATTTCATGATATTGTGTAAAACTAATAAACCACACATATTTCATCAGCCAAAAAGTAAATACATATAATATAATTTTTCAAACGCTATGACGCGCGTTTCTGTTAAATCGCTGCGGGTTTAATGCCACTGTACAAAATGTATTTTTACAACTGGTGTATGCACACGAGCTAAGGTTTTATTTGTTCAATGTTATGTTTGAAGAGCTGATGTTATTCGTGCGTGTTTGACAAAAACATTACGGTATAGTTTCTCTAATACAAGGTGATTTTGACGGTATAGAATGAAAAAGACTTATTATTATTTTTTACAATTTTATGATTTTATTTATTTTAGTCCACCCAATTTTGGTATATTTTATCAAAAATGAGAAAAAAATATTTTGGCAATTAAGATTAACTAAAAACTGTGAATTTGAGAGAATCATAGTTAACCAATCACACTGTACAACATGTATTAAAATATTAATACTTTGAAAAAATAAAATGCTATTGTTCTAAAAATGGAGATACTAATGACGGCGCTTTAGACAAATATACAAAAATTATTGTATCCCCATATGTATTAAAAAAAATCCTATATTATTTAATTAACTCTGGTAAAATAAATTAAAAAAATGTTCAAACCTAACTCTCTTCCTTCCCAAATATGCTCTGTGATGCAAAAAAATATCTATTAACAAACATTGTTTTAATAATTAGAAATTCGGTCCGAGGATTCTATCTAACATGTTATGTAAAAACAAATCTTTCTAGAAGTCTTTTTATAATGAAATAACCCCAAAATTTGCTTTTACACTAATAAATATGGATTTTGAAGAAATAAAATTAAACAAATAAACACAGAATTGTTATTAAATTATTAATGAACTAAAATAAAATAAAATAATTCTGACAAATTTCACAAATCTGCATAATTTAAATTTTACACAGAATACGTAACTACGTATAAAAATAAAAAAATTGACATCATCTTCGAAAAATTATTGACTTATGTCGTTTTTAAAATGACTGATTCAATTTGAAATTCAGTTCGAGGATATTATTTTATACATCATACTACCTTTTTATAATGAAATAACCTAAAATTTGGCTTTAAAACTAAAATTTGAGGACTTTTAAGACTATTATTGACCGTTAAAGAGGCACTATAGCTAACTTGGTCCTCTTCGGTCGCAAAATATCATAATTTTCAAAGAGACTTTTTAAATCTTCTGCTATTATGTTTGAGATTATAAAAATACAGATTATAATGGGAGATATTAAAAACTCACCTCCCTTTATCTTGTTACCGAAGGGGAAACGAATTACAACGACCTTAAAATATCATTATATGATAAAAACCAAAAAGTATTTAATGTATAATGTAAAATGTATAATTGTTACAGAACACATATGAGCACTATATTTTACCTATTATGAAAATAGTGCAAAATTTTAACGCACAAAATTTGATTTTCCATTAGATTTAGGAGTGTGAAACAATAAAAACCATTCCTAATACTGTAGTACATTAAAGCGAGCAGTTTATTTTTAAAAAGAATCAATAAGTCCACTGGTTATCAGAATCCTACGGAGGTTTAACTTATAGACCGAAAAAGGACCAAAAGATAATACAACAGTTTTGTGCTCATCGGTACATTAAAAATCCCAAAACTGATTTGCCTTGAGAAATCGGCCATCGGCCGACATTTTTTAAGATATTTTTTGCGTAAAGTGATAAAAAAATATAGTTTTTTGTATAAATCTATCATTAATTGAATATCCATGGGAATGCATACGTTTTACGTTGGAATGTTAATGTAATTGTATGGATTTCTTCATTTAATCGGAATTTAAAAAAAAAAAATGGAAAATTTCACTTTGTAAACTGATGAAAACCATTTTGAGCTAAAAATGATAAAATCATAATAATAAAAATAGTTATAAAATATTATAAAGAAATTATTTAATTTTTCTAATTGCTTATACATTTTTACGTAGATTTCTATTATTAGATAACACATAAGGTAATTTTTGCAAACATTTTTAAACATTTTAAATTCGAATTATAGTTAAGAAATTTGTGTGTTGGTTTTGGCCTAAAGCGATGCTACTCGTAAATAATATAATTGTATATTTATGACATCACATTGATGATATGAGTTGATGCAGCAAATTGAATTGGTCATCACCGCTTAATCCAGCGCCTGGTCTAGCGTCCGTTTCAATTTTAAAGTACATGTTTGCGCGTTCTACTGTACTTCTGAGTTCTTTGTAAGCGTTGTGGATAGTCATTGTCCGAATGAGTCCGATGTCCGTATATCGGCCGGTACTTACCAAGCCCATCATGTTACCATATCGTTGATTAAACTCCATGCATGTAGCATTGTAGAATTCTTTTCGTTCTGACAATAACCCTTCGTTAATTAATACATTGATGGCGTCTAGTATTTGACGCACCGGCGCAGTCGATATGAGATACATTTTAAACTTGTTTTCAATGTGTTTTATTACAGGATTGATCAAATTTAAGGGTTTTTTAAATGCCGATGGTGGCATGTTTTCTATTAGTATATTTGATATACGACACATTCTACCTAACATCGATATTCCTTCACTTTCGATCACGTTCATAAGCCGAATATGTGCCTCGGCGTACATTTCTTTAACCACACAGTCCTCCACGACAACGTTCAATGTTCGGTTTACGGCAGGACAGCAATAGGTATTCTTTACAATGGCCATAAAATTGTCTGTATTATCAAAAATGGTTGTCAGCGAATCTCCAGTCCATAAAATGTTGTGGCTCTGATTTTCAGTAACCGGAAAAGGTGGTGTCACATAGAATTTTTCATAATTGTTCACTACTACGTCCGGAATACTAAGACATCTTTTCCACGGGGCTTCGGGTTCGGTAATAGTATAGCAAGTATCGCCCAAAATCACCAAACTCATAAATTTAGATTCAGTTTGTTGAAAATGTTTAACGATTTCCAATGTGATCATCGTTTGACCACGGTGAAGACTGAATAGTGCAATAATACAGATTTGGAAAAAAAACATTTTTTTTTAATTATATTGGTTTTTAAAAAAAAAAAATCAAAACAGGTATTTACGATCAAATGATATAAGTTAACTATTATTAAAGCCTTATATTTTTCACAAAATTATGACTGATCTCCACAAAGTATGTTTTATCGACTAAATCGTTGTTATAACTTACGTGCCAATCTAAAACACTTGTTACATTGAATTTGTGTCTAACAATAATATTGTTCACAGTTGGTAGGTTAGATTTTTTAGAAAAACTTGAACAAATAGCAAGACAAAGTTGCAGAGGTACAATGGTTGATGTTTGTTTCATGTACTTTACCCTTCCTCGTCCTTCCAAAAATAAAGAAAACAATATCTCTTTTATATTTACCGTAACGTTAATGTCTAAGCATTCGCAAAAGCGAATAATATATATTATTTTTTAAACATTATATGTATAAGATATATTTAATAACCATTACATATTCTAATTTGAATATATAGGCGCACAAAAATATATTTTTCATGTTTGTGTTTTTTTTGTTTGGTTTTTGTACAGTAGTCAGTAAAAAAATGTTTTTTAGCAATAGTTCAAATAATATTTTACGGTTTGTTCGAAGAATCAATGTACAACGACATGTTTTCCTAAGCTTGTGGTGCTCTTATCGATACAGTGTGTTCCGTCTGGTTTTAACAACACCTTCTTGAATTGAAATTGAGAACTTTTTAGGCTAGATTAGACTAAACTCACTAACGTAGATTAGACTTTAATGTATTCCGATAACAAACATAGAATACAAGTTAATTGTTGTATACTATATACAATGCGATAATGAAGTGTTCACAAAAACAAAACGGATCTAATTCTACAACATTGATTAGCCAAAGCTCCTCCATACAAAGACAATAACAAAATATTATTTATTATTGAATATATGTTATTTAAACTAATTCTACAATTTACTTGTTCTTGTCTATTAATTATTATATTGTTTTCTATTATTTAGTGAGAATACCTATAGTGAAATAACTGAATGTTTTTAAAATGTAAATTATGTTAAATCAAGACATATTAAATAGAAGTCGTGTTGTATTTTAAGATATGAAAGACGAACAACACGTACTCGAAATAAAAGATAAAGGGTGTTTTGATCCTTTTATTTTTTAAAAATTAAATAATAAACCCAGTTACGGTATATCATAAAATCATGACCAGTGGCGCCAAACTAAAATATAATAGGAAAGGCAAACAAATATTATGGACATCCACCTCAAGGTAAAAAATGCATCGTCGAGTTTATTTTCATGACTTACTGGCAACCCACCCTCTCCGAAGAGCAGGTTCGTCAACACTAATTTGGATTACTTTCATAAGAGTTCGAAATCTGAAAATTGGCTTTTACGAGTTTAAAGAAAAGCCTTGTTTATTTTCTATCAATAGTTAATAGTCTGGAAGTGAACTCCTAGGCTTTTTAAAAAACGAATTAGAGAAACGAAATAATTAGAATAAATATGAGAATATGATATTTGAGATATAAGATAGGGGTAAGATACAGAAGATAAGAGATAAGAGATATGGTGTACGTTCAACGTTCAAATTATAACTTAATAATAAATTCAAAATAGTTTAATTCCCTATATATTTAACTATATTAAGTTACTTTTGGCCAGATAATAAACACTACAATTTTAGCCAGAAACATGATAGTACATGATTTTTTAATCTCCTTGGTTTATGCTGTAACTGGAAGCTCTATGTAATTTTTTTTTTTTTAATTATAATTCCACAACTAATCAATATTTATTCGGTACTTCAACGAGACATGAAAATGCTCTTTCGTGGTTGCAGACTCGGCTGAAAAACTTTTCGTTATGCTTTTTTCGTTACGCTTTGTTTCGGTTATGCACCACAGCTAATTCCACCTCATTCCCATTCCCCCCCCCCCCCAACTTCATCGTTATCCCCATTTATTTTTTCGTTACGCATTTTTGATAACGCTTTTTTCGGTTATGTGCCAGAGCTATGACATGAAAATGTCAAAACAAAACGGATCTAATTCTACAACATCGATTGCACAAAGCTTCTCCATATAAAGACGATAGAAGTTCGAAATCCGAAAATTGGCTTTTACGAGATTAAAGAAATGCTTTATTAATTTACTATTAATAATTGTTAATAGTCTTGAATTGAACTCCTAGGCATCATAAAAGACGAATAAGAGAAACGAAATAATTTGAACAAATATGAGAATATGATATTCGAGTTATTAAAATATACTGATCGATACCCTGTATCGATTTAAGCGACGATTTAAGTGACCTAATTTTCATATTTTTTTTTTTTTTTTGTTAAATGGTTTCTTTAGTGTATAAAACAATGCGGTATGCTAACAGATAAAATACTTAAAACAATACCTTTTCGGTTGTACGAATGAATATAATTACAAAAACATTATTTTCATCGATATATACAGGGCCTCTCATCAGTATATTCTAATGACTCAAATATCATATTCTTATATTTTTTCAAATTATTTCGTGTCTCTTGTTCGCCTTTTATGAAGCCTAGGAGTTCCGTTCAAGACTATTAACAATTAGTAGAAAATAAATAGTTCGGATTTCAAACTCCTATTGTCTCCATATGGAGTGTCTTCGACTAATCAATGTTGTAGAATTAGATGCGTTTTGGTTTGTGAACACTTCATACTCGCGTTGTACATAGCATACAAATATTAACTTGTATTCTTATTTTGTTATCGGAATACATTAAAGTCTAATTTAAGTTCATTTGTTACAATGACCTTCATACATTTCCTTGTTAAAATATATTTTTAGCATTATAATTCATAGCCAAAAGTGTTCTCAATCTAAATTCAAGAAGATGTTGTGAAAACGTGACGGGACACCCTGTATCGATAAGAGCGACACGAGCGTAGAAAAACATGTTGTTGTGCATGGGTTTTTTCACAAAAACCATAAAATATTATTTGAACTTTGCTAAAAATCATTGTATACTCTAAAAAAAACCAACAAAAAAACACTGTGGATTGAAAAACACATCGATTAGGCTTGCCACACATGCCCTCATACCCAAATGTCGACAACCCACCGCCTTCTGCGTTAGATAAAACAATGCGGTATGCTAACAGATAAAATACTTAAAACAATGCCTTTTCGGTTGTACGAAAGAACAAATTTACAAAAATATTATTTTCATCGCTTTTATTGACACAGGGTTCTCCAATCAGTATATTTTAATAATTCAAATATCATATTCTCATATTTATTCAAATTATTTCGTTTCTCTTATTCGTCTTTTATGAAGCCTAGGAGTTCCGTTCAAGACTATAAACAATTAATAGTAAATAAATAAGGCATTTCTTTAATCTCGTAAAAGCCAATTTTCGGATTTCGAAATCCTATGATAATAATCCACATCAGTGTTGACGAACCTGCTCTTCGGGGAGGGTGGGTTGCCAGTAAGTCATGAAAATAAACACGACGATGCATTTTTTACCTTGAGGTGGATGTCCATAATATTCGTTTGCCCTTCCTATTACATTTTAGTTTGGCGCCACTGATCAAGGTTTTATGACACACCGCAAAACTGATAAAATAGATTTAACAATAAAGACTTACTTCAGGAGAATAAACAGTAACAAAAACAATATAATAGACACCCACCACAACGTGAGGTTAGATAAAAAAAAGCATCGTCGAGTCTGTTTTCATGACCAACCGGGCTCCTACCCTCCCACTCTATAACAGGGAGTCTGTCACTTCCTTCCCTGAGGAGTAGGTTCAGCACCTCTGATCCGGATTAATTTCGAAATCCGAAAACTGGAATACACGGATTTAAAGAAAAGCCTAATTTATTTCCTATCAATTGTTCATATTCTTAAACAGAGATCCTAGGCTCCATAAAAGGAAATAGTTAGAATAAATATGAGAATATTATATTTGAGCTATTAAAATATACTGATGGGAAACCCTGTATCGATAAAAGCGTCAAAAATATGTTTTTGTGCATTTGTTTATTCGTACAACCGATAAGGTATTGTTTAAAGTATTCCAAATGTAGGTATACTGCAAAGTTGCCTACAGTAAAAAAATAACTCAACAACACCAATAAAAAAAAATAAAATAATTAGGTCAAATTTTAAGTTTTGAAACCCATAATAGTCATCAAAATCTACATTTATTAATGTTTAAGCCACATTTTGGGTTATTCTATACTGGGTGATCCACTTATCGTGAACCACTCAATATCTCATAGGGTTTAATAAGAAATGACAATTTTTTTTTATACTGTTTTTATACAATGTGATCTCAATTTTTCACAATTTGTATTGTTTTTACCCCCCTCCCAATTTAGTTTTTTTTTATTGCAACTTTTTAAACATAAATGCTAACGTATAAATGTTATACATTTTTATATTGAGAATAATGTACTAACAATTTTTACTGGTCGATAACCAGTTTCGGATAATTATTTTTAATGTTATAACAGTTTTAAGTTATGCTAGGAGGGGAAATGCTGTTGAGAAATGCGCGCAGAGAAAAAAAATACTACGCTCCACCTTTCCTCCTGCCCTAAACTTGAAACTTCAATAACCTCAATAATAGTTATCCGAAGCCTGTTATCGACCAGTCAAATATTTTAGTACATTATTCTCAATTTAAAAAAATAATCAAATTTATACTTTACCATTTTAGTTTATCTAAATTTATTCGGTACTCAAACGCGACATGAGTATGCTCTTTCGTGGTCGCAGACTCGGCTGAAATATGTTTTTTTTTAAATTTCAGAAAAACACTTGTGTGATATTTTTATGTGCGTGATAATTTTGCATTATTTACATAGTATTAGGTAGAGCACTATAGCGCTCGTTTATGTTAAAACAATTTTACAAAGTCAAAAGACTATTTTTAGTGACAATTTTTATGAATACCCAGTTTAAGCTTGCATTATAAAGAACACCTAATGTTGACAAATAATCAAGGTCTCTAGTATATCAAGACCAACCTGACATGTTGGCAATATTCTAAGATTATAAAAAAACGAACTAGGGGAAATATTTTTTGGTTTTTATCATATAATGATAAATTAAGGTCGTTGTAATTTGTTGCCCCTTCGGTAACAAGATAAAGGGAGGTGAGATTTTAAAATCTCCCAATATAATCTGTATGTTTATAATCTCAAACAAAATGGCAGAATCTTTTAAAAAATCTCTTTTGAAAAATTTGATATTTTGAATATTACCTTTTTTTCAAACGTTATTTAAATTAATAATATTTAAAAACGTTTAGCTATATAATATAGATTAAGTCAAGGATCATGATAATTTCTGTAATATGGATTAAGTGTGCAAATATGCAATAAGTAATATGATATCGTCGTTCTTACAAATATAAATTTAAAAAAAAAAGTATTTTTCAGACAAGTCTGTGACCACGAAACAGCATTTTCGTGTCTCGTCAATCTAGTATCTAAGGTGGCTACTATATTAAGTTTCTGGCTTATACTTTAGTGTTTTCATAATATCTGGCCTAAACAATTCATAGGGAATATGACCTAATAAACTATGAAATTTATTTTTTAATTATATTCATTTATTTATTTAGGGTAAACGCCCAAGAGGGCTCAAGTACAGTTGGTAACAGAATATTATTTACAATTAATGCCTTTACAGTTAACATAATAAATAATAGAATACAATAAAATAATTATTAAACAAAAACAAGTATATTGTAGAACTAGTTTAAATAAAATATAATAAATAATAAACAACATTTTGTTATTGTCTTTATATGCAGGAGCTTTGACTAATCAATGTTGTAGAATTAGATCAGTTTTGTTTTTTCGAACACTTCATACTCGCATTGTACATAGTATACAATTAGTGGCTTATATTCTTATTTTATTATCGGAATACTGGCCATAACTTTATTATTATTATATTAATAGATTTAACATTAAAGAATTACTTCAGTAGATTAAACAGCCACTGGGTTTGTTATTTAATTTTTTTTAAATAAAAGGATCAGCAATTTTATTCTTGCGTTGTAAATAGATACTATACAATTATTAACTAGTAGAATTATTTTGTTACCAAAATACAATAAACTCTAATATATGTTTATTTGTTCATATTCTTACAATGACCATCATACATTTGTTTGATAACATATTTTTTGGGCATCATAGGCTGGAGTGTTCTTAATCTAAATTCAAGTAGGTGTTGTTAAATCCTGACGGGACACCCTGTAACCATAAGAACAACACGAGCTTAGAAAAACATGTTGTTGTACATTGGTTTCTTTGCACAAAACGTAAAATATTATTTGAACTATTGCTAAAAACATTGTATGCTGTAAAAAAACATAACGAAAAACACATTGATATGTTGTTTTGCGCCTATATTTCCGTACCTAATCCAAAAATAAATTTGACAGGTTTTATACCAGCAATTTAAATGTGATATAACTTAGCCATAATTATTAGACAATAAGTTATTAATATTAATATTAATAACTTTGTTGCAACACTATAATGCAAAATTGTGTAATGAAATAATGCATAATGAAATAACCTAAAATTAAAGCCATTAATTCTAAAATTTCTGGATTTCGAAGACTATAATGGATTTTCAAAACTTGAAATTTGACCTAATTTTCATCTTTTTTGTTGTTGTTGTTGTTAAGTGGTTTCTTTAGTGTATAAAACAATGCGGTATACTAACAGATAAAATACTTTAAACAATACCTTATCGATTGTACGAAAGAACAAATTTACAAAAACATTATTTTCATTGCTTATATCGATACAGGGCCTCTCATCAGTATATTCTAATGACTCAAATATCATATTCTTATATTTTTTCAAATTATTTCGTGTCCCTTGTTCGCCTTTTATGAAGCCTAGGAGTTCAGTTCAAGACTATTATCAATTAGTAGAAAATAAATAAGGCATTTCTTTAAACTAAGATTTTTTTAAGATGGACTCAGCAAAGTGTCCGAGACGTTGGCACACAACATTCGACGTGGATATATCCGAAACTCACTCAGTTGGCGAATTAGTCATTTCAAAAACTGCATAAATCAATGATTTTTCAAAGATGACTTTTTGTAAAATATGATATTTATATACGTAGTTACGTATTCTGTGTAATAACATTTGCAGCTATGTGACATTTGTCAGAAATATTTTATTTTATTTTAAAATGTATACTAGTTAGTTAAATTTTTTAATAAATATTCTGTGTTTATTTGTAATATTTAAATTTCTTCAAAATCCACATTGTTTCGATCCACAGTGTTTTCTCGCAGTATACAATGATTTTTAGCAATAATATTTTACGGTTTTTGCGAAGAAACCCATGTTGAAAAACATGTTTTTCTGAGCTCGTAAATTCTTAAAATTCTTTTTGACTTTAAGTTGACACAAAGTACAAACGCACTCTACCAGATGTGAGAAACGAAAAAAAAAAGTATAATTTTTTGTTCTATTGGCATCATTGTGTGTACGAACGGCATATTGATGCGCGCTCTAATCTGCTCCGTAATGAATTATGAAATCAGTTATGATAGAAAATATTGTATGTCGTTTCAAATAGTATTTTTAAATCTCTACAAAAACGCTAGTTTTTATTCTGGTTATAACTTGTATTGCGCTGTATAAAACTTTTATGACGTAGTTGATGTTTATTTTATCAATTTTCATTATTTAATAAAAAAACAATTTGTCAACAGAATATAACTAACTGGGTGTGGATTTTATTAAGTCACAGTTGATATAAAATCGAATGACTGAATTTAATTTAAGTAACTAATTTAATTTTAATTGGCAGCCATTACGTGAGAAATTATAACATGAGTTGTTTATACTATAGTGTATAGTTGTTGTAATTATCAATTTTCGAGACAAAATAATATTCGATCGTGACCATATAAACGCCCGATCGCGTTATCAACTGTCCACCGTCTTATGTACACGGTACAGGTGGGAACGAAAAACCCCTTATCGGCCCGAGCCGGTCATGGAGTGTGAGAGAGAGGTCGGGGGGTGATGACATTTGTAGGTAGCTGCCAGTCAGTATTCGATAATTTAATACAAATGTTGAGTACAAGAAATTTGAATCACTGCAAAATATATTTATTTTATTCAATTTTATCACTTTTATTTATAATAATTCTTGTAGACCTGTGACCTCTCCGTTTCCTCATTGCTTTGATTACATTATGCCAATACTCTACTATACTAGTCCTCTCGGATAAAATCACTTTCAAATTAGCGCTTTGATGCTTCTATTTTGTAATTTTATCAGTCATTTAAAAAACGACACAAGTCACAAATTTGAAATATTACACTAGCCACAAGAAACTTCATAAATATATTTTGCAGTGATTCAAATTTCTTGTACTCAACATTTGTATTAAATATGAGTCTGACAAATTGAGTTTTCACACAGAATACGTAGCTAAGTATATAATTATTACATTTGATAAAAAGACAGTTTTGAAAAATCGGTGACCTAAGTCGTTTTTGAAATGGCCGATTCAATTTATTACTTTCTAACTTTCCTAGCTTACACTGTGCTTGGTTTAGATTGTACTGCCTTGAAAATACTAACTACCGATTTGCATCGAAGCGTTTTTTCGAAAGTGATTTTATCACTTTCAGATTTAAAAATTCCTATAAACCTGTGACCTCCCCGTCCCCACTATGCTCCGTCCCCACTATGCCCCGACCCCACTGTACTGGTTTTTTTAATATCAATGCAATTGACTGGAATTTTTCATTTAAAAGGAATTAAAAAAAAAATTGGGAATTTCACTTTGAAAACCATTTTGAGCGAAAAATTATAATAGCATAATAATAATAACTATACAAATATAATAAAGAAATTATTTAATTTTTTTTAATTGTTTATACATTTAAACGTAGATTTTTTATATTAGATAAAACATAAGACTTTTTTGGCAAACATTTATAGACGTTTTGAATTTGAATTATAGTTAAGAAATATGTGTGTTGATTTTGGTCTAAAACGATGCCACACATAAATATTATAATTGTCTATTTATATCATCACTTTTTGTAATTTGACTTTGTGTGAGTTTAAGTACGTTTAATTCACCACCTCCACCACTTGGTCCAGCGTCCGTTTCATTTTTAAAGTACGAGGTTACTATATTCAAGGTTAATTGGAGTTCTCTTTTGACGCGTTAGGTTGACAGTAAACCATCGACGTCCGCATATACACCAGTACTCACCAAGCCCATCATGTTACCATATCGTTGACTAAACTCCATGCATGTAACATTGTAGAATTCTTTTCGTTCTATCAACTTTCGAGTCCCCTTAGTCCTTAATACTTTAATGGCATCTACTATTTGGCGCACCGGCGCAGCCGATATTTGATACATTTTAAACTTGTTTTCAATGTGTTTTATTACAGGATCGATCATTTCAAAAGTAGATTTCATTTCCCATAGATCCCAATTTTCAAATAAATTATTTGATATACGACATATTCTACCTAACATCGAAATGCCTTCACTTTCGATCACGTTCATAAGCCGAATATATGCCTCGACGTACATTTCTTTAACCACACAGTCCTCCACGACATCGTTCAATGTTCGGTTTACGGCAGGACAGCAATAGGTATTCTTTAATGTTTTCTACCGCAGGAATGATTCTACCTAAGTGAAGTTGAATTGGCCTCAGTCTCATATTCGCAATTATTTTAGTTGATATACGACATATTCTACCTAACATCGAAATGCCTTCACTTTCGATCACGTTCGTAAACCGAATAAATGCCTCGGCGTACATTTCTTTAACTACACAGTCCATTACCACTGCGTGCAATGTTCGGTTTACGGCAGTACAGCAATAGGTGTTTTTTACAAAGGCCATAAAACTGTCTGTATTTTCATAAATAGTTGCCAGCGAATCTCCAGTCCATAAAAAATTGTGGCTCTGATTTTCAGTAACCGGAAAAGGTAATGTCACATAGAATTTGTGATAATTGTTCACTACAACGTCCGGAATACTAAGACATCTTTTTCACGGGGATTCGGGTTCGGTAATAGTATAGCACGTATTGCCCAAAATCACCAAACTCATAAATTTAGATTCAGTTTGTTGGAAATGTTTAACGATTTCCAATGTGATCAGCCATTGATAACTGTGATGACTGCATAGTGCAATAACACAGATTTGGAACAAAAACATTTTTTTAACTTATATTAGTTTAAAAAAAAAAAAATCAAAATGATGATCTACAATCAAATGATATAAGTTAACTATTAATTCCTAATATTTTTCACAAAATTATGACTGTTCCCTACAAAGTACGTTGTATCGATTGAATCGTCGTTATAACTTACTTGCCAACCCAAAACACTTGTTACATTAAATTTGTTTCTAAAGTTAATATTGTTCATAGTTGGTAGGATAGATTTTTTAGAAAAACTTGAACAAATATCAAGACGACGTTGGAAAGGTACAATGGTTGATGTTTGTTTCATGTACTTTACCCTTCCTCGTCCTTCCAAAAATAAAAAAAACAATATACTCGTATTTTTTATATTTTTTACCGTAATGTTAATATCTCAGCATTCCT
Organism: Adelges cooleyi; assembly: GCF_023614345.1. NCBI lineage: Eukaryota > Metazoa > Arthropoda > Insecta > Hemiptera > Adelgidae > Adelges > Adelges cooleyi. The sequence goes on from NW_026095977.1 coordinate 2,578,318, forward strand.
AAAGGCGAATAATGTTTTTATTATTATTTAAACATTATATTTATAACATATATTTAATAACCAATCCATATTCTAATTTGAAAATATAGGCGCACAAAAATATAATTTTCCATGTTTGTGTTTTTTTGTTAGTTCTTTTTACAGTAGTCAGTAAAAAAATGTTTTTTAGCAATAGTTCAAATAATATTTTACGATTTGTTCGAAGAAACCAATGTACAAAAGCATGTTTTTCTACGCTCGTGTCGCTATTATCGATACAGGATGTCCCGTTCGGTTTTAACAACACCTTCTTGAATTTAAATTGAGAACTTTTTGGGTTAGATTAGACTAAACTAACTAACTTAGATTAGACTTTAATGTATTCTGGTAACAAAATAAGAATACAAGTTAATATTTGTATACTATGTACAATGCGAGTATGATGTGTTAACAAAAACAAAACGGATCTAATTCTACAACATTGATTAGTCAAAGATTCTCCGTATAAAGACATTAACAGAATATTATTTATTAGTTATTATATTTGATTTAATCTAATTCTACAATTTACTTGTTCTTGTCTATTAATTAATATATTGTACTCTATTATTTATTATGATAACTATTAAGGCATGAATTGTAAATAATATTCTGTTACCTAACTGTACTTGGGCCCTCTTGGGCTTTTACCCTAAATAAATAAATAATTAAATATAACTGAAAAAGAAATTTAATAATTTAACAGGTCATATTCCCTATAAATTGTTTTACGCCAGATATTTGAAACAATATTTTAATGATAATTTCCAATCGTTTGTATTCGAATATGTGATGATTACAGATATTAATATTTTTTTAAATATTTGATTTAAACAAATTTAATATTCACGGAAAGACATTTCGTCATAGTAAACTTTGATTTTTCATTAGATTTTGGAGTGTGAAACAATAAAAACCGTTCCTAATTCTGTAGTACGTTAAAGCGAGCAGTTTATTTTTAAAAAAAATAAATAAGCCTACTGGTTCTCAGAATCTTACGGAGGTTCAACTTCTAAACCGAAAAAGGACGAAGAGATATCATCAACAGTTTTGTGCTCTTCGGTACTTTATCCCAAAACTTGTTTGGCTTGAAAAATAGGATATATATAAATTACTAAATATCCGTTTTGTTTTTGTTAGTATTTTATACTCACGTTGTAAATAGCATACAATTATTACCAAGTATCTTGATATCGAAAAACATTAAAGTCTAATCTTTATTTGTTCCTAGTCTTACAATGACCATCATACATTTGTTTGATAACATTTTTTTTGCATCATAGCCTAATGTGTTCCTAATCTACAATTCACGAAGATGTTGTTAAAACCTGACGGGACACCCTGTATTGATAAGAGCAACACGAGCTTAAAAAATCATCTTGTTGTACATTGATTTCTTCGCAAAAATCGTAAATTATTATTTAAACTATTGCTAAATATCATGGTATACTGTAAGAAAACCCACCAAAAAAACACAAACATGGAAAAAAATGTTTTTGTGAGCCCATATTTTCGTACCTATTCCGAAAAAAAATTTGACAGGTTTTAATCCGGCAATAATAATTTGATATAATTTAGCCAATTTCAGCCGGATCAATCCGAATTTTTTTAAGAATCATTGAATAGGCTTGACTCACATGCCCTTAAACCCAGATGTCGACAACCCACCACCCTCTGCGTTAGAACTTTTTTATCTTACTAAAGTGCATTTTTAGGGTTAAAGAGCTGAAATTTATGAATTTTAATATATTAATAACTTTATTGCAACACTACAATACAAAACAAATATCATTTCAATAATTAGAAATTCAGTCCGAGGATTCTATCTAACATATTATGTAAAAACTAATTTTTCTAGAAGTCTTTTTCAATTGAAATAACCCAAAAAGTGGCTTTTACACTAATAAATGTGGATTTTGAAGAAATAAAAAAATATTAATAAACACAGAATTGATATTAAATTATTTCACATACTAGTATAATTTTTTAATATAAAATAAAATATTTCTGATAAACGTCACAAATCTGCAAAATTTAATGTTTACACAGAATACGTAACTACGTAAATAATTAATATCAAATTTGACAAAAATTCATCTTTGAAAAATCATTGACTTGTGTTGTTTTTGAAAGGACTGATTCAATTTAAAATATTCGAGGATAATATCTAACATATTATATTACATATCTTGTTACATTTTTATAATGAAATAACCTAAAATTTGGCTTTAATACTAAAATTTGTGGACTTTGAAGACTATTATGGATTTTCACAAAACTTGAAATTTGACCTAACCTAACTTACCATCTGTATCATTAGTTCAGAGTACTCTTAATGTAGATTCTCTTGTTAATAGAAGAGAATATTTAAATATGATTACAAATACTATTATTTTTTTAAATATTTGATTTAATTAAAATACAAATTTCACGGAAAGACATTAAAAGGTCATGGTAAAATTTGATTTTCCATTAGATTTAAGAGTGTGAAACAATAAAAACCGTTCCTAATTCTCAATAAGTCCACTGGTTATGCGAATCCTACTTAGATTCAACATCTAAACCTAAAAACGACGAAGAGATATTATCAACAGTTTTGTGTTATTCGGTACTTATCGGATAATTTCCAATCGTTTGTATTCGAATATGTGATGATTACAGATATTAATATTTTTTTAAATATTTGATTTAAACAAATTTAATATTCACGGAAAGACATTTCGTCATAGTAAACTTTGATTTTTCATTAGATTTTGGAGTGTGAAACAATAAAAACCGTTCCTAATTCTGTAGTACGTTAAAGCGAGCAGTTTATTTTTAAAAAAAATAAATAAGCCTACTGGTTCTCAGAATCTTACGGAGGTTCAACTTCTAAACCGAAAAAGGACGAAGAGATATCATCAACAGTTTTGTGCTCTTCGGTACTTTATCCCAAAACTTGTTTGGCTTGAAAAATAGGATATATATAAATTACTAAATATCCGTTTTGTTTTTGTTAGTATTTTATACTCACGTTGTAAATAGCATACAATTATTACCAAGTATATTGATATCGAAAAACATTAAAGTCTAATCTTTATTTGTTCCTAGTCTTACAATGACCATCATACATTTGTTTGATAACATTTTTTTTGCATCATAGCCTAATGTGTTCCTAATCTACAATTCACGAAGATGTTGTTAAAACCTGACGGGACACCCTGTACCGATAAAAGCAACGAGCATGAAAAAACCATGTTGTACATTGGTTTCTTCGCACAAATCGTATAGTATTATTTGAACTATTGCTAAATATCATTGTATACTGTAAAAAACCCCACCAAAAAAACACAAACATGGAAAAATATGTTTTTGTGCGCCCATATTTTCGTAGCTAATCCGAAAAAAAATTTGACAGGTTTTAATCCGGCAATAATAATTTAATATAATTTAGCCAATTTCAGCCGGATAATTTCGAAATTTTTTAAAAAAAATCAATTAGGCTTGCCTCACATGCGCTCAAACCCAAATGTCGACAACATACTGTCCTCTGTGTTGGAACTTTTTTTTTCATTACTAAAGCGCATTTTTTTTAATGAATACGTAACTACATATCAAATTTGACAAAAAGTCATTTTTGAAATAACTGATTCATTTTGAAATTCAGTTCAATAGTACTATCTAACAAACTATATTATATATCATATTACAATTTTATAATGAAATAACTTAAATATTGTCCATAATACTAAATTTGTAAAATTTGAAGACTAATATGGATTTTCAAAACTTAAGATTTCACATAATTTTCATATTTTTTTTTTTTGGAGTTGATAATGTTGTAATACTATACATATATATAGTATCAGAGTGCGAGTAGTAGTAGTAGATGATAATCAAGTATTCAACACAAATAATGTTGTTACAATAATAGATATATTATACATAGAATATATACAACACAGTGAAACAATAATACACTAGTAATATGTATAAACTGAATAGAAATACTGAGCCCCGAGCCCTTAGATCAAATGCTATTTATATTAACCCACAAGGTTGCACGCGTCTACACATACACGTGTGCTTACAAAAACAACTTTGTTTTTCTATAACATTTCCTGATTAACAACTACGTATTTTTATTATACAGATAAACAACATATTTATATATTGTGAAATACTACTTGATATATAGAATATTAATTATTATTCCAACACACCCCCTTAATTAATATTTTCTTAACACTATATTAATCTTCTGTGATCCTCTTCACGCCTATGATTGACCGTAACTTTTCAAGTCTGTCCTTGGCTAATGGCTTCGTGAAGATATCAGCTAGTTGGTTTTCTGTTTCTTTGTACTGCAGTTCAAATACACCTTCTTCAAACTTCTCCCGAATGAAATGATAACGAACATCAATATGTTTTGACCTCTTGTGAAAAACTGCATTCCTAATCAAACGAATAGTACTTTGATTATCTATATACAAAATAGGTTTATACAATCCCTTTTCATTAGTTAATTCAGTTAACAATCTTTTAAACCAAATTAAACTTCTTATCGATTCGCAGCTAGCGACGAACTCAGCTTCAGTTGAACTCAGAGTAACTGATGCTTGACGTTGTGAATTCCACCCTATTGTACAAGGTCCCGCAACAAATAAATGTCCCGAAGTAGATCTTCGTGTTTGAATGTCGCCGGCATAATCCGAATCGCTGTAGACACTCAACAATAAATTATCATCTGAATTATAACACAAACCATAATCTAATGTATGTTTAACATAACGCATTATACGCTTGACCATTTGCCAGTGTGCATTTGTAGGTTTTGCAAGAAAACGACTTGCATAATTAACTGCAAACGCTAAATCCGGTCTTGTTACTTGTGACAGAAATAACAGTGACCCTACTGCTTGTCTATAAAAGTTATTACCTGGCTGTAATACCTGCGTATCTGTGTTATCGAATGACGTGTCTGTTCGAGATATAGGGACAGAAACTTCTTTAGCATTATTCATATTAAATCTTTCAATAATATTATTTGCATACTTGGCCTGATGAATGAATAATGAGCCATCATTTTGTTTCTCTATTGACATACCTAGGAAATTATTTAAATCTCCTTGTGTGATTTGAAACTCTTGTTGTAAACTTGAAATGAGTTCTTGTGATTTTGCAATACTGTTTGAAGCAATTAAACCATCATCGACGAATATAGCTAAAATAACTATTTCATTATTATCATGATTTATATACACACATGGATCTGAATCAGTTGGATTAAGATTATATTTTTCTAGAAAATGTCTAAATCTAAAATTCCAATTTCTTGGTGATTGTTTTAATCCGTACAAAGACTTACGTAGTCTACATACTCTACCCGAGTTGTCATTAAAACCCAATGGTTGATCCATGTAAATTTCTTCATCTAATTCTCCATGAAGAAATGCCGTTTTCACGTCGAATTGTTTGAGTTCAAGTTTCTTAGCCGCAGAAACTGCTAATATTGTACGTATGCTTTCATATCGGCATACTGGACTAAAAACTTCTCCAAAATCCACGCCTGGTTTTTGTCTTGACCCGTTAACCACCAAACGCGCCTTAAATCTCTCGACTTGACCATTTACATTGTACTTAATTTTAAATACCCACATATTGTTTAAAACACTTTTATTTATCGGTCTGTCGACAAGTTCCCACGTTTTATTTTCAATTAATGACTTAAGCTCGTCATTCATTGCTTCTTCCCACTTATTTGCATACTCACTGTTTATCGCTTCATAATAGTTAACTGGTTCTGATATACTTAGCATGCACCGATACCTTACCGGTTTTTGTAATTGGCTGCGGTCTCGTAAACTGTACCCATGAGTGTCCGTGACTATAGGTATGGTTACTGTTTCCTCGTTTTGAACTGGTTTTTCATTCACGACTTGTTCCTTCTCGTCGTCAACCTGTGTAACACTTTCGCTTATGCTAACTTCATTTGTATTTATTATTTCCTTAGTGAATATAACGTCCCGGCAATCATTTACCGTTTTCGTATCATTAAAATAAACCCTGTACCCGCGCTTGTCAATAGAATATCCAACGAAGATACCGCTTCTAGACTTGGCATCTAACTTTTGACGTTTTTCCTTGGGTACATGTACATACACTTTAGTTCCAAAAACTCTTAAGTGATTTATGTCAGGCAATTTATTATAATACAACTCATATGGATTTTTATTATTAATTGAGCTTTTACCTGTGAGATTCAAAGTATAATTAGCGTATGATATACTTTCTGCCCATAATGATAAATCCATATTTCTGGAATATAAAATTGATCGACCAGCCTCCACTAACGTACGATTTTCGCGTTCTGAAGAATTCTGTTGTGGTGTGTAGGCTATTGTTTTCTGATGACGGATTCCATACTTGTTTAATATTCCTAAAACCTGTTTATTAACAAACTCTCCGCCGTTGTCCGAACGTATTGCTATTATTTTATTACCTGTCTCATTTTTAAAACATTTAATAAACAATTCAAGTTTGTCTTTAACTTCATTTTTATGTTTTAAGAAATATACAGTTCTAAAGTGTGAAAAATCATCTTTAAAAACAAGATAATATTTTGACCCGCCTAGAGAATCTGTCTGGAAAGGTCCACAAAGATCAGTAAATATTAATTCTCCCACTTTTTGTGATTTGTCCGTACGACTTTGAAATGATTTTCTACTATGTTTACCCATAATACATGCCTCGCATGTGAAGTTATTGTCACTCTCCACCTTAATATTATGTTTAAGTAAACAACTTCTTACGTAACCAATGTTTTGATGTGCCATACGTTCGTGCCACAGTGTTAATGAACCCGCTATTACGGCCGTTGCTACTGGCTGCACATCGTTGACGAAACCCGTTTTGTTAATTGGCTGGTTCTGTATTCTAATATTAACATTATACAAGCCATTTTTGCGTACCGCTTCACAAATGATCTTGTTGTTTAGTAAAAATATACATTTTTTATTATCTGACTTCATTTTTATGCCCTTGTCCAACGTAGAACCAACACTGAATAAATTATATTTTAGTTCAGGTACATAATAAACATTAGTCATAAAATTATTATACTGATTATTCCTAACATAACATATAATATTGATTTGACCCGAACCTTGCGCATATAAAATAGTGCCATCGCCTATTTTCACTTTAATTGGCGATTTAAATTGATTATAATGAACATACCAATTTTTATGTCCCGTCATATGATTAGTAGCACCAGAGTCTAGATACCAGTTATCCGATTCTTGTTCTGTGAATAACAGTTCACTGTAAAACGCTTGTCCTGTTTCACTTGATTGTGACGAATTTCCCTTGGCATCGTCTTGGTCTTTTTTATACTTCCTGCAGTCCTTTTTGAAATGACCGCCCTTTTTGCAATAAAAACAGGGTCCTATCTTTTTTGTACCCACATTTGGATTCCCAACTTTCCGTTCACCAAATTTTTCACTGCCTGTCTTTTTAGAAAATTTCTTCTGGAACTTTCTAACAGTTAAAGCATTATTTTCTTCTACAGATTCAACTACCGAACTACCTTGATACATTCTCGACTCCTCAATAAGTAACCGAGATGTTAGTTCATTTAAATTCTTACTTTCTAGCTGCATTGAGTCCCATGCACTGTAAAAATGTTTATACTCCGATGGCAAAGTCATTAGAATTTTCGTCATAAGCATAGATTCTGTGACTGGTTGTCCCATCAAACTAAGTTGATTCTGTAGGTTTTGCAATTTGGTAATATGCGTCGACATATCGTCAGCCGAGTCCTTTACGTAACTGAAAAATTTATGTTGTATTAAATGTATACTCGCCTCGTTTTTCTGCTCATAGACAGCAAATAATTTTGTCCACATTTCATACGATGTTTTACAGTTAATCAGGTATTGCATTGGACCGTTGTCAACCGATGTTACTATCAGTTTTTGGCATTTAGAGTCAGCACGTTGCCAATTTAATAGATCCTCTTTAAATCTTTTCTGGGCGTCAGCTTCTTTGCTTGTTAGCACTGGTTTTGTATACTCTCCTGTAATTAAACTACCCAACTCATATGAAGTTAGTATTACCTTCATCTGAAATTTCCAAAGTGTCCAACCTTCAATATTGCATAGCTTGGCAATCTTTATTGATTCTTCCATATCAATAGATGACGTACTTGTATAGTACTCTTGAACGACTTTGATAAATGTATATCCAATATACACTTCGTCAGGTGCTGCTTAATTACTATAATTCACTTACTTGGTGATCTTAAAAAAAAATTGTGTTCTTCAAATACTTGACTCTCGATGTCCGGTGTGCCTTTGACTATATGTCTGAGTGTCTGGGCGCATAACCTGTTGTAATACTATACATATATATAGTATCAGAGTGCGAGTAGTAGTAGTAGATGATAATCAAGTATTCAACACAAATAATGTTGTTACAATAATAGATATATTATACATAGAATATATACAACACAGTGAAACAATAATACACTAGTAATATGTATAAACTGAATAGAAATACTGAGCCCCGAGCCCTTAGATCAAATGCTATTTATATTAACCCACAAGGTTGCACGCGTCTACACATACACGTGTGCTTACAAAAACAACTTTGTTTTTCTATAACATTTCCTGATTAACAACTACGTATTTTTATTATACAGATAAACAACATATTTATATATTGTGAAATACTACTTGATATATAGAATATTAATTATTATTCCAACAGATAAGTAGTTTCTTTAACGTATAACACAATGCTGTATTCTTACATGAAAAAAACTTTAAGCGATACCTTATTAGTTGTACGTTAGAACAAATGCACAAAACCATTATTTTCATCGCTTATATCGATACAGGGTATCCCATCAGTATATTTTAATAACTCAGATATCATATTCTCATATTTATTTTAATTATTTCCCTTCTTTTATTCGTCTTTTATGAAGCATAAGAGTTCAGTTCAAGACTATTGATATAAAATAAATAAGGCTTTTCTTTAAAGTCGTAAAAACTAATTTTCGGATTTCGAACTCCTATGATAATAATCCAAATCAGAGGTGCCGAACCTGCTCCTCGGGGAAGGTGGGTGGCCAGTAAGTCATGAAAATAAACTCGACTATGCATTTTTTACCTTGAGGTGGATGTCCATAACATTTTTTGCCCTTCCTATTACATTTTAGTTTGGCGCCACTAATCCAGATTTTATAATATACCGCATTAATAATAAAAAAGAATTAACATTAAAGAATTACTTCAGGAGTTTAAAAGGCAACTGGCTTTATTATTTTATTTTTTAAAAAAAAAAGCATCAAAAAATCCTTCATCTTTTTTTTCGAGTAATTAGTATTTTAAGATATGGAAGATAAACAATGCGTCTTCAATTTAATATGTCTTGATTTAACATATTTTAACATTTTACAAACATTTAGTTAATCGCCTATTCGCTATTATATTTCGTTATTGCCTTTATAATAACTTGTATTCTTATTTTGTTATCGGAATACATTAAAGTGTTACCGAAGTTAATTTGTTACAATGACCTTCTTAAATTTGTTTGTTGAAATAAATTTTGTACATCATAGCCTAATGTGTTCTCAATCTAAATTCAAGAAGATGTTGTTAAAACCTGACGGGACACCCTGTAACAATAAAAGCAACACGAGCTTGGAAAAACATGTTGTTGTTACATTGGTTTCTTCGCACAAATCGTAAAATATTATTTGAACTATTGCTAAAAAACATTTTTTACTGACTGCTCTAAAAAACCTAAAAAAAAAATCTAATTGATCCCGCTTGAATTGGCTAAGTTATATCAAATTGAAATTGCCGGTTTAAAACCTGTAAAAATTTTTTTTGTATTAGGTACGAAAATATAGGCGCACAATAACATATTTTTCGCTGTTTGTGTTTTTTTGGTGGGTTTTCTAACAGCATACAATGTTTTTTAGCAATAGCTCAAATAATATTTTACGATTTGTGTGAAAAAACCAATGTACAACGACATGTTTTTCTAAACTCGTGTTGCTCTTATCGGTACAGGGTGTCCTGTCTGGTTTTAACAACAAGGGTGTTCCCCACTATGGGATTTTATCCGCTATGCTGCTTAACATTTTCTCATCAGATCAACCAACTTCATTGCATACAGAGGTAGCTGACTACGCCGATGATAAAAGCCATTATCTCAATACATGAACACCCAGCTGTTGCCTCTGCAAAATTGCAAAGCCATCTTTACCTTATGGCCGAATGGTATAATAAATGGCGTATTAAACCTAACCAGAACAAAGCGGTACACACAACTTTTATCTTACGTCACTCCGTGTGTCCTGGGGTGACATTAAATACTATTCCAATTCTGTCCCCTGATCCAGTTAAATATTTAGGTCTAACCAAAAGCCTTTCATTAAACTTACGCCTTCGTTTGCTACGCTCCTAATACATAATCGACATACGAACCTGAAAAACAAAATCTTAATATATAAATCACTAATAAAACCAATTTGGACGAATGGGCTACAATTATGGGGTACTACTCAGAAATCAAATATTAATAAAACTCAACAATTCCAGAAAATTGCTCTAAGAAAAATAACTAACGCCCCCCCTTATATATCGAACTATAATTTGCACAAAGACCTCCCTATAAAAACAGTAACAGAGAAAGCTGTTCAATGTTAAAAAAAAAAACGCTTTCATAGCAGATTAGAAAATCACCTAAATAATAAAATAATAATAAAAACCCTTAACCACAACAATGTTGTCTTCAAGTGTCATCTTCAGCGCTCACGAAAAATTGAGGCTAAATAATCTAATTAATAGGTAAACTGTATAGTAACGCTATACCAGGCGGCAATCCGAGACGAATCTTAAGAGTCAATGGTGTCGCGACTTATTAGTAGAATATCTAAAATAAAATATTGAATTTTGATATTTAAGTGTCACTAATGGTGATTTCCTTATCAAATGTAACATATGCTTTGTTTTATTTTAACATATATACTTATTGTGCTTTAAATTGTACAGATAGTATATTTTCCTCGAGAAAGACGAACAATGCCACTTCTATTTAATATGTCTTGATTTAACACATTTTAACATTTTAAAAACATTCAGTTATTTCTCTACAGGTTATTATATTTTGTTATTGCCGTTATATGGAGGCAATATTTTGCTATCGAAATACAATAAAGTCTAATCTAAGTTTATTTGTGACAACGACCTTCACACATTTTCTTGTTAAAATATATTTTGTGCATCATAGCCTAAAGTGTTCTCAGTCTAAATTCAAGAAATGTTGTTAAAACCTGACAGGACACCCTGTATCGACAAGAGCGACACGAGCGTGGAAAAACATGTTGTTGTACATGGGTTTTTTCACAAAAACCATAAAATATTATTTGAACTTTGCTAAAAACCATTGTGTACTCTAAGAAAAACTAACAAAAAATCACTGTGGTTTGAAAAAAACATCGATTAGGCTTGCCTTACATGTCCTCAAACCAAAATGTCGACAACCCGCCGCCTTCTGCGTTAGATCTTTTTTTTTCATTACTAGAGCGCATTTTTAGGTTTTAAGAGCTGAAATTTATTAATATTAATAGATTAATAACTTTATTGCAACACTACAATGCAAAATAAACATCATTTAATTAAGTAAAAATTAAGTTTGAGAATTCTATCTAACATATTATATAAAAAAAAATCTTTCTAGAAGTCTTTTTAAAATTAAATAACAGTGTTAACATTTTTTTGGGACATCATAGGCTAGAGTGTTCTCAATCCAAACTCAAGAAGGTGTTGTTAAAACTTGACGGGACACCCTGTATCGATAAGAGAATCACGAGCTTAGAACAACATGTTGTACATTGGTTTCTTTGCATAAACCGTAAAATATTATTTGAACTATTGCTAATAAACATTTGTTACTGACAACTGTAAAAAAACCTAACAAAAAAACGCAAACATGGAAAAATATATTTTTGTGCGCTTATATTTTCAACTTAGAATATGGAATGGTTATTAAATATATGTTATAAATATAATGTTTAAATATGAATGCTTAGATTTTAACGTTACGGTAAAAAATATAAAAGAGATATTGTTTTCTTTTTTTTTGGAAGGACGAGGAAGGGTAAAGTACATGAAACTCAAATCAACCATTGTACCTCTCCAACGTCTTCTTGTTATTTGTTCAAGTTTTTCTAAAAAATCTATCCTACCAAATATGAACAATATTAACGTTAGAAACAAATTTAATGTAAGAAGTGTTTTGGATTGGCAAGTAAGTTATAACGACGATTCAGTGGATACAACGTACTTTGTAGGGAACAGTCATAATTTTGTGAAAAATATTAGGGTTTAATAGTTAACTTATATCATTTGATTGTGGATCATCATTTTGATTTTTTTTTTTTAAACTCATATAAGTTACAAAAATGTTTTTGTTCCAAATCTGTGTTATTGCACTATGCAGTCATCGCAGTTATCAATGGCTGATCACATTGGAAACCGTTAAACATTTTCAACAAACTGAATCTAAATTTATGAGTTTGGAGATTTTGGACAATACATGCTATACTTCTACCGAACCCGAATCTCTGTGGAAAAGATGTCTTAGTATTCCGGACGTTGTAGTAATCAATTATGACAAATTCGGAGTGACACCACCTTTTCCGGTTGCTGAAAATCAGAGCCACAATTTTGTATGCACTGGAGATTCGCTGGCAACCGTTTATGCAAATATAGACAGTTTTATGGCCTTTGTAAAGAATTCCTATTGCTGTCCTGCCGTAAACCGAACATTGAACGATGTCGTGGAGGACTGTGTGGTTAAAGAAATGTACGTCGAGGCATATGTTCGGCTTATGAACGTGATCGAAAGTGAAGGAATTACGATGTTATTTAGAATATGTCGTCAATCAAATAGAATAATAAAATATAAGGAACGATATGAAATGAGATCTCACTTACAAATGTTTGATCCTGTAATAAAACACATTGAAAACAAGTTTAAAATGTATCACATATCGACTGCGCCAGTGCGTCAAATAGTAGACGCCATTAATGTACTAAAAGGGAATCGAATGACGAAAGAACGAAAAGAATTCTACAATGCTACATGCACGCAGTTTAGTCAACGATATGGTAACATGATGGACTTGGTGAGAACTGAATTATATGCGAACGTCGATCTTTTACCGTCTACCTACAGCGTCAGCCAAGTATTTAAATTTACGTTGGAACAAGTAACCTTGTACTTTAAAAACGAAATGGACGCTGGACCAAGCGGTGGTAGTGGCGAATTAAACGATCTTAAACTCACACAAAGTCAAATTACAAAAAGTGATGATATAAATAGACGATAATAATATTTATGTGTGGCATCGTTTTAGGCCAGAATCAACACACATATTTCTTAACTATAATTCAAATAAAAAATGTCTAAAAATGTTTGCCATAAAATTCCTTACGTGTTATCTAATAATAAAATAACAAGTATAAATTTATAAGCAATTTTAAAAAATTAAATAATTTCTTTATTATATTTGTATAGCTATTATTATTATGATATTATAATTTTTCGCTCAAAACGGTTTTCATCAGTTTTCAAAGTGAAATTTTCAAATTTTTTTTTTTAAATTCCGTTTAAATGAAAAATTCTATTCAATTGCATTAACTTTCCAACGTAAAACGTATGCATTCTAATTCATATTAAAAAATGTTAGATTAATACATAAAAACTATATTTTTTTATCACTTTACACAAAAATTATCTTAAAAAAAGATTTTCAGCCGAGTCTGCAACCACGAAAGAGCATTTTCATGTCCCGTTGATGTACCGAATAAATATAGATTAGTTGTGGAATTATAATTTTAAAAAAAAAATAATACATGGAAATTTCCAGTAACAGTATAAGCCAAGGAGATTAAAAAACTATGTACAATCAAGTTTCTGGCTAAAATTGTAGTGTTTATTATCTGGCCAAAAGTAACTTAACATAGTTTAATATATAGAGAATTAGACTATTTTGAATTTATTATTTAGTTCTAATTTGAACGTTGAACGTACAACATAACTCTTATCTCTTATCTTCTATATCTTACCCCTATCCCCTACCTACTATCTCCCGTCCCTATCACTCACCCCTATCTCCTGTCCCATTTCTTTTTTGGTAACGCTCTTTTGGTAACGCTTTTAAGGTAACGTTTTATTGGCTATGTGCCAGAGCTAAGACATGAAAATGTCAAAATGTCAGCCGATGGCCTTTGTAGCCGAGGTTTTTTAATAATTTATATATATCCTATTTTTCAAGCCAAATAAGTTTTGGGATTTTTTAAGTACCGAATAACACAAAACTGTTGATAATATCTCTTCGTCGTTTTTAGGTTTAGATGTTGAATCTAAGTAGGATTCGCATAACCAGTGGACTTATTGAGAATTAGGAACGGTTTTTATTGTTTCACACTCTTAAATCTAATGGAAAATCAAATTTTACCATGACCTTTTAATGTCTTTTCGTGAAATTTGTATTTTAATTAAATCAAATATTTAAAAAAATAATAGTATTTGTAATCATATTTAAATATTCTCTTCTATTAACAAGAGAATCTACATTAAGAGTACTCTGAACTAATGATACAGATGGTAAGTTAGGTTAGGTCAAATTTCAAGTTTTGTGAAAATCCATAATAGTCTTCAAAGTCCACAAATTTTTGTATTAAAGCCAAATTTTAGGTTATTTCATTATAAAAATGTAACAAGATATGTAATATAATATGTTAGATATTATCCTCGAATATTTTAAATTGAATCAGTCCTTTCAAAAACAACAAAAGTCAATGATTTTTCAAAGATGAATTTTTGTCAAATTTGATATTAATTATTTACGTAGTTACGTATTCTGTGTAAACATTAAATTTTGCAGATTTGTGACGTTTATCAGAAATATTTTATTTTATATTAAAAAACTATACTAGTATGTGAAATAATTTAATATCAATTCTGTGTTTATTAATATTTTTTTATTTCTTCAAAATCCACATTTATTAGTGTAAAAGCCACTTTTTGGGTTATTTCAATTGAAAAAGACTTCTAGAAAAATTAGTTTTTACATAATATGTTAGATAGAATCCTCGGACTGAATTTCTAATTATTGAAATGATATTTGTTTTGTATTGTAGTGTTGCAATAAAGTTATTAATATATTAAAATTCATAAATTTCAGCTCTATAACCCTAAAAATGCGCTTTAGTAAGATAAAAAAGTTCTAACGCAGAGGGTGGTGGGTTGTCGACATTTGGGTTTAAGGGCATGTGAGGCAAGACTATTCAATGATTCTTAAAAAATTTCGGATTGATCCGGCTGAAATTGGCTAAATTATATTAAATTATTATTGCCGGATTAAAACCTGTCAAATTTTTTTTCGGATTAGCTACGAAAATATGGGTTAAAAACATTTTTTTCCATGTTTGTGTTTTTTTGGTGGGTTTTCTTACAGTATACCATGATATTTAGCAATAGTTTAAATAATAATTTACGATTTTTGCGAAGAAACCAATGTACAACAAGATGATTTTTTAAGCTCGTGTTGCTCTTATCAATACAGGGTGTCCCGTCAGGTTTTAACAACATCATCTTGAATTTAGATTGAGAATACTCTTAGCTATGATGCCCCAAAAAAATGTTATCAAACAAATGTATGATGGTCATTGTAAGACTAGGAACAAATAAACTTAGATTAGACTTTAATGTATTTCGATAACAATATAGCTATACTTGGTAATAATCGTATACTATTTACAACGCGAGAATAAAATGTTCACAAAAAAAAAACAGATATTTTCTCTTCGTCCTTTTTTGGTCTAGAAGTTGAACCTCCGTAGGATTCTGATAACCAGTAGACTTATTGATTCTTTTTAAAAATAAACTGCTCGCTTCAACGTACTACAGAATTAGGAACGGTTATTATTGTTTCACACTCCTAAATCAAATGGAAAATCAAATTTTACCATGACTAAATGTCTTTCCGTGAAATTTGTATTTTATTTTAATCGAAAATTTAAAAAATTAATAGTATTTGTAATCATCACATCTTCGAACTACAAACAATTGAAAAATATTGTTTATCTAATATTCTTACATAAGTGTCAACTCGAGATAACAATTTATTGATGAGCGTAAAAATTTGCACTATTTACAAAGTATAGGTAAAATGTGTGTTCGTTGTGTGGCTCGTTTGTGTTAAAACCATTTTAAAAGTCAAAACTTGACAGCTTTTATGAATACCCAGTTTAAGCTTGCGTTATTATAACGTACACCTAATGTCGACAAATAATCATATAATATAGAATAAGTCAAGATTCATGATAATTTCAGTAATGTACATTATGTGTGTACATTTTCAATAAGTAATTGATATCGTCGTTCTATAAAATATGAATTAAAAAAAAAAGGATTTTTCAGATGAGTCTGTGACCACGAAACAGCATTTTCGTGTCTCGTCAATCTAGTATCTAATGTGGCTAGTATATTAAAACATAGCAAGTTTCTGGCTTATACTTTAGTGTTTTCATAATATCTGGCGT
This sequence comes from Adelges cooleyi, assembly GCF_023614345.1. Lineage (NCBI taxonomy): Eukaryota > Metazoa > Arthropoda > Insecta > Hemiptera > Adelgidae > Adelges > Adelges cooleyi. Next base: position 2,594,946 of record NW_026095977.1, read on the forward strand.
AAAACAATTCATAGGGAATATGACCTGTTAATTATTATTGAATTCATTTTTCAATTTAATTTATAGGGTAAACGCCCAAGGGCTCAAGTACAGTTGGTAACAGAATATTATTTACAATTAATTAACAATTACCATAATAAATAATAGAATACAATATAATAGTTAATAGACAAGAACAAGTAAATTGTAGAATAAATTTAAATAAAATATATAAAAAATTAAATGTTATTCGTTATTGTCTTTATATGGAGGAGCTTTCACTAATCAATGTTGTAGAATTAGTTCCGTTTTGTTTTTGTGAACAAATAAATGTGTATTTTGAAGAAATTAAATCATACAAATAAACAAGAATTATTAATAACTTTATTTCACAAATTAGTATAATTTTTTAAAATAAAACAAAATATTTCTGACAAATGTCACAAATGTGCAAAATGTAATTTTCACACAGAATACGTAACTACGTATATAAATATCAAATTTGACAAAAAGTCATATTATCTATTGACTTATGTCGTTTTTGAAATGACTGATTCAGTTTGAAATTCAGTTCAATTATACTATCTAACATATTTTATAACATATCATATTTCATTTTTATAATGATATAACCTAAAATCTAAATGGAAGAAGGTGTTGTTACAACCTGACGGGACACCCTGTATCGATAAGATAAACACGAGCTTGGAAAAACATGTTGTTGTACATTGGTTTTTTCGAACAAACCGTAAAATATTATTTGAACTATTGCTAAAAAACATTTTTTATTGACTACTATAAAAAAATATAACAAAAAAACACATACATGAAAAAATATGTTTTTGTATGCCCATATTTTCGTACCTAATCCGAAAAAAAATTTAACAGGTTTTAAACTGGCAATTTTAATTTGACATAACTTAGCCAATTCAAGCCGGATCGATTCGAAATGTTTTAAAAAACATCGATTAGACATGCCTCAAATACCCTCAAACCCAAATGTCGACAACCCAGCGCCTTCTGCTTTTTTTCATTACTAAAGCGCATTTTTAGGTTTCAAGAGCTGAAATTTACTAATATTAAAATTAATAACTTTATTGCAACACTACAATGCAAAATAAACATCAATTTAATAATTAGAAATTAAGTTCGAGAATTTTATCTAACATATTATTTAAAAACAAATCTTTCTAGAAATCTTTTTAAAATAAAATAACCCAAAAAATGCTTTTACACTAATAAATGTGAAGAATTAAAATAATACAAACATACACGCAATTGTTATTATATTATTTCACAAACTAGTATAATTTTTTTAAATAACATAAAATATTTTTGACAAATGTCACAATCTACGTATATAAATATCAAATTTGACAAAAAGTCATCTTTAAAAAGTCAGTGACCTATGTCGTTTTTAAAATGACTGATTCAATTTGAAATTCAGTTCAATGATATTATCTAACATGTTATATTACATATCGTATTACAATTTTACAATGAAATAACCTAAACTGAATGCCATTAATACTAAAAGTTGTGCACTTCGAAGACTTTTGTGGATTTTCAAAACTGGACCTAATTTTCATATTTCTTTTTTTGGATTCTTTAAGTGGTTTCTTTAGTATATAAAACAATGCGGTATGCTAACATATAAAAAACGATACTTTATCGATTGTACGAAAGAACAAATGCACAAAAACATTATTTTCATCGCTTATATCGATACAAGGTATCCTATCAGTATATTTGATTAAGACAAATATCATAATCTCATATTTATTCTAATTATTTCGTTTCTATTTCAAGCCAATTCAAGCCGGAGCAATTTGAAAATTTTTAAAAAAACATCAATTAGGCTTTAAACATTTTTTACTGACTACTGTAAAAAAACGTAACAAAAAAACACAAACATGGAAAAATATATTTTTGTGCGCCCATATTTTCGTACCTAAAAATTTGACAGGTCTTAAACCGGCAATTTTAATATGATATAACTTTTTGTAAATGTTTTTTAAGAAAACACCAGTTAAGCAATCACATGCCCTCAAACCCAAATGGCGCAACCCATCGCCTTCTGCGTTAGAACTTTTTTTTTATTACTAAAGCGCATTGTTAGGTTTTAAGAGCTGAAATTTATTAATATTAATAGATAAATAACTTTATTGCAACACTACAATGCAAAATAAACATCATTTAATTAAGTAGAAATTAAGTTCGAGAATTCTATATAACATATTATAAAAAAAAAAAATCTTTCTAAAAGTCTTTTTAAAATGAAATAACAGTGTTAACATTTTTTTGGGGCATCATAGGCTAGAGTGTTCTCAATCCAAACTCAAGAAGGTGTTGTTAAAACTTGACGGGACACCCTGTATCGATAAGAGAATCACGAGCTTAGAATAACATGTTGTTGTACATTGGTTTCTTTGCATAAACCGTAAAATATTATTTGAACTATTGCTAATAAACATTTGTTACTGACTACTGTAAAAAAACCTAACAAAAAAACACAAACATGGAAAACTATATTTTTGTGCGCCAATATTTTCAAATAAGAATATGGAATGGTTAATAAATATAATGTTTAAATAAAAATAAAAACTTCATTCGCCTTTGCGATTGTTTAAATATTAACGTTACGGTAAAAAATATAAAAGAAATATTATTATCTTTTTTTTTTGCAAGGACGAGGAAGGTTAAAGTACAAGGAACGACCATCAACAAATTTACCTCTCCAACGTCGCCTTGTTATTTGTTCAAGTTTTTCTAAAAAATCGAACCCACCAACTACGAACAATATTATCGTTCGAAATAAATTTAATGTAACATTAAACAGTGTTTATATTGGAACGTAAGTTATAACGGCGATTCAGTTGATACAACATACTTAGTAGCCAGCAGTTATAATTTTGTAAAAAATATTAGCTCTCATTTAATAACAAAGATCATAGATACCCTTTTTAAATTTTTTTCAAAAAAAAAAACAAATTTAATAAGCTAAAAAATGTTTTTGTTTCAAATCTGTGTTATTGCTCTAAGCAGTCTTCGGTGTTGTCAAACGATGATCACATTGGCAACCATTCAATATTTGCAACACACCGAGTCAAATTTTATGAATTTGATGATTTTGGGCAATACTTGCTATACTATTACCGAACCCGAATCCCCGTGGAAAAGATGTCTTAGTATTCCGGACGTTACAGTGAACAATTATGAAAAATTCGGTGTGACACCACCTTTTCCAGTTACTGAAGATAAGAGCCACAATTTTGTATGGACTGGAGATTCGCTGTCAACTATTTATGAAAATACAGACAGTTTTATGGCCTTTGTAAAAAACACCTATTGCTGTACTGCCGTAAACCGAACATTGCACGCAGTGGTAATGGACTGTGTAGTTAAAGAAATGTACGCCGAGGCATTTATTCGGTTTACGAACGTGATCGAAAGTGAAGGCATTTCGATGTTAGGTAGAATATGTCGTATATCAACTAAAATAATTGCGAATATGAGACTGAGGCCAATTCAACTTCACTTAGGTAGAATCATTCCTGCGGTAGAAAACATTAACAACAAGTTTAAAATGTTTTTGATATCGACTGCGCCGGTGCGTCAAATAGTAGACGCCATCAATGTATTAAAACAGGACGGGCCTTTGACTGAACAAAAAGAATTCTTCAATGCTACATGCATGGAGTTTAGTCAACGATATGGTAACATGATGGACTTGGTAAGTACTGGTCGGTATCTAGACAACAGATTTTTAACGAACAACTACAAAGCCAACAAAGAACTCGATGTTATCATATTCCGCACAAACGCGTACTTTCATATCAAAACGGACGCTGGACAAAGTGCTGGACCAAGCGCTGGACCCAGCGGTGGTGGCAACCAATTAAATGCACAGGATCAATTCCAAATAGAGGATATAAATAGACAATTCTAACATTTACAGGTGGCACCGCCTTAGGCCAAAATCTAATCTCATATTTTTAAACTAATGACTTGAAATTATATAAAATTGGAGCTTGCATATATCTATATTAGAAATAGTAATAGTATTATATATGACCTCAAAATGTCTTAAAATATTTACAAAAATTCCTTATGTGTTATCTAATAATATCTACAAATCTACATTTATCATACTTGTATAATTAATGTTTTTATAATTATATTAGTAATTTATACATATATACATATATTACAAAGTAAAATTTTTCCATTTTTTACTTAATGTTTTGACTATAGAATTTTGAAGAAAATATGTGTAATGTGATGAGTCGCCTTTATTGTAGCTTTACCTACGGTCTAATTTTCATACCTAAATCCCTAAAACTCGGTTTGAAAAAGTGAATTAAAAAAAAAATCCTTTTAAATGAAAAATTCCATTCAATTGCATGAACATTCCAATGTAAAACGTACGCATTTCCATGCATATTAAAATAATGTTAAATTAATACATAAACTATACTATTTTTTTTTATCACTTTACACAGGAATTATCTTAAAAAACGTCAGCCTTTGTAGCCGAGGTTTTCTAGTCATTTATATACATCGTATTTATGTTATGGTTTTCACGTATAACCAAAAAGATAATTTTTGAAAGCTTAATAAAGCCAAAAAAGTTTTGGGTTTTTTAAAATACCGATAAGCACAAAACTGTTAATATTAACTCTTCGTCCTTATTTGGTCTAATAATTGTAAAAATATTGTTTATCTAATATTGTTACCTAGGTGTCAATTCCTAGGTGACTTCTAGGTGGCAATATTCTAAGATTATAACAAAACGAACTACGTGAAATACATTTGATTTTTATGGTACAATGATATTTAAAGGTCGTTGTAATTGGTTTCCCATTCGGTAAAAAGATGTATGTGAGGCAAGCCTAATCGATGTTTTTTAAAAAATGTCGAATTCATCCGGCTTGAATTGGCTAAGTTATATCAAATTAAAATTGCCGGTTAAAAACCTGTCTAATTTTTTTTCGGATTAGTTACGAAAATATGGGCGCACAAAAACATATTTTTCCATGGTTTGTTTTTTTTCTTTTTTACGTTTTTTTACAGTAGTCAGTAAAAAATGTTTTTTAGTAATAGTTCAAATAATATTTTACGATTAGTGCGAAGAAACCAATGTACAACAACATGTTTTTCTAAGCTCGTGTCGCTCTTATCGATACAGGGTGTGCCGTCAGGTTTTAAAAACACCTTCTAAAATTTAGATTGAGAGAACGTTAGGAC